>NW_028261386.1:118105666-119590666 GCF_051295495.1 Thamnophis sirtalis
ATATTTTGCTCTTCCAGATGTGGAAATCCAAATAGTCCGAGCAATCACATAATAGAATTAAGCAACAGAAATGGAACTTAATAATTTAAGTTGTGCCAGCAAGAAGAGAAAGGAGGCAAGGCAAAACAGCTAAAAATAAAAGCTATGCCAGTATCCAAAAACAGCAATAAGTAACATGAATTACTTATATAGCTTATATTATGATATCATTATGTAATATATTATTATGCATTATAAATACGTAGTCCCTGCCAGATATTTGGTGAAGTAGCTAAGCGCTGGCCTAGAAACCAGAAGACTATGAGTTTTCGTTCTGCCTTGGCATAAAAACCAAATTGGGTGACTGAGCCAGTCATTTTTTCTCTGCCCAACCTACCATACAGGGTTGTGGCTGAGAAAAACAGGACGAGGAAAAAAAAATTATGTTTGTTCTCGGCCTGGAGTTACCTATAAAGTAATAAAGGTGAGATAAAAATTAATAAATAAAATATTTTGGACAACTACTTCTCTAATCCCTTGCCATTGGCCAATGCCAGCTGGGGTCAAAGTTTTTAAAGATCTATTGGGCATTCACTTGTCTCGCATTTGGGATAGTCCAACAAAAAAAAAAGGATTGTCTTAGACCTTTGTAAGAATAAGTAATATTTGACGATAGGAATCTGATTTTTGAAACTTCCTGGGCCCAAGATGCTTACTTTTTTAAAAGATTGATGTCATCATGAATAACATTTCAGAATACTGTGTATCTGTACCAATAAAAATACAGAAATATAGAATCTTACTTTGGAGTTGGCTTGATCAACAAATTTGTAACTTCTTTGAAAGGATGGGAATTTTCAGAATGTCTTCAAGCAGAGGCCATTCCATTCCATATATCAGACTTCCATTTTGTAATTCTTTTGATAAGAGCTCAGTAAAAAAATAATACCTTACTTATTAGATTCTGAAATGTTTCTAATGAACAAACATGACTTTTTCTCTGTTGTAGTAATTTAATTTTTGTGTAACTAGAACTTGTGCATTCCGTAAGGTCATTCCTATTGAAGAAAAATTGCAGTCCACTTATCAAATTTGATAAAAAGTACATTAAGTCATAGAATCCACATGGAGCTGGTTTTAAAATTACTTTTGAAACTTCAAAACCTGTCTTTTCAGAGAACACTATAATAAAATTATTCATGTCAAACTTAAGTGTGGAGATCCCTGAAAAAAAGAGTTCTGACTTTACAGAAATAATCCTGCAAAAGGAAGAGAATCTTGAAACAGAGTGAAATACCACTTCTGTTTGATGTAGATTAATTAAGATAAAGATGTAGATAATTAAGTTTCATTAATTACTAGCCAATAACCCGGCGTTGCCTGGGTATTTATTTATAGGGGGAAAATGTCCTGACCAAACTTAATTTCTAATTTTGGATTTTCCCCCTTAACCAGAGGGAGCCCCCTTGTGGAGTACTGTGAAACCATTACTATGGCAACTCCACTGCGCTGTACAGTAGAATCAATTTTACAGAAGTACAGTAGAATCCATTTTAAGGCACAACAGGTTGTATCTTAACAGAACACCTCCCCCCCAAGGAGTTTTATACCCAACGGTATTTGTTTCCAGAGAGTAAGTCTTCTGTGTACCAAGTTTGGTTGAAATTGCTTGAGGCGTTCCAGAGTGATGCTGGAATACACACACACACACACACACACACACACACAGCCGTTTTTATATATATAGATTCTTGAGGAGGGGTCCCCAACCTCCAGTCCATGGACCCGTACTGGTCCATTGCCTGTTGGAAAGTAGGCCGTGCAAGCAGTAGAGTGCACAAATTTTCATTTGCACATGTGCAGGATTAGATTATGTACGCAAAACCATCACCTCTCTCCCCACCGCCGCCACCAGTCCATGCAGCTAGAAAGATTGGGAACCACTGTACTAGAATATTGCAGATCCTAGACACTGATTCAGTATGTACTATCTGGCTAATATAGCAAGCAGGAATAACCGATACCGAATGGGACACTTGCCATGGCCAACTTGCTGCAGCCAACTGACCTTGGGACAACTTGCTGTGGAACAATTGCAGGACAACTTGCCTTGGGACAACTTGCTGTGGAACAATTTAACAACTCTACTTAATTATTTAAAATAAATATTAAAAAAAATTTAATTTTGGCCATTCACATTTCGTTCTGTTCCTCCCTTTTCATCCTTTCTTTGAATTATTCTATTCCACGATTTCATTGATATTAGTATAACTCTTGTCCTGAAGTGAGTTGTCCTGAGGCCAGTTGGCCATGGCAAATTGTGGCAACCCACTCTGATAATATTTAAACCCATTTCCCTGAATTACTTTAATTAGTGGTTTCCTGTAGATTTGAAAAATGATGCATAAATGCCAAGGATGAAAGCTAAATATTACTCTACAATGTTTTTTTCTTTGTTTGTTTAAATTTATATGCTACCCATCTCACTCTGTGAAGTGACTTTGAGCTTAGGAATCACCAAAGCTTTGTCCTGCCAACCCAGAAAAGTGTCCCACATAGATACCATTTGGGATTGAAAGTAGGAATGGGAAAAACAGTCCATGCACAAACAAGTTCCATGCATGGAACAGCTGGTTTCAGATGGTCTGTTTCCAAACACAAACACACCTGTTTTGGGTACTTTGGTTCATGCATGAAACAAAACAGATCTATTTTGATCTGGAATTAAAAGAATTGTTTAGTTATGGGGAAAGTAGTTGGCAGGAGCTAAGGAAAAGCTAATGACGCTGGTGGCTGAGGAGAGGGAAGAAGGAAAGCAAGGGGGAAAACGTTCTAGGAAGATATGAGTATGGAGAAGCTGGATCATCAGCATTGGTGGCAACAAGGGAGGAAAGGGGGAAAATGCTAGGAAAATCAGGGCAGGCAATAGAATAAAGAAAGGTGTTAGAAAGTATCAGGAAGATTGGAGGGCAGGCATACCAGCTAGCTGTGCTATTCTAGAAGCCAGGAGAGCTATAGGGCATAGCACACACCAATATTACACTATTTGCCCAGTAAGATTTTGTTTTGTATGAAGAGCCAAAGCTTTTCAACTTCTGATTCTACTGAAACAGAGCTGACCCCCCCCCCACACACACACCCAAAATCAGTAGAACTTCCATAATATGATGGGTCATTATGAGATTCACACCAACATTTCCCGTTTTGTGCAAACCCCTAAGGATCCTAACTAACAGGGTCTCCTGCCCCTGTTCCATGCAGACTATTGTTCAGTCTCACCAAGGCTGTTTCTGTATCGGATTTATCATGCATGGCTCCTGGAACATATTTGTTGGATTAAAACACACGGCTTCAGTCAAAAGCTGACATACCTGCAGAGGAATAAGCACAAGGGAATAAATAATTGCAGAGGAATCCCTAAAAATATGCTATGCTTCGGGAAGGTTGTTCCTGCTGGTTTTTGATGTGAAATGCGGATTTACTTTGAAGATCTTACGATTTAAGGACACCTTAAGACAACAATACTCTACCCAAGGAGGAGGGTCCACATGAATAAAGTACTAAGGATTTTTAAACCTATTTACCTATTTACAACTAGGTAAACATTTTGTAGAAATAATGTACAAAAACCACAATTTTAATAGGAATACTCCATTAAAAAGTAATGATATTGGAATGATAGTCATCAAAGTAGTTGGAATCGAGGAGCGACCAAGTAAAAGAATTTCATGAGAAAGTAAGAGTCCTTCACTTAAGTAAGTAAGAAAGTAAGGACAAGCAGTCCTTCACTTAACACCACAAATGAGTCCAGAATTTATGTTGTTAAGTGTTAATATGTCCATGATATCTAGTTCAATTATGCCAAGTTGAAATAAAGTTGCATTATTAAAAAGTTTTTTTCACAATAATCCATTGGAATTTACTTTCACTCAAATGTATCCATGCTATTACTTCTCATTAATTAAAAACAGTAGCTATAAGAGCAAAATGAATAATATTGGTACATTTAAAATAATAGAACAATTTAATGCTTACTAGACATTTTAACATGGTAATTTCTGTATGACAGTGCTGGGAGGATACTGATTGTACTATTATAAAACTACAATATTTTTTTTTTAAATAACAGATTTGTCACATAGCACATGTAGTCTTCCACTTATGACCACAATTAAGCCTAAAATTTCTGTTTTTAAGTGAGACATTTGTTAAGTGGCTTTACCCACTTGGGTGGAGTCCTCCGGGATTGGGCGGCCTATAAATTTAATAAACAGTTACCAGTGTTTCTCAATCTTGGTAACTTGAAGATGTCCGGACTTCAACTCCCAGAATTCCCCAGCCAGCAAATTCTGGGAGTTGAAGTCCAGACATCTTCAAGTTGCCAAGGTTGAGAAACACTGAGTTAAACAGTTAAACAGTTACCCCATTTTACGACCTTTCTTGCCACAGTTGTTAATTCAGTGATTCAGTTGAATCACTGAAGTTGTTAAGTTAGTAACATGGTGCTTAAGTGAATCTGACTTCCCCATTGACTTTGCATATCAGAAGGTGAAAGAAGGCGATCACGTAACCCCAGGATACTGCAACGGTATGAGTCAGTTGCCAAGCATCCGAATTTTGATCATGTGACCATGAGGATGCCGTAATGGTCATAGGTGAAAAACGGTCATTCCCTTTTCTCAATCCCGTTGTAACTTCGAATGGTCACTAAATGAATTGCTGTAAGTTTAGGACTGCCTGTATGCAATGAAAAGTTGTGTATCTTAGCATTACCATAATCTAAGTAAAGAGCACCCTCCCCATTTTTTACATAGGAGTCATCATCATGACTTGTTGGAGCAATGAATCTTGTTAGTATGTCCACCAGCTAAGCTTTCACCAGCAGAAGCTTCATGGTAATAAATATCAGTGACATTCTGTAAACAGTTAAGCCTGGAAGACTTGGTTGTTCTCCCAGGCCTTGGGCTGAGATGGATGGGACCCCTTACTGAGTGGGTGTTTGTTGTTTTTGTCTGTATGTAATGACCAGATCCCATCTTGGTTTGGTTTGTATTAGTTTTATTTTTAATGGCATTACATTGTGTGTTAGTCAGAACTGGGCAATGCCTAAATTGATTTAAATAAATAAAAGTACTGTAAATGAAAGACAAAATATCCTTATTAACACTCATGCAGCAGTATGAAGGTGATTTGTTTTATATATATAAATGTATATGTGTGTGTATATATATATATGTATATGTATATAACATATATATTTATGCTGATAAATAAATATTTGGGCATACCAGGGGTTGTGACTATATATATATATATATATATATATATATATATATATATATATATATATATATATATATATATATATATATATATATTTATATTTATATTTATATTTATATTTATATTTATATATTTATATATATATATTTGAGTGGGGATGTTTATCCCAATTGAGCCTACGGCCCTGGTAATTTCCCATTCAAAGTAGTAATCAGTTCCAGCTTTTCTTAACATCTTGGCCCACATTGATGCCGAAACTTTACGAATAGACAAGTGTACAAATGTCCATAACGTGTAAGGACACTACCCTAATGAGATGCTTATTGATGAAACCTAGGCTGGTGATTTTTCAGGCATAGTAAATGAGAGGGTCTGTGTAAATGCAATTTCTTGAAAGACATGATTTCTTGATTTCGTCCTTTTATATAATAGTCTATTTCTTTGGTGTGATGCAAGAAGTCTTTTCAAGGGATTCCTGATCCCAACTGGTGTTAGGCAGATCTGTGTAATCTCTTCCCTGCTGTTCAGTGTCATAGCTGATGTTATAAGAAGGAAGGAAAGGAAAAGGGGCACATGATGAGACCTTACTTAACTGATTTCATATTTACCAATGGCAGCGCCATAGTTGCAGGCAGTGACCCAGGAGCCACAGACATTTTGAATATTGCCCACGCATATCAGTGGTGGGATTATTATTTTTTACTACTGGTTCTATGGGTGTGACTTGGTGGGCGTAGCAGGGGAAGGATACTGTAAAATCTCCATTCCCATCCCACTCCAGGGGAAGGTTACTGCAAAATCCCCATTCCCTCCTGATCAGCTGGGACTTTGGAGGCAGAGAATAGATGGGGGCGGGGGCCAGTCAGAGGTGGTATTTACCCGTTCTCAGAACTACTCAAAATTTCCGCTACCGGTTCTCCAGAATTGGTTAGCACCTGCTGAATACCACCTCTGACGCATATATCCTATGACACAATAAAAGTGAATGTCAACCCAACAACAGTTTTACAGTCTGCTGTCGTCCACAAGATAATCTAGTCAAGATAGAGCAGGTTAACTAGTTTAAATATCTCAAATCACTGGTAGAAGAAAACATCATCAAAAGCAGAAATATAATCCAGAATTTGCCAGCCCTGCTATCTTGGATAGTTAAACTGGTACACAGGGGGAAAACAAACTGTTTCAGTGAAAAGAAAGATTTAAATCTTCTGCTCTGCCACTCTTGCTATATGAGTCTGAGATGTGGACACTGTTAAAAGCAAACCTAATTAAACTTTTGACGCTTTTTAAAAATATAGGACCTATCTGGAGAATATCCCTGCATGTCCATTTCAATGATACTATCAGATTAAAAGGCAGCGTCCACCTATAGTTCAGAATTAAATACAAAAGTGCAAACTAAGAAGGTTTGGATATGGATGCAGAAGAGAGGTGGGTTCCTACCAGTTCGCACCTATTTGGTAGAACCGGTTCGTCAAATCTACCGAACCGGTTAGAAGAGGTTCCACCAGTGGACCCGGAAAGCAGGCCGCATCTACAGAAGAGGTTCCAAATTTTTTGAAACCCACCACTGGTCCTTGGATATGATTATTCTACACTATCAAGCTCATATTTATAAAACTCAGTGCCTCTGTGAAAGGTAAGGATGGCTACTGCGTTTGTGGTGCAATCAGAACATTGCGTGTGTTGAAGTTGTTTTAACGCAAACCAAAGATGCCTTTTGAAAAACAAGTTTACATCATATTCTTATGCATGCCAGTGCTGAGTGTGAGGTAATTTAAGGTGGTTCTGTCAAGTATCGTCGGCATCTTCATATCCAGTCAAATGGGCAGCAAGTCACTCCCACAAAGGAGGCCACACCCACAGAGTAGGTTCGAACAATTTTTGAAACCCACCACTGATGCAGAACTAATAAAACATCGACTTTTCTTATGAACTGCTGTGGAGAACATGACCTGCAGAATGGAAATTGAATTATAAATCCGTAGTCCAGAAACAAAAAAGCTAATACAATCCTTGGTTGCATAAACAGGCATAGAATCAAAATCATGTGAAGTATAAGTACCACTTTATAAAACCTTAGTTAGACTACACCTATAATACTGCATCCACTTTTGGTCACCGCATCACAAAAAAGATGTTGCGGTTTGGAAAAAGTACAGAGAAGACCAACTAAGATAATTAAAGGCCTGGAGACAAAAACATAGGAAGAATGGTTGCAGGATTTGGGTTTGGCTAGTTTAGAGAAAAGAAGGATTAGGGGGGGTCACATGATAGCTGTATTCCCGTATTTGAGGGGCTGCCACAAAGAATAGTTAGACAACTTATTTTCCAAAGGCACAAGAGGGCAGGACAAGAAGCAATGGGTGGAAATTAATCAAGGACAGAAGCAACCTGGAATTAAGGAGAAACTTCCTAATGATGAAGTTGAACTTGCCTTCCGAAGTTGTGGGTGCTTCCTGCCTGGAGGCTTTTAAGAAGAGACTTGTCTGAAATGGTCTCCTGCTTGAGCAGGGGGCTGGACTAGAAGCGTGACCCGTCAAAACCGTGCTCGACTAAACCGCGCCCGATTAAACCGCGTCGCTGACGTCATCAACAGGGCGACAACAGCCAGCGCAGAGAAAGAAGGGCGCTTTAAATACCGCTTTGAAAGCAAGCCGATTCAACTTAAGGTAAGGGTTAGGTTTAGGGTTAGGTTTAGGGTTAGGTTTAGGGTTAGGTTAGGGTTAGGTTTAGGGTTAGGTTAAGGGTTAGGTTAAGGGTTAGGGTTAGGTTTAGGGTTAGGTTAAGGGTTAGGATTAGGATTAGGTTTAGGGTTAGGTTAAGGGTTAGGTTTAGGTTTAGGGTTAGGTTTAGGTTTAGGGGGGTTAGGTTTAGGTTTAGGGGTTAATTTTAGTTTTAGGGTTTACAGCGTGCTTCTTTCTCCGCGCTGTTGTCGCCCTGTTGATGACGTCAGCGACGCGGTTTAGTCGGGTGCGGTTTAGTCGAGCATGATTTTGTGGGTGAACCGACTAGAAGACCTTTAAGGTCCCTTCCAGCTCTATTCTATTCTTATTCTCAACACCCACAGCAACTTTCTTGTTCCCGAGGTCAGCCCCCTCCAGATGATAATAGACTGCAATCTGGATCTAATTACTTTGCTGCTAGAAGGGACCAAGAAGAGGAGGGGTTAGATTATCAGATAATAGCAGCCCTATGTGCTTGCTTTGCCGAAAGCAAAGCAGCTATCCACGTTATAATTTCCAAGCCAAAGGTACCTTTACTTCCATTTCTGCTAATTTCCCACCTCCCAATAAATGTCTTTGGTTATCATCATCAGTATTTGCAAGACCAAACTGGGAAATAAGAGACAAATTATATGGATGGTAAAACCATCAGAGAAGAAAAAAAATTGTATTTTTTTCCTATGATATTCACTGGTTGAAGCTTGCTTTATGTTTTTTTTTTAAAGATGCGGTTGAGTCAAAATATGAAGAGCCATAGTTATCTAGGTACTATCCATTAGCCTGTAGGAAGTTATCACCCAGCCCTCTCCCAGAAAAATGAAATATCCTAGAAAATATTGAAAAGGCAGAATATTTCTCTGGATGTGAAAAGAAAGAAACATGTTTTAAAAGACAGAATAGCTGCCTGCAACTTCCTGCCCATCCCCGCTTTGTCAATGGACCATTAAGAAGGCCAAGATAGTCCCTTTACATAATAAAGAGTTCTCCACTTCAGCTCCAGGGGGGATGGGATTAAGGCAAGATAATATTGGCACTTTACCCAACTCACCACATGGCATCTGAGAGCTCAACCAAACCTGGATTCAAAGTGCAGCCTAGAGAGTTGTCCCTGCATGACCCCACGGGAGTCTGACAACCAATCAGAATACAAGCTCAAGATCAAAGGCCAGAAAGGGCATAAAACCAGGGACTCAGCATCTCAGCCCTTCCTTCTCTTTTCTCCACCAACATTGAAGCATGTGATCACCTTTTCTGTTCAGGACTCAAGCCGTGTGGTCCTGTCCACCAATAAACCATCTTTCCAAGCAGCCTCCATGTCTCCAGTGTCTTTTTCCCCATATGGATACGAACCCAGAAGGACATTTCTTTCAACAAGCCAAAGGGCCAAAATGATAGCTATAAGGCAGCCCTGTGAGCCTTGTCCGCATACAGCATGCGAAATGTGTGTGAGCATCTCATATTAGACTGGTTAAAAGTTCTAATCTCCCTGTTGTAGCATTCTCTAATATAAAGTTTTCCCTCCCGACACCATTTCATCAAAGCGGAGACACAACAGGATAACTTTTTTATTTATAGGTAGTAGGTGATAACCAGTGGTGGGTTTCAAAAATTGTTCCAACCTACTCTGTGGGTGTGGCCTCCTTTGTGGGAGTGGCTTGCCGCGCATGTGACTGGATGGGAGTGGCTTGCCACCTATGTGACTGGATATGAAGATGCCGACGACACTTGTCAGAACCACCTTAAATTACCTCACACACAGCACTGGCATGCATAAGAATATGATGTAAACTTGTTTTTTAAAAGGCATCTTTGGTTTGCGTTAAAACAACTTCAACACACGCAATGTTCTGATTGCACCAGAAACGCATTAGTCATCCTTACCTTTCACAGAGGCACTGAGTTTTATAAATATGAGCATGATAGTGTAGAATAATCATATCCAAGGACCAGTGGTGGGTTTCAAAATTTTTTGGAACCTCTTCTGTAGGTGTAGCCTGCTTTCCGGGTCCACTGGTGGAACCTCTTCTAACCGGTTCGGTAGATTTGATGAACCGGTTCTACCGAATAGGTGCGAACTGGTAGGAACCCACCTCTGGTGATAACCATGGGTTTTTGACCCTCCTGGATCCAAAGGTGTGTTATATTTGGCTCTCCCCAGAGTAGCACTCCACCAGAAAGAAATGATGAGCAGTTTGATGGGCCTGCTGGAGTCACAGGTGCTGCTTGAGGAGCAGGTAGCAGCTGTGGCTAAAGGGGAACTTTGCACAAATTCATCTTGTGAGCTAATCTGACACGTAGCTGGATCCAGAGGGGAATCACTCATGCCTTGGTCATTTTCTCGGTTTAGAACAGTGATGGCTAACCTTTTTGCCATCGCATGCCAAAAGCATGGGGAGCATGGGGGGGTCATGCGCGCATGTGGCCACACCCATAATTCTATGCGCCCTCCCCCGTGCATGCACCTGTGACCCCACTGCTCTCCACGTGCTTTTGGCACGCGATAGCACAATGGACCTGTTTTTCGCCCTCCCCAGACCCTTTGTAGGAGCCTGGGGAGGGTGAAAAAGGCCTGCCCCCCCCTCAGAGGCCCTCAGGAGGCTGGAAACGGCCCATTTGCTGATTTCATATATGAATCATCAAACTTATATGCCTCCCATCTCATCTAAATGTTATTATCTTTAAAGTCTTGTATCATACAAAGCTAAGCTCTTGTGGAGTTGACTCTCTCTCAGAGTAGCTGCCCAATTTACCAGGTCAGATAGGATGGGCCAAATTCCAGGTTCCTTCCCTGAAATGTTGCCATCTAGCAGGACAATAGGAAACATACTTTGGTAATAGTGTTCTGTGGAATACCCTCCCCTTGATATGCAGCAACCTCTCAGTCTGACATGGGTAGCAATACAAATTGATTAAATAGCAATAGGACTTAGATTTATATACCACTTTACAGCGCTTTAGAGCCCTCTCTAAGAGATTTACAGAGTCAGCCTATTGCCCCCAACAATCGGAGTCCTCATTTTACCCACCTCGGAAGGATGGAAGGCTGAGTCAACCTTGAGCCTGGTGAGATTCGAATTGCCAAATTGCAGTCAGCCGGCAGTCGGCAAAAGTAGCTTGCAGTACTGCCTTCAAACCGCTGCACCACCGCGGCTCATCAAATAAATAAATATCGGATTATTGCTATGCGGTGCTGGGAGTTGGAATGTTAGTTTTTATTGTTCCTTTTATCTACTTATTGTTGGTGTGAGCTGCCCAGAGTTATGCCACATATGGTAAGTGGATAGCTAAGTCTCTTAAATAAATAAATTACATAAATCGAATGGGGGGGTGGGGGAATCAGCTAATGGAGAAAAGTTTCTCTTTGCTTTGCTAACCCTAGGTTTATCTGTCTAATTCTGAATCTTAGTGGTATCACAGGTAGTCCTCAATTTACAGCAGTTCGTTTAATGACCATTCAAAGTTACAACAGAACTGAAAAAATGTGACTTAGGATCGTTTTTCATAGTTACAACCTTTGCAGCATCCCCACAATCACGTGATCAAAATTCAGATGCTTGACAACTGATTCATATTTATGACCGTTGCTGGTCATGCAATCCCATTTTGCGATTTTCTGACAAAAATCAATGGGGAAGCCAGATTTACTTACCAGCTGGGTTACTAACTTATCAGCTGAAGTGATTCACTTAACAACTGTAGCAACAAAGGTTGTAAATTGGGACAAAACTCGCTTAAAAATGTCTCATTTAAAAACAGAAATTTTTAACAGAGAAATAGATATAGACTGGTGGCTGTTGTGACTCAGCAGAAGTTTGCTGTGAGTTGAGTCGGGATGCAGGAATAACAATGCAGCTGGGGCTCGTTAGTGTGGTCTTCTGAAGATAAAAGGACTGATGGTGCCACGCCCTGGTTGCAGAAGTCAACGTTCGTCGTTCGTTCATGGTTCATTTGTTCATCGGTCGTGGTTTGTTTGTGAGAGACACTTGGATAAGTGATTTGCTTTCTGTAACCCTGATTCAAAGAGACACTTGGAGAAGTGCTTTGCTTTGTAAGAGATCTTTGTTTTTGCATTCTGTTATCTTCTGGCCAGAGACTTTATTTATGTTAATTTTGGGCTCGCAGCCAGCGGGAGCCGAGGCTGATAATGTTATTTCCTTTTAAGTCTGTCTGCCTGTCGTCTTTGAACGAGCGGAGAAGGGGGGTCAGAACAAGTGGCCATACATACAAATATAGCCAAGGTACAAAAAAGATAAAGAAAGAGATGGATTTTATAAGGAGCCACAAGAATTGGATACAGTTCTACAGGGAACCAAAGAGAAATTGATAAAAAAATATATCATTACCTATTAAGATTCAAAATGGAAGAAGTAGTCATGAAAGAAACTGATAACATGGGCGACAAATTTCAGATATACTATAGAATTGGCAGATTAGGAAAAAAAATTAGGAAACAAATTATAAATTAACGATGGCAACGGCATACAGAGAGATCACATATAAGATATTTTACAGATGCCGTCTCCTACTGGCGAGAATTGCGAGAATGTTCCCAGAATGCTCTTCTACATGTTGGAAGTGCAAGCAACAACACAGAACTTACTATCAAATGTAGTGGATGTGCGCATCTGCAAAAAAATATTGGATAAAAATAAAGCTGGAAGAGATCACTACACACCAAATAGAACTAAAATCGGAGTTATTTTTACTAGGAATTATAACGGGAAATTACGAGAAAAGTATCAAATATTTAATTCTACACATAATCACGGCAGCGGGAATTTCATTTGTACAGAATTGGAAAAATAAATACATGCCAACGGAAGAAAATATTATTAAAAAAGGAAAGAGGAAAAAAAGTAGGAAAGCAATAAAGAAAAGAAGACTAAGAAATTAAAAACAATTACAAAACCAGAAAATGAAATAAAAGGTGGAAATACAAAATAGACTGTAGACAATAAATAGTAGGAAATAAAATGATTTAAGATGATTTAAATGTATATAAAGATTGTTAAATATAGAAACTGATAGAAAAGATATATGTAATACAATATGTATATACATACATAGTATAGTTACATAAGATTTACATGTACAGATAAAAGAAACACAATGAATATGTAAAAGAAGTATGATGTATTGCAAAGGTGTTGTGTTTGTATAAACAAAATAAAAACAGCAATTTTAGACTCAATTATGGTTGTTAGTAGAGGACTACTGTACTATGTGACAAATCTGTTTTTTATTTAAACATTGTAGTTTTATAATAGTACAATCCATATTCTCCCAGCATTGTCATACAGAAATTACCATACTAAAATGTTTAGTAACATTAATTTGTTATATTATTTTAAATTTAAAATAATATTATTCATTTTGAATTGAATTGAATTGAATTGAATTTATTTCATTTATATGCCGCCCTTTTCCCCGAAGGGGACTCAGGGCGGCTCACAATCCAAGTCAAGGGAAGGGGTACAAATAAAGAATAAAAAGACGAACAAAACAATACACAATTTAAAAAGCACACAACAACCATACCATTCGAGGGAGGGGGCAAAGGCTCTTTAGCCCCAGGCCTGTCGGAATAGCCAGGTTTTAAGGGCTTTGTGGAAGGCCTGGAGGGTGGTGAGGGTTCGAATCTCCACGGGGAATTCGTTCCAGAGGGTCGGAGCAGCCACAGAGAAGGCTCTCCTCCGGGTGGTCGCCAGTCGGCATTGGCCGGCAGATGGAATTTGGAGGAGGCCTAATCTGTGTGATCTAATCGGTCTATTTTGCTTTAATAACTACTGTTTTTAATTAGTTAGAAGTAATAGCATGGATACATTTGAGTGAAACTAAATTGTGTAGTAAATGGATTATTGTGAAAGTAAATGGATTATTGTGGGGAAAAAAACTTTTTAATACCATAATACATTTTTATTTCAACTTTGTATAATTTAACTAGATATGATGGAGAACTGGTTATTTTTATGGAGAGAGACAAGGAGCAGCATTTTTAGTTATGGATGGTTTTCCGCTGAAATAACTGGTAACTTGCCAGTCTAATAGAGACATCGGTATTCTATGTCTATATTGTACAGATGGAAAGATAAAACCCAGATAGAAAAAGAGATTTTGGGAAGACCTCCCAAGAATACCATGAGGTTCTAATTAACAACTTAAACTCTTAATTAGATTCAGAATCAGATTCAGACTGCCGTCGACTATCATCTGGGAATAAGTCCAATGAACAGTGAAGGATTTATCTCTCCAGTAAGCATGCAGGAGATTGCAATGCACAAACCAATTTCTTACCAATAAAACATATGTTCTTTTTTTTCTGATTCAGGCATTAGTAGTGGAAGAATTATGTAAAACGTAGCATATGATTCCTGCAGAAGCACTACCTTCCCGTATTTGTATCACGCATGCTGATTGTCAAGCAGTTTTTAAACAGATTAGAAGACTAAATATAATATTTTATATGCCACAACAGTGGTGGGATTCAGCCGGTTCGCACCTATTCGGGAGAACCGGTTATTAGCTTTCTAAGCAGTTAGGAGAACCGGTTGTTGGAAGAAATCTCCTTTTGTGTTTTTCCCACTTTACAGAGCTAATCCTGTAAGGAAGGCAGGAAGAAAACATTCTGGCGTTGTTTCTAGCCTCTGCTTACAGAAACTGCCTCTCCAGTTAACCTTTATCACATTGTCACAGCTAAGGTGAAGCGCCCATCAACGTGAGTGACGTTGAGTTGGCCACACCCACATGGTCACATGACCACTCTGCCCCACCTACCCAGCTGGTCATTAGGGCAGAGAACCGCTTGTTAAATTATTTGAATCCCACCACTGTGCCACAAGATAACCTGTGCCCCATTATCATTCCAGAGACATTCTTTATCTAACAGAGAAACAGAATGACCCCAAAAAATAATAGGAGTAAGAGACACTTCAGACTTCCTGCTGGCTTCCTGATTGAGTTTTCTCTTGTGGGAATTGGGCAGAGAGCATCAGAAATCTCCCTCACTCCCTTACTTCTTTCAACAGCCTAGCTTCCTGCTGTGCCAGGCAGGGATGGCGTGTTGGGATGGTGGTGGCATGGTTTGGGAAGGGTGTCTGGGGGTGCTTAAAAATGTGCAAAAGGTGTTGTGCAAGGAGTTCCTTACTTCCTCCTTGTTCTTCTCTTCCTCCCCCCCCTTCCCCCTTCCCTTTCCTTCCCATCTGACTGGTAAATGGCGACTGCTGGAGGGAGGAAGTGAGGGATTGGGAGACTTTTTTCATTTTCATTTCATTTATTTCATTTGTATGCCGCCCTTTTCCCCGAGGGGGACTCAAGGCGGCTCACAAGTTGAGCAAGGGAAAGGGGATACAAACAGTTTAACACCAACACAACACAATACATAATTTAAAAGCACAACAATCATACCATTCGAGATAGGGGCAACGGTTGTTTAGCCCCAGGCCTGTCGGAACAGCCAGGTTTTAAGGGCTTTGCGGAAGGCCTGGAGGGTGGTGAGGGTGCGAATCTCCACGGGGAGTTCGTTCCAGAGGGTCGGAGCAGCCACAGAGAAGGCCCTCCTCCGGGTAGTCGCCAGACGACACTGGCCGGCGGATGGAATTCGGAGGAGGCCTACTCTGTGGGATCTAATCGGTCTGGTGGAGGTAATTGGCAGACTGATTGGGAAACTGTCATGGAACTTGAAAATGAAGATCATATGCCCACAGCAGCATGTCAGTAGTCTAACAGTAGCCAGTAGCGCTGAAGCAGGCACTAATTCCCCAAATTTTATTCCCTTGGGAGTCATCGGTCCAAGATTTTGGATATATTCTATAAGTTAGTCCATTTTCATGCAGTTAAAGGTCATGATGAGAGTTTTAATAAATAAGAGACTACAGATAAATAAGAGAACTATTGAGGCACGCATTGTAAAAAATGAAAAATTTGAACAGTAGTGGGAAAGCTAATATTTTCATATTTTATGTATATGCGTGCCCAAACTTCAGTGAGCTCCGAAGTTCTATTATATCAATGCTATTAATTTGAAATACATTGTGTAAATATCAAGATATATCCTAATTCTCAAATATAAATTTATTATGTTTGCTTTGTTATTGTTGTTGTTATTGTTTATTGGATTTACATCCGCCTTTCCTTCAAAAACGTACTTTTATCTACTAAATAACCAGTTCTCTGAGCAGATGACCAAGTTATTTAAAAACATAAAAATAATACAATCAATATGAATAGTTTTTAAAAGTGTATTAATAAATGCCAAAAGAAAAAAGTAAGTTATAATAAAATAATTGTTTACTTTAATATGAACTGGCTTTAAAAAAAAAACCTCAGAAAATTGCTAGAAGGCAGAGGATGAAAGAAATAACCAGCATTTCTTGACTTTTTGAATGTTTGCTTTTAGGGCTCATTAGTATAGCTGTAATATTTCAAACATTCAGAAGTGGGATTTATCTTCTTGGAGTTATGTACTCTAGGAAATGGAGAAGGCGTAAACATTATAATTCAAGCCATTATGAATTGCAACTGAGTTTGTTTAGATAAATGTTTTACCTGTCAACATTTAATATGCCATGCTATTTAATAAAAACACACGAGAGTATTCAGTGAGATCCTGGTAGATTGGAGTGTGTTATTCTAAACAAGTAGTGTGCTCACAGATGGCTCAGGGTGAGATTTAACATGATGGTGCTAATGGCACTTTTACATGGGAATATCTAGATGGAAAACATTCCATACTCTTCATATCTACTTCTGTGAAGGTGATTTAAACATTATTCTTGCTGGAAAGCATTGTATGCTTTCAGTTGTGTATAACAAATAGAATTCTCTACCCGTTATATATATATGTAATGTAAGGTTGGATGTGTGAACACTTCTACTTGTTCAGCCAGACCTCTCTGCTTTGCTTCACCAGGGATGGGAGAAAAACATTCAAAGTAATTAGTTTGCCTCTTTATCACTGCTGACACTGCCCGGTTGAGAACCTTTTATTACCAAAGATTCCACGGTCTGAATGGCTGGTGATTTTTAACTCAGAACGGTCTTCTCTCACTCTTCTCTGTTCAGATAGAAGTCAGTTTGACTCTACAGTATATGCATTGATAGTGTATTGATGAGTTAAGATCAGGATATTTATTCAGACCACTTACAAGGGTGGCAAAAAAAAAATTAACTAGTATAAAACCCTTTTCTCTGTTAAAAAAATAACATCAGTGTGTGACTTTAACATGTAAGTGGGATTGTATAAAGCAAATTCATTGGAAGCAAAAATGCTGCTAAAATTATGGGGATTGCTGCAGGAGTAACTATGATCAGAGATCCATTTTGCCACAGCATTAGGAAATTATAGGTCTCTAATTATATGCTGATCATTTAAAACCAGTTGCATCTGTAAAATGACTTATCACAAGTGGCCTGGAAAACACAGATGCAGTTACTGTCTGCCTGTTCTCTACATATGGAATTCTGGCCCTGTCATTGAGATCTTGCTGCAAATAATAAAACTAATAACATTACAGCTTATATGTTCCTTACCTCTAAGATATTTTTTTTAAAAAGTTCAGAAATCCTCAATTTAGTAATGATCTCAAAATAATTTAATACAATTATTTTCCATGCACCATTCAACTGCTAATATATCAGGTCTACACTTCAATTATCGTGCATCCAATTTCTAGAAGGAAATGCTAAATTGAGAATGAGTTTCATTGCATTTTTGGTCCACTGAAAATAGCCTTAAAATTTAGGTAGTGAATTTCATGCAACTGAATTAAACTTGGTGGAATACAGGGCAAACATTTCCTATGTTAATGCCCAGATTTTGGAACCTACTAATTGTGGAGTAACCTTTGCCATGTCTTTCATTCTTTCTTGGACAGCACTTAGTCCCTAAATATTTATATATCTCAGCAGACATTTGATCTTCATTATAATCTTGTTTGAAGTGTTGGTCATGACCAAAGAGTCTGAATTTTGAACATGTAATCATGGGGAGGCTACAACATTCCTAAGTGTGAAAAATACAATAGCAATAGCATTTATACTTACACACCCCTTCACAGTGCTTTACAGCACTCTCTAAGCAATCAGCCTATTGTGCCCACCAATCGAGGTCCTCATTTTACCAAACTCAGAAGGATGGAAGGCTGAGTCAACCTTGAGCCTGGTGAGATTCGAGCTGCCAAATTGCAGACAGCCAGGCAGCAGGCAGCAGACGTAACCTGCAGTACTGCACTCTAACCACTGTGCCACGGTAGTCATAAGTCACTTTTTTCAGCATTGTTGTAATTCTGAACAGTCACTAAAATAATGGTTCTAAATAGAGAAGTACCTGCCTGTATTGCCTATTTCTAGTTTATCGCAATCCAAACAGTAACAAATCTTATGGTGCCATAAAACTAGGACTTTTATTATAGATAACTCCATGGCATTGTAACATGTTGTCTTGGGAATTCTGGAAGCCATAATACCAACACATATAGAGCAGCGGTGGGTTCTGGCAGGCACTACTGCCAGTTCCTTCGTGTGCACGCTCTAGGTACATGCTCTATGTGCATGCGCTATTTATTTATTTATTTATTTATTTATTTATTTATTTATTTATTTATTTATTTATTTATTTATTTATTAGACTTATATACCGCTTCATAGGGCTTTCAGCCCCCTCTAAGTGGTTTACAAATTTTTTAGCAAATTGAGTCAGCAACTTGCCCCCACAGTCTGGGTCCTCATTTCACCCACCTCGGAAGGATGGAAGGCTGAGTCGACCTTGAGCCGGTGAGATTTGAACCGCTGAACTGCAGATCACAGTCAGCTGAAGTGGCCTGCAGTACTGCACCCTAACCACTGCGCCACCTCAGCTCTTTTTATGCAATTTCATGCGATTTAAATTGTTCTGCATGTGCAGAATTGAAAAACAAGATAGCGGTGCCTATGGCACCGCCCGGAGAACCAGTTTGGGGGCGTGGCAGGCCTGGGTTGCTGCCGATTCCAGCGACCCAGGCCGCCAAACCACTACCAGTTCGGCTGAACCAGTAGGAACCCACCACTGATCTAAAGGGTGCTAAATTGTGGAAAGCTGTGTAATCTACATGGAAACATCAAACATCAAAATAATATGTGATGTACAAAAACATATTTATACAGGTAGTCCTTGACTTACAACCACAAATGAGCTCAAAATTTCTGTTGCTAAGTGAAACATGCTTTAAGCAAGTTTGCCCCATTTTACGACTTTTGCCACAGTTGTTAAGTGAATCACTGTGTTTTTTTTAATTTAGTCAAACTGTTGTTAAATGAATCCGGATTCCCCACTGACTTTCTTGTCAGAAGGTCACAAAAGGGGATCATGTGACACTGCAACTGTCATAAATATGAGTCAGGTTGCCAAGCATCTGAATTTTGATCACAGGACCATGGAGATGCTACAACGGTCAGTCATAAGTGTGAAAACTGGTCATAAATCACCTCTCCCAGTGTTGCTGTAATTTTGAACAGTCACTAAATGAACTGTTCTAAGTCAAGGACTACCTGTATATTAATGCAAACTTAGTAATAGTAGTTATGATTGCCATTGTGTAATTATATTCTAACTAAATTAACTGCAGGCATAGGAACCAATTATTATTTTCTATTTAGTCACACTGCTTATCAGATAGTTGCAGATAATCTTTCAAAATTCTGGGAGGTTTGTCAATATTTTTTACTGTTAATTTTTCATTCATCAGACTTTACAAATCTAAATGCATACAACGTTACAAAGTCTTGAAAAGGAATACCACTGCTAGTAATTTCTGGAGAAATATATTTAGGATCCAAGCATTTAACCGGTCTTATTTTTTACTTTTTACTTTCAAAAGGTTCCCCCCCCCCCCCGCCATATGATGTAATCGTAATGCTGTAATTTTTTCTTCTTTTCTTCTTAATCTGGCTATAGATGCAGTACACTATTCTAATCTGATTCTAATCTGATTTTTCTACACATCGAAGTTCCTTATTTAATGGTCTCTATATTGAGGCCAGAAAATCATGACCAGCTTCTGTGTCACAAGGGAGCTAGTTGCAATGATATTTTAATGGTTAGTGCTTAAGGACAGAGCCCAGCAACTCTAATTTCCAGTTGTAACTGAGATCAATGTTTAATGTGCAGTGTGATGAAAAATATGATCATATGGAAAGTGATCGCTATTTCCTCTAATTGTTCTCCTACCATGCCCCAGGAAGTTAAACTGAAAGCCAAACAATGCTACAGAATCAATCAGCTATGATTCTAATCTGATTTTTCTACACATCGAAGTTCCTTATTTAATGCTCTGTCTGTCTGTCTGTCTGTCTGTCTGTCTGTCTGTCTGTCTGTCTGTCTGTCTGTCTATCTATCTATCTATCTATCTATCTATCTATCTATCTATCTATCTATCTATCTATCTATCTATCTATTGGTTATTGAGCCCAGAAATTCACAATATTTTGCAACGATAATATAGATATTTTCAGCATATTTGTCTACATTGGGTATATTTTTTAAAAAAACTAAGGCTTGAAACATCTAGTTTCATTCAGAAACAATGATAATTCATACTCCTTCACACTTACAACACCTACCTACAAATCTTGCTTGATTTCTTATCATGTGATGGCTTAACTTTTGATGACTCACAGCTACAAAGCAAGACATTACTAAGTGCTAGTCACCTAAATGGAGAATCTGATCTACATTCTCTAAAGTTGGATTATGTGGATTCAGTTTGATCCACAAGTGTCAACACATTAGATTATTACAAACCTTAGTTTCAGATGAGTTTAGTAATCACAGCCTTAATTCTGTGTTAAGACTGAGTTTTGTGTTACTTTCAGATAAAATATCCGGGCTTTACCAGTTCGTTAATTAGTCTGGCATTGATTTGTCTCTCGCTGCATATATTGACCTTAAATACTTGTTCTTGGTCAGGAAACCTGCTAGCTAGAATAGGCCGAGGGAGATATTTCTTAGGATGCCTGAATTTTAAAAAAAACTGCAAAATATCTTTTTTGAGCAAAACTTAGCAGTAACTAGTGACATTGGCAAAATATCCTAGAGATGTTAGTTTGATAATTCTTGTAGTCAAAATAAGTCTGACATTAGTATGATTTATTTTTATATAATTGGTACAAATTAAGTATTATTTTTAAGATCAGTTGACAGGTGAGGTTAATTTCAAGAATGACAATACTTTTGCTAAATGATATTATTCATAAGTAAAATGATAAATAAGTAGAATCAAAATATGATGAGCTATTTTATTTATCAAATATATATGCCTAAATGACACTACCTAATAACATTCATATTAAACAGTGCTCTCTTCTGTTTAAATCCTTGGATACCTGGTTAAACAGATGGCATTGGCATTACTTTAGAAAGCATAATTGCAGGAAAATGGGCAAAGGGGTGTACGCAGCAGCATCTATCTGTCCATAACTGATGTAGTTAACAAAGGGTAAGCCTACTTTATATTTAGATGGGCTTATATAAGACTTTAGATAGATTCGGAAGTCAGCAAGACATATTGAAGGAGGGCTGTGTTTGCCAACCAGTTCTGTTTCATGCTAAGTAATGCAGGTTAATAAAGTGTTCATCTGGGGGGGGGAAAACCAAGCACATTCCTGATGCTCAGCAACAAGACATAAATATAGCTACAGTACCTTACCATTGCTGCATAATTAGCAAAGTGGCAACTGGATTTTGTGAATTAGACACCTCTGAATAACCAAACGAGAATGAACATCTCCACAAAATAAAATCTTTTCACACCCACTTCTCCAAATGAACAAGGAACAGAAATTTCTGTCTCACTTGAAATTTCTCACCTGCAAAAAAAAAAGGGGGGGAGACAAAGTATTTGCAAGCACTACCCATGTTCTTATTTTACATTGTGTGCATTTGTTTGGGTTTGTGTAAACTAGAGGAAGAAGGGGTGGAATTTAACTGGACCTGGGACTGGGGTACCAAAATGCATCTGGCCACTTTTCTTTTTGACAACCTAAAACCTAGGAGATTGACATTGTGAGGAGGTATGAATTTCTGCAAATGGACAGGATCAATGCTTCTGGAACTACTTCCTGTGCGAATAGTCGTATGTAATCTCAATGTCCTTAGTCCCCCACTAATCTTGACCCTTGTATCATGATATAGAAGAAATATCCAAATTGGTTCAATAAATCTGGTGAATTCTGTGCTATTTATGACATTCATAAATAGAGAAAATTGGCTAAACTTTAATTGCTTGTTGGAAGGATATATTATGACACAAACTGGCAAATATGCAGAATCAATCACTATGATCCCTTCTTCCAAAAACTTGCTTTCTTGGGTTAATATTTCCTTTTTCTATTTTGGGTATTGTTCTCATCTACTTTTTATAAATGCAGGCATTAAACTCTTTAAATATCTACTTCCTGCATATGGCAGGAAATACTTCCCTAACTTTTAATTTTTGCAGCCACATTTGATGTCTATACCACTGTATGCAGCTTTCTCCCCCATATGCAATGCTAACCCCACACAAAATTTTCTGGCGCATGTCTCCAATCCTTTTAGACTATAAATGGAAACGTTAAGTACAGTATTTAAGCATCTCACATGTGGGATTAATAGAAGTTCTAAAAAACATACACAACCAAGTAAATAACATATGCTGTTTCTGTTTCTTGTCATTCTTTTCAATAATTAGAGAATCTGAGCTTTAAAATTCTCTCTTTGGAAAGCACAGTATAGTTTTGTCAAACCTGAAGGATTTTCAGAATGTCCCTCATCATCCGTTTAGCCTTCAAGGGTTAAAGAGGAAGCTGTGCCTTTGTGTGTGGGAAAACAAATGGGGAAAAGGTATAACTCAAGGGGGGGGGGGGCTAGAAAATGCTGAAAGACAGAGAATCAAATTAGCTCTTATGACTAATATGTAGATATAAGCATTCAAGGAGCTATTCCTTCCAGAAAAATAAATTAGTGACATTGCCTGATGGTAGTTGACTATGCCATTTAGATCTTCAGAGAGTTAAACAGTCCACCCCAATAAATCTAGTTTAGGACCTGTAAATAAAAAGGGAGGAAGGCTGGTAATTAATGGCCACTGTCTATTGTCTACGGAACTTCCATGGCCAATAGCAATAATGATGAGATAAATGCTTCTCTTTTCATCTCCAGGGGGAGAAAATGACTTGTATTTTGTAACTGTGCTAAGTGATAGCTAAGCTTCTACAGAGAAATTAGCATACAAAGTAGTTCTGTGTTGCTTAATTATTACGTGACCATAATCCAGGAAAGATAAGGTCAGAGATTCCTCTTCCTAAATGTTCTCCACTGTAAGTTCATACCACATGAAGGAAGATTGGTGCTGCAGAGAAGAAGAAAGATAATTTTGCATAATGGGATACTAAAGGATGTGTCTGTGTTTGCAGTATATAAGTGGTGTGGATGTATCTAATTGCATGCATACATAAAGATATTTTTGTCCAACTTCTGAATATGAACTATGGTGAAAAGCTGTGCAATCTGTACTATAATTATGTTGATGAATGTGGCTTAATTGAGCTATTGAACAGTGTGTGTGTGTGTGTGTGTGTGAGAGAGAGAGAGAGAGTGTGTGTGTGTGTGTGTGAGAGAGAGAGAGAGAGAGAGAGAGAGAGAGAGAGAGAGAGAGAGAGAGAGAGAGAGAGAGAGAGAGAGAGAGAGAGAGATTGAGAGACAAAGATAGAAAAGCAGCTGTCTGCTACTGAGATCTTTGACTTCAAAACAGACCGAAGAAAAGCTCAGAAAAACGAGGGCAAGTCCAGGGAGAAGAAATGAAGGTGGAGAAAAAGAATCCCAAAGGAAGAAAGGTATGAATTACTCACTGGTGGAGGATGAGAAAGTGAAGATGAAGCATCTCGGGTTCTGATGGGATTATTTTGAGCACATCTTGATAAGGTTATGTTGCAAATTCTACATGGACCACATTTCACACTTCTGAAAATGCATCAAAAATACAACGATAAAACGTGCAGCCACCATGGTTGCATCTGGATTCCAATATTTTTCTGTCTTCATTGATTTGTGAAATAAATTGGTTGGGCTTTAAGGTTCACGAGATTCTAGTGTGTTTGCTACAAAAAAATTAACACAATTACCTGTCTTTGGGACTGTGTAACTCAATATTGACCCATAGATTATTGGGAAAACATGAATACGCTTATCTCCCTTCCCCCTCCTTCAAAAAATAATCTCTTTATAAAATGATTAGAACAATTAAAACCAGCTAGCTTTTTAATAATCTAAGAAGGCCATCAAGTTGAGCATTGGGCATTAAACAATTTCATTTAAAAAAAAACTGATAAAGAATTTAAACAAAGACTGTCGTGTCCCTTTAAAAAATAAGCAAAAATATTCTCCCATAAGCTATTTTTTCCATACCTACAGAGTATGATTCAAAGAATTGGTCTTTTTTTTTCTGTACAAGCCTCACAATTGTTGGGGAGAAAGAGAAGGAAGGAAAGAGGTAAAAGATAAGGGCAAGGATACCGAATTATTTTTTGATACTATAATAATCACATATTATGAGCCGAGGTGGCGCAGTGGTTAGGGTGCAGTGCTGCAGGCCACTTCAGCTGACTGTTATCTGCAGTTCAGCGGTTCTAATCTCACCGGCTCAAGGTTGACTCAGCCTTCCATCCTTCCGAGGTGAGTGAAATGAGGACCCAGACTGTGGGGGTGATATGCTGACTCTGTAAACCGCTTAGAGAGGGCTGAAAGCCCTATGAAGCGGTATATAAGTCTAATTGCTATTGCTATTGCTATATTAGGTGAGAATAAGAATTTCCAGGAGGAGAGTTCAGCAACTGGCAGGACCTCACTGTTATCAAAAATCACATCCTCAGAACTGGCTAATAAAATGGATAAAAGATTATTAGGGAAATGGGAAAGGGGGGGGGGTTTAAACAAAATCCTCCCAGAAGAATAGAGTGGCAATTCACTTCCATCACTGTTTTTTAATGAAGCCTACAGGAGTTGACCTTGAGATAAGTCACCTTTACATTGATCCTTATCATGTCGCTGAACAAAAAGTTACAGAGACACCCCCCCCCCCTGTTGTCTCGAAGGGAAATAAATCCATCAAAGTTTGCATTTTATTGTCCTGAGAAAGGCTAGGCTTAGGCAAACAGTTGTTTTAGACACGGAAGGCGTTATAAAATAGGATTGTTTGAAACCCCTCCTTCCAAAAGCTTCCCAGGCTTCAGCCTTTCTGCCAGAACTTCTTCCCTTCAGCCCAACTCTAGGAGAATTAGAACGGAAGGTGCTTTGAATCGATCTGCCCAAAGAACTCCAAACATAAGCATTAACAAACCTTGTTTAATCTTGAAATATAAAAGATAGTATTGTACTCATGCAGGAAAAGGGGTTTTTTTTCCTGTTACAATTTGTTTTATTTTAATTTTAATACATAATTTTTATTAAGCTTTTTACAAAACAAAACATAAAAAGTCAAACTCAACATCCATTCTTCCCATTCCTAAGACATCAGTATATCCCCTTTTGTTTAGCATCTTACATACTTTCCATTCATTTTTCATTAGCAATTTCCTCTTTACATTTATAATTCCTATAACCTAATATTTAGGTACATATATTCTACTTTCATTCGTTATTCCTATTCTCTAACCTCTGATACCATTTGTCCCATAGTGTATAGTATTCTTTTTTCTTCTTTATCTTGCAGTTTGAGAGTTAATTTAACCATTTCTGCGCAGTCCATTATTTTTTTAATTATCATGCTTTTGGAAGGTTTTAATAAGAAACTTCCTTCTAAAACCAGTGAAGCCAAATCTCTAGATTAAAAATGGACTATTTTGGGAAAGGGAAGTAACAATTAAACGCTCAAGTTTCCAAATAAAATTAGTACAGTCACCTAGCTACACATGTTACTTATTACTACTCACTCTTGAAATCTTTGCATCTTTCTTCATCACCATTTCCTTTCTTTTTACAGAACGTGCAAGTGATATGATATGATAGGTTTATTGAATAGCCTATAGGCCATATCAAAGCACAAGGTTCAAACACTTATTGTCAATAAAATCTTATGCAAAAAATGTAAAACGTGCAAAGGAAAACCAGCCTTTTTCAGAATACTGACTGCTGCTTTGCTGAATCAAGGATAATGTTCCATTTCTGGATTTTGGGGTCCAGCCAGCAAATCAGATATTATCTCAGAGTCAGCCCACTTTTCCTTGGAATAATTAAGGCATAGTCTGGTTTCTCACGTTTTGCCTTTTATAAATGGGATTATACCAGGGGGCACATAAAAACTTCAGATTCATTAGTTATTGCGCCTTACTAAAACTAGGAATTTGTAACACACGGAAGTGGTAAAGAAGAGATAGAATTAGGTTTCATTTGAAAGTGTCTAAATATGAAACAGCCATTACATAAACATTATTGCCCTGGATAATAGCAATAGCAATAGCAGTTAGACTTATATACCGCTTCATAGGGCTTTCAGCCCTCTCTAAGTGGTTTACAGAGTCAGCATATTGCCCCCAACAACAATCCGGGTCCTCATTTTACCCACCTCGTAAGGATGGAAGGCTGAGTCAACCCTGAGCCGGTGAGATTTGAACAGCCGAACTGCAGAACTGCAGTCAGCTGAAGTAGCCTGCAGTGCTGCATTTAACCACTGCGCCACCTCGGCTCTAATAATGCAGTGTGAAAAAGTAGCCCTGCTCTATAATTAATCAATGGGATAAAGTGTAAAATCTTCTCATTAATGGGCCTTGTAGTGGAGAAAATGAATCTAGGAAACAAAATGGAAAATGCACCCCCTCCCTTCCTTCTCACCACCTGCGTTCTTTTGCATTTGGCCAGGGCCAACCCAATTCTTCTCTTTGCCTAATCCCATCAGACTCAAACTGAACTATCCTGCTCCAGATAATGCACCCTGGAATCCCATCAAACCAAAGAGTAAAGGTCTCCTCACCCTGTCACACTACAGCCCAAGGGCAACCCAACCCTTACAATAGAATTGCAACATAGAGATACTCCAAATTTGCATCCTCTCTTTTATCCATTGATGACCTCAACATTCCATCTCCTTTAATCATGAACTTCCTCAACTCTGCTCTCCTTCTGGAAGGCCCATCTTGCCTAGCAAGAAACCCACCTCAGGTAAGTTGACAAAGACCTTGACAGTTTCCCGGAAAATCTAAATTAGATTCCCTAGGACTTCTGACTGTATAGCCTTCAGATTTCTATAAAACTATTTACAGGTCCATTGTTCAAAGTCCTTTCTTGCAAGCAAGCACCCAATAATGCAATAAACATGGGGTTTTTTTTGTCCTCAGTGTTGTGTTCCTTACTTGGCAAATGCCAGGACAAGCTTTTTGTGGAAGGGTTAAAACAATGAATGACTTGATATTTTGCAATATATTTTGATGCATTGAACAGAAATAGTCCCAATGACATATATCTGATACATTTATCCCAGTTTCTAGAGTAATCAAAATACCAAACTTTGCATTAGAGAAATAGAGTTTTCTGCTATAACTACAAAAATAAGATTGTATATGTAGAGAGAAACATCTTGGATGTCTCTTACTACAACATAACATTATTGATTTTTTTCAGAATTTCAAATATCTCTCAATGAAGAAGTTTCAAAGTGAAATTAAAAATAAAAACAGGAGCATACTTTATATGTATCATAACACATAATTTAAACGGTTAACAAAACATTAGTAATCATAATTGAAGTCCATATAAAAGTTCAAATTTCCATAATGTCTCTCACTGGTCTCCATGCATTATACTGAAAAGGACACTTAATAGTTAGAAACTACAAATGCATAATATAGTCTAATCAATATGAAGATACTAAAATAAGAACATAAAATAAATAACTTATTCCAGACTGGAATATTCCAACTCTATCAGGAGAATGCTATTGTGCTATATTTCTAAATGATGGTAACATTTGATCAAAAACACATATTTCTATTTTAAACTATTCAGTTCTACTGAAGAGGATATGGTTTCCTATATGGATATTTAGCGCCATCTATTGACTAAATAAAACTATCTCCTATATCTACAAGATTAGAGCTTTTCAAGTACAGAGAGGAGGAGGAGGATCAAGGGGGAAATGAGTTACAGAAAAAGGTAGGAGTGAAATTTACGAAGGAAGGGCACCTTGCTGTTAAATATATTTGGAACTGGTCACTGTCTCCATAATAGACCACTTAGAAATCCCATAAACACTATATAATGGAAGCAAGGTACAATACTAGTAAATCAGTGAATAGTTATTTTAGGGCAGAGTATCTGTATAGGCTAAGGAACACAGTGGTTCAGTGGCTAAGACTCTGAGCTTGTAGATCAGAAATGTTGGCAGTTCTGTGATTTGAATCACTAGTGCCACGTAACAGAGTGAGCTCCCGTTAGCAATAGCAATAGCAGTTAGACTTATACACCGCTTCATAGGGCTTTCAGCCCTCTCTAAGCGGTTTACAGAGTCAGCATATTGCCCCCAACAACAATCCGGGTCCTCATTTTACCCACATCGGAAGGATGGAAGGCTGAGTAAACCCTGAGCCGGTGAGATTTGAACAGCCGAACTGCAGAACTGTAGTCAGCTGAATAGCCTGCAGTGCTGCATTTAACCACTGCGCCACCTCGGCTCCTTGTCCCAGCTTCTGCCAACCTAGCAGTTTGAAAGCATGTAAAAATGCAAGTAGAAAAATAGGAACCATCTTTGGTAACACTGTTCCCTGCACCTTTGGTATTTGGTCCTGCCAACCACATGACCCTAGACTTCTTCAGAGGGTGCTAGCTCTTCAACTTTGAAATGGAGATGAGCACCACTCCCTAGAGTCAGGAATGACTAGCACGTATGTGTGAGAGGAACCCTTTAACTTTACCTTATCCATATATGAATTTCTGCAATTCTCCATTGAATAAAAATTATGAATAAAACTGATGGGAACACTGAAAAAACTCACTCACATTTTGCCTACAAAAGTTGATTATCTTAAAAAATACTGTGACTTCCTTTCTAAATTGCTTGAGTCCATCCAGATGGTCACAACCACTTAAAATCACTTTAAAGGCAACATTGGCAGAAGGAAACTGACTTCTCAGTGGGAACATTTAATAAAATCAAATTGCAAGTGGTTCACAAAATGTACTCTCGGATGAACTGGGCAGCCAAATGGGAATTGGTATGGTGAGAAAGGAGGTAGCTAAGCCAGTGAGTGAAGTCAGTTATTGATCTGCAAACTATAATCAATATCCATTGAAGACATCTAGGCTGCTGTGTATGTGGCTACAGTAATAATAGCAATAAATACAGAATAATAAAAGGATACTTTTATTAGGACTAATCGTGTTAGCATAAAATTATGAGCACTCCTCTGATTGAAAAATAATTATGGTATGAAGAAATTGAAATCTTGGGAACACTTTGGTATTCTAAACTTAATAAGACACCCAGAATTTGTGGGATCAAACAGGATATAAACTATGTAATAAATAAATATCTTTTCAATAACTGCTTTGTATGGATTGTGATCCGGTGTGTGTACATTTTATAAGTATGTGTTGTGACTTTCATTGACAAAATGCTCAAGCCTCTAGAAGTTACTTAAAAAGCTTTTGTGAAATCTAAATTTTTTAGTCTCCCCCCCCCCCCAACTCCAGACATATATTTACAATTCTATAGTATTTGAACTTGAAACTCTTCCACAGCAGCAACTTCTCTGTTGGGAAAGCATCCAAATGCAGCTGCATAAGTATGCCAATATTTGAATTTAAAGCGATAGGCAACTTTGCTGAAACAGGAGAATCTGCCCTTTCCCCTGGCAAAGATGCATCACCCTCAAATTACTTAGCATATTAGTCTTCTTTGCCTTCACTGTTAATGATATTCTCCTTTAGCATTGCGACACTGGCTGTCAAGCATGTTCTAAATCAAATAATAAACGTTGCAATTCTTTTTTTTTTAAAGTAATCTTTATTAGTTATACATTTTTTTAAGAGTAAAACATACAAATACAAATACAATTTTAAACATACAAACCCCCCTCCCCCCCCCCCGCGGTGACAGTCATTGACAGCCCAACCTTTTTCTTTCCTTCCTCATTGTTAGGTCTCTAAGCCACATCTTCTCATTACAAAATTCAGGGATCTATTACAATACCCATGTTCACTTTTAACTTTCCCCATTTTAAGTTCCTGCTGTTCTCCTTGTCGCCCACATATACATATAGTTCCAGCTAAGGTAATGTTCCATTTCTCCTTTGTCCCTCAGCCAACCCGTCATTCTGTCCATTTCTGCACATTCATAGATCTTTTTAATTATAGCATCTTCCGATGGTATGGTAGTGGATTTCCCAAATTGTGCATAAGTTATTCTTGCGGCCACAATTATATGTAGGCTCAAATGCCATATTGAACTGCTCATGTTTTCTGGTTTAATGCTTAGTAGAAGATTCTCGGGTCTCCATTCCATGTTTGCCCCGGTAACCTCTTTTAGCCATTTTTTAATCCTTTTCCAGTATTTCGTGGCCTCAGTACAGGACCACCAAATGTGGTAGAATGTGCCATCCTTTCTTCCACATTTCCAATTCTTTATGTTAGTTTCCCCTCTTTTTCTGTAACGTAAGGGTACAGTGTTAGATTTACCGTATTTATCGGCGTATAACACGCACCGGCGTATAACACGCATCCCCCATTTTAACACAAAAATTTGAGTAAAAATTTTTTTCATTAAAAATAAATGACTTGGAAGCTCGGAACTTAATGTTGGATTAAAATTTATAACATTAGAACATGAATTATAACATTAACTCCTCTTAAAAGGCAAATATGAAATGAAAAAACACCTCTTTGAGCAAAAAGTTATTTCCATTTTCTTCCTTATATAATATTTTCTGTTTCAACATAAAGTGCCTTCCTTCCTTCCCTCCCTCCCATCCCTTTCTTTATGTTTTCTTCATGCTTTCTTTTCTTTTTCCTCTGCTCTTTTTAAATCCCCCCCCCTTCTTCTCCTCCTCTACATTTAGGTTGGATTAGTTTGTACAACGGTCATCAAACTTCTGAAGTAAAAATAAATAAATAAATCATATTTAAGAAGAAGAAGAAAAAGGAAGACGTTTTTAGTTAAGTCAAACGTTTTAATAAAAGTTTCATCTTTTAAGATTTGTCCAACACATCCAATTGTAACCTTAACAGTAAAGAATATCACCCCAGCTGCTAAAGGTTCAACCAGTCTGAGAACCATTGAAAAGACAACAGTGCAAAATCCAAAAGACACAACTTCCTCACCGCCATTGCTTTGGTACCAAATCTTTGAGGAAGGGGCTCCAGAAAGAAGGAGGAGGAGGAGGAGGAGGAGGAGGAGGAGGAGGAGGAGGAGGAGGAGGAGGAGGAGGAGGGAACCAAAGAGAGGCTTTTACCGAGTCTGCGCCCCACAGCCAGGACCGTCCTTGCGCCTCCAGCCGCGTTTCTTCCCCGCAAAGCCCTTCGGGCAACCCGAGAAGGGCTTTGCAGGAAGAAACGCCGCGTTTCTTGTGTGTGTGTGTGTGTGTGTGTGTGTGTGTGTGTGTGTCTGTCTGTCTGTCTCCGCCATCCCCAACCTCTACACCTTGCAGGACTGCTGCGCCTTTGAGAAGCCGGGGTGGGGGGGAGAGGGGGACGGGAACGACGCCTAACCCCCACCCACACAACCCGGTCCCCGGGAATGCCGCTCCCGCCGTTCAGAAACCGAGGGGGAGAAAAGTTCAAAAGCCGCCGGAGCCAGCTGGAAAAGGAGCGACTTTCCCCATTAGCCGGCGCCCTCCGCCAATCCGCAACGGCCTCGCAAATTAAAAACCGAAGGAAGGCGGCGAGCTCAGCCAAGCGCGGCCAGGCAGCCAGCGGCGCGCACCGGCTTCCTCGCGCAGGGAACTTCTCCGGCGGCTGGGGGGAGGCCGTCAAGCGGAACTCTCGGGTTGCCGAGAGTTCCGCTTGACGCCAGAAGGGCTTTGCAGGAAGAAACGCCGCGTTTCTTCCTGCAAAGCCCTTCGGGCAACCCGAGAGTTCCGCTTGACGGCCTCCCCCCAGCCGCCGGAGAAGTTCCCTGCGCGGGGAAGCCGGTGCGCGCCGCTGGCTGCCTGGCCGCGCTTGGCTGAGCTCGCCGCCTTCCTTCGGTTTTTAATTTGCGAGGCCGTTGCGGATTGGCGGAGGGCGCCGGCTAATGGGGAAAGTCGCTCCTTTTCCAGCTGGCTCCGGCGGCTTTTGAACTTTTCTCCCCCTCGGTTTCTGAACGGCGGGAGCGGCATTCCCGGGGACCGGGTTGTGTGGGTGGGGGTTAGGCGTCGTTCCCGTCCCCCTCTCCCCCCCACCCCGGCTTTTCAAAGGCGCAGCAGTCCTGCAAGGTGTAGAGGTTGGGGATGGCGGAGACAGACAGACACACACACACACACACACACACACACACACACAAGAAACGCCGCGTTTCTTCCTGCAAAGCCCTTCTGGCGTCAAGCGGAACTCTCGGGTTGCCCGAATGGCTTTGCAGGAAGAAACGCGGCTGGAGGCGCAAGGACGGTCCTGGCTGTGGGGCGCAGACTCGGTAAAAGCTCTCTTTGGTTCCCTCCTCCTCCCCCTCCTTCCACAGTCTGTGTGACACTGCCGCCAGGCTGAGATCGGCGTATAACACGCAGGCAGGGTTTAAGCTTCCAATTTTAGTTTTAAAACTGCGTGTTATACGCCGATAAATACGGTATTTTTCATCAGCAGATTTATACAGGTGGCAGTGACTGGCAGTATATTGGATGCAAAGTTACTTATTACAAATGCATTATCATCAGAAAGGCTACAAAAATGTGTTCCAATATGGTGGAATGGCAGAATGATTCTGACTTCAGAAATAATAATCATGATAAATATCTTCTTTTGCATGATAATTATGTAACTATGCTATATTAATGGATAAGCCCAGACACAGCACTAGAAGCTAAAATCATGACTGAATTACTTTGCTAAAATTATGTCTGATTTACTTTGGCCATGTCATGCAGGCAAGTTCATTGGAGAAGGCAATGATGCCAGGAATGGTTAATGGAATAAGAAGAAGGGGCAAGCAAAAAACACGCTGGCTTGATAACTTCAAATCTGCTATAAAGTTGAACATTCAACAATTGAAAGACGCCGTGCTTGACAGAGTAGCATGGAGAACATAAAGTTGCCAAGAGTTGGACATACAACTAAATGGTTTAAACAACAACAACATTAATGGATATTATTGAGAAACAATATGTTTCCCTTGGCATTTTCTCACACCATCACTGTATTTTTCACAACCAGAAAGAGAAATGTGAATCTAATTGTATTTGTAGTAGGCTTACACATTAGGCAAATATTCAGTTCTGGGGCGAAGCTGCTGGATTTGAATTCCATGGAGTCTCACAATGTTTAGAAGTCTGAGCAATAGTAATAACCTGAATTCATCCATTGGCCATCAATAATAGCAATAGCAACAGCACTTAGACTTATACACTGCTTTACAGTGCTTTACAGCCCTCTCTAAACTGTTTACAGAGTCAGCATATTGCCCTCCAACAATCTGGATCCTCATTTTACCCACCTCGGAAGGATGGAAGGCTGAGTCAACCTTGAGCTTGGTGAGATTTGAACTGCCAAATTGCAGACAGTCGGCAGAAAGAGCCTGCAGTACTGCACTCTAACCACTGCGCCACCGTGGCTCACAATAGCAGTTTCAATAGAGAAGCCACTCCCTGAGAGTGATTAGCACAACCTGCTCCTATAATTGGATTTATTGGGTTTTTTTTAATAAAACGAAGGAAGAATATGGATGTGGGTGGGGAAACTATGTCTTTCTTTTATGGAGTGAACAAAGAGGTTTGGGTTTAGAGCCAGTACGGCTGACAGGGAGGCAGGCTTAGCAAGAACAGAGCCGAGGTGGCGCAGTGGTTAAATGCAGCACTGCAGGCTACTTCAGCTGACTGCAGTTCGGCTGTTCAAATCTCACCGGCTCAGAGTTGACTCAGCCTTCCATCCTTCAAAGGTGGGTAAAATGAGAACCTTGATTGTTGTTGGGGGCGATATGCTGACTCTGTAAACCGCTTAGAGAGGGCTGAAAGCCCTATGAAGCAGTATATAAGTCTAACTGCTATTGCTATTGCTAACATAATGGGAGGGCTGGCAGGACAGCAGGATGAGAGTAGTGCAAGGCGACCAAAAGGGCAAAGAGGACGGGGAAGATAGGTTTGTGGCAGGAGTTGATTTGATGCCCCTGTGGTCAAAGTTCAGGTGAGCGGCCAAGCATCCAAATTTCGATCAGATGACCACAGGAGTGTTGCAACAACCATCATTTCTGGGACTATACATTCAAATGGTTACTGAATGGTCGGAACAACAATGCAAACGTTGTAAATATATTCATTAGAAAGACTTGCTTTCTCATGAATATAGCACAGGGGCAATGGTGGGTTTCAAAATTTTTTGGAACCTCTTCTGTAGGTGTGGCCTGCTTTCTGGGTCCACTGGTGGAACCTCTTCTAACCGGTTCGGTAGATTTGACGAACCGGTTCTACCGAATAGGTGCGAACTGCTAGGAACCCACCTCTGCACAGGGGTGTCAACTCATGACATCATATTGTTGTTATGTGATGTATCACTACTTTTCCCCCTTTGCTAAACTGGGGGTAGGTGTGGCTAGTGCGTGACGCATCCAGCCCGCGGGTCGCAAGTTTGACACCTCTGCTGTAGCAAAAGGTTGAACCAGTGTTACTCAGGAAAAGCATAGAAAATACAAAACGTAATTTTCATTTCAAAAGTAGTAGTTGTTCATTTGATTCTTTAATTTGCTTATTTGTTTTTATTTATTTATTTAATTGATTGATCAGCATGGACTGTGAAAGCTGCACAAAACCAACACAATGCCTTAAAAAAGACACAATAGCATGACATAAAGCTAAATATAATAGACGAAACTATAGACCGCAAACAAAAACACACCACACACAAAATGGATAAGTCCTCAGTCTATCTGAGAGCTTCAGGATGCCAGGCTTTTATGCTTTGAAGGGATTTATAGGTGGCAGCCAGCACCATGAATTGTACCCGGAAGCTCACTAGTAACCACTGTAGCTTGCATAGCACATGTGCTAAGTGTAGGTATAATGAGTTCAAATCTGAATTGCTCATGACATTAAGACCAGCTATCGCTTCTGAAATCAGGCCCATGTAGAGTGCATTGTGGTAATCCACATGTAAGGCTATATACATACATACAGATATACATGTACTTTATATGTATGTATATGTATACATCCTTGGCAGAGGTGGGTTCCTACCAGTTCGCACCTATTCGGTAGAACCGGTTCGTCAAATCTATCGAACTGGTTAGAAGAGGTTCCACCAGTGGGCCCGGAAAGCAGGCCACACCTACAGAAGAGGTTCCAAATATTTTTTGAAACCCACCACTGGTCCTTGGATATGATTATTCTACACTACACTATCATGCTCATATTTATAAAACTCAGTGCCTCTGTGAAAGATAAGGATGACTACTGCGTTTGTGGTGCAATCAGAACATTGCGTTTGTTGAAGTTGTTTTAACGCAAACCAAAGATTTAAAAAACAAGTTTACATCATATTCTTATGCATGCCAGTGCTGTGTGTGAGGTAATTTAAGGTGGTTCTGACAAGTGTCGTCGGCATCTTCATATCCGGTCACATGGGTGGCAAACCACTCCCATCCGGTCACATGGGCGGCAAGCCACTCCCACAAAGGAGGCCACACCCACAGAGTAGGTTCGAACAATTTTTGAAACCCACCACTGATCCTTGGGCACAAAACCAGCAGCTGGATAGGCTTGGACCAGTCACTTTCTCTCAGCCCTAGGAAGAATAAAGTGGCAAACCAGTTCTGAAAAACATTGCCAAGCAAACTTGAGTTGTCCAGGCAGTCTCTGGGAACTGAATACGACGGAAAAAAGAAACACACAACAATATAAGTCTACCCATCAAAAGCAATTGATAGGGAGACTACAACAGCAGGGGAATTGAGCAATGTGAAGATGTAGTAGCCTACAGTCCTAAATGAATACTTTGCAAGCTGTGGTCAGAGTATCTGACTCCAGACGGGCCCTCTTAAAGTTTGCTTGAGGTCCAGCTGGCATGAGCACAGGACAAGCAGAACTGAGAGGGATAGTGCAGATAATCCCTTAGACTCCCTTCCCCAGACTTACATTTTTCCCTGACAAAACTAAATCCTCAGCTGAGCAATTTAACAATTTTTACAAGCTTTAGCAAAAATGGTTCCCACTTACATTGGAAATTGGCTAATATTTCTTCCCTTACATATAAGCTACATCCCAATTTGAGAAACCATGAAAACTCGATTATTTTAAGAAAATATGAGCTTTGAACTACTTCTTAAGCAATGTTTGATTTGTAGCAATGTGCAAGTTAATTATTATACCACATTTATTAAAGGTCTGGTGTACAGGAAACACACCAGAACTTTTCCTCTCCCCCCCCCCTGCTTTTTTTTTAAGGAACATGCTGCTCTGTTCTCAGTCTGCAACTTCATTCATTTTCAAAATCCAATCTCTATGTAAGCTTTTTTTTGCTTACATGTTTAGGTTTACATTTCTAATTCTAATATCTAATCTCAGATGAGATATAATCAACATCAACATAATCTTAAAGAAATATAACATCTTTCCACAAGCAAGCATTATAAAGTCTGCAAGGAATATATTTCACTTAGGAGAGAAAAGGCCCTTCCCCCAACTAAAGTATAAAATAGCATTTGTCATTCAATACGTATAACAAGACTGAAATGTATTGTCTTGCTGTTTAGTGGCTTAATAATTGTATGTTCTAGTATGAAAGCTGGTAGTTTAAAGAAATGACAGATGAGTGAGACAGCATTTTGAGCTGACAGGTGGGTCTCTTACTAGAACATTGCAGTGATGTTACTGCTTGTCTTTCCACTCAACTGGGAAAGTAAATAATTCAAGCTGTCTTTGCATCACTTGTAACTCAAAATGGTTGAATACACTGAACTTTAACATATTTATCTGTAATTTAACATTGAAGCATGAGCCAAATTTTATCAAAGAGACGTTGCAGTTGAAATCAGGATTTTAATATACCTTCCCTTCCTTCTCTATGCAATACACAGACAGAGATACACACAAACGCACACACACCCTGGATACACATAGATAGAATATACATGATTAATGTTAATTACTACTTATATTAATAATGAACTATATCTATTTAACATGATTCCACCAAAAGAATGGTGGCCTGGATCTGTAGGTTCATTTTATATGGCAGGAAATGCCTATCCATTCTGGGTAAAAAAAAAAAAACCAGTTAATTTTTTTTTCCAGATAAAAATTAATATCTTCACTATCAATTACAAGTACACTAAGCATGCAGATTGACAGTATCTTTGTGTTTCTAATATTTAACATTAACCCAGTGTCATGAGGCCCTCACTGGTTCATGGAATCCATCCAACCGATAGTACACAATATGTTCCTGTAATTTTTTTCCCCTTTTCTTTTTAGCAAAAATAAAGGAAGTTATTGGTTTCTCTTCTCACTTGCTTGTTTCATTTTTCAAAAAATAAAGCAGCATTTCCTTACCACAGCTAAAGAAGCCATACTGTATTCCTTTCTTGTACTCTTTCATCTTCCTCTAATGTAATAAGTATTAGTGAAGGGGCAAGACAATTATAAAACAAAAGCTTTATTTATATGCATCCCTCCAAGCTTTCTAAACGTATGTATCACTCTTTAGGATTTACACAGATCCCTAATGTTAATGAAATATGTGGACTGCTATTCCGTTATATTTAGGGCTAAGTGAATATGTTTGGCTGGTAGTTTCTCACAAGCTTGTTGGTCTTTAACATCCCATGAAACCCATCTGCATTAGAAAGAAATATTTGTGGAAGGAATCTTGAGACCCTTCTAAACCACTTCAGTAGTCTTTTTCTGGACCCAGCCCCAGATCATACAAATCTGTAGCACTGAAAAACTGCCTATCCCATCTCAAGACTTCCACCCTTATTTTTGCCTTTCTCTCATGTAAGTCCTTTAAGTGTCAGCAACTTTTCCTCTTCCTTGCCTACACTGTAGCAGCTCCTCTTTCTTATAAGAAAAGTAGTGGCTGTGAAAAAAAATAGTTTAGTTTAGTTTTATTTGTCTTGTATGCCGCCCACTCCCGAAGGACTCCGGGCGGCTCACAATAGACAAGGGAAGGGGGAAGACTAGACAAAGACAACACTTTAAAAACAAAACCGCAACATTCACAATTTCCGCGGGGCTGGATGTTTCACAAAATGTTTTATCTCTACATTTACTAACTAAAACAACAGCACGAATTTCTGGGCGAGTATGTAATAGGATGACAGACAGCCCTGACATTTGTCACACATATTTCATTTTACTTTCATTAATGACTTCAATTTCATAATGGACTTTTCTAAGTATTCTTCACATTTAGCAAACAAAATATTATTGTCTGCACATCTAATTTTTTTTAATATTTTGATCTCTAGTATGGATTCCAGCTGTCACCCTTTCAAGATTGTCTTTTTAAATATTTATTTTATAAATTAGAAATGATATGTGTCCTTATCTTACTCCCATTTATATTCTGAACCACTCCATTTCTTCAAATTAAATTCTTACGATGTTGTTTTGTTTATAATAACAGCAGTAGCAATAGCAAGACTTATATATCACTCATAGTGCTTTTCATAGCCCTCTCTAAGCAGTTTACAGAGTTAGCATATTGCCCCCAACAATCTGGGTCCTGGAAGACTGATTTAACCTTGAATTGGTCAGGATCAAATTCCAGATTATAGGCAGAGTCAACCTGCAATACTACATTGCGGCACCATGGCTCCCTTCCTAATAAATATTTCTTGTTAGAATAATCAGACATGTACCCATTAATCCTAATGTGGAACACATTTAGGCATGATCTACACAAGCAAATGTCTCAATAAAGTTAACTAAATGTCCTTTCAATTTTCTTGCTTTTTTATTAGTCTGTTTTTGTTGTCATAACTGTCTGATCTCAAGCTCTATCTTTTATGAAATCTGCCTGGCATTTGGCATTTCTTTTTCCATATGGCTCTATTCTTATTTGTAAGAGTTTAAAACTGTTTGCATGTGGAAAAAATACTAAGCTAATTTACATGTTTTGTTTGCACTTCTCATCATACTGATCTTTTCCAATTTCTAGGACACTCTTGTTCTCTATTTGTTGACATAGAACTGTTAAAACTTTCTCTTTTGAAGCTATAAACCAGTGGTCCCCAACCTTTTTATCGTCGCGGACCAGTCAGCCTTTGATAATTTTACCGTGGCCCGCTGAGCGCGCGCAGGGGTGGGAGGGCGTGCGTACCTGCGCGGGGCTCTCTTCCCTGGAGCCTTTGCGCACGGCCCAGGAGCTTTTGCGCACGGCCCAGGAGCTTTTGCACACGGCCCAGGAGCCTTTGCGCTGCAGCGATCATGGCCCCCGGCCGCTGCAGCGATCATGGCCCCCGGTCGCTGCGCGGCCTGGTGCCAGGTACTCTATGGCCCGGCATTGGTCCGTGGACCGGGGGTTGGGGACCACTGCTATAAACAATTCACTGACCATCTGAATCTGGTACTTTCTAATTCGCAGATCTATTGTCTAACATACACAATTTTATTTGTCATATATTCTCTCTCTGCAAATGTTGTCATTTTATAAATCTGTTTAGGGTTTTGATATAGTTTTACAATCTTCTTTCCCCTCACTGGTTTCCATTACTTCAGGGTTATAGTTGTGTAATCTTTCACCTTAGTGATATTTTTTTTTGTAACTTCTCTAGTCTTTTCCACTATTTGTTAACATACTTGAGATCCTTTTCTTGTTTGGCATTTAAAATCTTCATTGTGCAGTCTTTTTATTGTCTAAAGCATTCCCTAGCTGGCAATAGCAGTTTGTTTTAAAAGCCATAGGAGATTTTCTTCTTTGAAGTTGTAAGATTTTTCTTGACGTTTTCACACTCTGACCTATTCTTCTCCTTACATTTTTCTCATACAAATTATGTACATTATATCTATTCCATAGATAGAATTCTATGTCTTCCTAGTCAAATCTTGCGGCTATACTTATCTATGCTCTTTAATTTTCTAACCTTAAAATGCTTATTTGATACAAATAATTCATATTTTGTTCACTAATCTGCAGTTTGAAGAGACCTGGAGGATCAAATAATATTTTTGATATTGTGCATGTTATGTTTCTCATTCTGCAATGTATTTACTTCCAATGATATCCAGTTGTACAGTTATTGTATTTGTTATATAAATATATTTATTACTTTTGTATGCTTCCAAAAGATTCATGAGGGCTTACTACAACATAATTCACAGTTAAAATATCCATGGTAAAAGAACAAGATACAGTTTATTTACAGTAAGTAAGTAAGATCTTTATTACGGTCAAAGACCAGCAATATACATTTGTCTTTACAATATATTAAAAATACTAACATTAAAATATAATTAAAAGTAGATAATAACATTATGGTCCAAAGATTGTTAAAGGTATGTCCAGATAATTGGTACAAGATGGTACTATACTGTAGCCAATTTTTTTCTTATGGACATTGCAGCAGCACAGAATTTTGCCACTGCATACGTGGTATGTATTTACATAAATCAATTCAAAGCCACAAAGTTATATCCAATCCCCAAAAGTACTTACAATCCTGTTTGATGGTGCATGGTCACTTGCCAAAGGCCCTCATGAAAATCAAAGTCCACATTAATGTTTAGAAGCTTAGCTTCTAGAACAGTGCTTCTCAGCCTCAGCCCCTTTAAGATGGGTGGATTTTAACTCCGAAGGGAATTCTGGGAAATGAAGTCCATGCATCTTTCTTTGGCTTAATCTCCTCTCCATCTCATGCTCCCCCACTCTGCCCCCACCTCCCGAACGAACATGAGCATCACAAATAGCTTCTCGGACCAGTTGGTTCTGGTTTATCCAGACAAATCCTGAAATTCTAGGTCTCCCAATTTCTTTGTCCGATTTCCCTTCCAGCAATCTATGGCAGATATTTCTCAAGGTCTGATTAATAATATTAGTAATAAGTTTGCACTTTTCTTTGTGGCAACCCCTTAGATATTGGAATACTGCTATCATGTCATACCTAGTCCTTCTTTTCATTAAACTAGACATAATTCTTCTTTATAAAAGAAATCTACTTTATTCTCAGCTTTAGTTATATTCAAAATTATTTGTACAGAACTTCAAAACATTCCTAGAAAGCATAAAATAAATCATTATTATTTTTATTTGTATTACAGATCTGATGGAGGATTGGGGAGAATAGCTTGTCTAAAATCACTTTAGGTGTACACGACAAAGATGAAATAAAAAAAAAAAAAAGCCCAATCTCAACTACATTATACAAATGCTCCTTAATGTTTAATTCTGCCAAAGTCATTTCTACCAATTTTTGTCAATCTATTAGCTACACTTTAATAGGTATTGCATATTTGAAACAGAGGTCAAGCAATGCCTCTAATGATATAGTTCAACTTGGGCCTGCTGTAGATGTCCTTATCGTTCCCATACTTTAAAAGCCCACTGAACAATATTTGTTAGGTTTTTATATATTTCAGTAATTAATGCTATTAACTCAGTAATTAATAACTTCAGTAATTAATGCTGTGGTGAGAATCCTATATAAACGCAACAGTCAAGCATAGAGCAGAGGATCAGGCTATTGCCGGTAGCAACAATTACATGAATGGATACTTTCTTAGCAGAAATAGAACAGGAATCTAATTAATACTAAACCCATTAATTATAAATCCATATACTACCATAAATGTCAAGGAAAAAGGGAATAACTATCTTGTCCTTTATAGTGCAAATAACTGCTTGTCTAATGTTCTGGTCACATAACATTTGTAAACCCAAAATAAAACAAATACAACTTCAGTTTCTAGCCAAGTAGAGTGGAACATTGTGTCAGCATTCTCTTTAGGGTGAATACTTGTGCCTTTCAAGGCAATGAACCCTTTGAAGATTGAAATGTCAGAATGAAATCTAGTAATAGATTCAGGATACAAATCTACATTTTGGAATCAATATGAGTTTGACCTCTCCAAATCCATTCCATTTTCATAGCAGGAGAAAACAGCTTGAAAGACATTTGACGTGAGATCTGTTGAACCTTCATGTATAGTTGCTAATAAAATTATGTTGTTCAATGTGTGCTCTCATAACATTTCTCCAGTAAGAAAGAAATCTTTTCTTTACTATCTTCCCAAAAGTCAGGGTATATATTCAAGCTATACCCAAGGCCTTGTTTCCCCTGTCCAGTCTTATCCAACACTAGAGGTTGATGCTCATGTTCATTTCTTACCTTAGGGAGCCAGCAAAGACATTTCTGTGATCATGTGGCCAACATGAGATATACCCAGGAGCACAGAACACAGTTACCTTCCCACCTAAGTGGTATCTATTTATCTACTTGCATTTGCACACTTTCAAACTGCTAGGTGGGCAAGAGCTGAGGCACATAACAGGAGCTAATCCCACCGCATGCCATTTGAGCCTTGAACCCAGGCTGTCGGCTTTCAGCTGACAAACTCAGAGACTTTAATCGCAATACCTATTATAAAAGCAGTGGTCAGTTTAAAATATTTAAGTTACCCAGGCAGAAATGATTACAGTGGCAAATATAGCTATATTTACAGGGGGAAATCAATCATAGAAGATAGATTTTACATGCCAAAGTGTTCCTAAAGATCTGATTTCCTGATTGTGTAAATGCATATTCTCTTCAGCTTTTGGGCAGAATTATATATTTATAGTTGTAGTTGTAGGTTCATACATTTTTCTGGCTATACATGCATGGTTCTCACAATGCAGTTTCAGTGACAGAAATTTATGATTGGGAGAGCCATTGGTTCATGCAGTTGACATAAAGAGCTAAGGGCTTGATTGGGAGGAAAAGAAAACCCATAAGACAGAGGGCAGTGTAAATATTGGGGAGGTTGTCAAGTACATGAGATCCAGAAAACAAACTATAATGTACAGTATATCTCACGTGCGTGTAATGTTAGATATTTCTGTATTTCTTTACTGCTATCTTGTGGATGTCTGTATTTTTGTAGCCCAAATATGGTAGCTATAGCTAAAAGGATAAGGTAGAAAGCCATTGGAAAAAGTTTATTTGGTGAGCTTTTCTTCTGAAGATTACATTGCAAGTTTGTTCATAAATAATGTATATATAACATATATTTGAGTTTATTTCTAAAACATTACAATCAATAATAAAAATCTAAATTGGAAGTAGGAATCCAACTAGACTACTGGACCCATAAGAAAAAAAAACGCTAAAGGAGAGAGATACTATGTTAGTTACTTTCACCAGTCCTTACTGCGGAACATTTGAGACACTGCAGAACCTTTAGAATAGTGATGCTCACTTGAACAGACTTTTCAAATAACAATGGCAAGAAATTAAGCTTTAAGCTTTATTAATGAATTAAAAATTGACAGATCGCCAACTTTGAGATACCTACCTTATAGTTTTGAAGAAATTCAAATGTGAAATAAAGATTGACATTTTTATTAGATGATTGGGATATGGTCAAGTTAACATTCATTTTTTAAATCCCAGAATATTGCCTAAGTGCCAGTTGACTCAACACTTGCATATTATGTTGAACTGTAACACTGATTTACAAACCACAACAGCTTTTTCACACAATACAATTATCTTTGAGGCTTCATGTGTCATGTGAGCCCAGCTACCTGTTTTGCACTCATCAATAATCTATCACAATGATCCACATTGTGAGCCTCAAAATATAATGCAACTATAAAGTACAGTAGAACCTCTGGTCATGAATGCGTCTGACCACAACCAAATTGGGTTCCGATCCAAAAATTCACAATCCACCCCCCCCCCGCCTCCACGTGGCCAATTTTCCCATTCGTGCCATTTTTTTTTGGTTAAGTGCCAAATTTCCCAAATTAGGTTTGTGTCATGACTAAATCGGGTTGCAATGAATGAATTATGGTTGTGACCAGAGGTTCTACTGTATATGGAAATATATGAAATATGTATATGGAGGCTACACACCCCAAAATAAGATACAGTATCTGGAGGATTTCATGTTAGGGTTAAATAGGAAGTGTTCATTGCATTTATTTATTATCGAGCATTATTCTACATAAATTATCCTTATGATTATAGGATTATATTATATAGGATTATATTATCCAATATAAAATGATTTGAAGATGGCTGTTGTAAACAGTGGCCAAGATAATAAACTCATGGAAGTAGCATCATACTGATTTTGGTCTAAATAACAATATGATTAATAAGAAAAATCAACATTTCCTACATACCACATTCACAGAAAAAAAATTTAAACTCTAAAAACAAATGGTTTTTTTTGGTAATTTGCATCCCTTTTAATAAACGAAATAAGGCTTTACAGAAGTTATATATAATTGGCTGGGTTTCCAGAATACACTGGAGCATAAACTCTTTAGCCATATTTTACTCTTGAGGGCTTATGGGAACCTAGAGTCCTGTGAATTCATTTACAGTTTCAGTGTGACTACAAGTCAAGAAAGGTGAAGGAAAAAAGAGGATGTCCGCCAAAACAATGATCCAGTTTGATTAACGACTTCAATAGCTGGAATTACAGTGGCACTGAAGAACGGAGATACTTAACATTAGAGACCTGCCTTGAACTACACACCCTAAACTTGGTATTAGCTCTCAATTTTCGAGCAATCGCATTTAGAGGTGAGGCTTTATTGGTTATCTACTAAGCCGCACCAGTAAATAATATGCAACTGTTATATTAACGTAGAAGCTGAGGTCGAAAGAACTTGAAGACAGGACGCATAACAGAAACAGAAACACGGATGAACAAGGTCGGCTCTCACATTTTGCAACCAAGTAAAAAGGATTATTTTACACGCATCCCCATCTGACGCGTGAAATAGGATCTAAGGTACGCACACTCCCGGTGCAATAAAACAAGCCAAGGGCAGAACTAAGTTAACGGGGAAGGAAGGACCGTCTCTGCTGAGAAACCCAGCCAGACCCGGGTTAAAAACGTTGTTCCTCACGTGGTTAAGCGCCCCGTTCCTTCCCCGACGAGCAACGGGGGGAAATCCCGGCGGTGACGGGCGTCCCCTTTGGGCATACGAGGGACTTTCTCCGGTTTTACGGCCCCTGGAGGGCTATTCGGTTCGTCCGCTCCCGGATCACCTGATTCTGGGGAGAGGGAGGGGAAAAAAAAGCGCCCCAAACCCGCGAGGTTGCGCGAAAGAACCAGCCGAAAAGAGTGAACCGGGGAGGAAAGACAAGAGGTGTGTTATTGGGTTTGACGCCTGCCAGGCATTCGCCCTGTTCTTGCTCTCGGGCCACCCCAGGGAACGCATGCAGCCGCGCGCGCGCCAGAGATTAGGCTGCCAGGCGAGAGCAAGCGGAGATTAAGCTAGAAATAGCGGCGGCTCCTCCTGGGCGTGGAAAAAAAGAAGCTGCGCTCCGCCGGAGCTTCCGCAGCAGCCTTAGCGCATCTTCCTCTCGGCCAATCCTCCTCTCCCTCCACCCGCCCTCACCCTCGCCAGCCTCCTTGCACCTGAGGGAGAGGCCAAGTGCGCTCTAGGCGCGCCTTCCCGCGCGCTGGAGGAGCAAAGCGCCCGGTGCGAACTGGGGGGAAGAGGAGGAGGAGGAGGAGGGCTTCTCGTCGCAGCTGCTGCCAGCCGGGCGGGGGCAAAAAAGGTTGCGGCGGTAGGATCGGCGGCGGCGGCAGCGGCGGGGGCCTACTCGCGACCCGAGAGCTAAGCAAAGGGAGAGGAAGAGAGACACGGCGGCGCGCGCCGGGAGGACGGGAGCGTGTTGACAGGTTCGCCGCCTTGGGTTCTTCTGCGTTCCCGGGAGTGGGGAGGGGGGGAGGTGTTGGAGGGGGGGGGCGCAAGGAAGGCCTGGCAGGCATTTAACAATCTTCAGCATTGGGTGAGGGTTGGGGTGATGGGTGCCGCTGTGTCCGGATAACCAGACGCGGCTGCTAGCTGATATCGTCGTTCCCTGCGCATTGGAAGTGGTGGTGCTGCTGCGGGAGGGGGGGGGCATTGCATTGCAGAGCAGGAAAAACCAGGGTTTGGGGTAAGGAAAGGGAGCCGAAGGAATAGGGTTTTTTTGGGGGGGTGCGATGTCGGGGTGGGGCTGGCCGAGCTATGGAAGAATGGAGCGGCCTGCGGGTTGTCTCGTCTTAGAGGAGGAAGCCGCTACTACTGCTGCTGCCTGTGCACCGAGGGTGGGAAAAGGCTCCGAGAGGGCATAATATGGCGCAATGATATAATCTCTCCTCAGACAGCGGAGTGGAAACGCAGGGAGAGCGGGAGTGGGGCGGAGGGGGGGGGGACCCGATGCTGCAGTGGAAATAGGCTGCAAGAGGAAGCCGGGGTGGATAAGTGGCCGAATGGGAGACGAGCTATTAAATTCATCCTGGGAGCCCTCTTGAGGCTCAGTCGGGAAGGCCTGCGCTTTGGAGACACGGGTGGGGGGGAGCCTTTGCTCGAGCCCTCCCTCCAACATAAATAACGGAGAGGGAGGTGGTAGCTTTCAGTACCGGGCCCGTCATATTGGTCAAGGGATGCAGTTCACTGAAGGAAAAGGAATTCCACCCCCCCCACACACACACCTTAACGTCTTTAATCTCCTGAGTCATATTCCCTCTTTATTCCCCCATCTCTAAAACATCATTTCAGTGCAAACAGTTACACAACAGAAAAGATGGGGGGTTGGGGGAAGGAGTGAACTGAGGGCTTTAGAGGGAATCTACTTTTAATGGACAAATCGTCTTATCTTTTCTTTTTCTCCTCCCCTCAATTGTTTTCCTCCCCCCTTCTTTTTTTTTTATAGAAGTGGCAGCAGTCCTAGAATTAGTTGAAGATGTCGGGTCAGACGCTGACAGATCGCATCGCGGCTGCTCAGTACAGCGTTACAGGATCAGCTGTAGCCAGAGCAGTCTGCAAAGCAACCACACATGAAGTGATGGGCCCCAAGAAGAAACACCTGGATTGTAAGCATCTTTTTATATATAGCGTGGTCTTGTGCATGCATATTTAAGCATACAGTTCAATACTTCTCGGACACTAATCTACTGTCTTGACGAAGCCCTGTGTGAGGGCCTCTTGGGAAAATGCATTTGTTGTTGCATAAGTTCTGAAGTTCTGTTTGACCATTTTCTTCATTTTTGAATAGCAGGAGATGGATTTGAATCTGGAAAACAGTGAAATATTCTTGCTTGCTTTGGTTACCTGAATTCAGTCCAGAATTAGTGTTTGGCTTAACTAGCAATACAAAAACAATTTACAAGTAGAATTCTGAACTTAGTGGTATTGAATAGTTCAGTTCAGTTCAGTTCACTTTATTTGTATGCCGCCTTTTTCCCTGGGGGGACTCAGGGCGGCTCACAGTTCAAAAGGGGTGGGGGAAGGACAAACAATTTACAACATAAAAGCATGACATCATTTAAGAACTCAACAGTCATACAATTCGAGTAGGGGTTAGAATCTTTAACCCCAGGCCAGCCGGGATAGCCAGGTTTTAAGTGCGGCGCGGAAGGTCTGGAGGGTGGTGAGGGTCTGGATCTCCACAGGGAGTTTGTTCCAGAGGGTCGGAGCAGCCACCGAGAAGGCTCTCCTCCGAGTAGTTGCCAGTCTACACTGGCTGGCTGATGGAATTTGGAGGAGGCCTGATCTATGCGATCTTATCGGTCTAGTGGAGGTGATTGGCAGTAGGCGGTCTCTCAAGTACATAGTTCTTCATCATTGTAACCTCTGTAATGATTCATTGTGTATTTGGAGTGTTGAACTAGAAAAGGCATAATTCAAGTGGATATCTTCATTATTCAGAATCGAAAACTGAGTCCTTCAACAAGCAAACTGTTGCTTGTATTATATGTTGGTCATGGTTATATTGGCAGTACAGGTAGGCCTTGTTTAGGGACTGTATGTTGTTGGAACGATGAAAAATAACTTTAGGACCAATCCTTGCACCCATGACCTTAGCGGCTTTGTAAAGCAAAGAAAGCTGAAGTAAGATTGTAAGTGCAGTTGTGATTTCACTAAGCAACCACCTCACCTAATGACCAGGTTCCTGGTCCCAATTGTGATCCTTAAAAGAGGACTACTGAATGTATGTACCAAATTTTGTAGTGAGTTTTAATTCCTTTTGACATTTTACCTTGGTCTTCTAGGATATATCAAAGTGAGTTCTCACTTCATGTTAAGTCTGGAGCATCAATCTATTCTATAGCATTCCAGATACTATTGAGTTACAGCTGTTACCATCTGTGCCCATGAGTCATAGGTTTTATAATAATTTAGTGGGTCACTAGTTCTTTTCTCCTTGATGGGAAGTCAATGCTATATATGATTTTGTGTTTGCAAGTTGTGGAGCTGAACCAGTACTAGTAGGAATGAGAAGATACAGCCACGTGCATAGTTTTTGTAACATTTTTGTCCATTTATGATCAATCTTTCCATAATCTCAAGGTGATCAAGTCTACAGAAATACATGGCAATGGCAGATTTGTTATGAAAATATAGTATCTTTCCTTTTCCTACAAATCTTTGCAAAATAGGGTATCATGTGGAAAGTCACAGCAAACAATATCTACCGCCCAGTATTCTGGGGCTCCTTTTAATTGAAAAATTTACTTTTTCTGGTCTCACCAAACAAATTAGTGTTAAGAAATCAAATCATGGTGGAGTAAAATAATTTTTCACATCACATTGTCCCTTTGAAGAAGAAACAAAATGGCCACCCTCCACATAGCACTATTCAAGAAGGAGTAGATTTTTGTGTTGAATATGAGTGTTCCAGTTTGCCAATTATACGAAAATGTGATGCCGTTTCTTTTTGGCTTAATGTGATGTGTGAACTCATTCTAAAAGAAAAAAAAATTACATGGTTTGTTGAGTTAGTCAAGCCTGAAATCTGCTTACACTTCCTTGAAATCCTTCTGGCCTTATAGGAAAGAATGTGCTTGAATATTAGGCCAGAGTTACACTCCAGTATGTGTATATTATCTCAATCGGATTTAACTTCAAATCTTAAATGGATTGGAAATGGAATTGTTATTATAATTATTTCTTTTATATTTTATACTCTTTATTTCGCATGACACATTACAATTGCACAACTGTATGGTATATTGGGATTTTGCAGGTCATACTCAAGGCAGGAGGTTCTGAAACAGCAAGTTGTGCTGTTTTTTTCTTATCTTGTTGCAGCTTTTTTTAGGGTCACAGAATTATAAGGTAGTGAACTCACAGCAACCCCTGAAGTTGTTGTTTCTTACTATGTTTCCATAGCAAGGTAATTAATATGTTGTAACTTAATATATTAAGTTAATAATCTATATAATCCTAAGCAGTCATGCATAGAGGCTCTGATTCTCCACATGTTTCATTTAATAATCAAAATAATCATTTCAAAGAAGGATAATTCAGTAAAGTTTGTTATCAGTCCATTGTTATTTCTACTTTGTGTATTTTATTCAAAAATATACTGAATTAGATTGCTAACATTTTAGTAATGCACTAATGTCATTGTGAAGCATGTTAAGTTTTTGGAAGGGAGCAAAATACTGCAATAGATACAGTTAGTTTTTGAAATTTGGACATGAGTCCAAATTTCCTGTTGCTAAGTGAGACATTTGTTAAGTGAGCTTTGCCCCATTTTATGACTTTGGAGAGCTTAATGGAAAAGCTTATTTGCATTATATTTATCACTAGTGAAGTGTAGGGTGGATTAGAAAAAGGCTTAAGGTGCCCTGAATTCCTTTCTCTTTATAACTGAAGTTCAAGGGAAATTAGTTGGGGGGGGGGTAACATTAATGTCTTCTACTTGTGCAGCCAAAATCACTTGGTGCTTTGCTATTAATGACCAGTTTTACATTTTAGCATCTGAATATCCAATTCTTTCTGATCTTTCTCTAAAAATGATTGGTATATCCATAAAGCACAGAAGCAAGATTAAAATGACAGAAATGTATATTGTATACATATAGTGATGGTAAAAAATTGAGGTTGTATCTTTAAAAATAAATAAACAAAAGCAAGGCTCACCTGTATGGTAGTTTGCGGCACTGTATTTCCATTTATGGGTGTCCCGGTTTCTTGGTTTCAGAATGAAACCAAGAAGAGCCGAGGTGGCGCAGTGGGTAGAGTGCAGTACTGCAGGCTACTTCAGCTGACTGCAGTTCTGCAGTTCGGCGGTTCAAATCTCACCGGCTCAAGGTTGACTCAGCCTTCCATCCTTCCGAGGTGGGTGAAATGAGGACCCAGACTGTGGGGGCGATATGCTGATTCTGTAAACCGCTTAGAGAGGGCTAAAAGCCCTATGAAGCGGTATATTAGTCTAACTGCTATTGCTATTGCTATAAAACAATACTAAAACTTTTAATTGTCATTTACAGGTAATGCTCAACTTGCAACCACAATTGAGCCAAAAATTTCTGTTGCTAAGTGAGACATTTGTTAACTGAGTTTTGCCCCATTTTACAACAGTTTCTTGCCACAGTTGTTACGTGAATCACTGCAGTTGTTAAGTTAGTAACACAGCTGTTAAATGAATCTGGCTTCCCCATTGGCTTTGCTTGTCAGAAGGTTGCAAAAGGTGATCAAATGATGCCGGGATACTGCAACGGTCATTGCCAGCATCTTAATTTTGATCACATGATCAGGGGCATTCTTCAAAGTTCGTAACTGAAAAGTTGTCATAAGTCACATTCCAATTGTCGTAAGTCACATCTTTCAGTGCTGTTGTAACTTTAAACAGACACTAAATGAAGTATGATAAGTCGAGGACCACCTGTAGTAATAAAATGCTGGTACTTGGGAAGGCATAAGTGCAAAATAAATGAACATGTGGTAAAAGCGTCTGGGACTTTTGCAGAAATTTTCCAGGGTGTACTAGTTCCCTTTTCTGAAGTTAAGATTTGCAGACAAAATAATTAAGCCATTGGGGTTAGTGTTTTATGAATGGCTTATTTGGTGCCATAAAATAGGTAACAATACCTAGCTAAAGGAGAAATCTGTCACTAGCCAGTAAGTTCAAAATACAGTATGGCAATTGTTAAACATAATTAATTATGATAATCATGTTTCTTTGTTTTCTGGAAAGGAGTAGAGCCATTTTGATCATCTGAGATATGAACTGTTAATGTATCAGGAGATGTAATGAAAAGCAGGTTTGATTCAGTATTCAATGAAATTTCAGAAATAGATTCTAATAATGTGTTTCTAATAGAATATATTCAGCATAGCAACCCATTCCTCAGTGTGGCTATAGGTCACACCTGGGACAATATGCATATGCAGTGGGATTTTTCTACAGCATTTGAGCAAATGCCATAAATACTTTCCAAATATTAGCCACAGGTAGTTTTGAACAGCCTACAGAAATGAAGCTGATTTCATGTAATTGAAATAAAATATGGTTAATATGGTGACTCTTCAGCCTTCCATTGAATAACATTGAATCCCTTATGTCGTATTAAAAATATTAATCTGATAACATATTTTAGACATCATTCCAAGATATCAGGTCTGTCTGTGGCACTGAAGCCTCAGATTTTGAACCTCTGCATCTGCTTCTTTGAAAGTAATCAACTCTAGTGGTTTTAAATACACTGCTAGAGCCCTGTGGGATTCTCCAGTTGGTATGATTAGTATTTCAATATGACATTTACTCAGGTAATTGAACAGGCATCTTTTTTCCTTGACAGATTAAGGTAGGTTCTTGGCAATAAAGTCAACAGGCATGCAGCTACTGAACCTGAGTGAACATGGGTTAAAGCAATTGGTTTCAAACATTTTCAGGCTGCAGAATCTTTTAGTCAAAAAAGAATATTTTCCCCAAATCCCTGATCGAACAGCAAAGGAATGAGTTGTCATGAATGCAAATGCCCATCCATACTACCCCAGGACTTACAAGCATTGCCCTTTCTGCTATACCTTAGAAAATCTGGAACCCACATTTGGCAATTTTTCTTTTGGGGAGGGGGTTCCTTAATTTCTCATAAAATTTCTATTAAAACTCTAGGGTTCAATTGATGACACATAAAAGAAAAACACTGAATTAGAGCTCTTTGTGAAGTCTGTTCCGTTATAATGAGCGTGATTCAGTTCCACAGCATTTTGCAGTGTCATCTGGTGAAGCTCTTTTATATACTGAAATATTTATTATGATTTATTCCGGAAAGGGACTTGGCCATATTCTCAATGGTTAACTGTAATAATTTGCAAAATCCTTCAAGCTAAAAATGGCTCCTATTTAACACGCCATTGTTGATGGAATTCCATTAGAACGGAGATATTCATTGTCTGCTCTGCTTGAGTTCGGTTGAGGTTTAAAGTTTTGGAAAATACCCTTGGATATGTTTACCTTACCTCTTGCATGTATGATAGCAATAGCAATAGCAATAGCAGTAGACTTATATACCGCTTCATAGGCCTTTCAGGCCTCTCTAAGCGGTTTACAGAGAGTCAGCATATTGCCCCCAACAATCTGGGTCCTCATTTTACCCACCTCGGAAGGATGGAAGGCTGAGTCAACCCTGAGCCGGTGAGATTTGAACCGCTGACCTGCTGATCTAGCAGTAGCCTGCAGTGCTGCATTTAACCACTGCGCCACCTTGGCTCCTTGAGGCCATCCTTTAGCTTGCTAGAATTTAGTAAGGATGAAATTGCTACAGAGGTGGGTTCCTACCGGTGTGGCCCAGTTCGGCTGAACCAGTAATGGTATGGTGGCCTGGGTTGCTGGAACTGGCAGCGACCCAGGCCTGCCGTGCCCCAGAACCGTTTCCCCAGTCACCGCCATCGCCGCCACCATCTTGGTTTTTTTTTAGTTTTGTGCATGTGCAGAACAATTTTAATTGAACTGCGCATGCACACGCAGCACACATTCAGTGCAAAGCGCGTGCATGGGCAAACCAGTAGTAAAGCCAGCAAGAACCCACCCCTGAATGGCTAATAGGAACCAAGAGAATCTATTCCTTGTTTTGAAGTGAGATTGTATTGCCATCCTGAAAAGAGGCGGCATTGGAACATCCTTGAAGAAATCTTTGGATTCAGAAGTAGAGGAGAACATCAGAGTAATTAGTATCATCCTTTTCTTAAGGACGGATTGTTAGATGACTGGTTAGTGACAAACTCTAAATACTCTTGGAAAAAATGATTTAGTCAGGCTAGGTGACATTGCTGAAAGAGTAGATACAACCATTAGGTTTCACTTGGGCCTCCCATAAATCTTCAGTAACCTTGAGCATGGTATATGTCTGGATGAACTGTCTGGAATGAGAATAGAGTGTTTTATTTATAGTAATGCAATTTCTACTTGAACATCCATTACCAAAAAGTTTACTGTTTTATATTTCTTGGCAATTTATACTGAGCCCTGATAAGCCCCATGGTTCACTTTCTCCCGCAGTTGTAGGTAAACTTTATTTGGAAATAGAAGTGAAAATGTTAAATGAGGATGGCCACCCAATTTCATTTCTCCTTCTCATCTAACCCAGGTGGATATCGATATCTGAGCAGAATAATGGACTGGATGCGAATTGATAAATTGAAGGTCAGTCCAGAGAAGGAATTACAAGTGGTGGGTGGTTCATTCTCTAGTTGAGCCTTTTCTGGAAGGAATCTCGTTCTATTTTATGGAAGTGCTCCTGGATCCATTATTACAATGAGAAGAGCAGATAGATTCTGTTGTTTTGAGTTCTGAATGAGATGTATGAAATGTTTTCAAACTTTAGTTTGTCCAAAATAACTGCCATGGTTAGATGCTTCATTAGCTGCTTGGTTCCAAACCCTTTTCTGTATCCAACTCAAAATATTAATGTATGCATTTAAAATCTGAGATAGTTTGAGGCCAGAATCTAATGGAAGATCTTCTCCTCTGTATATCTGACCAGATCCTTAGGCTACCTGCCAAGATTCCTTTGCAAATATCTTCATCAAATTGCACTGCATATTCAGGTAGAAGAGGAAACACCTCTTCGTTGTAGTGCATCATCTTTGGAAGTGCTTCCCAATTTTTTGTTTGTTGGTTTATTTTGCCCAAAGGAAAGACATTTTGCATTTTTAAACAGATGGGAAAGATTGTGTTACATTTTTTTACATTGTATCCTTAGGTTGATCATTGATGTTGCTTTTATTGCTTTTATTATTTTAGTCTAATGCATATCTCTCAAAAAAAAAACTTTGGTTAACTGATCTGACTAATTACATCCAAATAAACATTTGATTATTTTGTCATTTGGTTCATTGAAGCCAACTTCCTAATAAGTATATTCAGGATAGCTGTCTTGTTTCCAATGTTTTGATTTTATTAGACAATGATGGCTTGGTTATAGAGCCAAGGTGGCGCAGTGGTTAAATGCAGCACTGCAGGCTACTGCTAGATCAGCAGGTCAGCGGTTCAAATCTCACCGGCTCAGGGTTGACTCAGCCTTCCATCCTTCCGAGGTGGGTAAAATGAGGACCCAGATTGTTGGGGGCAATATGCTGACTCTCTGTAAACCGCTTAGAGAGGCCTGAAAGGCCTATGAAGCGGTATATAAGTCTACTGCTATTGCTATATTCTCTGTTGTCGATAAAAATGTGAATTGGTAAATTTGTATTTGCAACACTTTCCAGCAACAAATTATCTGACAAGATCGCATTTGCAGACCATGGTCATTTAAGTATTCTATAAGATCAGGCTTGCACCACTTGGCAAGGGCAAGGGGCCATTTTAATAAATCAGAATCAGTTGTTCTGTGGCTAGTAAAGCCATTGGACTGCAGGAGATGGCAGCAAGGGTTGGAAGTGCTCAGCAGCTTGTTTTTTAGGGGTGAGGATGTAAATTTACTACTTAAAAAAATAGACAACACTTTCTTGCTTTGTAGGCTTGCCTAAGAGGTTTACTTTGACGTGCCTCAAAGTGTTAATGATGAAACTGAAAGCCAACTCTTAATCCATATAAAATTTGCTTCCAACGTTCTAGGCTCAGCCTCTCCCAGAATGGAGACAGTCTAAAACTATGATTTTGCCCATAGCTTATGTTGTCTTAAATGTTAATCGTAAGGAAGTTAGTAACTCCATGGTCAATATCCATGGTAACTTTGAAGTAGTTAGCCAGTCATAACTTCCTGTATCTCATTTCTATAAGAGCCGAGGTGGCGCAGTGGTTAAAATGCAGCACTGCAGGCTACTTCAGCTGACTGCAGTTCTGCAGTTCGAATCTCACCAGCTCAGGGTTGATTCAGCCTTCCATCCTTCCGAGGTGGGTAAAATGAGGACCCGGATTGTTGGGGGCAATATGCTGATTCTGTAAACCGCTTAGAGAGGGCTGAAAGCCCTATGAAGCGGTATATAAGTCTAACTGCTATTGCTATTTGTGAAAAATACAAATCCATATCTTCACTGGCTAGTCCCAGAGACTCTATTTGGTGGAAGAAAAAGTAGGCTTATTTTTGGGTAACTCTCATTAGATGCATCCCCAGGCAGAAATGATACTCAGAACCAAAGCTAAGATAAGGAGAAGCTAGAGGTATTCAGTTTCATGTCCCATAGTTAAATGACATACTAAGGTTAAGCACAGAATAAAGTAGTATTGTCATCCGAGCCAGATTGTTGAGTTCTAAGTGGAACTATACAGTTTTGCTTAATTACCAATAATATATGTTGTGTTGGTTCAGACATCTATAGAGATTATCAGTCATCCACGTTATGGTTGTCCCAAAGGTGCTTTTTCAAGAGGCAACTGGACTTTCTGGTTTTTCTTTGAAGACAGTTCACTTCTGATCCAAGAAGCTTCTTCAGCTCTGACTGGATGGTGGGAATGGAAGAATTTATACTCCTTGCAGACAGCTGGACATTTGCATTCTTTTAGAGAGTGGTTGAGGCCACCTGGAGATTTATCTGTGTCCCCAGGGTCACCTGTGTAGTGCAAATGGATGTGGGGCCTTCTTGGAATGTTCAGATGTTTATATAATTGTGTTCAGTAAGCAGTGAACTGTATAGGTTTGTGCTTTGGAATTCTGTTCTTATATTGTCCTTTCCATGAGGCCTTAATTTACTATAATTTATCATGGTTCCACCACAAAACCGCGGAGGACAAAATCGCGCTCGACGAAAGCGCGCATTTGACGTCATCACAGTGCGACGAAAACATCGCGCTGTGATCGATAAATGTAAAAATAAAGCGAAAACCTTACCCTAACCCCCCTAAACCTAACCCTAAACCTAACCCTAAACCTAACCCTTAACCTAAGCCTAAATCTAACCCTAAACCTAACCCTTAACCTAACGCTAAACCTAACGCTAACCCTTAACCTAACGCTAAACATAACCCTAACGCTCTAAACCTAACCCTAACCCTTAACCTAACCCTAACCCTAACCCTAAACCTAACCCTTACCTTTATGTGAATCGGCTTGCTTTAATTTTATTTTTATTTCAATTTTTAATTTTTTTCGTCGCGCTATGATGACGTCAAATGCGCGCTTTCGTCGAGCGCGCTTTTGTGGACCGTGGTTTTGACGGGTCACGTTTATCATTACCTAATGTACATGCAATACTCTTATCATGTGATTTATTTGGTTTCCTGTGATGTGCAGTTCTTCCCCATTATTGTAAAAATGGAATAATAGTCCAGGCAGTTGTTAGGACTTCAAGACACAAAGACACTCCCCCCCAAACTAGTTGTAAAAATGGAATAATAGTCCAGGCAGTTGTTAGGACTTCAAGACACAAAGACACTCCCCTCCTCCCCAAACTAGTTCTTAGATTGCATTCAAATGACATTTAAAGCCATTGCTTAACAGGTAAGCCACAAAATAAGCCTTAGTTACAAATTTGTGCTTTAAATTTTTACATTAACTGCATTACATCCAATACACCTGTGTTTGGACAGGTTGCTAAATATAACTGCAATTATATGGCTTAATGAATTATCAGGCATTCTATATGGTTGCATATGAAGCATGGTTAAAAAACTTGGTGAGGCATATGAAGCCAGACAAATTGGAAATAATGGACATGAAAATTAGGTCGAGGCAGCATATTGAATCACTGCAGGCCATTGCTTAATATCATGGCTTGTTCTCTTCCTTCTAAGCCCAGTTTATTGGTTTAGCTGTACCAATTTTTTTAATTGTAGAAAACAGTGATATAAAGCTGTATGTTTCTGTACGTAATAGTTTATAAGACTGAAGTGTGTATTGCTATTGAAATTTAAAAGAAAGTAAAGAGACTGCAATTGAAATACAGTTTAATATTTAACAGGAGTTTTAACTACTCTGGTCAAAGGAATTGCCTGTAAAAGGAATTATCCAAAGAAGAAATAGGTAATGTTTTTATGATCAAGGAAATACATTTGAAAATTAATTAGGGTCCTTTGAAAGCAAAGTATCAGAGATGTTAGGTAGCATATTAGATATATTATGATTGCTTCCTGATTCTTGTAGACATTTCTCATATCATTAGTATTGTTTCTCAAGGTATCTCTAATATAAGCTCAAAGCAGCATTTAAGTAATAAATTTGTACAAGTTCTGACTAAGTGTATTAGGTTTTCATGTCAGAAGAAACAATAGCATTTAGCAATAGCATTTAGGCTTCTGTACCATCACCACCCATAGCACTTTATAGCATTCACTGGGTGGTTTACAATGAAGAAGTGTTATTTGCTTATTGTTGACTTGGGGGGAGGGGCTATTTAAGTTTATTTGTTGGATATATATTATATAGGACAGAGGTGTCATTGGGGGACGCATCAGGGTAGTGTTTGACCACGGGGGTGGGGAGTGGACATGGCCAGCTCGAAGTCACTCATGTTGGGAGCGCCTCCGGTGGCCCAGGCGGGGCTGGGGGCGGATCCATTGTCTCCAGCAGAGGAAGGCGAGACCAGGGAGATGGCCAAACCCTTGTCCTCCAGAGGAGCCTTGCTGTCCCTCTCAGGCCATGCAGACAGTGGTGCAGGCTGTCCAGAGCCGTAGGTAGCAGAGGGCAAGTGCCAGCCAGGCCCTTGAGCTCCCAGGGCACAGGGACTCCACAGCCCAACCCAACCCCACTTCCCTGAGGAGGGGTGCTCTGCTGCACTTATCTGCTCGAGGCTGCTGCTGCTGTTCTCACTCTCCTTGGCCAGGTTGCTCATGGTGTGTGTGGGAGAGCAAAATGTATGGGTCAAAGGGAGACCCACTCCTTCTCCATGCAAGTAGACCCAGCTTTGTAACCAAAGCATCCTCAGCAGTAGGATGGGAGACCACCAGGAGAGGTTGGAAGGAGGAGACAAGGGGATGGCGAAAGGGAAGCAGGACTGTTAGTGGCCAACGGACCCTTCCTTCCTTCCTTCCTTCCTTCCTTCCTTCCTTCCTTCCTTCCTTCCTTCCTTCCTTTTCTTCTTTTTCCTTCCCTCTTCATTCTCCTTTCTTCTTCCCCTCTTTCCTTATTTTCCTTCCTTGCTCTCGTCCCATCTTTCTTTATTTTTCTTTGTCTTTCCTCTTTCCCTTTCTCCTTTCCTGTCCCTTCTTGAATGCTCAAATGCAAAAGGGGGAAACATTTTCCCTTTTGTTTTGTTTTGATTTTAGTTTGTTTTGCTAGCCCTCTGCCAGCAAAAATGGAGCTTGGGGGGCTGTGCACAGTCCCCCTGGGCCCCATTTTTGCCCAGGATGACCCCCTGCAGCCTTCTGCCAGCAAAAATGAGCATGGGGGAGCTCTGTTTTCACTGGCAGAGGCCATCCCAGCTGAAAACAGAGCCTGAGAGCTCAATTTTTACTGGCAGAGCAGAGGTGGGTTTCAGTCGGTACGCACCGGTACCCGCTTACCGGGTCATAGAATTTAGCATGCCTTCCCGTACCGAGGCTTCCGGAGGCCCCATACTGGAACATCCCCTCCCATGGCCTGCCCCCCCCTCTCACTCCCCCCGCCCATCTGTCTGCACCATGCTTGCCCCGCCCACTCATTTCCTTTGCCGGACTCAGCTGTTGGAAGAAGCCCTTGCTTCCTTCTCTTTGACAAACGCCTTGCAAAACCGGGGGAGGAGAACAGACTTCTTCAGACGAGCCCAGAAAGGTTGCTTTGCCTCCTTCCCGCACTACAGGTGTGGCCTCGAGGGGAAGATGTCCTACCAAGGCAACAACATCCCTTGATCACAGTGAGGTGAAGCGCCCTCAGGCATGTTCTGTCAACCTTGGGCGGCCGAAGCAAGTGGGTGGAAAGCTCCAAAAGTCCGACAAGAAGGGGAAGGGGCGCCTGGTGGGTGTTGCAGCTTCCCTTTCAGCCTCCGAAGCCACACTCAGCCAGCTCAGCTCCCGGGGATGCTTTCTTGGCCAGCTGCTGATTTATAAACAGAAATTAACTACCTTCTTTTAAACTTTCCATTTCAATGAGAATTTAAGACGTTTTAGAAAAATTCTCATTGAAATGGAAAGTTTAAAAGAATTTAGTTAATTTCCGCTTATAAAGGTCACGTGGCGATGGTGCGCGGGCTGCCGACCGACCCAGTGCTTGTCTAGGGTGGCGGGGCTATCTTGGAGCATCTCCCAGCCGGGAAGGGGCGCCAGGAGAAAGCGGGCCCACCAAAAGCCCAACTGCAGCCGGCAATGGGGCATGAAGGAGCGGCCACCCAGCAGAATTGGGAGCGTCCCTAGGTTGGTGGGCTGGGGGGAGGTTGCACGGACTTGGAGGCGGCGGGGAGGCCAGGGTCGAGGCTGAGCACCTGCAACAGGCGGCAACATGCCACCCGCAGCTCTCAGAGGAAGTAGGCAGGGAAGCGAGCCCCGGGCTCATCTCTGCCTCCTTCCTTGAGAGCAAAGCTCGAGTCTGCCCACAGCAACTCCCTCACACTCGCAGCCAATGCAGCGGGGAAAGGGAGGAGGAGCCCAGCCATTCATGCTTAATTATTTGGCTCATTGGGTGCCCCAGTGCAAAGTTGAGCAAAGGTGGGTGACCACCTCTCACCTTTGCAACCTGAAGACTGGCATTTCATCTCTGCGGCACGAATCGGGCCTCAAGTCATGGCCTGCCTGCGTCCTCTTCACGCCTCTTACAGCTGCCGCCTGCCGCCTGCTCAGGGAAGAGGGGGAGGCTTCGCTGTCCCACTTGTGTAAGACAGGACAGGCAAGCTGGCGGGTGTGTGACTCTGCCCAGGAAAACGTAGAAGGTGCGAAATCAACTCTGCCTGAAGGCGAGAAGGCCTGGAGCCCCCCCCCCCCATCAGCAGAAGCCTCCTGGAAGATTTTGGCTGGCATGTGCCTTCAGGCAGAGCTGATTCGGTGCCTTCTACATTTTCCCGGGCAGAGTCGCACGCCTGCCCACCTGCCTGTTTGTCTTACACAAGTTGGCCTGGAATGGGTGAGACCATCTTTGGGGAAGGGCCATTCCTTCTGCTCAGCTTACGCATTTGAAAAGACCCCGCAGTTCCATGACCGCAGCTGATCCCTTCCTGGCCAAAAGGGCGCTTTTTCAGTCCCAGCGGGGTTTCTGGAAGACAGTGGCCGAAGCAGCTTCTCTCTCCTCCTCTTGCCAGCCGAAAGAAAAGCCCCGGGGAATGGGCTCTGCATGCTGCTCTGCCGGGCTGCCATAGCCAATCCTCCATTAACCATTCCCATTTGCATGTTGAGCCGTTTTTCTTCATCTGAAGGCTTCAGAAAAGCCTCCTGAAGCCTCTGGAGGGTGACAAACGGCCCTAGGGGCAACCTGGAAGTCTGTCCTCGAACTTCCATGTTGCCCGTAGGGCTGTTTTTCGTCCTCCGGAGGCTTCAGGGAAGTCGCCTGAAGCCTGTGGGGGAGGCCGTTTTCACCCTCCCCAGGCTACTTAAAACCTCTGGAGCCTGGGGAGGGTGAAAAACAGATCCACCATGCCATTGTGTGCCAAAAACAGGGGGTGGTGGCGGGGGTCACGTGCATATTATGGGGGGCATGGGCACATACGCGGGGGCCAGCACACATGAAATTATGGGAGTGGGCACACCCGGGCACGATCCCCCCCTTGGCACACAATGGCAAAAAGGTCAGCCATCGCTGATCTAGGACTTACACTTCCCTAGCTCTCTTTTCCAGCCAATTTGATTGCAGTGAATAATAATACTTAAATGTGGGCTAATATTTTAATATTGATAGGACAAGACTATTAGGAATAGAATGCAGGGAAAAAAAACAGGATAAATGCAAAGTTCTATAAAACAAGACAGTAAAAATAATAGTAGCATAAGGGTTTAAAACACAGCTCAATGGAAAAATAGTCTGATCTTGGGACAATAGCTATTCTGAAAATGCCAGGATATGCAAATGCCTTTAACTGTTTTTTAAAACAGTTGGACTAACAATGTTTCTTACTCAGTAAAATAGAATTTGGGATATCAGAAGGACATTCTGAGCCACATCTAAGAGTTGAGGCCACAGGTTGTGGTCTCCCCTGATTTTAGCTCATTACTTGGTTAATACTGGGAGAGGCAGTATTTTATATTTTTGGATCCTAAGCTTCTTAAGCCTTTATCTAGCCTTGGTAGCTCACAGGTAGCCAGCCCGTCAGTTCAGCAACCTGTATTATGTATCCTTTTCAGCCCTCCTCTAAGTAACAAGCTAGTTCTATGAAGACTGCAAATTTGGGCTTTCAAGTCAATGTTCGTGAGTCTTTTTTCCCAGTGGTGCAGAATGTATTATAGCATCAATTATTGAAGCTAAGCTATCCCTATTCAGATAGGGCTGGAAATGGTTCGTCAGCCATAGGCGTTTCTTCTTATTGAGGCCTGCTGTGCCTCTGCTGACAGTTTGAAATCAAGGAGAACCCCCCAAGCTAGTTATTTGTCTGTGCATTTGCTAAAAATGCTCGGTTTTTCCCCCCCCCCATGAACAATTGAAGTTCAGTATTGCAAGCATTCATGTGAAGAGCTAGATGCAGCCGTAGCTCCCCGATTAGTGAAATCCACAAAAGAAAACCATATGTATGATATACCGCAAGAGTTTTTAGTAGTGCGTGATTCATTTAAATTGCTAAGGGTGGAGGCAGACCTGATAGGCTGACAGAAGTATAATAGAATCTTAGAAATAATATTACGAAAGTGATTGGGTCTTTAAAAAAAACCATTATAGATCATAATGCTTGTAAGATTCTATTATAGCTGGGGCAGCCTATCAAGTCTGCCTCCACTCTTAGATATTTAAATGAATCTTGCACTACTAAAAACTCTTGCAGTCACCTTTTCCCTTGCTTATTATTAGAGATCATTTCTACTTGTCACCAATGAGAAGGTAAGTGAACTTGGCTGTTTCTCTTATATAATACCATGCATTTGTGTTCACTTTTCATGTGTGACTGCAGACCTGAACAGAGAAAAATGGGGAAGAGCACATTTAAGATTACTTTGTGATTCAGAGTTCGGATGAAATCATAGCTACGGTACTGACACAAATTTTTAAAATAATTTAAACAGAACAGTATTTCTTTTAATAGGAGAAATAGAACAAAAACCTTTGGTGCAATTCAGATTTGAATAAAGTACCTGCATACCATGAATGATGCATCTTGTGCTCTCTGGCGGTATTTCTCATACTTTTTGCAATTGCAGATCAATAAATAAATGTTCAAAAAATATGGGGACCACCTAGATCCGTGATGGCGAACCTATGGCACGCATGCCACAGGTGGCACGCAAAACCCTCTCTGCGGGCACGCAAGCTATCCCCCCAGCTCAGCTCCACCTCACATGCGCACATGTCAGCTGATTTTCGGGTCTCTGCCGCACATGCACAGGGGGCGGGGTGTGTGCAGGAGATGTGCATGCATGCATGGGGGTGGGGGTTGCATGTGCATGCATAGGGGGCAGCGGGAGGACGTTTTTGGTTCCAGGAGGCAGCAGGGAGGCCTACTCGGCCCAAAATGGGGCGCAGGGGGGATTGTGTGTGCATGTGTGGGGGTGGGGGGAGCACAGGGGATCGTACATGCATGCACAGGGGGGCGGGGGGTGTCAAGCACACATTGCCTTATGAGTGAGGGTGCGCATGCACTTTTGGCACTCGACGACAAAAAATGTTAGCCATCACTGACCTAGATAAATAAAAACAAAGGGTATGTTTTCTTTAAGAATATGTGAATTCCCATTTAACAGAATAAGAGAGTTGGAAGGGACCTTGAAGGTCTTCTAGTCCAACCCCTTGCTCAAGCAGGAAACCCTATACCACTTCAAACAAATGATTGTCCAATCTCTTCTTTAAAACTTTCAATGTTGGAGCATCCACAAGTTCTCGAGGGAAGTCTAGCTGTCAGGAAATTTCTCCTTAGTTCTAGTTTGCTTCTCTTCTTGATTGGTTTCCATCCATTGCTTCTTGTCCTGTTTTTAAGTGCTTTGGAGAATAAATAGGTTGACTCCCTTTTCTTTCTGGCAGCCCCTTAGATACTGAAACACTGCTATCATGTCACCTCTGGTACTTGTTTTCAGTAACTAGACATACCCAATTCCAGCAACCGTTCTTTATATGTTTTAGCCTCCAGTCCCCTATCATCTTTATTGCTCTTCTCTCTCTGTACTCTTTCTGGAGTCTCAACCTCTCTTTAACATCATGGTGACCAAAACTCGATGCAGTATTCCAAGTGTGGTCTTACCAAGGCATTATAAAGTGGTATTAACACTCCATGTGATCTTTATTCTCTCTCTCTCTCAGTGTAGCCTGTGTTGGCTTTTTTTAGCAGCTACAGCACACTGCTAGCTCATATTGATGTGATTGTCCACTGAATTTCATTTTGTTGGATAAGGCCCAATGCTGAAGTCGGTCAAGATCCTTCTGGATCTTAAGCCTATGTTCTGGAGTGTTGGTTACTCCTGCTAGTTTGGTATCATCTGCAAATTTGTTGAATTCCCCATCTATCCCCTCATCTAAATCAGTGATGAAGATATTTAAGAGTACTGGTCCTAAGACAAAGCCTTGGGATACCCCACTGCATAGTTCCCTCCATGTAGATGCAGTTCCATTGAGCACTACACATTGAATGCGGTTGGAAAATAAGTTACTGTAGTACTACAATGATTATTGTTGCAATTATGCATGCCTTCCCATTCTTTCCATTTAAAGGCCTTTTGAAACAAAAATGTGAAAGGAAATTTGATTCAAAGTTAAATATAATAATGTTTAGTATAAACTTGCTAGTCAAGAATATTCTTCAATATAAATTTCATCAGTAGTATGGTTCTGGGGAAGATTGGTTCTCCAATTCAATGATGATTTTTGAAATATTCATAATTGTACTTTATATTCATATTTTTCTTTTGGGTTGCATGTGTTAGATCACAGTCAGTGGTGGGTTTCAAAAATTGTTCAAACCTACTCTGTGGGTGTGGCCTCCTTTGTGGGAATGGTTTGCCACCCATGTGACCGGATATGAAGATGCCGACGACACTTGTCAGAACCACCTTAAATTACCTCACACACAGCACTGGCATGCATAAGAATATGATGTAAACTTGTTTTTTAAAAGGCATCTTTGGTTTGTGTTAAAACAACTTCAACACACGCAATGTTCTGATTGCATCACAAACGCAGTAATCACCCTTACCTTTCACAGAGGCACTGAGTTTTATAAATATGAGCATGTTAGTCTAGAATAATCATATCCAAGGACCAGTGGTGGGTTTCAAAAAATTTTTGGAACCTCTTCTGTAGGTGTGGCCTGCTTTCTGGGTCCCCTGGTGGAACCTCTTCTAACCGGTTCGGTGGATTTGACGAACTGGTTCTACCCAATAGGTGCAAACTGGTAGGAACCCACCTCTGATCACAGTTCACCAAAGCACAGCATAGGGTAGATTTGACAGCTGGTACAGTAACTGCATTTCAGGTCAATGTTCTGAATTTTAGTATTGGTTCTACCGAATAGGTGCAAACTGGTAGGAACCCACCTCTGATCACAGTTCACCAAAGCACAGCATAGGGTAGATTTGACAGCTGGTACAGTAACTGCATTCAGGTCAATGTTCTGAATTTAGTATTGCATTATAATTTCTAGTTTTCAACCATTAATCCATTTTCATGATCTTGCTGATCGGTGGTGAATGTGGGGTGGCTGTATTACATCACATGGTAGCAGACAACATTGTTCTGCAGTGTGATTTTACACTTCAATGCTATACTATGGAAAAATAGAAGCAGTCCATTGGCTTCTGCAATTGTACTACTTGTGGGTGTACAGCCTGTGATTGATATGAGACTCAAACCTTGGTCAAAACTGCTGAGAACAGCTGTAGACCTGCAATGAAATAGGACCAAGACATCAAGGTTATTTAAGGATATTATCAAACAAGCTTTCTACCATAGTAGGAAGAATACCAAACTGGTTGAAATTTCAGAAGAATTCTGCTGTTCATTGAAGTGTGTGCTTTAATTTAAAGGTCAGGGAGAAACAAATTGTGCCAGTAGCTGAAGACTCCAGGGGATTCCCTGCTCAAAAAAGTCATAATAGAGGAGCAAGCAATCCAGATTCAGTTTTCTTGCTCCAGATCTACCTCCGAAACTAGGGTACGATGGCAAAATGTTCAGTGAAAGCCCAGAGATATATACTTGATGCTTTGACTCCTACTCATGAGAAGGAAACAGTGTTCAGATTAGGATCTGAATGGAAATGCTAAGGAAAAAGGCTAACCTAGAAGCTTTCTCAGTTGGAACTTAGTCACTACTGCTGAGATCATTTCTTACAGTCTTCCATGCTAATTTTAAACCCTTATTTTGGATCCTACATCCTTTTAATGAGTTTGATCCTCGTACGACTTGCAAGTGAAAGGAAAATTAAGGCATCTGATTATTCCCGTTCCTTCTCTATTTGGCTAATAATCCAAATATTATCTTTTACTATTTTTTTACGTCTAATGAGAAATCATAAACAAATTCAGGCTTTATATCTATACATGTACAGGATATGAATAAGGGGGTTGAGGTTTACTAATCCAGACAATTTACATTTCCCTGTTGAGACAGAGGTGGGCAGTAGACTTCTGTTTAAGTTTTCTTGAATAAAGTACTGCATTTTGGGGGGTATAAGACCACCTTTTTCCCCTCAAAAAAAGAGGCTGAAAATCTGGGTGCACCTTATACACTGAATACAGCCTTTTTTGCCTCCCGAAACTTCGCCCCCTTCACCAAAATGGCAGTGCATAGCTTTTAGGAGACTTTCAGAGTGCTCCTGGGGGCTGGGGAGAGCAGAAATGAGCAAAAAACAGGGTGATTTTTGCTCAATTTTGCCCCCCGCAGCCCCCAGGAGAACTCTATGAGCCTCCTAAAGGCTATCCATGCCCTTTTTTTGACATAAAAAGCCCCCCCCCGGAGCACTCTACAAGCCTCCTAAAGGCTATTCATGCCCCTTTTTTGGGGGGGGGAAAAACAGGCTGGTTTTCACGAAAAACGGGCCGTTTTTGGGAGGTCTGCAGAGTGTGAAAACTTTTTTAAAAATTTGCCTCTTCAAAACCTTGGTGCGTCTTATACTCCGAAAAATACAGTAGCACTTATAAGTTTACATATAAGCTGTGGCGATGCAGGAGTTAGAGTGCAGTGTTGTAGGCTGACTTGCTGCTCAATGCCAGCAGTTTCATTCTGACCGGCTCAAGGTTGACTCAGCCTTTCATCTTTCTGAAGTTGCTAAAGTGAGGACCCAGATTGTTGGGGGCAATATGCTGACTCTGTAAACTGCTTAGAGAGGACTGTAAAGCACTATGAAGCTGTATGTAAGTCTAAATGCTATTGCTATTGCTACATGAAGTATAAAACTGCTTTGTCAGATTTCCTGCTTATGTGAAGTTCAGTAAATGGCTTTCTATTGAACATAGGGAAATAAGCTTTGAAAATTGGGGTGATATAGAGTGAGCCTAGTGTGTGATCTATATGCTTCTAACATCTGTTTCCATGCCTCCTCTTCAGAAAAATACCTGTGTGGGACTTGGTTCCTCTTTACGCAGTGGTAATCTAGCAATATAAAATTTTCTGGGGGAAAATATTCTCAAAATACTAGGGGTACTTTTTTGTCTGTTTCCTCCTTTTTGTTTCAATATAGAACATAAGGTATTTTTTAACATAGAACCATTAGGGAAACTCTTCCACTTGTTAAGTTATTGTAGGGTAGTTTGAGAGAACTAATCCATGTGTTCGATAGACACTTATATTTCCCACTGTATCTTGATATTGACTACACTGGCCAAGGATGCTGAGCATCAGATCATCTATCCTTTAGCTGAGCTTCATTAATATGATGAGCGAGGTTGACTGTCATCATTGAATGATGCTTTTGTTGAGAACTCTGAATTAAATTACAGAGTCTTATAACACCTTCAAATATTAACAAATAATAATCAAGAGTTACCCTTGTGGCAAATAAATTTAATAAAGCAATAGCAATAGCAGTTGCACTTATATACCACTTTACATTGCTTTACAGCCCTCTCTAAGCAGTTTATAGAGTCAGCATATTGCTGGGTCTATAAACTGGGTCCTCATTTTACCCACCTCGGAAGGATGAAAGGCTGAGTCAACCTTGAGCCTGAACTGCCAAAGTGCAGGCAGCAGAAGTAGCCTGCAGTACTGCGCCACCATAGCTCATAAATAAATAAAATCACAATTTTCAATTATAAAAATGCAGTTTCCATAGCTAATTATTTAATTAAAAACGGTGTGGTTCAGTTAACATTCTTTTTAAATCTATTTTTATTTAGTACATTTTGGAGCCACTTATCTCCCTACTATGAAGTACAATATTCTTCCTCTGCAAGTAGACTCACATACTGACATATGATCGATTTTTACATAGTCTGAACTTGTAGGAAATTAAGGCTATCATCACTAAATCAGTAGCAAAATTTAATTCAAAGCGGGTGCCCATTATTGGCTGTTCTATTAATGGTTCTACTCTAAAAAAATGTCTGAAAAGTGTGTATCCAAACAGCTTTTAAAGATAATACGCCCTCTGATTTTGCCTAGAATATAACTCTCCTCATTAAAAGATACATTGATTTTCAAATGAAAGGTAAATCACTGCTTAATAGCTAGTGCTTAATTATTTTGCCAGAAGTTGTTATATCTCTATTTTGATTAAAAATAGAATGATTACAAATACTTCCACTATAAATGGAAGCACCGTTTCATTATGAAACATTATGTAAATATACCACTTCTGGAGTGTAACCTAAACATGATTTGAAAGAAATGTTTGTGCAGCATAAATGCCTAAAGCATATATATTCCTAAAGTAGAAAGCTATTAATAGAATATTTACTCCTTCAACATTCAGTTATCCCTTGTTTGCTCGGCAACACTGATTCATAGTATTGCAGTGGATTTCTGTGATCTGTCTGATCTGAACCCCCCCCCCCAATTGTTGCTGGTTAGTATTTAAATTAGAGCAAATGTAATTGCAAATTGAATTTTAATTAAAAGTGCTATGATATAGAAGACTGTGCTTTCTCAAACTCCACATTTCCCACTAATTTTCTACATGCGAATAGTTCTTGACTTACGACCACAATTGAGCCCAAAATGTTCGTTGCTAAATGAGACATTTGTTAAGTGAATTTTGCTTCATTTATGACCTTTCTTGTCACCGTTGCTAAGTAAATCTTCAATTAGTAACATGATTGTTAAGTGAATCTGGTTTTCCCATTGACTTTGCTTGTCAGAAGATCGCAAAAAATGATCACATCTCGCTGGGACACTACAACAGTCATAAATGTGAGTCAGTTCCCAAAGCATCTGCATTTTGGTCACCTGGGGATGCTGCAATGGTCGTGAGTGAGAAAAATGGTCGTAAGTCACTTTTTCAGTGCCGTTGTAAATTCAGACGGTCACTGAAGGAATTTTTGTAAGTCGAGGAGTATCTGCATCTTCATTTAATTTAATTTACATACATTTATTTCTATAGTTTCCATCTCTTTCCCCCCCCCCCTGCACGTTCTGTTTATTTTTTAATAGCATCAGTAGGTATTCCATTAAAAAAATATTATATAAATAAATAATGAGTAAAAAAGAAGCAACACAAACAGTAAGCAACAAGAGATAGCAAAATAAATTCCTTTCAAGCATTTGCCAGGATGTATGGAGAGTTTAAAATTGAGAAGAAAAGTGTGCACAGCTGTCAGAATTATCCAGAAGCTGCATTTACTGGTTCTGGATCATGTGGAGAATTGTACTGATGGTCAATTCTGTTATGCCTCCCATTCATGATTATATTCTATATGTAATTTGCAACCTTCTGGTAAATATATGAAAAAGCTTGTAGTGGATCAGGGGTGGGATTCAGCCAGTTCGCACCTATTCGGGAGAACCGGTTGGTAACTTTCTAAGCAGTTCGGAGAACCGGTTATTGGAAGAAATCTCTTGTTTTTCCCCACTTTACAGGGCTAATCCTGTAAGGAAGGCAGGAAGGAAACATTCTGGTGTTATTTCTAGCCTAATCTTTATTGCCCTGCTTACAGAAACTGCCTCTCCAGTTAACCCTTATTACCATTGTAACAACTAAGGTGAAGTGCCCATCATCCTGAGGGACATTGACTTGGCCACGCCCACATGATCACATGACCACCGAGCCCCGTTTACCCAGCTGGACATTAGGGCAGAGAACTGGTTGGTAAATTATTTGAATCCCACCACTGTAGTGGATATATTGTAGCTCTGATGGGGTCAGATGAAGTGAGTTTCAGCATTTAAAGACAACCGCCACGGTGGCGCAGTGGTTGGAGTGCAGTACTGCAGGCTACTTCTGCGGACTGCTGGTTGCCTGCAATTTGGCAGTTCACATCTCATCAGGCTCAAGGTTGACTCAGCCTTCCATCTTTCCAAGGTGGGTAAAATGAGGACCCAGATTGTTGGGGGCAATATGCCTACTCTAAACCACTTAGAGAGGGCTGTAAAAGCACTGTGGAATTGTATATAAGTATAATCGTTATTGCTATTGTTAAAACTTTTAGAGTCTGGAAATTTCTGTTTGCTCTGCCAGAAAAGAAGCCAAACTGAAGAAGAAAGGAAATTAGGATATTATCTGTTCAAATATGCGGTCAACAATATTTGTTTGGTTTGGTTTTATTAGCATTTGTAGGCCGCCCTTTTCCCTGAGGGGACTCAGGGCGGCTCACAGAAAACCAGGGAGAGGGGAATACAACATTAAGACAACAACATATAATAAAATAGTAAGCAACATCCATTCATCATTCGGGCGGGGTAGCGATTCTTATCCCCAGGCCTGACGGGCGAGCCAGTTCTTCAAGGCTATGCGGAAGGCCTGGACGGTGGAGAGGGTACGAATCTCCACGGGGAGCTCGTTCCAAAGGGTAGGGGCTACTGCTGAGAAGGCCCTCCTCCTTGTAGTTGCCAGCCGACACTGGCTGGCCGATGGGATGCGGAGGAGGCCTAATCTATGGGATCTTATAGGTCGTAGGGAGGTAATTGGCAGAAGGCGGTCTCTCAAGTATCCAGATCCACTGCCATGTAGGGCTTTATGGGTGATTAATAGCACCTTGAAGCGCATCCGGAGATCGACAGGTAGCCAGCGCAGCTCGCGGAGGATAGGTGTTATGCGGGTGAATCTGGGTGCACCCGCAATCACTCGCGCGGCTGCGTTCTGCACTAGCTGAAGTCGCCGGATGCTCCTCAAGGGCAGCCCCATGTAGAGCACATTGCAGTATTCCAGCCTAGAGATCACAAGGGCCCGAGTGACTGTTGTGAGGGCCTCCCGGTTCAGGTAGGGTCGCAACTGGCGCACCAGGCGTACCTGGGCGAATGCCCCCCTGGTCACAGCCGTTAAATGGTGGTCGAATGACAGCTGTGGATCCAGGAGGACTCCCAAGTTGCGGACCCTCTCTGAGGGGTGTAGAATTTGACCCCCCAGCCTGAGTGTTGGAATATTGGCCAAATCTTTGGGAGGGAAACACAACAGCCACTCGGTCTTTTCTGGGTTGAGCACAAGCTTGTTAACCCTCATCCAGTCCATAACGGCTTCAAGACCCCGGCCCATCACGTCAACCGCTTCATTGATTTGGCACGGGGCGGACAGATACAGTTGAGTATCGTCCGCATATTGATGGTATCTAATCCCGTGCCTGCGGATGATCTCTCCCAGCGGTTTCATGTAGATGTTGAATAGTAGGGGGGATAAGACCGAACCCTGCGGCACCCCATAATTTAGGGGCCTTGGGGACGATCTCTCCCCTCCCACTAACACCGACTGCGACCTGTCCGAGAGGTAGGAGGAGAACCACCGTAGCACGGTGCCTCCCACTCCCACCTCCCGCAGTCGTCGCAGAAGGATACCATGGTCGATGGTATCGAAAGCCGCTGAGAGGTCAAGGAGGACCAGGATGGAGGGATGTCCACCATTATTTTCTTTATTATCTATTAGTAAACTATATTTTGATCTTTAACCAACCAAAAATAAAAACATATTATGACATTTGGTATAGGGTTAATGGCCATAAGAATAATCTATATTTGTAAATTTTATGGACATCAACTATAATGTAGTAAAATAGCTTTTTGTTCTCTGTCAGCAGGGGTGGGTTTCAACCGGTTCGCAGCGGTCCCCGCAAACCGGTTGGTCGGCGAACCCGGAAGTAAGTAACTTCCGGGAACAGCGAAGGGCCCACCCGCCCGCCCGCGCTCCTTACCGGTCTTTGAAGGCTTCTGCGCTTCCACGCAGGCGCATGGCACATACAGCGCCTGCGCGATTCTCCGCGAGCAGCTGGATGGCACATACGGCGCCTGCGCGAGTCTCCGCGAGCAGCTGCAGCATCGCACAGGCACTAAGATGCATGCGTGAACTGCGCGTGTGCACGAGGACGCCGCCGGCCCCGTTCCAACCGAACCGGTTGGAACGGGATTAGCAACCCACCCCTGTCTGTCAGTATGGAGTTACTATGGAACTCAAAACAATAAAATATTGAACTTTATAAGACAAAAGTTATGAAATACAAATTAAATCTGTACCTGTGAGTTATATTTATCATAATACAGGCAGTCCTCATTTAGTGGCTGTTTGTGGTAATGATGGTGATGAAAATAGTAACCAATTCTTGTATTTATAATCTTCTATAAAGCAAAGGAAAGCTGAAATCTATCTATAAGCAAACTTGTGTCTTCACTTAAAGACCGTTTCGTTTAACAACCAAATTGCCCGTTCCAATTGTGGTTGTGGAATGAGGATTTCTTGTAATCATATGTTATTATAAAATTAAAAAGTATAATTAGAGTATAAAACAATATATGTCATTCATGGCACTGTGGAGTCCTTGATACTCTCTTCACCTTGGTTTGTTTCCTTGCAGATATTTCATTATTCAACTAGGTAATATCAGTGTGACAATCTGACTGAGTAGAGACTGGACTGCCAATCTGTCAGAAATGGTGTAGGGTCTCCTGCTTGGATGTAGGGTTGGACTAGATGACCCACAAGATCCCTTCCAACTCTGATATTTTGTTATTTCTGTTAAAAGTATTAAATATTTTATTCTGTTGTTTCTGTTATGTGGAATTGCTTCCTCTTTATGTACAGTAGGTTGCCCTGCCAGTGTTGGTGGGGGAGGGGGGGTATGGTTTTCTCATATTCATTAGGATATTGTTTTCTGCTTGATAGTTTGCTTGGTATTAATCCCTGCTTATCTGGGCATTGGTTGTTGGAGAGCATGTGATCTAGTCTTTTTGTTTCTTTCTTACTATTTTTATTGTCATCAAAGTATTAAAGGTGTTAAGTCAATTGATAGAAGGAATTTCTATAATCTAGATTTAATCAAAGGTTGACTATGGATAGCTGTATTCTATATTCCACCCAGTATTTGAGACAGAATGGGAAACTGCTCTTAAAAACGCAAAACTGGTTGCGCTCCTGTGGAGTGAATTTACAGAAAGGCTCCATAGGAAATCTTGCCAAAAAATTTGCAAGGACTTGTCCCGGCAAATCTTCCAAAAATCAGACACGATTGAATGGAAGAAAAAAAAAATCAAATGCAGACATTAAATCTGTGAAGCCTGACTCTGAGATACTCGTCAATTAAAGTTACTCTGTTCCTCTGCTAGGAGATTTTCTTGTTCCAACCAGTCCCTTGGTTTCCAATATAAATGTTAAACTAGTATTAATCTTGCTAATGGTGCTTAATAAGGTGATGGATATGTAATTTGCAGGCTTGTTCCTCCTTTGAAAAATGGAAACAGTGAATATATATATCCCTGTGGATATACCCATACTTGCTTTCATACATGAAAAAGAAGGCCAGAATCGGACCCTACCAGGTTGTATTATTTTTAACTAGGCAAGGCAATTTAATCATTCCCACGAACCTTCCTGGTTTTAACTGAAAACCTAAATGCTTCACCTCCATGATTTTGATCAGTTACCAAAGTGTTGCAAATCATATTGAACTCTCTTTAGACCAGTGGTCCCCAACTCCAGGGTTGCAACGCAGTGTCGGGCTTTGGCCTGTTTGGAACTGGGCCACGGAAGTGGTGGGCGAGTGCACATGTGTTCACGCACATCCGTGAAGCTATATTTGTGAAAGCAGCACACACTTACATGAAACCATCCCCTCTCCCCTCCACCACCACTCCCGGTTCCCTGAGTCAGAAAGGTTGGAGTAAACATGTAGGAAATATACTGCTTGTAAAACAGTATATGTTGGTGTTGGAGTTGGCTGCTTTAAATTTTCAAATTGAGTGGTTCTCAGGGAAAATGAGAAAAACATTGCATTATTCTTATACCATTATTTAATTTGTGATACAACTTTGGAGTTAAGAAAAGATGTCAATTCAACCTGATTACTGACAATTGGAGAAAAAAACAGTGGATTCACTCTAAATCTATTCATAAATGCTATGAAAAAATAAGCTAAAACAAAAAAAAAGCCTTTGTGATGCTCTATCTTGATTTCCATCAGTTGTATGAAGTTTTAAATAGGCATATAGTTGTTGTTGGGTGAGGGAAGGTTAAGGGTTGATGGGAGAAAGTTATGAGAGATGATCATTAACAAAAGAATAGTTGGGTATGACATAGGCATTCTTATATTGAGAAAGCAATATAACCACTGATGTGGTGTTATAACAAAAATTAGGCATCTGTTCTATTTGTGAGAATACTATTAAAACTATATAATGTATTCTATATTAATTGCGTCCTGACAAAATTGTACTGGGTTTGCAACTTTGTTTCCCAAACATAGCCACCTTGAGACAAGTGACAGCTCGACAGGAGCCAAGGTGGCGCAGTGGTTAGGGTGCAGTACTGCAGGCCACTTCAGCTGACTGTTATCTGCAGTTCAGCGGTTCTAATCTCACCGGCTCAAGGTTGACTCAGCCTTCCATCCTTCCGAGGTGGGTTAAATGAGGACCCAGACTGTGGGGGCAATATGCTGACTCTGTAAACTGCTTAGAGAGGGCTGAAAGCCCTATGAAGCGGTATATAAGTCTAACTGCTATTGCTATTGCTATTGTGTCTTTCATGGTCCATTTTCAGGAGTGAGATCAAAATGCCAGGGTATAGAGCACAGAGCCAGATGCCATAGTTCCTCCTAGCAACTGAGAAGTTGCAGCATCATTGCTTAAATCCCCTCCCAGCTGAACAAGCCAGATACAGCTTTTTGTTCACAGTTGGAGATTGTGATAAGCTAGCCAGCCAGCCAGGAAGAGGCTGAAGTAAAAATGCCTCGTCACATTTGCTTGGTCTCTTTGGAGGGGCCTGGCAGTACCATATTTTGGGACATAGAAGGATTCTTATCACTAACATGCCCCCAATCCAGTGTCTCAGTCTTCTTATTGAATCCCCCCATGATTTTTGGCCATCATTATTTCTTGACATCACATTCATTTTTATTTGTTTAACGTAATGATTGGCTTGTTTGTACTGACTAAAGTGACGGGAAGCACGATTGAGTTATGTATTTGAGATAGGCAGCTGTATAAATCACAAATCGCCCATTGAGTCAAACTAAAATGTCCCTTAAGATTTTGTATTCCTCAGATAAAAGTGATATAAATACATTTACCAAATCAGGAGGTGTTTGTGTTTGCAGATTACTAGTCTGCATGTATTTTTTTTTCCAATCACAGTATACGCGGTTTCCTCAGGAAGTTGAATGGCTGTATTCATGCGGGTACCAGAAGTTGATTGTGCTTAGCAATTGGCACGTACTAAAGACTGTTGGGGTCATGTGGTCACCATTTGTGACCTTCCCAAATAGCTTCTGACAAGGAAAGTCAGTGGTGGAAATTAATTCATTTAATGATTGCAGTGATTCACTTAACAACTAAAGAGAATTGCTTAACAATTCTGGCAGAAAAGGTTGTAAAATTGGGGGTGACTCACTTAACAACAATTTCCTTAGCAACAGAAATTCTGGTACCAATTGTGGTCCAAAGTTGACAACTACCTGTATGAAGTAAGAGCATATTTTTCAAGTAGGTTCCCCCCCCCCAAATATAAATATAAATTGATGTAGAATTCTATGACGTGATAATTACAATTCTCTTGAATTCATCCTTATGATCGGAATGAAAGTGCCACCTTAGATGACAAATGTTGGGAAATGAAAGCAATTCTCTCTGTTTTTCATTCCTTCTGATTCAACATATCCAGGAATCATTGATCATATACTATTGTAGTAACTTTACTACTGCTACATTACATTTAGAGTTGTGAGTGTGCCCTGATGAAGCATTTAACAGTATATCACATAACCTTCTCTATGTCGTGATTATTTGTGCATTTTCTATTTAGCAATAACAATGATTATTTAGCAATGATTTTATTGCTGCCTGCTCTCTTACAGTATTATTGAAACAATTTTAACTCCCTGCCTCATGAACCTCTTTGTATAGAGAGATGCGCCATCTTATGTATACAGTACACATACATCTCTTTCTCATTTGATTTTAAACACAGAATTTATTAATAGGTTTTCAAAGAATTAAAAATTATTGCTGTGTATTAGTGCATTCTTTGAAAATGATTTAGAAGAAGTATTTTTGACTTTATATTATCTCTTTACTATTTATTAAAATAACTCCTTTTTTTTCCCCAGGTATCCATGCTAGTCTAAAGGTGACTGTGATTGTTGGAAGGATGGTTTACATTAAAAGTTAATATAACTCTTAAAGCAGCCACATCTTTTTTCAGGCTCAAAAACAATCAGGCTGTTTTATTTACTGTAATAGCAGATGAGTGCTATGCTCAGCAAAGAACTTCTCTAGAATAATTTTCCAAGCATATACAGCACTACTGTGGAAGGTCTATGACAACTAACCTTGGCCAACTCGCCAAGGGACAAGAGTTACAGTAATGTTGAAGAAATAGTGAGATAGAATCATTAAAGAAAGGATGCCAAAGGAGAGACAAAATGAAATGTGAATGACAAAAATTAAAATATTTTTAAACTATTGTAAATAATTGTTGTTTGTTTATTTGTTGGATTTATTGGATTTTTTTATAGGAATCCAATAAACAAACAAACAACAATTAAATAAAATAATTAAATTGAATTGTTGAATTGTCCCACGGGGAGTAAGCCATGGTGAGTTGGCAGCGTTGACTTTTCCCAGTCCCAAGATTAAAATCTATAAATAATAGCAATTCTTACTGAAATGTAACAGGAAGAAATATGATCATCATAGGAATCGATATGAGCATAGTGATAAGAATAAATCTGCAATAATATAAATTGCTTCACATTAATCTGCTCTATTATAGCATGTCATGATTAGGTCACTGAGCTTCTAGACAGGCTTATAAGAAAGAAAAAACGTTTGTCATTAAATCAATAAAATATACCATGACTAGGTAGACATATTTAAATCGAGATAATACCTGCCGTTTTCTGTGTGCTTGTTTTGTGTTTGTAATGTGACATCTATCTATTACATGTTGCCTAAAAGGACAGTTGATTTGGGCAACAATAATTATTCAGTTCTAAACTTGATTGATAGTATAATATCCAGTCATATATTAAAACATAGGTTCTCTCTCCCTCTCTCTCTTTCCCTCCCTCCTTCTCCCCCGTTTCTCTCTCTCGTTCTAAAAGTTTTGCTTTACTAAACTTGAGATACTGAAAAGATAAATGTCTGAACTGATTCTAAACCAACTCTTCATATATTGGTCTAAAGTAGAAATGGCTGAAAAGTCTCAATTAATGAATTTTCTTCTGCTACAGCTGTTGTCGCATGAACTGTTGTAGGAGAAATGGATATGAGAGAATAACGTAAAAAAGATGTGCCTTGTACAGGTTACTCATTTAATATTTTCAGGCTACTTTGCTAAAGTAGCAAAAAATGTGGTTTCATTAATTGGTTACAGTTTTCTTCTGATATGGAAATGGTGTGAGTTTGAAAATATTAAAACAGCAAAACATTTATACATATACACAAATATGGCTATAATTTTAATTGAGCCAAATCCAAAATGGACTTGGGCCACATATTTATCATTTGCTTATTTCCTGTTTCTTCTCCTGTTGTTATTCATTCACTGCAAAAACAAACTCTCACAAAATAAACTTTGGTAATAGCAATAATGTTTGATCATCCAGTAAGAAACTGTTTTCCATTTTACCTTCTATTGGCTTTTCTAAGCATTATGCACCGAATAATAATTTAACCTTCATCTTTTTTTTAAAGTGAAATTACTACTGTATAGTGTAATGATTTTGGTCAATGATTTGTAACTATACTCTCTTTAACCAGTACATCTTCTTTCTATATTTACTGTTATTATTCTCTCCTTCTCCAAATATTGTAGATCTAATCCAGGCCACAAATGAGACAAATGTCAACATTCCACAAATGGCTGATACCCTCTTTGAGAGAGCGACAAACACTAGTTGGGTTGTTGTCTTCAAAGCCTTAGTTACAACACATCATCTAATGGTTCATGGCAATGAGGTAAGCATTTTAGTCCTCAAAGCTAAAGCAAAGGATTGTTAAGAAAGCCTGTGTTTGTCTCATAGACTCTAAAAAAGAAAAAGTTGTAGCAAGCAGTCAACTTATCTGATACACAGTTAAGGCAGTATAAAATATGTAGGTTATATGGGGTTTTCTGTATGAAAGTTTCAGAGAGTAAATGATCCACTCTGCTTACTGAAGGAGATAATTCTACCTCAGCATTTCATGCATCTAATAGATATGCCTGGAGATTGGGAATCATTTGAAATAGATATTAGAAGGTATAGAAATTCAGGATTTAGGTATGTAACTGTTAGGCCTTTGGTTATGCAATGTTTGAAACCTCTGAAAGAGTTTAGTGTTGTTATGTAAAAATAAGATTATACTTCTCTGATATACAAAGAAAAGTGCTTTGATCAACACATATTTTCATAATTTTTAAAAAGAGGCAACCTTTAAAATTTTCTTACACTACATGTGTGTATTTACGAACTGAGATTTCATTTTATTTTATTTTTTTACTTTGAACGCGTGGCAAAGTATTTGCTTCAAATCTTATTTTTAAAGTTTTTTTTATTTACGGAGCCTCCCTTATCAGTTTTAATAAATATCTGCTGATATCCCATACACCAGTGGTTCCCAAACTTGCCAACTTTAAGCTCTGCTGGCTGGAGAATTCTGGGAGTTGAAGTCCACAAGTCTTAAAGTTGCCAAGTTTGGGAACCACTGCCATACACAATCAGTTTTTGCCTAGTAAAGAAAACAATTTGTTTATCTAAAACTGGAGGAGAGTGAGAACTTAGTTTTATGTGAACTGGTATTTCTCTACATTGGTCACGTTATTTGCTCTTTTAGAAACCTAGCATATAGAGTGAGGTCTCTACCCTTTTATTCACACTATGCAGTATTATTTTATTGTTTATCCAGAATAATTTCATGCACTGTAAGAGTAAAACGTGATCTTAAGTTTTCCTGAATTGAAATTCAAATGGAAAACAATACTTTCCTTAATATAATCTATATACCACTAAAACTCTCAGAACACAAAGATATTAAAGAGTTCGGGGGCAAAAAAGGCAACTTGAGGTACCCCACTGCTTGCTTCCCTCCATAAAGATGTAGTTCCATTAGGGACTAGACGCTGAGTGTGATTCGTCAACCAGTTATGACTCCATCTGGTGGGGACTCTGTCTATCCCACTTTTTTATTTTATTTTACCAAGAAGTATTTATTTATTTAATTTTGATTTGTCAAGCATGTATGGGAAAACAAGTCTAAGTATGAATATAACATATAAACATATAAGTATAATCAGGTATACATATATACATAAGAAATGAGTACAAATAAATGAGAACAGTAGGATAGGGACGGTAGGGCACGCTGGTGTACTTATGCATCCCCCCTTACAGACCTCTTAGGAATAGAATGAGGTCAGTAGTGGGTTGCTTATCCCGTTCCAACCGGTTCGGTTGGAACGGGGCCGGCGGCGTCCTCGTGCATGCGCGCAGTTCACGCATGCGTCTTAGCACCTGCGCGCTGCTCCAGCTGCTCGTGGAGAATCGTGCAGGTGCTGTATGTACCATGCGCCTGCGTGGAAGCGCAGAAGCCTTCAAAGACCCGTAAGGAGCACGGGCGGGTGGGTGGGCCCTTCGCCGTTCCCAGAAGTTACTTACTTCCGGGTTCGCCGACCAACCGGTTCGCGGGGACCGCCGCGAACCGGTTGAAACCCACCCCTGAGTGAGGTCCACGGTAGACAGTTTAAGGTTAAAGTTTGGGGGTTTTGAGGATGTAACAACAGAGTCAGATAGTGCATTCCAGGCATTGACAACTCTGCTGCTGAAGTCATATTTTCTGCAATCGCGTTTGGAGTGGTTTACTGTGAGTTTGTATCTATTGCTTGCCCATGTATTATTGCAGTTAAAGCTGAAGTAATCTTTGACAGGTAGGATGTTGTAGCAGACAATTTTGTGTACTAAGCTTAGGTCAGACCGTAGGCGGCGTAGTTCTAGGTTGTCCAGGTCCAAAATTTTAAGCCTAGTGGCATAAGGTATTCTATTGCAAGCAGAGGAGTGGAGTACTCTTCTCATGAAATACCTGTGGACTCGCTCAATTGAATTAATGTCCGTTATACAGTGTAGATTCCAGGCAGATGAGTAGGTTGTTCTCTGCTTTGCCAAATGTTGTTGTGAACTTTAACCTGTCATGAATTTTAACTGGGAGAAATGGTGGACATAGGGAAACCATTTTTGAATCAATGCACCTCTAATGAGCTAATTTATAGAATCTGTCCAAAATTTGGGCTCAATGACTCCCAAGGTAATGAAAGTTGGAAAGTTGTGGCTGTTGGCTGCTGCTGCATCCTTCAACCTGATCTTCATTTTCAGTGTTGCATGACAGTTTCTTAACTAGTCTCACAATCCCTCCTTCCCTGTCCCACCCAGCCTGCTTCCTTTACTGCCTGCTGGAAAGGGAAAGGAAGGAGATTTCTGGTGCTCCTTGCCAAATTTCCACAAGGAAAGTCAATGGGAAAGCCGACAGGAAGTGAGAAATTGCTCTTGCTTCCACTACTTTTTTACCTGCTGTTCACAATTCTGTTTTTCTATTTAGGTAAAGAAATAACTTTGAAACGATGACCCAAGGAGACATGGCTTCTTTAGTATATGTTAGCAGTATAGCAGTAATCTTGTGTCAGTTTTGTTAAAGAAGCAATATGTTAACTGCATTTTACATATGATCAGAGCAGTGGTGGGTTTCAAATTTTTTTAGAACCTCTTCTGTAGGTGTGGCCTGCTTTATGGGAGTGGCTTGCTGGCTATGTGACTAGGTGGGAATGGCTTGCCGGCCATGTGACCGGGTGGGAGTGGCTTGCCGGCCATGTGACTAGGTGGGTGTGGCCGACTTGTAAAATGTGGTGAAACTCACTTAACAACACTCTTGCTTAACAACCAAAATGTTGGCTCAGAAACTCTGGCATTTGAAGCACGCAAGTCTTAAAGCTGTCAAGTTACAAGACTGTTGCATCCCTAACTCTTTAGAAAAAAAAACCCAGGGGTGTTCAAACTTGATAGCTTTAAGACCTGTGGACTTCAGCTCCCAGAATTCCTCCTCTCACTCTTCATCTTGATGATGTGCAGACGGGTGGGGGGAGGGAGCTGGAACTGGCTCTAAACGGCACTGTAGATTTGTGGAACCTCTTCTATAGAAGAAATTAGAACTTCTATAGAAGAAATTAGGAACCCACCCCTGGATCAGAGGTATTTACTGGTTGTATGTAAAATGCAGTTGTCTGTTAATTTTTAGATTAAAGCTTGTCTTATGTGCAAATAATTGATTTCTAACGTTGGTATGTCTAAATACAACATGAATGGTTTAATTTTTTTTTAATATGGAAGGATTTAGTGCATATTCAGATTTGTGAACAGCCATCTGTGTCTAAAGGTAAAGGTGGTGCTACAGAACAGAGTGAGCTCCTGTTACTTGTCCCAGCTTCTGCCAACCTAGCAGTTCGAAAGCATGTAAAAATGCAAGTAGAAAAATAGGGGCCACATTTGGTGGGAAGATAACAGTGTTCCGTGCGTCATTGGCGTTTAGTCATGCCGGCCACTTGACCACAGAGACGTCTTCGGACAGCACTGGTTCTTTGAAACGGAGATTAACACCGCCCCCTTGAGTCGGGAACAACAAGCACCTTTACCTTCTCTGTGTCTAGGTACTTGTATAAAAGCTGACACACATAACTAGAGATATGTACAAATTAGATATAAATTATGTAATGAAATATTGCATTGTTTTTAGCAGAAATGAAACATGTTTAGGGATCTGTCATGAGAAAGGAAGAGTAATATAATTAATTTTATTGTTTTTCTCCCTCTTAGAGATTTATTCAATATTTGGCATCTAGAAACACACTATTCAATCTCAGCAATTTTTTGGACAAAAGTGGATCACATGGTAAGAAAAATGATTCTCTTTATCAAGTTTAGTATGTTAGCTTATTTACAGAAAATAACATGAGCAGAAATACAACATTTTTTTCATAGTTGTTTAGTCTTACATATTTAGATGAAAGCAAATATCACAAACCTAAACAGTAAAGGTTACATTTATCTTTGCTCTTAATCTACATTTCTGTGTACTTTTCTAAACACACCAAAATAACCTTTCTAAGCACTTTGAGATACTGCCTCATTGTTACTTTAAGTCACAGTTAAAGTGAAACAATGCCACTTTATTTTTTTTTAAATAGCATTTTTCTTAAGAAAATCAACAAGCAGAAAACTAGTCCTTAGTGTGAAGTGTGTGTGAATAAAAACCTACATTCCGGGAAACAGGTTTTAATTTAATAAAGATTATGCAGTTAATATAAGTAAATTTATTTGTATGTGTTTATGTTCCAGATATGGTTCTCTGATATCGAATGAGGATAAAAATAAAATATAAAGCTGGATGCTTGATAATGAATGGCCATTTTTGTTTAATAAGCAGCAAGAAACTTATACCAGGCTCAATATTCTGCAAAGGATTGTTATACTGATTCTTTGCTATCATGTCAGATCTAGGCAGTTTTAGTGTAAGTTTCCAATTCCTGGTAAACATGTTTTGTTAAAAAAATAACTGTAGGCAGCCTTACATCTGTTAATTCCTCTGAAATATGGTTTGGCAGGCTGTCACTTGACGTTTGTTGATGTGAGTATCTTAGAAGGAATGTAGGTGCCTTGTTCTCTTAATACGGAAAAGTTTAAATATCTCACAGCCAGGTTAATTAGAAAAGAGAGAATGTAAAGAAAAAATGAAAAAGGGGAAATATTCTAAGACAGAGTGAAACACTCATCCCTGTTTTAGCAAAGGGGGGAAAGTTGGGATATGTCACGTAACAACAATGTGATGATGCAAGTTTGACACCCCTGTTCTAAGATGAAAGTAGTTGTTGATTCCTGAAATTTTAGTAGTGTACTCTTTCCCCAAGGCTATCAACAAAATAACTCCATATAGGATTCTATGAATTAAATCCTGGAATGCAAAGATTGCATAATTCTGCTATACTGTATGTAAGCCTCTCTCTCTCTCTCTGCAGCGCAATTTCATGAGCACATTGCAGAGCTAAGTAAAATCTTACAGGGATATTGATAGAGGACCCAGATTGTTGTTGGGGACAATATGCTGACTCTGTAAACCGCTTAGAGAGGGCTGAAAGCCCTATGAAGCGGTATATAAGCCTAACTATTGCTATTGCTGATAGAGGAATTGTCCTCTCACTCTTTCATCGTAGCCCTATCAAACATATACTGCAGCTTGTCTTTATTTTATCAGCAACCAGAACACAATGGTCCAGCCATGGTTTTCTAGTTTAACAGTTCTTTAGATCAAAATGTGTACCAGTGATTACTGTAACAAGTATTGCCTGTAATTCAAAACTAGTTGTACCTTGAAATTTACAAGAGACTCTCTGATCTCCCTTTGGGGTTTATTAATGTGACCTGTATTTAAAGAAGAGATTTGGGGAAATGTTCATTGATTGAGAAAGAATAAAAAAGCTATATATATTATACTAATACATTAGTAATAACTAATATTGGTTTGGTGTTAATAGCTAGGCAATTACTGTAAAAGTGGGCCTTCTTTTACTTAGACTTTTAGAGTGGTTGGAATAATGACAGAAATATCCAATAGCTTTGCATCATTAACTATCAGCTTTTCTCACTCACTGTAATAAATTAATAAATCAAAATTTTCCATATTATGGTTTCTTTTTCTAGGATACGATATGTCAACTTTTATCAGGCGCTACAGTAGATATCTGAATGAAAAAGCATTTTCATACAGACAAATGGCATTTGATTTTGCAAGAGTAAAAAAGGGGTAAGCTGTCTTTATTTAGTATCAATATTGATGTTGCGGTGTAATTAATTGAATGTTGCTGTTATTGTTTCTGGTGGTATCCTAAACTATCCTATCCTAACCTAACCTAACCTAACCTAACCTAACCTAACCTAACCTAACCTAACATAACATAACATAACATAACATAACATAACTTGAATATTTATGTAAATACTTCTGACAATGTCCTATACTATATTATACTACTATACAACACAACAAATTGATGCATTGTTGATGTAATTATTTCTAATAATCACCTGTTATTACATTTGTGTGAATGATTAAAAAGGAATAAAACTGAAAAAAAATGTTAAAAAGCATTCTGGCATGCAAGTTAAGTATGCCATTTGTTAAGTATAACACAGGTTTTTTGTGTGTTTATCCAATAGAATGTCTAAAGAGTTCAACATTTTGCTAAGATTTTTGCCTTCTCTCACATCATGTTCTGTTTAAAAATTGAATTCCTTCTCTTTCCATCAGTTTTCTTCTGATAGTTTCAGTAGTAACATCTTTTTTTAAATATATAATATATTTATTTATCTTCTCTTTACATACAATATGTGCTTAGTGGACATCATACTGTCTGAGTCAATTTGTTTACATAATAATACTTTTTAACATCCTAATTTCTACCTCTATTTTCCAACCATTGATAAAAGAAGTCCCAAATTTGAAAGTACTTTCTGTCTTATTTTTCTTTATGTTCAGTGTTAAACTATCCATTACATTGCAGAGTCTAATATTTTTTTAATTATGTCTTCTTCTGTTGGTGTTTCCTTGTTTTTTTCCAATATTGTGCAAATGCAATTCTGACTGCTGTCAAAACCTGTAATATCAAATATACATTCCCTTTGTCATATTTTTCTGGTATTATGCCTAACAGAAATACTTCTGCTTATAATCCATGTGTTGCCTTAACATTTTTTCTAATCACATGTGCACTTTCGTCCAGATGTTTGGGTTTTTTTTGCTTTTGGACATGTCCACCACATATGGTAGTATGTGCCCGGTACTTGGTGGACATATTTTAAAACATTTTTGCTAGCCCTGCTGGTGGAAAGTGTCCCCTATAAAACATTTTATACAAGTTTTCTTTATACGTAGTTGCCATCGTCAATTTATAGTTTCTTTCCCACAATTATTTAATTCTATATTATGTCCCAAAAATTTTTGCCCAAACTATCATTGGGCACTTTTCACCTATTCATCTTTCATTTTTAGGCTTAAGAAAAAATAATATAATTTTTTAATTAATTTCTCATTTACCGTTAACAGTATTTGAACATTCAAATGAGAGATATAAACGAGACTGGAAAAAATGGATTGACTATATACAAAATAAATACGGGACCAAGAAATTCCAGTTAGCCTATGCTTAAGATCAGAAATGATTTAAATTGTTTAAAGTTAGCTCAGCAAGAAGAAGCTAAGATCAATGTAGAGATGTCATTAATTTCTTTATTTCTTTTTTCTCAATAGATTTTAGACTGTGTTTGTTAAAAATCCATACCGTGTACGGGTTCTGGGAAGTCGGGGGGGGAAGGAGGAGGGGGGCTGGGGGGGAGGGGGGAGGGAGGGAGGGGTATACATTAGGCTAGACAAGAATTTGGTGGTAAACTAGAACTATTTTGACACACAAAAAATTGTACTCCGATGTCTTACTGATTGAGGAATGATGAAATATTTGTTTTAAAAGAAATAAAACTTTTGAAACCCCCCCCCCAAAAAAAACAGTATTTGAACAAAGGTTGTTTGCTCTTTATAAAAACCATAAGTCTTGACATCTTACTCATACCTCAATTGCATTTGCATTTGTGGCCACTCAGTAGTAACATCTTTGATTTCTTCCTCCTCTAGTACTTGGTCTTATTCCTCTCAAGTTTTAGCCTTTTGAACTAAGTTACTGCTTGGGTTTTATGGCCATCGGGGCACCCATCAGGAAGTAATAGAACTGTGGCAATAAACATCCATTGTGCCTTTTTTTGCCTTGTGAGGGAATCATGCATGCATTATCAGATCTTTGTGAAATAGGACTGCGTTCTCACTTAAGGGCATGTCTTTGGGGGAAGAGTATCAGTGAAACAGTGCCTGTAGCTAAATTGGCTTTGAAGGAACTTGACTATCAGCCTAGTTTAAGAGATGACCTTTGTCAGGGACTCCTGCAGGCCAGATTTGCACTCAGTTCTTGTAGAGAACATTGCACTATAGTTCCTGATGCAATCAGAAAGTATCTATGTGTGTATGAAATAGATCACTGAAGGGTTCATTCCAGTGGTGGGATTCAATTTTTTTTACTACTGGTTCTGTGGGCGTGGCTTGGGGAAGGATACTGTAAAATCTCCATTCCCTCCTGATCAGCTGGGACTTGGAAGGCAGAAAATAGATGGCCAGTCAGAGGTGGTATTTACGGTTCTCTGAATTACTCAAAATTTCTGCTACCGGTTCTCCAGAACTGGTCAGAACCTGCTGAATACCACCTATGGTTCATTCCCTTATGGTTTGTGGCCATATTTCATACAGGACTTCTTTTTAACTAAGATTCTACAACCACATTTGTGCATTTCCCAGTGCTAATGGCCTATTAAAAATGGCTAACGGCTTTTGTTTAAAACCATTGTTTATGCCAACATCAAAATCTCAAGAGTTTGTATTAGGTATAATATTACTTCTTCTTTTTTAACCACCTATTCAAATTCAATTATCATTGCAGCTTCCCAGCTTTTAATTTGGTGTGCTGTAGCAAATGCTTAAACTTTTACTTATAAGATGGATTCTCCCTTTCTAACTTCCAGGCTTATGTGGCTACGTACAAGTACTTTCATAGGGGGGGGGGGAATAGTATTTTCCATCTGACTCCCAGGCAAAACAGAGGGACTCATTAAAGTCTTTCATGTTGGAGAAATTTCTGTTGCCAAGCAGCAGATTATACCTCTAGACACTCCAGAGGTTGCGTATATGTTTTTTTAAAGTATTACTTTAACATATAAAAAAAATAAAGACATCTTGATGCAAAGAAGAAAGAAAAGGACTAAAATATGGAAGAACCAACTCAGTTTTTTAATAGCAAATTAAATCCTGATCAGATAGAATAATGTTAGTCAGCCTTTCCCTACAAATAATACAAAGTTAATTCATAAATGGAAAATAAGTCAATATCGGTCCATGATTTTAAATTGATTTAATGTTGTCTCCATTAAAATAAAACACTATATTGGCTATCCATGGTGCACAATAAATCCAGAAATTTTAGGAAACAAATTCTAGTTTTTCAGCATATAGTTCAAATAACATTCACATATTAAACTTCCTTACTGTTCCCAACATCAAATACGTCAAATGGGACAATCATGAAACAAATTTAAAACATGCATTCTGTCATATATTACTTCCAATCTATTGAAGTTGGACAGCCATCCCTTGGTAACTATCCCATCTGGTATACAGGATACTCATTCTTTTTATTCAAATTTTCTTGAAAATTACCAATATTAATTGTAGACTAAAATAAGCTAGAAGGATAATGGATAATGATATACTTCAATTTTCTATAAAATTGAACTGCAGATTGAGGATTATTTGAAACTAAATTATGCTAAGTTAAAGTATTAAAATTTGATAGACATTTCATAAAATGCTAATGGTCTAAATGGTCTAAATCGGGAGGTTAAAATATATATTTAGGTGATTAAGTAGTCATTTTGCTATTTTAAACAACCCAAATTCTTGTTCCAAAAAAGCTAATGTTTTGGTAGTAAGAGGACAAACAAAATTAATATGTTTTTTGCCCATGAAAATTTAAAAAGATCTCTACCCTACATTTCTCAAGCTAGGATTATCCAGAATTCAGTTTCTCATGGGAATAAGGAACAAATTTAAGCTTCATACCCAGATTCTAGTTTTTAATGCTTGAAAAATACATGACTTTTACCTAAAACAAGAGGTGATCCATTACAAAGACATTAAGAGAGGTCAAATATAAGTTGGGGCTAACAATTGAGCTGAAATTGGGAAAGCTAAAAGTCCCATCTTCATAAGTAATAATTTAGATAATGAAAATTGGATTGCCTGCTATTGCACAAACATTTTTTTATCTTATCCATCTGTTTTAAAATGAATTAACACGGGAATCCTTTTGAAGGTACATATTGCCCTGAAGTAATATTTATTATAATGTTTATTCTTGCTATAGACTTATGGGGATATTTAGCCACCAGCTAATGTCGGTAATGACGTTTTCAGTTTTTGGCAGATGCCAAGAGCTTGGCCACAGATTTTGAAGATTTATTAATCAGGTTAATCAGGAGTCCTTCGGGATTGGGCGGCATACAAATCCATTCAAATTCAAATTCACTCCTCTTGTGGCATTTGAGTTGCCATTAATATATTTGACTAAGCTTTCCCTTTTTTTCCTTACGTTTTTACAAACCTTAATATGTTATATTGTTTCAGTACAATGATATTTACACAGCATTGGTTGAAAATTAACAATTACTAGTTGATGATAATAATAAATATTTAGATACAATATTTTTTTCTTTATTTCCCGGAGTCTATCAATATTAATGATAATTTCAGATGACAGTAGCAGATGATTTGACTACTTCATCCAGAATTGAATATAACATTTTAAAAAAGTGTTGCAGATTGCCTCAAAGTATTTGTTATACAATAAGATGTATAAGTTGGTTTTGCTTTTGTTTCCTCAGGGCTGATGGTGTAATGAGGACGATGCCCCCGGAAAAACTATTGAAGGGCATGCCAATATTACAAGGACAAATAGATGCACTTCTTGAATTTGATGTATGGGCTTATATTTTCCTTAAACTTTTATGGTTACAGAAAAACACTTCTTACTTGGAATATTAAAACAACCATGAAACATTTAATTTGTAAAAGGAAAGTGATTGTATTTTGTCAAGCTGCAGAAAATAAATAAATGGCTGAAGGCTGAAGATTGAATTACCTTTTTGCGCTTCATTGAAAGTCACAACCAAGTGTCATCATTTCACCATTAGTGTTACACAAACTTCAAAAGGATGTGCATTAATATTCAATTTCTTATTGGGTTTATCTAAATTTCATTAGTTCTAGCAGCCTAACCTGAGCTGTTCATTCTTGTAGTTTAGCATTGCTGAATTTACTGCATCTTCAGAAGCATACTTTCTGTTTAGACTTCTGTTTAGACTCCTTAATCTGAACAATAAATATATCTGCTAATGTTTTACATTGTGCAGAAAGAAAAGCTAGTCTGAATGTTGTATGTCTGTAATAAATCATGGGCTTTTCTTATACAGGTTCATCCAAATGAACTGACAAATGGAGTCATAAATGCTGCATTTATGCTTCTGTTCAAAGATCTCATCAAGCTTTTTGCTTGTTACAATGATGGAGTCATTAATTTATTAGGTATGTGATTCTTTTCTGGACCTATGATTGTAGCCAGATTATTTTTGGTCAGATTCTTTCAAAAGGAGGCTAAACCATTTTTTCCCTTCAGAAATACTGTAATCTGACTGACTGACTAACTAACTAACTAATCACAGGTATGGAACAGGGGTGAAATGCTACTGGTTCAGACTGATTCACCCGAACTGGTAGTAAAAAAATGCTACCGGTTCAGGCGAACCAGTATTTCCGATGATCAGCTGGGCAACAATCAGCTGTGATGCATGATTTATATTAACTAGAATTGTCAGATTTCCTGCTTTCTAGCTAATCTAAATTGCGTGGCACAGCGGATTTCCCCTCCCCCTCACTGTTCTACTTACCTTTGCAGACTTGGAAGGCTTCAAAATGTTCCTTTTTTAGTGCTGCCCGGGCGCACATCAGGTGCGCATGCGCACACAAAGCTTCGATAGCATACTCAGCGAAACGGTAGAAGAGGTCAGAGGATTACACCACTGATGTGAAACATTTCTGTGCTCAAGCACTTTAGTTATGCAATTTAAATTAATAAGAACCAGCACCAGTTGCCAGCGTCATTATAACAATAGTACTTATATACTGCTTCATCGTGCTTTACAGCCCTCTCTAAGCGGTTTATAGAGTCAGCATATTGTACCCAACAATTTGGGTCCTCATTTTATCCAGCCCTGAAGGACGGCAGGCTGAGTCAACCTTGAGCCTTGTGAGACTTGAACTGCCATATTGCAGGCAGCTGGCAGGCAGCAGAAGTAGCCTGCAGTACTGCACTCTAACCACTGCGCCACCACAGCTCTTCTTATTATGGAAGATTAAGCCTCAACAATTCAGGTAGCAAATTCAAGGCCAGAGTCTTGTTTTGCTATTTTAAGGATTGAAGGCTTGCTTTTTATTACAAACATCTGGTTTTGTCCAAATTCTGTATTTAGTGATGCTTAGATAAGCACTTCAGCATACGCTTTTGGCAATGTATTAATGAAGCAAACTTCCTATTTGGCACAGATATCTTGTCATGTTTTTGATAGCTCCTATCAGGGGGAGGGGGGGAGTTGTACCAGGCAAATGGTTACAAACACACTCAGTTAGCTAAGGTTTTTTTGAATTCATTATTCATTTTGTCTTAGAAACACATTTTCCTGGGATTTCAGTTTAAAGAAATAAAAAGAATTAAGGTTAGGGAATACTATAAAATAAAACTTGAAATTGGGATCGTTTGCAGGGTGGAATACGACAAAAAGACAAATCTGGCCATAATTGCTTTCTGCCATCTTTTTAATAATATCACTTATGAAGATTTTTCTTCATAGTGAAATGTCAAGTCTTCAGATGTTCTGCTTATGAAGAATACTAGAGATTGAGATTGTCAAATATATCTCTTCCAGAGAAGTTTTTTGAAATGAAGAAAGGACAGTGCAAAGATGCCCTTGAAATTTATAAGCGGTTTCTTACTAGGATGACGAGAGTATCGGAATTTCTTAAAGTTGCAGAGGTAAGTGAAACATTCATAGAAAGAACAGTAGGCTGTAAAGATTGCAAATATTCTGCAATGTACTGAATTTTGTGAAAAAGACCAGAAGATGGAAGAGATAACGATTATATTTAATGTCAGTTACACATTTAAAATGATAGTACATTGATTTGTGATTTAACTAGTAGTGAACATTCCTAAAACGGAAATAAATGACAGTCAATTAATGGAAGTAATCACCAGGTGGTTGGTTTTCAACATCCAATGTTTGAATGTTTTTCGGTGGAATGCTCCATGGTATGTACAAAGAAGTCCCAGAGACCTATGCCTCAAATTGTAAAAAGATAAAATAAATATATACTTGGAGAATGTGTAAAAGAATTAACAATATTACACAATCCATAGATTAAAGCAAGAAAAAAAAATCATCTTGATTTTGTTGTATTTGTTAAAGCTGCCAAACTCCAGGGTGATTCTGAGTGACGTAAAATAAGCCTAATAGATGTATTTTAAAAAATAACTAAAAACCTTGCGATTGTTTACTATAAGATGGGACAGAGATAAACTTGAAAATACACTTGTTTATTTGCTTAATTGATTGATTGATTAACATCACTTAAATAAAATTTGATTACTACAGTCTACAACAGGGGTGTCAAACCTGTGGACCAGATGTGTCACACGCTGGCCACGCCCACCCCTGTTTTAAGGAAGGGAGGGAAAGTTGCGATGTGTCACGCAATGACAATGTGTCATCATGAGTTTGACACTCCTGGTCTACAACAACAGAGTTGCATTTGTTAAAGCCCCATCGTGCCTATTTTTTTGACCTGGCTTATCTCAAAAGTCTGTGTTCAGTCGTGAAAGCTTCTAGAAGTTTCTCTCTGTCAGATGATAATTAACTATGTTACACTTAACAATTCAGTTCACCTGTTGTTGCTTGATGATTTATATTGCTGTTTGGTTTGTGATCGCAAATGTGAAACTTGAAACAATTTTATTTTCATTTCTTTCTTGATCTACAGCAAGTTGGAATTGACAAAGGCGATATTCCCGATCTCACGCAAGTAAGTTGCATTCAGCTTGAAAGTAGTTAAAGGTTACAAAAAAAAATGTGTTCATTTAGCAAGCAACCTAAAAGTGTTAACTACTTTAAAGATATGCTTCCAGAAAATGGCAACCATTTTGATCATAGCTTTGTTTCTAGATTAGGATTTCCAATTTTAGGCCATTTATTTAGGAAATTTCCATTTTTAGGGTATTTAGAGATATTGTACTTAATGAAGAAAGCTTCCATTCCCCCCCCCTTTTCTAGAGGTACAGTTTGTTCCCAAACTCTGAGAGTGCAATGTCCATGGAGATTCTCAGTCATTCATGTCATAGTTGTCCCAAAGATGCTTTCTTTCAAAAGGCAACTGGGCTTTCTTGTTTTACTTGAAGACGTTTTGCTTCTCATCCAAGAAGCTTCTTCAGTTATGAAACCTGTTCTGACCCCCCTCGTCCTACTCCAAAGCATGCCGAGACAAAGATACTTCAAAGGATTTATTAACACACAGACAGCAACCCAGCACAGTCTAGACTTTGGCAGCAATCCAGCACAGACAAGACGTTGGCAGCAATCCAGCCTGCCAAGCTAGCCACAAGAGTTATCCAGTGGATACGTTGACTCCTGCAAAGGGCGTGTTCACAATCATTCCTTTTATAGTCTTGAGAGGAGCCTAATTACCACCAGCTGAGTGCAATTATCTCCTGTAACTGCGTAACTGTTCCTTACGCCTATTAGCTCTCCGTTGCCGGGCATCCAGGAACAACTCCCTTGTCTCCTCCCCACTGCTCCAATGCATGATGTCCGGATCACACTCCCTTGTCTCCTTCCCACTGGTCCAAGGCTCAGGCGCTTCCTGGTGGCCAACCAGCCTCTCTGCGCCCTGCTCAGAGTCAGAACCCTGTCCAGGGCCCTCCACATCCTCCAGAGCCGACTCATAGGGCCCCTCACTGTCGGAGTCTGGTGGCAGCTCCAATGGCGTCTACTGGGCCACAACAGAAACCAGAACTGAAGAAGCTTTTAGAACTCAGGAAGGTTCTTGGATGAGAAGTGAAACCGTTTCAAGCAAAAGAATAAATTCCAGTAGCTTTTTGAAAGAAAGCACCTTTGGAAGGTCTGAGAGTTCAAATAGTACACTTGACAGAGGAAGTTCTTTAGGATTTGTACCAGTGCTTTGACTTGGTCCATAACATCGCTTAATTTTTTTCTTTCCAAGGAAGAGACAGCTTTAGGGCAGGAATATCAAACTCAAGGCCCGGGGGCCAGATCTGGCCGTGAGGTACTTAGATCTGGCCCACGGGGCCACCCTGGAAACAGCAAAGGACTGGCCCATGGTGCTTCTGCCAGTGAAAGTGGGCTCCCGGGCTCTGTTTCAGGAGGCAATGGCAGCAGAAAATGGAGCCGTGGAGCCTGTTTTTGCTGGCACAGCGCTACAGCGACCACGGATACCCCCGACAGGAGTGACATCAAGCTGGCCACATTCATCCTGGCCATGCCCACCTCGGGCCTCCAAGGTCAAACACAACCCTGATGCGGCCCTCAATCAAATTGAGTTTGACACCCCTGGTTTAGGGCTCCCATAATAAAACCAATTGCTTCTAAATTATTAGATGTAAAATACTTTGATACAAATAAATGAAAACTTTTATTCATATTTCTACTTTGTACATGAGTGCAGTCATTATTTATTATTGCATTGGTAATGTTATTTATTGCAAATATATTTCAGCAACATTTTAAAAACTTATGTTGCTGAACAAAAATAAAAGTAATTTCTGCATAAGGATGATGTACTTGCAAGCATTATGATGGCATCCTATCTATAACAATTTAATATTTTTCATATAAATGAAACATTTTTTTTCTAATTACAGGTAGATAGAAATAAAATTACACTGACCTAATATTGCACAGCTATCAAAATAATAATTAGCTTTTTCACAGTAAGGTACTGGAAATTGTTTGAAGTACAATAAATAAATCCAGCTACCATTCTCCTTTTTGCTTACGTTTTTTTTGGGGGCAGAATATATGATTACTGTAGCTTCAAATGAACATGAAGTGTCTTGTTTTGTCTTGCTTTGGTTATAATTTTTCTTTTGTGCTTTTTCATGATAATGCCCAATCATAGTTAGAAAGTGAGTGTTGGAATTGTAATCTTGTTTAAATTGAAACCAAGAGATTTTGTAAATTCCTTAAATCATGAATAAGGATATTTGTATTTTACAGTTTTATATATTTTATATATCTTCCAGTATTTTAGTCGACAACGGAATTGTTCAGGAGTTTAATTCAACACAATGGTCTTTTTAAGACTGCTATTGGTATTCTATTCAATAATGGAGAATTTGCAGACTTTCCCATCATCATCCATTGAGGACACGGTAGAATGTTCCTCACTCATAAAAGCCAATGCCATAACTTAATGCTTGCCTGTTGGCAGGCAGCTAAAGCAGTAGTTTAAAACAACTTGGAGTTTGAAAGCATTTGGTTTTAATTTAAACTACTTTTGTCACGCTTTCTTTTGGATATCTTAACATTCATGCTGTTAAGTAGTGTATGATCCAGAGATGGTATTCTGCCAGTTCGCACCGGTTCAAGTGAACCGGTAGTGGCGTCGTCGTGAAGTCCCGCCCACTCACCCAGATGTGTGCTCCTACTACCAAGCTGGTAGTGAATAAAATAGGATACTATTAGTGGTATGAGCAATTTTGAAAGTCTTTGTACATGATTTAGAACAGGGGTCTCAAACTCGTGTTGTCACGGTGTCATTACGTGACATATCACAACTTTTTTCCCCTTCGCTAAAGCAAGGGTGGGCGTGGCCAGTGCATGACACATCTGGCCCGCGTGCCATGAGTTTGACAGCCCTGATTTAGAATATAAACCATCCGTGTTTGAAGTTTCTTAAAAGTTTTTCTGAGCTTTCATAACCACAGATATTGAAACATTCAGAATTAAAAATGGTTTCTGTATAAATGAATGAAATATGAACAGAACGTGACTTTTGAATACAAGTATAATCATATTGCAGAGTTGATGATCTATTGTTATAAAAAAAAAATAGCATAATCATTTATTTTCCCTAAAAGTCTGCTCCACCTAGTTAACTGAGGATCTTTCAATTGGAACTGAATAAATTAGTAGCCTTGATGTTCTCTTTTTAAGGTAATTTATTAAATTTCAGTAACATGAGTAAAAAGTAAACAAGCAGGGAGAAAGTAAGTTGAAAAAGGTGGAAAAAGGCAAAAAGCAAAATAAAAATGCAAAAAGATCCCTTATCTGTTTGCAAGTAATGTTTTGACTTATTGAATACAGAAAGGCGTAGTGTAATCATTTAATTACAAAAGTATTTTCCAAAATGGCCAGCTAGATGGCAGCACTTAGCTGACCTTGACTGATCTCAAAAATCAAGCTTGGATGGGAGAACACCATGGAATCCCAGAGTAACAGATTAAGATGAGATTGGAAAATTAAAAAAAAAACCAGATAAACAGAGGCAGTGGCAAACCAGTTCTATATTGTTGCCAAGAGAAAACATGAATGTATCCATGACATCCTCAAGCATCAATATCCACTTGAGGAAAACTTGGCTTCATCAATTCATATAAATTCCACACACCAAGCTTCCTATGGATTCACACATGGAAATTTCTGATTATGCTTTGAAGTAGTATAAAGGCTACTTTTGTTTTTATATTTTATTTATATTCATTTATATATTTATTTTACTGTTAAATAGATATGTTCTAACTGTTTATATAAACTAATAAACGTGTGTGGTCAAAAAATTGGTGGTTTATCAACACATTATGAATCAAAGTCTTCATTATCTGTTTTGGTAAGATTAGAGGCATATTTCCTAATTCTGATACATTTCATGATTTTGTATTCAGTACCCTTAGATTTTCAGAAATGGTAGTAGACTATAATACTTGATAGCTTTTCTGTCTTATGATGAAGAACAGGATTCTTCAGTGATCCATTATGACAATACATTAAAGAAAAAAAATATGTAATGCATATCATTATAGAGGAGGATGTGAAATATATTTCTTTAACATTTGGAAAAAAGGGATGTGTTGGCCGTTAAACCTTTTGCCAATTCTGAATTTAAAAGCCATTTATATAGCACATGGCAACCATCTCAGATAATGGATAAAAAATTGACAGAAAAGTTGAACATTTGTTGATTTAATTGGACAATTTTATTTTAAATTAAAATTTTATTTTAATGATGTCTTTATAAGTAATGGTTCTAGAAAGGTCCTGGCACAGTCCTTAAAAACTAGTATTACAGATCATGTGATTTCCACTAGTGACTTACAGCTTGTAAGTCCAGTTCATTCCATATCCCTGGGAAAAATGATTAAAAAAAGTTTTCATAGAGAAAATAGGTCATTACCGGTAAGTACAATCAGTTTGAATCCATTGGTATCTGTAAGGCACTTTACACTTAAATTAAGAAACTTTTCTTTCTTTTTTTTTTTTTTTAAAAAAGAAACTTTTCTTGAGACAGGACAACACATTCTACATATATTTTAGAAGAATTTTATCTATACTCCAGGATTTTGTTGTGAATGTAGATGATACCCTGGTCTTCTTCCAAAGTATATTTTGCAAGTTGAAGTTTAGATAAGGTTAGAAAAGTTTGCATTAAATCTGTGGTGTATGTCCAGCTGTGTTGCAACTTGAAGGTAATTTGTTATAAATTAAACAGGTTCAGAAGCAATGTTGCTAATTTAATTCTAGCTATAATCTTTCTGACAAAATGTGATCCACTGGAGAAAGAAATGGCAACCCACTCCAGTATCTTTGCCATGAAAACCCCATGGACAACGTTGTCCTTGGGGTCGTGGTGGGTCGGACATAACTTCGCAATCAACAACAACAATATTTCAATATTGTTATACCCAATTAATTTTTCAATGGTTTAAATTTAATCTACTATTTAAAAACTCATAGTATTGTTAACCTAAGTGATGAAAATGAAGAGTCATTTAAGGCCTGTACAATTGATGTACTTGTTGCCTTGATGAAACATAATGTGTAATTTACCTTATACCTAGGAAAAAAAAATTCTGATCACTGGAAATCTGTTCATATAAGTATTACTTCATCTGGAAATGCCAAACATACTCTTTGTTCTTACTGCACGGAGTCTTTTCTCATTTTAATAACAGCAGGGGCATGAATAGATTAAAACAGTACTATGAACATTAAGGGAGAGATTACTTAAATTGAATGTAATCATAATTGTAATATTAATGTATGGATTTTTAAAAAAATACATTTTTACATTGGCTGACTAGAGGACTTTATGATTCTTTAAAAAAATTAAAACATGCCCTGAGCAGGTCTGAAGAAATAATTCTGAAGAAAGTTATGAGTTGCTTTTAAGAAAAATTCAGGCTAGTAACATAAACTTTGAAGGACGAACTAGGTTTTATGAGAAACCGAATTCTGACCACTAACCTTCAGCATTCAGAACCTCTAATATGTAATGTGTTTTGTGTCTTATGCCTCTCCTTTATATTATTAGGCATGAGAAGAAAGTGGAAGTGTGGTAGGCATTGGTTAACATTACAGGGAGGAAGGGTCTAGTATGAAGACCTCAAGTTTTGTGTCCATTTTAGTGTATAGGTCCCTGCTGTGTTACCGATCTAATTCTACAGAGAACAAATTGCCAGATTTTTTATTGAATATGTATTTAAGTATGCAAATAACTTTTGTAGAGATTAACATTTGTGCTATTAATAATGTTTAATATATACCCATTCTGGTTTCAATTTGTTTTCAAACTAATAACGTCTTCTTTCAAAAAATGTACTTTGGCATAATGTACAACCTATAGTAGCATGGAAGTTGTCTTTTGCACAGTTCTTTTATGCATTAAGTGGGATGGATGACAAATAAATTTAACGAACTAACAAATAAATAGCATATCCATGCAAATAATTGATTCAAAGAAGAAGAAGAAGAAAACTCTGGAAATACCCCTTGAGCTCTTTATCAGTTGCTTTTTCTAATGCTGCTTGGTTTAAAATATATCTTTTCATTATATTTTTAGGCTCCCAGTAGTCTTATGGAGACTCTTGAACAGCATCTAAATACTTTGGAAGGAAAGAAACCTGGGAACAAGTATGAAGAGATTTTATAGATTGATCTAAAGAGGTAGTGGGGAGAGAATCCGTGTATAAGTTTGAGCATTGCTTGGTGAAGTTTTTGGCTCCTTATTAGAAAAAGCATTGAGCGTTCATTATGCTATAGTAAACACAAAACAGCATCTCAACTGGTTGTTGTAATAAGTCACATGTATCTCTCTGTTCCTGAACTTCTCATTGCCTAGTGATAACTTTATTGCTTGCCACTTATTGAAGGAATATTAGCAACATAGAGCTTCTCTATTGTCTATACCCATGATGGCGAATGTATGGCATGCGTGCCACAGGTGGCACGCAGCGCCCTCTCTGTGGGCACACGAGCTGTCACCCCAGTTCAGCTCCACTGCACATGCACGCACACCTCCTGTTGGCCAGCTGGTCATCGGGTCTCTGCCGTGTGGCGGGTGGGGCACGTGTGGAGGACCATGTATGCATGTGCGGGGGTGCATGGAGAGTGTTGGGCACATGCATAGGGGGTGGGGGGCATGTGCAGGGGACATGTGTGCATTGCATTTTGGGGGTTTGGGAGCACCTGCATGCATTTGCGCACACGCACTTTGGACACTCAGTCCAGAAAAGGTTAGCCATCACTGATCTATACACATACTTCTTCATACGAACACATCGTCCCCAGTCTTCCTTTCAGAATGGGTGGTACATATATGTATTGTGAGACTATTGCTTACCTATTGGTATGAAATACCGTATATTAATTGGTTTTTCCTGGACAGCAAAAATGGCATAACAGTCATGTTTCCAGCTGATGAAAGAAGCTGTAATGGAGAGAAACAGAGTAGATGTGTGCTAATACATGTAATATATTTGACCATGTAGGATTACTGTTCTGACCCCCCTCTTTGCTCGTTCAGAAACGACAGCCACACACAGCTTGCAAAGGAATGTCTTTATCAGTCCCGGCTCAAGCTGGCTGCAAGCCCAAAATAAACATAGATAAACGGCTCTTACAAAAAGTCTTCACTCAAACTAAATACCAAACAGAGTTGCGTGAATCCAGACACTTAGCTAAAGGCTTCTCTCAATGGTTACACACGGACGGAGAACGTTGACTTCTGCAACTAAGGCGTGGCACCATCAGTCTTTTATCCACAGGAGGAGATCCTTAACGAGTCACAGCTGCTTGTTATCTTCTCCTGTGAGCATCCTGAAACCACTCACAGGAGATTTCTGTGTCAAACTGATAGCAGCTCCAAAGGCTCCTACCGAGCCACAACAGATTACAACTGTAAATATTTACAATTATTATAAATGAGTAAAACAGATAGAAATTTGTAGCTTGTATCACTAGGTTCCTTCAATCACACAGTGCACTATGAACTTTGCTCTGTCACTTGGTACAGTAAAGAAACTAGATGCGTTTATGAGATTATACAAAAATTAATACAGAATGTTGCTTCCTTTTCATCTCTGCATTTTTTGCAAATTCCAAAATCAGTTACATAATGTTAATTCAAAATGGGATATCCAAGATCTGGCCTTTGTGTTGCACAGAAATTGTTGTAAAAGTAGAATATGTCTGAATATTATAGGTAGCCTAATACAGCCCAGTTCAGTTTAACCAAGATTGTAATCCTAATTAAGTAAGGCCAAGAGAACTCAACAGAATTTCCTCCTGAATATACATAGTACAAATAACCACTTTTTAAGCTAACATATAACATTTCTTGTGTTCTACTCTAAGCAGACTTTTTTTAATGGTCTACATTTTATCATCCAACGTTAGTAGTGATTGGAAGAAATTAAAATAGACTGGCATTAACTGATCTTGTTTTTCTGTATCCCTCTTTTTTATTTGCATAATGGATCTTTTGCCATTTAGTGATGGGTAAGTAAACTTAACACAGTAATGTGTATGCCTGTGTGTATTTTGGATCAGTCTCTTTAATGAAAGCTTATATTTTATGAATATTAGTTTCTTACCAGTAATTGGCATGCTGTTTTGGATCTCTGGAAAATGAAATGCCTGTGAAGCACAATGGTAATTTTCATGTTTATAGTATTTATGAAAATATAATTTCTGTTCTAAATAGATAATTAACTGTAAACTCATACTGTTAGGTAAATCGTTACATGACTTACCGCCTCACTGATTCTATTTAGCTCCTTGCAGTAAATCATAAAAAGATTAATCTCCTGTAATGCTTTCAGGATGTGATAAGAACCCACATTTAATCTTTTTAACCAAACTATTCAAAATCAAAGGGAAGTTAAATATATATATATATTTTAAAGATTTGGGTAACAAGTATTGATTTATTTTTGTTTGGAGGTGATAAGAATCTAATTTATGGGTTGGATTTAGGGCAAGGTTTAGATATACATATAGAAGGGATGGACAGTTTAGAAATATAAGATTAAATTATATAGATATGAATATATATAGTACTACATGTATAATATTATATAAAACTACACAATTCACAGAATTGAAAAATATATTTTTATACAGCTTATAGCTACAAAATTATTAATTTACTTTAAAATATAGCCATATCAAGATAGATAGTGTTAGCTAAGCTAAATTAATATTTGGACGATAGACTAAAGCAGGGATAGTCAACATTTTTAGACCTACCACCCACTTTTGTATCTCTGTTAGTAGTAAAATTTTCTAACCACCCACTGGTTCCATAGTAATAGTGATTTATAAAGTAGGGAAGTCAATTAAATTAAAAAAAGGAAAGTGCTTCAGTATCAGACAAAACCCCTACCGCCCACCATGAAAGCTGGAACGCCCACAAGTGGGCGGTAGGGACCAGGTTGACTACCACTGGATTAAAGCAACAGGAAGGTAAGAGTAAGAACTAAAAAAACTGGGGGGGAAAACAGCAGCAGCAAACTCATTCTGTACTGTTGCCAAAAATGCTTCTTGTTGATGAAGTTACTAGGAATGAATCTGTACATGTAAGGGACTTTAAAAAAAAAAAACCGTAGCTCTACTTGTAACAAAACGTATAATTAAAAATGAAAACCTCGCTAATAAATTCTGAGAATACGGTATATCTTACCATCACCATTTGCAGTTAAACAAAATAACTTAAAAGTGTTGTGATGACCTTGCCTCACTGTTTCAGTTAGGGCAATATTTTTTAACAAAAGAGCAGGGATGAGATTAAGGTTCAAAATACATATTTAACTCACCTTTTTCTGATTTGACGTGCAATAATTATCAACAATTTCTATTTGTCCTATTCCTTTTGTCTTTTTATCATTTTCATGGGCACTTTAACTTATATCGTGATTTGCCATGAAATCCAAACAGATCAATTAATTTCACATTTTAACCATGTTATATTTGATTTAAAGTGAAATTATTACAGAACATTTTAAATCTTTTCTTCCATTTAAAAAAAAGAGCAATGAAAAACGGTTTAGGAAGGAACAAGTTGTCCCTATTGTTAATATGTTTTCACATCTGTTTTTAAAATGAAACATTTGTTTTACAATTGATTTTGATTGATTTTTGATTTTATTATATTTATATGCTGCCCTTTTCCCCCGAAGGGGACTCAGGCAATTGCACAGGCAATTACAATTGTTTAAAATCATATTTATGCAGTCTGCCAGATTTTTCTGTAAGTTTACAATTACCAAATAAAGTCCGTTTCTGAATCATATTTTCTTAATTTAATTCTTCTAGATCTGGTGCTGGTTCTCCCTTGGGCAAGGTAATCTAAAAATTGATATTAGTAGTTGAATCTTCAATTAAGTATGTAAACTGGAAATGTCTTGTGTTTCATAAGAATGTATAAAATTGATATTTGATCTCTTCTATTTTACATCCTACACACCTATATTACCTTTCATTTCTATGTGAAAAATATTACGCAAGTTGATCTCTTTCCACCGTGACTTCTTTCCAGAGGATTACACTACAGAATCAAACATGTATCCATAGGAAATCAGTTGTCCTTTAGCCCCAGTGATATAGATGTGATTTCAGTGGCACCAAAGGGAGAATAGCTTCCCTGAATCCAAACCTTAAGTAATATAGGTAGTCTTTGATTCATGATCTTTTGGTCAGCATGAGTTCCAGGTTACAACAGCACTGAATGAATGGTGATTACAATTAGTCGGCAAGGTTCTGGGCATCTTGGCCTACCCACAGTCATGAAATTACAAGATGGCACTTACATCAGATTGCTAAGCACCTGAAATCATGGGACCATCATATGCAACCTTCCATGCCAGCTTCTCCAGAAAGTCAGTGGGGAAGCCAGTTGGGAAGATTGCAAGTTGCTGGTGTATAGCAATAGCAATAGCAGTTAGACTTATATACCGCTTCATAGGGCTTTCAGCCCTCTCTAAGCGGTTTACAGAGTCAGCATATCGCCCCCAACAACAATCCGGCTCCTCATTTTACCCACCTCGGAAGGATGGAAGGCTGAGTCAACCCTGAGCCGGTGAGATTTGAACAGCCGAACTGCAGAACTGCAGTCAGCTGAAGTAGCCTGCAGTGCTGCATTTAACCACTGCGCCACCTCGGCTCTTAGATCTGTAGATCTCACTCCACCAGTGCTTCATCTACATCCCCTCTGCATTCACACTGTGTTAGGCATGTGTAGAGCAATGTACCCTCCTGATCATATGCAGCACCCTTGCACACCTTCTCCGACACTCTCAAAAGTAAGTTACAAGGACTGCATGACGAGTGAATTTACAACCAGCAATCATGTTTTAAAGGGGAAAATGTATAATGATGGATTTAATCACACTATGCTGTCTTGTCTTTCAACAGCATAACCTAAGAATTTAGCCTGCTGTGTTTTAGGAAATTGAAAATAAGTAGCTGGTGAAATGAGTATTACTAACTGCATCAGAAGTGCACATGATACAACTAAGAAATCTGCCTTGGATGTGCACATATTATTGTGTAGCGAACACGTTCTCACAACGTGCCAATCCATATTGGGATTTGGTTTAGTGTGAAGCAGGACTTGGACTACAGCGGTCATAGAGTTGTGTTCTGTAGTCATCACAGAACAGAGTTGCTTCTTTGTCAGGCGAAGGGGGGAAATTAGCTTTTCTTTGCCTTATGCGTGACAATTTCGAACCCAATCCAAAGAAAATCACTGGGCTAGAATAGGTGGATGACTTTGAGCAATGGATATATTTTTCTGTGGTTTTTGTAATTGTTCTTCCTGACAGCTATTTTGTAATAACGCTCGTGATTTGTTTTTTCACGTTACAAATGTACCCTTTTTTAAGTAACTTCCATGCTCATAAGTTCTTCTGACATCCTATTGGACACGTTGAAGGTTATATTTTTAAAGGGTTTTTAAAAATTCATTCTACATGAGGTTTCATGCATGATTTAACTTTGAAAATAATTGAATGGAAAATGTTCCTGCTGTGAAGCAAAAATGTGAAACCTAGTGGTTTCTTGGACATTGCCTAGTTACTATAGATTTCGAATTTGACAGCTTTGAGGTTGCTGGCGGAGGCTGCTTTGGCAGTAGAATTTTTAAATAAGGTTGGAAATACTTCTCAGGATTAAATCTAAGACTGCCTTCCCACTAATAGATTTTATGATGATTTCATAGCAGAGTCTTTGTATAAAAAAACCTGTGCTGTCTTTTATCAACACTGTGCAATTTTCCTAACAGACAAATATAGATGCAGAAGTATATTTAGTATTGAAATCCCTAGAGTGGTCTCAGTAACAGACAAAACAAAAGCTGAATAATTTTAAAGAGTTGAAATCCAATACAAACAAAAAATTCAACAAGAATAATCAGCATTTCAAAGGTTTAAATGAAAGTATTTTAATTTCTTTCCTAAAGGCAAAGCAAAAGTTAGTGTTTTATAGCTCTGATATGATGGTTGAAGGTTACTACCATATCCTGAAAAAAGAGACTTCTGAAATTAGATGAAAGATCTATGGTACTCACCATAGGTAATATAGGGCACAAAAGCCTGTCTTACTATGTTTTATTCAACATTCCAGAATCAAAGATCCTATTGCTGTCCATCAGTTGCCTGACAAACTGTCATAGTAAACAGTCTACATTTCAGAGTTGTCACTGCCTTCATAATTAACTGCATGCAAATTTCTGTCCAAAATATTTTACAGGGCGGGGCATAACCTTTTCCTAGGGGGTCACAGCAACACTTGTAATAACAACACAAATAATTCATACACCATTCGAAAGCCCATCAAAAACTGAGTTTATTGACACGATTTAATAGTCAGTATGACCACCATTAGCCCTTCGAACAGCATTCAAACGAGGTGGATAAGAACACAACAAATCTTCAAACAGTCATTATTTTGCAATTCTAGGGCGGGGCATAACCTTTTCCTAGGGGGTCACAGCAAGATCGACAGCAGTTTACAACTTCCGCGACACCTCATTTTAAAGCCCATAAAAAACTGAATTGAATGAGCTATTAAATGTTAAATTTGCTTTAAGAATGGCTGGAAAATTCGATTCGGAAGAACAAAGGATCATTGACAGAATAAAATGCATTGCCTTTCGAGAGGCACCTCGTTTGAATGCTGTTCGAAGGGCTAATGGTGGTCATACTGACTATTAAATCGTGTCAATAAACTCAGTTTTTGATGGGCTTTCGAATGGTGTATGAATTATTTGTGTTGTTATTACAAGTGTTGCTGTGACCCCCTAGGAAAAGGTTATGCCCCGCCCTGTATATTAATATCACTTTTATAAAATCCATGGGATTATCCAACTTTTAATGTATACACTGAATACATTTTTTTTCCAGAAAAGATCTCAGCCGGACTTGAATTTTATAATAGCTACTATGATAAAGCCAACTTTTAAAATGGACTTAGTTTTGAAGCCTTTAAATAAGGCATTTATTGTACAGAGATTTATACTCTATGCAAACTCACCCTCCGTCAGGAATGTACTGTTTTTCTTTTAATGGGTAAAATGTATGTGAACTCTTACAGCAAAGGAGCATTCTTGATAGAAAGATATACTGCTAGTATCTTTTCCTACGTGGATCTTGACAAGATGCCAATTTTTGTGCTGGCCAGTAAATTTGAGATCTTACTTAATCATTGCTCCCCAGATAATGCTGAGTTGTGAGCGAAAATTCAAGGATGTGTTCAGAGCAGCCTTTTTGAAATGCTTTTCATGCTGTAATTCCTGTTTTGGCTCTTGATTCTTTAATATTATCCTATGTCCTCTGTTCCTTAAGGGCTATCCAAAATAATGAAACAATTTTAAAATGGGATGGGTTTTATAAAGCTAATTTACAATACAATAGCAGAGTTGGAAGGGACCTTGGACGTCTTCTAGTCCAATCCCCTGCTTAGGCAGGAAATCCTATACTGTTTCAGACAAATGGCTATCCAACATCTTCTTAAAGACTTCCAGTGTTGGGGCATTCACAACTTCTGGAGGCAAGCTATTCCAGCGATTAATTGTTCTAACTGTCAGGAAATTTCTCCTCAGTTCTAAGTTGCTTCTCTCCTTGATTAGTTTCCACCCATTGCTTCTTGTTCTACCCTCAGGTTTAGAAGTTTATGAAGTTTTGAAGTTTAGACATACTGATTAAATAGTATTCATTTAATTCAGACTTCATTTTGTGATATTACTGGAATTTTTGAGAGAGCCTGTGCAAGCTTGGAACCTTCCTATAAAAATAGGGATACATTAGCTTTTTTGTTCACTGTTAAAATCTGCATATATATGCAGGCTTTCCTTCCATCTGAGGAAGGAAAGCTAAGTATTAGCTTGCTGGGAAGTGGATCTAAAGAATGTGCCTTCCTTGTATCCTACAGACTTTTAACTCATCTCTTTTACTGGTCTTCATCCTGCTTTCAACCTGCTTTCAACCTGCTTCACAAGAAATTACTAAAGATATAATATTAGAAGGAGTATTTAGTGAACTTCTCCCCCCTCCCAATTCACATTTATTCTTTAAATAAATTTAAAAGGCAGATGTAACTAAGTCAGCTTAATGATATGTAAGTACAATGTGACATATAAAATTGCATATTTTTTGTTAAACAATGCTAAACAGATGCAGTATTCCTGGTATCAACCTGGAAAAGGGGAGTAGGGAGTACCAAATACCAGTAATTAACAGAAATGGTTACTATTTTAGAAAGACTTATTTTATGATGATTGCATGATGAATGTTTCTTTAGCTTTCCATTTAACAGGAAATCAAATAGATCTAGTTTATGTTATTTTTTTATTTTTTTGTAAACTTCCCAGAGTCACTGAGAGTGGGTGGATGGCCATATAGATTTTATTAAATGAATAAAATAAATGTGGTATGTCCTAACCAACTGTTCTTTTTCCAGTCTTCTCCAGCCACAACGGTTACATCTCCCAATTCTACCCCAGCAAAAAGTATTGATACATCTCCACCAGTTGATCTTTTTGCAACATCTTCAACGACGGCTCCAATCAGGTTAGTTTGGTTGCAAATGCAATACTTACTTTTAAAATAATTGGCACAGGTATTCCTCGATTTAAAACAGTTTAGTAACCATTCAAAATTACAAGGGCATTGATAAAAGTGACTTATAACCATTTTTCATAGTAATGACCTTTTACATCATCCCCATGATCACGTAATCTAAATTCAGACACTTGGCAACTGGCTCATATTTATGACCATTGCAGTGTCCCGAGGTCATGTGTTACCACTTGTGACCTTCTGACAAACAAAGTCAATGGGGAAAGCAGATTCACATAACAAGTGTTACTATGTTAACAACTGCAATGAGCAGTTAGCTCACTTAGCAACTGTGGCAAGAAAGGTCATAAAATGGGACAAAACTCACTTAACAAATATCTCACTTAACAACTGAAATTTTGGACTCCATTGTGGTTGCTACTTACAAGATGTTCTAAAGTGTGTTTATTCTTGTGTTTCTGTTAAATTTCTTCGATGATAGAAGACAAAGTTTTTATAAAGACATCAAAGTATAGCCAGCCGAACAAACAGGTTTTAAGATAGTTTCTATCCTTGGGCTGTGAGACTTTTAAATACAACCACAATCACTCCATGCACACGCTAGTTTTTTTTCTTCTTCTTTCTTTCTTTGTTTCTGTTATAATTTTGCACCAATGAGGTTAGAACCAATTTCGTTGTATTTAAGTACAATGACAATAAAGAGTATACTTATACTTATAAATGCATTGCAGACAAAAGCCAAAACATGTATGTGCAACTTCAATGTACAAATCATAATCATCCTCAAAACTTAAGGTTTCTTTTTCAGGGGGGGAAAAAAGATCGCAACAGTACCTTATTCCTACAAAATGTCCCACAAATTCTTTTTGCCTGAAAATTTTGTGGCATGTGGATTAATAATGAGTAAATAAGCTTTATCGATCTAGAAATTGTGACTTTTGAAGCCTAACTTATCTGGAAAACATTGTGATATAAGATCACAACAATTTGTACAGTTCTAATTATGTTCTTGAATATGCCATTATTTTTGTTTTAATTCTTGCACATGAATTCATTGGATTTCAAAATTAGTTTTGTGACATTTATTCAAATCCTTTTTGATATTTCTCTCTTTCAACAGTGCTTCCAAGCCCTCCAGTGATCTTCTAGATCTTCAACCAGACTTCACATCTGGCACTGCACAAGCAGCTTCAGCAGCCCCCACTAGTGGAACAACTTCATGGGGAGGTAAAACCTTTATGATTTTAGTTCTCTAAAAGTTAATTTCAGAATAAAGCTGGAATGCTGACCATGCTTTCTTAATCCATCTTCATATGTCTAAGACTATTTGTGCTGATTAGAGCAATTTTGTAAATTGGACTTTCTCGGTCATTCAGACCTCCAGATGTGTCAGACTACATTCCTACTTACCACCAGTGGTGAAATCTAATTCCCCCCCCATTGGTTCTGAGGGCGTGGCTTGGCGGGTATCTCATGTGACTGGGTGGGTGTGGCCAATTTTTTTTCACTTTTTAAAGCATTTTTTTCCTGCCAATTCGGGTGAAAAAAATGCTTTAAAAAGTGGGGCAGGGGAGCTTCTGACAATCGTGCAGCTCACAGCTGATCCGTGCGATCGTCGGAAGCTCTTTTTTTCCACTTTTTAAAGCATTTTTTTCCTGCTTATTTGCCTGAACTGGAATGCCATTATAAAGAATTTTAAAGTTTCACCTTTACAGCATATTTTAATTTCAGAATAATATTTTTGAATACAATTTGTACTGACGTTATTCCGTTGTATGTTTCAAACAAATGTATCCTGGAGGTTTTGTTTCAGGAATCAGCCTATGGTTGAATCTAAAGAAATTCTGAAATGTGATTCTCATTTTACATTTCATTGGCCTATAATCAAAGCACTATTATCTTAATTCTGTTGGGTTTAATTTTCTCCTTCTACAGAAGGAATTTGACATTTAAAATTTGAATGTTTTAAATTGCCATTTTAAATACAGGAGATTGGAAACTACAGTGGGTACTGTTGGAAGTCAGAGCATTTTTTAATATCTATTGAGAGTATAAAACCAACAGGACACACAGATTTTAGTAATTTAAAAATAGCAATTTAAATTATATAATGTTTTTCTTGACGAGTGGCATTAAAACTTTCTAACAATTTGCAAAAGTGCAACCTTGTCTGTTGTAGCAAACAATCACAGGTATTATGGGTTAACTTTTCTAATGCTGTCTTTCACTATACCCAAGAGTGGCACTCCAGGTTATGTGGCATACACCTGCCATTATTCTCTAACAGAAAAAAAGAGACTTGGACAACTCAACAAGGATTGCTTTTTGGCCTTTAGGTTATAAGGTCACATGTAATCGGGTGGGCTGCTATGGGTTCACCCGGGTTTGGGAGAACCTGTAGCTAACGTTATGGCTGGTTTGAAGAACCACCAAATCCCATCCTTGACTTGCCCTGCCCTGCCCCTCCCACCCTCACAGGAGTCTCCACACAACCCATTTTGGATGTGGGGTAAGTGCAGAGGCTCAGGAAGTGGGGAAAAATGGGCCTCCTGAAAGTTTCGGAAGGCCAGAAACATCCTCCGGGCACAGGGGAGACAGTTTTCGCCTTCCCAGAGGCTTGAGGAAAGCCTCTGGAGCCTGAGGAAGACAAAAACGTCCCATCTCTTCCCCCCCCCTCCACTGTGGTGTTGGAGACCGACTAGGACATGCTCACTATGGCCACATCCACCCAGCAACCGGGCAGAGAACCCGTTGCTGAATTTTTTTAAAAAAAGTTTTTTTTATTTTTTGTTCTCTATATATACATTCTTCTTTTTTTACATTCATAATTCTAATACATTTGTCATTCCATTTATAGAATTGTAATATTCCATTTGGGTTGTTTTGTTTACCATCCCTTGCCTATTTTGACACCACCTTCTTCTCCTTTCCTTTTCTCCCTTCCTACCTTCTCTACTTCCTTCCTTCCTCTTTTCCCTTCCTTCTTCCCTTACCTCTCCCCTCCTCCTCTCTTCCTCTTCCCCTTCCTACCCTCTCTCCTTCTCTCCTTCTCCCTTCCATTGTCCTGTCCTCCTCATTATCTTCCTTCCCTCCTCCTCTCCTCTCATTTCTTCCATTCTCTCCCTCTCTCCCTTCTCTACTTTCTTCTTTCCTCCTCTCCTTTCCCTTCCTTCTTCCCTTATCTCTCCCCTACTTCTCTCTACCTCTTCCCCTTCTTCCCCTTTCTTCTTCTCTTCTTCCCCTTCCATCTTCCTCTCCTCACCTTCTCTCTTCCTTCCCTCCTTTTCCTCTCTTCCTCTCTTCCTTTCTTTTTCTATTGCTGCAGGTGTCTCTTCCAGCTTTTAACTTCTATTTTCTTGGGGTAGTATTTCTGCAAACCCCAAAATCTTTGTATATCATTTCTTTTTTTTTTTAAGAATCTTTTTCTTTTTTGGTCAGACAAAAACAGACAACAAATAACATATAGAACTTTCTTCAATCACGTATAGCATGTCGTTTGGTTGTAAAGTTTTTGTGCATCACTTCCATAGTCCTCACTTTCAAATGTATGTAAAACCACAAATTATCAACTCATTTCAAACAAATTCTCATATCATCAATCCAGTTTAGTATATAAAAATTATTATAATTATTAAACATTCATTTGACTATAAATTGATTTTACATCCTTTTGTATGAAATAGCCTAAATTTGAGGTAAAACTATATAATAGCATTCCATTCAATAACATTTCATCTTTCTAACATATTCTAAATAAAAAATTGATTATATTTAATAACAAATACTTTTAAGTCTCCTCTCGTAGACCTCATTTGCAGTTTGTATAAAATTTCATATCCTCAAACTAGTACCAATATATGTATTATTATCAATATTACTCATTTATATGACTATATATAATCTCTAAATTTAACTAAGTTGGACTTAATTTTTATTATAAACTTTCATTACATCAACCTGTATCTTTCCAGTAGTAGTGCAGTTTTATATCTCTTGTCATTTGTGGAATTAATATTCTGGTTGTTTTCTTAGTGAGTCTTTTATGGACTTCTTTTCACAGCTTGTTGCTCATTGTATATCTTATGAGCACTCGAAACCCTCCATCTGTTCCTTTCATCAACTTATCTTTGGTTATCACCAATGTTTCAGTCAAGATTTTTCTCCTTCCATGAAATTTTCTCTTTTTTCTTCTTCTGTACTTTGATGTCTAAAGTAGAGTTCCAGTCCACCTATTTCCCCTTTCCATAATCTACTCTTACTATTTCCAACCACAGTCAGTATGCTGTCAGTATCCACAATTTTCTTATCTCTTTGTTCCTTTTTTCCTTCAATTTTTGGAACTCTGTCCTCAACTTTCTTTTTTTGATAAATATTCTCAATTTTTCCATCTCTTTTTGTTGTTCTTTGTTCTGCATCATTCATTCTCATCTCAATTTTCTCTGTTATTATTAATATCTTTTGAATTTTAAACATAATCATTTGCAATATTAATGTTTCTTTTTCATGTTGAGCCATCCTTCCAACTTATAAACACTGCCACTATAGCATTTGAGGCTTTTATTGTATTCCAAACAAGTTCATTATAATCTTTCAAGTCAAACTTTGCCTTCATTGCAAAAACTCCAAAACAGCAGCTGAATAAACAAACCGTGCTCTTTCCACTATCACTCTCAATAAACAAGCTGAAAGGAACTCCGTTGATCAAAGAGCAGAAAGAAAATACAATGATTCAGCCTCCAGTCTTAAAGTGGCAGTGTTACTTTTTTTCTCTGCTATTACAGCCCTTTTTAAATAGACTTATGGAGAAAAATTCTTAATAAAAAAACAATCCAATCAAACGTTGTAGAAAAGTATATATAGAAAAAGTAAAAAATAAAAAGTAGAAGAAAAACTGAGCCTTCCAATTTAAAAAATAGGAAACATTTGCAGAACTTCCATTCGTAAAAAGAATTAAAAAAAGGATAACACACTAAGTTTAATGTAGCTTAATTTCGCCGCTTGTTTTCTTTTGTCTTCAATTTTAATTTACTTTTAATTTTCTTTGGGTAGTCTCTTTTCTAATAATAAAATTTCCTCACCAATCTGATACACTATTCTCTTCCATTTTCTTTCCGTTCCGGAGCTGTCCCAACTTCAGCAGCTTCAGGGCTGGGTTTCTGTCATTAGGAAAAAGAGCTTCTCCTAGATCAATCAGAGATTTTGCGGTGTCCCTAAGATCAGCAGGACGTACTCTTCTCTATAACCGTCTCTTCGGGACGGTTTAGGTCCAAAAGGACCGCCCAGCGGTAGAAATAGAGACTGTGATTTTGGAGCTCCAAGATCGCATGCGACGTCAGCTCTATCCTTTCCCCATTGCTGAAATTTTTGAAGCCCACCCCTGCATGTAATGTATACATATAAACAATTAGGTTGCTCTCTCTTTTGCTACTTCAATTGGTTCCCAAATCTTCATAGTGGTAAAGCTAGTTCTATCCTAGAGGTAATCTTAATGTCATTGCATTTGTTTAATATGTGTGTTGGCAGTGCTAGAAAAAGGGAAAGAAAATAAATGTATTGTCAGCTGCATGCTTTCTTCTATGCATCGGCTCTCTCAGGAGGTCAAATATAAAGAGAAATCCCATCTATGTCCCATCCTAGGGAACAAGGCAGATAGATCTTTCCTTTCTGGGACTTAATGAAGTATTGTTTTCGCTATCTTTTTCCTTCCCCAGTTTGCCGTATCAAAGCAAGAATTGTTTAGTACATCCGCATATATCTGAATTGTCTCAAGAGTCTTTCCAGGAAGGATGAGGGGAAATTTATTTTTAATCCTATACCTACATCAACACTGCTCCAACAGTGAAGGAAGGGATTATATTCCTGCAGAATCTATTTTTTTTTATTATTTTGGCAATGATAGAAAATGCAGTATTTTCACTAGAAACAAGTACTGCTCAAACTGGGATAGTTTAACAGAACAATTAACTTTCTGTATTTGTTCTGTAAAGCTATTTTTAGAGAGAACCAGGGCTTTTTGTCAGGATTGATAAAAAATGTGGCTTTTCCATAGTTTCTAAAGGACAGCACTGCATTTAATGTTTAAAAACTGTAATTTAGGGAAATTGCTATTGATGATAGTGATACGTGATGAATTAGCTAATTACTGCCAAAAGATTTTCATGATCATAATGCACAAAATCCATCAACTGATAATAACAAATGGGGGTAATATTGAGGTAAGCAGTAGCACAGAAGCAATAATCTACTCACCCTCACTTAGCAAGATTTTTTTCCCTTAAAGTGCCTGAGAGGCAGAACTGCAGCAATCAAGCCAACCAACAAGTTCAAATGTAGCTTGGCAGCAAAATGCATTAAAGAACTGTGTATCTTTAGTACATAAGAGCATGAATGGAGGACATGTGCATGCAATCACACATAGACATCAGAGCCATCAAATCAACCAGCCAACCAAAACCTATGCTGGTTTGCTGAGCTTGGGCCTATGTTTGTCCTGTCGATTACAACACGGAATTTTGGAGGGCCACTAAAGATGAAAATTCACTTACCTTTTAAAGGCATCGTGAATTCAACCTTGAGCCAGACAGAAGAACATGATTATGCAACCAGTTGGCAGGACTAAACTTGTACAACAGATGGATAGAAGGACATTTTTTTCAGAATACGCACACAAACAAAATCTGTTTTGTTTCAGAAAATATTTTTGAGAAATAGCCGTAGCTTTCTTCTAGGCCAGTAGGGTCTCAACCTTCCTAATGCCGCGACCCTTTAATACAGTTCCTCATGTTGTGGTGGCCCCCAGCCATAAAATTATTTTATGTTTTCTGTATTTTTTTGAAAACATGTGTTTTCCGATGGTCTTAGGCGACCCCTGTGAAAGGGTCGTTCGACCCCCCAAAGGGGTCCCGGCCCACAGGTTGAGAACCACTGTTCTAGGCCATTAGAATGTGACCTGCAAGAGAGAGTGTATCCAATGTTTGTCCATGTGAGTTGCTGGCCACAACATTGCTTTTACACAGCCGCATGTGTATATACCATTAGCTTCCCCTTTTGACCCAACTGCAAATACAGGTAATCCTCGGCTTCCAACAGTTCATTTAGTGACCGTTTAAAGTTACCACGGCGCTGACAAAAATGACTCATGACCATTTTTCACACTTACAACCATTGCAGCATTCCCCATTGTCACATGATCAAAATTCAGATGCTTGGCAACTGACTCATATTTATGACAGTTTCAGTGTCCCCAGGTCACATGATCTCCTTTTGCGACCTTGTGGCAAGCAAAGTCAATGGGAAATCCAGATTCACTTAACAACCATGTTACTAACTTAACGGCAGTGATTCACTTAACAACTGTGGAGAGAAAGGTTGCAAAAGGAGGCAAATTTCACTTAACAACTGTCTCACTTAGCAACATAAATGTTGGGCTCAATTGCGGTCATAACTCGAGGACTACCTGTATGACTGGGTGTAGAAGGAGCAGCATTGGCTTAGGCTACAGGTGAAGGTTATGAGAGAGGAGGGCAGGGTTTGAAGAGGATTGCAAATGAATCGTATAGCAATTTCAGGAAATCTCATACACTATGGATATCAGGTGTTCTTCAGATGAAAGTCATATGCTTTCTAGGTGAGTCAATGACTAGCTCCAGGTGAGTTGGCATAAAAAGACAGGACTTGTTTCCTATTGTCCATATCTGGACAGGCAAGACAAGGGGACTAATCCTCAATTTCTTTCCCATTTTAGCTCAGGAAAATTCCAAAGTAAAAGAGTCAGGTTCTAGATGCCACTAACAGGGGTGAATCATGTCACCTGCAGAGGTGGGTTTCACATAGGCTTATCACCAGTTTGCTGTGAGCGTGCACGCCTTCCGTGCATGCGCTTTGCTTGCGCACACGGCTTGGAAATATGGCTAAATAGGATGGCATAGAGCCGGGGTGGAAGGGTGGGCCCTTCGCCTGAACCGGTTCAAACCGGCTGAATACCACCTCTGGTTTCCTGCCCAGACAGAACTCTTTTCCTCAAGACTCTGCTTGTGAGTGAGAAGTATGTATTGCTGAGAAACATTGCCAAGTCTGACCAGAACCTGACATTGTCTACCCAAGGACTGGAGTCTATCTTCTTCTTTCCCCTGTTTACTCAGTTAGCATGATATGGAATATTCTGGGCTGCCTATCAAACCATCAAATAATATCTTTCTCTGGAGATGGGCCATACATACTACCCAGAACAAGATTGGCATATTTGGGCAATGTCATCACAAATCCTATACCAGAATTAAGGCTCTGGCTGCTCTTGTTACTGATGAGTATCTTCTTCCTAGGCACAGTCTTAGTTAACATCAATTGGATAATTTCTGGAACAAGGAGAGTTTTCCAGACAACAATTGTTGGAAGCACAGAATGGGCAATGAGACGGTTTCTGTAAATCCCAAGCTGCCTCCCTTGCTTCACTATATTTGCTTGATTGCATTTTGGGTCTCCCTTCCAAATTGACAAATAAGCTTACCATTTTTTTTCACTCTTGACCTGGAAGGGTTAAGAATGATAGAACAGCTATTAAGGCAATTTTTGCTCACCTCTGCAGCTTCAAAGGTGGGGAAAGTCTTTTTCTATTTATCAGTGGATGGATGACGCGCTTTTATAAAATTCAGGAAACCTGTGTAATAAAAACATACTTTGGTGTCATTGCTCATTACAAGCAAATTATAAATCCACTATTAGAATTGTTAATTTGCATTCACTCAGAGATGTTTAATTCTAAACTTTTTAAACTGCCTTGCTTCTGTGATTTCTAAAATCAATATTTAAAAGCACATATCTCTGCGGATTTTGTTACCAGTTAGATTGTGAAGTGTTGTGCCATTTCTTCAAGCAGTTTCAGGTTCAGGGTGTTCAAAAAACTAATAACTACAGTATTTGCCAAGCATATCAAGTTAACTCTTGCCGTCAACAATAGTTTGTAGTTGAATAAGGCTGTGCCAGAGATGGGTTGAGATAAGCCTTAGTCACTTAAGTCTTTGTTTCTAGGTGCTTTGGAAAAGGAAAAGTGACAGCATCATGTAAAAGGTATTGCATGCCAATACCTGTGACATATCTGGACTTAGAGGAGAGTCCTGCTGATTCGAAATAGCCCAAAATTGGCAGAGAGTGTCTGCTAGGAAGCATGCATGTTGACTTTCTTAACCCTCTTTATTTCTTTATAATGCTGTCTTTTAATGGACATGTTACAGACCTCCTGGGAGAGGGTGAGTAATGCTTGATTTCTAAGCAGTTTTTCCAGCTGAAATGTTTAAATATTCAATTAGACTAGGCCTGTCTCTCTTCAATTTATTTTACTGTGCAATCTAGTGTTATTTTGGCCTTTTCTGCTTACTGTTCCTGTTTGATCTTCCTGTATGGACGCATGTAGACAGTTTGGCTGGATTTTCCAGTGTTACCTCTGAACCACAGATTTCAGATCCATTTGCACCAGAACCCATCCTAGCTCCTCCTGTTGCAACTGCTGACACAGCCACTACTTCTGCAACTACCACCGGTGCTGCTCCTGCGGCCGCGGCTGCTGAGGTGGATCTCTTTGGAGGTTAGTTAGCTCACTTATTCGCTACCACTTTCTCGACTGAAACACGGGGAGGATGGAGGAAACACTTATCGATTTGGGTAACTTTCTTCACTTCACCTACAGAATTAATAAAAATTCTTGAAAAGAGACCCGGCGTGCACGTTACCTCCTGCAAAACTGATTCTGGGAAGTAATCTTCATAGGAACGTGGGTGGAATGAATTTATCTATCATAAATGTGTTATATTAAGTAGCATAAATCTCTTTCCTTGCACATAGCAATGGGTTTGAGACCTGTAGAAGAGTTTAATCTTTTTTTCTGCTCTCTTATAATCTTATGGGTGGTCCCTTGTTCTGAAGCTGTATTCAACCTGACTTGGAAGCGCCAATTAGTACTCCAAATGTAATACCTCGGGGGTGTCAAACTCACGGCATCACGGCAGCATCACATGACATATTGGGACTTTTCCTCCCTTCGATAAACCGGGCAGAGGCGTACCCAGCACGTGACGCATCTGGGCCACGTGTTTGATACCCCTGTATTAATTATACCCTCTGAAGCAAATTGAACTTTGGATAATTAAGCTAGCTATAAATATTGTATGGTAGGGGTGTCAAACTCACAGCGTCACGTTGTCATGTGACATATGACTATTCCCCCTTCACTAAACTGGGGGTAGGCGTGGCCAGCATGTAACGCATCTGGCCCGCAGTCTGCAAGTTTGACACCCTTGTTGTACAGGTTTCTTTCTCTGAATGGGGGAAATAGATCTATTGGTATTGCTGCACTTATCTTTATTAATCATGTTATGCCAAACTGGGGAGGAGAAGTTGGCCCTTGTCTTGCCTTATTTGATAAATTATAGTCTGTAGAATAATACAATTTGACGAGATAAAAGTTTTTCAGGAGTAAAAGTACGTACTGTAAAACAAACATAACAATTGATTTAGTGATTCTTCAGGTAAACAAAATGTTTCCAATATAACAGCTGTGAAATTTTATCCCATTTTCAGTATCTGCTTTCAGCATTTCAGTGTGACTTTAGGGTAAAGCTTCCTGTTTACCTTAGCTAAGTAGAGTTCTTGAAATTGAAATGTTCTCCGTTATTGGACAACTGCCATACAGTTTTCTGTAACGTGTTAAGCAAAACAAAATTGCTTAAAAGCTTCATTTATTAGAATTCAAGTTCAGCACGAGAATTTGGCAGACTCCATTTCCTGTTGCTTTTTTTTTTCTTATTACTTTGCTCTTTAATAGATTTTAGGCAGCTTTAACTTGTTCTGTTGCAGATCAGATGCATGTTTATGTCAGCTTTTTAGAATAGGGCAGGAGGATTTTTATTTTCGAGGGTGAATATTTTTAACATTAAATTGTCTGTGTCTTAATAAGCATGTGAGTCTTCCTGTTTCTAGAGAAATTGTAAGTTTGATCTTTCTAGTGGGAAATTGCATGGCAGCGAAACCAACAGCGTCCTGTTTTAATTCTGAATTGTCTTTTCAAACTCCCCACCATCGTGGCTACTTCGGTCTTTCCCCGTTTCTTCTGATCATTTTGCTTAATCTTATTTAAAGCTGCTGGAGTCGGCAGGGTTCGTGGTACTCTACGCAATTAATAGAGAGTGGGGAAATTGGTATAGCGTAGCTTCTACTTTTTTAATAGCTTTAACGTTACTTGGAGGCAGGAGATTTTTCTAGATTTGGATTTAGAAAACCAGACCTAGTCTTTTTCTGTTTCCCACGACTCAATTGACATTTCTAGATGTCTCTAATTGCAGCAAGTGCAAATGCATTATTTTCTCAGCCATGTAGCCCAAGTGAATTGCAGTCTATATTTTTCTCTGCTAGTTGATAAAAAAAGGGGGCATGTTGCGATTAACTCTAAAGGATAGTTTAGCACCGCATAAACAGGCTAGTGAATTTTTATCCCTGAGGATGTCAGAGAGAAAAAAATCAGAATCAATACCCTTATTCAAAGTGACTAGAACTGGTCATTGATAATGTTCTCATGATGTAGTAAAGCTAAGCTTATCCTTAAAATTGCCTTGATGTGTGAGAACTGTGAGATACCTGAGGAAACAGCAATCAGGTCCTTCTGTGGTTTAAGCTACTTGAACTGCCCTGCTATGCCCACTGTGAGAATTTTGCTCTGATGACAAAAATACTCTTGAAGGAGGTGAAAAGAAAGCACTAGTGGCAAGAAGGTAGTCCTACCAAAAGAATCAGTTGTATTAACAACACTGGAAAAGTAGTTCCACCCTAATATATTGTAGAAAAGCCGAGGTGGCGCAGTGGTTAAATGCAGCACTGCAGGCTACTTCAGCTGACTGCAGTTCTGCAGTTCGGCTGTTCAAATCTCACCGGCTCAGGGTTGACTCAGCCTTCCATCCTTCCGAGGTGGGTAAAATGAGGACCCGGATTGTTGTTGGGGGCGATATGCTGACTCTGCAAACCGCATAGAGAGGGCTGAAAGCCCTATGAAGCGGTATATAAGTCTAACTGCTATTGCTATTGCTACTTTCTAACATCCCTGACCCAAAATTAGCCATTATCAAGCCATAAATTCCTGTTTGCTAAGTGGTGAACCAATCATACTTTGCCTCAGTATCTTAACTGGGAATTAGTTTGAACTAGGGTTTATTGACACAAGCAAGAATTAGAAAAGATGCCCCGATTTTGGTTATTTTCAGTTATATTGTATCAAGCAGAAGGTTTCCACCACCACCATCCCACACCCTTCCTAGGGTGTTCCTGAAAAGGAGACTGGGTCTTGATCCAGAGTCTTAATCACACTCTCTTGTGAAATGCTAAAAAGGAGATAAAATTATACCTTTGATGTGTGCAAGAAAAAGTAGGCAATTGGATGACTTCCTACAACCAATACAGTGACATCTTAGGGAGACAAGTTCTTTTTGCACACACCCCAAGCTTGACCAATACCTTGCAAGGGTGTGAATTGCTTTGTGTATCACTTATGCAATTAAATAAGGCCAATAATGTTACCTGAATTATTAGAATGCTATGGATGTAATTACAGTTAGTCCGAGTTAAGAGGAGTTGTAGTGCAAATAACATTTTTTAGTCTACTTCACTTCCCCTGAGGGCAGCACAGTGGCCCTGTGGTTAAGACACTGGGCTTGTTGGCTGGAAAGCTGGCAGACTAAGTTCAAGATCCAAGTGTGATGTGACAGGGTAAGCTCCAATCCTCACACTAGCTCTTGTCAGCTTAGCAGTTCAAAAGCATGCAAATGCAAGTAGATAAATAGGTACCACTTCGATGGAAAGGTAACAGCACGCCATGATAGGTCATTCGTGCTAGCTACATGACCACAGAAATGTCTTCAGAAAGTTTTGGCCTTGAAACAGATATGAGCCCCACTCCCTAAAGTGGGCAACCACTAGTGGAGTAAAATCCGTAGGAACTTCTTTTTAACTTACTTCCCCCATCTTAGAGAATATATAAAGCAATTCGACAGAACAGGAAAAGTTACTGTGTTAAGTGTATTGGTTATTGAATGATTTTGATGTTATTCATTAGGGGTCCTCCCCCCCCTTGGAGGTTACGTATGAATACTGCTCAAGACCCTTATACAAGGAGCATTTCCTGCCATTAGCTTTTCTGCTTACCTTGTGTGTACTTGCAGACTGTCGCAATCATCGTGACCTAATAATAATTACGTGGGTTGAGTTTAGTTTGAAAACTGTTGGTCGTTGCGCAAAACAAACGCAACCTTCACCCTACGAACCCGCATTTTGTTTAAGGGATTTTTTTTTTGTGTGCTATTTAACTTGGTTCTTTTACTATATTTTCTTCTTTTTTTATATTCTTCTTAATTTCTGTTTCTAAACCTGCACTCAAGATGCCTTTGCAGCTTCTCCTGGTGACGCCCCTGCAGCACCTGAAGGGGCAGCAGCACCAGCTACCCCAACCCCCGTAGCAGCAGCTCTTGATGCATGCTCAGGAAATGGTGGGTTCCATCTCATTAGCTCGTCTGTCATCGTTGTGTGTGTCATACTAATTAAAATAAACTTCATGGCAGTATGTTTGTCACTTAAGGATGGGGGGGGAGGGATTTTTTCCTTTAAAAAAAACAAAAACAAAATACATTTCCCCCAGGTATTTGGACAAAAGTTCTAATCGAACAAAATTGTGTCAAGAAAGCATTCCTACATGATTTCGCCAAAGCCTTTTTTAATTGAAAAATGTTAGCAATGCCGAATCTTGCATGTAGCTGATAGAATGGTTCTCCAGTTAGGAACAGATCTTTTCAAAGCACCTTAGTTTAAGTGAGAGAGAAAATGCATGTGGGCACATGAGCACCTATTAGTACAGATGTTAGAGAATCAACAGTTAACAATTAACAAAGCTGTGCCTTTGGTACAGGGGTTGGTTCCAGCAGTCACTACTGCCGGTTTGCTCGTGGCCTTGCGGCCCGTGTGCTTGATGTGTGCTGCATGCGCAGTACAATAAAAATTGTTCTGCACATGTGCAGATGCAAAAAACAAGATGGCCGCACCTATGGCGCCGCCTGGAAAACCGGTTTGGGGGCGTGGCAGGCCTGGGTCACTGCTGATTCCAGCGACCCAGGCCGCCAAACCACTACTGGTTCGGCTGAACCAGCCCAAATCAGTGGGAACCCACTACTGTTTTGACCTCTGTTTTGCATGTATGTATAAATGATGATAAGTGTGTGTGTGTGATTTAATTCACACAGTGTGTGGCTTTTCCTATCTCCTTCCCGGCTGATCCTTTATATATGTGTGTATTCTACCGTTTCCTTTTACAAGACCCCTTTGCCCCATCAGAAGGCAATGCAGAGGCTGCTCCTGAGCTGGATCTCTTTGCTATGAAGCCAGCTGAGACCGGCGTTCCTGTAGTTACCCCTACAACTAGTGCAGCTACTTCCGCAACCAGTCCTACTCCAGTTGCTGCTGTGGCCCCTCCAGTCCCTGCTACAACTGCTGCTACTACTGCTACTGTCACTACTGCTACTACATCTGCTCCTACCACCACTACCACCACCTCTGCTCCTGCTCTAGATATCTTTGGTGGTAACTTACTTAATTCTTTCTTTCTTGCTGATACATTTTTGGGATGAACTAGGTTTTCAGTCTATGGAAACAGTCATTTAAAAAAAAAATTAAACTACGTTATTTTTATTTTTTGAAAAGAAACAAAATTCACAACGTGAAGATACAAAATTAGTAAGACACAATGTATTCTTCATCTAGATTTGTTTGACTCCACACCTGCTGAGGTTCCTGCGCCACCTAAGTCAGATGCAGCTCCTGGCATAGACCTATTTGGGACAGGTAAATATATATAAAAGTACAGCCCTATAATAATGCAAGCTTGTGTTTTAAAATTTCCATTTTATTTGATTGCTGAGCATTTCTTTTCTCAATCATACACATAGCTATCTCCAATCTTCATGTAATTTACAATTCATTTTTCTTTGGCTTCTGCAAGATACTTTTTCTTCTGCAACTACTGGAGCTTCTCCTGGGCCCGAGAATTCTCTCACTGGTGATCTCTTATCAGGTAGGCGCTTTCTCCTTAGACCTAAGTTATTCTCGTGCGGCTTGTCACTTGCCTTCCAAAATACCTGTGAAACATGATCAGTTTTAAACTGCTGAAAAGTTAATAAAGTCAAAACTGAGCTGATCTCTTGAATATTCCCTGAGTCATTTTAGATTACCTTTGGGCAGGGATAGTCAACCCCTGATTCGCAGACCAACATTGGTCCGCGGCCCACTAGGAACCAGTCTGTACAAGTGAGTGAAGTCCCCATCCATACAGGAGTGGGATTCAGGCAGTGTGCAGAACCACTCCTTCCTGGTCCACGGGAAAACCGCCCTGTCCCCCAAAAGGTTGGGGGCCGCTGCCTTTGAAAACATTTACGCCATTATATTTAAAGAGAGACAACTCCCTCTCCCAAATTTTAGATTGTATAAGCCTTGCCCCAAATTCCCACACCAGCATTTGACTTAGATTCTTAGAACATGAGACTGTTAATCATCCTCATAAGATCTTGATAATAAAACATGAAAACATAATTATTTTAATTTAGGAAGGCAATGTGTGCAACTTTCTGCTAAATTTGTAGTGCCAATCCTGTTTACAGACTTCTGTGTGCAGTTCACATTCCAACTTCCTGTTCAAATTATTACTGAAAAATGGACAGAGTCAAAAGCCACCTGGAGAGTTTGTTTATAATCATAACCCAGGAAAAGAAGCTTTATGAGATACATAGTCTTATAGCGCCTTCCCTATTGATAGATTTACCTTGAGATGTAGTTCTAAGTGACAATTACCTGCTTTAATAATAAGCATTTTCAGGCTCTAGGGTCTAGGGACATAATACTGTCCTCCACAGCTTATCTATTTAAAGAAGGATCATGAAGCTTCCATGATCAGGATGTTTTTCATGCTATCCAGAATCCAGGAAATCTAAATAGTTAAACATATCTGGCTATAAAATTTGATCATATTTCGAGTTAACCGGAATTCCTATAGCATGAATGAAATGAGAAAACAGAAAAAAAACAGCTCTTGAGTTTATACATGCAATAATATAAAACTAAGGCTAATATATATTTATATAATAAAATACATATGTATTACCATGTGCAGTCGCTGCATGTGTCAAAGATAAATAAAAAATGGCCAAAGAACAGTTTTTCTTTTCAATCTAATTTTTAAACATGCTGCTTTTATAGTGGATACTCTGTGAAAAAATGTAAAGGGGATTTAGTTTTTCCAAATATTTCATTCATATATATATATATTATTTATCAGCACAAATGCAACACAAATGTAAAAAGGCAACAGTAAAAACAAGGGCTTTCTGTCGTGATGGTCTCTTGTGATGAGCCGATAGACAGAGAAAGAAAGCAGTGTGCTTCTTCCCATATTTGGGCATACCACATACCTATTTCCCTGGCCTAGCTGATAAAGGAAGAGAGCCTGTGGCTTACTGGCTAATATAACTGCCTGATATGTAATACAGCCCAGGTTTGATTCCCAGTAAGGGTATAGCTAGCTGATGAGAGCTAAATAGCTTGAAATAGATCTATACTAGTCTCCCTTTATTTATTTATCATTACAATTGCAACACACACACACACTGTGTTGTCATGGAATCAAGGTAATGGCCTCATCATTCCTAATTTGCTGATACTAAATATTATCATGCTTACTCCAGTGGATGCATTTGCAGCACCATCGTCCCTGCCCACTGCTTCCCCGGCTAAAGTGGACTCTTCAGGTGTGATTGACCTGTTTTGTGGTGGGTATTGTTGTTCCTCAGCATTCAAATACTTCCCATTTCATTTCAGGGTTCATTTCACTTTTCTTTGCCAGCAATTCAACATTTCACAACAGTTACTTTTATTGCAGTGTGGTGTGCTTCGTTTGCTTTTTAACTGAGTGTTATAAAATGCAGTTGAGGTGTTTTTTTTATTGTCGTCTGTCGTTATTTCCACGCATGGAATTCCTTTCTTGTTCAAGTAACTATTGCATTCTTCCTCCTACAGTATACAATTTTCAGTTTTACAATTATGCTTCTCTATAGCATGTATATTTCTCTTGACAGCTACCTGTTATCTATTTGTAGATTGGGGATGGAGTAAAGTGTCTGTCTGTCTGTCTCTATCTATCTATCTATCTGTCTATCTATCTATTTATCTATCTATCTATCTATCTATCTATCTATCTATCTATCTATCATCTATCTATTATCTATCGGTATCTATCTGTTCAGATAAGTCTTGAGGCTACTCTTGTGATGCTTAGCAATTATTTCTCTATGTCAGGGGTGGGAAATTAATTTTCCCAAGTCGCCATATGAGAAACAGGGGTTCTTATGCGGGGGGAGGGGGGAGACAAATAGGACCACATGCATGCATTGACATACATATGTAAATTGAAAAAATAGTCACTTTCAAAATAAAAGTAATGCAGTTGTATTGTGTGTGTGGTATACACTTATTTAGTTTTGATTTCTAATTTCCAATTGACCTCACATAGGCTTGATAGGGACACCCCAAAAAATGCCAGATGTGACCTGAAAGTTGTAAAATGCTACCTTTGCTTCTGGGATGTACACTGAAATTATTTTAATAGATAGCATCTGCTGTCTTTTAATTACAAACCATGAAGGGGACTATATAACTCTGGTCAAGCATAAAGCACAAACTGTTACTGCTGTTTATCAAAAGGCAAAAAGTTTTTATCGAAAGGCAAAAGGTTCTTCACAATTTGCAATATTACTCAAGAAAACATTCGATGCTCAAAGGGGGAAAAAGCACAGATGACGATAACTTTCATTAGCAGCAGTGATGATATACAACCAGGCAGAATGTTTACCTTACAGAAGATACATTTTTTTAATGATTGGAAACAGTATAAATTGGTTCCACCACAAAACCGCGGACGACAAAATCGCGGTCGACGAAAGCGCGCATTTGACGTCATCACAGCGCGACGAAAACATCGCGCTGTGATCGAAAAATGTAAAAATAAAGCGAAAACCTTACCCTAACCCCCCCAAACCTAACCCTAACCCTAACCCTTAACCTAACCCTAAATCTAACCCTAAACCTAACCCTTAACCTAATGCTAACCCTTAACCTAACGCTAAACGTAACCCTAACGCTCTAAACCTAACCCTAACCCTTAACCTAACCCTAAACCTAACCCTTACCTTTATGTGAACCGTCTTGCTTTAATTTTATTTTTATTTCAATTTTTAATTTTTTTCGTCGCGCTGTGGTGACGTCAAATGCGCGCTTTCGTCAATCGCGCTTTTGTGGACCGCGGTTTTGACGGGTCACGGTATAAATTTGGAAAGCCCCCAGATTTACAGAATAGCAATAGATATGAAACGTGTTATTAGATAGCACACTCATTAAATTTCACAGATAAATTTGATTCATTTCAGATACCAAAAATAAAAATACTGTGAAATTTTTCTCCTGAAAATACTGTTGATATATTGCCTTTTTTTTTGGTACAGCCTCCATCTCAATCAAATGAATCCGTATCCCATATGCTTCGTAGCAGTTAGTCTCTCTCTCTCTCTCCTGGCTCTGATGCCCCTTATATGTCTGCCAAAGGCAGATGGGAAGGCAGGCAAACAGGCAGCTCAGTCTGCAGGTTCTCCTGAAATGTGATCAAGAGAAGGAAAGCTGCAAAATGCCAAAGAAAGAGAGGCATTAAAGAGTATTCTTGTGGGACTGCATGTTTGTGGGAACAAGCAGAGGTTGTCTTGCTCATGTGTGCACAGAAAACCTTCGATGATGGATGGATAGGTAAGATGTAGAAGAGGAAAAGAAGAAAACAGTGCATTAGAAAAGAGAAAATAAAGGGTTTCTGTTGAATTCCGGAGTCACATCTTTTGTGCCTGCTTCAAAAATCTATTTGCAGATGTCTTAACAAACAGAAACTTCCATTGATTTTCTTCCCTGTGAAGTGTGTGCTATGAACACTTTATTCAAATGCTTTGTACATCCCCACTGTCTGCATTCATTTATTTATTTTTTGGCAATGGCAAAGCACCAGATTGTTCACAGTACTTTTTGTTTTTGATTTCTTAAGTGGCCGCTTTACAAATGACAAGATATCAATATTTTCCATCCTTTCTTATTTCATTAAGAGTATCTGTTTCCAGCCTACTTCCCATCAACCTTTAGTGTCCTATTTGTGATGCCTCTGTGTAAGACTTGTTTAGACTACAATATATCTTTCCTTCTCACTGCACAACCACACCCTCGTGTAACTATGGTTACAGCTACTGAGAAAATCACCTCTTTGCAAAAGTGCCGGCATGCTATTCCTTTCATCATCAGAGCTATCAATACACTTTAAAATGCAATAGAAGAAAGTTGGCTTGGAATTTTGCAGCTACCCCTTTTCTGCTCAGACATATTTTACAGATGGCCAGATGAGTGCATACAAGATCTTAAGAAAATGTGAACTGATACTAGGGAAGTGACAACACAATTTATTTATTTTCTGCATGGTTTACGTGGGAAGGGAGATCCAATATTTTGCAGCAACACAGGAATTGAATGATATCCTTCTACAAAATTCTATTGGACATTGGACAGGGGATACTTACAGGCTCATGTATCCCTTGAAGTTTCCATGCATAGATCTACATAGGATTACAAAACTAGTGTTAAAATGGTTTGGAGAAATGAGGAAGAGAACATGCTCTTAGAAAGCTAGCCGTTTTCTTGGGGTCATCTTCCTGTGGAAAATCTTAACACTACCATCATTTATCATCAACTGTCATACTTGTAAAATAGTCTGTTTGGGTCCCTTTTTGGTTTCTTCTGGTTTTAGAACAACTTGTAGAGCAAGGAGTGGCAGAAACTGGGGACGGAGTCAAAAGAAGAATCAGCCTGGAATCTCTATGTAGCCACAACAGACTTAGTCAAGATAGAAACTCCAGGCTAATTCTTGTTTTGACTCCGCTCCCAGGTTCTGCCATTCCTCCTACTCAGATACAACTATTCCTGAGATTGTTTCATATGTTTTACCAATCATTCCTCTATGGTCTTGGAAATTATGTCATATTCATAGTTGCATTCTCACTCTAAGTATTACATAGTTATATATTTACAATATCTTTAAATCCTATTATCTTTTATTGCTGCCTTATGGAAAAAATCAATAGATCCTTTTGGAAGTGGCCCTTCAGAGCCCCAACCTGCAGTTTCAACTGCTTCTAGTGCTTCTGCTTCTGCTGACCTATTAGCTGGTAATGAAATATAATTGTGGCATTTTTTGATAAAGGGTGTGCATGTTTTTACTGCATCTTTTCTGTACTGTGACAAAAAGAATAGCCAATGAACTATCACTAAGGCTACTATTCTTCCAAACTATAAATATTCTGTAAAACCCATCACTCCAGGAAGCTATATTAATTTGACTTTACATGATCATTTTAAATACTAGTCACTGCTGCTTGCAGAAAATATCCTTAGTCATAATTAAGATATTGAGACGCTCATGTGTTTCCCCTGTTTACCTATGAATTTATATGCTACCATTCAATGTAGACACACATTGGTCTATACTATAATCACTACTAAGTAATGTTATGTAATTCGTAGCAATCTAATTCTTATGGTATACAACTGTGTTCTAGATTTGAAAGAAGGCAAGCCAGGAAAGAAGGCACAAATTGCTGCTAAATGAGACCCTTTCAGTCCAGGGTGCATGAACCAATTAAATTATATGACATGGTATTTCTTATGTTAGTTCAGAATGGCTTTCTGTTTGTTTTCCTGAATGTCTGGAGCTAGGGTCCTTAACAAGACAAGGAATGGAAATTCACTCAGACTTCAAAAGAAATTCCATTTCTAGCTCCATAAATTTGTCATTGTTGTTACTGCTTTGAATATCCAACGAACACCCAGAAGAGAAGATATAAAAGAGATACAAGTTTATTAGAAAGCATATGTTCTGATAAGCAGCTACAAATTAATTAACCTTTTATTTTATTTGAGATACACAGTTCAGAAAATACGCTTGGTAGTTTTTTTTCCCCTTCAATATGGTCAAAACTTGATAGTGCATGCTAATGTGTATAATGTTTTCTGTTCTGTCAGCCCTAGGTACACCAAATTATAAAACTAAAGTCATGCATGCTAATGTTGTTTTCATTACAAGAGTGCAGAGTCTTATAAGTCTGAATTTGCTTCCCTTTTCCCTTTATCTTTCTGAGAAGTAGGAAGAGTCTTGCCTGGAATGTTTACTCAGATTACATTTCTAGCCTGACTCAGATTTCTTTTATCTCAGTGTTGTCTTGGTTGCAGCTCTTCCTCCTGTTCCTTGGGGTTATTCCTTCTGCAATTTGTAGCAGGAAGGAAAAGTAGTTCATACAAATTGAAATAGCAGTTGTCAAAATGGGTTGTTGGTCTAATCTATGCCAAATCCGCCAACTGTTTACAACACGTAGGGGAAAAGAATGACATTAATTGCTGATCTGTTGTGTCTTCCTGAGATTAATTTTTAAAGAATAAATGTAAACATGCAACCTTTCTCCTACACAGATACAAATCTTACTTTTTTAAAAAAAGCTAATCTGCTTTTTAAAATGTTGTTAAGGCAACATTTTGTAAACTTCAGAGAAGGGGTAGGGGATGAGTAAAATGTAATAAATTCTTCCATTTATTTTTCTGAAATTCTTATTAACTCCATCACAATATTCTCTGTTTTCCCCTTTTCAACAATCACTGTTCCTATATGTTTTTAATTTGATACTCATTCAATGTTTGTGTATCACTAAGCTTTTAAGTACTCCTTTCAAACCTTTCATTTGTGTTCAATCTATATTCTTTCACCATCCATTCTTGGCCCTATTTCTTCTTGTTTTAGCACATTTACTTCTAAGTAAACAATTTCCAATTAGTGTTTTCATTTCTTTTGACATTCCCAACCCTTAAAAAATTAGCAGAAGCGAACTTTTATGAATAGCCTTTTCACTTTTTTTGCTTCCATTCATTTGTAAAATACGTGCTACCCACTACTTTTCTATTGCTAAAAATGTTTCCCATTTTCTCATGGTTAGAAAATATTTACTAAGATACACAATTCATATGTCTGCTTTATGTTTTGCCACTTATATATCAGTTGTAATTATTCATTCCATTTTGTCTGTAAAACACTGATGCCTTCACATTAGTACATTAATTTTCAGGTCCACACTCCTTATTGCAGGGTTCCCAACCTCTGGGGCATGGCCCGTTCAGAACCAGGCTGAGCGAGCAGCGAGCCCACGCATGAGCAGCTTGACTTGCACAAGTGGCAGGCTGGTGCACACCTGCACAGCTGAATTTGTATGAGCAGTGGGCTGGTGTGCACCAAAGGTAGGTTGCTGCCAGTTTGACCCGGTTTGGCTGAACTGGTAGTAGTAGTCAGGCCTGGGTCGCAGAATCGGCAGTAACCCAGTCCTGACATGCCCCCGAACTGGTTCTCCGGTGTCTTCTGCCATTGCCGGCATGGTTCTGCATATGCACAGTGCAATTTTTAGTCAAATCTGCATGTGCAAGCAACGCTCCTACATGCAGCAAACCGGTACTAACCGATTCAGGAACCCACCCCTGGTGTTCACCCATGCAGCTCAACTTGCATTAGCGGTGGGCGGATACATATCTGCGCAGTTTGATTTGCGTCAGCAGCAGGCCAGTGCTCATTCGTGTGCAGCTCAACTAGCGCAAGTTGTGGGCCAGTTGCCTTTCCCGCCACTTGGCCGCCAAGCTGTAAAGGTTGGGGACCACAGCCTTATTGTATTATACAAGTATCTAATGTTTGTTGTTAATCATTTAGGTTTGCAACATATTTGCTTACCAAACTACTGTACATGACCCTGACAACACTAGACCAATCACAGGCATTCCTTAGATACTTGTATACATATACAATAGATTATGTAACAAGGGGAACATCACACATCCATGGCTTTACTCTCTATTGAACAGTTCACTAACCTTTTCATTCATTCCTATGCATGCTATACTTCTGTTGTACGTTGTTTATTTTAGGAATCGACACTTTCACACAGAACATGTTTTCTTTAAATAAAACTTTCTCATTGATTTGTTTTTCAGTGATCTGTAGAAGAGCAGAATTCCGCAGGGCAAACTCCTTACCTGGCGTGAATCCACATTTTAACTTCCCAACTGCTGCTCATTGCCACACTTTATATCTTTACAGGCAGATTTTTGCTTTAAAAAAAAACACCTCTATACTTTTCTGCATTCATACTTGGTGCCTTTTAGTTTCACTGTGGGAACAACAATATTAATGTCATCAAGAAGAGGAAAGGAACTTTGTGTTTGTCAAAGCCAATTATAATGTTTTTCAGGCCCGTGGATTAGTCCTTAGTTGTTAGGCTAACAATTAATTTCTTTCTCTTTAATTTTTTTTAAAAAGGCTTTGGAGGTTCTTTTATTGCTCCGTCTCCATCACCTTCCCCCATCACACCTGCTCAGGCTAATATATTGCAGCCCAATTTTGAAGCAGCCTTTGGAGCAGTTCCTTCTTCCCCTGCTAGCAGTTCCTTCGATCCCTCAGGTGAGTGAAAGGATTCTTCTGCGCAGCTTTCGTCTCCAAGATATGTTACTGCAATTCTCCCAAATGTCCAAAGTATTTGATGTTATTGTTGTTTTAAATGAAAGCATTCAGAAACAGTTGAATATGTAGTCTACTACTTTTAATATACAATTTTCAGAATAGTTCCTTCTGCTCAGTTCTCTCCCGTAGGATTTCAGCACACATCAAACCGAAGCGCATATATTCTGTATTTTTGCATGTGCTTTATATGCATGCCCATTTAAAAGAAACTCCTGAAATTGCAGATACCTTATTCCTGAACACTCAGCATATGGCTGTGTGGCGCTGCCATTCTCCAGAGCCTTTCCCCAAGCATGCATGGTACCAGATATTAAAAAATAAAGGAGGTTCCAGGATATTTTGTCCTTTGACACAAAGCTTCTTGACTTTTCATTACTGCTCTGTCGTTTCTGTTTGTGTCTCTTTCATTGTCTACTTCCATGCTGGGGCCTTGCTACAAATTTGCCTTTTGGGTGAGTTCTGCAACAGAAAGAAAGTAAAGAAACCGAATAGTAGTTAGTAGTACTTTGCTTTATAGTTTATGCTTGCCGGAGCATAGTGCAACTCTGCTTACTAACATTAGCATGCATACTGTATCTGTTATGAATTGGCGTTACTGACTATGTAATGTTGGCCTGGACTAGGTAGTTCTGTTTCATTAGATACAGAGGGACGGCATGGGTTGTTTTTTTGGTATTTTTTGGTATTATGACCATTTGGTGGTTCCACCACAAAACCGCGGTAGACTAAAGCGTGTGTGACTAAAGCGCGGTGACAAAACCGCACGACAACAGCGCGCCGACAGAAGCGTGCTGTAACATAACCCTAAAAATAACCCTAACCCTAAACCTAACGCTAAACCTACCCTAAACCTAACCCTAACCCTAACCCTAAACCTAACCCTAAACCTTACCGTAAGTTAAATCGCGCTTCTGTCGGCGCGCTGTTGTGGGCGCGCTTTTGACATCGCGGTTTTAGCGCCGCGGTGTTGTTGGCGCGCTTTTGACGTTCGCGGTTATGTCGTGCCACGCCATTTGGTCAGCAACTGTTCCAGCATCCTTCCTTGCAATCGTGTAATCACAATCTGGGTGCTTTGCAACCCATTTGCACTTAAAGCCACAAGTGCCCCATGATTACATGGTTGTCATTTGAACCTTCAATGCCAATGTCTTCCTGGCTCTGGAATTCTGGGAGTTGATGTCCACCCCGTATCTTATCCATATTTGTCCATATAACTTGATGGTAAATTAGAAGACATGAATGTGTTTTGTGTAGAGCATTATTGAGTTTTTTTGTGAAATCCATCTCAAAGCCAGACAGCCTGATATGAATTGCATGGTAAATAACACATGACTACTGTGGTGCTTCTATTAGCAGCAATAGCAATAGCAGTTAGACTTATATACCGCTTCATAGGGCTTTCAGCCCTCTCTAAGCGGTTTTACAGAGTCAGCATATTGCCCCCAACAACAATCCGGGTCCTCATTTTACCCACCTCGGAAGGATGGAAGGCTGAGTCAACCCTGAGCTGGTGAGATTTGAACAGCCGAACTGCAGAACTGCGGTCAGCTGAAGTAGCCTGCAGTGCTGCATTTAACCATTGCGCCACCTCGGCTCGGCAGAGTAGTAATGACTTTACCCACAGTAAGTAAGAAGAAAGGCCCTCACCTTGTCCCATGGCAATATTAATACAGCCAAGAATAATATTTGTCACTCGCAATAGATACTGTAAACATGCCCCCATTTAGTAATAGCTTCCCCTCCTAGTGACAGTTGGAGGAGATGATGGTTTATTTCTGCCCATATAGGTATGTTCACAGGATGCCATGGCCTCCCTCCCCCTATTTTACAAGCATTTCCTATCATCTGTGCCTTTTCCAAAACCCAAAGGTCCAGTCTGGGGCAGATCATCCTAGAGAAAAATCTGTGGTTGCTAATAGTGACACAAACTTGAAAGTACATAGTCAGTACTCTTTCTACTGAAAAAGAATTCCCACCCACTGGAATTTTTTTGAATTTCTCAGCAAAAACAATGCTTGCCCCAAACCTTTGTCTTTCACTTTACTTTCTCTCTACCTGCTCAATTTTTCTCTCTCCCTGAACTTCTTCCTAGAAAGCATTCATTAGTAAGTTGTAGAGAGAGAGATTTGAGATTTGTTTTATTTATATGCCGCCCTTTTCCGGGAGGGACTCAGGGCGGCGAACAACTCAAAGGGGGAAAGGGAACACAGAGTACAATACAAGTAATTAAAATAGCCAAGAATCACACAGCCACACAGGTCGAGAGGGGAGGGGAACTCATCAACCCCAGGCCTGCCGGCACAGCCAGGTTTTGACGGCTTTTCGGAAGGCCTGGAGAGAGGTGAGGGTCCGAATCTCTGCGGGGAGTTCGTTCCAAAGGGTAGTATTGTAGTATTTTGCTTTCTAGCTTCCTTTGTTATGTCAATAGTTTAATAGAAATAATCCTTACATAAGAGACAATTCTTTATTATGATTCCCTTCCAAATCTGTAAATCAGTAAATAATAATTAGCTACAATACTCCCACTTCAGACAAACCTGATGTAAGTCTTAAATAGCTAATTGGCTAATAAATTAATATTCCTTTGGAATCAGATATTAAAAACTGGTTCAAGTGTTATGGGAAAAACCCAGAAATGGAACATGAAAACCTGAATTGATTTTAGGGGCCATACTGGATGAAAGTAATGTCAAACTGCCTTTTTTTTTTTTTTACTGTTCCAGAAAATGGTAACATTCTCATTAGATTTGTGGACACAATAATATGTAAATCAATTCTTCCATATATTGGTGTTAAAAACATAAAAGTGTGCGGTACAGCAACATGGACTGTTTTCATAGTTTTAAAAATTAGTGTTGTCTAATGCTTTGTATTATTGTAGTATGTTTGGAATTCATTTATTTCAGTGTGTTGGTCAAAAAGCATGCATGCCTTACATTGGCATTACATTGGCATTAAATTTGTGTGATGGTTCAAAGATCAGTAGTGGTTTTTGTATGTTTTTAAAAGGTTGTGAATTCTTCATTTAAGCTTCTGTTTATTATTACGTGAAAGCTTAATTGTCTGAACAAGCATTTTCCCTAATCTATTGATTTTCTTAAATCTTCAGTGTTTGATGGCTTAGGTGATCTTCTTATGCCCACTACAATGCAAACTGGTCAGACTTTATCCAGTGGAGGCACAGCTACTGGTTCTGCTTCAGCTGCAACCAAACCAATTGGAAGTGATCTTGACTCCTCTCTTGCAAACTTAGTAGGAAGTAAGTCAGAGAAACTATTAGGTTTTGACAGTGATTTTCTTTTTTAGACTTTTTATGCATCAGTTTTTTATGCGCTCTACATGGGGCAGCCCTTGAAGAGCATTCGGAGACTCCAGCTCGTCCAGAATGCAGCCGCGCGAGCGATTGTGGGTGCACCTCGGTACACCCACGTTACACCTATCCTCCGCGAGCTGCACTGGTTACCGATTGGTCTCCAGATACGCTTCAAGGTGCTAGTCGTCATTTATAAAGCCCTTCATGGTATTGGACCTGGGTACTTGAGAGACTGCCTGCTGCCAAGTACTTCCCAAAGACCCATTAGATCACACAGATTAGGCGTCCTCCGGGTTCCGTCTACTAGCCAATGTCATCTGGCTACTACCCGGGGGAGGGCCTTCTCTGTGGTGGGTCCGGCCCTTTGTAACGAGCTCCCCACAGAGATTCGGACCCTCATCTCTCTCCAGGCCTTCCGAAAGTCGTTAAAACCTGGCTGTGTCGGCAGGCCTGGGGTCGATGAGTTCCCTTCCCCTCTCGAATCGTGTGGCTGTTGGTTGTTTTAAATTCCCTGTACTTTTTGTTGTAGTTCTTGTGTTTCCCTTCCCCTCCTTGGGTTTGTGCGCCGCCCTGAGTCCCGCCAGGAATAGGGCGGCATATAAATAAAATGAACCTTGAACCTTGAACCAGTTCCTGAGTTCAGTTACTATATTTTGAAAGGTGTATTTCTTCTCTTATGTGGGAGGACAGTGCAGTTGTGTTACAATTTAGGTTGTTACAGAAAGTTCCTTTTCTCCTTTTCTGAACTTTTGAGGCCAGGCGCATCATGTTTTTATGTTGCTCAGTCCAGTTAATGGACATTCTTTAACAAAACATATTTTTATAGTTAGGAAAGTTATCAAGACAATTGTAACCAAGTAAAGTAATCAAAAAAAGTAATCATGCAAGTTGAGGCACTGGTGAAATTCACTTTTTTACTACCAGTTCTGTGGGCGTGGCTTGGGTGTGTGTGGCAGGGGAAGGATACTGCAAAATCTCCATTCCCTCCCCACTCTGGCGCCAGCCAGAGGTGGTATTTACCGGTTCTCCGAACTACTCAAAATTTCTGCTACTGGTTCTCCAGAACCTGCTGAATTTCATCCTTCAGTTGAGGTCTAGATCAGGTAGAGATGTGACATCAGTGACTGAATAAGAAAATTTTCAGAGATATAATGTAATTATGTATTAAATTAAGTATAACATTATATAGTTTATTATAATTTTAGATAACTGACTTGAATGCTGCCTAAGTCAGCTAAACATGAGCTGCCTAGCGATTTGGTAGACAAACATGTTATTTCTTACAGTCTACTATCATACGAAACAAAATTTTTGGTTTCTTTTGCAGATCTTGGAATTACCACAACAAAGAAGTAAGTAGCTGGTTAATTCAAAGTCCCAGATAGTTGTTTATTTCCCTTCTGTACTTTCTAGCATAATACTGTAGTCGGTATTTTTATATAGTCCCTATATAGCCTTTTGATGGTGGCGCTGGTGATTAATCGTTATTATACATTTAAAATTGCAAAAGGTAAAATGATTTTGCAAAACAGTTAATTTTTTTTTTGCAATCCAAAATATCAGATTTTACAACATAATGTAATACCGCCACAATTTCTTCACTTTCCTAAAAACTAGTGTAAATTACAGATATACTCAACTTACGACCACAATCTAAATCTTAGGGGAGACCTTCAGTGGAATGCAGGAGAGAAGAGGTTAACAGGAGGAGCCAACTGGCAACCAAAAGTAGCACCTGCAACATGGTCATCTGGAGTTCCTCCAAGTGGCTCCTTGGTACGTGGAGATAACTGCATATTTCATAGATGTACAAAATTCCATGTGAACATGATTGCTAAACTGTTCTGACCCCCCTCCTCCGTCCAGGAACGAAAGCCAAAAGCCACATAACTAAAAAGGTTTCTTTTAATCAGTCCAGACTCTCGTTGGCTGCAAGCCCAAAATAAACAAAGAGATAAGCACTCTGGCAGCAATTACTACAAACCTAGGCAATGCAAACAAGCTCTCACAGCAAACCACTTCTCCAAGTTGGTTTCTCTGAATCGTGAACGTTGACTTCTGCAAAAGGGGGTGGCACAAACAGTCTCTTTTATAATCAGGAGAGGATCTTAATCAGCATCAGCTAAGCGCAATCATCTCCTATCATTACACAGTTGTTCTTGCCGCCGAGTAGCCCTTTGACGGCGTGCATCCCGAAACAACTCACAAGTGTTTTCCTGAACACTCCCTCTGAGCCAAGGCTCCGCCGCCACCTGGTGGCCAACCAGTCTCTCCTCGCCCTGCTCGAAGTCGGCACCCTGTCCAGGGTCCTCCGCCTCCTCCAGGGCCGACTCATAAGACCCCTCGCTGTCGGAGTCTGGCGGCAGCTCCAACACCTCCTGCCGGGCCACAGCACTAAACTATTGGGACACAGTTAGTATGTCAAAATACAGCCAGATACTAAAGTTTTGACATCCAAAATTATCAGCATCATTTGTCTATTCCAAAACTGTAGTTCTGATACGTTTTTAAGGAAATGGGAGTCCCATCCTATTATTGTTATATGTTGCACTGTTATCTTACAGCAGTGGAACACTTCCTCGTTTCTCAAATGATATGTTTTGAGTTTGTTTTGCAGTTTTCGTATAGTTTTGGTTAAGCATTTATTTTCAGAGTTACATTCTTCTTACAAGCTAATAATAATAATGCAATAGTGACATTCCAATAGGAAACATTTTAACAAAAGACTATAGAATATTAAAGATTGTACAGTGTAATGATCTTTCCAGGCAAGGAAAACAATACACTAAATGCAAGTTTTTTTTTTCCTACCAGAAAGGTTGGGCGATTGTTTTTTATGTAAGTAGCCTTTTGTTATGAAGTTGTACTAACTGAGAGAGACCTGGCTACTACCAAACTAATGCAAAATTTCTTTATTTTTACAGTCAACCTAAACTTGTGTTACTAATTTGCAAATAACCATTGCATCTGTAGATCAAGTTATTTTCTGCTTGATAGGTATTTCCAGGTATTTTTTTCTTTCGGTGCAGTGAAACAGGGGGGCAAGAATATTTATTTTAGATATTTTATTATATTCATTCATAAGGAAAAGGTACAGTCATTTTACCCTCTGCTGAATAGCTGCCTTTTTGCCACATTTTTCAACCTCAGGTACATCTTCAGGACATTGTTCAAATGTAGCTCCACACAAAAGGCATTGGAATAATCAAAAACAGTTTGATTCCATTAAAAAACCAACCTCCTGTGTTTGTCGTTTTCAACATTTTTGTATGTCTAATAAGTCTAGCTTTTTGCATCACATAACACAGGTCTGCGACGAAAAAGCTGTTTGATTATTTTCATCTAATTTCCATGTATTTTGGTGTGCTGAAAACAAAGAAAATATTGAAAAAACTCCTAGATGTCATGATTTGCCACAACATGCAAAATTGTCTTCAAATTTATCATTTTTTAAAACAATTTGGTATTTTTTTATATTATAAAAATTTGGTTTTTAACCAAATTTAAAGGCCAAATTACTATTAATTAATTCACATAAGTGCGTTTAAGATATAAAATGCCAAAAAAACCTTAAAGGGTTTGTCCGAGTTATGTAAAAAAAATATAGCACTGTAAATCTGATGGTCAGCAATATATACATAAGCTAAGTGAGTTTTAAGTCTGTGCTTCTAATGGTAGAAGGGGTTAATCTTTCCTGACGAATCCAGTGGGAGGGATACACAGGGCAGATAGCAGCATCTCCGGTCAGGGCAGGGGGCATGGCCAGCACCATGACGTCTCATGTACAGACACAGAGCTGCTCTCTCCTGCATGCCACACTTGTGCACGAATCATCATCCGGTTCTTGGTTCTAGGCTGTTCATACTTTTTCATCGCAATTCATGTTAGCTTGTCATTCTTCAACCGTTACGTTATGGCTCTGTGAAAGTGTATTAATTCGCCAGACAGTTTCTGTTTCATCTGTGGTGAATATACAGTGTTGAAGCAACAGCAAAATATTACAAACTTTGTGAAAAAAGTATACTTTGCATACTTTGGATTAAAAATTGGAGATCAAGATAAAGTTTGGGCGCTTCAATAAAGTGTGCAAACAGTGTGTTGAGGACCTCCGAAACTGGTTCAAGGGTAAGAAAAAAATTTTCCGTTATGGGATTCCTATGGTATGGTGAGAGCAAACGAACCATAGTGATGACTGTTACTTTTGTTCCTGTGATGTGAAAGGATTTAATTCCAAATGGAAGCATTCCATTTCATACCCCAATCTTCACTCAGCAATTCGTCCCATCCTCCATGGCACAGATATACCAGTACCCAAGCCCCCTGCTATCTTGGAAGAGATACCTAGCTCCAATGAAGGTGAAGTCATACCTGAACCAGATGATGAATCAAGTTCTGACTTTGAAGATGATACAAGACCAAAATTGTTTTCTTAGGAGGAGATGACTGATTTGATAAGAGACTTGAATCTTCCCAAAGATGCCACTGAGTTACTCGGATCAAGGCTGAAAAGCAGGAATTTATTGTTGCCATGAGTGTCATCTTCATGGTTCAGACATCGTGAAAAGGAGTTCATTCCTTACTTTGCCCAGGAAGACAAGTTGGTTTATTGCATCGATGTCGAAGGTCTGATGGGTCAATTTAAAATCCAATATGATTCAGAGCAATGGCGTCTTTTTATAGATTCTTCAAAAAGAAGTCTCAAAGCAGTTTTACTCCACAATGGTTTTTACGCTTCCATACCTGTAGGTCATTCCGTACACTTGAAGGAAACCTACGAGAACTTGGAATTGGTTCTTTGCAAACTTAAATATGAAGACCATGGTTGGCAAGTGTGTGGGGACTTGAAGGTCTTGTGCATGCTGCTCGGGCAACAAGCTGAGTATACCAAATACCCTTGTTTTCTGTGTCTATGGGACAGTCGAGACCGTCAAAATCACTGGACCAAGAAGAGTTGGCAGCCGAGGGTGCTAACAGTCGGTGAAAAAAATGTCCTCGGAGAAACTTTGCTACCTTCCCATAAAGTTCTTCTACCACCTCTCCACATAAAATTGGGTTTGATGAAGCAATTCATAAAATCACTTCCAAGAGATGGAGAATGCTTCAAATACTTGGTCATCAAGTTTCCATGCCTGTCGGAGGCAAAATTGAAGGAAGGTGTGTTCGTCGGTCCAGACATTAGAAGGCTTATAGTTGATCAGATTTTGTCAGTGCCATGACGGATCCTCAAAAAGAAGGGTGGATTGTATTTAAAGAAGTCGTACAGAAATTTTTAGGCAATGACAAAGATCCTCACTACAAAAAGTTCTTCGGAAGAATGCCTAAAGAATTTCAAGCTTTAGGTTGCCTGATGAGTCTGAAAGTGCATTTCCTCCAGTCCCACCTCTACTACTTTCCTGAAAATTTAGGAGCTGTGAGTGAGGAACAAGGTGAACGATTCCACCAAGACATTAAAGAGATGGAAAGGAGATACCAAGGGAAATGAAGCATTACAATGATGGCAGACTACCGTTGGATGCTTCAGAGAGACATTCCAGATGCCTTCTCACAAGCGTAAATGCACCAAGAGAAGTCTCACAAGGAAGAAGAATTGAGTTTAGTGTGTGTAGGTGAGCTCATTTCACTTCAAAAAAGGATTTTCATGAAAATATTGTAATAAAACTTTTATTTTACAAGTCTATTTCCATTTATTTTGAGGTATTGCCTTATTTAACATAGTTACCTAAATTGTCAGGAAACGTGATGTCCAATGACAAGCGCACCAAAAAACATAAAGATTACGTGGAATAACCAAAACAGCTCTCAAAAAAAATTTTTTTTGCAGACCTGTGTAATTTATTAAATGAAGTATTTGCAATAGGATACAATGACTGCAGTTAACTGATTTGATACTGCCTTAATGGTGGCAGTCTAGAGTTCCCTAATAAATGCTGAAAATTGTGCCATTCAACAATTAAATATATGAGGGCTTTTAAACTGTTTTTATATGTATAAAATTTAACCAGTTAGTGATTTATCTCTAATGTTCCAATCTCTAGACAGGATCTGTGCCTCCAGCAGGTGCTGGCCCTCCTACATCAGGTGCCGCTTCTCCACAAACGGGACCAGGATTTGGGATGGTAAGGATTGACTCAAAGAATGATGGGAGGGGGGAAGTACTACTTTCCACTTCTCCAAGTGACTTCTTCCTCCTTTATACTGGCCTTTAAAAAATCTCAGTAATCTTATCTGGAAAAATGCAATTTGAATAACTTCTGAAGCAGTGGTGGGTTTCAAAAATTGTTCGAACCTACTCTGTGGGTGAGGCCTCCTTTGTGGGAGTGGCTTGCCACCCATGTGACCAGATATGAAGATGCCGACGACACTTGTCAGAACCACCTTAAATTACCTCACACACAGCACTGGCATGCATAAGAATATGATGTAAACTTGTTTTTTAGAAGGCATCTTTGGTTTGCGTTAAAACAACTTCAACACACGCAATGTTCTGATTGCACCACAAACGCAGTAGTCATCCTTACCTTTCACAGAGGCACTGAGTTTTATAAATATGAGCATGATAGTGTAGAATAATCTTATCCAAGGACTAGTGGTGGGTTTCAAAAAATTTTGGAACCTCTTCTGTAGGTGTGGCCTGCTTTCCGGGTCCACTGGTGGAACCTCTTCTAACTGATTCGGTAGATTTGATGAACCGGTTCTACCGAATAGGTGCGAACTGGTAGGAACCCACCTCTGTACTGAAGATACCACTGTAGTTCTTCCTGGAAAATAGTATTCTTTTTCCCAACTACATTTTAAGGATTTATCTCCAGAAGCTTATTTTCTGAACATTGTGCCCAAAATATATGCTTCTTTCCCCAGGAAAAAATGTGCATTATATGTTATCTCTTTCTGGGGAAAAAATGTATGCAATGTATTGTGTACTGAATGATGTATTCTTCTGATGCAATGTTCACAGCCCAGTTGCTGGAATTTCCAGCTGACATCTTAAGTTAATGTACTCTACTCTGAGTACATTAGGTGGGAATGCATATAGGTGGAAATGGGTTGACATCTGAAAAGACACCTAAAATATGTGCGCGCGCACACCAACGAAACATGCCTATTTTATCAAGAGGGTTTTTGTTAAAAAATAAAATGGCATCTCTTAGACATTATTTCTTCTCAAATCATTTCCAGCAGCCTCCTGGAGCTGGTGTTGGGATGATGCCACAGCAGCCTCTTATGTATGGACAACCAATGATGAGGCCACCATTTGGAGCAGCTGCAGGACCTGGTGCACAAGTGAGAACTTGCCTGGTTTTGGAGAAAACAGAAATTTTGTTTTTGTTAAGTCATATAGGACAATGTTCTAATTCATTTCCTTTTTATTTCTGGAAGGCATTCTAGTGTGACATGTTATTGTTTTCAGTTTATGCTATCAAGACTTTTCAAAGTTGCAATGTGGATTTTGTGTAATTGTTTAGTTTTTAATTTTTAATACTTTTTTTTAATTTAAAAAAAACCTACTTCTTAAGCTGCTTTAACTATTAAAAGTATGCCACTGGTCCAGAAATGATTCCTGCTCCCAGTGAAAGTTCAAATGTATTTGTTTATATTTCATACTTCTAAACCTCTCACCTTCCTCAAAGAGATATGATAAACATGATCAAGCGATTTTATTTCAGTTTTTATTTATTAATTTATATATTGAACATCACAATTGTTCTCGTATTCATTCAATGGGACATAGCAGAAGGCCATATTTGTGAAGTGCATATTAATTTTGGTTAGAGATGGATTGTAATACTTGTATATATTTTTTCTTTTGTGCTCTTATCTCTCTGGAATAATGAAAACTATTAAGGTTTCTCCAAGTCCAACACCCGCCACCCAGAGTCCCAAGAAGCCTCCATCAAAGGACCCACTAGCAGATCTTAACATCAAAGATTTCTTATGAGCTATTTAAGGTATGGTTTTCTTCTTCAATCCTCCCCTCGAATATATTCAGGCTTGCATTCTCCTTTATATTTCACTGGGGATGCTAAGAATTTTATTTTGATTTGAATTATGTTAATTCAGTGCAGAGCTTGCTGAACAAACAGCTCACATGATGTAGTGGTTGAAGGGTTGAACTAAGACAGAAACCACCCAGGTTCGTGTTCACACTCCGTCAAGGAAGCTCACTTGGAGGATCTGGTTGCCACGATGTAGAAAAGATATGGAGACTCTAGAAAGAATGCAGAGAAGAGCAACAAAGATGATTAGGGGACTGGAGGCTAAAATGTATACAGAACAGTTGCAGGAACTGGGTATGTTTAGTTTAATAAAAAGAAGGACTAGGGGAGACATGATAGCAGTGTTCCAATATCTCAGGGGTTGCCACAAAGAAGAGAGAGTCAAACTATTCTCCAAGGCACCTGAGTGTAGAACAAGAAGCAATGGGTGGAAACTAATCAAGGAGAGAAGCAACTTAGAACTAAAGGAAAATTTCCTGATAGTTAAACAATTAATCAGTGGAACAGCTTGCCTCCAGAAGTTGTGAATGCCCCAACACTGCAAGTCTTTAAGAAGATGTTGGATAGCCATTTGTCTGGAACGGTATAGGGTTTCCTGCCTAGGCAGAGGGTTGGACTAGAAGACCTCCGAGGTCCCTTCCAACTCTGCTATTGTATTGTATTGCATCTCTTTTGTCAGCCCATTCAGCCTCACAGAATGCTTATGCTGGAGAGAAGAAGACTTCCTATAAATCCTGAGCAAGTGACGAAGTTTGCACTAGGCAGTGAAAACTATGAACCTTAAAAGCAGCAGTATCTTTCCCTTCCCTGGCTCTTACACACAAAACACAGACATTCATGTACACTATGCATACTTCAGGGGTGGTATTCACTTAACCTTCCCTACCTGTTTGCAAATGTGAGTGAGCGTGTGCACATCTGCCCATGTGCTCCGCCGTCCGCGCATGCCCTTTGCCCAAAAAAGGGGCCTAAATGGGATGCCGTAGAGCCGGGGTAGGTGGGCGGAGTCAACCGTGATTTCCAGTTCGGGCGAATCGGTCAGAACCGGCAGAATACCCCCTCTGGCGTACTTGTTATCAAACATCCCTATTTCTCCTAACCATGTCTCCATTTCAAGAGTTGAATTTAAGCACTAGATTAGTATCTTGAATCAAATGTTACAGGTCTGTTGCTCTCTGTGTGTATGTATATGTGCCAAAGGCAGAGAATGAAATATGTATTAAATGCCTTTCTATAGAATAGATGTGGAAGAAAATGTGTTTCCAATTATTTTGCATCTTGGGGAGAAAAAAAACAGAGCATTAGATAGCTGAGGGAAAGGAAGGTTGTATCATCTGTCGTCTGGCATATAAATCAGATTATGAAACTGAATTTTGAATGCCTGTCCTTTAAACTTTGTAACACTTCTCCCCCCCCGCCTCTTTTCATGATTGTAGTTTTGTGAAAGGATAAGTGAAGATGCAAATTTGAAATCTGCAAACAAGAATTTTGTTGCTCAGAATTTCCAAGTGAGCCACCAGTACCAAACCCAGTGCTTACTCAAGACTTCTCTCCTACTTCCAAAACGTGTAGCACAGCTGTGAAAGTGATCATAGGAATGTGTACTATTTTAGTTGTTATCCCTTCTCTCTCTCTCTCTCTCTCTCTGTTTGTGTACTTGGGTTATAATTTATGTGTTTCTCAACTTAAACATTGGATGTATGTTTCTGATGCCTTCTTAGTGCTTTTCTGAACCAATCCATTAGGAACAGATTATGCAGCTGTTGTGTGGTGTGAGCCATTTGGAGCGATGTGTCTGTGTTTCTGGAGGTCTTAATGTAAATACCCTTGGCGACCCTCTAAATTTTCTCTTCAAATCCAGTTCCCTTTGCATATCTGTTATACAAAACAATATTGTGGTTATATCAGGTAGCAAGAAGAACACTGTCGATCCCTTTTTTTTTATAAAGTGTGTGCAATGTAATATTTTTTTCCAAAGCAAGAATTTATTATCAAATTTGTTGTGGGGTACATTTTAATTTCCTGGCATTCTATCTACTAATATGAATGAAATTCATATTAATAATCTTCTATCAAGTTACTTGACAAAGGTTGTTAAAAAAAATCCCCCACATAAAAATACTTTATCAGATTTCTTTAAAAAGCATTTGTCTTCTATTTTCATTTAAAAACCATCATATTTATCATTGATATTTAAAATGCACTGAAAACAAGTAAAGGGTAAGTTTCTTGGCATACAATTCAGAAAAATCAAACATAACAAAAGCAAACTCTCTTAGATTTGTCAGGCTACTTCAGTTGCCCATTGTTTCCAGGGGCAAATCATGATTTTTTTAACCTTTTGCTTTTATGTACACCTGTCAGTTTTGTTCTTCTCTGTACATATCTTAGATTAGTGTTTTTCATCCTCCTACAGCACTTATGTATTTTCTGTACTGTTTGTGATTAGAGGTCACACTGAACCTGAATTATGCCCTTTACCGTAAACAAAAGTGTTCTTTTATCGTTTTAGTTTGTTCTCTCATACTGTGTGTGCTGATGGCTTAGCTTAAGATTTTTGACTTCTTAATAAGGTCACTGTTGATCAGTGTTACAAGTGGCTTGGCAGTTCTTTGTTAAAGCATATTAGGTTGGAAAGATGTTCATCTAAGTCTTTCAAATTAATATTTAATCAACATGTGGTACCATTTTTAAAAAGTGGTTGTATATTGTGGGGATAACATAACCTGTAACAACAGAGAGTTAGAGAGAGAATTTCAAATGGATTTGCTTTGTATTTTGGTTTGAGGAAAAACCCAATGCATGTATACCCTCTGAGATGCAATAAAACACCTTGATCAAAGTAAATTCAAAATCAAGTGGTCTCTATTTTTTTTTAAATTATCCAGTTTATGATGATAGTAGAGTAAAACTGCACTAGGATTGGTTTACAGAGTTTAACGATCGTGATCTAGAGCAGTGTTTCTCAACCTTGGCAACTTGAAGATGTCTGGACTTCAACTCCCAGAATTCCCCAGCCAGCATTCGCTGGCTCGGGAATTCTGGGACTTGAAGTCCAGACATCTTCAAGTTGCCAAGGTTGAGAAACACTGATCTAGAGAACGGGTTTCTTGATGTTTTGCCAGCAATTGTGGTATCTTCAGAGGCAAAGAGATCTGTTAGACATCTAAGCAGGGACACCAACCTGCACCAATCAGAAACTAGCTCAGCTAAAAGCCAATCAAAGGTCAGTACACCTGGCTATTAAAAACAAGGGCCCAGTCAAACCTGTTCATTTTCTTCTATTCTTCGTTCTGATGATGCCAGACACAATTGCTGGTGAAATGTCAAGAAATCTTGTTTTCTAGATCTTGGTCATTAAAAAATGAAGCTTATCACTATCCAGCCAATGCCAGTGGTGGAAACCTAAACCAGTATACAACAGTGATAATTTACAATTCTTTTTAACTTTTCTACAAAACGAAATGATCTTGTTATTTTGTTTTAAAATTAAGTTGTGTCAAACCCACCCTCTGTGGAATTCATTAGCATTTTAAAATTCATCTACATAAATTCCCTGAAATGTGCAAATTCACTTCAACAAGCTGAAATATAAGTGCTCTGTATTGTTATTCAATAGCAATTTCTTCAATCAGTGAACTTGGTTCTAAAAAAGTATGCACAGCAATATTAATCAATACAAAAAGTATACTGGGAAGATATTTAGTATTGATGTCGATTAACTGGCATTGCAATATGTGTTTTTTTTAACTGTTGAAACACGTTTAACAGCGATTTCATCTCAAAAGACATATTGCAGATTTGAAAAAGGTTCTAAATGGCAGAACTAAAATTGTCAGAAAGCTAGGAACCCTTTTCTCAACTAGAGTGAGGTTTTGGAACTGCCATTTCCTGAAATTTCCTGTCTTTGGTCATGTTGGCCATATTCTGGGAATTGTAGTATCAGTGTACCTGGTTGAGTCATATAACAAAAATCAGAAGGATTATGAATAAGATAATAGATCAGTGTTTCTCAACCTTGGTAACTTGAAGATGTCTGGACTTCAACTCCCAGAATTCCCCATCCAGTGAATGCATTCGCTGGCTGGGGAATTCTGGGAGTTGAAGTCCGGACATCTTCAAGTTGCCAAGGTTGAGAAACACTGTAATAGATGAATGTAAAATTATAGTTTAATAAAGCAGATACAGAGTTTTTTAATAACACTCAGACTGCATTTTATTTTTCATACTGTGAGAGATAACCCAGTAAAGTTGATAATGGAAATTTATAACAGGCACAGTGCTTAGTTAAGTCACAGAGTCCCTTACTATAGTACTGCCACCAAGTTTGACAACTTAAAAATATAAGACAAATTCATGAAAGGATAACGCTGATGAATGTTAGATGCAATGTTGATTATGCTACTATTGGAAGAGATGTCCATCTGTCTTCAGTTCCAAGTGGGGAGAAAGACACTGAAAACAGGGAGGCTATTTGGAAAGATGGTTTAATGGTGGACACGACCGCATGGTTTGAGGTCCTGGGCAATTGCGCACATGGAAGAGAGAGAGATTGATTTATATCCTCTCTTGGGCTTTGAACTTGCTTCCTGTTCCTGTGAAAGAAATGTATTCTGATTGGTTGTCAGGCTCCCATGGGGCCATGCAGGGATAACTTTGTAGGTTGTCTTGAGTCCCAGGCTTCGTTGAATCTTGCTGGGTGATGTAATGAAGGGTTGGGGTTAGGCAATTCCTATTATGGCTTAATGGCTTTGTCCTGGTTTGGATCTTGAGTGTGGGTTAACCCTATCACCCTGGAGCTGAATGTCTTTTGTAGATAAGATGGCCCAGCCTTTTGTCTTGTCTTGTCTTGTAGATAAGCTGGCATCAAAATATCTGCTGGGAGTTTCTATGTCCCTTAAGATTTCTATTTCTCTTTTAAGGGAAATATTCTTCCTTTTTAATATTTTCTAGAATATTTCATTCTTCTCGGAGAGGGGTGGGTGCTAACTTTCTACACTACATACACTGTTTTGGGGTGTCTTTGATGTAGAATATGCCAGTATGAGACCAGAGGTGGGTTCCTACCAGTTCGCACCTATTCGGTAGAACCGGTTCATCAAATCTACCGAACCGGTTAGAAGAGGTTCCACCAGTGGACCCGGAAAGCAGGCCACACCTACAGAAGAGGTTCCAAAATTTTTTGAAACCCACCACTGGTCCTTGGATACGATTATTCTACACTATCATGCTCATATTTATAAAACTCAGTGCCTCTGTGAAAGGTAAGGATGACTACTGCGTTTGTGGTGCAATCAGAACATTGCGTGTGTTGAAGTTGTTTTAACGCAAACCAAAGATGCCTTCTAAAAAACAAGTTTACATCATATTCGTATGCATGCCAGTGCTGTGTGTGAGGTAATTTAAGGTGGTTCTGACAAGTGTCGTCGGCATCTTCATATCCAGTCACATGGGCGGCAAGCCACTCCCACAAAGGAGGCCACACCCACAGAGTAAGTTTGAACAATTTTTGAAACCCACCACTGACTGAGACACAGCAATGGTCATAAGTATGAACCAGTTGCCAAGAATCTGAATTTTCATCACATAATCCTGGGGAGTCTACAAAGGTTGTAACTCTGAAAAATGGTCATTAGTCACTTTTTTCAGTCCTGTTGTAACTTTGAAGGGTCACTAAATGAACTGTTGTATATCGAGGACTACCTGTATACTTCTTCAGTCCATATAACAAAAATCTCTCAGAATAGTGCTTATGATACACTCAAATTCCAGATTCCTCTTTAGGAAGGAGGTTAGATTTTAATTAGCTGGGAGGATTATATTATCTTAACTTAGATACTTAAGAACTTCAACATTGTACATGAAGTTATATTCAAAAGAAAGATGCTTTAATTCCAGATTGCTTCGTTGCCATGTATTCATGAATACAATTTACTCTTGATTTTGAGATTTTTAATAGCCCTGTATTTATAGCCGTCTCCGTCTCCACAAACGAAAGGGAAGAGTAATAATTTTGGAGCCTTAATTTTAAATCCTGTTGATCAAGTCTGGGCATGTTCAAGTTCATTATTTGAATTAACTGCAAAGGCTTAAGAAGGAAGCTTCTTAGCATACCAAAATTTTAATTTTGAGAAAAGTGTTAAGTGGAGATCTTTTTTCATGTACTATTTCAAAAAAAAAAAAAGGTTATGAAGGTCCTTTTTTTTAAACAGTGCAGCACCGATTTTTAGAAACAGCCTCTTTCCATTGCATTATAACTTCTATTCAAAGAATTAGTATTAAAACTGGAAATAAAATGAATATTTGATGAGTTTTCACGTGTGATATTCCTGTTTAAAAAACCCCTAATGCTTACAAAGTTGAGTTGGTCACTGGTTTTGTTATAGGTTCAAAATGTTTTAAGATAATGTTAAACTGAAACATAAGCTTTTATATCCTAGGCTGCCCCCTGCTGGATAACAGTATGGTATGGTAAATGTAAAGAAATACACCACGCGCCTCCATGTCCTGCTTTTGTTTACCATATCACATCACTGGTACGATAATTATATCGCTAATTGGTGACAGTCGGGAACATGCTGTGAAATGGAGCTGCATAGACTCAAGATACTTTCAGACAGAATTTCTGTGGTTGTAAGTAAGAATCAATTATGCAGAGAGATACCTATTCTCTAGCATATGGAAAATCAGATAAAATAGGATACGATGTTTGGATCACCCGTTCTGTTGTATGGAAGGCTCTCTTTCTCTCTCTCTCTCTCAATCAATCAATCAATCAATCAATCAATCAAACCCACTTCACTGGGTTGTTGTGGGGAATATAAGAGGAGGAAGAAGTATAAGGTATGTTTGCCGACTTGAATTTTTTATAAAAATAAGAGTACCGAAAGGAAATGCAACCTATGCATAATTATTCTAAGCTCTGTTGAATTCAATGACATTTCTCATTTGTAAATTTGAAGTTAACAATCTACTCTTTTGTCTCAGGCCTTATTAATTATGACAATTGAATATGGTGTTGAGTATCTGATTGTGTTGTCACTTTTTTTTTTTACCATATTTGACTATTCTGAAATGTTTCAGAATGTCTTGTTGCCAAACTAACTCAAAAAAGTTAAGGGAATTTAATTTGTTACAATCCAGAGAAATACTGTACACGCGAGTTAACTTTGTGCGTCTTTTTTTAAAAAAAAATATCTTTGAAAACAGCATGCAACTTGGAACTTACAATAAAGCAAGCATAAAAACACTCATCCTTTCTATAAGATGTAATCAAAGTTTATTGATTAATCAAAAGCAATAAGCAAAATCAAAACTGCATAGTCAATAAAGAGGTAAAAGCAGTTTTTCCTTTCTAAATTCAGTTCTTAACAACACATTAAATTGTTTCAGCCAACAAGGATTTTTAAGTGCTTTGAGGGAAGACTTCATATAGTATTGCAGCTTCTATTTACTGGGGATATTTTTTATTTTATTTTGGATCTTGAGGACATTTTTGTCCATAGGTTAACATTATGGTTTAGTTTTTAGTTGCTCTGTAATTTTTGAGCGGTTTTCATATATATATATATTTTGTTTTTAGTTAGCCACCAACTAAAAATATTAACTTTTGTTTTGTGATATTTTTAAAATTTGTCAAATAAAACATGAAATTTGCCAACATGGTACTTTACAAGCTTAACATTTGCTGGGTTTTTTTGGGAAAAGACATGGTGGCTATCATCTGTTACCTGAAATAAAATTCTCCATAACTTGTGTTCAGAGAAATTTCAAAGGCACGGCTGAACTGCACATTTGCTCCAGCCTTTTATTATTGTTATTCAAGGAAAAGAATATACAAATTTGTCTTATCACAGTTTTAATTAGGGTTACTTTGTACAGAATTGTGTTTGAATGTGGTGTGTTCCCTATATTCCAATTTTACACATACTTCTGTTTTTAAAATAGTCTTGAGTGCTGCTTGAGTATTTTCGACAAGATCAACTTTCCATGTGATGAAGTACAAACTATTCTAAATTAATAAGTCAATTTAGACATTCAACTATTTTAACACCAGTTTAATAATAAATCATTCATATATATATATATGAATCATTTATATATATATATATATATATATATATACACACACACACACACACACACACACACACATACATGTGTGTGTGTGTGTGTGTGTTTATTTGTGCTGATAAATAAATAAAGGGAGACTAGTATAGATCTATTTCAAGCTATTTAGCTCTCATCAGCTAGCCATACCCTTACTGGGATTTGAACCTGGGCTATATATATATTTAGTGTCACAACCCCTGGTAAGCCCAATTATGGGAGGAAGCTAACAGCTTCCATTATCTGTCAATCGGCTTGTCACAAGAGTCCATCACAACAGAAACCCAATATTTTTTTTTATTACTGTTGCCTTTGTTACACATTTTGTGTTATATATATATAGCTCTACCCTAGGAGCCTTCTAGGCCGAAACCATTTTTGTATTACATTTTTTTGCTGATAAATAAATGAAGGGAGACTAGTATAGATCTATTTCAAGCTATTTAGCTCTCATCAGCTAGCCATACCCTTACTGGGATTTGAACTTGGGCTATGCTCCCTCCCATATTTGGGCATACCAGGTGCTTTGACAAAAAACCCTAATCATTCCCTTGGCTCAGCCGATAAGGAAGGAGAGCTTGTGGCCTAGAGGTTAATATAACTGCCTAACATGTAAAATAGCCCAAATTCAAATCCCAGTAAGGCTATGGCACTCCTGGCACACAAAGACAATGATCTGCATTTATGAAGAACAGATTCTCAGGTGCTACTCTGATCTTTGGCCTATCATTCCGAATAAGAACTGCCAGCCTTTGCCAAATACCAAGCCCATAAAACTGAAAATCATTGATGATGAAAACCAACTGACAAATAATTTCAAATATTTGGGAAGCATCACCTCAAGCAATGCATTTTTGGACAAAGAAATGACTGCAGTATCAGCAAGGCCAGCCAAGCACTGGTATGTTCAATCAATATAACATCTACTGTATATCTCCACCAAGCAGAAAGTCTACAGAGATGTGATTCTCCCTGTTCTCCTATATGGATGTTGAGTCCTGGACTCTGAACCAAAGGCACAACAACTAGAGAAGTTTCACATGTCCTGCCCTGCCCTCAATGTTTCTTGGCAAGACCATATCTGCATCCTGGAGATAATTGGGTCACACTGAGTCCACCAACATTGAGTCTGTTGATTATCAGGGCCCAGATGAGGTGGGTGGGGAACGTTATCAGAATGGATGATAACTGTGTGCCTTAACAATTTTTCTATAGTGTATTGTAGTTTGGGAAGGGACCTTAAGAGGCATCAAAGATGCTGTGAAAGAAACCGCACCATTGTGACACCCAGCCAAGGGAACTAGAAGCTGTGGCTGCTGGCAAATAGCACTTAGGAATAGCACTTAGATTTATATACCGCTTTATAGTGCTTGACAGCCCTCTAAGCAGTTTATAGAGTGAGCATATTGCCCCCAAACAATTTGTGTCCTCATTTTACCCACCTCTGAAGGATGGAAGGCTGAGTCAACTTTGAGCCTGGTGAGATTTGAACTGTCAAATTGTAGGCAGTCAGCAGAAGTGTGCTATGAAATCTCTGTTGGCTTTAAAGGCAGGTACTGCCAAAAACTAATAGAAAACTATGGGCAACGTCACCGAAAAACATTTAATTACTCTGAAAATGTACTTCCATTGCCCCCATTATTTTAGACTGGAACTGGAACTGTGTCCATAAATGAGGTGTACACAGGGGTGGGTTTCAACCGGTTCGCGGCGGTCCCTGCAAACCGGTTGGTCGCCGAACCCGGAAGTAAGTAACTTACTTCCGCGGTCCTTACCTGGTTTTGACGAGTTCTGCGCTTCCACGCATGCGCAGGACGCATACAGCGCCTGCGCGATCGTCCAGGAGCAGCTGGAGCATCGCGCAGACGCTAGTACGCATGCGTGCACCCCACGCGCGCACGAGGACGCCGCCGGCCCCATTCCAACCGAACCGGTTGGAATGGGGCGAGAAACCCACCCCTGGGTGTACAACAACATATCCTCCTTGAACCTAAAAGGACTGTCATAAATTGATAAATAATTTCAATAAGAAATGGTAACTATCCTGAGAAAGAAGCATTTTAACAAGTATACAATTACGACTCCAACAATATTCTTGAGAAAGTATATTTAAATGCTCAAAAAACAAAACTTGCTGAAATGGGTTATTATATGACATCAATTAGTATCTAAATATGTGCAATATGACATCTTAAAATAGGCGTGTGATGTTTTAGAAATAGATGTGAAGAACTCTCTTGCTTCAGTCACACAGTTTATAAAGGGTCAGACTACAGTTGCAGATACACTTCAAAATTGTCCTTTATTAGTTCTTATGAGCGCTATGCTGGTAGTTCTTGTATTTGGCTATTCTGAAAGAGGATATGTTGTTGGTTAAAATAAAATTATTCAGCATACTTTTAATACTTTTAATGAATAAAATTAAACTGGAGCCCTGTTTAGTAATAATGGATGGATTTAAATAGATGGAGAAAATCTATGTGGTCACTAGGAGTTAAAAAAAACTTGATGGCATATAATATACATACACGCAGTACAACATACATACCGGTACATACATATAATGTACGTATGTATAAGGCCTGTCAAGTACTCTCTTGTTTCTGGTTTCATCTTCAGCTGTAAAGTTAGTATCCAAATTTAGCTGGACAAATAGACTCCAAAATGAACTGAAGGTACCATTTCTGCAGATGTCATTCTAAACCACCTACCAGCTGCAGAAACTACTCAATGTGGTCATGATACAGATAAAGTACATGGCTGCACCCAGCTGTTAAACACTGTATAATTTCAGCCCAAAACAGCAGTCAGCAACTGATGTGGTTAGAGGAGCAGACACAAGGTCCATTTAGTAAACTGTCATGTGCTTGCAATGATGTCTCCGCTGTAACTTGTTGAAATTAAAGGCTGTCCTTTCCACTTTAGGTTGAGCAGTGCTGACATCTGAGTCACTTTCACTAGATGCGTACAGATTAATTATCTCTGATGTGAGTCACAATTTAGTGATGGGGAGCTTTGCGAGGCATTATGTGCTATTTTCGTCCCTTTTGTGCAAAATACAGCTCTCTTATTAGACAGAACTTTATTTTATTGACACAAGCCCTTTGATGGAATACTATAGAAGCTAAAACAGAGGAGTATGTGAAATTGCACCCCATATGTCTTTCAGTGGCAACCATTTATTATTTATTTATTTATTAGACTTATATACCGCTTCATAGGGCTTGCAGCCCTCTCTAAGCGGTTTTACAGATTTTTAGCAAATTGAGTCAGCATATCGCCCCCGCAGTCTGGGTCCTCATTTCACCCACCTCGGAAGGATGGAAGGCTGAGTCAACCTTGAGCCGGTGAGATTTGAACCACTGAACTGCAGATAACAGTCAGCTGAAGTGGCCTGCAGTACTGCACCCTAACCACTGCGCCACCTTGGCTCCATGCTACCTGGATTTGCCATCCTGGCCCTATGTTAAAGATAATAAATGTAGCATTATATCACTAGACCCACTTATCATAATCCAGCATTCCCCAAAGATGCAAAAATCAACACACAAAATTTCCATCAACAGGAATGACGATGATCATCATCTTATCTACAGCTCCAGGTTGAAAGAAACTACGTTAGAACATACTGCTGGTAATAATGACTAATACTGTAGTCCGATCCATTTTGACTCTTAAAAATTACATTAAGAAACAAGCTTTCTATCCATCATGTAAACTGCTGCAGTCTTCCCAACATACTTAGCCACAGAGGTCTGATTTATTGTATATCCTCTTTTATATATTACCTGCATAAGTAAATGGCAGCTATAAATCATTGTGATTACATTACCCATGTCAATCCTAAGGGAAATCAATCCTGACTGTTCTTTGGAAGAATAGATACAGAAGCTAAAACTCAAAATACTTTGGCCACCAAATGAGAAGAGAGGACTCATTGGAATAGACCCTGGTGCTGGGAAAGATTGAAGGATGAAAGGAGAAGGGGGGACAGCAGAGGATGAGATGGTTAGATGAAGCCCTTCATGGTATTGGACCTGGGTACTTGAGAGACCGCCTGCTGCCAATTACCTCCCAAAGACCCATTAGATCACACAGGTTGGGCCTCCTCCGGGTTCCGTCTACTAGCCAATGTCATCTGGCCACTACCCGGGGGAGGGCCTTCTCTGTGGCGGCTCCGGCCCTTTGGAACAAGCTCCCCGCAGAGATTCGGACCCTCACCTCTCTCCAGGCCTTCCGAAAAGCTGTTAAAACCTGGCTGTGTCGGCAGGCCTGGGGTCGATGAGTTCCCTTCCCCTCTCGAATCGTGTGGCTGTTGGTTGTTTTTACATGCCTTGTACTTTTTGTGTAGTTTTTGTGTTTCCCTTCCCCTCTTGGGTTTGTGCGCCGCCCTGAGTCCCGCTGGGAATAGGGCAGCATATAAATAAAATGAAACTCGAAACTAGATAGTGTAATCAATGCAGTGGGCATGAGCTTCAGCAGACTCAGATAGTGGAGGACAGGAGGACCGAGGTGGCGCAGTGGTTAAATGCAGCACTGCAGGCTACTTCAGCTGACTGCAGTTCTGCAGTTCGGCGGTTCAAATCTCACCGGCTCAAAGGTTGACTCAGCCTTCCATCCTTCCAAGGTGGGTAAAATGAGGACCCGGATTGTTGGGGGCAATATGCTGACTCTGTAAACGGCTTAGAGAGGGCTGAAAGCCCTATGAAGCGGTATATAAGTCTAACTGTTTGGTTTTGGTTTGACCTGGAGTACTTTGGTCCATGGGGTCCCACAGAGTTAGGCATGACTTAGTGACTGAACAACAAAAATGTGTAGCATGCACACATACATTGCTAGATTCTATGCATCTGATTTTTGTTTTATTCCCGGACTATGACTGCCAAATCCAAAACGATGTAATTTGTGTTCTGAACTACAACCATTGCTCATACTAAAGGTTTGCTTTTTTTTTTACTACTTCCTTCCAATAACAGAACTAGAACACAATTACCTTCTATTGAGCTTGATACAGTCTTCATTTGAATTTAGGCAACACATAAATATTTATGTGAGGCTTGCTTGTGCCGGTTTTCAGATAGCAATAGCAGTTAGACTTATATACCGCTTCATAGGGCTTTCAGCCCTCTCTAAGCGGTTTTACAGAGTCAGCATATCTCCCCCACAGTCTGGGTCCTCATTTCACCCACCTCGGAAGGATGGAAGGCTGAGTCAACCTTGAGCCGGTGAGATTAGAACCGCTGAACTGCAGATAACAGTCAGCTGAAGTGGCCTGCAGTACTGCACCCTAACCACTGCGCCACCTCGGCTCTAGATGAACCCTAGAAGTGTACTTCATTAGAATAAACAGACCGCAGTGCTTTGAATGTGTGCTGATTTCCAGCCCCCCAGTATTTTCCTTTAAAGTTATATATCCTAAAATAATTTTTCAGATTGTTTGAAGACTGCAACGCTCCCCTCTGTAGTTTTTCAGGCATCTCGAGGCAATTCCTTATCTTCCATTTTGTAGATGGCAATTGGTTGTTGGGAAGGATGCTGCTACTTTAGTGGATTGAGGAAAGAGAAGAGACGAGAGCCAGGACTGCAAAGAACATTTGCAAACATAAAACCTCTCAACAAAAGTAAGGATTAAAGCAGTCCCAGAATATCCCCTGGCTGGCCTGACAATTGGAGTGAGCCAGCTGCAGGAAACCAGTTTTGGAGAATGGCCATGGGCGGCTGAAGAAAGATCGGTGTAGATCGCATAGTCTGCCCTAATGCCATTCTGGTCAACCTCTGTATAATTTCAGTTGGCCACACCTGAAATAAATATAATACTCCCTTTCCCATCCTCTTTTCCCCCCATCTTCTTTCATTCCTCTGCTGTTTAATCTTTCAACATTACCGAGGCCTGTGTTATCCTCTTGTCCTCTCTGAGGCCTTCAGGCCATCTTCAATTAGTCATTGTAGCTGTGTGATCCTGGCTGGCACTCCTCATCATGACTGCCATGAAAATAGTGTTTTGTCCTCATTGAGATGGCCTGGAGGAAAGTGAGAAAAAAGGAGGCAAAGAAATGTATTCCTGTTGCCAAGGCAACCTGTGCTTCCTTGCAGGGCTACTCTTAGGATGTGTCGGCCTTGTTGTCATAGCAATAACAATAAGGATGCTATTTAGCAATCATGAACTGCCGTGTGATGCAATATAGAGAAGAGTTTCCTTAACTGCAGAGGCAAAATCCTACATTTTTTGGCAGAGTATTTTCACAACCTGTGCATATCTTTGGTGCATGTAGGAATATAGCAATAGCAATAGCAGTGGACTTATATACCGCTTCATAGGGCTTTCAGCCCTCTCTAAGCGGTTTACAGAGAGTCAGCATATTGCCCCCAACAATCCGGGTCCTCATTTTACCCACCTCGGAAGGATGGAAGGCTGAGTCAACCCTGAGCCGGTGAGATTTGAACCGCTGAACTGCTGATCTAGCAGTAGCCTGCAGTGCTGCATTTAACCACTGCGCCACCTTGGCTCTAAGTGTGACTACTGAAGAAAAGAAGATAATGTTTATGAAAACCATCCTTCCTCCTGTCCTATTTGGAGCTCACTCTAATTTGTGATTTCAAAATACAAAATTAGGCTCGCACCTTCATTTATCTTATTTAGAGCAGCAGTGTTACATAGACATTAATCAAAAGCAATTACTGTATATTTATAACAGTGAAAAAAAGACTCCTATTTGATGTACATTACGGCCAGTTAGGTGGATAAAATTTATCCAGTCTTATTTCTAAAGTGAGATTTATCATCTTTTTTTTTTTAATCTGCCACTGGGCATAGAATATGACCACTAGGCATCTCCCTACTGAAATTTCGTCCTGCCATTCTATTTTCCTGCTTAATGTTGATTTTCCATCATATCCAGTATATTGAGATGTTTAAGGGCATACTTAATAGCAGTTGCAAAATCTCATTTATGAAATGAGATCTCAAGTGTGAATACCAGATTTATCTGGAAACAGAATTATATTCCCTTTGCTTCTGAGAAAGCTTTGCTTGCTATGTGACAAGAACCCTCTGTAAATGTCACCATACCATTTTCTCAATTGTTATTTGCAAAGTTGTGTCCTGTTAAGTATTTGTAGGTCCTCAACTTATGACCTAGCGGCTAGCAACAGCCAAGACACGTCCTGATTGGTTAAGACGCGGCTTGGCTAAGCGCGGGCTGCTAGGGGCGCTTCTATTGGTTTCCCTGCTTGACAGCTCCATATAAATAGCTGTCAAGCAGGGAAGGTGGAACTGCCTATGTACATAGTTATCTGTGTTGTTACCTAGAATAAAGAGCTGTTGGTTACCTCAGACTGCCTCCTGCCTCATCCTTCGTCCAAACTTCTAAACTGGCAATGAGGATGGGATCACGGCGGTCTTGCTGAACAGCCATCTAGGTCGAAGCGAGAGATTGCATAGCCAAGAAGATCGCAGAATTTTTTTTCTCCCTTCTTGCTGCCTCTCGTGCCTCACAAAACAGCACTATGGCATCCGTGCCTCCCTTCGCTCCGTTCGGAACCTCCGGTGAATCGTGGGACAGGTTCCTGGAACAGTTCGAATGTTTCTTTATTGCCTCCAAGAACCATAACTTGCCGCCCGACGAGAAATGCAGTTTCTTCTTGAGCTGTTGTGGCCCGGCGATGTTCGCCTCAGCCAGAGCCCTGCCGGTGTACCAGCTTAGTTGGGAGACTCTGATGACCAAGCTCCGGAACCACTACGCTCTGACACCCTCACGGATCGCCCACCCCTACGCATTCAGACAAAAAGAGTCTGAGACTGTGAATCAATTTCTCCAGTCTCTTCGGAGGGCGGCAATCCAGTGTGAATTCATCGATCTCAACGACTCACTCATTGAACAATTTGTCTGCGGCGTCAAAGACTCCCGCCTGAAGCGCTGTTTGTTAGCACAGGCTGAGATAACCTTGCAGCAGGCCCTGGACGAGGCCAGAGCCACGGACCTTTCCAAACAGTCCATGGCTGATATGCAACGGCTCCAGAAGCCTTCTTCTCACACCCGCGCCTGCCTCATCAATGAACTTGTCCCCCTGGATGAGCCGGAGGATAACCATGTCAACCAGTTGAAGGCCCAACCTATATATCAAGTAAGAACTCATTTTTCCAAACAAAAACAATTCTTGCTGAGAAAATATAGAAAATAGAAATTAAACAGAGACAGATTTGTGTTTTTGCTATTTTTTTATTGAATTTATCTTTAATATAATTTTGTTAAGCTCAGCACAGATCAGATTTATAGCTATTAACCTTAGAATAAATGTCTCACAGGCTTCAGAATATACCTTGCTACAGTCACACTGTATTTATATAACCTCTTTACTTTCCCATCCCAGTGATTTATTTATTTGCTGGAAAAAAACTCAAGATTGAGATTATGTCTGGGAAATAATCCCATACTTTTAGCATGCAATTCATCCAGCTTTCTTACATTTATGTAAAACTAGGGAGAAAAACTACCCTGTTGAATATCTATGTATTCCATACTGTACTGAGTTTCATATTTGTTAACAAACCAAAATGAAAAATATAGTTCTGTAAAATTTTTCATTGTCTAAATGTACGCAACTAGCCATTCTTTTTTGAATTCTTAGGAATGGCACAAGAAGCAGAAAGTTAATCGATTGTCCTCCAAATGGCTTGTAGTATATGCCTACCGGTATATTATGTAGTATAGTTAGTAGTATATGCTTACCAGTATATTGTAGTAGTATATGCTTACCTGTAATATATGTTTACCGGTATATTGTCCATAACATGGATTGAAAGACTACCTTTTCATGTGGATTTTAAATTGCACTGTGATAATATATTGTATACCAAGAGAAATTGGCAATAATGATCATTTTAATTGTAGAATTTTGTAATTTTATAACACTAACATTATGACATCCAGCCAAGCACTGACAGTGCTTCATTGATGAAGAGGCTTTATAGTATATAATAAGTTGTGGAGATGATCATTTTCTGAATATGTCTCTTGTTCTTTGTTTGTGGGTTAAAACGTGTATCCACAAGGAACAGGAAGTTTAATTGCAACCACCACAGCCACATAATAACTATAGTAAAGATAAGGAAAGGCACACTCGAGACTACTCACAAACTCATTTTTGAACCTCAAATGAATTAGATGGAGAACTTTTCACCTAACCTTGCCCTTGTTCTAATTATAGGATTTGATAAAATGGGAAGATGGATTACTTTGAAGTGGCAACAGTGATCTACACTTTACTAACCTTGTTGGAATGAATGCCTTGATGTCTGAAAAATGTACAAAGTTTTTGTATATGGTATTTTTTTTCTTTTATGTTATTTTATCCCTGTCATTAGTATGTTACTCTTGATGTAGGAAAGGTCTTGTAATGTCATCTTCTCAACCTATATTTGTGGAATATTTATGGAACTTGCCATTTCCAATTGGAGGCAGCAGTTCTTCAATTGAAAGTGCAGTGGGTTTTTTTTTTTAGTTGTCACTTGTAAACATCCAATTTTAACATTGGTCTAAGATATTCCTGTATCCTGGTGGCTTTCACTGGCAGCAGGAGATACAATTCCTTGCTCAGCAAATTTGCAGAAGCGATGCATATTCTCTGCTGAACAGATTATCTGAAGCAGAGATCTTGAAACTTTTTCATGCTATGGAACTTTTTTAAATTATTGGAAAACCTGATCAAGAGGAGTGGCATTTGAATATACGTTGGCATCCCATCCTTTTCCCTGTACATTAAAACAATATTCTGCTCCGAGTGTGTGATTTCTTTTTAAAAGTTCTTTTTAGATCAGACGGAAAAATAATGCCAAAGACACTCTGGATTGCCTATGCTTTTAAATACCCTTTTTCTCTTAGCTCCTGTCTGAGATTTTGCCCCCTCCCCCCCTTAGTCTCTTGTGTAAAGGACTAAGGGAAGTTCTCTCTGTGAGGGATTAAAATTACAGTTTATTTATATGTCTGTAAGATTTATTTAACTGTGTAACTTTGGGTTACTCATAAGGATTAACAGAAACAAAAACCCAATAAACAACTGTAGATGCCCAATGATAAACAGAAAAGATACATTACTAATAGGGGAGGTCATCTATCTACGTGAACCAGGGGCCTGTCATCTTTATTGGGTAGACAAAACAAGAGACACAACCAGATATTTTGAGAGTTTGAATGTACAATATCATCTTTGTAGTCCAAGAACCTAGGGAAGTTGCCTTCTGAGTCTCTTACTCCTCCCTCTGTACAACTGTGGGCTATGCTGCCTCTTATCTGACTGTTCCCTAGGCAGCACCTGTTCTCTCCATCTTCCTAGGTCAGGGGTGTCAAACTCAATTTCATTGAGGGCCACATCAGGGTTGCGGTTGACGTCGGGTGGCTTGGTGGTCACTGGGTGGGTGTGGCCAACTGGGTGGGCATGGCTAGCTTGACGCCATTCCCCGAACCGCTGGCATGTTTCCTCTTTGCATTGGGTAGACCGGGCTGACACCACGGTGGCCCGATATTTCATCTTCGCATTGGGTAGACCGGGCGGAAGTGACGTGGGCCCAATATTTCCTCTTTGCATTGGATAGACTGGGTCAAAAAACACAAGATGGCCCCTTACATTTTCCAGGATGGCCCCATGGGCCGGATGCAACCACATTGTGGCCCAGATGCAGCCCACGGGTCTTGAGTTTGACACCCCCGTCCTAGGTCTTTCCCCACATACCGGGACAAGATATAGAAAACAACTAAATTTCTATACCTTGCAAAAAGTTTACAGGGTTGAGCTATCCAAATCTCGGGGTGGGGTGGAATTTGGATACTATCCAAAGCATATCAGATTCCAATTACAGCAAACAATATTATGTATGCATGTTTCACTCTATTCATATATTGTCCAAAAGCTATCAATTTGTGTTTGTGCAGTAGTCTGCACATCTCTGTTTATCATTCTTACATTGTCCTTCACTAATTTTCTGTTCTTGTCATCAAATAATGCTTTTATATTTATTTATTATTTTGCCCTGGGTACCTATGAGCTGGCTTCTGCTTAAATCCCATATTAAAGAGATATTGTATAAATAGTAACCCATTCTTGGGTCTCTAAATGGGCGTGCATTTTTCTTTATTCCCATTCACACTGTGGTGGCGCAGTGGTTAGAATGAAGTACTGCAAGCTACCTCTGCTGACTGCTGGCTGCAGTTCAATTCTCACTGGCTCAAGGTTGACTCCGCCTTCCATCCTTCTGAGGTGGGTAAAATGATCTGGGTTGGGGGCAGATTGTTGGGGGCAATATGCTGGCTCTGCAAACCACAAAGAGAGGGCTATAAAGCACTGTGAAGGAGTATATAAGTCTAAGTGCTATTGCTATTGCTTATGATACTTAGAATTTTTCTTCCTCTGGTTCCCATCGATTCAAAATATTATATAATTTTCCTCCCAATTCATCTCCGATTGTTCAATTCAGTGAATCCAGCGATCAGCATTCCCAGCAGTATAACATGTAACTTTCACTTTCTTACTTTCATACTACCAATTTAATACCAATTCATACTTTCTGACATAGAACATATAGCTCTTTGAAGAGAGATGTCCTATGATTGCTTGGGATCTTAAGCCAATGGCAGGAAACCTGTGATATTATGGAATTGGAATATCCATTGCCTGTGAATTGTGCTTAATATTTTGTTGAATATAACAGCAGCTCGAACCCATTTTCCAGATAAATAAAATTTAGTTTTTGTTTTTAAAATACAATCTTGCAATTGTAAGATACTTTCAGTATGTTTTATATCTTGAAGTCTTTTGATAACATCATGATGTACAAATACCTTCTATATATTTCATTTCTTATGGATATTATAATATTAAGTACATTATTTCATAAAAATAATTCAAAGTAAGAATACTTCTGAATAAGGCTTGTTGATTATAATAATCTGATATGAAATATTTTCAAATGCAGAGTTCAGAGATATAATGAAATGTATTTGCATGTCTACATTTAATACTTTTTCAAAAGCTATAGCAAAAAAAAAGGAATTTGGGAATATTTTATTCAAACTGAAGGGCTTTTACGAATTTAGTGCTTTTCACATTTATACATATATTTTAAAACTGTGTTTCTTATTACATTTTTTTTACAAAAATGTTGATTAATTCAAATTAAAATGAAATTATTGTAATATTAATAAAACCAAGATTACATATGGCCAGGAATATTTCACCTTAGTCTTACGTATTAAATAGAGTTCTGATGATTTTTCTCCAAATGGCCTTCACATACACAACAACCCTTGAAGCGGGAAAGCACAGGAGAGGTTATTATGAAAAGCTACTGAAATGTGTACATTTTAAATAACAAGCCGACTTTAAATCCTTTTCTAGTAAAAGAACCCATCAGAATTCTTGCTACATAAGAAATCAGTAATATATTTACATAAATGTTAACCTACGAATTCTGTAAACATTAGGTCATGATTAATTAACAAATAATTATTGGCTTTGGTAGTTGTGGTGGAAGTCTGAAGAACTGTTTCCACAATGCGGCCACAATGCGGCCTAGGTGGCGCAATGGTTAAATGCAGCACTGCAGGCTACTTCAGCTGACTGCAGTTCTGCAGTTCGGCTGTTCAAATCTCACCGGCTCAGGGTTGACTCAGCCTTCCATCCTTCCGAGGTGGGTAAAATGAGGACCCGGATTGTTGTTGGGGGCAATATGCTGACTCTGTAAACCGCTTAGAGAGGGCTGAAAGCCCTATGAAGCGGTATATAAGTCTAACTGCTATTGCTATTGCTATTGAAGAAAGAAAGGTTCACTAATAAATCCTAATACACGGTTTTTTTCCATCTTAGCAACTTTAAGGTGAGCAGACTTCAACTCCTAGAAATCCTCGGTCAGCATAACCACTGCTAAGAATTTTAGGAATCTCCATGTTGTTGAGGTTGGGAAACAGTACAACCTGTGCATCTCATGTTACCTTTTATTTACACTTCAATATATGTGACAATTACATCTGTTTAAATTTTAGACTGTAGAGCAGTGTTTCTCAACCTTGTCAACTTGAAGATGTCTGGACTTCAACTCCCAGAATCCCCCAGCCAGCATTCGCTGGCTGGGGGATTCTGGGAGTTGAAGTCCAGACATCTTCAAGTTGACAAGGTTGAGAAACACTGCTGTAGAGCCATTCTCTTCTTTGTCAAGCTACCCTTACGCTTAGGAGCATATATATGGCTTCTTGGGCTATTGTTATCTCCTACGTCTGATAGGATGATACATTTAGCGTTCGATAGTTTTAAAAATTACAATGCATACTTGTCACTATTGCACCTTAATAACCATTTTAAAAAGCAGGGATTTGTAGTGGCTGAATAAAACAAATACAATTTTAATACTCCCAGTTTTGTTTATTTTCTAAATATGATTTCAAGGCATTTAACTTACATGGTTCTCTTTTCTTCAAATTGGGAATGTGCTCTTTGATTAAGCTTCATTTTATTGGTTTAGAATTCAAGAAAATGGCTTTCCATTTTCATAAATACTAATTTGGTAGGACCATCAAAGTGTGAGGATTATTTTGTTTTCCTCTTGTCTTACCTCTATGTTTTATTAATGAATGTGTGATGCTTACTTGAGCAGAACCCTGAGATAAGTTAATATGTTGGAAATAAAATAATAAACGTTTTAATAATACCAGTTTCCAGAGTAGAAACTTATCTTTAAATTGTTACCTGGGTAACAAACTGAAAAAGCAAAGAATATTTGTTTTTTACTATGAATGATTTAAACCTACCTATATTTGTGTGCACACACAGAGAGATATATACCATATTCAGAGTATAAGATGGATTTTTTTCCCCTCAAAAAAAGGGGGTGAAAATCTGGGTGCATCTTATACACTGGATACAACATTTTTGGCCTCTGGAAACTCCGCCCTCTTTGCAAAAATGGCCATGCATAGCTTTTAGGAGGCTTCCAGAGTGCTCCTGGGAGCTGGGGAGGGCAAAAATGAGCGAAAAACGGGCCGCCTAAAGACTATGTTTTTTTGACAAAAAACAGGCCCATTTTTGAAAAAAATGGACTATTTTTGGGAGCTCTGCAGAGTGCAAAAACTTTTTTTTTAAATTTGCCCCTTCAAAACCTTGGTATGTCTTATATTCCAGTGCGTCGTATACTCTGAAAAATACGGTACATACATACGCAACCTGGGATTTAAGTGCACCTCATGTCTATGGTTAACTTAATTAACCTAGCAGAGAAATTCTCATAAATGCTGAGGTGTTTGTTTCTTTTTGTTCCTCAATACAAAAAAAAAATCTAATTTCTGGCGTCGTGTTCAAATACAATCAAAGCAAGTCAATGTATGACTTTCCAATGCCTAACACTACTAGATATTAGGTGATCCTGCATTATCATTAGCCCTGTGCACAGGAGTCATTGTTCCCTAGCCAGAGGCAAATCTGAGCATATTTGAGGGGTGTAATTCGAACTGCAACATTGTAATCCTGTTGTTCTCCGTTAACATCCACCCACTGATGACCAGAGTAAATGGCAATAATTTTGCGTTTCCATTTCTTCTTGTTCGGTTCTTTAAGGCGGAGGTAGATTCCTGAACCAGTAGAACCAGGCTCAGCATCACAATACTGATAGAAGAGATCATTGGATTCATCAGATATGCTGCAAAAGCGATAAACCAGTTGGCCAGCTCGATCTGCATCGTATCCAGAAAAGTGGATCATATTTCCAGGAATCATCTTGCTATTCGGGCTGATGCCAAGTTCCATGTATTTCTTCTTGTGGGGACGCCTGAGTTCCAAAACAGCATAGTCATAATCAACCGCAACATCTCTTGTCACATCCGTTGTCCAGCCTTTGGGGATCTGAGTACTTTTAACTCTGGTCCACTGGAAGGAGGGCTTACGCTCTGACTTCCTCTCATTCAACGCAGGTGTCTTTTGTTGTTTTCTCCCAGCTCTACTGCCAGATCTCCTTTTCTGGAGTTTGGAGTCAACCTCATCCTCTTTGACTTCTGGCAAGTCCCTCTTACTCCTCTTGGCCCCCCTGTGTCTCTTGCCGCTGCCTTTGGATTTCAGCTTCAACAGCCCCACTCTCAGTTTCTTGCTGCCTTTAATATAATCTTTACCGTCATGCACGCAATGGGCCGCAGTTAGTACATGCTTTGGAGAAATAAGGATGCCGCTGCAGCCCGTGGAGATCTTTACGGCGGTGTTAAAAGGATAGTTGGTCAGAAATTGAGTGTCTGAAATGCTGAATCTGCTGTCTGTGCCATAGATTTGTCTCTTCCTTCTTGTTGGCATCTTAGTAATGTTTACAACTGCATCGGGCTCCATTCCAAGAACCTCCACTTCTGTCAAGGTCCTCGTGCCATTCTCAAAGACTGTCTCATAGGAAAGCAGCTCCTTCAGATCAGACCCATGTGGCACTGGCAATGTCCTTTGGCATTCAATCCCACACACTCCGCTCAGTTCTAATTTGGCACTGGCTTCATATTTAGGAGTGTCAAGGAAGAACGTCTTTTCCTTCACAATCTTTGGTATTTTTTTAAACTGCCAACTGAAATCTTGTAGTTTTATTCCATTTGCGAAGCTGAAGGCAAGAGTGGAAATTAGCAGAACTAAGGCCATCATGTGCTCTGCTTCTGTTTTGGAAACAAAAAAAGGGGGGGTGAGAGAAATATTATTTTAATTATCATAAATTTACAAAAGCTTCTATAAACCAGTAACTTTGTGTCACAGTACCATTAAATATGGCCCTATAAAGAACTCCCTCTTTACAATCTGGTGCTGCTTATTCCCGGAAGGGTGACTGGATGGAGTTGAGCTACAAAGACAATAAATATAATAAAAGTAATGTATTCAAATAGTTAACCGCAACTTTCTTTTCCCTTTTAGGTTTTGAAATTTTATCCTGCATCTTAGATATACAAATCTTTAAGCACATCACTCATGTGGCTAACAAAGCCAGAAATATTTATTTATTGATAATTTTTAAAATCTTCTTATAACCATATGATTCTCTACACTTCTACTGTGCAGTATTAGAAAAAAGTTACATTTTAAATAAATCCTTGCTTTTCTTCAGGACTACAAGGTGTCTTATGTGGGGCTCTGACTCAGTGGTGGGATTCAAATAATTTAACAACCGGTTATTTGCCCTAATGACCAGCTGGGTAGGCGGGGCTCAGTGGTCATGTGACTGTGTGGGTGTAGCCAACTCAACATCACTCCTCAATACCACTCATGTCGATGGGTGCTTCGCCTTAGCTGTTACAATGCAATAAGGGTTAACCAGAGGGTCAGTTTCTGTAAGCAGGGCAATAAAGATTAGGCTAGAAATAACACCAGAATGTTTCCTTCCTTCCTTCCTGCCTTCCTTACAGGATTAGCCCTGTAAAGTGGAAAAAAACAAAATGAGATTTCTTCCAACAACCGATTTTCCAAACAGCTTAGAAAGTTAACAACCGTTTCTCCCGAATAGGTGCGAACTAGCTGAATCCCACCCCTGCTCTGAATCCATCTTCTATTCTGAGCTGCAATCCTGTGAAGTAGGTTGGCTGAGAAAGAGTGCCTGGCCCAAAATCACTCATCAAGGTTTCTTCGCTGTCGACTGAAATAAATCTCTCCTCAATCTTAATCCAAGACTTTAACCACTTTACAACACAGCATATTCCAATTCTTGTATTCTATATCGATAACTACTTAACATATTTTAGAAACAATTAAGAATTTGAGATAAACCATCACAGCTGATGCCTTTGAAAATGTTATTTATAAATCATTTTACTAGTATTTGCAGTAGATCTACAGTAACTGAATTTGTTATATTTAACAATATTAAAGATAGAACAAACCAGGATCGATCCAGAAGTGATACACTTTTCTCAAGAATCTTTGATGAATGTCCAGGTTGACTCAGAATCTGAATCCAGACCTTCAGAAACTATGTAAAATAAATACACTAAGGCCCCTTCACATGGCTCCTAAATTCATCCTCCCAGCTCTCTTGTTTTTCTATGGTTGCTTGGAGTATCTTCACATTTTTCTATTTAAGTCATCCAGTGTACTTCCATGTTGGGCAATGATAGAATGTGAAAAACAACTTCCATCCTCTGCTATGCTTTTTACCCTTGAATTACCTTGAAAAGCAGCCACTGGCAAAGCCATATTTAGATCAGACAAAAATGGCAGAATGGCTAGTTAAGTACCATGGGACTTGGTTTTAGGAAGAAAGGGGAAATCCCAAGAGGACAAGCGAAAAGAGCTACCTTCCTATCTATTGCATAGGAAAGGCAGCTGATTTGTCTCTTATAAACATTTTATGTTTAACATTTTATTTGGCACATCAATAGAAATTGCACTATTTAGTTTGAACAATTCAAAATTAAACATGGACTTAACTAGTCAGAAGGCAATTCCTAAAATTCTGGAAGTTTTATTTTGAATGACTGTGGAGAACACCGAGTTGGGATGATCGGCTACAGGTTCCCATAATTGTATATTCAGAAACAACGGCAGATTACGTTAAATGTTATTTCCCTCTATTCTGATGAACACTCAAACCAGCAGCACACATAATTGTATTGCATTTCTAGTCCTTTCCAACCTCTTGTTTCAATAAGAGAGATCCTTTTTTAAAACCTGGAGGTATTAATAGTGTCTCTTCCTTCAAATGGTTTGTATAAAAAACAGCCTGGATGTTGCAATGCTCTGAAACTAGCCCTAAACACAACCACAAGGACCACACCAGCTTCTTATATTGCGTTTTGGTTTGTTAAATATACGCTTCTCACTGCAGCAAATTCAGGAAGGTAACTTGTAATTAACTACGGGCACATCTGATGCAATGGAGGACAGCGCCACAGTGTGACTGCGGCTATCCTAATCACAGCGGAGAATAAATATGTGGCTTGTCTCCTCCTCTGGCCACCGTATTCTCCTTCACCTCAAAAATGAAAGGAACAACATTAATAAGCACACACTTCCCTATCTTCTGACTCTCATTCATTCACTTTTCCCAGTAGTGAAATAAAAATCTGAGGTAACTTCTCCGTCTTCTGAAAATTATAATAGCGGGGAGTGAAGATCATTCTCCAGAAAAAAATTAAAAATTGGAGCCGAGGTGGCGCAGTGGTTAGGGTGCAATACTGCAGGCCACTTTAGCTGACTGTGATCTGCAGTTCAGCGGTTTAAATCTCACCGGCTCAAGGTCGACTCAGCCTTCCATCCTTCCGAGGTGGGTGAAATGAGGACCCGGACTGTGGGGGCAAGTTGCTGACTCAATTTGCTAAAAAAAATTGTAAACCGCTTAGAGAGGGCTGAAAGCCCTATGAAGCGGTATATAAGTCTATTTAATAAATAATAAATAAATAAAACCTTGAAAAGAGTGATGGAGGACACCTTAAGAGGTTATGAGGAGAGAATCCTACTAGTTTGTCTTAGGGCCCTTATTCTAATGATTGGCATTTCCCATTTTTGCAGCCATATTTTAAACTTGCAAAATCCCTCTATGACAGTCACAAATAGTGCTGAGTCTTTAACCCGGTCCGCTCCCCTAGCGGGAGCCAAAAAACCACAAACAGTTTCTGATTGGCCGGCTGTCTGACAGCTGAGTATATAAGAGCTGTCAGACAACAGGAACTCTGCTGCTGTGTTAGCTGGCAGCCATGGTTAGAGTTAATGTTACAGTTAATTAAGTATTAGCTATTTATTCCAAGCCTCGTCTCCTTGTCACTTGTTCTGCGAACAGAACATATAGCTTCAATTTTTAAATGTGCCTATCAGTCTGGCCCTTCAAAAGAGTTAAAATGATACTTAACTATATTCTGCTGTGAGTGTATGATTTCTTTTGTGGGGAGATGGGAAGTAGATCAGATAGAAAATTAATGCTTTGATTAATCATTTTTGGTGGAATAAGCACAATTTTGGTCATAAACTTAGTTATATCCTATCTGAAAGGATCCTACTAAACTAACTCAGGGACTAATACTTTACTACCCTGTTTCCCTGAAAATAACACCTCCCCAGATAATAAGCCCAATTGGGCTTTTGAGCGCATGCGCTAAAATAAGCCCTCCCCCAAAAATAAACCCTCCCTGAAAATATTGCAACACAGCAGCAGCCATGAGGTGACTACGCTTGCCGTCCTCTGCACCTCAAAAATAAGACCTCCCCGAAAATAAGGCCAAGCGCTTATTTCGGGGGTCAAAAGAAAATAAGATCCTGTCTTATTTTCGGGGAAACACGGTAGTGCTAATTGTACTAGTGTCCAATGAACATATTTATAAACTTTTCTCATCTGTATCAAGTTTAGCCATCACTGGAAAAAGTTCAACTTATTTTTATTTAAACTACATTTAGGGAAACCTAAGCTATTGAACTATACATTTTATACACTACATAATAACTAATTGCATTTTTATATATTGTTTTATTCTTTCTATTTTAAATTGTTTTTGCCCCAATTTGAAGACTGTGCAGGTGATGAATTATAATAAAACAAATAATAAAGTTTCCCTTCATTTTAACTTTCATCTTAAACACAATTAAAAATTGTGAAATAACCACTAGAGGGCAGATCATTTATTTCAAGAGGACCTAAATGCCTTATAAAAATGTTTCAATACTACAGACTGTGTTCTTTGAATTTATTATTATATTCATATGATAGACAATGAATCAGCAATGGCCCCTTGATAGCACATATGTTTTGAATGTCCTTCTACTTTGTAGTTACTGTCTGTCAGCAAGGCTAAGAAAGATCCTTACTTCTGAATTTGATGTTTAGTTATTCTGTAGTGATTTGAGCACTTGTATGTATTGTAGTGGTGTAAGTGCCTGGCCACTCAACCAACTATAGCACAATTAACACAAGTTACGAAAAAGTTAAGACTTCTATACATTATTTTTCCATCTGATCTAATCTCCATTCTTGTACAATGAAAGAAACCACACACTCAAAGCAGAATATAGATAATTAAACTACACCTAACATTTCAACCACACAGCGTCACACAAATCAGATAAATCCTTCCAAACATTTTAAGTAAACTGAAGGACCCAATAGTCCAAGAAGAAGAAGAAAAACAAGAATCAACTACAACATGTACAGTCTGTATTAGTCACTATGTGGGACAGGCTGGCAGAATCCATCCATAAACACCAACTAGAAGTCAAGAGAGACAAAGAAAATTCTCACAACGCATGCACAAATTCAACCACAGTTTCAATTAGGAAACTATGAGCAACCTAAACCAAGCTAAATCCAAAAACGCTAGGGAATTCCTGGGAGCCTGGCATTCAGACAAATCAGCCATTAACAGACACATAAACATAAACCACATTTACATACCATTCCAAAGGGCCAATAAAAAAATAGCTAAGGAAAAAAAAAAAGACCCACTTGGCAATTGGTGTGTATTTATGATGGTGGCAACAGTCCCGGGATCATGTGATCCCTGTTTTAAGATTGGCTTCTGACAAGAAAAATCAACAGGGGAAGATAGGGGAACATGTCCTCTCCAGCAGCCAATGCTCAGATAAGAAGGGATTAACACCGGGATAATTAGAAAATCATACTCTGCAGGTATGACCTATGATCATTTGGTTAGTGACCATTTGAAGTTATGAGGGTGCTGAAAATATCACAGCATGTGATTTCGAGGCTTGGCAATTGGTTCCACCACAAAACCGCGTTCGACTAAACCGCGCTCGACAAAACCGCGTGGCTGACGTCATCAACCGGGCGACAACAGCGCAGAGACAGAAGCACGTTGTAAACGCTAAACCTAAAATTAACCCCTAAACCTAAACCTAACCCCCCTAAACCTAATCCTAAACCTAACCCTAAACCTAATCCTAACCCTTAACCTAACCCTAAACCTAATCCTAACCCTTAACCTAACCCTAAAGCTAACCCTAAAGCTAACCCTTACCTTAAGTTGAATCGGCTTGCTTTCAAAGCGCTATTTAAAGTGCCCTTCTTTCTCCGTGCTTGCTGTTGTCGCCCTGTTGATGACGTCAGCGACGCGGTTTAATCGGGCGCGGCTTAGTCGAGCGCGGTTTTGTCGTGCCACGTTGGCAATTGTGGTGCATTTATGATGGCTGCAATATTCCATGTTCACATGATCACCGTTTGTGACCTTTCCAGCTGGCTTCTGATACGCAAAGACAATTGGGAAGGTAACAAATCATGGTCATGTGATGATTCAATGGTTTATTTAACAATCGCACCAAGAAAGTTCATACAATTGGGTGCAGTCATGTGATGCCTTACTGAACCAATTTTCTGGTCCCTGTTGTGGTCGTAAGTTAGAGGAATACCTACAATCAAGGTGCCACTGTGGAGAAAACAACATTCTCACATACTCATAGAGAAAGCTACTGTAGCAAACCCCACATTCATTACTGAGTTTCCCCAAAAATAGGACATGTCCTGATACTAATCAGGCTAAAATACCCCCCCCCCAAAATACTAAAACGACCCTGCCGTGAACCTGACCTTGCCCTGGGAAGGCTACGGCAGTTTCCATATACCCCACTGCAGCTCTCCGGAGTTGAGCCAGGCCCAGCTGATCCACAGATCCTTCGGCAACCTGTCGTCTGGCCCGGATGCCTACTGGTCTCGCAGTTCGCCGGTGGCTTTGGACCAGGACCCAGAGCCTCCTACCTGCAGAGCAGGCGCCTCCTCAGCTATTCGGGAGGTCAGCCACCACCCCTGACTCTCCTGGCCAGGCAGAATTCCTGCCTGCCAGCGCCCTGTTTCAATTCGTGGAGCGGTGGTGGCACAGGCATGCATGTAGCAGCCGCCTTGGACAGCCCCCTGTTGCCCTCCCATTTCCTGGATGTAGAGGTTATACAAAGGTTACGTACAGGCATGAGCAGCAAACTGCCATGCGCCTTAGTAACCGATTACCTCAACTACCGATGAGCTCACCTAATTAGTAGAACCAGGCAGTACCAGGAACTATTGTGTTATGTGAGATTCTACCCTGGCTGGGATGGTCTTAGAGATTGACAAGGAGAATAAGCCAATAACGATGGTGTTGCTACCTATGCTCTTGCTTTGCTTGTTGAAACTGTATAAAAGCCAAATAAACTCTGCGGAGGCAGACAGACATTTTGGACACCTGCTATAATGGATTTCTGAGTTCTACACCTGGATACCGGGGGGGACTTCAAGCCACTGCTGGCCAAGCATCTTCCGCCGCCACCGGGCTTGGATCTCCAGGCAGCTCTGCAGCAGCCCCAGAACGCGGCGCTGATGATGAAGCAGATGGTGGCCACCTGCAGCCAATTTCAGCGCCTCTGTCCAACCCGTGACCCGTCAAAACCGCGGTAGACAAAACCGCGCTCGACGAAAGCGCGTACCTGACGTCATCAGAAGCGCGACGAAAAAAATTAAAAATAAATTAAATTGAAATTAAAATAAAATTAAAGCAAGCCGATTCACATAAAGGTAAGGGTTAGGTTTAGGGTTAGGGTTAGGTTAAGGGTTAGGGTTAGGTTAAGGGTTAGTGTTAGGTTTAGCGTTAGGTTAAGGGTTAGGTTTAGGGTTAGGTTAAGGGTTAGGTTTAGGGTTAGGTTTGGGGGGGTTAGGGTAAGGTTTTCGCTTTAATTTTAAATTTACCGCTCACAGTGCGATGTTTTCGTCGCGCTGTGATGACGTCACGTACGCGCTTTCGTTGAGCGCGCTTTTGTCTACCGCGGTTTTGTGGTGGAACCCGTCCAACCAGCCTGCAGCAGATCGGGAAACACCAACACCCTCATGCTGCCATCACCAGTCCCCGCACCAGCACCAGCACCAGCACCTAGGCAAAACCGCTTTTGAGGCACAGGAAGGTGGTTGGTTCCTGCTGCCATCCTCTGGCATAGATTTGCTGTTCTGAATGGGCGGGCTGCAGGAGCCTCTGCCCCGCCCCATCCCCTGCCCCACCTTCCAACCCCCAGCGCATCTTACCTTTCGAGCTCCGTCGCATTTCTCGCCATTGTGTCCAGGGAAACACTGTAAAAAAACCTTCTCACAAGTTCAAGAAGTTTGAACTCTCAAGAAGGTTTTTTTTACAACAACGGAGTGTGTCTCCTCCTCTGACCACTGGAGCTGGAAAGGTAAAACGTGTGTCTTGCTTCTCACCGCCCCACCTGCCACCTGCCAGAAAACTATTAGCTCTCCCCCCCCAATAATAAGACCAAGGCCATATTTCGGGGGTCAAAAGAAAATAAGACCCAGTCTTACTTTCAGGGAAACACCGTAGCATTGAAGATGTTACCTTGAGGGTAATGAAATATGAAATATTCACATATCTTCCTTTCTGCTGTTTTTGTCCAAATCAGAGTACACAGCATTTCATTTTGCTTTTTTATAAAATGGTTCCTGAACTTTAAATATTGGCCTTAAACAAAATCCTATCTTACTTTTGGGGGGAAAACTATCATCTATCAGTACAGAATGGAAATAATAATACTTTCTCTGCTGTTATTCATTCTTATCTCCATAAGCTAGCCAGGAAAAACAATCACCAAATAGCAATGGGGTTTTATGGGCAGACTCCCCCCCCCCCCACACACACAAAAGGCCTGAGAAAGATGCCAAGAAGGGAAGGGAGAAAAGTCCCTGCATCCAACCCACAAGATGTATGTAAGATATTTGATCAGGCCAAAGAGGTATGCAATAAGCACAGTCAAAAGGAACTTCACTAACTGACTTCATCCTTTAGTTCTTTTGACTTGTATTATCACCCATGCAACACATTGTAAAAGGTTTGCCAGAATTAATGAGAATAATGGAAACTTCCCAGAGCAGTTTATAGTTCTGAAAACATTTCAGATATGGATAGAACCCTCTTTCTTTTACTCTAATCCTTATTACTCTTAGATAGTAAAAGCTTTCTAGTACAAGCAGATGCAATTTACTAGAAGTACCATTGCAATCTTATCTTCCTGGTTTAATTTATAATTTGGAAGGTCTCTTGTTTTTCTTCTGATTTGATTGAGATATAGCTTCCCCAAGGAATACTTTTACTATATCTTCTCAGATGTTTAAAATGTAGATTTCCTACCCTAACCCGGGTTGGGTGTTTAATTATTATCTGAAATGGATTGGATTATCTAGAAAAAGCATCAAGATTGGTCCACTCTTGGGACACTTGCTTAAGATTTTGTTTTCCTAATAATTACTTCAGTTTTAAAATTCACTTGATTGTCTTTTTAGCTCAACCATTCTCTAATGGAGAAATTCCCTCCCATCTCCTCCCATTTTTTTTCTTACAATCCAATCATTTTATGCCCTTTTTTTGGTCCCTTAGAGTCAAGTTTTTTGACTTCTGGCAAAGCAAGAGCAATAGCAGTTAGACTTATATACCGCTTCATAGGGCTTTCAGCCCTCTCTAAGCGGTTTACAGAGTCAGCATATTGCCCCCAACAACAATCCGGGTTCTCATTTTACCCACCTCAGAAGGATGGAAGGCTGAGTCAACCCTGAGCTGGTAAGATTTGAACAGCCGAACTGCAGAACTGCAGTCAGCTGAAGTAGCCTGCAGTGCTGCATTTAACCACTGTGCCACCTCGGCTCTAAGGCCTGGAAAAGTGCCTGAAATTTTCTTGGCAAGGTTTTTTCAGAAGTGGTTTACAACTGCCTTCTTCCTAGGGCTGAGAGAGACTGACTGGCAGTATATACTATATGATATGTGAAACTAAACTCCATCACCCTACTTGCAAAAGAAAACATAACATATAGCTATCTATTTCGAAGGGTGTACTTGGTTCAGTGCACAGTAATCTGAGACAAACTCCAGAATCTTATTTCTAGTTATTTTATCACTTTCTTGAACACTTGCATCCAAAATGCAACATAAAGTGGTATGATTCCAAAATAACAGCTCACAAATCCATTTGCGAATCATTGCAATGTATACGCAGTACCGCAGCTAAGGAGGAAATTAATGAGTGGAGACTTTTCAATGCCTAAGTGGCAGTGGCTCCCACGGGAAGAAAAATTCTCTAAAAATAAAAAAAGCTTGAAACTACTGCAAGGAGAGAGAAAATTACTTTTGGCAAAGGAACTGTTTTCCCACCCTCTGTGCTGGTAATGATTTAATTGAGTTCTTAGGGTTAGGGCTGTCAACACTATTTCCCTTTCACTCTGCAATATAAGAAGATCTTTGAAATCTCCTATCATCTTTAGTATATTGCTAAATCACTTTCCTTTCTAAACAATTCCAGTTTGGTCCACAAGGAGCACGAAACCTTCACACTCAAATAAAGAAAGGTATGTGGAAGTTGGGTAGCACCATGGAATAGTTCGTAAGTAAAAGAGAGGTTCAGTTTTACCAACAGCCAAACCCTCCTATGGGTCTGATGTGAATGCAAATTTGGTCTAGCAATTAAGACACTAGATTAGAAACTAGGAGATAGCAATAGCACTTAGACTTATATATCGCTTCACAGTGCTTTTACAGCCCTCTCTAAGCGGTTTACAGAGTCAGCCTATTGCTCCCAACAATCTGGGTCCTCATTTTAAGGATGGAAGGCTGAGTCAACTTTGAGCCTGGTGAGAATCAAATGCCAAATTGCAGGCAGCCAGCACTCAGCAGAGGTAGTCTGTAGTACTGCACTCCTAACCACTGTGCCACCATGGCTCATAGTGAGATAGTGAGTTGCAGTCCATCCTTAGGCATGAATGCCATCTGCGTGACTTTGGATCAGTCCTTCTCTCTCAGCCACCTCACAGGGTTGTCGTGGCGAGACTAGAAAGAGCAAGGAGTATTAGGCATGTTTGCCGCTTTGAGTTATTTATAAAAATAATAAAGGTAGGATAAAAGAAATCCTTAAAAACTGCAAGAAAAGTACGACACTAGGGTTAGCCATGACTTCGTTCTGCCTCACATTCACTTGTATTCAGAAGTGAAGGAATCCACAGGTCATTTAAGCCAAAAAACTTTCACATGGAGTCTGAAACAACTCTGTGTTAGGGACTAATCAAAATGCTTCGGCTGTTTTTATTAAATGTAATTACTTTTCAGGGTCCCCCCCCCCCTTTCTAGTTTTCTGCTGCCTTCTTTTCATTTATTTAAACAAGGTGTCTGAAGCTGAAAACCAAATAAGTAACCTTAGTGAAAGACTTTTGTGATTCCAACACACAGAAGAGGCAATCTGGATAAAATTAGTGTCAGTTTTCCAAAAAGGAAACGCAGGGTTAGTTCTGAATTTAAAAGCCGACTGTTTCAAGGGAGCAAAATCTTTTGCCCTGTCAAATTCATACAGAAGCTCATTAAATACTCAAAGACCTTTGTGTACCAGTTGTGCAAAACCAAAATATTTGTCCTGGTAAAATGTGTCCACCAATGCCTAAATTCTACTTAAAGTACACATAGCTAACCACTTCCACCCCTAAGCTTACTTTTCTGGGCTTTTCTGTTTAATCTTCCTCTGGCTTCACTGTTACCCTCCCAGGAATACGTCCAAGAATGATGTGCAACCCAGAAGGAAATAGCATTGAATTCTGCTCACTGATGTTTCCGAAGCTGCCATCATTTCCAACCAATTTGATTTAACCTGTAGAATATTATTTAATTCAATGTCTTTATTCCCATTTCTCTGGCCACCCAACTCAAGTGACTCTCAGTAAGGGGGGGATACTTCCCTGTCTGTTCCTATGGCCGTACCGGTATTTGCTCCATCCCCTCGCACCAATTCCAAAAGGGGCAGAGAATCTCAGCCTATTTATTTTTTCCCCTCTCGTAGACGCGCATTTGCGCGCCGCATTTCTGATTCACCCCGACCATTTCGGTGTCCTATTTTCATGAAATATACCTTTGGCCACCGATCAGGATCCAGATTTGACCTTCAGCTTTTCCTTACATCAACAACCGCGCGAGCCTTTCCTAAAGAAGATTGTTAACCCCCTTTTGAATCGTGCTTTGCTGGCAGGTTTGCTCCGCACCGAAAATCATCCTAAAAGGCAAGGAACGGCGCTGCTTTCCAGACAAGCCATTCCAACTTTTTCCCTTAGAGGGAGACGACGGAATAGCAATCGTATTTAGACTTATATACCGCTTCGCGCTGCTTTTTACAGCCCTCTCTAAGCGGTTTACAGTCAGCCTATTGCCCCCAACAATCCGGGTCCCCAGTGAAATCCAGACACCCGGGGGCAACCCTACCTCACGTGAAGGGGCCACCGCTCGCTCGCCCAGCGTCTTCGCTCCTCTGGCTCGCTTTCTGCAGCCGCTAAGGCGAGGCTGCCCCAAAGTGTAGAATCCCAAAATTGCAAGGCTCGCGCGGAGAGCCAGCCGTCCAAAGGGGCAAGCGCGCCCAGCGAGGTCCCGCCGCCTTCAGTTGACTCTTTGCGGGGAAAGGGGTGGTGGTGGCGACGGCTGCAGTAGCGGCAGCGGCGGCACCCTCGGAGAGTCCCGGCGAAGGCTACTGCGGCGGGCGGAGGGGGATCCGCCTCGCTAGGGTCTTTCCCAGCCGCGTGGGCGGGGAAGAGCGGCGCTAAACGAGAAGGGGAGGATAGCCTCGGGAGCGGACGGGAGGGAGGGCGACGAAGTGGCGGGAGGAGGGCCGGTGGGGACGGCGCTCCCGGAGAGGGCAGCGAGGTGGGCGGCCGCGCTCCCGTAAAGAGCAGGAGCCGTGCGGCTGGACGGGCCACGTTCCCTCCCGTCACATCCCCACAGATCGCAACAGCGTTTGGCGCCCTTCCGCGCCCTTCATGGAGAGCAGAAAGGAAGGCTGCGCGTTTCCCCCGAGGAACAGGGGGCGCTCTTCTTTTTATGGCGGCGGCTTGCATGGGGGCAAAACCAAAAAAGCAAGCAACCGAACAACGCCGACGGTCGTAAATGGGCTTCTCCTTTCCCAAATTGGGAAATGGCTTCCTTTTACAAGCGCAAAACCGTGCAAACGTAATTGCGGAGCGAAATGCGCAAAGCAGGCGGTGCCCATCAACAAGACCCCGTCTCGTTTCCCCTTCATTCCTGCTCGGGACTCCGTCGTCAAGCCACAATCGACGCGGGCCTCGCGGTTAATTCCGATGCGGGGCGCTTCAGAGCAAGAGGGCAACTCGGATTCATTCCCCTTTGGGCAGCCTCTTTAAATATCCCAAGGAAGGGAGGACACTCGTGAGTGTACAGTACAATTAAAAGCACCTCCAATTTAAAGCCAAAGCCATAACACTAAAATGAGAGAAGAGGGTATCCTTCCTTTTGTCAAGGTAAGCTTGAATATAACCGGAGTGTTTTTAGCATAAAAGCATCTGGGTGATGGTACTTGGTTTTCTCTACCCGGCCATTCACATACAAGGATTCTTTGAAGGGTTTTTCCCGCCATTAAAGGTTCTATAGATGGGTTACAAATACCCAATGGTAAATGGCGGCAGAGGTTTTGGGTTTCTGTATCTTTTTTGCTGTCCAGGTCTCTTCAAATGCATCCCTAGAGAGAATGGGAAGGAAACATCAGCATCCCACCCACCAACACCCCCCCCCCAAATGAGAGAGAAAGAGACTATCAGACTAATTTAACAGATAACAGAGTTGGAAGGGACCCTGTAAGTCATCTAGTCCGGTTCCACCACAAAACCGCGGTAGACTAAAGCGCGCTGGACGAAAGCGCGTACCTGACGTCATCACAGCGCGACAAAAACATCACGCTGTGAGCGGTAAAGTTAAAATTAACACGAAAACCTTACCCTAACCCCCCCAAACCTAACCCTAAACCTAACCCTAACCCTAACCCTTAACCTAACCCTAAACCTAACCCTTAACCTAACCCTAAACCTAACGCTAACCCTTAACCTAACCCTAAACCTAACCCTAACGCTTAACGTAACCCTAAACCTAACCCTAACCCTTAACCTAAACCTAACCTTACCTTTACGTGAATCGGCTTGCTTTAAAAGCGCTTTTTAAAGCGCCCTTTTTTCTCCGCGGTCGTATTTGTCGCGCTGATGATGATGTCAGGTACGTGCTTTAATCGGGCGCGCTTTAGTGGACCGCGGTTTTGTCGTGCCACGATCTAGTCCAACCCTCATCCCGCAAGAGAGAATGGAGTTGGACAGAGGCCAGACTTAACTGCTGTAATTCCAGTTGTCCAGCCAACTCGGGTTACTTTTACAATTCAGTTATGCCCTTGTACCAATTGATTTTAAAAAAGTTATTTTGTTACAGGAAGTCCTGGACCTAAAACAGTTCACTTAATGACTGTTCAAAGTTACAGTGGTGCTGAAAAAAAGTGACTTACGGCCATTTTTTTCCACACTCGTGACCGTTGCGGCATCCCCATGGTCATGTGATCAAAATTCAGATGCTTGACCACTGACATTTATGATGGTTGCAGCATCAGCGATGGGACCAGGTGACCTTTTAACAAGCAAAGTCAATAGGAAGCCAGATTCACTTAGCAACCATGGTATTCATTTAACAACTGCAGGGATTCAGTTACAAACGTGGCAAGAAAAGTCGTAAAATGGGGCAAAACTCATTTAACAAATTGCTTACTTAGCAACATAAATTTCAGGTTCAATTGTGGTGGTACATTGAGGTTTTACCTGTATTGCCATCCCAAGCCTTTTTTTATACAATACAGTATAGTATACTCCGAATGCGCTTCAAGGTGCTAGTCGTTACTTTTAAAGCCCTACATGGTTTAGGACCTGGCTACTTGAGAGACCGCCTCCTGCCACATACCTCCCAACGACCAACAAGATCTCACAGGCTGGGCCTCCTCCAGGTGCCGTCGACTGGACAATGCCGGCTGGCGGCCCCCCGGGGGAGGGCCTTCTCTGTAGCTGCACCGGCCCTGTGGAACGATTTACCCGTAGAGATCCGGACCCTTACCACTCTCCCGGCCTTCCGTAAAGCCACTAAGACCTGGCTGTTTCGGCAGGCCTGGGGCTGTTGATCAATGTCCAGCCCCACTTAGACAGTATGGATGGTGTGTAATTTTAACAATTGCATTTTTACCTCTAAATTTTTAAATACTTTTTATCTTGTCTGTAAGCCGCCCAGAGTCCCAAGGGAGTGGGCGGCATACAAATTTTATTAAATTGAAAATCGAATTGAAATAGTTTCCTTATCCTTTTGCATCGCCTAATGAAGTTGGTTTGATTTTAGTTTAGTGAGTTCTGTGAATTGAGGTTTTGATTTCCACCACTGTTTATGGCTTAGCGCAGTGTGTGGATCCAGTCATTGTGGATTATTCAGTAAGCATGGTTAAGCGAGCAATAGCTTAGTGCAATATCAGTCAGCTGTTTCGTTAAACATTGATTGTAGTCTCATACCAAATTGATTTTAGTTTCACACCAAAGCAACTTTGGCTTGGGCTTAGATTCACATCCATCTAAAGCAGTGTTTCTCAACCTTGGCAACTTGAAGATGTCCGGACTTCAACTCCCAGAATTCCCCAGCCAGCGAATGCTGGGGAATTCTGGGAGTTGAAGTCCAGACATCTTCAAGTTGCCAAGGTTGAGAAACACTGATCTAAAGTAATCATAGCCTGAGCCACATCTCCAAACAATACCTGGATGATGAGTCTTTGTCAAACATGACTTCACTCGTAATATGGAAGTTTACTAGTACACGGAAACAGGAAAACTCTGGCTTTCATTCTTTCCCCTAAAAGGACACCAACTTGAGTTCCTTGGAAAATGGGAGACAGTTAAGATACAAACAAATGGTGCACAAGCAGCAACTTCAAGAACTTCAAATCCCAGGAGGAAGAAGGTCATTCCAGTAGAAAATAATTACAGCTTTTGTTTTTACAGTCAACTCATCAGTTATTCTACCCTGCATTCACCTAACAATATAAGCAAGAGGCTGAAGAATAGCAATATTCCAGTATTTGAGAGGCTGCCACAAAGAGGAGGAGGGGGTCAGTTTATTTTCCAAAGCACCAGAGGTCAGGACAAGAAACAATGGATGGAAATTAATCCAGGAGAGAAGAACCTGGAATTAAGGAGAAACTTCCTAACTGTGAGGACAATTAACCAGTGGAACAGTTTTGCCTCCAGAAGTTGTGGGTGCTTCATCACTGGAGGTTTTTAAGAAGAGACTGGACAGTCACTTGTCTGAAATTGTATAGGGTCCGGTGCTTGAGCAGGGGGCTGGACTAGAAGACCTCCAAGGTCCCTTCCAGCTCTATTCTATCCTGATTTTGATTCTTTTTAAAAAAATTATTTTAAACACATCAACAAAAACAAACACATGACTTAAGACAACATAGGAACAAGAAGTTCCATCATATATCATACAGCAGTTCCGTATCGGTTTCTTTTCTGTTAGTGTTTCCCCTTCTATACATTTCTATCTTGCATCCATGGTCTCCTTATTCGTTATCCATTTTTATATACAATTCTATATTTATTTATACTTAGCTATTTATAACCAAAATATTGTTTACCTATATTGTGTTTTATATTCTTACTGTCATTTATTCTCTTACAATTATAGGTTATACATTCACATATTTATTCTTTTCCTTTGCCATTCAATCCTGATTTTGATTCTAAATTCCATGTAATTTCTATACACACAGTCCTTGACTTACCACCATTCATTTAAAGTGACAACAACCCTGAAAAAGTGATTTATAACCATTTTTCACACAACCATTGCAGTACCCCTCTGGTCATGTGATAAAAAAGAGACGAGGTGGCACAGTGGTTAGGATGCAGTACTGCAGGCCACTTCGGCTGACTGTTATCTGCAGTCCAGCGGTTCAAATCTCACCGGCTCAAGGTTGACTCAGCCTTCCATCCTTCCGAGGTGGGTGAAATGAGGACCCAGACTGTGGGGACGATATGCTGACTCTATAAACTGCTTAGAGAGGGCTGAAAGCCCTATGAAGCGGTATATAAGTCTAACTGCTATTGCTATTGCTAAAAATCCAGATGCTTGCCAATTGTGTTGTATTAGCACGCAATTGCAGTGTCAAAGGATAATAAGATCACCTTTTGCAACCTTCTAACAAACAATATCACTGGGGATGCCAGGTTCACTTAACAACCACGTTACTAACTTATCAACTATAGTGATTCATTTAACAGCTGTGGCAAGAAAGGTTTTAAAATAGGGCAAAACTCATTTAGCAACTGCTTTGCTTAGCAACTAATGTTGGGCTCAATTGTGGTCATAAATCAAGGACCACTTGTATATATGACAGCCAATTTGGTCTAGTGGTTAAGGCACCAGGCTAGATAGTGGAAAATCGTGAGTTGAAGTCCCACCTTAGTCATGGAAGCTGGGCGAGCTGGGTATCTTTGGGCCAGTCATTCTCAGCCCAATTCACCTCACAGGATTCTGTTTGAGAGGAAAATAGGAGATGGAAGATGTGCTGGATACGTTTCAACCCCTTGAGTTATTTGTAAAAATAATAAAGGCTGGATACAAATAAATAAATAAATTAAAGCAGAAAGCAGGTCAAATGTTTACATATACCATAGATTTTTTTTTTTGCAAACTAAACAGCAATGAAAATACAAAAGGTAAATTGCCATGTTTGGGAAGGATCTGTCTGCTATGTTTGCTATCAGCCTTTGATATGCTGATAACATGTTATTGTTTGTTTCTGAACATCATGCATCGATTCTAGCTGTGATGCACTCAGTTAATCCCTCCTGATCAAAGTTGGGATTGATGCCAATAGCAATTCTATTCTATCAAAGGTATTTTGGTCAATATATTTAATTTATTAACTAGTAAAGTACTGTCGTCTTATCTCATGTGACATTTCTCAAATAAGTATATTAAGAGGGTGGGGTTTTTTTTGTATATTGATAGATGCAAGACTTTAAAAGCTTCACAGTTTGGGGCAGGGTTATTATTCTCATACTGAATGTAATTCCCAGGATACCATATAGTTTGCATGGAATTTCATGTACAAATCTGAAACACATTTTCAAAAACTATGTACAACATTCTTTAAATTGCTAAGTGTTCTTTTCAGTTCCCAGGATATGTTTAAAAACATGCAGTTGTCAATTAAAGATTTTCTGAATCTTATATTACACCATTATATATACTTTTTCATTAGTACTGGTTTGGATATATCTTCACTTAGCTCCTTTGGAAATACAGATTGTCCTCAATGAACTCATACAGCAAAATTTGAAGTTACAGTGGGGCTAAACAAGAGACTTATTATGGATCCTCATAACTATGGCCATCACAGTGTCCCTGTGGTAACACAATCGTGATTTGGGTGCTTGGCAACTAGCTCACAATTATGACGTGGTCACATGATCTACACTTCAATCTAACAATGGCAACTGGGACTTCAGTGTTATAAATTCCACATTCATATCTACTAAATTAAAAAAGGACCAGACTGACAGTATAAATGGAAATGTTATCAGAGAATTGTGGAGAGGGTCTTTACGTTGCCTTTAGCTGCATTTCTTTTTAAATGAGACTTGAAGCATACAAATCAAAAGCCGATTGCATTGTTCATTTTCTTTGTTCAAGTAGCCATTAATCCCTTTTTAAAGTCAAAATTTAGTTGGCCAGTCGTTTCAAATTCCTGTCTACTTTTTAAATTTTAAATTTGACAACTCAATCTCACATTGGTACATTCTCACAGCTCTTGGCAACTTTTTCATTTTGAGTGCCTTTGCTTCATGAACTTCACATGAGAAGAAAATTTTTTGGAGCCATCTCTTTCTATAAAAATTAGAAATGCCTTCTTTGAAGGTTACATTCTCCACATGATGCACAGATTGCACTCTCCCAGAACCTCAATCTTATTATCTGTTTTATATGTGATTTTCATAGGTGTGGATTCACACAAATACAGTATATGGTATAAACTATACATTATCATAAGTCAGTGATTCCCAAACTTGGCAACTTTAAGACTTGTGGACTTCAACTCCCAGAATTCTCCAGCCAGCAGAAGTCCACAAGTCTTAAAGTTGCCAAGTTTGGGAGCCACTGTCATAAGGGGACGCAGTGGCTCAGTAGCTAAGATGCTCAGTTTGTTGATCAGAAAGATTGGCAGTTCAAATCTCTAGCGCTGCATAATGGAGTGAGCTCCCATTACTTGTCCCAGCTTCTGCCAACCTAGCAGTTCGAAAGCATGTACAAATGCAAGTAGAAAAATAGGAACCATCTTTGGTGGGAAGGTAACAGTATTCTGTGTGCTTTCGGCGTTTAGTCATGCCGGCCACATGACCATGGAGACGTCTTCGGACAGTGCTGGTTCTTCGGCTTTGAAACGGCGATGAGCACCGCCCCCTAGACTTGGGAATGACTAGCACATCTGTGCAAGGGGAACTTTTACTTTTATCATAGTACCACATAACGGGTAGTGGATAGTGACAGCAATATTTTTGAAAAAATAACGGATCATTTCTCTCCAATCTAATTAATTTTAAGGAAAAACAAGTGTGGACAAGTCATAACTTGCTATCCTCCACTTCCTAAATGTCTAGATGAAGTTCATAGGGTGTGGACTAGGTGACAAACCTCATTGGTAGCCCCACATTATAGAACATTTTACTTCCAGAAGTACAGATATATTACATACATATACACATACCTATTGCATACAACACTTTTAATAACAGTCTGGTAATAAGCCATAATGTGTTTTGTTTGGTTTTGCCTTAACATGATGTATAGCAATAGCAGTTAGACTTATATACCGCTTCATAGGGCTTTCAGCCCTCTCTAAGCGGTTTACAGAGTCAGCATATCGCCCCCAACAATCCGGGTCCTCATTTTACCCACCTCAGAAGGATAGAAGGCTGAGTCAACCTTGAGCCGGTGAGATTTGAACAGCCGAACTGCAGAACTGCAGTCAGCTGAAGTAGCCTCCAGTGCTGCATTTAACCACTGCGCCACCTCGGCTCGCATTATTATTTATAAACTATAATGTATGTTAATGTGCTACCTAACCCATGCAAGCAATGTTTATTTAACCATGATTAAGCGAACAGCGGTTTAGCAGAATTTGTGAAGCAGATTTCACATTGTGAGACTAAATTACTAATATACGCGGAACCATTTTTCTCTCCTAAATTGTTCTATATTAGCTCTAATTTAATGGGATCAAATGAAAAGCCAGTGTTATTGAAGGGGATCCAGATTCAAATACATCTTCAGTGACAGAAACTTCCTGGCTAACTCTAGGCTAATCACACTTTTTCAACTGAATCTTCTTTACAAGGCAGATGTTGTGAAACTGAAACTATCTAAGTGGTATGTATTTGAGGAGTGATGCATTATAATCTAATAAATAAAAATGACACTTCTGAGAATCAAATCTTCCATGCCAAGCTTTCATTGCAGAACAACCTGTGCTTACAGGTGGGATATTCAAACTATGATTATTCAATAGTTGTTTTGCCTTTTCCCAAATCAGATTTATTCTTCATAATTATGGAAGAATAGGGTAGTTGGCATAGGCTTAGCTGCAATATTCCCAGTTAAGATTTTTCCATGCCCTTTTGGGCAGAGGTGGATGGTCTGGAAATTCTTACTGCAAGATGAAGCTCAACATCATAATACAAAGATCGTATCATTCCCCCCCCCCCCAAACCACTGAATTTTGTTCTCTGTGTGCATGGAGTGGTGGTGTCACATCTGGAAGCCTTCAAGAAGCTTTTTGAGACTAAAAGCAGTCTTCCTTGTGTCAATCTTGATTGGTAAATGAAATTGCCTATATTGTTGCTTTGATGGCAATATGGAAGTGGCCTGATGGATTTTTTTGTTGTTTTACTTCTCACTCTAATCTGCAGTCCCATCCAAGTATTATCCAGGTCAAGCCCTACTCACCTGTTTTGAGATCAGTCAACCTTGGCTAAAATGCTACTACCTGCTGTAATTCTCAAAGAAGGTAGGTTAATCAGAGGTTATAATTAGGCTACTCCCTTTAAATGGTTTTGCAAACGTTACAGGCCTAAAAGTTATGAAAGAATAGTAGGAAATTTCCTTGTGAAGCTAACTTGAGCAGTTTTTATCAGATGTCATGAATTGGCAGAAGTAACTATAATTTCCTGGACTTCTGCATTTTTTTTATTTGCTAGCAATTCTAGAAGTTTTGGAGATATCTTCCAAAACAGGATTCCCAACCAGTACCAGTCTGTGGCTTGTTGGGAACAAGGCTGCGCAAGAAGTGGGCAAGCGAGCGAGCAAAGCATCCTCTGCATATGCATGGGATGCACATTGCATGTGTGAAACCATCCCCTATCTACCACCAGTCCATGGAAGACCATTTTTCTTTTGAAACTAGTTCCTGGAGCCAGAAAGGTAGCAGACCTCTGCTCTAAAACATCTTGGATGACTGTGACACAAGCTTATACAAGTCTTTATTTAAGAATAATGTCATTAGAGTTTTATGCTACACCCGACTTAAATGTGACCTCTAGAATGTAACATTTTAAAACTAAAATCTTGTTGAATTAGAAACAATTGCTTTGATGCCATGTGAAGCTTTAAAAAAAATTAGCATAGTTTTGTGCAACATACTTATATAATTACAAACCTTATCTCACAGTTGCTTAAAATGCAGCTTTAATGCTATCTTTCTTCAGTTTAAGAGAAATATGTTGATTCATCTTCCTATATGATCTCAATGTTTTCTGTAAAGTTTTGAAACTTTTAGATTTTTCCCTTTTTGTTATAGTAGTGGCTCTTAAAAGTGTAGTCTAGAGCAGTGTTTCTCAACCTTGGCAACTTGAAGATGTCTGGACTTCAACTCCCAGAATTCCCCAGCCAGCGAATGCTGGCTGGGGAATTCTGGGAGTTGAAGTCCAGACATCTTCAAGTTGCCAAGGTTGAGAAACACTGGTCTAGAGATCCTTAAGGGCCCGCAAAGTCAAATACATATTAAAAAATTTCTTTATTTTAATTTCTAGTTGACAATGTTGTTGTGAAGAAAACAGAAGGCTGGAACATTAAATATGTTAATTCCTTGAATTATTTATAAAAAAGGTAGAATCAAAATATAATAATGATAATACTAGAAGTAGAATCCACATAAACCAAAGCTCTTTGGGCTCCATAAACATTTTTATGACTCCGAAGAGTTCCTGAGACCAAAATGTTTGAGAATCACTGCTTTATAGTTCTAAACTAAAACCCACAGATTAAATGAATTATTGTGCATAAGAAACAGTTGTTTACATACATTCCTTTCTCTCCCATGTGCATGGAAGGAAGAAAGCTGCAATTCTGTCTTCTAAACAATTTCACACTGTTTTCAGCGAAATTATAAGAAAGGCCAAATTCATACCATTAAATCTGCACGACTCTGATACCTTAACACAATTTAGGATTAAACACAGCAATCTTAAATAAAAAACAAAAATGGTTGCACGGTGTAGGGTTTTTTTTTAAATTTATTGTTGATAAATTATAAATAATAGATGAAATGAGATATATTATTATAGTGTTATTGGCCAAATAGGCATGAAAGCCAGCTGGGTGACTTTGGGTGAGTCAATCTCTCTCAGCCCAACCTACCTCACAGGACAAAGAAGAACTATTAGGAAATTTGCTGCCTGGAGTTACTTATAAAATAACAAAGTGGCATGACAGATGATAGACAGACGGACGGACGGACAGACATAAATGGCCTGAAAATATTGGCACTCATTGCATAAGGAAAAGATACCTAGTTAAGTTTCTAAAAGCCCATTTCCTCCGAAAGGAAAATATATCTTTTGAGAAAATACACAGTGCATTCAGAAAATATTCAAACCCCTTTCACTTTTGTCAATTTTGTTGTGTTGCAGCTTGATTCTACGGTTGTTGAAATTCATTTTTTTTCTCATTAATCTACATTCAGTATTCCATAATGACAAAGCGAAAACAAAAATTTAGAAATGTCTGTAAATCTATTAAAAAGAACAAGAACCTGAAATACCACATTGGCATAAGTATTCAGACCCTTTGCAACCACACGTGAAATTTAGTCCAGGTGCCTCCCATTTTTCTTAATCGTTGATGACATGTTTCTACAACTTGAATGAAGTTGACCTGTGGTAAATTAAATTGGACATGATTTGGAAAGGCACACACCTCTCTATAGAAGGACTCACAGCTGACAATGCATGCTGTAGCAGAGGAAAAGCCATGAGGTCAAAGAAACTGCCTGCATAGATCAGGGATAGGATTATTGCTAGGCACAGATCTGGGGAAGACTACAATAAAATTTCTGCTGCACTGAAGGTTCCTAAGAGCATGGTGGCCTCCATAATTATCAAATAGAAATTTGGCGCAACCAGGACTCTTCCAAGAGCTGGTTGCTCAATCAATCTGAGCAGTCGAGGGTGAAGGGCCTTAGTAATAGAAATGGCCAAGAACCCAATGGCCACTATAATTGAGCTCCAGGGATCCTATGTGGAAAAAAATGAATTGTAGAATCAGGCTACAGCATAACAAAGTTGACAAAAGTGAAGGGAGTCTGAGTACTTTCTGAATGCACTATATATGATAACCCACCTACTCACTTAAAGAAACAGTGACATGGAATAGATAAGAACTAAATGCAAAAAGCATGTAAAAAATCATTCTATATTATTGATTAGCCTTGTTGCATTTATAGCATATCTCTTTTCCTACCTGTCAAATACTTAAATTGTTTAACATTTTGCCCACCAATTTTCACTTACAGTGTGTAATATTGTGAGTTTTTAAATCAATTACTAGGAATCAGTAGAGTACTAGAGTTCTACTCTTATCTTTCAGTTTTGTTAATTCCCGATTCCCAAGTTACGGCTCTGCATATCTGATATTCTCATTAATTCAGGCAAGCTGCCAGGAAAAAAGAGATGTATACTACATATGATCTGGACCAGTTTTACACTGAGACAGACACTCTTTCCATCTCCCTTCAGAGCAGTGTTGATTTTCCTGTTTGGCAAGCTAATAGTGGAACTATTCCACTCTATCATAATCTCCCCCAATATTTGTCTCCCAAGAGCAGCTGGCTTTCAGAGCAGCATACAAAAATAAAGAACTTTCTTTTTTAAAAAAATGAACCCAAAACTTCACAATCAGCATCCAGTTCAAAGCAGCAGAAAGACAGGCACCACAGGTTTCAGAGAATGGGAGGATACCTCTTCCACTTACCTTCTGACCTCTTTTGACATACGCCAGGGAAGGTGGAATATAAATAGAAAGGTAGAGTTGCAAGTGTCCCTTTTCTTTTCATCTGGATTAAGGGAGGCTCCCAAATGATGAAATAAACAAACTCCCTGCAGGTAATTTTGTCTGATTCTATTAATCTCTTAGGCAAAGTTGGTAAACACAGTTAATCTTTCTGAGCAATCTGGATATGTAGGGAGAACAATCCTTTAAAGCATCAGCTTTAAAGCATCAGCCCATCAGTCCACTGATACCATGGGATTTATTGGAAGAAAGTTAAAGAGTCATTTACATATTTATAAAAACAAATAACTCTTGTATTAGTTAAGACATAACTAACTAAATCTATAATATGCATGCTATTTTAGTCCACTATTCTTCTCAGGGTTCCATATTCAACCGCACCTTTTACATTGATTTTATTTACAGATGGATGTAAATCCTATGGGTTCACCGACAAATGCACGCTCGAGAAAACCGCGCCGACAAAACCGCGCCAAGAAAAGAGCGAAGTCTAAATCGCGCCCACAGAAGCGTGCCGATAAATGCGCGTCAACGAAAGCGCGCTATCAACAAACCACGCGAAAACAAGGTAATAACCCTAACCGTAAACCTAAACCTAACCCTTAGGGTTATTGCCTTGTTTTCGGGTGGTTGGTTGATAGTGCGCTTTCGTCTGCGCGCATTTATTGGTGGGCTTCTGTGAGTGCAATTTAGACTTCGCTCTTTTCTCGCCGCTGTTTTGTCGGAACGCTTTTGTAGGGCGCGCATTTGACGGATCACGAATCCTATGGATGCAACCAGAAATGGACTCAAATTGATTAGGAACAAGACTAAACGACCTCCTTTTGTTTATTTTCTTGTGAGGTTAAAATAAGACAAGGGACGCGGTGGCTCGGTGAATAAGACACTGAGCTTGTTGATCAGAAAGTTGGCAGTTCAGTGATTCGGATCCCTAGGGCCGCGTAACAGAGTGTGCTCCCATTACTTGTCCCAGCTTCTACCAACCTAGCAGTTCAAAACCATGTAAAAATGCAAGAAGAAAAATAGGAACCACTTTGGTGGGAAGGTAACAGTGTTCCATGGGCCTTTGGGATTTAGTCATGCCGGTCAGATGACCCCCTAGACGTCTTCGGACAGTGCTGGCTCTTCGACTTAGAAACGGAGATGAGCACCGCTCCCTAGAGTCGGGAATGACTAGCACATATGTGCAAGGGGAGATGATGAGGTTCTTCCAGAAGCCACATGTTACTGTAAGGGGAGCAAAAAATGAGTTGGGAGACAGGGGAAAGCAGACAATTGAATGTACACCATCAGAGGAGCCAAACAGTGTGCAGTATTACTTATTTGATTGGCAAAACTCTGTGGAAAACTCATATCAAATGTCTTCACTGAACCTTCATTGTGTCTGGAAGTCCTAAGACTTTTTGGCTGCAATGTCTGTAAACTTGATACCCTGTTTAGGTAAGATATTTTCCCAGTCTTAGGCTCTTTCTGAGAGCTATTGCCTCCTGAGGAGTCTGGGCTGAGTGGAACAGAAATGTTTAGAAAGCTATTTAAGTGTCATGGGTGGTTGTTTTTTTTAATAAAACAAACTAAGAAAAAAACAAAGCAAACTATTGTATATTTCTGTAGAGGGCCGAAGAAGGAATTAATGTTGGCAGATGGGCAGAGCCCATTATAATAGAGGTTTGTATCAGTGGTGGGATTCAAATTTTTTTACTACTGCTTCTGTGGGCATGGCTTGGTGGGCGTGGTAGGGGAAGGATACTGTAAAATCTCCATTCCCACCCCACTCCAGGGGAAGGCTACTGCAAAATCCTCATTTCCTCCCAACCAGCTGGGACTCTGGAGGCGAAGAATAGATGGTAAGGCCAGTCAGAGGTGGTATTTACCGTTTCTTCAAACTAATCAGAATTTCCACTACCGGTTCTCCAGAACCGGTCAGAACCTGCTGAATACCACCACTGATTTGTATCATTGTATCTGAAAGATTTGAAAGATTGAGAAGAAAAGCTGTTTCTTTTGCTATGTAGAGCTGTACTTCTGCAGTTCGTTGTCAGATGGAAAGGGATTTTTACTGTATAGGAAAAGTCAAGCTAATCTTGGAACTAGATGTTTTGCACTGTATTATATACAAATACATGCATTTGTCTTACTTTGTCTCAAATTGACAAAAGGAAAACTACTGTCATAAAAACAATACTTCTGTAATGGATCATTTAGTCATACATTGCAATTTGAAGTAGCTTTGTTATATTTCATGCACAACTGATTGACACAACATGCATAGCAGCTGCTAAGCTTTTACTTAATGTGCTGATCTGAATACGGCTCTCATGTAACACCAGCAATGGCTTCATTGGGCAATCAAGAAGAAATTACATGTGCTCATCCTTGGAAATGCTGCAAGAACTGTATCCAAACCAACCGTGTCAAAATGGATTGGAATATTAGATATTATGAAATAATTTGAGCCCAATCTGAAAGACAACATACAATACTGGAACATTTTTGTGGTCTTTGCTTAATAAGGATTCATTTATTCCAACTCGAGATGACAATGAACGAATGGTACCTATGACAAGTCCTTGAAGTTCCTTCTGTTGCAGCATCCCTATAGTCACATGATTGCAATGTGGACACTTGATGCCTTGCTCATCCTTATGATGTTGCGGTATCCTGCAATCAAGTGGCCATCATGTACAACCTTCTTTGTTGGCCTCCTACAAGCAAAGTCAATTGGGAAGCCAACAGAAGGCCCCATAACATCCTTGCTTAGCAGGGACGTGCAGTCACTAGAGGCAGGGGAGGCGGGGCCTCACCAGTCTCCTCAGGGAAAGGAAAGGATTTTAAATAATTTTCTTAAAATAATTAAAGCCAGGGTAGTTGCTACCAGATTTCAAGTCACAGTGGCTTGGTGTCTGCTCTCAGTATTAACTAGGAGGAGGCCAGAGAGCTAGGGGCCTCTTTTGCATAAGGAATTTTTCGCCTTTTAAGAGTTAAGCAAGGGTTAACAAGCGAAGAATTTCTTATGCAAATGAGGCACGTATTCTCTTGCCTCCTGTAGAGGGCATTTTTAGAGGCTTTTTAGAGTTCTCTGGGAGCGACTAGCTCAGTCTGACTTCAGAGCTCTGGCTTTTCAAGAGGGGAGGGCAGGGCTGGGAGAAGCAGAGTTGAAATGTCTCTGAAACAGCTGGAAAAGGTGCGTGTGGGGAGGGGGGAGGAATTCAAAAAGTTTGATCGGAAGGCAGCAGGGGAAGGGAGGGTATGGCAGAAGAGCTGCTTTCAAGCCTTTGGAAAATATATCCAATCCAACTTCTGTGTTTGTGAGTGAGTGAATGAGAGAGGGATCGAAGTTCTCTATGTCCGTGTGTCTGTTTGAGAGAGGGGGGAGGGAGGAGATAGGGAGGAAGGAGGGGGAGGGAGAAGAAAAAGAATGGGAAAACTTATTTTGCAAGGGGGAAAAATGCTGTCGCTTTAAATCGGAACTGAGCATGCCTGGCTGTGGAATTCTGGGAGTTGAAGTCCACAAGTCTAAAAAGTGCCTCATCAGGGCTAAAGCTGACTGCACGTCACTGTTGCTTAGTGATGATATGGAATTTACTTAACGACAAGAACAAGAGCCAATCTGAAGTAATGGTTAGGGTGGTGGCCTAGAAACCAGGAAGACTTGCCTTAGGAATAAAAGCCAGCTGAGTGACTTACGCCCAGTCATTCTCTCTCAGTCCAACCCACATCACAGGATTGTTATTGTGGGAAAAATAAGAGGAAGAAGGAAGAGTTTGTATGTTCACCACTCTGAGTTACTCATAAAGTACCGTATTTTTCAGAGTATAAGACGCACCAAGATTTTGAAGAGGCAAATTTTTTAAAAAAGGTTTTGCACTCTGCAGGCCTCCCAAAAATGGCCTGTTTTTCGGAAAAATGGGCCCATTTTTTGTAAAAAAAAAAAAGAAAGAAAGAGGCATGCATAGTCTTTAGGAGGCTTATAGAGTACTCCTGGGGGCTGGGGCGCAAAAATGAACAAAAAATTGCCTCTTTTTCGCTCATTTTTGCTCTCCCCAGCCCCCAGGAGCCCTCTGGAAGCCTCCTAAAGGCTATGCATGAGCATTTTTGCAAAGGGGGAGGGGGTTCGGGAGGCTAAAAATGCTGTATTCAGTGTATAAGACGCACCCAGATTTCCCCCCTCTTTTTTGAGGGATAAAGGTGTGTCTTATACTCTGAAAAATACGGTAATAAAATTAGGATTTAAAACACCCCCCCCCCCCAAAAAAGTGCTGCAATGAAGTTACATGATGTCACACTTTATAATTGTGTTTGCTGAAAATGCAAAGGATTTACATTGTACTAGAGATAAAAGAGAACAGTAAAAAAAAATGGGACTAAAATTAAATATAAATACCAAACTAATGACAATAATCAGAACAGCCAGCCTTGGAATTGACAATGAAGATTTCAGAGTTGTGGATCACATTTGCCCTTTTAAGATCTACTATCCTAAAGGAACAAGCAGACAAGAAATATGCCACACACAAGCACTTGGTAGAGCATGGAAAAGATATCGAAATGCCCTGATGTGTCGCACCTACCAAGATCAGGATTATGTATGTCATGATATTCCTTCCAAAGTTGAAGATAGAAAGTGTATTGATGTTTTTGAACTTTGGCGCCGGAGAAGATTCCTGAGAATACTGTGGAAAGTCAAGAAAACAAACAAAATGATCATCAAATAAATCAACCCAGAGTTCTCACTTAAGGCTCAATAATGAGGCTCAAATGATCCTACTTTGAATACATTATGCAAAGATGTAGCTCTCTAAAGAAGCCTGTAATGCTCTGACGGAGGTGGAAGGAAAGAGGAGAAAAAGGATGACCAGCAGCAAGGTGGATGGACTCAGAGTAGCATGAAGGCATCATTGGAATTATTGAAGGACCAAATTAGGGTTAAATCATTATGGGGAAATATTGCATGGGTAAATCCCTTAAAGTTGGACATATATTTTAGCAGTTTACAGGGCTGAACAAGGTCTCAGATCCAGAGACTTTTTGACTACTAAGGTAACAACTATCATATCATTTTCACGAAGAAGTCTAAATAGAAGACAAAATAACACAATAGCAGGGTTGAAAGGGACCTTGGAGGTCTTCTAGTCCAACCTCCTGCTGAAGCAGGTGACCCTATACCTGTGATGGCGAATCTATGGCACATGTGCCCAAAGTGGCATGTGGAGCCATGTCGCCTGGCATGTGTGGCATCACTTGTTCCTCTTGTGGGTTTCTGGCGTGCATGTGCATGTGATGTTCAGCTGGCCTTTGAGCATGCACCAGTGCCAGAAACTGGAAGAGCTGGTCTTCCATTTTCCAGCATGTGCCAAGGCCAGCTGATTGTCACATGTGCATGCGTGCCAGTAACCGAAAGACTAGCTGGCCAGCATGCATGCGCGCACTGGGAACCGGAAATTCATTTGCTATTGCATGCATGCCCCCCTCTTCTTGGTCACGACCCAGATGAGCGCTCATGCTCCCTTTTTGGCACTTGGCGCCGAACAGGTTCGCATCACTGCCATTTCAGACAGGTGGCTCTCCAATCTCTTCTTAAAAATCTCCAGTGTTGGAGCACCCACAACATCTGGAAGCAACCTATTAAGCTGACTAATTTTTTTCGCTGTCAGGAAATACGTGTCACTAATTTAACTGCAGTGATTACTAAAAAAAAAACAGGGGCAAGAAAGTTTGTAAAATGGGGCAAAGCTCACTTAACAACTGTCTTGCTCAGCAACAGAAATTTGGGGCTTCGTTGTGGACATCAGGGGAGGAGTACCTGAAGAAGAACATTCAGAGAAGACTTCAACAGCAGGGAACTTACAATATATGGCAGTGTTGGTGAACCTTTTCGGCACCGAGTGACGAAACAGAAGCACACGTGTGGAGGAGCACTGGAAACCGGAAGAGCAGTTCCCCGGTACATGTGCGCGCTGAGAAGCTGAACTTCTATATTCTGGCATGTGCGCCACTCACGTGGTATTCTGGTTTCTGGTATGCATGTGCACGCAAAGACCAGCTCGCTGGCACTCCCATATGTGCCAGAAACCGAAAGCTCAGCTTCCCAGCATGCACATGCATGCCAGGGAGGTGCTCTTCCAGTTTCCGGCACTCCCGCTGGAAACCAGCTGGAAAACCAGCACGCCAGAACCAGGAAGAGCAAGGGACAAAGGCTGGCATGCCCAGTGAGGTGGCTCTGTGTGCCATTTCCAGCACACGTGCCATAGGTTCACCATCACTGGTATATGGGTTTCTTAAAAATCTCCTCCATAATTGTTTTGACCCTCTCCTCTATCCAGTAACGAATGCCGGGACAAGCTTAGCTGGAATGCCACAACACTTTATTAGCAGGACCATAAATCTTGGTGGCTGAAAGCCCAAACACGAACGAACAGATAAAGAACCTTAGCAGCAACTCCGACTCCGACAGATACAGATAACAGCTTCTCCAATGTTGATAATTAAGTTGAATCCTGCAACCAGCCTCCTCACAAAGTCTCTCCTTATATACTATCTTGAGAGGAGCCTAATTACAACCACCTTGGTCCAATTATCTTCTGTATCTACGTAGTTGTTCTCTACATCGATCTGCGCGCCATTGCTGGGCATCCAGGACCAACTCCCTTGTCTCCTCCCCACTGCTCCAAGGCCTGACGTCAGGAGCACACTCCCTTTGGCTTTCACAGCTGCTCCATGCCTCAGGTGCCTCCTGGTGGCCAACCAGCCTCTCCGATCCCTGCTCGGAGTCGGAACCCTGTCCAGGGTCCTCCACATCTTCCAGAGTCGACTCATAGGACCCCCTCGCTCTTGGAGGCTGTTTGCAGCTCCAACGGTTCCTGCTGGGCCACAACAATAATCTTTTACATCCATGCTTTCTAGCTAATATGCTTACAGAGGATACCAGAAGCAACTGCAAAAATATGGGATTGTTATTCTTGATACGGAGGTACTGACAATGTAGATAAACTCAAAGTTACTGGCACTGAAAGAGCAACATTTGTTTGGTGAGTGGGTCAAGGCTTTCACAGATGAAACTATTACAGAGTCAGATGGAACGGAGATGCTGACAGAAATTCATTTGGCAACAAAATGCATGAACAGATGCAGTGAACACCATTAACATGTATCTGATAGAAGAAATCTTGGCACCGCCTGTATTAAAATAGGAGAGCCTGTGGTTGACTTTTTGAATTAGTGCTTTGAGGTTGATACTGAACCATTGTTAATTATGAAGCCTTCTGCCACTTTCCGATCTACAGTAAGCCTGGAAACAGTTCATAAGGTGTTAGGAACTGACAATAGATCTGGCAGGACTTTCATTAGAACATGAGGACATAATTTAAATTGTCAATCTGACAATTTCAGTGACATCTGCATGATGACATTGGACAGTGCAAGAAAATGGAACAAATGAAACAGTCATTATAGAAAAGTGTCACAGCAACACTCATAGCATCTCATTAGCATCTGGGCAGTGTTGAAATTTGTACCCCCAAAGAGCATCGCAGTTGAGTCAGAAATTTAATATAGCAGGTCTTTGAGTTAATGGATTAATAAGTGGACACCTGTCAGTTAAAATGGACTTATCTGTTCAATAACAGGGGGGGAAAAAACAAATCTGAGACACAACAAGAAACAATGTTGTGGCTGAAGATGATTTGGGAACCACAAGAACAACAGATTAACGCACCGCAAAGAGGTAGCATGGAGGCTGGGATAAACAATGCATACACAATCCTGCCCGATTTTCTAAATGTATTTGTGACAACTGTAGTTTAATACTTACTGCACCTAGAAAAATGCCCCATCAATCACAATGAGGTGTACTTCACGTTCTGTGTTTCTCTGGTACATTTCACTAAAAACATTGGGACAACTTAGGTTAATTTTGCACATCAGGCTAAGTAGAAATGTGGTTTCATTCAGTTTTGGCTTAACCAAGAAACCATAGTTTTAACTATTGTGGTCAAATTCAATATGTTGAACCTGAACCTGGTATGTCTGCAATTAATTTCAGCAAAAGTCCATTCTAACTATGAAATGGATTGGAGATCCAAAATGTTTTCTCCACACTGACCTTTAGTTTTTTAAAAAATTAAAACAAAACTAGTAGGGTAAGAATCAGGAATATTCTTATAGATAACAATGCTATGAAACGTATCCAGAAGTGAGGGGCCCCACTGACTCACATAGAACCGTACCGATAATAGTAACAGTGATACATTTGGGAAATCCAGTAATGAATGAAATGTTCAGCAGCTAGTTAAGAAGGAATTTCCTCAAAGACAATATGGGGATAAAATATGTACTGTTAGAGATGGATGTTTTCTGTGTTTCATCAGTATTCCCGAGAGTAGGAATTTGACTAATGATTAGTTGAAGCAGAAAGGTGATGTGTTTATAAGAAATTATATGGGTTTAGTTAAAATATACCACCTTGGAAGAAAGGCAGAAGGAGACTGACCTCAGACTAGTAATCTGAAGCGTTGAAGGGTTTATTCCCCTGTATTCATAGCATCAAGAATTATTAGAGAAACAGATGCAGTTGGAGCATTTCAAGAGAAATGATAACAAATTGCAAATTGGGTGCATGTGTGGATGTGGATGTGTTTAAATTTTTTAAAAGAAAAGATCAAAACTAATAGAAACTAAGGGAAAGAAGAAAAAGAAAGAAATCAAGAGAAAAATATACACGTTAATGGCTTCTGATATTTTCCACAGCAGTTGTAAGTACGATTATATCTTAACTTTTCTCGCTACCAACTTCATAATATTATTCTTCGTATAATCCATCTTGTCTAATTGTCACAGTCATAATTCACAAGTTCTTTTTTTAATTTTTATGCAACAAGTCTACAAAGGGTTTCTAGTCACTAATAAAGGTAGCAAATTTAGCATTCGGAGTTGAATATTATTTTAATTAATAACTGTATTTGTTCCGAAGGATTCTATTTCTTATTTGTTTTATGTTTCGAGTTTTGTAACCTGATTCAATTCATAGAGTGTGGGCAATGTATCACAGGGTAAAAATACAGAACATAAAAACAATGGATACACAGCTAAACCAATGCCAGTCCTTTTGCTAGTTACAATAAATGTAATTAAGAAACACACTATAAGGATGCAGCAATCCAATATATACTTATCACATTGATTTCAGTGGAGCTAAACTTATTTTCTCAACAAATAAAAGCGCCTCTGAAGTACAGTGTTGGAAGCACTGATTCTGGCTAAGTCATTTTAATTTCTGGAGCAACTTGAGAGCTGTTTTCCTAAAATCCCTTGCAATGCCTTACTGTTCACCCATTGGCCATGCCCACGCTGGGCTGGAGCTTATAGGAGATGAAATTTCATATACTTGGAAGGTATATGAATCATAGAGAGGAAAATTGCTATTTGCAACTTCAAAGTGTTATTTCTTTTAGCTACAAACAGATCAGGGCTGTAATTTTTGAATTATATGATTCAATTCTGGTCATTTATTGCTGATGTAAGAAATTGTTGGTGATGCATTTTTTTTTCTCATTTTGGTGCACCAAAGAAATGCATTATCTCCATTGCGGGGGGAGGGGGGGATGTATTTTGTTTCACCTACTCTGGAAAAAATTAGGGAAATCAAAAACCAAAGCGCTCAAAAGTGAATGCTAAATTTATTTTGAAAAATGGGGCATTGATTTGAGTAGATCTACATGTAGTATGAAAGCTGCAAATCCTACACATGTTGGTTTCAAACCCTTCACTGCAAGTTTTTTATGAAAAGCTTCTAAGCCCTAGAATGTTTATAGGTCAAAGCAGTAAAATGAAACTTTCTGTTCTTATAACTTAAACTGCTGCCCAGACAATTAGCTTAAATGATGCTGTATTGCATTTACACTGTATTGCAAACTTTCCCAGAAAGTTCATTGTTGCTTTTCTGGAGATTTCTAAATTTGTGTTTGCATTAACAACCTTTAAAAAGCTGAATATCTATAGCCTTAGGCTTTTTAGTGAAAGGGGGCACATTGCATGTGTAGCTTATTGGGCCTGATAAATATAATTTTAATGCTAAAGACACATTTGGGCCCATAATGGTTAAATTAGTAAGCTTCATAACATTCCATTGTAGTGTTTCAGAATAGCTTTATAAATAGGGGATTGTCACTGAGTCATATGTTAGAGGTCAATTCCGCTCTTTTCCTTTTTGGCTACTCAGATGTTTTTAACTGAAATCCAGTATCATACAATAAAATAATTTTAGGATAGTTACATTTTTACAGTAAGGACTCCACCAATCAAAGTTCTAAAAGCCACAGAAATGTGTTGCCAAGATATATTTTACGATGGTCTTTCCGAATCTAGGGGAAAACTGATTGTAATTGAAGATAGCCATTAATTTATTATATTGTAGTTATTATTTTAGATGACAGACCTGTTTTATAGGCTTGGCGTTGGTAATAATATATGGTAACAGTAATGACAAGCTTGTATTACATATAATATTTACATTTTAAATATGCAGTGTTAATATGCAGTGTTTTGATGATATTTACAACTGTGTTATTTTCATCATATAAGTTTAGAAATATGTTTCATTGAGTTTAATTGTATTTACTTTCAGGATAGTAATTATGTAACAACAATCTTTCTAAATTGATCCCTATAAATAGAAATATAAATCTCTTGGTTCACAAACCCAGTGAAAACCTGCATCCTAAAATTAAGATTACTTTATTTAGGACAACAAAAATACAAATGACCACTAGATGGCAGTAATCAGAGACAGAACACTCTAGCTCTGTACTGTAGTCTTATCAGTGGTCTGAATTTTTGCAGTCCAGTATGGGAGCTCTTAAGTAAGATTGCTAGCCTTTTTTTTAACCTGCAACTTTCCTTTAACATTAGTGATTTCTATCGCTATAAACTGCATCAAAAGTAGTATATCAATCTTCTAAAAATACAGCGTTCACACACATTAAATAATTTGCCTATTGCTTTTTGTTGCTAAAGAGACAGTATTAAACCAGATAACTTTCCTGTTTTAGTTAGTTAGTTTAACAATAATTAAGTGGGTTGATGCCTGAGCTTAAATGTAAGTGTCAGGACTGAAGATCATTTTGTTATCTGGGAACAAAATAAATAACATGGAAACTAAAACTGTCCTGAAACCCTACTAGTTAAGGCAATCATTATGTGATGACAGAACTGGGGGATTGAAAACATTTATTACTCTATATTTATTTGTCAAATGTTCATGTTAGAAAAATATATTTTTTCCAGTTTAAACCCCTTAAGAGTTCATAAGGCAGCTCATGTAAAATTCAAAAGTATTATAATTTGAAATCAATATAGAAGGGAAAGTTAAACCTAGTAAAGACCTTAGAAGTTGTACTTCTATGTTTACAAATACCATGTAATGAGTTATTCTAATCCTTGCTAAATCTAATATTGTGGTTTGTGTAGTTATTGTGTAATTGTGTATAATGTAATAGTGTTGCTATTTCCAACATTCGAAGAATATAAAAATTAGTCATCCAGGACATTCATCATTTTTGTTATGCTGTAGATGGAATGGGAGATTATGTTTGCATTGCAATACACTACAAAGAATATTTTTTATTGTTTCTGTCAATCAACTCCTAAGAATTAGAACCATATTATTAAATAAACTGGGCTTTAAAACAATGTGTTTAAAACACATCATACTCCCATTAATCCTCTCAAAAAACAAACAAGTCATTTTCCATGTTCTTTTTAATAAGTCTAATACTTTCTCCTTTAAATAGCAATAGCAATAGCAGTTAGACTTATTTACCGCTTCATAGGGCTTTCAGCCCTCTCTAAGCGGTTTACAGAGTCAGCATATTGCCCCCAACAATACGGGTCCTCATTTTACCCACCTCGGAAGGATGGAAGGCTGAGTCAACCCTGAGCCGGTGAGATTTGAACCGCTGAACTGCAGATAACAGTCAGCTGAAGTGGCCTGCAGTACTGCACTCAACCCACTGCGCCACCTCAGCTCAAATGGTCTTGTCAGGTTCCGAAGGGTTAATGAAAACAGCCAAACATAGAAACAGTGTGTAAGGTACAAACCAACCAACAAAGGACTAAGGCTTTGAATAAATTTGATGCTTCCCACCACCTTTTATCCTATGGTAATTAGGATAAACCGCACCCATCACCTTGTGACCCAGAGCAAAAACCACCCAGCAATTAATCATGGATTGTTAGCTTTGTAGTTTCTTCAGCTAAACAGCTTGTGGAGGAGGGAAGGTGAGTCTTGGCAGCTGGCCCAGTCTTCTCCCCTGAATGGCAGCTCCAGGTCTTTGGGCTGGCCAGAGCTGACAGGTCTTTCCTCAGTGCAGGATTTTGATTGAGAAACTAGTAAGCAAATAGTTGTTGATCACAGGTGGGATTCAGCTGGTTCGAGCCGGTTCGCACAAATAGGTTGTTAATTTTTTGCACAGTTCAGAGAAACTGCAAATTGAACCACTGGCTGGCTCCCTCTCCATCTCTCCCACTCCCTCATCTCGCTTGACCTGCCTTGGCCAGTGCCTCGACCACGCAGCCCAGCGGATTTCTGCCTGGTGAGCCTTCCTTCCCTGATCTCTGCCCACCCAGTTACAGGACCACCCAGCCACGCCTACCCAGAGAAGAGATTGTTAAATTATTTGAATCCCACCACTGGTTGTGATGCCCTAGCAGCATTTTGACCCAGGTTTGCGTGAAACTTCAATATATGTAATTTGGGGAAATCTAAAGGTTTCCAAGCCCTGTATCTTGACTAACCTTTGATTTCTTTCCTTTACCAGTCTATTATTTCCTGGACCTTCTAAACAGAACTGGGTGTTGACTGAATAAAATTGATTTTTTTTTCTGAATTAGGTCCTTAGCCTATCCGTTCCCAAAAATGCATGCTTATGAAGCAGATATTCCTTTGAAACAGATTTCCCTCATTAGAACTGTGCACATTGATTCATGGATTATTCTTTTTTTCCTCTCATGTACACAAATCCATACAAATAAAGTTGGGAGGCCAAGTCACATTATAGCATCAGGAGTAGATTCTATTCTCGCACAGGTGTACCTTACAGAACTCCAAGGAACTTCTTGGAACTTTTGGTTACTATCCATCTTCAGATAACCAATCAAGACCTTGCTCTTTGGCCAGGATTTTTAAGATGGAAAAATAACTTCTCTAGCCATTTTTTAAAAAACTGAATATTTAATTATTTAAATTTATTGGCTGCCCAACTCCAGTAGATTCTGGGCGGTATACAAAACTAGGAAAAATAGAAAAAACAACTAAAAAGATTGAATCACATAGACAGCCCAGCCTAAAATAATCTAATAATCTAATAATCAACAAAAGCAACAAAACAAAATAGGGGCTATTGTACAAATTAACAAGCAGCAACCCCGGGCCTGCAACAAAAGCCAGATTTTTACGGCTTTCGGGAACCAAACGGGCACCCTCCTTATTTCTGGATGCTGTTCCAGAAGATGGGAGTCACATCAGAGAAGATACGGTTCTTAGCTCCTGTGAGCTAGCAATGTTAAATGGAGAAGATCTGGATTGTTTCCACCAGTGGTGGGTTTCAAAATTTTTTAGAACCTCTTCTGTAGGTGTGGCCTGCTTTGTGGGAGTGGCTTGCTGGCCATGTGACCAGATGGGAGTGGCTTGCTGGCCATGTGACCGGGTGGGAGTGGCTTGCCAGCCATGTGATTGGGTGTGCATGGCCAACTTGTAAAATGTGGTGAAACTCACTTAACAACGCTCTTGCTTAGGAACAAAAATGTTGGCTCAGAAACTTGAAGCACACAAGTCTTAAAGCTGTCAAGTTACAAGACCCTTGCACCCCTAACCCTTTAGAAAAAAACAACCCGGGGTGTTCAAACTTGACAGATTTAAGGTTTGTGGACTTCAACTCCCAGAATTCCTCCTCCAGTAATGTTGGCTCAGGAACTCTGGCATTGAAGCACTCAAGTCTTAAAGCTGTCAAGTTAAAGACCCTTGCACCTCTAACCCTTTAGAAAAAAAACCCCAGGGATGTTCAAACTTGACAGCTTTAAGACTTTAAGATTTAGATAAGACTCTTAGAGGCGGGCAGGGCGATTGGTGAGCCAGCCAATCAGTGAGCAGCGGGTGGGGCAAGCGTGGTGTGGTCGGGGCGGGGGAGGGAGCTGGAACCGGTTCTAAATGGCACGGTAGATTTGTAGAACCTCTTCTATAGACGAGGTTAGAAGTGGCAGGAACCCACCCCTGGTTCCCATTCTGCTGGAATGCACTGGGCAGGCAGAAATGATTGGAGAAAAATATTCATCAAATATCCAAGCCCTATACCAGTGATGACGAACCTTTTCAGCACCAAATGCCGAAAAGGTCGTGCAGAAATGTCACATGCACGCTTCTCAGGGCTGCACTCCGAAAAAGCTGAGCTTTCAGGTTCTAGCACGCATGCGTGCCCAACCATCAGCTGGTGGCATGCATGCACAGGCTGTTTTTTTTGGCATTGCTGTGCGTGTAAAGGCACCATGCTCCAGAAATCCAAACATTCGGGTTCTGGCACGCATGCGCACCCAACAATTAGCTGCCAGCGCCCATGCACACGCCAGTTTTTATCACTGCCGTGCGTGTGAAGGACAGCTGATTGTAGCATACACATGTACGCCAGAAACCGCACGTGCCAGATGACATGGCTTTGTGTGTCACTTTGGGCCCTATACCATGCAGGGCTTTATACTGGTAGGTAATAACTATCACCTTTAGTTGCACTTGAAAGCCAACTGGCAGCCAATGCAGCTTATATAGCAGTGGTGACACATGGGCACATCAGCAGTACCTGCTGGCACCATTGCATTTTGACCCAGTGTAGCTTCCAGATGACCAAATCCCCCTCCCCAACCAGTGGTGGGTTTCAAGTAATTCCACCACCGCTGCACACGGCTTTTGTGCATACGCGGCTTCCATCACATGGCAAGACTCAACTGAGCAGCCTTTCGGCACCTGATTTCCTCCATCTCTGTTCTCCGGGGCAGCGGCTGCTTCTGTCTGCACTCCTGGGAGAGCAGTCTTGTGCAATTTAGCAGCTGTGAACCGCCACTTTCCTCTAAGTCCCATCTGGAAAGCTCTGTGGCTTTGAATGTTGTTTCTCTCAGCTGCAGTGCTTTCCGGATGGGACTTAGAGGAAAGTGGCGGTTCACAACTGCTAAATTGCACAAGATGCTCTCCCAGCAAGAGCAGTGGAGAGAAGGAGCTGCCGATCCAGAGAGCACATGGAGCATCTTCGCGAGTGACCAAGGCTTGGCAAGGGGTGGAAGAAGCTGCAAGATCTCTGCTGCAACACTTTCTGGATGAGACTTCTTATAGGTAAGAAGAACTGTCTGGTCAGCCCTCCTTCCCCCCCCCCCTTCGGTCCTTCGGCCTAGCATGGTAGGTCACAGGCTGAATAAATTGTTTTAGCCCAGGGGGGCATTGTTTGAGGCTGGGCTGGGGGAGGAAGCATGTGAACGGAGGCCCATGGCAAGCCCAGAGCAGGGGAATGGCGCATTCCCCTACCCAGCCGATGGAGATATAAAGTTGGGTATCATCAGCATACGGATGACCTCACCCGTGGTTTTATGCAGATGTTGAACAGAAGAGAAGAGAATGTCAAACCCTAATGAAAAATATTTATGGTTTATATTATAGTTTGGATTGTTAGCTAGCTTGAGTACCCCATGGTCTGTGGGATTTACATTGATCTAAATAAACAAATACTTACTAATATGGTAGCTGTATTTATACAGCACACTTAGATAATGATGTGGCTCATTTTGGGGTTTAACTTATTATATGAACCAGCTACTGTGGTTTATATGTTTATGGCTTAACATGCTTTGCAAATTTAGCGCATTGTGGTTTTTCCAACAAATTGCCATTAAACAAATGGTTTGGCTGCTGTACAAATAGAGATGTTATGTTTCTATGAGTCCACCGGACCTGGAATAACAAATGTTTGTACTTGTTTCATTATAGAAGTCCATCTGCAGTTACTTCATAGTCAACAGGGATCAGCATCATGTGTACATAAAATCAACTGGAAAAATGCAAACTAAGTAGCTTATCCGACTTCTATTTATTCGATATCTATAACCACCCATCTCAGATAAATGAGTCTGGACAGCGAGTAATAGTACATGAATACATTATGTTTGTCATTTTATTCCAGGAATTTCACATATGATCACTGGCTCCCCTTATAGAATGGAAGATGTTCACATAACCAAAGAAATGGTGCAAAGAAAAAGCAAAGAAGGTCAAGAATTGGAGTGCTCCTGGTTTAGAAGAACTGCATGGATTCTGGATGAAATCACTAACAAGTTTGCATGCAATATTAGCAAACCAGATGAATTAGGTTCTGGAAACACCAGAAAGTGAAAAACGGCTAAGAACCTTTTTAATTCAGAAGGTTGCAGAAAAGGGAAATAAACCTGAAAATTACAGTCCAATCACTTGGCTGCCAAAAATATACAAATTACTTTCAGGCATTATTGCAAACCAAATTTATGGATATCTATCTTTTTTATAGATGACAATGGATCTTGAATTGATATTGACAACATAATATTAAGGATGTTGTCCACAAAGCCTCATGAGTTCTAGGTATTTTATATATGATTCCTGAAATGTAGAAAAGCTAGATTCAGAATGGAAAAATATGGACATTATGGATTAAATATATTGCGGTCATTCATGTTTTTCTGCTCACCTAGGAGACTTGGTAATATGCCTATTCACATTATGAAATTACGGTTATTAACTTCACATTACAAAGTTACAAAATGTATTAATCTTACCTTTCTCTAAGAAACTGAAAGAGATGATTGAACATTGTAGTAAATCCCTACTCCCACATTCAGTATGCTCCAGTAACTTTACCAGAGTAGACTTCGGGCTATTTACATGAACAAGGCCTAAACAGATATTATTTTTAATTTTAACAACTGTACAATTTTATTCATGCTTGCTTTCTTGTCTCGCTCCCCAAATTCTTCCTCACTTTAACAGTATTGCACTGTAGTTTTAAGACAAAGCACTTCTTGTGTATTTTTGCAACCCTTTTCCAAGTTGCCACCAGCAAAAACAGAGGAGGAAGCATGCCACACTGCAAGCTACATTGCACTAGGAAGCTCAGCATGATTCATACTAAGTAGCTTAGCAGCATTTTTAAGCATTTCCCAGTCTTAACCTGTAATATGAGAGGGACCTTGGATGGAGACTTCTTCCCTACAAAACTAGGCACATGTTCAATATACGGTATACGGTACAAAGTTTAATTTCTTTTATGTTGCTGAATTGTTCCATTCCTGCCACTCCTGGTATTCATCACATATACAGAAACATAAGGCAGATGCTTGCTTTTAAAATTACCAATGATACCCTTTGAACAGTTAACTCATCACCCTTAATTAATCACTACCTTGGTACAAATATTATGAATTATTTTCCACTGTTTTCTTACCAGTAGATTTGCCATCCACATAATGCTCTTGAGATCTTTCACTATTGCATCATTATATTGTGCAATTAAACTTTCCTCCACAGTGCACGCTTGGCTTAGATTGTTTCCAACTAGTGCACAAGGTCCACCCAATTTTCTGCTCTAATATTAGTTTGCTTATCCTTTTTAAACTCTTTTCACCTTAATCTCTGCTTAAGCTCTTATATCTTCTGCAGCTTGACCCTATGTCTGTTTACTCGGTAAGGATGAATTTCTTGGAAAGTACTCCTTGAATCTAGAATGAAGCGGTTCAGTTTGAATTCGTCCCCTCTTTGCGTTTTCCTTCTACAAAACAAATCCAGGGTCCCTTCTGTTTTTTGACTAATCGCTTCAGGAAGACATCCGTTCCTCAAGAAATTGGGAGAATATAGAAACAAAGGATAAAAATCACATACCCCAAAGTAAAAGCATACGTAGCAGGAGCGGGCATCCTTTTGGGACAGTGTTTCTCAACCTTGGCAACTTGAAGATGTCCGGACTTCAACTCCCAGAATTCCCCAGACAGCGAAGCTTCGCTGTCTGGGGAATTCTGGGAGTTGAAGTCCGGACATCTTCAAATTGCCAAGGTTGAGAAACACTGTTTTGGGATGTGCGTGCATTTTTTTTTTAATTAAATCAATCTCTGAGACCAATTTGGGGATAGTCAATGGTGTTCCAAAGGTGCTTTTTCAGGAGGCAACTGGACTTCCTTGTTTTTTCTTTGAAGACGTTTTGCTTCTCATCCAGGCTTGGATGAGAAGTGAAACGTCTTCAAACACACACACACACACACACACACACACACACACACACCAAGAAAGTCCAATTGTCTCCTGAAAAAGCACCTTTGGGACAACCATCACCTGGATGACTGAGAATCTCTGCAGACTTTTAGTGAATGGTATGATTTATATGCTGGCAAGGTAAAAGAGGCAAGGATGGATGTTCCTCGGCACATAATCAGAAATCATGAAAATCAACCACAAGAGTAAACAACTATTAGCAATCACTTAAAATTAAGTGTAAGCAAAAAAAAAAAAAAAAGGAGATGTGTTTCTTTTGGAGCAAGCCCTGGATTCATTTTATATAATACATACACGGAAATTATAAAATAGGCCATATGTAAAAGCAGGACAAGTTATAGGCCAGGTTTTTTCCCCCCCCCAGATCAACCAGCTGACCTTGTCCTACCTATGAGTGCAGATTGAAAACAAGGAGAACAAGCTGAACCAGCTAAGCTGTTTGCCAGGAAAAAAGTATCAGAATCTCAGGATTGCATAATTACCGGTACCTTTAGCTTAAAACATCCAAACTCCTGGAAAATATGAAATAACAGTATTAGAAACTTCAGCTCTACTGAAAGTCAACAGATATTAAATTTAATTAGAAGACCGAAGAGATGCTTATAGAGGTAGTCCTTGATTTACAGCAGTCGATTTAGTGACTGTTCAAAGTTACAACGGCAATGAAAAAAAGTGACTTATGACCATTTTTTACACTTATGACCATTGCAGCATTCCTATGGTCATAGGATCAAAATTCAGACACATGACAACTGACTCATATTTTTGATGGTTGCAATGTCCCGGGATCATGTGATCATCATCTGACAAGCAAAGTCAATGGGGAAGCCAGATTCACTTAACCACCATGTCACTAGCTTAACAATAGCAGTGATTCACCTAACTGTGATAAGAAAGGTCGTAACATGGGGCAAAGTTCACTTAGCAAATGTCTCACTTAACAACAGGCTCAAAATTGTGGTCGTAAGTGGAGGACTACCAGTTTATGGAATAGAAAGGTCTTTATCAAATACGTACTTGAGAATCAGGGATAAAATGAACTGCTCTCTGAGGTCATGCTTGACTGTTATGTGATTTATTGACTTAAATCTCTTTAATCTGTCTTTTTCAAAAGGTTTTATAAAAATAAATCTGTCAAATAACTGAAAATATGTATTTTAGGGTTGTTACCACATTTATGGAATTTATTTTATTCTGTTGTCATGTTGGTAACCTAGTTTATATGATGGTTTTTAAAAGGAATAACTATCTTATGGTTATGTTATGGTTACTTTAAGACAGGCCTTTCAAAACTGGGGGTCCAGGGCCAGGATGTGACACACAGGCCACGCCAACCCCAATTCTGCAAAGGGAAAATACCTCACGATATGTCACGTGACACAATTGAGTTTGACACCCGTGTTTGAAGATATGTATGTGTGTGTGTGTGTGTGTGTGTGTGTGTAATGAGTGCAAAAGTTATGTATTGTATGTTTGTTTAATATGAATATTACAGTTTAGTGCAATAAAGTTTCACATGAATATAATTTATGAAAATTTTTAAAAAAGATGTCTGGTTATATGTAGATATGTTGTTTTGACTGTAAGCCACCCAGCCTGATATATCTGAAATGAGTGGCTATATCAATCAATCAAATAAGGAAACTATTTGCTATCATTTTCTTCCAGGGTGTTTTTCTAGCTTTCCAGCCCAGCCCTGTGATTTCCTATTGGTCTCCCTTCCAAGAATCAGGACCATGATATATATATATGGCTGCCCATCTCACAATGGGCACACAAAATTAAAATAATAATACTGTTGAATTGAGGATCAACCAGCTAGGTATGTAGGCTGTATCTTCAGTACACAGTTACTAGGTTTACATAAGGATAAAATTGGTTCATGGCAGGACAATTACAGGAGATAAGCAAAATACTTTGTTTTTTCTGCACATTCCATATTGACCAAATGGGACTTCAAAATAACAATTGCTGAAAAAACAGAAGATATGGAAGCTAGTCACCTTTTATCTATGATATATTACATTATTTGTGTCAAATTATGTCTTTTACTGTTGCAACTGACATAGTGACACAAACATTAAAGGTCAACTTCTAAATTATGTAGTTGTCATCAATTATATAATTTTGGATTTAATGGGCATTTGGATTTATCAAATACATCTTCATTCAAATGATCCACTTTTGGTTGTTTTACTCCAGATTTTTGTTACTCAGATTTATAGTGAAGATGGACTGATTGGAGCAAGAAAGTGAATCTGTATACCTTGGCAGAATGCTAACTAAAAAAGAAAAATGGGTGGAAAAAATGTGGTAGAAATGTAACAATAGCATTTAGACCACGGGTTGGCAACCTTAAACACTCAAAGGGCCATTTGGACCCGTTTCCCACAGAAAAGAAAACACCGGGACCCACAAAACTCTTCCCGTCCCTGACTCTTTCCTGAGTGCCCACAAAACTAATATGTGTATTTGAATTAAAGCTTCTGTTTTCTTCTGAAAATTTTCTTTTCTTGGATTTATCGATGGTTGGCCTACTGGGGGTCGAAAAGCTCAATAAATCGCGTGCTGGTGAGTGTCCCACATTGGCAGTTGTGACACACATTTTAAGCGCAGGGAGCCACAGCAGAGGGATGAAAGTGCCACATGCGGCTCCAGAGCCGGGGGTTGCTGACCCCTGATTTAGACTTATATACTGCCCCATGGCACTTTAAAGCACTCTCTGGGAGGTTTAGAATGTAAGCATTATTTGCATATTGCCCCCCAACAATCTGGATCCTCATTTTACTGACCTCAGAAAAGTTAAAGGCTTTTTGATAATATACAGGTGAAACTCGAAAAATTAGAATATCGTGCAAAAGTTCATTTATTTCAGTAATGCAACTTAAAAGGTGAAACTAATATATGAGATAAGACTCATTACATGCAAAGCAAGATAATTCAAGCCGTAATTTGTCATAATTGTGATGATTATGGCTTATAGCTCATGAAAACCCCAAATCCACAATCTCGGAAAATTATGATATTGTGAAATAGTGCAATATTCTAGGCTCAAAGTGTCCCATTCTAATCAGCTAATTAAGCCATAACACCTGCAAAGGGTTCCTGAGCCTTTAAATGGTCTCTCAGCCTGGTTCAGTAGGAATCACAATCATGGGAAAGACTGCTGACCTGACAGTTGTGCAGAAAACCATCATTGACACCCTCCATGAGGAGGGAAAGCCTCAAAAGTTAATTGCAAAAGAAGTTGGATATTTCCAAAGTGCTGTATCAAAGCACATTAATAGTAAGTTATGTGGAAGGGAAAAGTGTGGAAGAAAAAGGTGCACAAGCAGCAGGGATGACCACAGCCTGGAGAGGATGGTCAGGAAAAGGCCATTCAAAAATGTTGGGGGCTTTCACAAGGAGTGGACTGAGGCTGGAGTCAGTGCATCAGGAGCCACCACACACAGACGAATCCTGGACATGGACTTCAAATGTCGTATTCCTCTTGTCAAGCCGCTCCTGAACAACAAACGACAGAAGCGTCTTACCTGGGCTAAAGAAAAACAGAATTGATCTGTTGCTCAGTGATCCAAAGTCCTTTTTTTTATGAGAGCAACTTTTGCATCTCATTTGGAAACCAAGGATCCAGAGTATGGAGGAAGAATGGAGAGGCATACACTTGATGCTTGAAGTCCAGTGTGAAGTTTCCAGTCTGTTGATTTGGGGAGCCATGTCATCTGCTGGTGTTGGCCCACTGTGCTTCATTAAGTCCAGGGTCAACGCAGCCGTCTACCAGGAGATTTTGGAGCACTTCATGCTTCCTTCCACAGACGAGCTTTATGGGGATGCTGACTTCATTTTCCAGCAGGACTTGGCACCTGCCCACACTGCCAAAAGCACCAAAACCCGATTCACCTGACCTGAACCCCATAGAGAATGGGGCATTGTCAAGAGAAAGATGAGAGACATGAGATCAAACAATACAGAAGAGCTGAAGGCCGTTATTGAAGCATCCTGGTCTTTCATAACACCTCAGCAGTGCCACAGGCTGATAGCTTCCATGCCACGCTGCATTGAGGCAGTAATTGCTGCAAAAGCGGCCCAAACCAAATACTGAGTACATATGCGTGCTTATACTTTTCAGAGGTCCGATATTGTTCTATGTACAGGGCGGGGCATAACCTTTTCCTAGGGGGTCACAGCAAGATCGACAGCAGTTTACAACTTCCGCGACACCTCATTTTAAAGCCCATAAAAAACTGAATTGAATGAGCTATTAAATGTTAAATTTGCTTTAAGAATGGCTGGAAAATTCGATTCGGAAGAACAAAGGATCATTGACAGAATAAAATGCATTGCCTTTCGAGAGGCTCGCGATGCTGGAGCGACGTTTATCAATCGAAAATGGATTGCAAACAAATTGAAACGTCATCCGGATTGGGTTACTGATAATTGGAACAAAACAGCCCAAGAATGTTTCACAAAATTTGGAGAAGGGCGTCCTCTGCAACTGTCCCAAGAAAGCAAAGCCATCATTGCAACTGGCAGTCGCAAACAACGAAAAGGAAACCGAAAAGTGGCCCAAGAAATCCTTCAAATTCGTGGAAAACGAGTTGATCAAAGGACAATCGGCCGATATCGAGAACGAGAAGGTTTGAAGCCATTCCACGTCATTTGCAAACCATTGAAAACTCAAACACACGTTCAAGATCGGCTTTGGTTGTGCGATTGGTTGTCTGAATGGACCGAGGAAGATTTTCTTCATTTGGCGCCATCTGACGAATTCTTCGTTTATGCCATTCAAAAACCGAATTTCCAGAACGATCGAATTTGGGCTAAAGACGTCGACGACATCGCCAAACATGAACGATATCGACAAATCGTTCGCAATCCGACTTGCATCGGGATTTTCGTCATTTTCACAGCCAAGAAACTGCATTGGGTTTTGAAGGATAAAGGGGAATCCTGGGATGGCAGTTATTTCCGTGAGAAAATTTTATTGGAGAATGTCATTCCATTTCTCAGTGATCCAGACAATGTCTTGGTGGTTGGTGAGGCTGTCTTTCTTCATGACAAAGCTCCTTGCATGCGTGCAAATGCGACTCAGCAATTGTTAAAGGAAAACAATGTCGAATTTTGGGGCAATGACGTCTGGCCGGGAAATTCGCCAGATCTCAATCCGGCAGAGAACATTGGGGCCATAATTAAGGATGAAGTGGAAGCTCTGATGATTCAGGAGCAAGGTCAAAATCGATGTTCAGTTGAAACTTTGAGAATGAATTTGGAAACTGTGTTGAAAAATCTGGAAAATCGAACGGAACTGTTTGAAGATTTGTTGTGTTCTTATCCACCTCGTTTGAATGCTGTTCGAAGGGCTAATGGTGGTCATACTGACTATTAAATCGTGTCAATAAACTCAGTTTTTGATGGGCTTTCGAATGGTGTATGAATTATTTGTGTTGTTATTACAAGTGTTGCTGTGACCCCCTAGGAAAAGGTTATGCCCCGCCCTGTACAATCCTTGTTTTATTGATTGCATGTAATATTCTAATTTTCTGAGATTGTGGATTTGGAGTTTTCATGAGCTGTAAGCCATAATCAGCACAGTTATGACAAATCATGGCTTGAACTATCTTGCTTTGCATGTAATGAGTCTATCTGATATATTAGTTTTCACCTTTTAAGTTGCATTACTGAAATAAATGAACTTTTGCATGATATTCTAATTTTTCGAGTTTCACCTGTACATGGTGTGCTTCAGGAAATGAATGCTTACTGAAAGAATTGGAAATGGTTATGTATAATATTATATTTCTGCTTGCTTTCTTATGTAGAATGAGAATTATGTCTGTCAAGAGAAACATCAAAGTTTAGGAATGCAGCAGAAATGGGTACTTAAAAAGTGTTGTTCTAAAGCAAAGAAGTGTTTGGGTCAAGAATATATGGTTGCTGAATGAATACAAAAGTGATTGTACATTGTGACAGAGGTACAGTGACAATATTTGGTCATACAGATACATTGAATGATGACTAAATTGCAGAGTGAATATAGGAAGAATGAATGAGGTGGAAGAAGTAAAGGAAGATTAAAAATAAGTCTATGAATTCCTGCAAGTGGAAAAAGGTGTGAAGAACAAAAGCCATCTGTTGCCTAAAATTCTGAGAAGACAAGTCATGTGGAAATGGTTGAGTGGTTTTGCATGCTTTCAATACGCATCCACATTTCACAGGCATACAGAGAAAGAGTGAGTACCACAGCTCTGCAGAACTTCAATTTTGTTGCTGGACTAATTCCTTGACATTCCCATACAATTGAGTGCAGTATACTTGAGAGCTGAATACACCCTTGTTATTCTACAGTTAACTTATGGATCAATGGTCACTACTGGCAACAGGTTGCTGCCAAGATAATTGAACTGGTCCATTGTGTTTCTGCCATTTGATTGTGATGTTGGGTACTCTGTGTAGTACGTGATGAGCAGACTGCTGCATTACTTCAGTCCTTTGCATATTGATGGTGAATCCAAGGTTATCAGAAGCCATAGAGAATTTATTCATACTAACTTGCAACTCCGGCTCTGAGCCAACATTCAGGGCTCAGTCGTCAGCAAAGAGGAAGTCTCCCAGAACCATTTCCTTCACTTTGCCAATAGCTTCCCATCCTCTCTGAACTTGAGGCGGATTCCAGCATCACTGTTCTGAAAGACACCATTGAGTATGACAATAAACATCTTGCTGAACTTTGTGGGAGCAAGCAAACAGCCCCGTTTAACACAACTGGTAATTGAGAACGCCTTAGAGCAGGGTTGTCAAACTCGCGGCCCGCGAGCTGGATGCGTCACGTGCTGGCCACACCAATGCCCAGTTTAGCAAAGGGGGGGGGGAAGTCATGATCACGTGATGATGCAAGTTTGGCACCCTTGCCTTAGAGGATTCTCTATTTTCCAGCACTAGGCCATCATGCCAACATGGAACTGACATTTCATCTGAATTTGGTCAAACTTTGACATGAGTTTCCATTGGCCCCTTTTGGTTGACAGTATTGAATGCTTTCATGAAATCAACACTGGTTGCATAAAGTGTGCGATTCAACTCCTGATGCTATTACCAGCAGGTCAATCATGGTGCAGTCGGGGAATCCTGTCTATCATTTTTTACTAATAAACAATGGTTGTTCATAGAGGGCTAGTTGTTCAGCACATTTCTGCAGTATCTAAGTCTCCTCCGTAATGAAAGTTGTGCCATCTATTCGCGACAGACTGAGATCTCCAGGGAGTGCTAAAGTCTAAATAAAACCATTTCAAGTCTTTTCTGTTAGCATATCCCTACATTTTGTCTGCCTTGGTGCTCAGCCAGGCATCTTGCATTTTATGCAGTTTATTCTGGATTATCCTACGAGCAATGGAAAAGGCGTTTTTCTTGGCAGCTGATAATAAGCTGTCCTGGTGGACATGGTGAAAGGGATGCTTTTCAACAAGTAAAGCCTGTTTCTCATCATTTTCATCAAACCAGTCATGCTGCTGGAGAGTCCTAATATCTTCAGTGCACATGGACAACATCCCTGAAGCATTCTCGTTCTCAGCACTGCCAGGAAGATGTAGGTCAGCAGCTAGCTCAATTTTTAAGTCCTGCTGTGGTTCTTTTCACGGCTTTGTATTCTTGTAGTCCTTTCTTGAGTCTGATGAGTAAGTAGGACTGCTACAATAAAACAGAGTAAATTTATCAGGTATGTTCTATCGGTTGAGGAAAGATAGAAAACAGGGTTGAGTTTTGTTGCACTGTAACTATTCTCTTTCTGTGCCCTTTTTATTGTTTCATTTTATGACCTATATCCAGGCTACTTTTCAAGACAAATTAGGTGACACCTTTAGGAAAGGTTTTCTTTTGAATCTTCTGTTCTGACACTTGGTGAAGATTGCAATGCATCTTCACCAATGCAATTGAAGTTCCTGCCATACTTTTCCTCCAAACCTCTTGAAGTAAATGTTGGATTTAATATTTTCCTATAGTTGATTCCTTTTTGGTCACTAAAGCCAGCTTTGCAGTCTCCAAGATATTCTTTTTTTCAACACCATTAAGGTATTTTAGTAAAAAACAAAGTACTCAACCAGGAAAAAAAATTCAGGTTTTCACTTTTTATTTTTTAAAAAGATATATGTGGTTTGCAAAATACTTTAATATTTATTATCCTGACTTTATAAGTACCTCAGGGCGGCAAACATACATAAGACTCCTTCCTCCTGCTATTTTCCTAGATTGGAGAGAGCAGGACTACCCCAAAACCATCCAGCAGGCTTTCATGCCTAAAGTGGGATTAGAACTCAGAGTCTCCTGGTTTCTAGCTAGCACCTTAACCATGCACCAATGTAGTTATTTTTAACACAACCAACTCTCAGTAGATCTTTCGCTTATTTCCATGTTAATATTAATTTATTTCCATGTTAATATTAAATTGTTCTTTTCAACAATAGTTCTCCTAGGAAAGATAACCTTTCCTGCTGATTCATTAAATGAATCCTGATTCTTAATGAAGATTATCTAAAAAAATAGCTGGACCTATTTATACTGTACTCAACCGACTATAGAAGGGGCTGCTCACAACAGCAATGACCTGCCCTTTGTGCTAGATTGGGGCCATATTGTCTGAAAACCTTGTCATAAAAAAGAAAACATTTTGCCTTTTTGGACTTGAAGGTTAAAGTCTGTACAATTTGCTGATCTAGGGAAAGCTTGGTAAGAATATGCAATATGCTGAGAGATTAGCTACCTTGATTTCAAGGGACAAGGCATCCTTTTACTATTGGGACTAAGAGTAACAGTTCAGTACAAGATTAAATGAATTACCTCATAGTGTTACTTTTTTTTTGCTTCTCTTAATGCTAAAAGTACTGTATAACCCCATATTATATGGTAATTATTGCTGGATTAAGAGTTTCAGCCTGGCACTCATTATCTTATATGGCTAGAAAGCTGACTCAACCAAACAGTCACTCCACTTTTAGAGCATAGAATATAGCCAGAAACATCCTCTTGTCTCTCAGCAATTGTTGCACCGGAGCACAGTTGTACGCTGAATTTAATGTAGCAACATAAACAAATACAAGAAAACTGTGATCTATTTTGTGATAAGCAACTAAACACTGGGCTGTAAAAGCATTTTTACCTCATCCTTTTAACTTGCTTTTTACTAAACTGCTTATAAATAAACTGCTTATAAATAAATAAAAAGGCAAGATATTTTCTTTGTAACAATAGATTTTCTTTGTTTTTGCTGGAAATGGGAAATAGATGAAATGACAACATTAAATAAGCTAAACTATATTTAAATGGCACTAGCAATACTACAGGCTCTTATTACAGATAAATTATATGTGTGCCGAAGAATCTATACTTTCACTAATGCCTTGATGTCTCTGCAAGCTTAGCACACTCAGCAGCACATATTTAAATTGTAAGCTGACACCATTTTAGGTAAATTATAAAAGGATATGACAGAAAATCTTTTCCAGAAAGTACAAGAGGTACGTATTTCCCGACACCTACAAGTCAAACATCCATGCAGTTCTCAGGAGTGATCTTTGAAGCCTAAAGTGAAATTGGTCCAAAAAACTTTTTATGAAAGTTTTTCCCCCCCACAAAGATATTGTATATTTCAAAATATTAGCATTTTAAAGCTCAAAAGGGTTTTACCTAATGAAGAAATGCTGGCCACAGATTAAATACACAGGATCCAAACTGAATCTGATTGCCAAGGATTATAGACTTATTAAATAGACTGGACAATATATTTAACGACGGATTATGTTGTTATCGTATTAATTTGCAAACTGGTGTTGTGCATGAAGTGCAATGAAAGAAAATATGCTCAAATAGTAAAGCAAATTAAATGCATACAATTGTTGTTGTTTTTTACTGATGAATTAATAAATATGCGACAAAATAGCCTACTCACACACTTCTTGTTCCAAAATCACCACAGAACTTAAATTTGCCTGGAAATATTTTACTATTTATGGCAGGTGTAACCATGGTGGGATGGGGATAAGATCACAAAGGAGGCGAGACTAGCTCAATTGTGGGTGACAGTAGGTTTCTAAGAGTATCTGCAGTTTGTTTTTAAAGACATAAACCTTTTAAACATAGGGCCTATATTTTTAAACTTGCTTCCTATCTCAACATAGCAAGAAATCACCCTCTTGGTTTCAGCAGCCACTGACCAGAAGGGTGGCTTGCAAGGGCCAGTTCTTTCCTACTCCCCTACCCTAAACTTATGGTAACTCTTAACTAACTTAACTACCTTTTTATACACCAGCATACACTCAACCTCGTCTGAATATTTGCTGAAGGGGCTGATTTCACTTTAAATTTTCTTTGCACCCTAGATTTCCCAAGGACTGCGGGTGTGAAGCTAAAGTGCGGGCAAGGAAAACGGTGCCACCCGGATCCCTGGGAGTCTGCGCCCCTCACAGATAATGCCCTCCGCCGTGGGAACACCTTAAGTCAGTGTTTCTCAACCTTGGCTACTTGAAGATGTCTGGACTTCAACTCCCAGAATTCCCCAGCCAGCATTCGCTGGCTGGGGAATTCTGGGAGTTGAAGTCCAGACATCTTCAAGTAGCCAAGGTTGAGAAACACTGACTTAAGTGCCTCCGCGGCTGCTTCCAACAACTCCTGCGGAATGACTCAGCGACTCCCAATGCCCTACTGACCTCGGAGGAGGAGGCAGTTGGGGAAGCTCTGTTCCTTCTCCCTCTTCCTCCTCCTCCTCCTCCCGAGAGGCGGCCGCCTCAGCAGCCCCGGCCATAAGCGCCAACCACCGGCAACAGGCGTCTCATCCGCCGACCGGTGCGGGCCCCCACCAGCGATTCCCCTGCTCAGCAAACCCGGCGGTCCACGAGCATGGAAGCCGCCGCACCTGCCGAGGGGAAACCTAGGTGGACCACCAAGAGGGGCTGCGATGTTTTACGCGACCCAGCCCTCAACAAGGTTCGCGGGTCGGGCAGGGTGGCTGGATGGAAGGAGCTCCCCCGTGGAAGCGAGGGGCGCGGAGGGACGAGGGCGGCTGCGGGTGGGGTGAGAGCAACAGGGGAGCCCAGGTCCGGCTCGCTTTCCCGGGACGGGCTTCCAAAGCAAGGAGAGTTTTCTCTCTGGGCGCCGAGACTCTTCGGCGGCATGACGTGAATTTCCACGCTTCTTTTTTTTTAAAAATATTTTTTTGGGCTTAACCGAGCCGGCTTGGATTTTGTTTCGGCGCTTGGCTCCGCCTCGGCGCTCGCCCTGTCAGCGAAAAGGGAAACTACAACGACCCTACCGCCCGGTGCAGGGACGTATCGCCCACCCCCCACCTCCCAGCCGCTTTCCCCAGTAATTTGAACCCAGGCTCCGTCGTTTGGTTGGGCTCTTCTTGGCAGGATCGTCCACGCCGATCTCCGTCGGAGTTTAACCGCCGACTGGACGGGTTGTGCGTGAAACCAAAACAAGGCAACGCTTCACGTCCAAGAGAAAGGCGGCTAGAACGGAAAGGGGGACTTAAACACTTTGCTTTAAAACAGTGTTTCTCAACCTTGGCGACTTTAAAGTCCTGTGGACTTCAACTCCCAGAATCCCCCAGCCAGCTATGCTGGCTGGGGAATTCTGGGAGTTGAAGTCTACAGGACTTAAAAGTCTCCAAGGTTGGGAAACATTGCTTTAAAAGCAATGCTGAAAATAGCAGGTGAAGCGGTTCCAAGGGATGGAGGGCAACGCGCTGTTAAAAGGGACTCTGACAGCTCTTAGTAGTAGTAAACTGAAAGTACGGTTAGTCCTCGAGTTACGACTACCACTGAGCCCAACATTTCTCTTGTTAAGGGAGGCATTTTTTAAGCCCCAGTTGATGACCCTTCTTTCCACGGTTGTTAAGTGAATCGCGGCGGTTGATAAGTTAGCACAACCCGGTTGTTAAATGAATCTGGCTTCCCCATTGTCGAAAGGTTGCAAAAGGGAATCACATGACCCCCGGACCCGGCAACAGTCATAAATATGAGCCAGTTGCCAAGAGTCTGAATTTTGATCACGTGATCATGGGGTTGCTGCAAAAGTCATAACCATAAGCATAAAAATGAAAAGTGGTCATAAGTCACATTTTTCAGTGCTGTGGTAACTTTGAAAGGTCACTGAATGAACTGTTGTAAGTCGAGGACTGCCTACAGTGTACCTTCTTAAGCCAACCTTGTACCACCCATCCACATTGTTTTCTTAGGGATGTACAGTGTAATTTTTACAGTGTAAACCTTTTCAGTGTGTGTATATTGTACACAAATAATCAAATCTTGTTAGCTTTTTGTTATTAACAATATCTGGCTTTTTCAGCAAGATTAAGCAATGTCTCTTATCATGAGAACGTTGTACTGTTTGATTTTTTCCTGTCAAGGTGCACTATTTCATTTTTTAAAAAGTCTATTCCTACACTATCTCAACTATATATAACAATCCAAGCAACATTCTACATAGTGCTTCATCTGATTAGAGCTAAGCTACCAGTAAGGCCACAAAGAGGTAGAATGCAATGCAATAAAAAAGTAATATGGGATGAAGGTGAAATTTGCAGAAAGAAGACTAACCAGCTAAAGACCTGTTGAACTGACTAAATTCACATTGAACTTAGGATCTACATGGATGTTACTATATTTTTAATTTTGTTTTGTTTTTGAGAACAGGAACTGAGGAGTATTACTGTATAGCTTTATAAAAGTTTCATAATACCCTGCCATGTAGTAAAATGGTAAAAATACTTGGCCCATCAAAAGACAGGATAAAACCCTTGGTTAGGGCTTCTTTCATGTAGAAAAGCAAAACAAGGATTTCCTCAGGAGAATCGATTTCCCATTGCATTTAATGGGAATTATTTATGGAAGAAGTAATCATAGGACTGCAGTCACGTTGATGACAAAAAATTCAAGTCAACTTGTATTATGTTAGGATAATGGAAATGAAACCTCCATTATTGTGCAACTAACTTCTTTCAGCTTTTTTGCTCAAATGGCAGTAATTTGATATAATTTTCACCACTGCTCTTCCAGTAGGTGATGGGGTGGGTTCCTGCCAGTTCTAACCTCTTCTATAGAAAAGGTTCCACAAATCTACTGTGTCACTTAGAACTGGTTCCAGCTCCCTCCCGCTGCCCGTCCGCACTGCACTTGCCCCGCCCACCACTCACTGATTGGCTGGCTCACCAATCACCCCGCCCACCTCTAAGAGTCCTATCTAAACCTTAAAGTCTTAAAGCTGTCAAGTTTGAGCATCCCTGGGTTTTTTTTTCCTAAAGGGTTAGGGGGGTGCAAGAGTCTTGTAACTTGACAGCTTTAAGACTTGCGTGCTTCAAATGCCAGAGTTCCTGAGCCAACATGACTGGAGGAGGAATTCTGGGAGTTGAAGTGCACAAGTCTGAAAGCTGTCAAGTACACCCCTGGGTTTTTTTTTTCTAAAGGGTTAGGGGTGCAAGGGTCTTGTAACTTGACAGCTTTAAGACTTGCATGCTTCAAATGCCAGTTTCTGAGCCAACATTTTGGTTGCTAAGCAAGAATGTTGTTAAGAGAGTTTCACCACATTTTACAAGTTGGCCATGCCCACCCAGTCGCATGATTGCCAAGCCACTCCCACTCAGTCACATGGCCGGCAAGCCACTCCCACCCAGTCACATGGCTGGCAAGCCACTCCCACAAAGCAGGCCACACCTACAGAAGAGGTTCTAAAAAATTTGAAACCAACCACTGCATAGGTTGTACCTTTCCAACTTTTAATGGAATTTAGGATTTTTTAAAAATATTGTATAATGCTTTTTACTGTATGTCACCCTGAGTTAACCAACCTTATACATTTCTAAAATAAAGAAATGTACCTAATAATAATGGAAACAAATAAAGTTCCCATTATGTTGAATTTGACTATTAATACTTACCTGAACATGTCTGAGGAAAATATGGACATAATTTGCCACTGCATTTAAAAGAATTTTTTAAAATCTAATTTACATAGAGCCCTTGGATTTTCTGTATAGTAGTCTTGTTTCTAAGTCATATCTGGGTTTGACTCTACTTAGCTTTTCTTAAATTAGACCAGGTCAGGTAGATGCTGCCACCTGCTGTGATAATAAGGTGTGTCTGTAGTGCTAAGATGTTACAGGTTAAAATTGTATTTGCACAACACTGGAAAAGTGAAGAGATTCCTACGGATGAGAATGTGATTAGGAAAATATTAGAATGTGCAGAAATGAATAGATTAACACTTGCAATTAAAGAGAAGGAGCAAACTGGATGTTATACTGTATATGGGAACTATTCTACTGATGGTTAGAGAACAAATACGAAAGTTAGCAATGAAAGTATATTAGTGAAATATAAAAAATATATTAATAGAATTAAATAACTTAAGAAGAGGATTGTTATAGTATCAGATATGTTAATGTATAGCAATATTAGGTCATGAGCAAATAATGAGTATGGTTGTTAAATTTAATTGTTATTGCACAAGATATTTGTACCCAGATGACGCACTGTTTAATGGACAATGGATTGCTTCTATTAAAATAAAATAAAAATACATACATACATACATACATACATACATACATACATACACATACACAAAAAATATATATGTTACAGGTACTGTAAATTAAATAATATGGAGCATACTTTGCTATATATGATCACTTAAGTCAACTTTATTCCTTTCCTCTGTACTTATCTTTATCAATATTTAAGCATATTTCTGTTTAAAAAATAAAAGCAGTGAAAAATAAACAAGTCTTTCACAAAGAGGAGTTACCAAATTGTCGATGTATTGCAAGGATATTAAACCACTGAGCATACTTATATAACATATTGAACCAGTAGCTAATCATATTTCAGATTAGCATGTTTAACAAACTCAACCTGTGTTGTTTTGTGAACTCAGAAAATTGGAGAAGTTATGCTTTGTGCTTCATCTTTATTTCCTGCTTTTCCCTTAAAGCCCTTTTTTTAGTTTTGGAGGTTGGATTTTAAATCTGTACTAGTTGTTGCAAAAGGTGCTGAACAGAAAGTACTATATTTCCTTTTGGCAATGGAAGAATGTCATCAATCAAATCCAGCCTTTCTCAATGGGGTTTCATGAAAGATTACTAGGGCTTCCAAGAGAGAATGTGATGGGAAAAAATGTATTTTTGAACTTCTCCTGCTGCATAATGCTACCTTTCATAGCGGTGGGGATTTTTATGTGGTGTGATTCCGCTGCCAGCTGCCACTTTTGCTATATGTTGTATATGTTGTTAAATATGGATTTTGTAGATTATAGCAGCAGTGATTGTATTATGAAATGTTCATACTTTAAAATGATTCTTATATAGGGTTTCCTTGAAATGTGAAAATTGTTTCAAGGGTTCATCCAAGGCAAAATGTTTGAGAGAGGTTGATCTTTTGATGATTACATATTGGTGTGCTGAACTTATATTATTATTAGGTTCTTACCTTTAGTTAGTTAGTTAGTTAGTTAGTTTTATTCCTAGAATCCATCCTATAATTTATTTGGCTCTGCTTCACCTGATTTCTTTTATCAGTTGGGACATCAGATTGCCAATAGGAGTGAGAAATTTTCTCTCAAGAGCTGGACTTGAACATTACCTATTAAACCTACGCTTGTTCCTTAAGAAACTTCTAGTTTGGGTGGGTGGGTGATGCAAGTAGGCATTGTTAGTCTATAAGGATGTGAAAATATTTCCATCATGTTTGCATACAGTTTAAAAGATAGCATGTACTTGTAGCTCTTGATTAAATTTAGGAATAAATGTCACTCAAAATTCTGCAAAGACCTTGTCTTTAACATCTAACAACCTTGGGTCTAGGTGCAATATATGATAATATAACTGGCAGAGTGGAACCTAATATTCTGAACCTCTTTATAACATTCATACTTTTCAGTCAATAACTAAAATTTAAATACGAGGCTCAGTGTTTTTGCAGAGGAAGGAAGATAGACAAACTATCAGTAGTTTAGTTAAATAGAACATTTTCAAGGCTAAGTCTATTTCCTTGTGGAAATAACAGGAAAGTTTGGTGATGCTATTTTAATTAAATGCTGTGAAAGTGATATATAACCTTTTATTTTCTTAGGAAATCATTGACATATGCACCACTTATTTTCTGTCAAGTCTTGAAAATTACAATGCAGACTCATTCTTCTTTGGAAACAGGAATCCTAGTTCCCAAGATAGAAAATTGGGCTATGACTACTTTATCTCTTTTATAACATATACAAGATAATTTAGGGGAAATGAAACCATATCTAACTTTTCAAGGGTCCTTAAATTTTTTACTTATGTGCAGATTATTTTCTTGCGCATCATTAGGAGCCGTATTGCAAAACTGCAAAAAAAAAAAGCTTTCTGTTATAGATATTTGCAATATTTATTTTTAGTTTCTTCTTTGTTTATAGGGTATGAAGTTAGGGCTCAAAAACCTCCGTGTCTTGGAAGCTATATCCATTGAGCTGCTTTTTGCATCTCCAATGCATGTATTGTGAATCACCCAGAGTCATTTGGGGTTGGATAGTGCCTAATCAAATACATTATTAAATATTAAATTATTCCTCACACTCTTTTGCATCCTCCTCCTGCCTTGCTGTACCTTTTGTGCACTCGCCCTGACCCTCCTACACACCCTTATTCCCTTCCCCACCCAGCAACAACTATTTACCTGCCTGTACACCTGTGTCTTGGAGTTTTCTACCAGCTTTCCCACTGACTTCAGTTGTGGGGAAACTGTCAGGAAGCTGCCTAGCCTAACGACTGTGGATGCAGTTACTGGCAAACAGGACTCCAATTGTTGTCATTGCTAACTGATTCATTCTTCCTTTACCACAGAATTGCTGAGTGATGGAAATTCCAGTCCTACCTAGTTGCTCTCATATATTGAAGATTATCTGTATATGTTAAGATTTGTGCCTGACCAGGGACGTGCAGTCAGGGGAGGCAGGGAAGGCAGAGACTCACCACTGTCATCATGAAAAGAAAAAAAAAATGTAAAAGGAAAAAGGCTGAGCTAGTTGTTGCCAGAGTCACAGTGGATGACTCTGCTTAGTGCTTAACTGTTTAAAAAAGCCTCTTAAAAAGTGCCCTCTACAGGAGGAGGCAGGGATTCGAAACGGTGAACTGCTGACATTTGTGATCGACAAGCTCAGCATCTTAGCCACTGAGCCACTGCGTCATTATGGAATGATGTTTATCATTCCATAATATTGATGTTTAGAGTTCCAGTAATAAAAAAAATAGATCTAGAAGGATTTGTGGTGAATCCAGAAGGGCTTTTTTTTTTGCAAGCTTCTGTAATGTATCTTTGATGCCCACCAAAGAAATTGGTGACAGAATTCCCATGTTCCTTCTTATGGATTCCATATAGGTTGTAATCTATATAACTAAGCATGAAAAAAAGAAAGGCAAAATTCAAGCAATCTCTGCTGTATTATTTACTGTCAAATATAGAGATAATTTTGACCATCTGTATACTACTAAAACTCTTGTCTTTGCTTGATTCATAACCTACAATCGGGCAATATTGGAAGGCATGTTAACCTACAGAATGCTAGGATCCATGACCCCTGTGGGAATGAAATTTGGGGAAGTTGTTGCCGCTTCAGACCATCGCTGCCCAGCTGTGGTCAGCTGTACTCACATGTTTATCATTTTCATCTTTGCCTGACAGCTTCCCTCAAGTCAATAGGGCAGTTTGCATGGAGAAAGTCAATGGACAACTTGTCAGGGAAGGTTGTAAATGCACCTTCAGCCAGTCTCTTTGCACCTTCTCTTGCACCTTCCCCAACTTGCAGCCGCCACGTCAGTGGTGGGTTTCAAAAATTGTTTAAACCTACTCTGTGGGTGTGGGAGTGGCTTGCCACCCATGTGACCGGATGGGAGTGGCTTGCCGCCCATGTGACCAGATATGAAGATGCCGATGACACTTGTCAGAACCACCTTAAATCACACACAGCACTGGCATGCATAAGAATATGATGTCAACTTGTTTTTTAAAAGGCATCTTTGGTTTGCGTTAAAACAACTTCAACACACACAATGTTCTGATTGCACCACAAACGCAGTAGTCATCCTTACCTTTCACAGAGGCACTGAGTTTTATAAATATGAGCATCATAGTGTAGAATAATCACATCCAAGGACCAGTGGTGGGTTTCAAAATTTTTTGGAACCTCTTCTGTAGGTGTGGCCTGCTTTCCGGGTCCACTGGTGGAACCTATTCTAACCGGTTCGGTAGATTTAACGAACCATTTCTACCAAATAGGTGCGAATTGGTAGGGACCCACCTCTTTGCCACTTCCTGCATGCTGGCTTTGGTTGAGCAACTTCTTGCCTAGGAAGCTTGAAGAGAGAAAGTCAATGGGAAATTTGGCAGACTAGTCAGTTTCCCTCCCCTGTGGATTCTTTGCTGGTCCCTCTGTACTTACACCAGTGGGTCACTAGTACACTTGGCTCTCTTCCCTACCAGATGGCATCCCCTTACATGCCTTCTGGGAAGGTAAGGGAGAAAAGAGGAAGGGGCGGGAGAAAGGAATATACTTGCCATAAGCATTTGTGCATCATTCTAAATTAAGTAATTTGTTTTGGTTTTGCTTTAGTACATTTAACTTTGTTGTTATGCTTTAAAAACCATTACTTGGATGCATCCGTCAAATTGTGATTGACAAAAAAATCACAATTAAATAAAAGATGGCTTAGAGTGATACATGGTAATTAAGTATGATAATTCAAACATATTGTTTGAATCTTGACATTTTACAAGGTTATAGCCTTATACAGTTCTGTATACATTTGAAATGCATCAATGTAATTAGGATGTATTCCTTGTATCTTTCCGAGATTCTCAGAAATTAAAGGGTTTTTTTCCCCTGAAAGCCATTGTTGATATATTTATTAGAAGGTTTGATTTGTGGTCAAGTAAGTATAACAAAAGACAGAGACCTAGAAAAGAATTGTGTAGATGCGGATAGGTTTCAACTACTTTGATTTCAACACAAAAGAATTGCACATGGAGATTATTAATGTGAGCATAAAGTAGGTTTGACTTTTAAAAGCTGTCTGGACTTGGTCCATGAACAACTCTTGAGGGATGTCTATAGATAAATCTTTCTTTAGCCACATGTGCTGGACTAGATATACCAGCTGAATTCCTAAAACCAAAAGAGAGTAACAAATTTTTTATTTATTTTGTTATTTTTACTAAAGTTTCTGGGCTGGTATTACATCTTTTATAAATATTCAGATTACTGGCCTTTTGTACATTTTAAATACTATTACTGTAATATTTTTCCAAAGAATCTTTCGCATATTATTTTCAGTTTTGAATTCAAACTGTAGACAACTGCACTTCAAACTGTATTCTGAAATTAAATTAAAATTAATTAAAATTAATTTCTTAAGGACCTTTCTTAAGCATTAAGCGCCTTACTAAAAACTGAGTCTCATTCGTGAAATCATTAATTATTTATTATTTATTTTCACTTTAATTAAAATTTAATTAATTAAAGTGAAAATAATGATTTCACAAATGAGACTCAGTTTTTAGTAAGGTACTTAGTATTTAAGATAGATCCTTAGCCTGATCAGAGGTTGCATGTACAATGAATGCATTTCAAATCCAGCGTAGTCATATATAAATATCATTATCTACTTTCACATTGGATGAACTATGATCAGTGGTGGGTTTCAAAGATTGTTCGAACCTACTCTGTGGGTATGGCCTCCTTTGTGGGACTGGCTTGCTATCCATGTGACCGGATGGGAATGGCTTGCCGCCCATGTGACCGGATATGAAGATGCCGACGACACTTGTCAGAACCACCTTAAATTACCTCACACACAGCACTGGCATGCATAAGAATATGATGTAAACTTGTTTTTTTAAAGGCATCTTTGGTTTGCGTTAAAACAACTTCAACACACGCAATGTTCTGATTGCACCACAAATGCAGTAGTCATCCTTTCCTTTCATAGAGGCACTGAGTTTTATAAATATGAGCATGATAGTGTAGAATAATCATATCCAAGGACCAGTGGTGGGTTTCAAAAAATTTTGGAACCTCTTCTGTAGGTGTGGCCTGCTTTCCGGGTCCATTGGTGGAACCTCTTCTAACCGGTTCGGTAGATTTGACGAACCGGTTCTACCGAATAGGTGTGAACTGGTAGCAACCCACCTCTGACTATGATCCATAGTTAAGAAAAAATTCAGCATAACACGATGGTAGGCTATTTTTATATTTTGCAAATTCTTGTCAGATTCTTTATATATTTCTGAATTCATACAGAATTCTAGTCATCAAAATAAATTATGTCTTGTGTTAATTTATATGGCATTTTTGTTCATAGAATATCATAAATTAAGCTATTTTATTGTATACATTTTTACTGTATTTTGATTTCACATCTGCAACCTGAAAGCTAGTATTTCCAAGGATAATGTTTCTTATAAGTGTAATGTGTGCATGTATGGATATATGTTTGTCTGTGTAATTGAATAGGATTTTCTGAAGAGAAAATTAGTAAGGAATCCTACAAAATGTGCCAACATTGTGTGCCTTACTGTTTGCTCCTTACTGTGAAACAGATAAATGTCATTTGGTCTTATGAGGATGCTTTAACAAAATAAGTTAGAAGCATTGTGATTTATGCATTTTATTTTATAGCAAGACATATTAGTAGATACCGAGGGAAATATTCTCTTAGGGATTAGATTCAGTTTTTTGGAGGATGCTTAAATTTATCATTCTCTTTGCCATGTTGCCCATGGCAACATATTTCCCTCCACCCTACCCAATCAGGTGACCCCCCTTCCAAGGATTCTGTGAGTTTCAGAGAATGTGGTGCTTTTCCCCCCACAGACTTTGCAGATGGTAGAAGCAGCATCCAGATCTTCATAGAATACTATTTTAATAGGAGCTGAAATCAAAAATTAAACCCGCACTGAGGACATGGAGAGAGAGGAGGTTTTGGGTTTACTACCACACTGCAGCAATGATTTGAAAGTCTAACAAATATTTCCCCATTATCCTCTTTGCACTCATAATAATATGGTCCCATAAAACATAGGTTAAATCCTTGTTATTCTAATAGCAATATTGGCCGACTTTCTAATTTTCAGTTTAGTTGTTCTGTTATATTTTCTGATCTCAAGTGGAGCTTATAAAAATTCAGCGGGAAGCTAGGAATGTATCTCCCATTTCTAGTTTCTGCTAAGAACTAAAGAAGGAAATAAATCATTAAAGATATAATGAGTAGCTAGTAAGCCATGCAACATTAATGGAACTTTGCATTGGCTTTCATTAGAAGAGTGTCAATTTGTCTTAAAAATAAATAAATAAATAATCTTCCATGATATTTTAGAGAGCCGAGGTGGCGCAGTGGTTAAATGCAGCACTGCAGGCTAGTTCAGCTGACTGCAGTTCGGCTGTTCAAATCTCACCTGCTCAGGGTTGACTCAGCCTTCCATCCTTCCGAGGTGGGTAAAATGAGGACCCGGATTGTTGTTGGGGGCAATATGCTGACTCTGTAAACCGCTTAGAGAGGGCTGAAAGCCCTATGAAGCAGTATATAAGTCTAACTGCTATTGCTATATTTTGAGTCTAACATGTACTAACTAATGGATCCTGCGGCTCCTAGTGGGAAAAGAGCTTAACCTGTTTGTATCATTACTTACTAAAGGGGGTAGAAATCTCATTACAATATCCATAGCTCCATCTGTTGTAGTGAGATAATAATCAGCATATTATAATCATCTGGGGACTGTTTATACTAGTTGAATTTATTCCCCATTTTCCACTATGTCAGTGATTGTGACAGTTTAGAGTTGATAATTTTAGTGTCAATAACCAGCCTTATTTGTTTGTTTCCTCTCTTTGCTGTTTGTAACATCTTCTTTGATGAAGAGATTTGAAGATCTTTTATACAGTTTTATCTTTATTGTGGCATGGTAAGGGGGAAATGGAATTGGGATAATTTATTACCTCAATCACAAAACGTTTCCAAGGGTTCCCCAGCAAAAAAACAAAAACAAAATCATAAGCAGTCTGGTTAAGCCGAACCTCTAACATACCCTAGTCTGTCTAGCAGAGAATGCTTAGTTCTTCATTATACATTTTTCACTTAAGCCAAATCCCAGGAAAAGCAGAAAGGAAGGTGCTTTGAATCATCCTATTCAAAATCTTGACATATATAGCCCATGACAAAGTTTTTGCCAGTCCAGAAAAAAAAAAGGTAGGTACGTAACACTGCAAATTTATAGGTGAGGAAACTTTTAATAAGAAATTATTAAGTCAATTGTCAAATCTTTATTTTTTTTTTAAAAAGGAATAAAAAGAAGATAGCAACCACATAGAATTCCGAACAAAATCCACATTGTTAGCTTAATTGACCTAAGTTCAGAACTAAACTGAAATAAGTATTATTTGTTTATAAGATCTTAATTTCAGAATTTGTTCAAAGTTCATTGTAGAGCACATGTCTGGGGAGAAATTAAGTGGTCCTTTTTGTTGGTTATCATGCAGGCCTTCCTTGCTTTCTATTTTTTTTTAGCAATATCAGTTTTATGGAATGTGGAGAATAATGGGAGAAGAAAGGTAATCTTTGGAGAAGTTGTGAGTTGGTTTCTTCAATCAAGTAAACGCTTAATCTCTGTTATTAAATTTACTAGTTCATCAGCCTTTATCTAATGGAACCCACTTCCAAATTATCTTGGTTAAATGATAAAAGTGCTGATTAGTTTCCATCAATTATGCCATCGTATAAAGCCATTTGTATGGAAGAAGCTTTTTAAAAAAGAAAACAAAAGTGAATTCTATCTGCTCACACCTGTCAGCCAATTTATCTGATGCTTTAACAGCTACAGTTGTTCTTTTCACACTAGGCTTTCCTTTTATTCATAAAATCTAGAAGTGATCACTTCCTAGAGCTGAGGTGGCGCAGTGGTTAGGGTGCAGTACTGCAGGCCACTTCAGCTGACTGTTATCTGCAGTTCAGCGGTTCTAATCTCACCAGCTCAAGGTTGACTCAGCCTTCCATCCTTCTGAGGTGGGTGAAATGAGGATCCAGACTGTGGAGTCGATATGCTGACTCTGTAAACCGCTTAGAGAGGGCTGAAAGCCCTATGAAGCGGTATATAAGTCTAACTGCTATTGCTATTGCTATGAGTGTCATGAATGTATGATACTCCTTACTTGGTGTCTACAAGTTCCACATTGATTAAAAAAATGACATTATTTTAGTAGCAACTTCACAATTTGGTTGATGCACCGTCTCTTTAAGGCCAAAATATGGGATATGCAAAACAGTAATAAGTGGCATGGATATACTGGCTTCCTTTCAGTATTAAGTTTGTTTTTAATATCTGTAAACGAACATAAACTACATAACTAGGGTACGCCCTTAATAGTAAAAGTTGTTTGTTTTCTGTATTACATACTGTCACAATGTCCAGTGTAAGTCACTTCTGGGTATTTCAAACATTGTACAATATTTTGATGTATTATGTAAATAACCTAAGCAAAAAGGAGCTTTTTGTAGTGAAATATAGCTTTGTGCTGTTATAAGTGTAGAAAATATAAGACAAACTAAATGAGTCTGAGCCAATAGTGGAAGTGAATGCCCATAACAGAATTTCCTCTCAGTTCACACTTGTCATATGTTAGTAAAGAGGATCAAAGATGAAAATTTCATGTGTTTACTATCTATTAGTACAAGAGTATAGAATTCTTTCCTGGTCTCATTAAACCGTAACTTGAATCCATCACATTTAGAGACGAAAAGCAGAAAAAACCCAGAAGACACTCACAGGAGAGAAAAGTCTCTTTTTCAGACAGTGTTACCATCTGGCTCCTACATGTTCCACAATAGATCTCATAACTAACATAACAGATTTGTGGCAATTTTCCCCCCCTTACTTCTAAAATACTATGAAAATCATAATATTTTCAGAACAATATAAACCATTTCATATGGTCACTAGCTGCGGCCTTAAAAGAATGATTGATTTATGATCAGCACTACAGGGGGTGGGATTTGTGGTAATATAATTATTTCCTCTCTAAATTTTTATAGTGTTTATCTAAAGCCAAAGGCATTACAGTATATTCTCTGACTAAGAAGAGATCTTTGCCGTTTTTCATCCCATATCTGTTGTTCTTTTAGCAGGGTTTTATACCTTAGTCTGACTATTATTCCATTCTGTGTACTTAAATTTAAATGTCTTGCTGGGCAGTAGATAATGCTTGAAGGCCAATTAAATGGCTAATTTTATGAGTTGTAAAAGTGCTGCAAAATCAGTGACTTTTAAATGTAAGATAACATTCAATCTCACTTATAAAAGAAGCGGGACTTTACTTTGGTTCATTTACATTAGACAGGCAAAGTTTATAAAATGAAGAGCCTCCCATTTATTTTAAAATGATCCACTTAATGGTGTGGCGATTATTTTAGGTATTTAGGTATGTATGTATCACATACATAGACGTGGATACAAATAAAACCTTCTCTTTTTAATGTTTTTTTGTCTCAAAATATTCTGATGGAGTTATACCTGTTAGCTATTAGTCAGTTAACAGACCTTTGATTAGGAAATTAACTTTTTAAAGAAATGAGCAAATGTTCTAGAGGTCACTGCTTGAATGGAATGCTAAATGAGTCCTAGATGAATCCAACTGAATAATATTTATTTGTGTAGAATCTTTCCCTCTACATTTTAAGAACCAACTATAGGTAACCCATGATTTACAACAGTTCATTTAGTGACTCTTCAAAGTTACACCAGTACTGGGGAAAAAAGTGACATATGACCATTTTTCACACTTATGACAGTTGCAGCATCCCAACTTCATCCAAATTCAGAAACTTGGCAACTGACTCGTATTTATGAAGGTTGCAATATCCTGGGGTAATGTGATTACCTTTTGCGATCTTCTGACAAGCAAAGTCAATGGGGAAGCCAGATTCACATAACAGCTGTGTAACTAATTTAACAACTGCAGTGATTCACTTAACAACTGTGACCAGAAAGGTCGTAAAATAAGCTTAAACTCACTGAACAAAGGTCTCGCTTAGCAACAGCTCAATTACGGTCTTAAGTGGAGGACTATTTATATTCATGTTAGGTTTCCAGACTACCATTGTATTGACATTAAGCACAAACAAGACTTAAGCTGAAAATATATAAGGGTAACCTATTACATTTTAAAATATTTTTCAGGTTTTTTGTCATATAGTATGCAATAGAATGTAATCCAGGCCATTGAAAGGTTTGTTGCTGAATTCAGCGGATTGATTTTCAATATTGTGTTAAAAAACTCTAAAAAAAAGTAACTGTTTGTTTAAGGCAGATTTGACATTTTTAAGAACTGCATCTCTTTGTAACTAGTAGCAATAATCAGAAAGTAAAGCTCAAGTGTAAACTCTGTTTATGGAAGAATATTTCTTTCTGTGATGTTACCTTTCTCACATTTCCTTGCATATATATATATATATATATATATATATATATATATATATATATATATATATATATATATATATATATATATATATATATATATATATATATATATATATATATATATATATATATATATATATATCCTGCACAAATTTATTTAACTTAGCAGAAAAGAAAGAATGTAGTTTATATTTGTTAGAAACAGAAAAAGATCATATTTGAAAGAAAAAGATGAAATAAGTCAAGATGTAAAAATTGTTTATTTTCACATGATGTGAGAACAAATAATGTGTGGTCCAATCAATACTATATAGATTTCAGGACTGTTGGGGAGCTGGCCAAAACAAATGAATACTTGACATACAAATTCAAGTGATCTTTGGAAATTATGTTTACCTCTGAACTCAGTTTTCTGATTTGGCTGCAAGTGGGCGCAAACTTTCACAGTGTGGTTTGAATTTAACACGCTTGCTTTCTTTAAAACGAATCAAATCTTTATGCAGTCACGAAAACTTTATCAAATAGTTTCAACACCTGCAATTTTCATATTATTGTGATTTCCCCCCATTTCTTCCTGGTTGTATTTGAGGTACTAGAGAAACGATTAATTGAATACATGCTATAGGAACATTAGTTTAACTTTCTTGACGTGGTCACATTAGAATGGACGCTTATCCATTCTCTTGCCACAGTATTATTGAACCAAAAGCTTAAACATTTGAAGACTCCAGTTAGTGGGCGTGGTAGAATGGATAAAGTAATGGATTAAGCAGGGAAAACCAGATTTATATCAATCCTTGACCATTATAGGTGATTGAGCAGCTTGGATCACTTACTCTCCAGCCCAATCTACCTCACAGAGTTGCTATTGGAAATAGGAAGAGCAAACGTTGACCTCTGTTATAGAAAAAGGGAAATAAAATAGGCAATCTCAGTCATTTTATTTATTCTTATTGTGTCTTTGGGTGTGCATGTGCGCAGAAATATGCAATGACACCTAATAGTGCTTGGCGCCCGAAAATATTATCACCCTGCAATAACATAGTGACAATTGTCATCCAGGAAGGCCTGCTGACTCAAACAATTTACTCCACAGAAAACTGAATGTGGAACTGGATTCCCTTTTTTTTCAGTTTTTCGCTCTTCTAGTAGCTTTCTTGCTGCACAGTGATATCTTTATTTCAGCTGCTAGGTTTCATTGAAGGTGAATAGGTTTGCTCTGGTTCTAAAGAAAGTGGAATATGCCTAGATAGAAATAAGCTTTGAAATAATGTACAGTACATTTCAATGTTAATTCTTTTTTGTTAATAACTTGTAAGCAACATTCTAAACACAGCTTCACTTGAGCATACAAAATACAGTAGCTGTTATAATAGTTCTGATTTATTTATTTATTTGTCTTGTATGCCGCCCACTCCCGAAGGACTCCGGGCGGCTCAAAATAGACAAGGGAAGGGGGAAAACTAGACAAAGACAACACTTTAAAACAAAACCGCAACATTCACAATTTCCGTGGGGCTGGATGTTTCACAGGCCCCCCAGCCTGCTGGAGCAGCCAGGACTTGGTAGCTTTGCGGAAGGCCGGGAGGGTAGTAAGGGTACGAATCTTGACAGGGAGATCATTCCAGAGGGCTGGAGCTGCAACAGAGAAGGCTCTCCCCCGGGGGGTTGCCAGCCGACATTGGCTGGCAGATGGAATCCGGAGGAGACCTAACCTGTGAGATCTAATCGGTCTGAGGGAGGTAATCAGCAGGAGGCGGTCTCTCAGGTACCCAGGTCCGATGCCATGTAGGGTTTTATAGGTAGCGAATGTAGAATGACTGTTATATGTCTGGTCAAAATAGATTGCTGTTTTGTGTTAATTTCTATTTATCACTTTAATGTGTATTCCAGAGAGCTTTTCTCTGATGTACAGCAGAATTGTCTGCTTTATAAACAAAAGACTAATGCAATTTTTAAGCTAGTATATTTGTGTACATTTTTATAGTAAAGTATACTGAATTTACATGTAAAATGTGTTTGTAGGAGTGGGATTTAGCATATATTTTAGAAGCGTAACATTTACATACATACTGTTGAACAGTATTGATTTCTCTAGCAAATTGACTTCCATAATGTTTTAAAATAGTTATTCACAGAAATGATTATTGTTTGTTTGCTTGTTTTTCTGTACAGGGCATGGCTTTTACTTTGGAAGAGCGACAGCAGCTTAATATTCATGGATTACTACCTCCCTGTTTTTTCAATCAAGACATGCAAGTTTTAATCGAACGTAAAAAATTTGAAAGACAAGCAACTGACTTGGATAGGTGAAGTCTTCAAGGGGCATGCTTATCTACCTTTCCACTGTGGGAGGAATTTTAATAAACACCTCAGTTCAATTAGTTACATGTTTTTCATGCTTTCCCTCTCTTTCATTCACAGTCCCAGAACTCAAGGTCTATGAATCTTAATTTCTGGTTGTCTTCCAGGATCATATATACAAATATACTGCACCATGCCTGTTTTCCTTCTTTTATCCGTCATGCTTGTTGTAACATCTTTGTTTCACCCTTTGTTTCTTCCCAAATTTTGTTCCTTCCTGCCCAAATTTCAGCCCCCCATCTTTTCATTTAAATGGATATTTTGGCATCCTTTTTAATGAAAATACCATAGGTCTGTTCTTTCTTTGAAGCAGCAAGATGTCTTTCATCCGCCATTTCTACATCTTGATAACCTCTATAGCTTTGTGTGGCACCTACAGGCAATAAGACCAAATAAAAGTGAATTATTAGAAGATATATTTCCTCTTTGAAATACTTTTGTCTGTCCATTTTGAGTATTAAATTTCAAAGAATCGGAGGGAATTTTTGTGGTCAAGTAGGAAGAAGGCTCTTTAAGCATTGTGTGACCTACTTCCTGAACAGATGAATCAATTTCTAACTAATCCCAATCAATTTTGCATGTTTGTGTGGAGGTTGCATGATTGTATGAGGAAATGTTGGAGCGGTACTATGCAAGTCAAGGAAGATGTGTGAGTGGCCAATGTAGCATGAGTGTAGATGGGATGGCTGAACAGACTTACCCCAGAGATGTGTGACCTTCCCTACTGGCTTCTCCACTGATTTTCTGGGAAAACCAGCAGGAAATTTGTAAATAATGATGATGTGATCCTGGAACACTTGACAACCAGTCATAAATGCAAACCGGTTGCCATGCACCCAGATTGCTATCATGTGACTATGCGGGTGCTTGGACGGCCAGAAATCTGATGACTAATCATAATCACCATTCAGTGCCATCATAACATGGATTGAATGATCGTAGGTTGAGGGCTAATTGTCTGTATGCATGTGGTGTATTATAACAATACTAAGTGTTTGTAAAAGACTTTGATTTTTCTAGCCCATCTTAGAAAATAACTAAAATTATCTATCCATCAGGTTTTGTACATAAGATCTGGATTAGTTCCAAAAACAAAACATCGTTCATATAAAACTGAATCTGAACATACAGATCAGCCAAAAATAGCAAACAAAAAATTCCCATGCCATATGTCAATTTTGCATGCATATTTTTGATTAAGAAGTCAAGTATGACAATCCAGAGAAAGTATTATTAGTGATAAGGGAATCTTACCAAACTTTTGAACATTTGAAACATTGCCTACTAATTTTCTATCCCTTACAGAAATATTAGCATTAGCTGAAATATTATTTGTGATTGTAATGCAAGTCAAATATCATATAACATGCATAAAATCATCAGTGCAACAACATTTAATAAGACATAAACTAGAGATGCAAAAGTTTATGTCTTTAAAATGATTTAATGTGAAAGACCTCACACGGATTGGACCTCCCAAGTGTTTGATGTGCTTATTATAAATAGCAAACTTACCTAAAAGCAGAGTTTCAAACTTCCTTCAATCAAGTTTAAAAGCTTGTAAGTTACCTTTAGCTTCTGAAACAGCATCAGATTTCCCCTGATCAGTTCATGAATGTTTACTTCTTCTTTTTTTACCTTTTTACCTCCAAAAGCAGGACTGCTAGGGAAAAACAAGGGCAAGCATGAAAGAGCTGGAATTTCTCACTTTCTGTTTTATTTGATTCCACTCCAAGCTCTGGAAACAACAATAGTTAATAGTAGTTATTATTAGTGTAAAGTAATAATCACACGTTTATTTTTTTCTCTCTCAAATATATTTCCTCTCATCCATAGAGACGTTGTGGGTTTTGAAAGAGATTAAGGAAGGACAGGCAATTTTATTACTATTAATAAAAGCTAGTTAGCTGACTCAACTGTGCTAAATTAGATTGGCATGTCCAGAATTTCACTTCCGCTTCTATTTTAGTTATCTCTTGTTGGTTGTAAGCACTGCTCTAAGAATACCTTCTGCTTTTATAAGCATCCACACCCATATCGGTAAAATGATTCCATGAACCTTGTGAAATATTTTTATAAATGAGGAGTTGGAATCCAACTTTCTTTTACAATTTTTACTCATATTTTTCAGTCTTTGCTTTTTTTTTTAGTGGGGACTGTTAAAAAAAGATTCATTGTCAAGGACAAAGGATATACATGAGTAGCTTGGCCTTGAGACATTACCAATGATGGGTTCCTACCGGTTCAGCCTAACCGGTAGTGGTTTGGCAGCTTGGAGGGGGGTCACTGGAACCGGCAGCACCCAGGCCTACCATGCCCCCGAACCAGTTTTCCCGGCACCATCTTTTTGGGGGGGTTCTGTGCATGCGCAGAACAATGGTAATTGCACTGCACATGCACAGACAGCATGCATCAAGCATGTGCGAAGGGCGCGCACATGAGCAAACCAGCAGTAGCGCCTGATGGAACCCATCTCTGGACATTACATATGTGGACATCTTAAAGCTATATTATGCCATTGCTTTTCTGGAAGCAGAATGTAGTGCTCCAGGGTTCTGTTATAGGATTTTCATCTATTCATTTTTTAAAGTTTTTTATTTATACATTTTTCTTTAATATATATGAGTGCTTAATAAGCTATACTTCATAGTCTCTTTTCTCTTAGTAGTTCTGCAAAACCAATAGCAAAACAAATGAAGGGGATACCATGACGGATGAGAAGAGCCTATGTCCCTTTAGCTTAAATGCCAAGCCAAATCAGCTAGTTTGGAAAGGGTGCTGTATACCAATACCAATATTCGAAGTATTTTGTAGACTTGATAAATTGTGTGTTTTTGAAAAATCACAAATTTCATTATCTCCCTAATTATGCTGCATGTTTTTTTTTAAAAAAAACATGGTTTGTTTACTATAAAATTGAGGACAGTTAAGAAATGGAATAAAATTTTTAATTTCATACTTGGCTTTTTAGTATAGAAATATTTTTTTAGCAGACTTTTTCCTTATATCTTGCTCAAAACGCCATTTTTACAGAATCTTCCATCAAATAATTGAACAGAAGAATAAAATAAAATGGGACCTTTTAAGCAAAAGCATCTGGTTATAGAGAATGAAGGTTTTTTTTTTAAAAGGCAATTGTTCAGAGAAAAGTCTATTTTTCAGATTTCTGGCTGCCATGCATACTTAAAACAGTTCGGCATAGTTTAGTTTAGGCGATGTGTAATATGTTTTCCACCTGTACTTTCCTTTGGAAATGAAATGAAATGAAATTTAGATGGTAGAAAAAAAAGATTCAATCAGCAAATTGTGTAGCATTCAAAACCAGAGATTATAAATTCAGATACTTTTTAGAATGATAATCCTCCTGAAATTGAGTGAGACATTTGTTAAGTGAATTTTGCCCCTTTTTACAAACTTTCTTGCCACAGCTGTTAAGCTAATCACCGTAGTTGTTAAGTTAGTTACATGGTGGTTAAATGAATCTGGCTTCCCTCTTGATTTTGTTTGTCAACAGGTTGCAAAAGGCAAATCACATGATCTTGGGACACAGCAAAAGTGATAAGTAGGAGTCAGTTGCCAGCACCTGAATTTTGATCACATGCTACAAAGGTTCTAAGTGTGAAAAATGGTCATAACTCACTTTTTTCATTGCCTTTGTAACTTTGAATGGTCACTAAATGAACTGTATTAAGCCAAGGTATCTAGATTTATAAACATTAGGATTCCTTTATAACTATTGTGCGTTGTGATTAGCGTATGATCTTCTTTACTACTAGGAGTGGAATTTAAAGGCACAGGAAGAAGCAGGTTTCTTTAGTTTGCTCTGTGATTGGGTAATTACCTGGAGACTATATATGTGGAATTGCTTGTGTAAGAGTGATCCATTGGGGACTATTTTAATAGATTGCAACAGTGCTTCCTCTTCCGAACAGAAAAACAATGCTAAGCTTCTGTAGATGGATAAAATATTTACGTGTAGCTATATCTAGCTTTACGTTGATGTGGTTTGTGAAAAAAAATGATTTAAAAGTATTATTGATGATTACTGAATACCTTTTTGTCATATTTTATTTCAATCAGATCATAAAAGTATCACAGTAGCACAGCTCTCTTAGTTATTTTTGTGGTTCACCTTCCCAATCAAATTGGGAATATAACCTATTTAGCCCATTCAAAACTGAATCTCTGACTTTCTCACAGAAACAAAAAAATGAAAGTTTTTTAGATTCTAGAAGTGTGTTACAGTTTGATGCATTACAATGTTCTGTTTCATTTTCTAAACAATATTCATATTCTTAATCTAAACCCTCTCTGTCCCTAAAGATGTAGAGTGAATAACAAAATAAATATACATGCTAAATAATTTCACATTTGCTACAGATTCACTAGCTTCACTGGTGATATAGTAATGAACTTTCCACCAGAAAGAAGCATTTTCCATAGGTAAAAATAACACTAATGGGAAAACAATCCCTGTTTTAGATCTTTTTACACTTAATTTACTTCAGAGCTACATATGGAAATCTGTCTAATTTATAATTCATTTTTCACAGGTATATTTTGCTAATGGGTCTTCAGGATCTAAATGAAAAACTCTTTTATAAAGTGCTGACTTCTGACATTGAGAGATTTATGCCTATTGTTTATACTCCCACTGTGGGTCTGGCATGCCAACAATATGGTATAGCATTTCAGAGACCAAGGTATGTAAGATTATACTTCACATTTAAGTAATTGTACAATTTTCTTGCTTCATAGGTTTCTGTTTTTCAGCATAACTGAATGTAATCCAAGCCTGGAATAATTAAGATAATTCAAACTATGTTAAGTACATTTTGCAAAAATAAACCAGTACTTAATTTTTTAAAACACTGACAATTAAAAAAAATGTTTGGTTTAGATGGCTTTGCAGGAAAACTAATATTGCCTAATAATAACAATAAAAAAAACTGAAACAAGGAAAATCCAATCCTACTTTGATTTGAAAAATTGAAAATATATTAAGATTGTTAATATGCTAACATCATATAACAGTGGACTTAATCACAAAGAAAAAGGTCTGGAGGATATTTTATAATGTATTTTTCTGTATTAAAACATAATTTAAAAAGGCAGACACTATTACTACCATTGGCAAAATCAGGCAGTCTGCATTTCACATTTATTTTTCTTCCAATTGCATTGATAGCCAATTCTTCTCCAGAGTTTTCTCAGCGTATATTTGATTAATATCAGTGTTTATAGCAATTCTCTTGATTCTCTTTTTAAGGGGTGATAAACTTCATTACTGAACTTCTTGACCTGTTGAGTAATAATCCAGCCCCACGTGATTGGATGGTGATTTTATTTTAAATAATTGTACTTTTGTTATTCTATGTCTTTGCTTTTGTTGTGAGCCGCCCAGAGTCCCGAGGGAGTGGGCGGCATACAAGTTTTATTAAAGTTACAAAGTTGACCCTTCCTAATATTAAAATACTATGGGTTATCCTCAACTTATGAACACAAATGAGCCCAAAATTTCTGTTGCTAAAGTGAGGCATTCGTTAAGTGAGTTTTGCCCCCTTTTACAACCTTTCATGTGAATCACTGCGGTTGTTAAGATAGTAACACAATGGTTAAATGAAGTTGGCTTCCCTATTGACTTTGCTCATTGGAAGGTTGCAAAAAATGATCACATGATCCTGGGATCACATTCATAAATATGAGTCAGTTGCCAAGCGTCTGAATTAATCACATGACCATGGGGATGTTACAATGGTTGTCAATGTGAAAAAGGTCTGTTGGAAGAAATGTCCTTCTGGGTTCAGTTCCAAGAGTGGGAAAAAGACACTGGAAATACGGAGGCTGTTTAGAAAGATAGTTTAATGGTAGACAGGACCACATGGCTTGAGGTTCTGGGGAAATCACATGCTTCAAGATGTTGGATGAAGAAGAAAAGAGAAAGAAAAAAGGGAGTTGCTGGGTTTTTTATACTCTGTTCGACCCCACCTCTCTGTTTCCTGTTCCTGTGTAAGAAATGTATTCTAATTGGTTGTCAGACTCCCATGGGGCCATGCAGGGGCAACTCTCTAGGCTGTGTTATCTAATACTATGATACCTTAATCCCATCACCTTGGAGCTGAAGAGGGAACTTTTTATTATGTAGAATAGCTCAGGCATTTTAATGGCCCATTAAGAAAAGTGGGGGCTATTAAGAGTGAGTCTGTTTCCTGCCTAAAAACATGTTTCTCCATTTTTGATCCAGGGAAATATAATATTCTGCCTTTTTAATATTTCCTAGGGTATTTCTTTCTTCTAGGAGAGGGGTGGGTGCTGACTTCCTACAGGTCCTAAGTCACTTTTTTCACCATTGTAACGTCAGTTATTAAATGAACTGTTATAAGCTGTGAACTACCTATATCAAGTCAAGATTTTTAGATTTTAATTTAAAGGGAAATAGGCTAAATTAGTACAGGTAGTCCTTGACTTGGTTGGCAGTTGGAACTGGAATGTCCTTCATTAAGTGAGGATGTGTGCCAAAGGGACTTTATGGGTCAGGAAGGATGTAACAAGGGTGCGCAAATGGCCAGTGTGATCACAGAGGGGTAAAGGGGAGGGTACATAGCAGTGGTGGGTTGCAGACAGTATGCCCCGGTACGCCCGAGCTCCTTACCTGTCCTTTAAGCCTTTGGCGCTTCCGCGCATGCGCATGGTGCATACAGCACCTGCACAATGCTCTGCTGAGCAGCTGGAGCGTCGTGGAGGCTTGTGGAGGTGTCACAGGCAGGTACGATGTATGCACGTGCCGTGTGCGCATGCTGCGCACATCCATGTGGGTGACGCTGGGCCCGTTCCAACCGTACTGGTTGGAACAGGATCTGGAACTCACCACTGGTACATAGGTGGGGAAGATATACCCCAGTGACTTGTGAACTTCCCTGCTGGCTTCGCTTTTGACTTTCTGAGGGAAAATGGTCTCTGAATTAATGGTTGAATTAATCATATGTAACATCAATGAATGAGTTAGACAAGAAGGAATTCTGAGTGCCTTTATTCTAACATTTTACCAATTATATTTATTACTAAGAAATAAGGGAAACAACCTTACAGACAGACACATTTTCACTTATATCCTCCTGGCAAGATACGTCATGGAGACCATATTTTATTTCACTGCCACAGGACTCACTTTCACAGGCATTCTAGGAAAAGGACTTCTGAGTTTTCTATTTTTAAGCTACTGATTATTGGGAGGTGATCCAGTGTCTGTTAAAGACTATACTTCCTGCAATGTTGAGACCGCTTCTGTAACATATATGGATAATTGCTTTTGAGGGTGCACCTAAATGAACCGGAACCACATTATCTGACCCACACACACAAGCCATGCTAAGCTTTCGCTAAAGGTTTCCTACTCTTTGAAGATAAGAAAGAAACCACATGAAACCTATAGTGAAAGCCCTAATGTAGACATATCATAATAATAAAAAAAATCCTCTCCAACATGAAACTCCTCCCAAGTCCAAATGCATTGAAATAATCTTATCCACTTTGTAATCTTTACTTTCTTTACAATATTACATGCAGCCTATGGGACTAATCATGAACATGAATAAGATACATAGGTACTTGCCTTTTCCAGAATATCCTTTACAGTCTTAATAGATAATTACTCAATAGATCCACTGGACTGGTCCTAGTAGCACAATGAACCCCACTGTATTACCAATAATGGATGAAGTTACAACTGGATTGCTAAACTAAAAATATAGTTATAGCATATTCTAAGTATTTAGCTTTATTGGGGGGAAAAATGACATAATATGTTTTTCAGATTTCACCTTTCTGTATTATATCCAGAACTATGAAAATTACAATTTCAGTAACCCATTCAGACCACCCATCCATACAGCACTGAAAGACATTGAAGCTGCTCTCTGAGCATTCTTGAATTATCCCAGAGTAGGAAAAATTGATGTCAGCACAATAGCTCATACTCATTTTTATGTAATCTTAAGACACATTTGGAATCATTTGAAGAAGAAAAAATGTATTCTAAAATAAAAAACAAGCTGTTTCTGGATTTTTTTAAAAAAATAGACTATAAAAATGGCAGAATAACAGTTGAATGAGAATAAGAACTCTGCTATATAATTTGCTAAGTGTTGGAGTATTTATGATATTATCATCCCTAGAGATTCATAAAGCTTTATAAAATTTAGAGTTAGTGACGTGTCTTATTGAGCCAAGGTGGCGCAGTGGTTAGGGTGCAGTACTGCAGGCCACTTCAGCTGACTGTTATCTGCAATTCAGCAGTTCAAATCTCACCGGCTCAAGATTGACTCAGTCTTCCATCCTTCCGAGGTGGGTGAAATGAGGACCCAGACTGTGGGGGCAATATATGCTGACTCTGTAAACCGCTTAGAGAGGGCTGAAAGCCCTATGAAGCGGTATATAAGTCTAACTGCTATTGCTGTTGCTATTATCATCTGCTTCAGCAACTAGCCTGAGGCTGCCCTGTGGAATGGCTGGGTGAGAAGCAGGCTCAAGGCCTGCAGGACCTGGGTGTGGGTAACAAGCCTAAGGCCTGAAGCTGTGGTGGGTTCCTACCGGTTCGGCCGAACCATTAGTTTGGTGGCCTGGGTTGCTGGCATTGGCAGCGACCAAGACCTGCCACACCCCCAAACTGGTTCTCCTGGGTTTTTGCTTCTACGCATGCGCAGATCAATTTTTATTGCTCTGTGCATGCGCACACATATTCGCGGTGCAACCATGAGCAAACTGGCAGTACTGACTGCGGGAACCCACCCGTGGCCTGCAGGCACCCTGAAGAGTTGGAGGCAGAGTACAGGCTGCCTCAGAGGTGGAGAAGGCCTTGAGAAGCCTGTAGCAGGCCTCCCAGGGCCTCCACTAACACTGAAGCATTTATTAATATCCAAGGACACTTAATGACTGCATTTGGGGAGAACAAGATTGGGGGTCATTATGCAAAGTTATCATGTGAGCACATTGCTCAACAACCGTCATGACTTGTGGACCGTAATTGGTGGGCTACATTATGGTCATAACTCAAGGACTATCTGTAATGGTTTTTAATGAATTGTTATGCATTTGATATTATTTTTCCTCCTACTGCTGCATTTTTTGGGAGTTTTGTGGTTAGTATGTAGGTGTGGGCATATATACATAGACTCACAAAATCTCCACTCAGGATAGATTTTAGCTGATGTTGGCAGATTTTAAGTTAACTAGCAAGGAAAGGTGGGCATTTCAAAAACCTTTTGTATGTTTACATACAGGGTTTTTTCTGTCTAATCTTTTTTATTTTATTTTTTGGACTATCATCTTTAAACTAGTCTGCCATTTTAGTAAACATAATATGGCAGTCATGCATAGTTATGTTTTTCTTTTACATTCTGTTATGTCTTTAAAGAAGAAATTGAAAGTTCAGAAGCAGCTTCTTTTTCTATGTTTTCTGTTTTTATACAGGCATGCCTTTGACTAAAGAAGTTAGGGTAGGCATCACACCAGAACGTATCCATAATATTTAGATAGATTTGTATATCTGTAACTATGTTCTGCTGAAATGTTTAATCTTATCCCCTGTTAGCGTGCAGCTGTGTATCATATATTAATATACCTATACAGTTTTTTTTTAATACGCTCTGTGATTTTTGCAAATATTGCTGCATTCCTAGTAGGGCCTGCTATTGCTAATCCAATTCTTCTCATTCCATTTTTCTTCAAGTTTGATTCCAGAAGGCAAATCATGCATAGCGTGCTAGTTTCCACTTCATGTCCTCTTGTTTTTAGCAAATGTGTATAAAACCTCTCTGAGCAAAGTTTTTATGGGATATTGGGCCGTCTGTCTTGGTTTCTCATATAATGTGGAAATCCATTTCTAATTTCCTTCCTAGAATATTGTGCATTGTTGTACTGATATGTGGTATGATTAAAGATGCATGCACATAATTAACTGTTGTTGTTTATTTAGAAATCATTGTGGGGACAACATACCCATTCTGAGTATTGTGTGATGCTGCAACAGGTTATTAGACTTGTTTTGGCACGGAGCCCTACAAAGACAAAGTGTGGGTGTGCATGTTTTCTACATAATACATGTTGCATTTCCTCTTTCTTTTTGTGGTATACTGAGTACACTTTCCACACTATCTTGATGGTCAGAAAATACAGGTAGTCCTTGACTTACAACAGTTCATTTACTGATTGTTCAGAGTTACAAGGACACTGAAAAAAATGACTTATGACATTTTTCACACTTATGACTGTTGCAGCATCCCCATGGTCACATGATTTCCATTCTTATCCCCTTTTGCGATCTTCTGACAAGCAAAGTCAAGAGGAAAGCCAGGTTCAATGAACAATCGTGCTACTAACTTAACAACTGCAGTGTTAAGAAACGTCGTAAAATGGGGCAAAACTCACTTAACAAATTTGTCACTTAGCAACATAAATTTTGGGATTAATTGTGGTCATAAGTCAAGGACTACCTGATTTTTTTTTTAAAAAAAACCCATGCAGTAATTGTTTTGTCAAAAGTACTTCTTGGAAGTCTGGTGGATTCTTTTTTTCATAAATGATTATATCTTTCATGGACACCTGGAATTATTTTAAATGCAAATATCTGTTGTCCTTCTTCGCAGAGTTCTATGATTTATGCAGAGAAGAGTAAGGTTAGTTACACCAGCAAAGAATAACTAAGCACTATCATCCAGTAATCTTTTGTGCTTGAAAGTTGATAGTAATCTATCTCTGCTTTCATTTTTAAATGGTTAAAAAAAAAAGAAAAAAGTTAATTTTGGCAAATAAAAGCCAGTGTTTTTAGTTAAACTAATATAATTTGTTTGAAAATTTATATTCTTCCTAGTGGCTTATGTTTGAAAATGTCTTTTAAAAGTATTAGGTTCCAAAAGATACTTCTATGCCAGTGAGTTTCTGCAGGTGGTCTGCCTTATAGAATTAGAGTGAAACTAGATCTTTTTTGTAGTTAAAGGGTAAGGGTGATAGTCAGTTCAGATGTTCCTTATTTTATTTGGCTTATTTTAGCTATTCTCTTGACATTCTTGTACAGAGCACTGACATTTATGGATACAGGCAGCAATGACTTATGTGATATAATGAAAATGGGCAACAGCCATTTATCTATGAGTTTCTGGGTCGTAGGTTATGTTTGCTCATCCAGGCACAAACTTAATAACTTATTTAGTATAAAAACAAATCTCAGATGCCTACACATTCTTTTCCCCCGAGAAGTTGCTATATTTTAATGCAAAAAAATAACCCTACTTTTATTCCTGAAACTATATAACTAGAGCAGTGTTTTTCAACCACTGTGCCGCGGCACACTAGTGTGCCGTGACATAGTGTAAGGTGTGCCGTGGGAAAATTACTTTATATATAGTCAATATAGGCACAGAGTTAAATTTTTTTAACATTTTCTAATGGTGGTGTGCCTCGTGATTTTTTTCATGAAAAAAGTGTGCCTTTGCACAAAAAAGGTTGAAAAACACTGAACTAGAGAATTATATAGAAAAGCTTGTTCAGAATATAATTTCCTCTGAAGTCTTTTGGGAAATATTTTTTATGAATTAAAAGTAAAATTAATTTGATTGTCTTCTGAATGAACATTATCTCTGAATTAATCAACACTGCTTTATGCATAATAGCATATAGTCTGGATGTAATCTAATACAAGGGTCTCCAACCCTGGTCTGTGGGCCAGCGTTGGGCCACGGCATGCCAGAAACTGCCCCGCGCAAACAAGCAAAGCGCCATCTGCAGGATGCAGACAGCACATGAAACCATGTCCACTCCGGTCTGTGGAAAACCCTCTCTCCACAGAACTGGTCCCTGGTGCCCAAAAGGTTGGGGTGTGTGTGCGTGCTGATCAGTGGTGGGATTCAGCCAGTTCGCACCTATTCGGGAGAACCGGTTGTTAACTTTCTAAGCAGTTCAGATAAGCGGTTGTTGGAAGAAATCTCCTTTTGGTTCCCCCCCCCCCATTTTTACAGGGCTAATCCCCTAAGGAAGGCAGGGAGGAAACATTCTGGTTGTTTCTAGCCTAATCTTTATTGCCCTGCTTACAGAAACTGCCTCTCCCATTAATCCTTATTACTATGTAACAGCTAAAGCAAAGCGCCCATTGACGTGAGTGACTTTGGGTTGGCTACGCCCACATGGTCACATGACCACTGGTCCTTGCCTACCCAGCTGGTCATTAGGGCAGAGAACCGGTTGTTAAATTATTTGAATCCCACCACCGGTGCTGATCTACTATATTATTGCCTGCTTGCCTGTTTGCTTATTTATTTATATGTTTTATAGCCTGTCTAATTCCTCTGACTCCAGCTGGCTTATTTTTAAAAAGTAAATATTATTTAAAAATAATATTTTTTCACATAATCACAATGATTATGTGAACAAGTATAATTAAAAAGTAAAATGTTAACAGGCAAACAAACCCCTGTGAAATGCTTGTACCTTTGCTTTCCCCTCCTGTATTATACAAGTCTGGAGATTGTCCGGGCCTTAGGATGAAAAGTATTCTAGAGTGATGGGGCTGCCTAAGAAAAAGAATGTTTTCAGCTTCTATCCTTCCGACATTTCAAGGGAAGGACTCTTGAAGCATCTCTTTCCAGACCAGCGTAAGGCTCTCCGAGTTCAAGAATTGTACTCAGAAACAGAGGTAACCAGTGCAATCCTCCCACTGTACAGCTGGCACAATACAGCTGAAACAGCTCTCTCTCACCAGCATTTGGGCTTTCACATTCTGCACCAGCTGAAGTTTCCAGGTATTCTGCCAAGACAGACTCAAATAGAGCGTGTTGCAGCAATCCAACCTTGAGGAAATGAATGACTGCTGCAGAAGCTGGGCAGAGACATCCCTGGCCACAGCCTCCTCTCCTAGATCAAGTAAAAGCCGTGAATCCAGAAGACTCTCTCCACTCACCACCCCCTGCAACTTTCAGGAGGAATGCAATTCGTTCCAGAATCAACATAGCTAGGGCTTCTAATCGAATCAGACAGTTTTTGGACGAGCCACAACTTCATAGTACTAAGATTCAGTTTCAAGTTGTTTCATTCCACTCAGTCTTTTACTGCTTCTAGACGGTAAGAACATCCACTATATTTCCTGTCTGACTTGGGGAAGGCAATATATAACTGGACACTGAAGTTATATCACCCAGAATCAACAAATGACCTGATCTAATAGTTCCATGGAGAAGTTAAAGCAGGGAAGAATCTAGTCTTGCAGCATCCTATACAAAGGTTTGAACACTCATTCCCCATTATCACCAGTTGGAACAATTTACTTAAGTAGAGAAATGCCATTATATGTGCCACTATAGATTAAACCAATTTGGAAAGCAAGCACTCCCAGCCATTATCAGTCCTTTAAATGATCTAGCACAGGGGTCTCCAACCTTGGCAACCTGAAGCCTGGAGGACTTCAACTCCCAGAATTCCCCAGCCAGCAAAGCTCGCAGTTGAATTCCTCCAAGCTTCAAGTTGCCAAGGTTGGAGAACCCTGATGTAGAAGGATGCTATAAATAATCAATTACTGTGAATACTACTAAGCGATCCAATAGGATCAGGAAGACTACACTCTCTTCATCCACCAAAACAATAGTTTCATTACCAGCCTAGATCTGAAATCTGTCTGAAAGAGATCTAAGTAATCTGTTTGGTTAAAGTGTTAAACTAGAAACAGGCAGATCCTGGCTCAAGTTTACTCTTACCAACAGAAGCCTACTAGAAGATTTTGAGCCAATCATTCTCTCTCAGCCCCAAAACTAGGACTTTTCAATTTGGTTTAATATACAGCGGCACATATAATGGTATTTCTATACTATTGAGCAGGTAAATAGCATTTGCATAAATCAGGCAATGTCAACTTAGAAATATCTGGGACAGTTTTTTTAAAAAAAAATCAGGCTACTTAAAATGCAGATGATACTTTTATTCTATGGGGCTTTTCCCACTACTGAATTAATATTTTCCATCCATTCGTGAGTTGGGAAGAGACTATTCTTTGCTGTTTTCATTATCTGTTGCTCTTGGCGCTGTGTCCACTCATTGTCAGTCACCTGATTTCCCTCCAAAATCATGGGTAATAAAGTATAATAGATTTTACCTAACTTGCAGGTGTTGTAGATCAGGGTCATAATAGAGAGGAAAATATGGGAGAGTAGCAGTTTCTACGAGAACTGTAGAATATAGGGAACAAAGGTTTAACTCTTCCATTGTGAGTTGCAATCCTGATGAAAATCCCTCTGTCCAATGTTGCAATTGAATTTACTAAAGGAAAGGAGAGCTTGTGTTGTTGTCATTGTGCTAAGCTCAATTATTAAAAAAGCAATCCATGTTATTTGGGAACCTTGTTATTAATTTAACATGAAGATAAGTCTTCAATGTATTTCTGGGCTCAGAAAAAGTAGAGGAAATGGTGTGCTTCTGAGATCCTGCTCCTTCCCAGAAGAATTGTATGGGCTAGGTTAATTATGGGGAAGGAATTCTTTGGAAACCGAGTGCATTTCTTACAACTTCGCACAGCGCACAGAAAACATATGCACTACGGATCTTTTGAAGATGCCAAGAGCTACTTCATTTAATAACAGCATAGCATATTGAGATATATCTTCTAATCTGAAGTAACTGGATATATTGAGTATGTGGCATCGTTATTGGGCTTGCTTTATTTACTGTAAATCTGGTGGATCCTATTCCTCATGTGAAATGTCTCAGGCAGTAATCAGCAAACATGCTACTATTAAAGTATATGATTTATATATTTCAGTGGAACTTTTTATAACCGAAGGAAAAGTTTTAACGGTTGACAAAGGAAAACTATATATGTAGAGATAGCAATATATTTGAAAAACAATGGTGACGTTAATGAGTTTTCCCTAATGAGGTAGGATTGGCTTTGTATCTGTTTCAGTGGGTCTTTTGAAGGGGGAGGCATAAGAATCTGCAGGCATCCCATTGGCAGTGACTCAGTGATGGTATGTGAGTGGAGGTGTTCTGGATTTTATTTCCCGCAAAGTTGAGTTTCCATTAAGTCTTCTTTTTTTGTTGTTGTTTTTTGTTTCTTTTAAGTCTTTGTCTTAAAAAAAACCACCACGAAAATATAAGCAGCGCAAACCTGGGGATAGAGAAATGTGATTGGAGAGTTCTTGTTGCTTATCCTAGGCTTAAAAGGAAAATGAAGTATTTTATGAGTGTTGTTACAATTGCTTCTCTGTATTCTACCATACTCTGCCTTTCATCAGCGTGAGCTAGTCTAGCCATTATCCTTTTGTCAGTTATTGCTGTTTTCTGTCAGTAACCCATTCTTTGTTTAGCCATTACTGTCTCTGTAAAGTATGTAACCATTCACAGTTTATTTCATACGGGCTTTGAAATACAGACATCTTGGGTGCAAAATGTAGAACATACTGTAGTCATCATGTTAGCATTTTTGGACAATATTGCATTTCAAAGTGAATGCTGATTCTAATTGGATAGTACCAAGATCCTGACGTTTTCTAAGTTTTAATGGGAATACATGGCTGGAACTTGTTAATATAATGACTTCTCATTTTAGAATAAAGTTTTGATTTCATATTTATCAATACGCTTCTTGGGATACATCCACAGCTAGTAACATTTTATAGTTTTTCTTTTTTTTTGTAGAGACTGTCTGGCTTCAGTAGTTTGCTTCAGTCATAACAATTTTTTGTTTGTTTGATAGAGTAAAGTTTGAAAATTTGTACAGTTATACATATGCTTAACTTTTGGCACCGAAAATATTTTAAGCTGGAATTATTGGAGACTATTCATGGCAATTCAAATTAAATGTGTTTGCATCTTTCATAGTCTTGAGATTTATAGCCACTTCAAATTCTGATTTAATTTTCACGTGTTTTATTATTTGTATGTGTAAAAAGAAGTTATAATTATAGTATAGTATAAGGCAGTTTTTAAATTTGTATGTATTTTTTAAAAAACTTATCACTGGATTTCTTATGAAATCTTCAAAGCAGCTAAGAAATGGCAGACCATTACTACTAAACATTCAATGGTTCTTGACCTCTGGCAGATGGAAAAGGCCAGGTTGTTCCCCCCCCCCCCATGTCTCTTCATCCAGTGATAGGTTTGAGGCAGGGGTGGGTTTCTCGCCCCGTTCCAACTGGTTCGGTTGGAACGGGGCCAGCGGTGTCCTTGTGCACGCGCACAGCGCACACATGCGTACTAGCGTCTATGCAATGCTTCAGCTGCTCCTGGAGGATCACGCAGGCGCTGTATGCGTCCTGTGCATGCGTGGAAACGCAGAACTCGTCAAAACCGGGTAAGCAACGTGGGCGGGCGGGTGGGCCCTTCGCCGTTCCCGGAAGTTACTTACTTCCGGGTTCGCCGATCAACCGGTTTGCGGGGACCGCCGCGAACCGGTTGAAACCCACCCCTGGTTTGAGGGCATCACTGCTCATTGTTGCATTGCAGTTCATTTTGTTGAAATATTGTTCTCCCTGAATTTAGCTCCTGTTCTCTCCTCTCTTCATTCATCTGAATAAACTTTGGTTGTCCTTCTTTAGACTTCCAGTAACATCCTTAGCTTTGAGTCTTAAATTCAGATGTCAGCACATTTTCAAACCTTCCACACCAGGAATTGCCCAGGTTCTAGTTGCTTGGAATTTTTCCAATAAACTTCTGTAGTCACACAAAGGGCATAGTACTTTGGGCTAGTCTCCAAATCTTGTCAGCACTAGTTCCTGCAGCTTCTCTAAATAGCTCTTAACCCTTCTCTTCAGAGTTCCTGGAAGACAAATGTTTCCCCCATTAGCTTACTTACCTGACCCATTATGATCCAATGGTGCCTTTTCATCTCATGCTTCTCATGGTTTCCATACCCTCCAGCTGACCACAACTAGCATTTATGTTTATCTGTTAACAGGACTTCATAGTTTAATAATTTTCTCCTGTATATAAATGGAGTTTTTCAGACACTGAAGGATATTGCAAAATAAAATGGAATGATTAACATCTGAAACAGACTGAGACTAACTCATTTGCTAGATAATAGGTGCAACAAATGAGATGCGGACTTATAGGTATTCAGCCCCTGAGCCATAGAGGTTTTAAAGGTGGCAACCAACATTGTGAATTGCATCCAGCATCAGACCAGAAGGATAATGTCTAAAAGATAAAGTATTGGGGGTCTTCAACTTACAACAGTTCATTTAGTGACACTATGAAAAAGTGACTTATGATTTTTTTTTCCACCCTTATGACTGTTGCAGCCATCCCCAAGGTCATGTGATCAAAATTCAGATGCTTGGCAACTGGTTCATATTTATGACGGTTGCAGTGTCCTGGGGTCATGTCATCACCTTTTGTGACCTTCTGACAAGCAAAGTCAATGGGGAAGCCAGATTCACTTAACAACTGTGTTTCCAATTTAACAACAGTGGTGAGAAAGATGGGGAAATGGGGCAAAAGTCACAGCTCTTTCATTTAGCAACAGAAATTTTGGACTCAATACAAGGATTACCTGTATCTGGACTCTAACAGGACTGCTGCATGCTGGACCATTGAAGCTTCTTGAGATGGCCTTCTAGCAAGCCTCATGCAGAAGTCCTACCATGAGCTGACACCATCATGAATAACCATGCACAGATCTCCTAATCCAGGAATCTGGATATGTTTGGCACATCACATGTAGCTGTGCAAAGACTCTCCTCAACAAAACCTCCATTTCATGGAATTATAAATACCATCAACATAAAATAGAGCTTGCTCAGAGGCTGAAATACACCAAATAAATGAGATGAAGAGTGTGAAGTAGAGGAGAGAGGTAAGGGAAGAAGAGAGGGGTAGGAGAGAGGGTGGGGGAGAGGAGGAGAAAAAGAAGGAGTGGAAAGGGGATAGAGGAGAAGGAGAGAGGAAGGGGAAATGGAGAAGAGAAGGACGACAGAGGGAAGAAAGGAGATAGGAAGGCGGAGCAGAGAGGGAGAAGAAAGTGATGGATAGGGTACAAATACAGTGTATGGAGAGCAGAAGAGCCAAAAATTGTTTTTGTGACTTGATAGTAAGATGAATTGATGTAAACATTTAACAATATAATATGATGTTGGTTATGTAATAGTATACATGTGGTTATTTGTTATGAAAATGAAAAAATAAAACATTTTATTAAAAAAACCATAACCTCCATTTCAGAGGTGGGTTGCTGCTGGTTCGGCCCAGTTCGGCTGAACCGTTAGTGGAGCCTAGGTTGCAGAACTGGCAGCGACCCAGGCATGATACGCCCCCGAACTGATTCCCTCGACACTGCTGGGCCGCCACCATTTTGGTTTTTAGTCACTGTGTGTGCGCAGTTCACTGTACATTGTTCTGTACATGCATGAAGAACAATTTATATTGAACAGAGTGGGCAGCGTGCTCGGGCGGATTGCGAACTGGGAGTAAAACCATCAGCAACCCATCCCTGCTCTATTTACATTCAAGTAGGAGCCATGAAAGGGCTCCTTTCCACCCCTGTAAGCCAGATTTGTTCAGAGCAGGATGAGTTCATCCGGAAATAGAGATGAAATAATTTCAGACTCAGTTGGTTTTCATTTGGTTAGAGTTCAATCCTACCCAGAACCTAAAAATGTCCAGGCACCATGTCAGAAATCCTCTGCCTGGTTAGGGACAGAGAGATATAACCGGGTATCATTTTCACATTGATGACACATCACTCTGAATCAATGAATGACCTCACCCAATGGTTTCATCTACAGTAGATATTAAACATGTAGGAAACAGACTTTTCTGGTTCAGATTACTTCTTAGCAGCAGATGTGGAGATTTGATGTATATACTGCACAATTTTCCAGAAATCTTGTGGAATTATTTCTCAAGAGCTGCTACAATTGATGGTTAATTTGGAGGTTACGAATAACAACATTTTATTTCTTTTAGTTTTACATATGTTTGTGTGTGTGTATCAGGGGTGGGTTTCTCGGCCCGTTCCAACCGGTTCGGTTGGAACGGGGCCGGCGGTGTCCTCGTGCACGTGCGCGGTGCACACATGTGTACTAGCATCTGTGCGATGCTCCAGCTGCTCCTGGAGGATCGCGCAGGCGCTGTATGCGTCCTGCGCATGCGTGGAAGCGCAGAACTCGTCAAAACCAGGTAAGGAGCGCGGGCGGGCGAGTGTCCCCTTCGCCTTTCCCGGAAGTTACATACTTCCGGGTTTGCCAACCAACCGGTTCGCAGGGACCGCCACGAACTGGTTGAAACCCACCCCTGGTGTGTATGCAGGTATATGTGTACACACACACACACACACACACACACACACACACACACACACACACACACACACACACACACACACACACACACACACACACACACACACACTTCTGTCTTGTTCTCATTCTTCCACCAGAACAATATTAACATAGAAGCAAGAAATAATTTGGGTACTACTAGTTCATGTGTTGTTTGAATATATTTGAAATTGGATCCTCCATCTTCTGAATGCAAAAACTGAATACTATTTTTCAATTGGAAACTAACACATTGTAGCCCCTTTTAAGGAATTATTTCAAAACTACGTTTTTAATGCTGGTATCCAAATTAATATTTTTTCCATGAAACATCCATGGAATATCCTGACTGAAGTATTTTAATCCCTCTGTAAATTGCACAATATAACTAACTTTGGAGTCTCTTCCCAGGATAAATGAGCCATGTTCTTTTGAGCATTTTCTCATAAAATAGAGTATCTGTAAGGATTTATTTTACATTCGACTTTCCTTGAACAAAGTACCCCAAGCAGAACTAGGTGACCTAGATTGTGTTTATATTTCGCAACATCTTTTAAAAATGTCAAGCTTAATAATTTAATGTTAGTAATTTAGTTAAATATCCAAAAGTCACGACAAACTTGATCTTTAATCCTTAAGAAAATGTAAGGAATTAAAAAAAAACCATATTGTAAATACCTCATGTTATAACAATTTAGGGATAACATATCTTTAGTTCTATGACTTTTAGGCTGTTAGAAAACCGCTTAATGGGATACCATGGGAATATACGCATTAACTATCTTAAATATGTCATCAGTGCCCAAAGATAGCCAAATTTGGTTTGGAGATTCTGTTTCTGACTTACATGGTTCTAAAAGTAGTTTGCATCTTCCTCTCTGCTGTTGATCATATTATAGCGCCAGAAAACTCAAACTGATGTAAAGACTGGTAATTATAACTAAAGCTGTTCAATTTTTTAAAAAAGAGCTACTTTGGAATATGTGACTGTACTTAGGCCACAGTTTTTTTTTAATCATTAAACCAATCATAGAATTTTCCACACTCACAAAATGCTCCCAACTGCCTCTTTGTGCATATGTATAATATTTATTGAATCTTCCATGCCGGTCTTTCTAATCTTAGTTTATAATGTTAAATATCAGTTACATAATATCAGTTAAATAATGTTAAGTATCAGTTACATATAACTGATGTAAAGACTGGTAATTATAACTAAAGCTAAATATCAGTTACATAATATCAGTTAAATAATGTTAAGTATCAGTTACATATAACTGATGTAAAGACTGGTAATTATAACTAAAGCTGTTCAATTTTTTAAAAAAGAGCTACTTTGGAATATGTGACTGTACTTAGGCCACAGTTTTTTTTTAATCATTAAACCAATCATAGAATTTTCCACACTCACAAAATGCTCCCAACTGCCTCTTTGTGCATATGTATAATATTTATTGAATCTTCCATGCTGGTCTTTCTAATCTTAGTTTATAATGTTGGCAAACAATTTTTCTAGAATTCATGCTCATTAAAACAGGATGGAGTCTAGCTGATTTGAACCTGGTTAACTGAGGTTCTGCCTCAGTCCCGGGGTGAAATTCAGCAGGTTCCGACCAGTTCTGGAACCGGTAGTGGAAATTTTGAGTAGTTTGGAGAATTGGCAATTTTCCTATGCACTGCTTGGAGAGTCCAAGCAAGGGTTAAATTCTGTCCTTCTGCCCAATGGACTGGATTGAAATTTCTGACCACACCTCCTGGTCTCTCGGTACATTCAGTTTTTCAATTCAGTCCATTGCCCATTCGGACATATTTTACTCTCTCTCTAGAGATTTTTTACCTTTGTTAGTTGTATCTTTTAAAGTGAAGCTTATTTTTTCCTTTGTTTCTTTACTTAAACTTTTCCTTCGAGTAAGAGACTTTATTTGCAGGTTTCATTGACCTTTCAAGGAGCCGGTAGAGTGCTTTGATTCTCCAGACATCCCGGGGTTTTCTCTGGCGCTGGGAGACAGGTGACTGGCTCTTTACTGCCAGGGTTTGTCCATTCGGTGACCTGAACATCGTCGGGTTTCTCCAGCGATGAAGAGCTGACCACCAGCCGGTTTTCTCCTTGCGGAGCCAGGACAATGTGGTTGTCTCTCTGGGCACCACCATTTTGTGCCGTCCCCTTTCGGTGGCCATTTTGGAGTGCCAAATTTCCTGCCTTCTGTTTGCCGTGTTCTTTCGGCACCAGTTGGGGAGAGACCGGACAGCGATCGCAACGCTCTCTCACCACGGTGGGTTACCAGGTGAAATTTCAGAAGTCTTTGGCTGCAGCCATCCTCTACGTCTTGCTTCTCGACCCTGACGGCTTCTTGTCTCATCTCTTCCCCCCGGCAGCATTTTTTGGTGTCCTTTTGGCGCACGCTTGCCCTCTTCTCGGCGAACTTGGCAGCAATCAATCCACCTCTCAGCCCTTCTGCCCGGCGAGCGCAGTATCCGAATTATCCACCATGGCAGATCAAATCTCCTTGGATCCTCTTCCAGACGAGGATCCTCTAATGCCAGTCCTCTAATCAGATGGGGCCCTATTTAAGGAAGGTGGGCAGGGCTGCCAGGGAGGCCATTGGGGGGATCAGGGCCACCAAACCTTATTCCAGAAAAGCTACTAATGTGCAGGAGAAAAATGCTATCAGGTGCCAGAAAGCCCTGGAGAAAGAATTTGCAAAGGTCCAAAGGCAGATTGTGGCACAAGTCCACCAGCCAGATCAGCCAGGAAGCCCTATTGGTCAGGATCTAGCTGGGGCCCCTCCTCCTCCTTCTATATCTGAGATGGAGGTTTTTCCTGGGATATTTCCCTATCTGGGGGGGCCAGGTCTCCTTCACCCTCCCTGGGTGTATATCTGTGTGCAGATTTATTTGAGTGTGAGTTGGCTTCTGAGAGGGAGGGCTCTCCCTCTCCTGTTCCTTTAGCTAGTGACCCCATGCTCAGACCCACTGTGGCGGGGAGCTGCCCAGTGGAGGACCAGGGCCCGGGCCTCTCAGCAGAAATGAGGGAAATCATTGCTACAGCAATCAACCAGGTGATAGTCAAGGGTCTCGAGAGGTGCGAACTGCAACCATAGGTTCCCCAGCTTCCTCTACCTATTCCACAGGGCTCTCCAGCCCCCCACAGCTCTACAGTCCTCTCAGGGCCCTGAGAGCAATCCCATTCTCACAGGCCTTCCTCTCCACCTCCATTGGTGGCCAGTGCTGAGTCAGTGTGGGATGATGAAGATGGGGGTCATGAATTATCAGACGATGAGAACATCATCCCGGACAAACCGGCCTTTGCTGGCTTGTTCCAACCATCCTTATTTAAGACTATTCTATTTAAGGCCAAGGTGTCCACCCACATGGAGGTGGAGGTTTCCCTGGATCAGGCAGCTGCAGATCCTACAGTAGAGGCCTGTTTGATGAGAAGGTTTCCGCCCAGGAGATTGTTCCTTCTCCGGAACTCTTTAAAGACGTGGTCCAGTGCCAGTGGGTCCAGCCTGGGACCCAGGCCACTCTGGGGGGAAACGATAAACGCCTTTACGCAGTGGATCCGACCATAGAGGAGCTTCTTAAGCTCCCTTCCGTTGATCCTCCAGTTCAAGTTCTCACATCCTCTTCAGTGCTCCCACCTGACCTTCTAGAGGGCCTTAAGGTGGAGGACAAAAGAGCTGAACGGGCTTGCCACAAGACCCATCAAGCAGCAGCTTGGGCCAATAAGGCAGCCACCTCCGCCTCATTCTGTAATAGGGCCACGATAGCCTGGATTCGCCAGTTACTCACTAGAGTCCCGGCAGGGGACGGCAGACTGCGGCACGATGTAAATAAAATTGTGGCCTCTTGTGGACTCTTAACGCTGCAAAGTTCACTTCGTGTGCCATGGTCTCTAACATCACCTCTCGTAGGCTCCTATGGCTCCACCACTGGAACGCAGACATGCGCTCAAAATGGAAGCTTGCTTCTGCCCCCTTTAAAAGTGGCAAGTTATTTGGGGAGGCCCTTGACTCAGTTTTGATTGAGAACAAGGATAAGCAGAAGGTGATGCCTTCAGTTTCCCGGAAACCAGACAGCAGGTCGACCTCCTTCTTCCGCAGGCAGACCTCCTGTCCAGCTGATCCTCTGACCAGCAATTCCTCCTTTCAGCGTTCCTACGCTCAGGACGAATCGCAATCAGGATAGGCAGCCATTTCAGGACAGGGCCTGTCAGCATCCCTACTCCTGTCGTCCCTTTCAGGGAGGGTCTGGAAACAGGCCTTTCTGTTGAAAAAAGTGACCACCATCTCAATCCTCCCATAGGGGGGCGGCTGCAACTCTTTGCCGCCCAGTGGGAGGAGATTACCTCGATGTGTGGGTGTTTCAAATGATTTGGATAGGCCTCGCTCTGGAATTTCTCTCCCCCCCATGCCACTTTATTTGTTGCCCGACTCCCAGGTGTTCCATCAAGAGGGGCCTTATGGAGGCCAAGATCCATCACCTCAAGGAGATCAGGGCCATATAAACAGTTTCCCCTGGGCAAGAACGCAAGGGGTTCTATTCCATTCTATTTCTAGTACCCAAAAGCTCGGGTAGTGGTGGAGAACGATACTAGATCTGAAGAAGTTGAACCAATATGTGGCCTATAAAAAGTTCAAAATGCAATCTCTCAATCCATCTTGGGCTGCATTCGACAGTGGGACTTCTTAACATTGATAAACTTGAATGAGATGTACTTCCATGTCCCATCAGACCCGAGCACAGGTGCTACCTGAGATTCTTCTACGCCGGGTCCCACTTTCAATACAGGGCTCTTCCATTTGGCCTGTCATCAGCTCCAAGGACATTTATAATGATCCTGTCTGCTGTTGCTGCCCTACAGTGCTACCTCGACGACATATTGATTCAGTCATCGCCAGCGCAAGCAGCACGAGACCTGCACATCACGATGCGGACTACGTGTTTACCATCAACCTCGAAAAGAGCCCCTTGGCTTCAGCCACCAGGATTCTGCACCTGAGGACTGTGATAGACACCTCGTCTTGCCAAGTCTTCCTGTCACCAGACAGCGTTGAAAGTCTTCGAAAACTGGTCCAACAAGTCCGCCTCTCCCCCAGCACTCGTATCATCACCTTGTCGCAGTTGCTGGGGAAGATGATCTCGTGTCTCTCAATTGTTCCTTGGGTGAGACTCCACACAAGAGATCTACAATGGTTTCTCCTGCCAATGCAGAGAGTGAAGACCAGCAATTCACCAGTCAAGGTACATCTACCTGCCAAGGTCCTTCGGTCTTTCCGGAGGTGGCTGTCCACAGCCCTCCTGAAAGGGACTTGCTTCAAAGAACCACCCAGGCTGACTGTCACAACCGACGCCAGCCTCTTCGGCTGGGGAGCTCACCCGCACACCCTAATGGCTCAAGGACCATGGTCAGCTCACGACCTCTCACACAACATCAATTGGTTGGAGTTGAGGGTGGTCAGACTAGAGCTTCAGAGGTTCCAGCACAACATCCAATATCACCATGTCCTTGTCCTCACCAACAATGTGGCAACAAAGGCACACATAAATCACCAAGGGGGTACCAGGTCCAGGTCTCTCATGACGGAGGCAGAGGCGATTGGCTGGTGGGCAGAACGTCACCTGCAGTCCATTCGGGCGAAGCACATCTCCGGGGTGAACAATGTCCAGGCAGATTGGCTGAGCCAGACCATTCTAGACAACTCGGAGTGGTGCCTCCATCTGCGCCTCTTCCACCAATTGTCGCAGAGCTTTGGTCATCCCCTGGTCAACCTGTTTGCCACTCCGGAGAACGTTCAGCTCCCCCACTTTTTCACCAGATTCCAGTGTTCCCAGGTGGAAGGGGTCGACATTCTCCGATGCCCCTGGCCCCCCGGGACTACTTTACGCCTTCCCTCCACTGGCGCTCATTCACAGGAGTGGGGCGGGAATGGGGATTTTGCAGTATCCTTCCCCTGAAGTGGGATGGGAATGACAATTTTGCAATATCCTTCCCCTGCCACGCCCACCAAGCCATGCCCACAGAACCGGTAGTAAAAAAAAGTTCACCACTGCCTCAGTTCCATAGTATCCTCTGTCCTGTCCAGTTTGATCTGGCAGAGTTGGCCCATTTTGGGTTTCTTTAGTTAAATAATGTGATCTATTGTTTCCCTGGAAGTACATAATCTCTATGGTAGAGAATACCTGATAGCCCCACCCTGCTGCTATTTTGAAGGGCCTTAAAGGCTTGGCTGTCCTCTCAGGCCTTTAATGAGGGCGAATAAAACCTCCTTTGTACTGTGTGGGTCTGTTTATTTTTTCCATACCAGTCCAGTTTCTGTCATCTTGCTATATTTTATTTGTTACATTTATTCCCCCTCCTCCTCCTTTCTTGTGAGTCGTCCACAGTAAATACAATAAAGACACTTCAATAGTGTTGCTTTTTATGTATTTTTTTTTTAGACTTCTAAACGAACAGGTTTGAAGTAAAAGGTTAAAATCCCTTCATTTTACAATTGTAATCATCCTCTACTTAACTTTCTTGAGTAAGTTATTACACTGCAGAAGCCTCCATGATTGGATTTAGGCAAGAGTTGGTTTTCACATAAACCCGTCTCTAGATTAGTGACTTTAGCATGCCTAGAACAGCATGAACAACCTTTGGGTAAATTGGGCTTTTGTTATGCTGGTGGGAATCATTTCAAAATATGTGTGAACTGTCCGATACTGTGCATATTATTGGTACCGATATCAAAGCTAACAGCCTAGCCTATTTCTTCTGTAGCTTACTAAATACATTGTATGAAAGCTTTAACTGATCAAAGCCATGAGTGGCCAAAGGCTCATTTGGTGAGTAGCATGGCATACAGAAGATTGTCCTTGAAATACAGAAAGACTAAATGAAAAAGAACAAGAATGAATAGATGAAATGAAAGATTTTTTTTAAAAAAACCAGGTGATTAATGGGTGATTAAATAGAAGAAAAGCTGATATCTTCCAAGGTACACTGTGAAATATTTAATACGCTTTCTCTAAACAAAACTTAAGTGTCACTGCATTATAAGCTGAACGTCGTGATTAATTAATACAGTGCAAATCACTAACAAAACTAAAAACAGTAAGCAATATATTAAATTAATACTGAAAGTTGTATGTCAAATTAAGATATAATTGTAGGTAGGTGGAAGGAAGGAAGGAAGGAATTATTTTAAATTTAATTTAAATTATTTTAAAAATAATTTAAAGTTTGAATTACTTCTTTACAGAGGACTCTTCATCACTTCCCATGATCGAGGGCATATCGAAACATTGTTTAAAGCATGGCCTGAAACTAATATAAAGGTAAGTGTCTCTCAGATGTCTGTATGTGCATGTTTAGAATTAGATCTATAGGTTACTGGCATAAACAATAGTGTTGGGTTTTGCTTTGATGTAGGAATGTCCCATGAAAATTCCATCAATTCATGTTTCAAGAGAAAGCATGCTGGCACTTTTTCTAACATGGTAGGGTTTTTTAAATGTAGGGAATATTCAAACATGGAACCCTTTGACTATAGTATTAAATATTAAAACTAATAAAAGTACCTTTGTCAGTTTTGCTCTGATATAGTAAAAATGCCTTGAAGTTTATTTAAATTAGTTTAAATAAACTAATAGTTTGTAATGCTTTTTTTCTTCAAAAGCACTACAAAGAATAACTTTAAATGTTGAAGTTAAAATTGTTATGCAAAAAAATGTTTTGGGGATTTTTTAAAAATTCCAACCTACTGTATATGAAGGAATAAAAATATTCATGTGATTTATAATATTTTAGTACAGGAGGGACATTTTGATGTCAATGTTTATAGTAAGACATATTGGAAGATGTGGGATATTAGAGTGTTCAGTTAAATATGTTACATAAAACGTACCTTCACAACTCTTAAAATCTTTCCAGGATGGCCTACATAGCTTTTTCTATAAATACGTTTGAAAAGCAATAATGTGACCAGCATTGTTTATTAATTTTATATTGCTAAGAGAATGCATTGGATTTCCCCCCCTTTTGATTTTTATGAAAATAGCAGGCTAATATGATTAAATCCACATTTCATGTGAGAACAGCATTGTCAGCTTATTAAAGATTTCCCTTTGATTTAGTGAGCTCTGAATGGGAGCACTGAAATTATTTGGGTACTTGGTATGCACCATCTCTACAGTGGAATGTATAATCTTCGCTAGATCTTGGCTGCCCTTTCAGGTATATGTGCTATCTATAAAGGCATGCAGGGTTGGTAGAGCAGGTGGTTTGCCAGTTGCTTCTGCACCATTGCCAGATCCTTCCCTATTATGTCAATTGGGACGTAGCTGTGACAATAACCGATGGATCTTACCCCTCTCACCAGCTTACAGGTATTTTCTTTTGGGGCCAGGACAGAAATATGTAATCATTGTGGAATGTACCTGTTTCTTAAGCAACAATGGTTGTATTCTCCAAGGATTAGCAACAGAACAACCAGAAACAGATTATTTTTGTTTATAAATGTTGAAATTGCGGTGAAAAATACCTGGCGCAGAAGCTTTGGGTTGCTGAGATTCTTTTTCTAAGAACTTTGGAAGTGCTATCTGCTTTAAAATAAAATTCTGGTAGATAGCAGCTGATTTAGCAAGGATGGTTCATGAATATGACCTATCTACAATTTAAACAATTTTCTTATTTGCACTATTCTACATATATTCTTAAAGTGGCAGTGGGGAAACTCTAGATAGAATAGGTCTTCTTATCAGCACATCAATTGACTACCATATTTATATGTCTTCAGCATCTCCTCCCTCATATTGCTTTTTTGCTTGTTTACTTATATGATTATAATCTGCTATACTATTCAGGTGGCTAACATTCAGTAAAATGTGAAATGCAAACAATTAACAACTTAATCCCAATACTAATAGTAATTAGCTTTAAAAACCTGGCAAAAGGCATGTCCCTTGACAGATCTTCTAAAATGGAGATGTTTGCAGTTTGAGGCAATTCCATAGGTCCAGGAATAATGCGGGAGAAGACTTTCCATCGGTGAGATAGATGAGTTGTAGATGGTAGGGTCTCTTCAGAAGGGCTCTCCTGTAGATTAATATATCCATACTATTGGGATGGGTGTTCCCTTAGACAATGAGGATCTAATCCATTTAGGATTTCAGAAGTCTATATCAATACATTAAATTGTGCTTAAAATCTGACATACCAGCACCAGGATCCCTGTACTTTGTACTTAATAGTAGACTAATAACAATATTTTAAACCAGTTGCAATTCCCAGTCATATCTCAGCATGTATTGTATTTTATTCTGCTTAGTTGATCAATCAAATATAAATAAACACAACAATATTAAAGGATCGATGCAACCTCAAAAATGATAAACATGGCAATACAAAAAGAAAAAAGTCCTAGAAATAATGTGATTACTGGAACAGCTCCAAAAATTTTAACTATGTTAATTGATTTTAATTTTAGCCAACTCTCATTCGCCCTCTTCATCTGTAATTCTTGATACCATGATATTCTGTAGATACAAGAAAAACAACATAGATATATTTAATACATATTGTTAATGTCTTTATAGAGTCTTATTAACAAACCCGTGTTTTTCCCCCTTGTACTATAGTCTCACGTAGACTGCTTTGTAATTGTAACCGTACAGCCATCTTTTTTTCTTTCTTTTCTCATCAACCTTTGCTGCCTGTCCTAATTTCCAGGAAATCCTGCTGGTTGGGAGGCTATATCAAAGAGAGCCTTTGCCCCAACTGTTTTTCTTTGTTGACCGACTGCTTCAACTGAGCAGTCATTCTACTGGGGTTTTCTCACCCTCCAGCCATCCATATTCCAGTCCTATCTGGATTGCTTTCTCAAGGTTTACTCAATAAAAGGAGAAAGAAGGCTTTACTACGTAAAAGAAAACATCTCCTTCAAAGTTCAACATTTTGGACATTTCTGAAAACAGGAGTGCCTGGGCAGGAAAGCAATGGGGGATGATCTATGGGTAGATGCCAATTTGAGGAGATGAAATTATTAACATAGAATTGTTAAGGGGGACTTACATGAGAGAGGAAGGAAGAATGAAAGGGCTGGCTGGATCGATTGCTGCATGCTGCCACAGGATGTGTCCCTGGGACAAATGTGACAGTTGGGTTGATAAAGGCTCCCTACAACTAACTGGTTGATAATCAATAGCTTCTTGTCAGAAATTAAATCCTTAAGTTGGAAAATAAGAACTGGAAATAGCACTGCATCATTACTCAGAGTTGGAAATGTACATCACAAAGCATGAATCATTACTCAGAGGAGTTAAAGCGATGTGTTAAACAGTTACATTTTTTAGTGCACATATTCAGGATTATGGTGCTGGGCTATTCATGCTGAATCAAATTGAATTGAATTGAATTTTATTATTTGTATGCCGCCCTTCTCCGGGAGGACTCAGGGCGGCGAACAATTCAAAAAGGGAAGGGGAACATAAAACGAAATACAGATAATTAAAATAAGCAAGAATCACACAACCATACAAGTTGAGAGGGGAGGGAACTCATCAGCCCCAGGCCTGCCGGCAAAGCCAGGTTTTGACGGCTTTTTGGAAGGCCTGGAGAGAGTTGAGGGTCCGAATCCCTGCGGGGAGTTCGTTCCAGAGGGCCGGAGCCCTCCCCCGGGTAGTAGCCAAATGGCATTGGCTGGTAGATGGAACCCGGAGGAGGCCAACTCTGTGTGATCTAATGGGTCTGTGGGAGGTAATTGGCAGCAGGCGGTCTCTCAAGCACCCAGATCCAATACCATGAAGGGCTCACATACATTGTTTTAGTAACAGGATTACTACATTTTTCCCCCCACTTTGCATCACAGCAACATATTTTATTAGAGCAGCCATTAAAAAGAAATTGTTAGCCAGAACTCTCCAATGAATTAGGCAGTAGAAACTGCAGATGCCACTTGTTGTCTTAAACACACACACATTGTACCAGAGAGTTACATTTTTATTTGCTTTATCTAAACCCCTAAGGAAGAAAGTTATACCCACTGGTATCTTTTCTTTTATCAAAAATATATATTATATTTGTGAGGCTATTGACAAATTTAAAAAATAGATAATGTTTGCTCATTTATTTCACTGTCTTGTATTCTCTGCCAAATCTGCTCTGGGAAAATAGGCAACTCTCTGGAAGAGCAGGAGGGAAAGGGAAATTGTTAAAAAAATGCCTTGTTGCCTTTTATTAGTAGGATATTAGTAGGATTAGACCCACTCCACTGGAAATGAAAGGGCATCATTAAAGGGAATCTAGTGTGCTCACTTTGTTTGTCATCTGTTGTTTCTCATGAAGTGATTGAATTCACTTAGCCCATATAATTGATTGACCAAAGATTTATTTACTTCAATAATGGCCTTAAGAAAATGCAGTCTTTGTTCCTTCCTTCCTTCCTTCCTTCCTTCCTTCCTTCCTTCCTTCCTTCCTTCCTTCCTTCCTTCCTTCCTTTCTTTCTTTCTTTCTTTCTTTCTTTTTCTTTCTCATTCATTCATTCATTCATTCATTCATGTATGTTATTTAGAAAACAATAATATCATGACAGAGCTTAAAACTGCTCATAACAAAGAATTCAGGATACCTTTTCAGTTTTATAACGCTTACCATACTTTTTCCACAGGCGATTGTGGTGACTGACGGAGAACGTATTCTTGGCCTTGGAGACCTCGGTTGTTATGGAATGGGCATCCCGGTGGGTAAACTAGCACTTTACACAGCATGTGGAGGAGTAAAGCCCCAGGAGTGTCTGCCCGTTATGCTCGATGTGGGAACTGACAATGAGGTAACTGTTTTTTCACGCTGATGTCAGTATTTGACATATTTCAAGAGAAAAATAGGCAGAACTATGCAGTAATATTTGCCTATTCAGAAAAAAAGATACAATGTGTTTAACATTTTCTCCAGAAAAAAATCTTTTCTAGCAATAACACAGGGGTGTAATTTGTTAGTTCCTAGTGTTTATCCCAGTTCCATTCCAGCCTGTAAACACTGAGACTTTTGCTCCAACAAGGATCATACTATCCTGAGTAGTACAGTTGGGACAAAACTGAATAGAAAGGAAGATCAGTTCAACTTTTAACAAGGTAGTGACTACTAGGTGATGTATTAGGGCAGTGGTAGTGAAACCTATGGCACACGTACCAGAGGTGGCACACAGAGCCCTCTCTGTGGGCATACACACCGTCGCTCCCGCCCCAGGTCTGTTTTGAGTCTCTGCCACGCATCCGCGCATGCCTCCTGTTGGCCAGCTGGTCTTCAGGTCTCTGCTGTCCATGTGCAGGGTGTGTGTGCATGTGGGGGGGATAGGGGTGCGTGCCCCTAAGCCTTGTAGTTTGAGCTTGTGCACTTTGGGCACTCAGTGCCTAAAAGGTATGCCATTACTGTGTTAGGGCATAATGATAGCCGACCCGTGCTTTATTCCTTACACGATTTTCTTACAATAATGCAATGTTTGTTACTTTAATAAGTAGGAACTGGGTTCTATTTATTCTGGCATGGAATAAGAGGCCAGGTTCACATTTCATGCACATGCTGGATATCAACATTGCAGTCCTTTCTGTAGTTCTCTTCATGTAGAATTTGGTCCTATAGGGAAAGAATATTTGGTAGCCACTACTTGTATTACTGATATATTCATCCCAAGAGGACATACTGTACCATCTCAGATTCTAAAACTGAAAAGGAAATTGACTTTTCTTTTTACACCAATGAACTGAAACTGAAAATCAGGAAATGGTACCAATTGTTTTTAATGCATAGTAAGGTAGGCAGGCTGCAGTCTCTTGAAATATTTGGTTGATAGCAAGCCATCCGTTTATAATAAAAGCAGACATATTAACACTGAGGTTCTATGTGATCAGAAGTATTCTGTATTGTTTTAGGATTATTTGAAATGAGCTTCAATATGAGGTAGAAAAGGAAGACGATGAAACATTGGCAAAATGTACAGTGAAGAAATTAAAAACATCAAATATTTACTGAATAGATTTAATCATTTACTATCACTGTTCCAGAAAACCTAAAGGAATATAAAGTTACTGCACAGTCTAGTCCCCAGATTTAAAGACAGACAAGCTTGGAATCAGTTTGACAAGGAGAACCTATTAGTATACACAGTCTATTACTCTGCTGTCAATTGAAGTTTAAAAAGATCCCTAGAAACTAAATCTGTTAGGTGAAATTGTTAGGTGAATTACTTGATGGAAACTTTTAGTTGTTGTTAAATGCTGTTTTTAATGGAAAAAAAACTGGAATGTTGGTTTAAATGTCAACCAGAACTTCCAGCACCTGACAGATCTGTTTAGTTTAGTTCTTAGTCAAAGAGCTATTTGCTCTGAGGCTGTGTCTGTAGAGCATTTTCACACAGTTTAGAACAACCTGTTGTTCATTAGCCGACGCACACAAAAATAATCCTTGCAGAAGGATTTCCCCACCCTGAAGATTGGAAGTACTTTGAAATCCTTGCTTTCAGTGGTGGACTATGTAAGAAGCATAATTTATTTTCCTCCAAGTTCCATCTGATTTTTATTTCTAAATTATGAGCCAAATTGGAAAAAATGGCAATCTCCCTCCCTCCATGTTTTCCTTTTTTCCTTCAAGATTTCAAATATTGAAGGCCAGCTCTGGTTCCTGAAATGCGAGTTTGGTCTAAAGTGCTAAACTTTCTATTTAAATGTGTCTTTAAAACTTGGATCTCAGAGAGAATTCTGAACTTGTTCTTCTTACATCTCAAGAAGACTGGGGAGGGGAAAAAGAAAAATAGAGAACAAAATCACAAGGACCAGGAAGCTTTTTAAGATAAACCACTTGTTGAAAAGGAATAAGCCTCTCAGATTAAATTTAGGAGGGTCTCTTGATAAAGGACAAATGTTGTGAATACATACTGTACAGTTTGGGAATTAGAGACGCATTTATTCATTTTGCTTGAGAAATACTTGAATCTCAGAAGAAGTCAAGTGGGAGAATTTGAATTATAACAAACTATTTTCTTCCTATGGAATAATAATAAATAAGAGTACTATCAAGTTAAAAATGGCTTGTTTTAGATAATTGTGTTATAGTATCCTATCCAAAAGATGGCTCAGTGGCTAAGATGCTGAGCTTGTCGATCAGAAAGATTGGCAGTTTGGCGGTTCAAATCCCTAGCACCGCGTAATGGAGAGAGCTCCCGTTACTGGTCCCAGCTTCTGCCAACCTAGCAGTTCAAAAGCATGTAAAAATGTAAGTAGAAAAATAGGGACCTGTGTAGAAGTAAGTAAGTAGAAAATAGTGTTCTGTGCGCCTTCGGCGTTTAGTCCAGTGATGGGTTACAGGCGGTACACCCTGGTACGGGTGTACCGGGAATTGCCCGGAGCACCAGGTACCGTTCCGGTACGGTACTCTGGAAGGGCCCACCCGCCTGCCTGTCTTCCTTACCTGTCTTTAAACTCTTCGGTGCCTGCACAATGCTCCACTGAGTAGCTGGAGCATCGCGGAGGCAAAACTGGAAGGTAGGATGCTAGTGCACGCTGTGCACATGCATGTGCGTGCTGCGCATGTTCATGTGGAGGATGCCAGGCCCTGTTGCAACCGTACTGACTGCAACGGGATCCGGAACCCACCATTGGTTTAGTCATTCCAGACACATGATCCTGGAGACATTTTTGGACAGCACTGGCTTTTCGGCTTTGAAACGGAGATGAGCACCCCCCCCTAGATTCGGGAATGACTAGCACATATGTGCAAGGGGAACTTTTACCTTTACCTCCCTATTGAACAAAAGGGAGGCGGGGGAACCCTTGCAGGGCAGAGCTGAAGAGTATGCCCAATTCTTAGCGGACAAAATTGCTCGGTTTCGGTCGGACTTGGACTCCACCCCCGCAGTTCCAGCCGAGGCACAGGGGGACCAAGTAGAACAGCTCTGGGTTGAGTTTCAGGACGTTACCCCCGGGGATGTGGACAAGGCCATGAGAGCTGTAAGTACCTCCACCTGTGTTCTGGATCCGTGTCCCTCATGGCTGGTTACTAACTGCAGTGAGGTGACACGAGGCTGGATCCAGGCGGTTGTAACCGCCTCCCTTCAGGAGGGGAACTTCCCCGCCGCACTGAAAGCGGCGGTGGTGAGACCCCTCCTGAAGAAACCATCCTTGGATCCAGCTGTTCTTAATAACTATCGTCCAGTCTCCAACCTTCCCTTCTTGGGGAAGGTTGTTGAGAAGGTGGTGGCCTTCCAGCTCCAACGGTCCTTGGAGGAAGCAAACTATCTAGACCCCTTCCAGTCAGGCTTCAGACCCAGTTACAGCACAGAATCCGCTTTGGTCGCATTGATTGATGATCTCTGGAGAGCCAGAGATGAAGGACATTCCTCCATCCTGGTCCTCCTTGACCTCTCAGCGGCTTTCGATACCATCGACCATGGTATCCTTCTGCGACGACTGCGGGAGGTGGGAGTGGGAGGCACCGTGCTACGGTGGTTCTCCTCCTACCTCTCGGACAGGTCGCAGTCGGTGTTAGTGGGGGGGCAGAGATCGTCCCCTAGGCCCCTAAATTATGGGGTGCCTCAGGGCTCGGTCTTATCCCCCCTACTATTCAACATCTACATGAAACCGCTGGGAGAGATCATCCGCAGGCACGGGATTAGATACCATCAATATGCGGACGATACTCAATTGTATCTGTCCGCCCCGTGCCAACTCAATGAAGCGGTAGACGTGATGAGCCGGGGTCTTGAGGCCGTTATGGACTGGATGAGGGTTAACAAGCTTGTGCTCAACCCAGAAAAGACCGAGTGGCTGTTGTGTTTTCCTCCCAAAGATTTGACTGATATTCCACCACTCAGGCTGGGGGGTCAAATTTTATACCCCTCAGAGAGGGTTCGCAACTTGGGAGTCCTCCTGGATCCACAGCTGTCATTTGACCACCACTTAACGGCTGTGACCAGGGGGGCATTCGCCCAGGTTCGCCTGGTGCGCCAGTTGTGACCCTACCTGAATCGGGAGGCTCTCACAACAGTCACTCGGGCCCTTGTGACCTCTAGGCTGGAATACTGCAATGTGCTCTACATGGAGCTGCCCTTGAAGAGCATCCGGCGACTTCAGCTAGTGCAGAACGCAGCCGCGCGAGTGATTGCGGGTACACCTCGATTTACCCGCATAACACCTATCCTCCGCGAGCTGCGCTGGCTACCTGTCGATCTCCGGATGCGCTTCAAGGTGCTATTAGTCACCCATAAAGCCCTACATGGCAGTGGATCTGGATACTTGAGAGACCGCCTTCTGCCAATTACCTCCCTGCGACCAATAAGATCCCATAGATTAGGCCTCCTCCGCATTCCATCGGCCAGCCAGTGTCGGCTGGCAACTACAAGGAGGAGGGCCTTCTCAGCAGTAGCCCCGACCCTTTGGAACGAGCTCCCCGTGGAGATTCGTACCCTCTCCACCGTCCAGGCCTTCCGCACAGCCTTGAAGAATTGGCTCGCCCGTCAGGCCTGGGGACAATGATAGTTACCCCTCCCGAATGATGAATGTATGTTGCCCACTATTTTATTATATGTTTCTATCTTAATGTCTGTATTCCCCCTTCCCGGTTTTATGTGAGCCGCCCTGAGTCCCCTCAGGGAAAAGGGCGGCCTACAAATACTAATAAAACTCTAAACTCTAAAAACTCTAAACCTTATCCTATCCAAATTGATATTCTCCTTCCCTATATATTAGAATAAAAATACCAGGAAAATTGGCATGCTGAATGAGGAATTATAGGAGTATTGTCGTAGTCCCAATACATTCAGCATTAAATTGAAAGAAGCAGCATATTGATCTGTCTGGTTTTCTCTTTTTTTAAAAATGGGTAAGGAACACTGCAGATATTTTAACATGCAGATAATTCAATCATGTACCCGTTTATTTACCCAGCAAATTTAATTCAAAAAGTGTGTGTTTTATATATATGTTGAATTATATTAGCCTCTGCCTTGAAACTCTTGAAAATGTAGCTAACCATGTTATTAAAACTGAAAATAAAGAATTGCGTTCTCATATGGCCATAAAATTCCATCTCTGTATTTTAGCTGGAGTGAAATAGGTTTATTGGATTACTATCAAATAATCAGTTGGAATGCCAAACAGTGAAGTCTATTAAACGTTTCAGTTTGATGAGCCAGCTTTCTGGACAAAACCTATGCATTTCAACTAGAATGGAGTTGAGAAACTATGCCTATTGTTTCTTGTTCAAGGTGATTATGGCAGCCTTGATTTAGAAACCTAGAGTCAGCAAGGAGGCAGCATATTCACATCAAAAAGCCTTACAAGTAGTCCTTGAATTACAACCATTCATTTAGTAACAGTTCAAAGTTATAGTGGCATTAAAAAAAGCGGCTTTTGACCTTTTTTACACTTAACGACCATTGCGGCATCCCCATGGCCACATGATCAAAATTCATACACTTGGCAACTGGCTCATATTTATGATGATTGCACTGTCCTGGGGTTATGTGATTCCCCTTTTGTGACCTTCTGACAAGCAAAGTCAATGAATAAGTCAAATTCAGTTTACATCCATGTTGTTATTGTTGGTTGCGAAGTCATGTCCGACCCATTGCGGCCCCATGGATAACTTTCCTCCAGGCCTTCCTGTCCTCTACCATCCTCTGGAGTCCATTTAAGCTTACACCCACTTCTTCGGCGACTCCATCCAGCCACCTCATTCTCTGTCGTCCCCTTCTTCTTTTGCCCTCAATCTTTCCCACATTAGGCTCTTCTCCAGTGAGTTCTTCCTTCTCATTAGGTGGCCAAAGTATTTGAGTTTCATCTTCAGGATGTGGCCTTCTAAAGAGCAGTCAGGGTTGATCTCCTCTAGGACTGACCGGTTTGATTGCCTTGCAGTCCAAGGGACTCGCAGGAGACTTCTCCAGCACCAGAGTTCAAAGGCCTCAATTCTTTGGCACTCAGCCTTTCTTATGGTAATAACTGCAGTGATTCACTTAACAACTGTGGCAAGAAAGGTTGTAAAATGGGGCAAAGCTTATTTAACAACTGTCTCAAATAGCAACATAAATTTTGGGCTACATTGTGGTTATAAGTCAAGGATGACCTCTGTTAGCCACCTGTTCTTCTCTGATGCCTCCCTATGACAACACTCTGCTTCCTTATGAGTATTTATCAGTTCTGCTGATATAGCATTCTTGTTCATATCCCTGCTACTTTTCTTTTCAAATCCCTCTCTCCAGAATCAACCTTCTTGAAAATAAACTCCTGTACCACTTATATAGTTGGTACTTGAGAAGATTAATAACTCCAGATTATTGATTGATTGCTTTTTCCTTCCTTCCTTCCTTCCTTCCTTCCTTCCTTCCTTCCTTCCTTCCTTCCTTCCTTCCTTTTCTTAAATATATTATTTAACTTTGAACTTTTTATCTTTGGGGCATATATATCAATTTAAGACCAGTATATAAAAATGATCCAAATACATCATTTTACAAAAAAAAATCAAAATATATGTATAAAATTATCACAAGTATAAGAGTTACGAGTGAACTAAGCAGAAAAGCACATGGATACATCATTCAACATGCCACTTGGAATGTCTTTTATTAAATATTTGTGTTGTAGGGAAATCAAGAGTTTAAATGCTTTCCTGCTATGTTTCCTTTTTTTTTTGAAAGGCACATCATTCATTTTTTTCTTGGCTGATTATATCTGTTATTATTTTATTTATACTACATTAAGCAGATCAACTACATCCAGATGCTCACCCACTATTTTGCTTATTAAAATGTCTTAAGTCTGACAGATGTGATGTGTTTGTAAAGAATAGTTTTCTAACTTACTTTATATTTTGAGGCTTCCATCTTGATTTTTGTGATTTTATATTTTTGCATATGATTGAAACACCACATTCTTAAAATGAAATATTGGTTCAGATTTGGATAGGCATGTCTGCCATTTTGCAAGAATCAGCAAATCTTTAGGTAGGCCCCTTTCTCCACTTAAATATAATACTTTAGGGAACGGTTGAAACATTTGCAGTCATTTTATACCGAGGGGGCCTTTTAAAACGATAAACAGCAAAAAGCTGCTGTATATGAGAATTCTCTGGAACTTTTCCATGTACAGATGCCATGGTTTTAGAAGATGAGGAACAGGAATCTTTCACAGAGGTTTGCAAAAGAAAAAAGATCCAGATATTTACAGCTGGTTCCTTTAAGCTGGTCAATTTGCCCCTGTAGTTATCATATAAAATGACTTCATTTTCTTTTTATTATAAACAATCTCATTCTTCTTTCACCCTGTTACCATTCTGAGAATTCATTGCAAAATAAAATTATGATATCATATAAAAATACCTTGGGTAAAATATGATAATCTATTTTTAAAGTATCATCTTTGTAATCTCCAATGTTTATTAAAAAAATAGTTAAGTTTTTGTAAATTGCTCTCTTTTAGTTAAAGATCTATTAAAATGGAGAAAATAGAATATTAGCATATAACACACTTCAAATTAAACCATATTGTGCTTCGACAAAGGGACGAGAGCCTACTTCAAATGGGTTAATGTAGCTTAATGAAATAATTAATAATAGTATGGATATTATTTTAATATAAACACTTCGTAGAATACAATAACCATCTCTTTAGTTATTGGCATGTCTAGTATGTCTAGACAAGTTTTTGGACTAGAGCTTTACTCAGTCTTGATGACTTGTTGAAGATTATAAGTGGATTAGCCAGGAAAAAAGTTGGCAAGAAGATAAATAGTAATATATACATTAATATTTCATGCATTAAATAAATGAAAAAGTATTCTATTACTGGCAGCAACAACTTAGAAGGTTCTAAGAATTTCAACACAATGGCATAGAGTGGGATGCTGTGATACATACCTTTGCTATCATTTTACCCAGATCAATTTTTCTTTTAACATTTTTGTTAAACCTTTTAGAAGCAGAAATACCTTGGAATAGGAATGGTTCAGTCATAGTTCCACCCAAGATTCTGGACTGCCTAGACACAGCGTGTTCTTGTGAATTGCCTGACTGTGGGGTGATTGGGGGTTATATAGGCATTTGCTTATGTCTGCACTTACATCTGGAGTTCCATAGGAACAATTTCAAATTTAATCAGTGAAGGAGAAACATCTAATAGGCCTCCCCATGTTGAGGTTTTTCTGCTTTTGGCATCCTTCAAGACTTTTGCTTTTGCTGCTCCTTCCAGAAGAAAAGTGGATTCTTTGGCCAAATTGTCTGGATGTTGCATTAAAAATATAAAATATGTATTTCACATATGTATTTACTTGTAATGTAGCAGCCTAAAGAAATACAGTCCATTCCCTCCCCTTACTTTTCTCTTTGTGCAGCACAGATCTGTTCTGTAGTAGCATGTATTTATTTATACAGATGCCAGAAGAGTGACAAATTTGGTAAGAGATTCCTGACTCACAGTTGCATTGGCTAAGTTATGTTGATGCTGTTTGTTATTACACTGAAAATGTTTGGCTGACATATTTCATTTGATGATAACTTGGCAGCTGGCAGTTTTCAGTAAACTAAACATTTTTGGTTTGAAAATTAGACATTTCTCCCCCTGGCAATTAATAATTTCTTAAAATAGAAGTGTCATATTTTTTGAAAAATGCTATTATTTTTTTTACAACTACAGAGCACTAAATGGCTATCTTTCTTCTTTTAGCTTTGGGGCACCAGAGTGTTCAAATCATAGTGGTAAATTTAGATTAAATAACCTGAATACATCTCAATTCCATGTTAAGTCCACTCTAACAACCATTCTTTTATGAGCAGAAATGCCAGACTGAAAACAATCTTTGACCGGGTTCTGTTTGGTTTTTATTTTTAAAAAGCCATCAAGGTTTGTTTTAGGAACCCATAGCTTTTAACTGCTGTAAATCTAATATAAAGTAACATTCATTGTTTCTGAAGCATGTAATGGGAGAAATAAGGAGAAACTGCATTAATGCATGATAAAGTCGAAAAGTAACACATTTTGCTGGTTTGAAGCATTATTAGCCAAACTATCAAAAATCATGGCAAAGATTCACGTTTTTAGATATCACAGTCCTATCTTTGATTACAGCAAAACTACAATGTGAAAATGATTATGGCTATTTAACTGCTTCCTTCATTTTTGTGTGCTATTTGCACAGGACTTCTTGCAGTACGTTTTAAAGAGCTGTATAAAAAAAAGAGCACCACATAATTTATTTTTGGTACATGTAATCCTCAAATTATGACCCTAATGGACTCTTAGACTTAAGAATCTTAAGTCATGACAGTTGTAAAATCAATAATTTCTTAAAATTAAATTGCTGTTTTTCTTGAAAAGTAATCAACAAGAGTTACAACCTTTTTTTGTGGCAGTTATTAAGTGAATTAAGAAGTCATTAAGTGAACATGGCAAACCACTGGGTTTGCTTAATGACAAAGTGAACCAGTGGTTTGCTATGACCCCGGTTGGTATAGGCCTGGAAGGAAATGCCCAGTTTTGGCAAAACCAGTGTAAGATGCAATCCGCATGACCGTAGGACGCTGCAAACAGCTGTAATTGTGGTTCAGTTGCCAATCAACTGAAGTGCATTCATATGACTGTGGAGAGGGGAGCTTGTGTACTTAGGTATTCTGGAAAAATAACAAAAGTACTTATGTTGGTTTGGCAGGCCTTTTCAATAAATACTTGAAGGTGCTGTTATAAATTAAAGTCAAGTGCTAGCTAGCGAGAGTCTCTCCCTAGAATGCATCTCTATTTGTTGCAAGGCAATTGAGAATTTAGGCATTAAAGTAAATGAAACATTTAAACTAAATGTTTATACTTTTAGCATCCATAATTACAGTTGTTTGCCCTTTAGACTAACTAAATTAGTATATTTCCTAAATGCTGTGGTTGTGAAGGTTTATGAAGATTGGATTTCAGGTTTTTTCTTCTGTTTTTCTTTCATTGGTGTCATTATTTTCCAATTACACATTAGCAAAAAGAGCTAAGGAGGATCTAGGTAGGGAATGACATCATTGATGTCACTTTTCTCTGCTCAGAGGAATCACAAATTTGGAGAAATTTAGGCTCTCCTGACTCACTTGAAATCATTGCAGATCTTGTCACTGTGTAAGCTGTAGAGGATGATTTCTTGTGTGGGTAGGAGAAGGCAGTGGGGTAGATTTAGAATTTTTAATCCCTGAAGATTCTCCATTGAAATTCTACTTAAACAGTGGGGGGGGAAATCATTTAAGGAGAATGAGATAAATAAAGACATATAAAACTCTTTCCTGGTACTTCTGGCACCAGATATCAGAATTCTTTGGAGGACTTGTTGAAACCATGAAATATCACTAGATATTTTAAACTCTGAAATAACCGAGCACTTTTTTTTTATTCTGAGAAGTAAGAACAATTTGACAATACTTGGCTGTATTATTACGGTTTTGATTTACTGAACAGCCTAACTACATGTTTCTGTTCAAAGTTCATGTATTTTTAGTTTTTCATCTTCAGATAAAGACTGAATCTGAGATAGTAGCTGCTAGTGAGCTTTAGCTGTTCATATTAGACAAGTAAATGCATTAGAGATAAGATACGGATGATTTGCAAATGAAAACCTGAGGTAGATATTTTGCATTACTGGTATTTACTGCTGCTGTTATACTTCCTGTTTTACTTCCACTCTGGGATTTTGCAAAGAACTGGGAGTGTATTGTTTGGGCCTATGTAGGGTTTATTTAAAATTTTACCTAAGGGAGAGAAGAAGTATGCTTTTTAAACAATAATGTCTGATATATTACTTTACAGAAGGTTTTGAAAAGGATGATCAATTATTGTTGACGCTTGTGAAAAAAAAATGATTCTCAAAAGAAATCATGATCATGAAGCTCAAAAGAAAGTTTGGCTTTATTTATGCTGAATATTTTCCAGCATTTGAAAACTGTTGGAAAGTGAATTAACCAGTGAATAAAAATTCAGCACACTTAAAACTGATCTAGTCATAAGAGACCTCTGAGGAATGGAATTATTCAGTGGATCCCACCAGTGGTGGGATTCAATTTTTTTTTACTACCAGTTCTGTGGGCGTGGCTTTGTGGGCGTGGCAGGGGAAGGATACTGCAAAATCCCCATTCCCTTCCCGCTCTCAAAATTCCCACTACTATAAAATTTCCCCTTCTACAAAACCTGTCAGAACTGGCTGAATACCACCTCTGGATCCCACAAACAGAAATAAAATGAAATGAAAAGTGGCATATTTTCCCATCCAGTGGGGTTCTTGAAAGAAAATAGTAGTGTTTGTGTCAGAGAAACATCATACTGTTGTGTGTCTGTAACTGGGGGATCTCAGGCGTAAAAAAATGCTAATTTTGTTCCCACTGGATAAAAGATTCTGCCTCTTCCTGTACCACTAGCCTCAAGCCTGTGCTGGACAGAAGCACGAACAGGCTTTATTCTCTGAAAGTTGCTCTTTCAGTAAAATTGATTTGGAAGAGTCTCATTGAAGCCAACAAAGAAACTATAAATACATTTCTGTACCAATGTGGTTGTGGCTCTAATGCTCCAAGGCAGAGTGTGAGGTTGGTGGATATCTCCACCCAGGGCTGAAATCAGCAGGTTCTGGCAAGTTCTGGAGGACCAGTAGTGGAAATTTTGAGTGATTCGGAAAACCGGCAAATACCACCTCTGGTTGGCCCCAGAGTTGGGTGGGAATGAAGATTTTGCAGTATCCTTCCCCTGCCATGCCCACCAAGCCATGATCACAGAACCAGTAGTAATTTTTTTTTAATTTCACCACTGCCTCCACCGTATCAAACCAGTTCAGGTTGTTTGAATCTAGGCTAAAGCAGGTACATTTAGAAAAGGCACATTTACCTTTTTTTTTTTTTTTTGGTAATAAAAGTTATGTATCCTTTGAGGTGAGGTAGACTCCTGATGACTTCATGGATATGGATGTGTAATTTTCTTGGCAGCCATACAAAGGTGATTTGCTTCAGTGTTTTTCTGGGGTGTTTTTTTTTTTACTTCCTGTTTAACCTAAAGAGTCTTGAGATTTTCTGCTTAGCCTTTCATGAAACCACTAACCAGGCTTGACAAGGTCAGCTAAGTGCTGCCACCTCCTGAGACTTTTCTGCAATAGCTACCTTTTACACTCCTGAACTGTAATTATACATAGTTTCTGGAACCCTTTTTGTTAAGTTAGTTTCAGTTTTAGTATTAAATCATATTTTGCACTGATGAAATTAAGCTTTGAGAGTGTGGTTTGGATTGAAAAAAACATTCTTGGTGTAGAGTACTCATCGTAAGCCGCCCGGAGTCCTCCGGGATTGGGTGGCTTAGAAATTTAACAAACAAACAAACAAACAAACAAACACAAACAAATAAATAAATAAATTTGCCCTGTTTTTCAGATCTGTCAAATAGTTTATGTAGATTATGGACTCAGGATGGCAGTCCATGTTTGCCATAAGTCTTCCTTATGCCATTTGTCAAACTGGCTGTGTAAAATGCCATTGCATTTTATTTCATCAATATTATATGGGAGGAACTAATTTGAGGACCAAAGCTAACAAAGGGCCCCAGACCAGAATGGTCAAATGCAATAACAATGCACTGACCACTTCTCCAAATGAGAGATGAATGGTTCTCAGTCCACTGCTATATTAGGACATGTGTTATATAGAGTTTGCAATAGGTGCTTTTCTTCATTATTAAAGGTTTTTCTGATATCTGCAATGCAAGTATCTTATAAGAGCTCTTCATTGAATGTCTGATTGCAAACCTTCTAGTTCAAGTGTTGGTCTGAGAAAGCACTACATCCAAGGTCCTTTAAATGTTGTTGAACATCCACTAAGCTAGCAATATCCATCTCTGATCCATATAGGAGGTCTTTGTGAATATTTTTACATTTACAAGTTCATAATTCACCCAGTTCAGCAGGATACCTTAAAAGAAAAATAAGTACAGATAATCTCTAGCCAAAGTGTCCTGAAATATTTGTTTAACGAAGGTAATGAAAAATGACAGCATATGACTCATATAGTATAGTGTTATAGAAACAAACAGTGTTTCATTTGCTGAAACAATAATATGGACTAACCCTGATTCCTTATAGTTGATTATAGTTTCAGATCCAGATTATTACTGTTTCTCAGGTGTACCAGGAATGTTTTCTAATTTCTATTGAAGTTTGATTATTATCATCATTCCTTCTGTAAAAAACTGATACTAGGGTTCAGAATATTTTTGGGACAATGTGTTATATGGTAAAACCAGCTGTTAGCTGGAGACAGGTTAGTTAATCAGATTTGATTCTGAGTGCATAGACCAGGGGTGTCAAATTTGCGGCTGGTGGGCTGGATGTGTCATGTGCTGGCCACGCCCACCTCTGTTTTAGCAAAGGGGAAAAAAGTTGTGATACATCACTTGACGACATGTCATCATGAGTTTTGATACTCCTGGCATAGACCAATGTTTACTGTTCAGCTTGTCGAGCCGAGGAGCTGGGGTGGCGCAGTGGTTAGGATGCAGTACTACAGGCCACTTCAGCTGACTGTTATCTGCAGTTCAGCGGTTCTAATCTCACCGGCTCAAGGTTGACTCAGCCTTCCATCCTTCCGAGGTGGGTGAAATGAGGACCCAGACTGTGGGGGTGATATGCTGACTCTGTAAACCGCTTAGAGAAGGCTGAAAGCCCTATAAAGTGGTATATAAGTCTAACTGCTATTGCTATTGTCTCCAGTAATTATAATTTGTAGTTCTCTGACGGGCATTCATTTGTTTCATCTGTTGTTCTCTCCTGCTTCCTTGATCATTTCTAAACATAACTGTTTTATTCTATCCATCATTCCCTTGCATCACATTTCTAAAGTATGCTAAGTTTCTGTTTTCTGACCATTACCTCAACAAAGCAGTTAGTCTCTCTTGGTATATCTGTCTCTAAAATGGATTCGGTATGAAGGCCATGTTAGGCTGGTTAGTAGTCAAACCTGAAATACAGTTTTGTTTAGGGTTTATGCTGCATTTTACTGTCTCATCCCATTGATTTTTCCAAGAAGTCTAAGGACAACACTAAGAACTGGAAAATAAAAATGATTCTGTGCTTTTCCTTTCGTAAGATTACGTATGTGTAGCCCACAAAGAGGTTTCCTGAAATTGGAAGATGATACTTGCTTTTGTTGTAATTGGTAGCTTAGACTTAAATAATAGTAGAATGGTCAAAACCATATCTTCCTCCTGAAATATACTTTGTGGAAAGCTCTGAAGTATAAAAATTATCTGTGGTTTGATGTGGTCAGGGATTCATTTATTCATTTCTGTTTATTTTTGCTTTGGATATTGCATGTATTTGGATTTGAAAATTATAAGGTATAATTTGATACATGAAATTAAAAGCTAACATTTAGTCTCAAAAAGGCTATAATATCTACTCTATAAAGGCATCATGTTTTCCTTTTCACAAGAAATGTTTGGTTATGCAATCTGATTTTAGAAATGTATGAATTGAAGTTTTTTTCAGGTATAAATGACTTTAAAAAAGTTATGTAGAATGCTATCTGCAATTTTAAAGAGTTTACTTTTTACTTTAAAATCCTACCAACTCACTGTGTGGATTATTGATTATTGGAAACTATGCAGAGATATAACTATTGCTTTCTTGGCAACCATGCAGAAGTGATTTGCCACTGTTTTCTTCTGTAACTCTCCCCCCCCCCATTTCCCTATCTATTTATTTCTTGACAGTTTGTCCTACTTATACCGCCCAGGTTTGACTCTGTTTATCTTTTTGTTTTTACAAGTGTATTCGCTTAATTTTATGTGTATTTTTAACCAATCTCAGACCAATCAACATTCGTGTTTATTTTCCAAATCTATTGTCCCCATATGTACATATTAGTTTTATGTTTCTTTAACTCGCATAATATATCAAAGGAATTATAGCTTAATGAATATGCTAAAATAGACATTTAAAATCTTAAAATTTCCTTAAAATAAATAAAATAAACAGTAGTGGCTAACACATACTGGGCTAGAAACTAGGAGACTGTGAGTTCTAGTCTCAGGCATGAAAGCCAGCTGAGGGACTTTGGGCCATCCCTTCTCTCTCAGCCTAAGATACTTTATATGGTTGTGGTTGAAAATAGGAGGAAGAAGATGTGTTAGGTATGTTTGCGGACTTGAATTATTTATAAAAATAATGGTTCCACCACAAAATCGCGGAGGACAAAATCGCGCTCGACGAAAGCGCGCATTTGACGTCATCACAGCGCGACGAAAACATCGCGCTGTGATCGAAAAATGTAAAAATAAAGCTAAAACCTTCCCCTAACCCCCCCAAACCTAACCCTAAACCTAACCCTAAACCTAACCCTTAACCTAACCCTAAATCTAACCCTAAACCTAACCGTTAACGTAACGAAAAACCTAACGCTAACCCTAACGCTAACGCTCTAAACCTGACCCTAACCCTTAACCTAACCCTAACCCTAACCCTTAACCTAACCCTTACCTTTATGTGAATCGGCTTGCTTTAATTTTAATTTTATTTCAATTTTTAATTTTTTTCGTCGCGCTGTGATGACGTCACATGCGCGCTTTCGTCGAGCGCGATTTTGTCCTCCGCGCTTTTGACGGGTCACGAAAATAATAAAGGAAGGATTTAAAAAATCCATTTTTCTTGGAGATTTCCCATTATTTTTCTATCTCATAATTCCTTGGAAGACTCAACAATTTTTCCAATTATAAGTTGTAAGTATACACATACAATATATTTGGATTCAGGTGCCCCAAATGATAACAATTATATTTCTTTTCTTTCTTTTCTTTTCTTTTGAACAGGAGTTGATAAATGATCCTTTGTACATAGGTCTGAAGCACAAACGAATCCGAGGTCAGGCCTATGATGATCTTCTAGATGAATTTATGGAAGCTGCAGTTTCCCGGTAATTGGTTATATTTCTGCATTGTGTACCACTGGATATTTTAGGAATTTATTGAGAGCTGGAAAGACAACTTAACTTAGAAGCTAAGATGCATCCTTTTTACAGGCTTACAAATACAGTTTGTACTTGTAGCTCATTGGTTTATAATGTTGAATTGTTGTGAATGGATTTACTTTTTCACAACAGTAAGAAGAAGATTGGGAACCTCTCCCTATATTAGGAAATCTTTCTTTTTACCTGTTTTAAAAGTTATTTTAAATTTAAGAATCAGAGTTTATTCTTATTTATTTTATTTATATATTAGATTTTTTTGCTGCCCATCTTGCTTTGAGGTGACTCTGGGCAGCCTATAACAATAAAATGCAGCTGGTTTGCATTTACAGCTAGTTGCAGCAGTAATTATAACATTGAAACATTTTTTTTAACCATTGCTTGATTAAGTGAAGTGCAATCCTGGCTTATTTTCTTTAGTTGCTTACAGACATATATACTCCATATAGTTCCAAGTTAAATAAAAAAATCAGAACAATGGTTTCGCTTACCATTTCATTTGAATATTGTTAAATTTTGTTGGTAGCATATTTATTTGACACAGTTGTTTTCTTTGGCAAAGAAATATATTAGGGAGAAACCAGATAATTATGATTCTAATTGAAAATTATGAAAGAATGTTGGGCCACACTGAAACTTTAATAGGAAAATTTAGGTCTAGTATTCTTAATTAAATCAATTCTTGGCCTATCATTAATTCTTAATTGCCAACGGACCCATCTACAGTTGTTTATTTATAGAAAATCTTTTGCAAATTATTCCAGTGTTTATAATTATTTCTGGAAAGAATCTATATTGTTGTCTGTTTGCAAATTAGCGAATCCATCCAGAATGGGGTGAAATGATGTCAGGCTAGGAGTTCAGGGTAAATCTTTATACCTGATAAAACTAAACCGTAGGTACACAATGAGGTAGAAACCTCTGTACCTTTTATCTATCTGCTATGCTTGGGGTTTGTTTTGGAAAGTTATATGTTTTTCAGCTTCCAAAAGTTTTTGTTTTTTCTTATTAAAATATTAAAAATTTGTGAGATACCCGTAGTCACTTCATGACACTTATTTACAAAGAGACTTGAAAGTTAGAAACTAAATAATAAAGTGATGTTTGTTCCATTGTAAGGACAAAAGAAGTTGCTAGATTTCTAAGAATGGAGTATTTTACACAATAGCAGTTTGGGCTCACTTGTGGATTGAGCATAGATGAGGTGTAAAAAAAATGGTTTTCCATTATAAGAATTATAATAGGTCACATCTTTTTCTTATTGGAAAAAAATATTTTGTTTCTATGAGGTATTTTAAGTTTTTATGTATACTTTAGCAGCAGAGAAAAGCCTTTATTATATAAAGATGACAAGGAACATACGTAGCAATTTGCAAAATGGCTAGCAGAGCAAGAAAATGTACAGAACATATATATATATATATATATATATATATATATATATATATATATATATATATATATATATATATATATATATATATATATATATATATATATATGTGTGTGTATGTGTGTGTGTGTGTGTGTGTGTGTGTGTGTGTGTGTGTGTGTGTTTTTATTTGTGCTGATAAATAAATAAAGGGAGACTAGTATAGATCTATTTCAAGCTATTTAGCTCTCATCAGCTAGCCACACCCTTACTGGGATTCGAACCTGTGCTGTATTGCATCTTAGGCAAACGTCTTAGCCATCAAGCCACAGGTCTCCTCCTTATCAGCTGAAGCCAGGGAAGAAGGTATATATTAGTGTCACAACATATATACATACATACATACATACATACATACATACATACATACATACATATATGTCTAGGATCCTCAAGCTGTGTAATTTATGATGAACATCCAAACAAATCAGATTAGTCTTCTACAAAAATAAAGTTTAAATTTGCTGCGTCCAGTGTGCTGTACAAATAGTTTGTGCTTTTTTTTCTGTTTTAACATTCTGATGTGTTAATGAGTTAACAAAACCACAAGGACTGAGGTATGGTGGCCCCTTTTTTAACTTAATTGACTATGTAAATCAGGGATAAGCAGATTTACTTCATGCATGAATTCTTTTGATAGAATTTAAGGTCTACCTAGCAGAATCAGGATTGCAAGCTAGGTTGAAAGAACATGAGGGTACAGACACAAAATCACAATTAAATGGTTGGTGGTGGCAATGATTTACAACCAGGAGCAATACTGTGTGGGATGATCTGCCTAGAATGTTAACGCAGGAGTTAATTTTAAGAACTAGAATTTATGGACACGATTTTGAATTTTGTTTCTGTATTTCAACAAATTAATTTAGTAAAGAAATACTTGTTGCTGCACTTGCTAAAGAAATAATCGCTGATCTACAATCAGATTTCAAATGATAGTCTCTTTGTCCCTAGGAGTTTGCTGCAGTAGGAGCTTGAAAGTGGGTAGATGAAATAAAGGCTACTTTGCAGATTGGCTGAGAATATTGCCTACATAGAGTTTTCATCGTTAAAGAAATTTACTAGATCATTTATTGGGCACATCAGTGCAAGTAAAATAAAGAGAATTTCAAATTGCCAAATAACTGGGGGAACATATGTGATTTCTGCCTGCCCCCCCTCTCTCACACACACACTCACACTCACACACACAGACACATCACTAGTTGCTATGTTATTCAGACTGGCTAACATCACTAGTTGCTATGTTATTCAGACTGGCTAACATAAGGAAGGGCAATGTTGATCATCAAAGATCCCCACAAGAGAACAGCACCGTCAGCCAATCACTAGCCTCCCTACAACATGGAAAGTCCTGTAAGGCATCATAGCCGCCAAGCTACAGGTATCAGGAGTGCATGGACCAATGCACAAGCATAGCTCAGAAGGGCATTGGGAACAACGCCAGAGAGTCAAAACATCAATTGCTCATAGATAATAAAGCACTAGCCAAGGTTCAAGGTCTAGACAGATCAATCACAGCACAGCCTGAATTCACAACAGGAAGGCATACAACTGAAAGACATACACACGGTTCTGTGAATGCCTGGCACTATACAAAGTTAATAGAATACTAAGGGCTTTCTTCAAGAACTCAGACTGTGATAACACTGGAAGTCAACTTAAAATAGCTCACACAAGTGTTGCATATACCAAGAAGATACCCTGTCTCTACTGCTGTTCTGCATAGGCTTGAACCCCCTCAGTCACAAGGATTGGCTATGGATACAAGATTGTTCTACCATCAATTCAAGTTCAAGATTGGAACTACCATTAGCCACATACTCTACATGAGTGACATCAAGCTGTATGCTAAGAGTGAAAGAGACATCGAGGTAAGGTGGTTAAAATTGATGGCCTGGAACTACCTGCAGGTCTCATAGCAGGCACAGAGATCAGTTACAAGTACCTTGGTGTCCCACAGTCACATGGGAACCACAATGAGGAGGCAAGGAGGCATCAACATCGAAGTATCACCGTAGGCTAAAATAGACCCTGAAGAACCATTCAAGGGGAGAACAAGAACCTGTGGGACTTGCAGATTCAGATGGACAGGCAAGTATTGGCCAATCGACCAGACATGATGGTAGTAGACAAGGAGTAGAAGACAGTGATAGATGGAGCAGTGCCAAGTGAGATCAACATCAGGAAGATGTATGAAAAGCTGAAGAAGAACCAGGTCCTGAAGGAGGAACTAGAGAAGACATGGAAAGACAATGCCAAAGTGGCTCCAGTGATGGTAGGAGCACTTGGTGCTGTGATTCCTAAACTGGGAGAGAAGGTCCAGCAGTTTCCAAGAACAACATCAGAGCTCTCTATCCAGAAAAGTGCAGTGCTAGGAACAACTAAGATTACTGTGCAGGACCCTCAAAGTCCCAAGCCTCTAGCAGAGGATTGAAGATTGAGGAAGACACATACTACCAATAGGGATGAGAAGAGGTTTTTATTATTATTATTTTAAATAAAATAGAGTTCAACTGAATCACCTGGCAGTTCTTGGGGTGATGCCAAATCTTTTTTCCTAAGACCATTTGATTGATTTATTCTCTAGCACTAGTCAGCATCTGTATTGTTTCTAACGCTTAAAAAAAATCTACCTATCAACCCCTGCTTCTGCACTTATAATCAGTATGATTTATACACACCTGTAAAGAAGATTAAAACTGAACTACTGGAAAATGCTTTGTAAAATAATTATACCTGCTACTTTTTACAAATGTAACGCTCATTCGACACCCACAATGGGTGTCTGCAACTAACTGCTTAGGAAGGCTAGATATCATATCCAGATAGTAGCCCAGTTTGCTATATGACTCAAGAGACCAGTTTTGAACCGGTCAATCAACAGGATTGGGCTTTCTGCCCTCTCTCTGTGCTTCTTATTTTTCCAGTCAAATAGGCATTCAGCCAGAAGATACAAAGAGCAGTTATATATACATCTAATCAATCAATCAATCAATCAATCAATCAATCAATCAATCAATGTTATTAAGTCCTGGCTTTCTTATAAGTGCTCAATGCAACATGCTGTATTTTTTGGAGCGTAAGGTGCACCTTTTCCCCCTCAAAAAAGAGGCTGAAAATCTGGGTGCGTCTTATACACTGAATACAGCATTTGTTTGCCTCCAGAAATCCCGCCCCCCTTACCAAAATGACCGTGCATAGCTTTTAGGAAACTTTCAGAGAGCTCCTGGGGGCTAGGGAAGTTAGAAATGAGCAAAAAACAAGCCATTTTTTGCTCAACTTTGCCCCCCCAGCCCCCAGGAGCACTCTATAAGCCTCCTAAAGGCTATGCACGGCCATTTTGGTAAAGGGGGTGGGATTTCTGGAGGCAAACAAATGCTGTATTCAGTGTATAAGACCCCCCCCTCCAAGAGCACTCTACAAGCTTCCTAAAGGCTATTCATGCCTTTTTTTAAAAAAAAACGAAAGGCCTGTTTTCACGAAAAAGGGTCATTTTTGAGGGGTTTGCAGAGTGCAAACAAAACAAAAAAAATATTTTTTTAAAATTTGCCTCTTCAAAACTTGGTGCGACTTATACTCCAAAAAATACTGTACATCCTTCTACTTCTGTTTTCCACCATAACAACAGCCCTGGGAGAAGCAAGCTGGGGAGAGAGAGAGAGGGAAGGGAGGGAGGGAGGGAGGGAGGGAGGGAGGGAGGGAGGGAGGGAGGGAGAGAGAGAGAGAGAGAGAGAGAGAGAGAGAGAGAGAGAGAGAGAGAGAGAGAGAGAGAGAGAGAGAGAGAGAGAGAGAGAGAGAGAGAGAGAGAGAGAGAGAGATCACAATTGGCTCAAGTCCACCCAGCTTGCTACACCGTTTGGGATCATTATGTATTAAGATTCCTAAATCAAAAGGAAAGTTGCATTTAAGCTAACCCCAATTCTTCCTTAAATATTTTAACATAGGGAAGTTGAGGGAAAGTAAGGAAAGATATTAGCAAGACACATGGCTCCTCCGCGAGCTGCGCTGGCTACCTGTCGATCTCCGGATGCTCTTCAAGGTGCTATTAGTCACCCATAAAGCCCTGCATGGTAGTGGATCTGGATACTTGAGAGACCGCCTCCTGCCAATTACCTCCCTGCGACCAATAAGATCACATAGATTAGGCCTCCTCCGTATTCCATCGGCCAGCCAGTGCCGGCTGGCAACTACAAGGAGGAGGGCCTTCTTAGTAGTAGCCCCGACCCTTTGGAACGAACTCCCCGTGGAGATTCGTACCCTCACCACCGTCCAGGCCTTCCGCACAGCCTTGAAGAACTGGCTAGCCCGTCAGGCCTGGGGACAAAGATAGTTACCCCTCCCGAATGATGAATGTATGTTGCTTATTACTTTTATTATATGTGTTTATGTCACTGTTTGTACTTCCCCTCCCTGATTTTATGTGAGCCGCCCTGAGTCCCCTCAGGGAAAAGGGCGGCCTACAAATGTTAATAAACATAAACATAAACATGGCTATAAACAGTATGACCTTTCTGTGTGGCCCATCCTAATGAGCCGAGGTGGCGCAGTGGTTAGGGTGCAGTACTGCAGGCCACTTCATCTGACTGTTATCTGCAGTTCAGCGGTTCTAATCTCACCAGCTCAGGGTTGACTCATCCTTCCATCCTTCCGAGGTGGGTGAAATGAGGACCCAGACTGTGGGGGCGATATGCTGACTCTGTAAAACCACTTAGAGAGGGCTGAAAGCCCTATGAAGCGGTATATAAGTCTAACTGCTATTGCTATTGCTATCCTCAGTTCCAAGCCTTCATATGCAGATACATGAATGAATAACAGAGTTGGAACGGACATTGGAAGTCTTTGAGTCCAACCCCCTGCTCAAGCAGGAAACCTTATACCATTTCAGACAATTGATTGTCCAATCTCTTCTTAAAAACTTCCAGTGACGGAGCATCCACAACTACCATATTTTTTTAAAAAGTAGATCCATGGAAAGATTGCCTGCAGTGCTAACCTCACTTACTCAGACCTATCTTTTAATGACTCAGAACTTATTTCTGAGTAAGTATGTAGAGTCTTAGAATCCCAAAAGGCATAATCAGTCTGAAATTGTGCAGACTTCAATCTTCCTATTTAAGATTTCAATTGAGTTTGAAGTGGTTCAGCAAACTCTAATTAAGATGGAACTCTAATTCTGACAATAACTTTTTATAATGCAAAATTAATGCCACACTTTGATTTGAATAGGAAACAATGATTGGATTTGAGTAGGCACTCAAGAACACTCAAATCCATAGAGGTTTTTTTTTTATGTCTCATAAATTTTGCAAGGTAAGGTAAGACTCAAATTCTCATTGCTAGTGACAATTTGAAGTGTCAGTGCTCACTTAAATTGTTGGCAAAAGCTAATTTGGACCTTATAAAATTGATAAATTTTAAAATTGCCTATATTTGTTAGGATACAAAACCAAGAATTTGATTTTATAAAAACCTCTATGGATTTGATCCTAAGATCCTAAAAGGAATATGACTGCGGGACTGACAGGTTCACTTAACAACAGTGGCAAGAAAAATCGTAAAAATGGGCAAAACTCACTTAACAAATTTCTCACTTAGCAACAAATTCTAGACTCAATTGTGGTCGTAAGTCAAGGTCTAGCATTATTTCCCACAAAATATTACTTTATATCTTGTATGTACATCTCGACAGATTGAAAAATAATTTTAATTGGTTATTAATGATTCTGTTTATATTTATAAGCTTTGTTTTTCTTTTTATTTATTTTTATCCAGTTTGGTCTAATGGTTAACACATCAAATTAGAAAGCAAGAAACTCAAATCTCGCCTTAGTCATGAAAGCCAACTGGATGACTTTGGGCCAGTCAATTCTTTCTCAGCCCAATATACCTCACAGGGTTGTTGTTGTAGGGAAAATAGGAAAAGTAAGGATATGTGTTGGATATGTTCGTTGACTTGGGTTATTTGTAAAATAATTAAGATGGGAAATAAACAAACAAACATACAAGCTACCATACACAACAAGCTTGTGTTTGTATACATGAGTTGTATCTCTAACATATAGAGTGGTTAGCTCTTTCAGATTGTATTTTTAAAAAGAAAGAGGAGAAATTTGGGTTTTGTTTCCCTTTCTCTTTCTTTTTTTAATCTGGTATGTTGGTTTCAAGGCTGCCTGAAGTTTCAAAGCACGCCTGAGGGCTGCCAATCTGCCACTCCCAATATCAACCCATCCTACACCCCCCCACCCCACCCCCCACCCCTGTCTTCTTTTTCTGGTCTCTAGAGTTGGAGGTCTGCCGCCGGAACAAAACTACAGTAATCTCAGTCTTCTCTGCACTCTTTCTAGGGTCTGAACATCTTTTTATTTTGGGGGGCAATGGCTGTGTTTTCATCTTTCATATTGGAATTGCCAAGTAAACAGAAAAAGATGCTGATAGGCACCTGTTTTGTAAAGTTTTCATTTTCCAATCCCAAGGCAATATCGGTAAAATGTAAGCCTAATGCAACAAAGCAGAAAAACGTTACTGCTAGAAATAGAACTTATTGTCAGCAGTATGTATAATTGCTTGCCTATGTCTACTCTGCTGTAAGGGGATGATAGTGGGAGATGGAAGTGCCATGAGTTTCCATTCCGAGAGTGGGCATTTTAGGAGAGTTCTGACACTGTAGGATTGCAACCAGTGATGGGATTCAAATAATTTAACAACCGGTTCTCTGCCCCAATGACTTCTTCCAACAACCAGTTCACCAAACTGCTCAGAAACTTAACAACTGGTCCTCCCGAAGTGGTGCGAACTGGCTGAATCCCACCACTGATTGCAACCATCATTTCCTAAACTCTGCGTTCATAACTTTAACATTGTTAATGTTTTCCTAGTGCCAATTTTGTGGGAACTGCAATTGCTACCATGTGCGCATGCCCACATCTGACCATCAAACCTTGACAGATTTCAATTTTTTTTAAAACAAAAACAAAACCCAAGATTCCGAGATGAGTTGTTCCTTTGATTTATTGTTTTCGTATTAGTCATAATTCTTCTCTGTCAATGTCAATTCAACTTTCGCGAAAGAAAATATACTTTATTCAGTTTTTAATTCTTTAGTCAGACACGTAATGTTTTGTACTTAATTTTTATTCTTATTGAAATCTTGTTAGGAAACGTTCTAAGAATGTCACCAAGCATGACTTCTTTTTACTCCGGTATATATCTGAAAGAAAAAGGCCAAAACAGAAGGTTTTTATTCTTTTTCCTTTCAGTTGCTTCTCTGCTCAGGTTTCAGCTTGAATCCCTTCAAAGGCGTTCCAGTCTACAGTCTGAGAATAATCTAGGGACTAATTCAAAATTATATCATATACACATAGTGATACGTAAAAGTTCTGAAATTAAGCAGAATATCAGGGATAAAAATACCCTACCTATTATTAAAGTTTCCCCCAATCAGCCTCTACTCCCATTGACACATTTATAGGCTTCTATTGCTTTTCCAGATGCATAAGCAATGCATCTCTTTCCATAGCTTATTTTAGCTCTGAAATAATTAAATGATGCTAGAAAATGCTGGGCTTTAAACCTTATTCTTTTGGAGCCTTTAATCTTTTTAATGATATGCTTGTTAGCCCTGGATCTCTTATCCAGCCTTGCAATGTTAGCTAATATCTTCAGATCAGGAAACTATCATCTATTACATTTCCTTTAGCAGTCCTATCTGAAAGAAAAGAGACTTCATTTGAATCTTCCGGTTCTGATTGAGGCTGAGTAAGGTTTTTCTGTACACAGATAAAAGAAGAAAATGTGTAGTGTTGAGAAAAGAAATAGAGTTGATTTAAAGGGAATGGGAAAAATTTCCATTTGGACTTCCCAGGTCAGATGAAGGTTTTGGGGAATCACCCTTAGTTGACTGTAAAATAGGTATCAAGAACAGATTTTGATAATAATAAATAATAATAATTAATAATAATAAACACAGCAACTTACTAATGTGCTGCTGATATTTTTTTCCAATATGCAATGTTGAAAGGCAGCTTTTCCATGTTGCGTTTCAGAGCTCCCAATTAATTTTGTAGAGCAATATCAGGGTCAGCCTAGAAAAGGATTTGCATCTTCTGGTCTGAAACCAAATTGACTATTCAGCACAGGATGTTTTTTCTTCTTCTTAAAGTGTTTGCCAGGAGACCATAGAAGCTGTAAATTATGGATGGAAAGTATTTTTAAAGGATAGTATTTGCAGACTAAATTAATCAAGTGCACCTGGTATTTTTTTATATTTTCCAAATCAGATTTTAAAATATGACCCAGCTGCTTGCATTTTGCAATTAGCTGACTTGCTAATATTTTGTAAAAAAGTCTTAAACTGATCTCTTTACTTAATTTTACTCTTGGAGTAATAGGCATTAAACTGGAGTCAATAGTGTGTTGCACTCTGTAGATTTTTAATCTTAAATCAGTACAAATGCATCAGTGGCTTAGCTTAAAATTGTTCATTGTGCTATGAGAAGTTAATAGGAAATTGACAGTGCCATGTCAATGTAATATTTATTCTTCAGCTTTTCATCTAATTCAGTTGACATTCTGAACTCATGACTGGGCTTGATACGGGGCTGAATGAGGGCTAATAAACCAAAGCTTCATCCAGTCAGAGTAAAAAATGTTTCGTCTGTCTGGTTAAGCGATGCTCACCATGTTCTGGAGGGGACCATTCCTCACTGCATTTGCTTGAGGGGGTTTGGGGATCTTACACATTCGGTAAAGATGTGACTCACGATGCCGGTTACGAATTCAGACAAATAGATCAACTGCAACCTGTCTGAAAAGAGACAGCCCTGTAACATTTATTAATAGGTTGATAATCTCCTGCTTGAGTTTCTGCATGCATTATTTATGAGGCTGCCTTTGAAAGGAGTCTGGGAACCTCTGTTGAAATCAAGAGTGGCTAGACTATAACTGTCTTTAATTTTAAAAACTTTCAAACCATCTTAGGGTTATCTCTGTTATGTCTGCAGAAACCCTAACACGGGGTTAGACAAATCTTTGGGTTTTAGACTTAAATGTTCTGGTCTCATACATCAACCACCTGGGAAGCTTGCTTTTTCAACAAGCATGATTAAGCAAAGCTAACTCATGGACTGCTCTCTATCAAAACACCTCTGGATACCTTTTGTCATTCATCTTTCTTTCCTCGTCATCCTCCTACTCCTTCGTATGAGTGACAGTAGTCCATTTTTTCCCTAAGAATTATTGGTGGGCTTTAGGTGGAACCAGAGGCACTTCTCTTTTAAGTTTAAAAAAATTGATATAAATCTGGAGGGAACTCAAAGAGGTGAACATAGAGTGGTTATTCCTGACCAGTGATGGGTTGCTCCCGGTTCGGCCCAGTTCGGCTGAACCGGTAGTAGCAACGGTGGGAGACGGGAGCGTGCCCGAACCGGTAGTAAAAATATTTGCAACCCACCACTGTTCCTGACCTAAAGGGCACTGCTTGAAGTTGTATTCTGGAAGCCATTTCTAAAGTGAATAATTGCCAGTGAGATAGCCCATTTTAGTCTTTCACCTCCTTTGTGGAATATCCTTCCCTAAGAGGTCGGTGTAATACCAATCCTATGGAATTTTTCCCCCAAAAATCCTTATTATTCTATGTGACATTTTAAGGTCTACTTTAGTGTGTTTAGATTTTTTTAAAAAATATTTTATTCTTCCACTGTTTTTCATTTAAATTAATGTGTTGCTTTCTTACCCTAGGTGTTACCCTAGGTGAAAAATAGTTTTCTCCTATCATTTATGACATGCTTGTTTTTACCATTTTGTGGTTTTCATTTGCTTGTATACCACTGGAAAGAATTCTAGTTATCTGACAGTCTGAAACTGTAGTCAGTCAATCATTTTTTGGGAGACTCATAAAAAATAGTCATGAAAATCTTACAAAAGCAGCCTTTCCTTACATCCACAATTTTGATTTCATGTTTTATGGCACCCTTTGAATGAGCCATATGGGAAACATCAAAACTTGCTTACTGAAAGTGCTTGTACATTTTTATGTTTTGTAATGTTCACAGTATGGGAAGGGCAGATTCCCATATTCTTAGATATTCTGTGTTCATATTTGCATGCCTTCTCTTTATGAAAGATAAAGGAATATGTCTGGAGATGGTTTCGTATTTATTTAACATCACTGCCATAGGATATTTGTGGTTTTGATAAAGTTTTACATTGTATTTTTATACTTGTAGTTTGCAGAAGAAAAGGTGGTAGAAATGCAAGGGTTTGCATTTTCTGTTGAGAGTAATGAGTGAATTGTCTTTACTCTAGTAACCCTTTCATAATTGACTCGCATGAAAAATGAATTTAAGGGGCATCCAAAATTATTAACTTTTTAAGGTGACCAATTCGGAATTAGCAATTTATGAAGAATCGTAGAAGCTATTTAGAGATCAGTCTGGTAGTCTTACGTTTGTAAACTACAGATTTGTGTAAAATAAGAATTGAAAGATTTGTTTCCTGTCCTTTTTGTAGTTAAGTTATAAATCTTGCATAATAAGAAGAGTGGCTCATAATTAGGCATGGCAGCTTAAACAGTGTAGGTTCCTTTAGAAAGGGGATAAAAGTAATATTTATTATCCACAACAGAATAATGCCATTCTTTAATATGTCAGTTTAATCCAGCAATTTATCAGGGACTGAGAAAATATATTGACTAGATGTTGATTTCTAACGTTCTACTTAAGTTTCAGACACATGTGCAAAACAAGAAAGGCACAGTGCCAATGATCTGAAAAGTCATTCGTTTGTATTTATGACGTGGCCCAGAATCTTGCTGAATTGAAATAATGTTATTGGCTGCATATAAATAACTCAGCAAAATGTTATCTTTATAGTTAGTGATTAATGCACTTCATGTAAGAAAAAGAAGGCTAAGTTGCTTCCCACTAACCATCTGTTTATAATTTAAATATTTTAAGATACTGCAAAACACACATACACAACTCTCCTGTTGCTCTGAGTCAGCTTGAACCACTTCCTACGCAAAGCAGTGCTTCTGCTTCTTTCTTGATGGTTTCATGGCTCTGTGGAGAAGTGCTTTTTCTCCCATAGACATCAAAGAGGATAATACAAAGGGTTCCACCACAAAACCGCGGTAGACTAAAGCGCGCTCGACGAAAGCGCGTACGTGACGTCATCACAGCACGACGAAAACAGCACGCTGTGAGCGGTAAACTTAAAATTAACGCGAAAACCTTACCCTAACCCCCCCAAACCTAACCCTAACCCTAACCCTAAACCTAACCCTTAACCTAACCCTAAACCTAACCCTTAACCTAACGCTAAACCTAACGCTAACCCTTAACCTAACCCTAAATCTAACCCTAACGCTTAACGTAACCCTAAACCTAACCCTAACCCTTAACCTAACCCTAACCCTAAACCTAACCCTTACCTTTACGTGAATCGGCTTGCTTTAAAAGCGCTTTTTAAAGCGCCCTTTTTTCTCCGTGGTTGTATTTGTTGCGCTGCTGATGACGTCACGTACGTGCTTTAATCGGGCGCGCTTTAGTGGACCGCGGTTTTGACGGGTCACGAATACAAAGTAACATCTCAAAAATGTTGTACAGGTAATTTTCAACTTACAACCATCCGTTTAGTGACCACTCAAAGTTACAACGGCACTGAAAAAAGTGCCTTATGACCATTTTTCACCCTTATGACTGTTGCAGCATCCCCATGGTCATCTGATCAAAATTTGGATGATTGGCAACTGATGTGTAGCTAGCTATGATGGTGGCAGTGTCCCAGGGTCATGTGATTACCATTTGCGACCTTCTGTCGCAAAGTCAACAGATTCACTTAACCATATTTATTAACTTAACAACTGGGTGATTTGTGGCAAGAAAGCTCATAAAATGAAGCAAAACTCAATTAACAATTGTCTTGCTTAGCAATGGAAATTTTGGGCTCAGTTGCATTTGTAAGTTGAGGACTATATGTGGTTTGCTTTAATGTAATCTTTTAATGTCACTACACTGAACTCATTTTAAAGGAATAATTTTTGTCAAATATATGAACTATGCACCAATGGACAGTTTCTTTCTTCTGATTTCTTGATTGCCACTTCCTAACACCAAGAATTATTTCTGTACCCCTTGTATAAAATATATTATGATATTGTTACTGGGTGTCTTTAACATAAATTTGCTGAAGGCATCCAGTATTTCCAAGAAATATTTCTCTCCCTTACCTTTATTTTCTGCATTTGGGATCTGTCAGGAATAGCATTAAATTAGCCTAACAATTCAAAAGACATCTGATTGTAGTACTGTATCTCACAAGAAGTTAATTATATCTCTAAACTTGACAGACATTTCCTTTTGTCATAAATATTTAAAATAAGCCTGCTAACTCAAAATGTTAAAATGCTGGAAGATATATAATTTAAAACACTAAATGGGCATTTGAAAGATTGATGAATTTTTTAAATATGAGTATCTATTGTGTTATCTAAGGATTTTATGCCAGGAACTAAAAAACCCAGTATTCTCATCTTTCTGCATTGGTGAGGCTGCAAGACAGTCTCTCCCTGTCCCACCACTTTATCCTTTATCAATAAAAACATATCTTGGTACATATTTGAACTATGGATGTTGTGGCCCACCAGTGGCCAGCAGAGCTGGTGGTAGACTCAGACAGTGAGGAGGTTGGGGAGGAACATGGGCCAGTCCTGGAGTCTGGAAAATGCTATGATTAGTGCTCTGTGTCGGAGGCAGAGATGGGGCCAGGGCTGTCCCACAGTTATCAGCTGCCTTCAGAGTTGGAACTCAGTGGTGCAGAAGAACAGCTGGAGCCTGTATGCAATGTGCACATGTGCAGAGCTGCCAGGGGAAGGGAACAGTTAAGGAACAAGGGCCGACTTGGGAGTAAAGACACAGTTGGACGGTGAATGGCCCCTCCCACAGGGAATAAAGAGGAGCAAAAAGGGAGTGGAGTTTGCAGGAGAGAATTAATTCACTTAATTAGTGTGAAGATTTGTTCGTGACTGTCGGAGACTCCTTGCCAAGTATTTTCTTGTACAGCATTGCGTTTGGAAGATATTGGCCTGGCAGCTCTCCAAGCCTGATAAGGTCTGTGGTTGTAAATTCACCCTTGAAAGACTGTCTGCCAGTACTTCGCTGGATGTGAATGAGAGAAATTCACATTAGCTTAATAAAAAGGGGTTTTGTTGGGACAAAGAGTCTGCTTCATGATTTTGTGAAGCCTAGGTCAGAACAATGGAGTCCTTGGTGGTCTCTGAGCTTGATTGTTTTCTTGAAGACATTTCATTACCCAACTAGATAACATCGTCAGGACGTGGTTCCATCAAAAACACTCCCACCAACATTGACAGGGCAAGCCACTAGTATATAAACAGAGAGCAAGCCCCGTTTCCTTCTAGCATTGATGATGTTACCTAGTTAGGTAACATTCAAACGTTCCTTTATCAGATAGCTCCTATTTAATTATAATAAACGGTACATATTCTTTTTAGGCTTTTATACCTCTATTGGGGAGAAAAGTTTTATTGGCTTTCCTCAAGGAAGATTTAATAAAGTCAGAATTCAGAATTTTACATATTCTTACTTTTCTAGGGGCATATAGTATGAACTTTGCATGAGTTGATGTTTGACTGTCCAATGAAGTAGTCTCAGGAACACTTTACCATAAGTTCAAATTATTTTCTTTAAGAAAAAATCTATTGTGTTTTAATTAATAACATAAAAGGGAAAACAACAAAACAAAACACAAAGATAATACTGATAGAAGTATATAGTCAAAGAAAAGAGGAAAAAAGACATAAAAAGAGCCCAAAGTACATCCTGACTTGCAAAATTGAAGTTTGACTTTATTAAGGTCTACATGTGCTGTACTGAAATTATAGGATCTTAATCTGCTGGTGAACAGCATCATATAATACTTAACGATCACAACCTATAAGTCACAGAGTTGAATATCAGGGAAATTGTTCTGTTTGAACAACATCAAATGAGTTTTACATTCACTAGTCAGACTGCATTTCCAACGTTTTTGTGAATTCAGTTCCTAGGGGCAAAATTGTCTGAATAGACAGATACTGTTACGGCCCATTTTTCCATACTGTAGTATGTGAATACATTTATCAAAAAGTTGCACATCGCAAAAATTAAAATAAGGTTGAAATCTGTACGCTTTCATAAAGGTAAAACCTTTTAAGGCAACCTGCATATACTGTTAACCATTTCAATTCTGTTTGTTTTGAAAAAGAGATAACATGTTTTAAGGGACGTGGTGGCTCAGTGGCTAAGACACTGAGGTTGTCTATCAGTCGGCAGTTCAGCGGTTTGAAACCCTAGTCCCGCGTAATGGAGTGAGGTCCCGTTACTTGTCCCAGCTTCTGCCAACCTAGCAGTTCGAAAGCATGTAAAAAATGCAAGTAGAAAAATAGGGACCACCTTTGGTGGGAGGTAACAGCATTCTGTGCGCCTTTGGTGTTTAGTCATGCTGGTCACATGACCATTGAGACATCTTCAGACAGCACTGGTTCTTCGGCTTTGTAACAAAGATGAGCACCGCCCCCTAGAGTCGGAAACTACTAGCACATATGTGCAAGTAGAACCTTTACCTTTACTTTTATTACTCTGTTTTAATAGTTCTTGCCTATTCTCTCTTAAGAGTTCTGATTTGCAAAGATGTCCTTATTTGGAGAGAAAGGCACAAAACAAGAAAGCAATATACCTTTTATTCAAACCCACATCAGTCCCTATCAAGAATTGACATAGCTTGGATCTCATCTGGTCTATGTAATCAATTAGACGAAATTGAAATAGAAGCAAATGAGTGGGCAGATCATAATCCAATTAAATTAAGATGGAAAGGTCAAAGAAGAAGAAAAAGATGGATGATGAACTCAAATATTGTAAATGAAATAGAATACACTCAAATGCTGGAGAAAGAATTAAAACTATTCTTTAGGATAAATAGAAAAGAAGACACCCCAATGCAAAATCTCTGGGATACTATGAAAGTAGTATCACGAGAGGCCTTACGATTGCCTACATGGCGAGAAAAACTAGAAAACAAAAAGAGCAACAAGAATGTATGCAAAAAGAACTTAGGGAAGCCGAAGAAAAACTACAGAAAGATCCAAAGAATAAAATTAAAAAAGAAAAAAGAGAGATGATAAAACGTAACTTAATAACTCAAAAGGAATTAGCACAGAAAATTAAAGCAGCCGGACAGAATTACTTTGAACAAGCCAACAAACCTGGACGATGGCTGGCATACAGATTGAAGAACGAAAGAGAAAAAAGGATGATATAGCAATTAAAAGATGATGAGGGAAGAATTCAATACAATTTATTCATAAATACTTTGCAAAACTATACACACAAGATAGTTATTACTCTGTTTTAATAGACAGTTCTTGCCTATTGTCTCTTAAGAGTTCCGATTTGCAAAGATGTCCTTATAGGTCACAGAAGACTGTTGTGACTCAGCAGAAGTTTGCTGTGAGTTGAGTCGGGATGCAGGAATAACAATGCAGCTGGGGCTTGTTAGTGTCGTCTTCTGAGGATAAAAGGACTGATGGTGCCATGCCCTGGTTGCAGAAGTCAAAGTTCATTCATTCCTTCGTGGTTCGTCGTTCATCGGTCGTGGTTTGTTTGTGAGAGGCACTTGGATAAGTGATTTGCTTTCTGTAACCCTGATTCGAAGAGACACTTGGATAAGTGATTTGCTTTCTTTTGGTGTTGCTGTAATAGCTCTTTGTTTTTGCATTCTGCTGCATAACCTTTTTGCCAGAGACTTTATTTATGTTTATTTTTGGGCTCGCAGCCAGCAAGAGCCACGACTGATAAAGTTATTTCCTTTTAAGTCTGTCTGACTGTCGTCTGTGATGGAGCGAGGAAGGGGGGTCAGAACAGAAGACCTAGCGTCATTCAGTTAAAAATAATCATATTGCTGATTTCCAGTTTTCAGCAGAACTTTATCAAGATCCACAGATTTGGCTGCACTTTTGCAGTAAACAGTATAGTATATTTATTAGGGCAGTGCAGCGCTTCAGATTTGATTCTAAAAAGTGAGTCTGTTTTGGCTTTGTGACCTTTCTATCTCAGACAATTGGAGAGGCAATGAAATGGAACCCTGGTGACTTTATTGCAGGAGGGGAAAAAACACACACACACACAAAAGCCCAGCAAAAACAGGGAGTTATGATTATTTCTGCCAGGTTTGGAACACATTCTTTGTGTTAGGCAAATGTTATAACATCTGTGCTAGTGAAGCATCATTGCTAACAGTATTTGCAGCAAAAATTAGATTGCAGTAGGATGGGCTATCATTGACAGAGGTGAAGAGGCATTCTTACTTAAATGTAGCAGCCAATCAAAATGCAAGGGTTTGCCCAAAGATAACACAAAGCTGAATAATAGCAATTTGAACCAGCACAACTCAGCTTCCTCTATTGTCATCTCTGGGGAGGGAAGCATGCATAAGGATTGTGTTCATAGTAGACTGGGGAATACAAAGAAATATTTTCCAAATCTCTAAGCGATCATACTTCTCTCATCAGAAAAATCATTAGGGAACTAAGTAAGAAGGATGTATTTGAACTAATAATAAATATGCCTGATTTAGAAACACAGTATAACATGTTAAGAGCTTTATTTCTTTACCAGTTATTTCAGATGGTCATATTTTTACCATCTGAAATACTCAGAATTGATTCTGACAATCTTACATCAGAGTTTCTGCCATGTCTTTGCTGCAGATCTGAAGGGGAAAAATGCGTAGGCATAATTTCTCTCTGATAAACACTAATTTAACTTTTTTAAAAAAATATGTAATTACAGCTTACTTATCTTTGAAATAATTGTTGAATTGTTTAAAACAGCATGTTTTCAAGATGATTGTGGGAATACTGTAAAACACACAAGTGTCATTTTGAGAATTCTGGCCAGTAAGGTATATTATCATATTTAATTTCCACTGATGCTGTAGAGCAAATGTATGAAAATGACCCTTCTCTAGTGTTCAAGGGCAGGTTCAGGCAACATATGCATTCTCATAAATAGCAATAGCAATAGCAGTTAGACTTATATACCGCTTCATAGGGCTTTCAGCCCTCTCTAAGCGGTTTACAGACTCAGCATATCGCCCCCACAGTCTGGGTCCTCATTTCACCCACCTCGGAAAGATGGAAGGCTGAGTCAACCTTGAGCCGGTGAGATTAGAACCGCTGAACTGCAGATAACAGTCAGCTGAAGTGGCCTGCAATACTGCACCCTAACCACTGCGCCACCTCAGTAAATAAATACTACTGTTTTTGTCAGTGTACGTGTAGTCCTCATTGGAACTGCATCTACATGGAGGGAAGTATGCAGTGGAGTACACCAAAGCTCTGTTTTAGGTCCAGTACTCTTCAACATCTTCATCAGTGATTTGGATGAGGGAATAAATGGGGAACTCATCAAATTTGCAGATGACAATAAGCTGGCAGGAACAGCCAACACTCCAGAAGATAGGCTCAAGATACAGAAGGATCTTGACAAACTTGAACATTGGGCACTATCTAATAAAATGAAATTCAATGGTGAAAAGAGTAAGGTTCTACATTTAGGCAAGAAAAACAAAATGCACAGGTACAGTATAGATGGTACCTTGCTCAATAGTAGTAACTGTGAGGGGGATCTTGGAGTCCTAGTGGACAACCATTTAAACGGTATAGGGTTTCCTGCCTAGGCAGAGGATTGGACTAGAAGACTTCCAAGGTCCCTTCCAACTCTGCTATTGTATTGTATTGTAAATATGAGCCAGCAATGTGCAGCAGCTGCCAAAAAAGCCAACACATATTTCTAGGCTACATAAACAGAGGGATAGAATCAAGATCGCGTGAAGTGTTAATACCACTTTATAATTCCTTGGTAAGGCCACACTTGGAAAACGGCATTCAGTTTTGGTTGCCATGATGTAGAAAAGATGCGGAGACTCTAGAAAGAGTGCAGAGAAGAGCAACAAAGATGATTAGGGAACTGGAGACTAAAACATATGAAGAACGGTTGCAGGAACTGGATATGTTTAGTTTAATGAAAAGAAGGACTAGCAGTGTTCCAATATTTCAGGGGTTGCCACAAAGAAGAGGGAATCAAACTATTCTCCAAGGCACCTGAGGGTAGAACAAGAAGCAATGGGTGGAAATTAATCAAGGAGAGAAGCAACTTAGAACTGAGGAGGAATTTCCTGACAGTTAGAACAATTAATCAGTGGAACAGCTTGCCTCCAGAAGTTGTGAATGCTCCAACACTGGAAGAAGGTGTTGGATAGCCATTTGTCTGAAATGGTATAGGGTTTCCTGCCTAGGCAGGGGTTGGACTAGAAGACCTCCAAGGTCCCTTCCAACTCTGATATTGTATATTGTATGTACTTATAGACAATATGTTAATATTAGATGCTTCCTTTATTGAAAAGATGATAAACTAATTGTAGAAGTTTCTGGCCTGGAAAAAAGCAAGATTCCCCTGGTAAAAATGTGTTTTCTGAAAATCACGTTATGTCTAAAGAACATATGTTGCTTATTTCAGTCTTTTCCTTAAGCTAAAATTGCTTTCTGCTTTCGGCATCACAGTCAATAAGGAATAAAAGGAATGGAATAATTAATATAGTTTAAAAGGGGTTGATAGGATTATTACATATTAATGAAATGATGGTTCAAAATTGGGCCTCATAGTGTAGGTGGCAAAATGAACATCATTAAATACAATTTGCAATACGTAATCATAGCTAAATCCAGATTGCCACTATGTATTGAGCTTCCTGTAAATTGGGGCTGTTGAAATGAACCTCCACATGCTTTTCTCACACATGTGGACTGCAACGCTTGGCCATAATGTACTGGCTGCTGTTGTGCAGTAGGTATTGGGTTTCCTAAGCAAAAAAATATAAAATGCTCCCTTTCCGAGCTTTTTAATTCTGTGCAACAGATGCGTTATTAGTCAAACCACCTAGTGTATTGCATTTAAAGTCTCTAATCTTAAGTTTCGAACTGCCTACCCTCGCATAACTGTGTGGGATGTAATTTTGTCCTGATGCAAAGAAGTGTGAACAGTTTTGCTAACATTTCCCAATGGAGCTTTCTCCACCTACTGCTTTCTGCTGTGCAGGTGCCCTGGAAAAGTCTTGTTGAGAATAAAAGTTTCCTGTCCCAAATATATTTCTTGTTAAAGGGTCATATATAGTATTGCACATGTGAAATCTTGCCTGAATCACTGCATGAAATTTCAGAACACTGCTGCCAATCTGAGTTTGATAGATCAGAGATCTGTTGGTATTTTTTCTTAATAAAGCTATCCTTTATTGATGGTCAGTGGATGGTCAATACAGATAATCAATACAACGAAAGTCTAGAATCTAAAGAACAAAAGAAATAGATGATTGACACCCCTGCCCTAAAGAAAGTGGGGCATCAAAAAGGAGATATTAAATGGAGCTGTATTACTGAGATGTTAGGAATCTAGAAAGTAGGAATGACCACCGTAGCAACATCCCATTCAAATTTGGTTGCCTTTTTTAAAATGAAAGCATAAATTGGATACGTGGGATTCTCACTAGAGCTGAAGGAAGGAGGCAACCACAAGACCAGATGGGAAAGTGGGCAGCAGGAATTATGAGTAAGAAGCAGTGAAGATCAGGGAATCCAGATGTTTTCTGACTCATGTGGCTAGTCTGCAACAAAATGTCCTAGACTGCCACCGGGTTTCAAATGCTCAATTTGAATGAATTTCAGACAAAGTCAAAGGAAAAGATAGAATGATGATGATGACAAAACAGGAATCTGAACTCAACTCAACAGGATCAAATGCCCGGAAGGCTGTTGAAGTGAAAGCTTTGAGCATCAGATGGAATAACTGTTTAGCGAAAGACAGTAAAAACATAAAGAGAGGAATAACCTTTCCAATTCAACAAGGTTTAGTGAAATGTGATAATCACAGTATCTTCACTAAATTGTTGAAATGAACCGGTCTAAAGTTATTCCTGTGTGTTAGGGAATAACACATTGAATATATTTCAAGCTGAATCACAGATGGATTTCTACATGAAATCTTAAAGAAAAATACTGATTTTATTAAACCTTGTGTGACTTCAAACAAGCATTCATGTTTCATCAAGTTGGTAACTATTTATGTCAGATAAATACTCCATGGCATTTGTCCCTACATATTTTCCTATAGGATTTCTGAATACAATACCAGCAAATGTCATAATTTGATGCATGTATACTGACATGCTCAGGTGAACAGAATTAATTTAAGTGGAATCAGATTCCTTGCAGAATTGCTATCAATCTTTTAAATTCCGTTTTTTATCTAGACCTTTATTGAAAATAATAATTCACAATTATTTCACATTACATTCTATTAAAAAGCATTTTAATTGAGGTATGGAAAGTTTTCCATCCTTCACAACCTTAAATAGCAGTACAATGAAAGAGCACATTTCATATTTTGAAATGCTTTTACTATTTTGGTTTAACACACTCAAGTTTGTGCTATAAACATTTAACAGCAAAGTTTTTTGCTAACATCATTATTTGGTAGTTACATTTCATTAAATAAACCTGAAAAATAAATTAGGATATTTTGCTCTATACTGCTAAAATGATCTCATAAGCGCTGTATGAAATTTTATGAACAATTAGATTAAGTTGTAGTATACCTTATATTGATTTTATTGAAAATTCTGACTTTAGCTGTTGACTGAATCAAACCTGTAGAATGTAATGTTTTGTACATTTTGTACGTTTTTATTTAGTAAATTAATGTAGAAGCCCTACTAGTATGTAGGGTTAATCTGTACAAATTAAGTTACTAGTTTGCCAAAATATATATTTTATAAAATTGATAGAAATAATGCTACTGCATTATATAATCAACAGACCTTTCCTTAGCTATTTTCATTCCAGTAGTATCTGAAAGAGAAATTATCTGGAAATGATACATGTATGAAAGAGAAAGACTTTGATGATATGAATAAGGTCACCATTTTGATATTTTTTTATTTCCCATTGCAGATACCGTTTCTTGCTTAGAATGCTGACAATGATTTTTACAAGCTTCATAGAAAAGTTTTCATAACCACTTTAAAACAGATAACATTTTATATGAAGCATATAAAACAAAATCTGCCACCAGTCCATTACTCTGCAATAATTTTCTTGTGCTGTAGAAATTCAAAGCCTGAGTTGTTTTTAGTCCTTTTTTTAAAGAAATGGCAAAGTAATTCCTTTCAGCACAAGGAATCTGTCACGGACTGCTATTTTTACATACAGAAGTAGATGCCAATAAAATTATTCATGTATGGATAGTTTCTAGTTAGTAAAAGGCCATAAAATTCACTGTTTCAGTTTTGCATTAAAATTGATAAATTTAAAATAGCAGTTAAGCATCTAAATCTGTTTAATGCCAAGTCTTTTGTTCACAAGTAAGCATGATGACATGGAATTGAAAAAATATCGGAGCAGCAATTATATGCTATTAATGTAGTTTAATTTTACTCTTGTCATTTTAAGTGTATAATGTTTTGTACCCTTAGGTATGGCAGAAACTGCCTCATTCAATTTGAGGATTTTGCCAACCAAAACGCATTCCGTCTTCTGAAAAAATACCGCAACTTATACTGCACTTTCAATGATGACATTCAAGGTAATGAAATATTTGTAATCCCCGTTTAGCAGAGGACGATATGATTTAATAACTTACTATTTATAAACACTCTTGTGTGACATCCAGGCAACCCATTACATCATGTGCTTGTAGATCCACATAATGATAGGGCTAAAGTGTACAAGCCCTTTGTGGATTTCCTACGCAGACACACTAGTTGATCTTTGCTGTCTCACTGTCACATTTTAGCTTTCCTGAGAGGGAGCCTAAAGGTGCTTCCCTGGCCTATTTGTCATGAGGCATCTGTGGACTTCCAGCAAACTTCCTTTAGTAATTGAATACAGATTTTACCCTTTACTAATTCTTGCAAGTGCATGCAAGAATTATTGACTGTCAATTCTGCTAATTCATTTTTTTGGAGACCAAAGATGGTTTGATAAAATACAATATTATTAAGACACATTTACGTACAAAGTTTAAAATAGTGCAACCAATGGTATTTGCTGTGACATTCCATGAAAGCAAAAAGTAGACTTTGAAGAAGTATACTAGGAAGAGTATCCTTTGAACATGGGTGTTGGAAAAGACTTTTTAGAATACCATGGATAGCCAAGAAATAAAACCCATGGAACATACAGTATCAACCACTTGAGTTCCCATTTGAGGTACTAGCAGAGGTGGGTTCCTACCAGTTCGCACCTATTCAGTAGAACCGGTTCGTCAAATCTACTGAACCGGTTAGAAGAGGTTCCACCAGTGGACCTGGAAAGCAGGCCACACCTACAGAAGAGGTTCCACAATTTTTTGAAACCCACCACTGGTCCTTGGATATGATTATTCTACACTATCATGCTCATATTTATAAAATTCAGTGCCTCTGTGAAAGGTAAGGATGACTACTGTGTTTGTGGTGCAATCAGAACATTGCGTGTGTTGAAGTAGTTTTAACGCAAACCAAAGATGCCTTTAAAAAAACAAGTTTACATCATATTCTTATGCATGCCAGTGCTGTGTGTGAGGTAATTTAAGGTGGTTCTGACAAGTGTCATCAGCATCTTCATATCCAGTCACATGGGTGACAAGCCACTCCCATCCGGTCACATGGGTGGCAAGCCACTCCCACAAAGGAGGCCACACCCACGAGTAGATTTGAACAATTTGTGAAACCCACCACTGGGTACTAGGCTCAAATTCTCCTACTTCAGACACGTACAAAGATCTAGTTTTCTGGAAAAGGCTCTGATGCTGGGAAAGAGAGAGGAAAAGAGAAAAAAAAAGTTGATGGATTCAGACCCAAAAGATGAGTTTAGAGATAGATTGTCATGGAGTAAATCTGTCCATATAGTTGCTAAGAGTCAACACTGATTTGATGGCATATAATCAGTCAATTATCTCATTTTCATTGCTTAACATTTCCTAAATATATACACGTGAGGATTTTGTATTCCTAAACCTCATTAAGTCCATCTCATTGAGAATCCCAAACCTTTACAACCTCACAATGCCAAAATTCTTCAGGAAAAAAGGCAATTTTCAGTGCATGGTGTTTGATACTTTAAGACACCTTTTCTTGTATTGGTGAAATTCTCTAATATTGAATAGCCTTGGCTTGTTCAGCAGCTTCATTCTTCAAATCTCCACCGATCTTCTCAATACACTGTGTAACAAAATATTTTCTTTTATGGACAAATAATATCACATTTACCATTCCTATGTATAAGCGAACTGTGGAGGGTATTATTTAAAGTATTATCATAATACACCTTTCATTTGATGCAATTGAATAAGGGTAAGGAGAGAGATGAACGCTTACTTGAAAAGGAGTAGTAACTTTACAATTTATCATTCAGACATGTGCCGTCCATTGTTTTTAAAATAAGATATTGTCTCATAGGAGAATTACTATTGTTTTTTGGGCTTAATTATTTCCTAACTATTATTTTTTTCTATGTAGTTTTCCACTAGCTGTATTCATTAGCATTTTATATCTCTAGTCTTTTCTTCCTATTTCAATAATTATGTAATACCGGTAAATATTGGGCAAATGTTACTTTTGGTGTGCCTTCTTGAACCTTCTTTTGATTGTAGGGCTGGTTGGTTGAACTTGATCTAAAACGAGTCTTTAAGAGAAAGCATAGCATGCTTTAGATTTCCTGTGCTAGGCAGGGGATTGTACCTTGTGGTTTAAATGATCTTTTCAGACCTGGGCTTCTGTAGGATCCTTTTTCACATAGATGTGCAAAGTAACTTTACTGCAGATTTTTTTGGGGGTGGGGGGGAAGAAACGTGGAATGAGTCCTTGTGTGTGTTTCAGCTTAAGATTAGAAGATTTAAAAAAAAACATCCAGGGAAAATTCTGTTTTTAAGGTTCACCTAAAAGATGTGTGATTGGTTATCAATGGAACATGAGCTATTATTTCAATTTAATAAAATTATTTTATTTTATTTTATTCTGTTTCAGGAACAGCATCTGTAGCTGTTGCTGGTCTCCTCGCTGCACTCCAGATAACTCAAAATAAACTGTCTGATCATATAATACTCTTTCAAGGAGCTGGAGAGGTTTGTTCATCTATTCTTTTTTTCATTGCTATGCCATTTTTTTTTTGACGAAAGAGGTGTTTCTGTGCCATATTTCTAGTTTGGCCAGATATTTATTTATCTATTTGATTGGCTGTTTGCCTATTTATTGATCTTCTGCTGCTTAGGGGCAGCAGTTATTGGACCCCTATGTCTTAAATGACCTTAAATTAGAATTGTGTGGCTGTGTGGTTCAAATTGACAAGATTCTGGCCTGAGTATTTGTTCTGACCCCACTCCTCCGTCCAGTAACGAAAGCCGAGACAAGCGTAAAGTGGAATGTCTTTTAATAACAAGACCAGACTCTCGGTGGCTGAAAGCCAAATAAACAAACAGATAAGGACTTTGGCAGCAAGTCCGAAAAACCTTGGCAGCAATGCAAACAAACTCTGGCAGCAATCCAGCCTGCCAAGTTCGTTTCTCTTCTGCAAGAAGGGCGTGGCACAAGCAGTCTCTTTTATAGTCTGGGAGAGGAGCTTAATGACCATCAGCTGAGCGTAATTACCTCCTGTAATTACGTAGTTGTTCTTGACGCCGAGTAGCCCTTTGACAGCGTGCATCCCGGAACAACTCACAGGTGGTTTCTGGATCACTCTTTCTTGTCTCCTTCCTACTGATTCATGGCTTAGGCGCCACCTGGTGGCCAACCAGTCTCTCTGCGCCCTGCTCGGAGTCGGAACCCTGTCCAGGGTCCTCCACATCCTCCAGGGCCGATTCATAGGGCCCCTCACTGTCGGAGTCTGTTGGCAGCTCCAACAGCTCCTGCCGGACCACAACAGTATTGCAATGCAAATCCCACCCTATCTGACGTCACTGGGCATGAAAAATGGATGAGGCTTACATTGTAAGATACTGACTTGCTGGTTTTGACTCCTGCACCAAAGGTGGTATTCAACAGGTTCTGACTGGCCCCACCCCCATCTATTTTCTGCCTTGTGAATCACAGCTGATCGGGAGGGAATGGGGATTTTGCAGTAACCTTCCCCCAGAGTGGGGTGGGAATGGAAATTTTACAGTATTCTTCCCCTTACACGCCCACCAAGTCACGGCCATCAAGTCATGGCCACAGAACCGGTAGTAAAAATTTTTGAATCCCACTACTGTCCTGCACCCATCTCCTCCTTTGGGTGGTGCTGGCTGGACAGAATTATTTTTAGTAAGTCAGCTCAGCTAGATTGAATCCAGTGGCCCTTCTGAACTGAATGAAGTCAGTGACTAGACGAACTCTAGATAGAAATCTTATTTGAATTCCATGCAGACAAGATGCAATTTATAACTATTTTAAAATGCAACAATGCCAGGGATTATCAATAGTTGAAATGCATTTGTAGCCATATCAATGTAGGCCATTTGTTATTGACACCACAATTAGATCCTAAGTGCATTATTTTTTTTAAAAAAAAAATAGAAACCGTTTCAATTTATTCCCCACATCCTGAGGAATTTGTACTAACAAGCTGAAATTTCAGTGTGCACACAGGAAAATAATCCTTAGCCATGGGACCATATATTTATACTTTTATGTTTGAGTGGCTTTGAGTTTTTATGTCAGGTAACTGAAGGATTACTTTGGAAGTCAAAGTTGGTTATGTATGAGAGCCAGTTTGGTCCAGTGGTTAAGGCACCAGGCTGGAAAGTGAGAGATCATGAGTTCAAGTCCTGCCTTAGCATGAAAGCCAGCTGGGTGACTTTGGGCCAATCACTTTCTTTAGACCTAATCTACTTCACAGAGTTGTTGTTTTGGGGAAAATAGGAGGAAGGTGTTGGATATGTTTGCTGCCTTGAATTATTTGTAAAAACAGTAAAATGAGATATGAACAAACAAATAATAAGTAAATAAATAAATAAACAAACAAACCTCAATATAAGGAATACTATCTACATATCTGCAGAAATACTCTGTCCCATTTCCATTTTCCCCCTTTTAATAATTTGGTTGCGAGTAAATTCTGTTTAAAGGATGAGAACAACAGACCATGGAGTATAGTGGTTAGATTTTCAAACCAGGACCTGAGAGAACTGGGTTCAATTCAAACATGGACATTATCAGATGATTTTATGTCAAGTTCGTTCTCTGGCTATTTTTGGGAAGTAAATGAAAAGTGCCCCCTAGTACAGTGCTTTAAACTCATAAAAATGCAAGATGTAGATGCAAAAAAGTAATTGGGGACTTACTTTCTTTGAACCACTTAGTTTATATTCAGATGAAGAAGTTTTGTCTGATTAATGAATAAGCAGGGATCTTTTTCTTCATAATTTGTGAAACTTGGGTCATGAGATGTTTTATGTATATTCTGAAACTGTCAGAGTCAAAGTGAATTAAATGTACAAAAAGAACTTAACACTTCGTGCCAGAAGATTTTTATTGAGGTTGTTTAAAAAAACACGTAATGTCAGCATTTGTAGATGTTCCAAGACCATATAAAATAGGTACAGATGTTAACTCAGAAATAATGCATTGTTTAGTCTTGTTATTTAAATAATCCTTTTCAATTCTGAAGTAAAAACTCTCTAAAGTCATTTTTTTTTCCTAAGGTGAGCAAATAAGCATATTCATTCTGCTGTGAACTGCAAAGAATCAAAGTTGCCAACTCAAATTTCCAGTCAAAGCTGATTTCAAAGGGCATGATGAACAATTCTAATGTATCACTCAGTCATTTCATTTGTAAAAAATTGCACAGCCTGTGTTGTCTAAACTGAAGGGAGGGTGAATTTGAAAGCCAAAGAGATGACGGATACAAATGACCTAACCTTAACAATTGCTGGTATTTAGCAGTTCATCTTTTGTTGATCTCTATAATGTGAAATGGGAAGGAGAAAAGGCTACGTTGTAGGCTATTATGGAGATTGTGTGTAAATGCTGCCAGATAGGTGGGTTAGTCGTGTAATTTGTTTTGGTAATGCACTGTGAAAATTTTTACAAATCAAGATGTCTGTGAATATTGTTGTGTCTAATGCAGTGTTTCTCAACCTTGGCAACTTGAAGATGTCCGGACTTCAACTCCCAGAATTCCCCAGCCAGCGAATGCTGGCTGGGGAATTTTGGGAGTTGAAGTCCGGACATCTTCAAGTTGCCAAGGTTGAGAAACACTGGTCTAATGGGTATGTGGTTTGCACAGAAATGAAAATATAACAACTCAAAGTGGTGCACAAGCATTAAAAAGGGGAAGCGATGTATATTTTCGGTTCCACCACAAATGCGCGCACAACAAAAGTGCGCCTGACTAAACCGCGGTGTCTAAAGCGCGGTGACAAAACCGCGCGACGAATGAGCGACTAATTAGCCCTAAAGCGCACCGACAAAAGCGCACCGACAGAAGCGCGCTGTAACGTAACCCTAACCCTAAACCTAACCCTAAACCTAACCCTAAACCTAACCCTAAACCTAACCCTAAACCTAACCCTAAACCTAACCCTAAACCTAACCCTAAACCTAACCCTAAACCTAACCCTAAACCTAACCCTAAACCTAACCCTAACCCTAAACCTAACCCTAAACCTAACCCTAAACCTAAATGTAAATCTTACCTTAAATTAAATCGCACTTCTGTCGGCGCACTGTTGTCGGCGCGCTGTTGTCGGCACGCTTTTGACATCGCGGTTTTAGCGCCGCGATGTTGTCGGCGCGCTTATGACGTTCGCGCTTTTGTCGGGTCATGATATTTTCATATAACTATATTTGCATATGTATAAATATGTATGTAGATGGGAAGAACTGAGTTGATTTCGTGTGTGTGTGAGAGAGAGGGGGGGGAGGGCGGGAGAGAGAGAGAGAGAGATTATATTCTATTATCTATATACTAATTCTTCCTTTTCTCATCAGGCAGCAATGGGCATAGCCCATCTTCTTGTTATGGGCATGGAAAAGGAAGGGACACCTAAAAAAGAAGCCTTTAAAAAGATCTGGATGGTTGATTCAAAAGGATTAATTGTAAAGGTAATAGCATTTTCCATTCTATTACAAACACACATTATGGTTTAAACTTTTCTAGGTATATTGAATAATAACAACAGAAGCAATGTACACTCAAAGCTAGTATATCTTTCTCTGTACACTTAAACAGGTTACAATTGGATACTATCTCTAAGAATGGTATAATAATAATTATCCATTGGGGGGATAATATTGCCATTGAGAATGTGGTAAGTTTCTTCGAAAAACAAAGGAAGTATTTAAATTCCTATTGCAACTTCAGATTTAAATATCTATTCATTTGTGTAGAGATACATACATGGATACACATCATGAATATCTTATGTTTATAATGAACCTAAAGTTGTTTATTAAAATAAGCAAAGAAATGCTGATGTAAAAGATATTTTCCTGCTGATGTTTTCCTTTACCTATGCCAGACCTCTACATAAACTTCAGCTGTGTTGCCTCAAATAACTTTTATTGCATAGAAATAAGAGCAGAGAACATGTCCTGCTTGCTGTGGTTTATTATGATATCAGCAGTGGTTAGACGTTCAGAGTTGCTCAAGACCTGACAAGGCATTCTTACTGCATTTCTTCCATATGCTAGACAGAGCTAAGACAAAACACATGCGTATCTCAAATGCTAAAATAATAAAGGGAGTTTAAAGTAATAATTTATTCAAATCAGCATTTCCATCCTCAAAAGAAAATGTTACCTGATTTATTTATCTTCTCCCTTACAGTAGGTTGTACTGGAAACAAAACACAAACTTAGAACTCCTCTGGGATTTCCGTGCTTCTCTTAAACGGCTCATATGATGAATAATGATTTATGTTACTGTTATCCATAGGAAAGTGTGTATCGCTCAGTTGGGATTGCATAGCTGCTGGGTTGAGAAAAATGAAACTTTGAATGGGATAGGTTTTCATGGGGCCTTATCAAATGGGAAGATTATTATATATTTGATTTCTATCAAGAAGATTTCCTTAATAACACCCTGGGTAACTGAGATGTGCAAAAGGATTTATTGTAATCGCTGTTACTCGCGCAAGATTACTGTAAGGAAAGGATACTGCAAGATCATTGTATCCAATACTGTGTCCATCTATTAGCATCTATAGTTCTAAGTTTGTTGTTTTTTACCATTTCTTAGAAAGTCTGTGATTTAAATTGGGCAATGAAGAATATTAACTGGGAACAGAAGAGGAGTGTTTTAAGCAAAGAAGGGCCATATGTTGTAGCTTGATATGAGTGACTAAACTAATTGGCAGGAATTTTGTAAGCAGCATACAAATCCCAGGGGGTCTTAGAGCCTAGAACAAAGAAACAGGAGAGGAAATAAGGAGAGGGGACTTGAAAGTTTAGAGGTGTTTAAGTTTAGTCTAAGAAGATAAGGTGGAAAAACATTGTCAAGTGACAGAGAAAAGGCACATCTACTCGAATTCCTTTACCGCAATCCTTTTCCCTAAGGAAAGCCGTATCAATCATATGAGAAAAGATTAAAAGCTGAAAGAAGGAAATTCCAGTTAAAGGGAGGACAAATTACACCTAAAACATAATGAAATTTGTAGATATAAATTCAGAGTTTGTGCAGTCATTTTTCAAAGGTGGGCAAATGCCCTTTTCAGTTTCAAAGCAAATAGTAAATTAGATGCAATTACTGACAAGTCTTTTTGTTGTCAGTATCTTTAAAGGCTCTAGAATTCTGTAAATTGGCAGTGTCCAACATTCCCAACATTTCTGCCACCAGGGACCGGTTTCATGGAAGACAGTGTTCAGTGCCTAAATAAGGAAGAGAGAAAGTGGCGGAACAATACCTAAATTCTGCCCTCCAAATAAATCAAGTATGAGTCAAGAAAAGTGACATATTGGAGGTTTTGTTGTTAGCCACATGTCAGAACTATGTAATCCCTTGTGGTCCCTCTGCCACTGATAATACATTGCCTTCTGTTCTATAAATAACAAGACTTGTGGTTGCTGACCAGGAAGAAACTGAGAAAGAGAACAAATGCAATGATGTAATTTACACCATGGCAGAAACCTGGCATGTTGGTCCCGGTCTCCCTCTCCCTCCTCCCTCCCTCCCTCCCTCCCTCCCGCCCTCTCTCTCTCTCTCTCTCTCTCTCTCTCTCTCTCTTTCTGTGGGTATGGTTATTTATAGTATAACATAGTTGTTCTGGGGCTGCTTTAAAACCCCGCTGTTGCATGGTTAAGCTTTATGTATGTAATACGTACCTGACACATCTACTATACCAACTAGAAGAAAAGTTAGTATCTTACATACATTTTTTCAACTGTACAGTTAAAGGAAACATAATCCTGATGGATTTTAAATTCCATGAAATATATGTAATATATATAAAATATATAAAATAAAATAAAATTTTAGAAAAATATATAAAATTATATATATATATATATGTGTGTGTGTGTGTGTGTGTGTGTGTGTGTGTATATATATATATGTTATATTTATGCTGATAAATAAATAAAGGGAGACTAGTATAGATCTATTTCAAGCTATTTAGCTCTCATCAGCTAGCCACACCCTTACTAGGAATCGAACCTGTGCTCTATAGTAAGGGTGTGGCTAGCTGATGAGAGCTAAATAGCTTGAAATAGATCTATACTAGTCTCCCTTTATTTATTTATCAGCATAAATATAACAAATGTAACAAAAAGGCAACAGTAAAAAATATTGGGTTTCTGTCTGGATGGTCTCTTGTGACGAGCCAAAGACAGAGAGTGGAAGTGTGACCTTCCTCCCATATTTGGGCATACCAGGGGTTGTGACTTTAAATATATATATATCTATCTATATCTATATCTATATCTATATCTATATCTATCTATATCTATATCTATATCTATATCTATATCTATATCTATATCTATATCTATATCTATATCTCTATCTCTATCTCTATCTCTATCTCTATCTCTATCTCTATCTCTATCTCTATCTCTATCTCTATCTATCTATCTATCATCTATCTATCTATCTATCTATCTATCTATCTATCTATCTATCTATCTATCTATCTATCTATCTATCTATCTATCTATCTATCTATCTATCTATCTATGAGAGACACAACCCCTGGTATGCCCAAATATGGGAGGAGGCATACTGCTTCCTTTGTCTGTCTATCGGCTCACCCCAGGAGACCATCCAGACAGAAAGCCATTATTTCTAATGTTCACTTTGTTACATTTGTGTTGCATTTGTGTATATGTATCTGTATCTGTATCTGTATCTGTATCTATATCTATATCTATATCATCTATATCTATATCTATACCTATATCTATATCTAATCTATATCTATATCTATATGGTATGGCTAGCTGATGAGAGCTAAATAGCTTGAAATAGATCTATACTAGTCTCCCTTCATTTAATTATGAGCAAAAATGCAAAACAAAATGGTTTTTCTGCCTGGAAAGCTCCTGGAGTGAGGCTGAAAAGCAAAAGGGAAGCAGTATGCTCCCTCCCATATTTGGGTATACCAGGAGCTTTGACAAAACACTTTGTGTGTGTGTGTGTGTGTGTGTGTGTGTGTGTGCGCGCGCTCACACACACACACTTCCTGGACTTCATATGTATTGGATCTGATAAATGTTCTATGCTTCATTTGAATCATTGTGGCACTTAAGATTTTTTTTTTATGATTTTGGGTTGCATCAAGAATTCAGATTTATAGCTGTGGGATAAAATACGGGATAAAAGGAAGACTCTTCCCCCGCCCTCCAGAATTATTTGGGATTAGGTATGCTTTCTGTGTGGAGGAAAACTCTCCCCCTGTCAGCTGGGTCCTCCCACGTATAACTGCAGCCACGGCTGAAGCAGATTCAGACAGTTTCCAGGCCTGAGGCGATGCATGCTGTCCTTGTGAGTCAAACAATCCTCTGCTGTCATCTAAGGGAACTTGGAGAATGTCCAATCTCTAAGGGAAAATGAAAGATAGCCTGGATATAAAGAGATCAGGGGGGAAATAGTTCTCTCAAAAGGGTCTGCAAGCAGGGAGGTGGCATTTAATATTTTTTTCAGATGGAAAAATCTAAAATGGACAAATAGCGATTAGTTGTGTGGCCAAAGCTAAGAGCACACTAGATTACATGTCTTCTGGGAGTTGACACATGGACTCCTTAGAGCTCTTGTCTTCTAGATATTCTGGCCCAGCACGTTTTCCTCTGTTGGAGGTCTTTCTATCATGTCTACATTTTAGTACCCTCTCAACACACACACACACACATACACACAAACACACACACAGAGTGATGCTGGTAACTTATTTATATTTTGTGATATTGGCACCAAGGCCATAAAACTAGTGGAATCCTATGAGGATAGCCATGTATTTTGGTTAGGATAGATTCTAAAATGCAGGTTGGGAAATTTTTAATGACATTTCATCAAACAAACTTCGGAAAGTTTTCAGTGTCACTGAGTACAGAGTATCCCAGAAATTTAGAGGTCTATAATCCCCTCAAACATTCTGATTAGGCTTCTAAATGTGATTTAAATGCTTGCTAAAATTCTTTGACTATAATATATATTTAATGGATGCCATATGTTTTGGAGTTCATAGGTTTATGGATGAGAAAGTCAAAGGGACACTAGTATGTTTTTAAAGGAAGACTGAACATTTTCATTACAACACGGAATAAATTAAAATTTGTATTTTTAATCTTATTTTTTTAACTTAGGGTCGTGCTTCATTAACATCTGAGAAAGAAGAGTTTGCTCATCAGCATGAGGAGATGAAAAATTTAGAAGACATTGTTAACAAAATAAGACCAAGTGTTCTTATAGGTAAAAAGCTATCTGTATATCACTTCATCAATGTTTGCAGTTTGATATTTATGTCTCTCTATGTGCATTCATATGCACACATACATATGTATGCACATGTATATGTGTACCCAGATACTGGATATGTATACATTTTAGAGCAATTGGTAAACATTTTGTCATCTTCATGCATAAGAACAAATACAGTAATTCTCACAGTTTTGGAAAGTAGGTAAGGTTATAGAGATTTTTGACTTATACTGTATATATGTGATATGCGAAGAACAAATTACCTCAAATGTAATGGCTTCTTGGGCAAGCAGTACAATGGCCTAGAGGTGAAGATGCTCCTGCCTCACACTCAGGAGACTGAGAGTTCAATCCTACGCAACGACAGATGTTTCTCTATCTGTTGTGAACTCCGCATAGGCATCAGGAAGGGCATCTGGCCCATAGATGCTCAGTTCCATTCAGTTGTCTTTACTCCACGATGATAAAAGGGATTCATAAAAAAAGAGGGTGGGGAAAGCTGCTTGGGCAAGGTCTGTTCTGTGATTTTGCTCCTTGAGTCAAATTAGAAAAGTCTCTCTAGTCCTTTTCTCTTTTTAAAATTGTGTGCAAATAGACTAAAGCATGCAATTTTTTTGTAGACCCATTTCTATAGTGAAAGATCAGATATAGTATTTTGTATCCCATGCTATGTAATGCTCAGTGTTGAATATGAAAAGGATATATTTCTTTGGATGTTATATTAACCTAACAGTGCTCCATAAGCAAGAAAAAATGATCAAATATCATATGATTAATGGTCTAAAATCTTTGCTTGAAGAATCAGGAATAAATAAGTTATCTCATGTTTCCCCAGGTTTTTCATTAATTTTAATCTCAGCGACAGCCATGTATGGTATATTACTAGATACTGCTCAGGAAAAAGACTTGTTATTGTTGGAACAAGAACAAACATTATTTTAACAAATCTAGCCATAAAGCATCTGTGAGATTATTTTCTAATTTATTTTGCTATGATTAGGAATGATTGTCATTGTACCGTTTGCTTTTTAAAAACAAAAATCACATTAAGTAGTAAAAAAAAAATAAGACAATAAATTTTTGGTAAGATCGGTTTAAAATTATGGGGAGCTTTGAACTTCATTTTCTGTAAGAGTTCTAAGTTGTCAGAGCAAGGAGGAAAAAAGAATAAAACAAGATTATATGTTCAAGCTGGTGATACTTTAGCTAAGGCTACAAAACTCTTTGGGTCTGTTGCATTTGTTTATTAAATTTATTGCACCTTTATTTAATTTTTATCAAAGGCAATGTCCTGATGTGAACTTTTTAAAAATGTTATTATTATTTTTTCATTTTGTTTGAGCATTGATACAGTTATTCAATTAAGATTTTATGGACAAAAATCAAAATGCTGATAAAATATGTTTGGCCTCCTACATATATGTTCATCTATCTGAATCTCTCTTCCTTTTATCTTTTCTTTTCATTATTTTAGGATAGATATATGCAAATATTTCATGAATTTATTTAAGAAACCTTAAAACACATTGTTTTGAAAAATGAAGTCCTAATTTCAGAACACCTTATTATTATTTTATAACAACGAACCAGATATATTCAACAACACATTAACAACACATTTAATAATTGGACTCATGAGGCAACTTCAACAGATAAGAGTAAAGGGATTATTCTTAGAGTAAGAGTTTGGAAAATTGTTCAGCTGAAAGTTGTCATTTGCTTCTTCTCTGAATCATGCTTCTTATATAAAGATATTAAAATATATATTTATAAACTAAATTGATAAAAAGATCTCTGTGCGTTGGAAAATGTTTCTTCAAGATAATTTTAGTAGGTAACAATGTAGGCCATAGAAACTTATCAAACTATCAGAATAGTTATATGAGCCATCTCATCAGATATTTGCAATTTGATTTCAAGTTTGTCTTTTATTTCCATTAAAAGAGAAAGAAAAAATGCTGGATGTCTTTAAAAAACAAACAAACAGCAATCGAGATTAAGTGGTGATGTTATCTGGATTGTTCTTGAAAGTTTCATAATGAAACAAGTGCATAACTCATTAAAAGCTCATCTGAAAATGGCCAAAATTGTAACATTTCCGATTCTGAAGTTTGTTCTCAACATGATCCATTACAAACTTTCCTTGCATCAGTTTACTTGAAATGAAAAAGATATAGCACAAAGTAGTTTAAGAGCCAATATTCCAATGAAAATACTTCCAACAATGTCAGTAATATTTCAGAATACTTTATTCTTTTTGTTTCCGGAGGGGGGGGGGGGAGAATCCCTTCCTTCTAAAAACTTCTATACTTCTCAGTGGGAGGATTTTATTATCATATTCAGTGAAACATCTGAGTGAAAATAAAGAAATGCATTGGGCAATCGCTAGAGGGCTATGACATTTTTTCAAGAATAAACTGGCATACTATTTTAGATTTTATACTCTCACAAAAATATTTCCAGTTACAGAAGACATAGTGGTGGTAAAAAGAATGCCTATATCAAAGTTGCCATATTTACTTTAACAGCCAGTAATTCTGGGAGTTTAAGTCCACATATCCTAAAGTTGCTAACATTGTGAAATACTGCACCATGGCAATGCCTAATCTATATTATTTAATTTCCGGTCTCCTTTGACACCGGGAGGAGTAAACATATTGTGGTGAGGGTGAAGATGGTAATGATTCTACATGTAGTAATGTAATTTAAAATGGCCCTTCCGTCTTGTCATTTTTATCTTTTTAAAAAAATGGAGCAGAAATATAATTAAATGAAATTGTTTTTCAATACATTTGCAGAATATTCTTTCAGAGTGATGAATAAACATTGTACATTCCGTAACATTCTGTTATATCTCTGTCTGGCATAGGAGTCGCTGCAATTGCTGGTGCATTTACAAAAAATATTATCAAGAATATGGCTTCCTTCAATAAACGGCCAATAATTTTTGCACTCAGTAACCCAACTAGCAAAGCAGAATGCTCTGCTGAAGATTGCTACTACCTAACCGAGGTATTGGGGTGGGGTGGGGAAGAATTTTATTTAAATTGATTATGTTGGCACATTATTAGTGTATCTATTCATACAATTGTGTCTCTGTGTGTATTTATTTCGGCAGTTTTCAGACTTATTTGTGGGTGTTTTTAACAACATTTCTCCATAATTTCAGGTCCATTTCACTTGGAATTAAGCTAGCCTTTCAGTAAAATTATGTGGCCAACATATTCAATTAATAGAAGATTTTGTGTATATTCAGGAACTAGGAGAATGTATTTCTTCCCTAATATCTGTCACCAGTGAGAGAAATAAAAAGTTGCGGTCATTTTAATCTTTCAGAGAGATGCTTAAGTTGCAGTCTGGCATGCCGCAAAACTCCTCAAAATTGCGGTACAACAATAATTGACTTTCACTGTAAAGTTTCGAGTTCAGATTTGTAACATAAAGATTGCTGATATGTAAAAAAAAAAAAGGAAGTAATTAGCTACATTTTACTAGGGATTCAGAAAACTTGTTGGTGTTCAGAACAGCTGTTTGGATGATCCATACCTGAAACAAAATGCATTTGTCTGTGCAGGAAAGGAAACAGAAACTTTTGAGCAGAATGAGATGTGATCACACAGAAAGTGATGATAATTAGGAGGAGAAGACGGAAATTACTGGAGAGGTGTCAGTTGGAGGAGTGGGCTAGGCTGGTAGAATATGTTAGAGGATTGAGAGCAGGGCTGCAGGAAGACCAGGGGTGGAAGATGGGAATGTTCTAGAACAGCGATGGCTAACACTTTTGTTGTCGTGTGCTGAAAGCACCCACATGCGCAACAGCGTGCCCGCATCCATAATGCAATACGTGCGAACGCCCCACAACCCTCCCCCCACATGCGTATGCAACCCCCTGTGCGCCCCTTCCCTCTTTTTGGCTTCCAGGTTGGTTCAGTAGGCTTGCCAGGCCCCAAACAATGTGCAATGGGTGCGCCTCCCCCGTGCATGTACTCTGCTCCCCATGCATGCACGTGTGCATCCCCTGCATGCACCCCCCCCAATACATGTGCGGCAAAGACCTGAAGATCAGCTGGCCGGCTGAAGCATGGTGGAGCTGGGCTGGGGCAACGGCTGGCATGCCCACAGAGAGGGATCTGTATGCCACTTGTGGCATTCGTGCCATAGGTTCGCCATCATAATGAGCACTCTCAGTGACTGAGAGGAGAGATGGAGTGACTACTGAGAAGATGGGGGTTAGGTAGCCAGAGCTATGTACTACCAAAGTAGTTACCATGTTACTTTGGGACATTGGTGGTGGCTGAGGGTAAGGACAATAGTGGAAGGATGGAGGTAGTGGTCATAAGTTGAGGACTAGCTATTTATGTGTAAATACATACAAAATGTAGCAAGTCCTTTTTGCTTACTGAAAAGTAAGCATAAGGATGCACTATAGGAATGGAGGAGTAATGCAAATATTTTTTTTAAAGCAGATGGAATATGGTTCCATCTGGTGGCTGGAAGACCTAAAGATGCATCAAAATTATCACTCTTCTATTAAAACATGCAAAACAAGCTTTAATTGAGCAACTCTCCTTTAAAAAAAAAAAAGAAGATAACAACTTTATCCTCATTCACACAGAAATAATTGATCTTAGTGGAATTTCTCAATAAACCTACATTATAAACCATATTATAAAATTTAAATTAATATTCTGGGCTTGTTCCAGGATGAGCAGTATCACATTCGCCAAATGAAACGTTCACCTGTTCTTCTCAGGTAACTGCAGCAAAATACTCAAATAGATTTTCTGGACATGTGTTTCATTTCTGCATTTGCATTTGTAACAATAGTTATGAACAAGAACAGCTTTAGAACGGTGTTAAGGGCATCATCTCAAACTGAGATGGCAAGGAGGCTTGTCAAGTAGATCTTCTGTGAAATAGAGACGATTCAACATACGGACACACATGCATAGACACAATGATCACAACATTCATCCACTGTGGATGAAGAGAACTTGGAAAAGTTCTCCCAGATGCTTTTTTTAAGGAGAAAGAATTAAAAACTATGAAACATAGAAAACTCATTCTTGTTATCTACAGTTAGACGGATGTAGACATTATAGTAAAAGTATAGAAAGGTTTCAATCTAATATGAAACTTGCCAAGGTATCCAGAAGAAACCATGTTATAGACATATGATTAAGATTAAGATTAAGATTTAGTTTATTTGTATGCCGCCCTTCTCCGGGAGGGACTCAGGGCGGCGAACAACTCAAAGGGGAAAAAAGGGAACATAAAACACAATACACGTGATTAAAATAAACAAGAATCATACAACCATACAAGTCGAGAGGGGAGGGGAAGTCATCAACCCCAGGCCTGCCGGCACAGCCAGGTTTTGACGGCTTTCCGGAAGGCCTGGAGAGAGGTGAGGGTCCGAATCTCCGCGGGGAGGTCGTTCCAAAGGGCCGGAGCTGCCACAGAGAAGGCCCTCCCCCGGGTAGTAGCCAGGTGGCATTGGCTGGTGGACGGAACCCGGAGGAGGCCGACCCTGTGTGATCTAACGGGTCTTTGGGAGGTAATTGGCAGCAGGCGGTCTCTCAAGTACCCAGGTCCAATACCATCAAGTAACATCAAGTAATAGGTATTTTGCTCTTCCTGTAGTTTCTAATATAATCGCTTTATAAAAGCATTGTTATCTACACGAACATTTCAATGTATGTTCATTTTTACCCATCAAACAGTGCTTCTTCAAGATTATTATTTTTTCTATTCAGGGACGAGGAATTTTTGCGAGTGGAAGTCCTTTTGATCCAGTCACTCTTCCAGACGGACGCATGTTTTATCCTGGACAGGGGAACAATGCCTATGTATTTCCCGGAATTGCCCTAGGCATTGTTTCATGTGGAGTGAGAAACATAAGTGATGACATTTTTCTCCTTACTGCAGAGGTATTCATTATTCTTTGTACATATAAATGGGAATGCAGGTTACCCCCCCCTCCCCACCCACCCCTACCAACTTCCTTGTTTAGTGACCTTTCTAAGTTACGATAGTGGGGAAAAAAAGTTTTGTATTTAAGGCTGCTGCAGTGTCCCGTGTTCCCATGTTCCCCATTTGGATGCTTCACACCTGGCACGCTTTTACAATTGATGCAGTGTCCTATGGCCATGTGATCACCATTTGTGAACTTCATAACCTGTTTCCAACAAGTACAATTAATGGAGGAGCAAAGGTGAAATTGCAAATTGCAGTCACACATGGTCTTCTTCATTTACAACAATATAGTATAAAATGCAGTCCAATGGCAACAGGTTTCCTAGTAGAAAACCTCACCTCTGTATTGTAAACATCTTTCTGGTTTCTTCCATACCTGTAGTTCTTTTGCTCCCTAAGGTATTGATTAATACCACTATAAAATCAGAAATTGCATCTTTAAAACAAATTTGAAAAGTGGTTCTTATTTTGCTTGTTTCTATTTGTAACTAAGAGATGTGAATACATTTATTTCTTGATTAGGCTGTCAGTGGAGAAGTCTATGGGGATATTTGTACAGGGATTATGGAAAATCTGAACAAGAATCTAGGGTTCCTATATTATATAGTATTATAAAAAATAGGTAAACGCAAAGGTTTTCCCTTGTCAGTCATGTCCGACCCTAGAGGATGATGCTCATCTCCGTTTCTTAGCCGAGGGAGCCAGCATTGTCCAAAGACACTTTTGTGATCATGTGGCCAGCATGACTGTATGCCTAGGTCCATGGAACACTGTTACCTTCCCACCAAATTGGTACCTATTCATCTACTCACATGAACTGGTAGGTAGGCAGAAGCAGGGGCAAGGTGCTCATCCCATTACACAGTGCTTGGGTGTCGAACCCAGACTGTCAACTTTCCAGCTAACAATCTCAATGTCTTTAATCATTGAGCCATCACCCCCCTGTATAGAATTATACATCTTATAAATTGTTAAAGCTCTACAGTTAAAGTTGGTAAAAGAAACACTCTGGTCCTTGTAAGCAACTAGTCTTGTTTTCAGGTGTTCTTATTTTCATGCCATATAAAGTAGAGTTTGGAAATGAAACTCTTTTAAGTCCAGAAGGCTATAATGTCTAATTATAGGCAGTTTCACTGTGATGACAAGCATCGTTCTTCTGTGCCTCACCAAGCAGAATTATGTTTGACCACTTTAAGCAAATGAAATATTATTGTAACTCTGCCTAAATTGCAAGGCCTCCTCTAAAAAGTTAAAAAAACTTGGATCTGTGAAAGAAAACTTACTCAGCTGTATCCAATATAAAGTCTGTGCTGCTTTTTCTTAACAACTTCAGCTCCCCCTTGTGGATTCCAAAAGATAAAAATATTATTTTTGATAACATTTATTCAACACTTTTCAGCTTTTAGACTTAAAAAAAAAGATATTTTTTGTACACTGTAAGAGAAAATAAATTAATTTTTTATGGGCTAGTACATGGCACCCCCTGCCATATATCAAAAACATTTCGGAAGCTGTAGAACGCAACTTCCAAGATATGCAAGTAGGCCTTGCACACCACCCGGAGGCTACCATACAAGTTATGCATTGCAAAGATCACTTTGAGATAGGAGACAATTCCAGTGTAATCTATTGGATTACCACCATGGATTGCCTCTGTGGCTATGTAGGACAGATAAGGAGGAAACTAACCACCAGATTGCAAGAACACAAGTGAATGGTCAGATGAGGAGACCCAAACTCATTGGTAGCCTCACACTGCAATGAACAAAGACATGCATTCAATTTTGCATCTACTAAGATTGTTGGACGAGCAGGCACAAAAACAGCCAGGGAAGTGATTGAAGCTTGGGAACGGGCTCCTCCTCAGTCAACAGAAGTGCTGATTTACCACCAGCTTATCAAGTACTTAGGAGGGGAAGGCTTGGCAGTAGAAGCAAACAACAGCCAATGACTTACTAGTTAGCCATCAACACCCCAATCAACATCTAAAAAGCCACATACAATAGGAACTATATAAGTACCACACAGACTAACCCAGAGGTCTCCTAACTTCTTAAAGTCCATACTTCTTAAACTGGCCAACTTTGGAGAACCCCCTCCCCCCGCCAAGCTAAACTGATAAAACAACATCCTAGAAGAAAGGCAATGGCAAATCACTTGTATATTATGCCAAGAATATTACATGGACATGAAGTTAAAGCCACTGGGAGTCAATTTCAAATTGGAGAGTTTGTTTTCAAAGTCAAAGTTGTCGGCTTTTCTACATGCCTGAAATTATTTGTTAGGTCTGACAATTGTATGTAGTTGATAAAAAGAAAGAGGGATATTTGAGATGCAAAAAGAGCTAAAGTTGCTTGAATTCTGCTTCCTTTGCTCTACATTGAATTCTGGACTACTGTGTATATCTGTATGATAGGAAAAAAGTATAAAGCTCTTTAAGGTGATTTTTGGATAACTGGTCTTCAAAGTCATTTCCATGATGTATGCTAATATATTCTGGGTTTTGGTAGCAAACTCCTGTAGAAGCAGTTGTAAAATTAATGTAAATAATACTATACTATACTATACTATAACTATAACTATAACTATACTAGACTACATTACACTACACTACACTACAATATAATATATAATAATGGACCAGAGCATTGAATTAGAAAAAAATAGTATCAGAAATGAAGCTACTGCAATTTAAAACTCCCGTATAAGTTCATTCCTGATTTTTTTTTAAATTAAGGCAAGTTTTTCTTCTTTAAACAAAGGCATTAACAATACATAAATCTAATATAGATATATACTTTTTCTTCCTAGGTTATATGCAAACAGGTATCAAAGAAGCATTTAGATGAGGGCCGTTTATTTCCACCTTTAGCTGCAATTCGAGACGTCTCTCTTAAAATAGCTGCAAAAGTAAGTTCATTCTTTACTGACTAAAATCATATAATGTGTCAGCCCTTCAAGATAAGGTTATACATTCTAATGTTACTTTCATTATAAGGTTACGGTAACAGAACCTTGCAGGTATGACTGTACCTGTCCTCTCTGCTTTTACGTTCAAGAATACTAGGGAGGGTCAAGTCTGAGATGCTTTCTCAAATTACATTCCTGCTTTGGACTCTAATTTTTTCTTATCTGAGTTTGTCTTGATGTTGACTCTTCTTTTTGTTCCTCAAGGTTATTCTCATAGCCCATTATGCTGTGATTCAAGAAGAAGTTGTTAGTATTTATCTCCATTTCAGTAACAAAATGTATACAATAAATAATTGTAATCAAATAATTGTAGCAAACCAAACCTACATTGTACCATTGTTTGACGTAGTCCCTGTTGAAACTACTTTGATGTGAATCCATTCTCTTCTCTGCAGCTTTGTAAGATTCGTCTAAATTTGGCTTCTAACATCCACTTTGGAAAAAGTGGATGCTAGCCTAGCCTTGCCTTGCCTCTCTTCTCCTTTCCTTTCTCTTGAGGATCTCTGGTAGGATGTATATTTTCCACCACTCTTTTTTTTTAAAAAGAAAAAAATTCAATGGCTGTGGGTGACCATCCAGTTGATGAAGTCCCAAATGAATTCAAATTCACTTTCGCTAGTCACACTTTCTAACATCAGTATTACAAAGGCATGCAAGTTTTATCCAACAGGACAAATAACAGTGAAGGAGATCAGTGAAATGCAGTATAAATCTAATTCAGTTGGAACATAAACAAATGGAGATTCAGTCACAAATCTTTGGCTTCTGGTGTAGTTTGACTAACTTTTTCACTCCTTGGAAATTCATTTTTCATTTTCTACAAGCCTGCCAATTCTTTTATTCTTGCTTTGTTGTTATCAGTAAGGAATTGCTTCACTCAGGCACAGATGGTAATGATTTTAAAGCTGGTTGTCATATTTAATCCTCTTCAACTTGATAACGCAGACATTTTCAATATTTAAAGCAAATGCCAAAGAATTTGTTTGAAATCCTGCATTTTTTGTATGGCAGAACTTTAGTTTGCTACATTTTAAAGCAGTGAGAAAAATGGTACAATAGAAGTATATAATATAATATAAAATATTATTTCATTCTTAATATTGTTAAAATAGAATATAATCAATAGTGTGATTATATTTCACCAATATATCATCTGGCATGAAATAATAAACAACATATTTGGAATTCTAACACTGAACTTCATCCCCCCTCTGTATTTCAAAAATATTTTGAACTGAATGTGATTCCTACCTTGTGAAGAACCAAATTAAAAATTGGAAGTCCCCATCTGTGCATTTAATTCAATATAGTTGTTCCTCTTCCTAAAATTCATATCTGTATTTAGTTATTGTGGGGGGAAAAAATAACAAAATTTGATTACAGTATTTGAGTCTGCAGGGTTAAAAGGGCTAAAGTTTCCCCTAAGGAATTTTATTGATCAGATCTCTTTAAATTCATTTCAGTGAAATACATTTGACTTTCCAGAATAATTTTGCAAATGCATTCTGTCCTGTCATTCCTAAGGCAGTGTTTTATAGAGTTTAGGATGCGAGTGGCAAAGTCCAAAGGCTTTGATTCTATATGTAAACACAATACAAGTAGTCCTAAAGGTGCTTTTTGAAGAGGCAACTGGTCTTTCTGGTTTTTCTTTGAAGAAGTGTCGCTTCTCACATAAGAAGCTTCTTCAGCTCTTGAGTTGAAGTAGCTTCTTGGATGAGAAGCGAAATGTCTTTTAAAGAAAAGCCCAAAAGACCAGTTGCCTCTTGAAAAAAAACACCTTTGGGACAACCGTGAACTGGATGGCCGAGAATCTCCATAGACATAATACAAGTAGTCTCATTTAATGTCTCATTTAGCATCAGTTAGACTGAAGAATATAAAACTTTATGGCCACCCTCACATTTATGACCTTTTCAGGTTTGTAAAGCAAAGGAAAGCTGAATCATAACAACAGTCACAATTTCAATAGCAAATGCTCACATCTGAATGAAAGGTATTCCCCCCCCCCACCCCAACAACTGTACTATGTTTTTTCTTGAGGAACATCTTTCCTTGAAAATGTTTCGCTTCTCATCCAAGCTTTATCAGTTCTGGCAGGAAAGTGTGTGTGTGTGTGTGTTTGTGGGAGCATGGAAGGTGTTGGGAGTATACTCCTAGTGTTGGGTATGTGTGTGTGTGTGTGTGTGTGTGTGTGTGTGTGTGTGTGTCTGTCTGTCTGTCTGTCTATCTATCTATCTATCTATCTATCTATCTATCTATCTATCTATCTATCTATCTAGCTATATAGCTACAACAACAAATGGTCGTTGTTGCTTTAAATGAGTGGATGTACTTAATAGCTGTAATTAATTTTACTATAAGAAGGAGTCAAGGGAGCTCACTCTCTCTCTCTGCCTGTCCTATGCTTGATGACTTGATGACTGGAATGGGAACTGCGACTGTAAGCTATTGTTTGTTCTTTGAATTGTGTTTGGACTAATATCTACTATCACTGCTTTTGAAGCAATTATCAGTAGTAAAGCTACTTGTTTTTACTAGCAGTGTCTGAAACTCTATTCGTGTGTTTTTACTAGCAACATTCTTTCTCTCTAGTTGTACATTCCGCTGCACTACTTTTTGTCTCCCAACGGAGATACCCCTAACAGAAGGATCATATTTCTGTGTAGTCATCTGGTCATTAGCACTCTCTTTGAAAGCCATTGAGGTCACTTGGGGGTTTCTCTGTACCCTCAGGGTCACCTGAATCAGAGTGCAAATGGGTGTGGAATCTTCTTGGAACTTTTTCATTCCCAGTTGAAAAGCATTCAGCATTCAGTAATGAAGCTGGTGTGGATGAACAGATTATGATTGCTACAGCTCATAACACCTCCTTTCAAAGGATTTGATACCCAGAATGTTTTATCTTTTCTTGGTCACAACATAATATTTCTTGCTAGCTGTATGGTGGCAATCTGACACCTGGTTATTATAATTTGAATTTCCCCCATTGAGTATCATGCTGCTGCTCAGGCCTCTATGAATTCTAACAATGAGGGATTTGTCTTGTTCTCCTAGATTGCAGAGCTAGCCTACAAAAACAAGACAGCAACTTTCTATCCTGAACCAGAAGACAAGGAAGCATGCATCCGCTCCCAGATGTACAACACTGACTATGAAAGCTTTCTGACGGACTCTTATATTTGGCCCGAAAAAGCAATGAAAATACAGACAAGAAAAGTTTAACCAAAGAACACAACACTGGAACAGTGGAGCACTCCAGAAATGGGTTGATTCCCATCTTTTGTTCACTCAGAACTCTGTTTTTAGCAGCACTGTGTTTTAAATCTATGCGTTTGGGGTTACAAATGTTAATGTTCTTTCACTTTTAAGCTGCAATCTAAACATAAAAGCAAATGAAAATAGTTTCCTCATTCTTTGGAAGAGCATCTCCTAGATTCCTGCTAGGCAACACTTACTGCAGGAGGAATGCTCAGTAAAAGGTTATTCTTCATTGAGTATCTGTACAAAATGGTGGTTCTGTTAACTAGTTTTGCTATTAAATTCAGATGTACCAATAGTGTGATAAAGCATGTATCAGTATGATTATTTAAACCATGGTTGGGGATGTTTAATTTAACAAGGCTAGTTTAATTTGTCCTACATTTGCCAACTTGTCTGTTGCCATACCTTTGTGGAAGATTTCCAGGTATGTTTAATGGTGCCCTCTCAATTCAAGACAACTATTTCTATGGCTGTAGTTTGTAGATCAGTGAAAAAGTGTCATTTGGCAAACCTTTTCTGCCATTGATAACTTTTGCATTGCGATTCCCCCCCTCCCGAATTTTCAATGGAATTAAAAAGTTTAAAAATCTTGACCATGAAACAATTCTATTGGCTGTTTTATAGTTCGTTGTTAGCAATAGCAATAGCAGTTAGACTTATATACCGCTTCATAGGGCTTTCAGCCCTCTCTAAGCGGTTTACAGAGTCAGCATATCGCCCCCACAGTCTGGGTCCTCATTTCACCCACCTCGGAAGGATGGAAGGCTGAGTCAACCTTGAGCCGGTGAGATTAGAACCGCTGGACTGCAGATAACAGTCAGCTGAAGTGGCCTGCAGTACTGCACCTTAACCACTGCGCCACCTCTGTTCTTGTTAAATGGTGATGATTCCATTTACAGCTTTATATAGAAAAGGCAGTAATAGAGACATTCTCCTCCCATCCTAGTGGATTTTAAGGAAATCCTTAGCAATTCTTTCCTGCCTTAGCTCTACTCAGTATGAGGGAGTAGATTCAAGTTCGTGGTGCCAATCTCCGTTTTAAAAAAATCCATCAAGCTACTCCTATCTTAGAATGTTTTAATATTTCTATGTGTCACAGCTGAAGCAGAATTAAATGAAAAATGATTTTTAAAAAAAGCTAAGGGGGAGGTGGGGAATGCCCGAGATTTTGGAATTGCAGGACACTCTGTGATAGTCTCAAGCCCATTGCTGTCCAGAGATTTTGTTCTATTGTAGTGACCCAATACTACTCTCGCAAGCCCCAGCAGGTACATCTGCAGTATGAACTGGTTTCTTCTCAAAATGCTGAAGTGACTCTCTCTTTTATAATGCGCAACATAAGAATGAGGTGTTAATATACTTGTTAGGATTGTGCTATTTCTTTAAAAGATGTCTGGAAGTTTAATCACAGCAACTGGACTTTTCTTTCTTTTTTTTGGTCTGAAATGTTTCACAACTTATCCAAGTAGCTTCTTCAGTCTACTGTACTTCTACCTGGATAAGCAGATAAATGTTTCAAACCAAAAAAGAAAAGTCCAGATGCCGTGACTGAACTTCCAGGCAAGCCTGGGAATCTTCTTCAACATACTTTAAAAGATGCACTTAGCAAGATGGAGGCTCTGTTAGAATTAGTTGGGTTCTCTGCTTGCAAAGATATGGATTCAACTGGAAGCAGTTTTTAAGTAGCCATACAAGCCCAAATAATTGATATGATAGCTGCTCGATGGATTTGAAGACGAGTGCATATTACACGTTGCAAAGCATTTTTTTCAAAAGGGTTGCTCAGCCCTACCATTTATTTTTTATGCTCTGTCATGAGTGGCTAAGACGCTGAGCTTGTCAATCAGAAAGGTCGACAGTTCAGCGGTTCGAATCCCTAGTGCCGCATAACGGAATGAGCTCCCGTTACTTGTCCCAGCTTCTGCCAACCTAGCAGTTCGAAAACACGTAAACAATGCAAGTATAAAATAAGGGACCATTTTGGTGGGAAGGTAACAGTGCTCCGTGCGCCTTTGGCCTTTAGTCAGGCCGGCCACATGACCACGGAGACATCTTCAGACAGCGCTGGCTCTTCGGCTTTGAAACGGAGATGAGCACCGCCGCCTAGAGTTGGGAACGACTAGCACATATGTGTGAAGGAAACCTTTTGCCATGTTCTGATCGCCAGAGATGTAGGCATTTTGAAATGTATAAATACTGGATTTTATTTTATTATATCATACATTTTAGTCACACCCATCCTCCCTCTTGATTTCCTACAAATATAACCCAGAACCGTCCTCCGAGCACATTTGTTCTTGCTTGGTATTTGAAGATTTCAAAACCTTGTCAAGAACCAGAGGGAATGAACTTGTGCTAAGTGTCAGGACTTTTTCCTTCAATGCCAAACAAGATCTGAAATATGTGATCACTTTGATGAACTTTAAGAAATTCTAGGAATTGACCGAGGTCCATGTGATAGTCATTCCTTAATCCATAATCACCATGAGCTTGAAACTGTAAATCTTCAAAGGTCTGAAAGAGGCGGAAACTTTCCCCATTTCCTTCTGCTTCTCCAGTCTCATGATGCTTGCAGGAAATGTGTTTCCAATTGGGATATCTAATAATATGCCAAAACTCTTCACAGTTTTCTTTCGTGCCCTCCACACAAATCACCCCAGGCTTCCCAGCTAGGCAGAAACCAGTCAGATTTAATTTCTTTGCATATTCAAAGATCTTTTTCCTCAGTTCTTGTCGGTATATGTGATGGCTGTAAATCCACATGCGTTTAAATGGTGCTTTGACTATTTCTTTCCTTGTCGTTCTTTCACAAACTTCACTGTTTTGTACTCTGAATGTAGTGTTATCCTGTAACCACTGAACAGTCGCATATATACAGAGTTCTCCGGGTTCCAAAGTAGCGATATAAGACGTAAGGTCTTTATTGAGCTGCAACTGTTGTTGCCTGTCTAGTGTATTTGATCTTGCAAAAAGTTGTGGTGTCACGTAGGGGTAACTGAGAGGCAATTCCACCTGCAAATCTACAATGGCCTAAAAAGGGGGAATAAAAGACAAATAACATATTCTGTACTTAAGCAATTTGGGGGAGGGGAACCGTATACCAAAGGAAATATAGGAATCCAATTACTACACACGTGTGTTGTGTGTGTGTGTGTGTGTGTGTGTGTGTGTGTGTGTATGTATTGTGTCACAACCCCTGGTATGCCCAAATATGGGAGGGAGCATACTGCTTCCCTTTTCTGTCTTTCGGCTCACCCTAGGAGCCATCCAGACGGAAAGCCATTTTTTAATGTTGCCTTTGTTACATTTGTGCTGATAAATTAATAAAGGGAGACTAGTATAGATCTATTTCAAGCTATTTAGCTCTCATCAGCTAGCCATACCCTTACTGGGAATTGAACCTGGGCTCTACAAAAAAAGAAGAAGTTTAAATAAATCCTCTGCTATCTAAACTTTTGACACTTTGATTTGTCTTCCTGGAGCCAATTCCTCTTTTTCTACCAAATTTTCACCAACCCAACCCCAGCTTTCTTTTCATTGCTGATATCATCAGGTTATGTTACAAAATGACAACATTATTTTAGCTAATTGGTGCGATGTCCAAGCATACAGATTATTAGCCCTTTAAAGGCAACAATACAAGTCTTTAGCAATGCTGAAGTTTCTAATTCTAATGCTAAATGCTCTCTTCAGTGGGGTGACCTCTGATACAGTACAATTTCCTGGGTCTAGAATATATCATACATTCACAAATGCAATATGTTCATCCTCACAATATATTTATTTCACTGTAAGATCATGGTTCTCCATTGCCTAGAGCACAGGTGTCAAAACTCAATCATGTCATGTGACGTATCGTAATGTTTTTTCGTGGCACGCCAAAACCGCAGTAGACTACAGCGCGCCCGACGAAAGCGCATACGTGACGTCATCAGCAGCGCGACAAATAAAATTAAAAATAAATTAAATTAAAATTAAAATTAAATTAAAGCAAGCCAATTCACATAAAGGTAAGGGTTAGGTTAAGGGTTAGCATTAGGTTTAGCGTTAGGTTAAGGGTTAGGTTTAGGGTTAGGTTAAGGGTTAGGCTTAGGGTTAGGTTTAGGGTTAGGTTTGGGGGGGTTAGGTTTAGATTTACGCATTAATTTTAAGTTTACCGCTCACAGCGTGCTGTTTTCGTTGCGCTGTGATGACGTCACCTACGCGTTTTCGTCGAGCGCGCTTTAGTCTACCGCAGTTTTGTGGTGGAACCATGTTTTTTGCCTTTGCGGAGTTGAGGTGGGCATGGCATCTGGCCCTCAGCCCGCCAGTTTGACAGGCCTGGCCTAAAGTAATAATCCACAGGGATACAATTTGAGGGGAAAAGACCCAATGACACACACAGGTAGATTTTGGTTAACAATAGTAACTGGAACCAGGAACTCTGTTGCTAAGCAACATAGCCATAAAGTGCAAAATCACTTGACCATACTGACTTATGACAGCAGCTTCAGTTGCAATCATTAAGCAAATCCCATAGCCCAATTAAGTGCGATGTCATGTGATCACCAATTGTGACTTCCTCGTCTCCACTGACTGCTTATTAGTGAAGGTCACAACTGATGGTCATGTGGCTATGGAATGCTGTGACTTATAATTGCAATTAATTTGGGTGCTAAGCACCCAAACTGTGATCATGTGACTGTGGGAACGCTGTGACAGCTGAGACTTCAAGCAGCAGTCCTTAGTCTCCTTGTTTAGTGTTATTATTAACTTTGAATGGTCCCTAAGGGAATGGTAGTTAAACCAGGACGACCTAGACTTACAGGCTGTAACAGAAAAATGCTTGTCCTTAAAAAGCAATAGCAATAGCAATAGCAGTGGACTTATATACCGCTTCATAGGCCTTTCAGGCCTCTCTAAGCGGTTTACAGAGAGTCAGCATATTGCCCCCAACAATCTGGGTCCTCATTTTACCCACCTCGGAAGGATGGAAGGCTGAGTCAACCCTGAGCCGGTGAGATTTGAACCGCTGACCTGCTGATCTAGCAGTAGCCTGCAGTGCTGCATTTTAACCACTGCGCCACCTTGGTGAAACAAAAAACTGTAACCCTTAGCAAGCAAACTCTTATATTTAATGCATTGTTGGAACTGTTCTTGTCTTCCAGGTGTGATTCAAGGTACTAATTATGACCTTTAAAGCGCTCCATGGCTTAGGTCCAGGGTACCTGCGAGACCACCTACTGCCACTAGTAGCCTCCCACTGTCCAGTGCGATCCCACAGAATTGGCCGCCTCAGGGTGCCGTCAGCCAGACAGTGTCGGCTAGCGACCCCCAGGGGGAGAGCCTTCTCTGTGGGAGCGCCTTCCCTCTGGAATGAGCTGCCCCCGGAGCTTCGTATAATCCCTGACCTCCAGTCCTTCCGACATGCCCTAAAAAGTTGGCTTTTCCAGCAAGCCAGCCTGGCCTGAACAAAACAAAATAAATTACTGATCATTGTTAATTTTAACTCGATTTTTTTTTAAAAAAAATGTTATTGCCAATTCTAATCGGGTTTGTTTGGGATATTCTATTTATTTATTTTTTTAACTTTTGTATTATGTGTTTCTTTTAATGTTGTACGCCGCCCTGAGTCCTTGGGAGAAGGGCGGCATATAAATCTAATAAACCTAAACCTAAACCTGTTCTGAAATCCAAGCAAAATTAGATATGTTCAAGCAAAGACTGGATAACCAGGGTAACTGGGATTTTGAATAAGCTGGACTTGATTCCTAAAGGGTTCTCTTCATTTTATCTAGAGAAGCGACTCTACATCATACATCATAGGTCAAGATTTAAAGTAGAAAAACAAAAAACAAACAAACTTCAGAAATGAACAAAATCCTTCAATAAACCTGTAGATGGAGACTATCTTGGAGTCACAGAAAAAAAAAAAAGATATCCAAAAGAAAGTCTATAAAAATATGCCCAGTGAAGCTGCATTGTTAACTAAAAAAGCTTTTAGGCTATCTACATGGATCTCTTCAATGCCCTTACAAACAGGGTATTGTATTATAGTTATTTATTTAATCTCTAAATACAGAGATTAAATTACTACATTGTAGATTAATACAATGTAATCTACAGCTGAAAAAAAATGACAAAGGGAAAATCCAACCAAGCGTGCATTAGTCCTTTTGGCTAAAATTAGTAATTTTATTGAGCTCGATCCACAAATGTTTACTAAACTGAAGCACAATTGGAATTCCTCAATAATAACAACCAATGAAAACAGATGGTCTCACCTTGGTTTCATTTATAGGAACAGCAACGGAATACTCAATTTTAGGTGGGGGATTCTCAGTTGTATCGTTCAGGTGCCTCTGAATATTCTCCAAAACATTTTCATCTTGAAGAGTTATTTCTCCTTTATTAGGAAACATAGACAAAAGCATTTCCAGTTCTGCTACTTGAAGCTCCAGACTGTCTTTTATGTTGTTAGACATCATGACAGATGCAACATCAGTAACCTAGAAAAAAGAGGTATCAAAACAGGTAAATTTTTTCTTGTTCTTGCCAGCAACGTCTAAAAAAAATAATACAGTTTGGAGAGCCCGATTTCTTTTTCCCCCCAATTGAAGCATTGCTTTATTAGGGTGAAGATTCATTCTCTGAGCTTGTGGATTGATTTCTGAATGTTTCCTTACCAGGCTAGGGAAAGAAACATTTGGAAACCAACCCACAAACCTGGAGAACGAACCTCGCAACGTAATCCTATACCCGGGCAACAGATATTTGCCACTATCACAAACATTTCTTTATGTGTAATCTATTCTTAGAAATAAAAACAAAAAAAATAGAAACAGCCCTTTAAAATTGCAGAAGCAAAGATGCCCTCCAGGCCGTTTAAGAGATCCAAAAAAAGCACGGCTGCTTGGAAGGTACTAATCAAAGGAAATGGATGCCAATCCTCAGATTGATACAGGAAGTCCTCTATTAGCGACCATTAGTCCAGTGACCATTTGAAGTTATGACAGTACTGAATAAATGGCGTTGATGATCAGTCCTCGAAGTTCCAGCTGTCCCAGAACAACTGTGTCATGTGATCAAACTCTGCTACTTGGCATCCATGATTCTTGAGTGTCCAGAATCACATGCTCACAAATTATTATTTTCCTGGCTAGCTTCCCCCATACAAAGTCAATGGGAAAGCTGGCATGGAAGGTTGCAAATACCTGAGGTAATTCTCTCCCACTCACGCACCTTCTCCCTGGCAACAGTATCCCCAAGACCCACTGTGCTTGTGCCTCTCTTAGCAATTGTGTTTGCTCTCCCATCCAGCCCCGCCATTCTCTGCTGTACCGCCTCGCCAGTGGTGGGTTTCAAATTTTTTTAGAACCGCTTCTGTAGGTGTGGCCTGCTTTGTGGGTGTGGCCTGCTTTGTGGGAGTGGATTGCCGGCCATGTGACTAGGTGGGAGTGGCTTGCCAGCCATGTGACTGAGTGGGAGTGGCCAACTTGTAAAATGTGGTGGAACTCACTTAACGATGCTCTTGCTTAGCAACCAAAATGTTGGCTCAGAAACTCTGGCATTGAAGTGTGCAAGTCTTAAAGCTGTCAAGTTACAAGACCCTTGCATCCCAACCCTTTGGAAAAAAAAACCCAGGGGTGTTCAAACTTGACAGCTTTAAGACTTGTGGACTTCAACTCCCAGAATTCCTCCTCTCACTCTTCACCTTGATGATGTGTGGATAGGCGGAGGGAGGGAGCTGGAACCGGTTCTAAATGGCACTGTAGATTTGTGGAACCTCTTCTACAGAAGAGGTTAGAACTGGCAGGAACCCACCCCTGCGCCTCAGCCATCTGCGCACTCCCTTCCTCTGTTTCCCACCTGTCAGCCTGCTCGCACTGGCAACTTTTTGCCATCTTCCCCCGAAGTTTGTTTGTTGGAAGTCAGCAGGAAGGTGCGAGGAAGTGCTTGCTTAACAAGACACAATCCTCAATGGCTACAGAGGCTGCAGGGACTGCCATCACTAGGTAATATGGTCATGTGACATCAATAGCAATAGCAGTTAGACTTATATACCGCTTCATAGGGCTTTCAGCCCTCTCTAAGCGGTTTATAGAGTCAGCAACTTGCCCCCACAGTCTGGGTCCTCATTTCACCCACATCAGAAGGATGGAAGCCTGAGTCAACCTTGCGCCGGTGAGATTAGAACCGCTGAACTGCAGATAGCAGTCAGCTGAAGTGGCCTGCAATACTGCACTCTAACCACTGCGCCACCTCGGCCCTTACAACTCTTCACAACTCCATTATTTAGCAAAAGAAATTATGGTTCTAATTGCCATTGTAATTCGAAGACTATTGGTATTTATAGGCATCCTTCATAACACAAGGACTTCCTGTTCTTAGAGATATCCAACAGAGGACACTGCAAGGAGAACTAAAGAATAATAATTATGGTCGATCAATGCATCAGCGTTTAAGATGGCCTAAGAAAATTCTGCTGTTGTTTTATAGAAAAAAATAAAAACAAAACCCATGCGTAGTTTCACAATTCTGGAAATGTATTTTCAATTGCAGCAGCTGATGGACAACAATGCAATAGAGGGCCAATATATACTTAGGAACTATTTTCTTACACCGTTTCAGGGTCCATGTGTATCAATGGGTCCTTACTTACAGAAGGCTAAGCCTGGGTCCATTGGGGTGAAGTGGCTAATGAATTTTAATTAATTTAAATGTATTTTTAGTATTTGGTTGAACAAATGTTTTCATTTTCCATGACTTTCCTAGCCAATTCCTCATTATTCAGTTCTTCTGTCAATGATACCTCAGACATGTCAGCAGCATTCAACACGGTGTTTCATGTTTTTATTATTCATACTTTGGTATTTGTATGTTTTATTCCTTCATTTATTTGTTTGTTTATTAGATCTGTTTGCCACCCATTTCACCCTGTTTGTGAGTTGATGATTATTTGCTCTTGTGATTTAGGTATTGCGTTTTTAATAAAACGTGTTTTGTGTTGTATGAATGGATGTCAAATATCCATTCCTGTCGCCATCAAGGATCAATGAAAAGAATTGACAATGGCTACACTGGAAGAAAAGCGTGTTTTCATTATTACAGAGTTTCTTATATCCATTTAGTGTCCCTATTGGATGCAGTCCATTTAGAAGCTCAACATATCTAGTTTCCTCCTAGCTTCTGCTGTAAACGGTAAAAATCTCCTATCATCCCAAAGACTAACAAACCTTTGCTAAATAGACTTACACAGAATTGTTCATTGAGCTGAAAATCAGGGAAGTCATATTTAATTATAAAACGTATAAAACTTCTATTACTGTAAGTTGGCTTAATCAAAATGATTGCCTCTTTGTGTCATCCTGTATCAGGTTTAACATGAAGGTTAACCGAGAAGAAAATCCCACTGATTTTCATAGGTAGCCCAGCCCCCTTGATCTCTTAATCCTGGCTACTAGCCCAGAATGGCGCAATCGATAAGTCACGCTTGTCTGCGCATGTTCAGTCTGTGAGCTCCACAAAACGAGCCCCGTGATGGAGCTCCTCCCTTGGTCCTCCTCGAACAGTAGTCACCAATCTTTCAGACCCCAGGGACCATTAAATTCATAATTTTAAATCCCGCGGACCACAAATATGACTTTTTTAAAAAAAAGATAAATAGTATTAAGTGCAATATAAAAAATGCAAATAATTTTTCTGTGGACCACCAGTTGGTGGCCAATGTCTTAGAAGACATAGCCAATCAAAGTCCTCTTTGGGCGGGATCTCCAGACTCCCAACACTCTCCCGCTCTTGCGCTATTCCACGCATAATTGCAACACCAAATCGGAATGTTTAGAAAAACTCCAAAGGCGGTAATTAAGCAGCCCCCATTTCTAGGGTTACTAGATCTGAGCTGCAAAAATCTGCCCTCCACAAGGCAGAAAAGAATAAGATGCTCCTACATCTCTTTGCCACCATCTTGGGGTCATCCGGTAGCCCGACTATTATTACACGCCAGCTACACGCGCCCAGGTCCTATAATCAATTCATTTCTCCTTTCAGGAAGTTGTTGCTGACATTCTGCTTGGAGCGATCCAATGCAGGTAGTCCTCGACTTACAACCACAATTGAGTCCAAAATTTCTCATTAAGTGAGCCATTTATTCAGTGAGTTTTGCTCCATTTTACGATCTTTGTTGCCTCAGTTGTTAAGCGAATCACCGCAGTGGATAAGTTAATACCTTGGTTGTTAAGTGAATCTGGCTGTTCCCAATTGACTTTGCTTTTCAGAAGGTAGAAAAAGGCGATCACGTTACCTTGGGACACAGCAACGGTCTTAAATATGAGTCACTTGCCAAGGATCTGGATTTTGATCGTGGGAAACGCCGCAACGGCCGTAAGGGTGAAAAGCAGTCATAAGTCCCTTTCTTTTCAGTGCCGATCTAACTTTGAACGGTCCCTGAACCAGGCGTTGTAAGTCGAGGACTCCCTGTAAAAGGGGAAGGAGGCCCATCGGGGAGGGCCAGGCTGAAGATGTGGTCGTTAAGCAGAACCTCTGGCTCGCCACTAACCCACTTGCCCCCTGAGATTCCTGCCCGAGCTGGCCGTTAACAAACCCCGGAGTCGAGCGACGCGCCTTGATTTCAGAGGAGCACCGATCCGACCAGCTCACATGGCCGCAGGCGAAGGGCGTGAACCGGGAAGCGCCACGCACTCCAGCCCCGTCCGCGGCAGCCGGAGGAGCGGCTGAGCCTTGGAATGGCGCCGCGGCGGGGGGGGGGGGCGTTCGATCGAACGTTGCAACACGCCTCGTTCTGTCCCCCGCACGCTCGGCCTTCTGATTGGTGGATTCTGGGAAGGCGAAAAGGAAACGTGTTCTGAGCCGATCCCGGAAGGGCGCTTCAGAGGCGGCCGCCGTTCTCTTTGCAAGGCTCCGGAGCTCTGCAGGTAATCTGGTTGCTCGGGTGGCTTTGATCGTGGGTCATTCCAAAAGATAGGGGAAGGCTTTCTGCCCGCAGAGGCTCCATGCGCGTTAGAACCTTGCTTTTGCGTGTCATATGCTATATGTGGGTATGCGCATAATTTTGTATGCATGTATTTGTATGTATTTAGTCAGTCGCGTTTCTGTAATGTATATTGGAGGTGGTGACCCTTTGAGAGCTATACGCAACGAAATTTCCTTTTAATGTATGCCGATCAGTGTACATTCAAAGTGACAATAAAGTTATTCAAAGTCAACCCCCCCCCAAAAAAAACCCCTCTGCCAATACATTATTTAGGTGTAGCTTGGATTGTGGGAGGGTGTTGGGATTGAAATTGGTGGGGACTACTGTAATCGAATCTCTACTTTGCAGTTTTCTGGCTATCCAGAAAAAGATTGATGTGGAAAAAGAAAGTAACTAATACCCCCAAGATCAGTTTCCGCCTTCTTCCTTTTGGTGCCCAAGCAGGGAGGCGACCAGGGATTGCCAGACGATAAGGAACAAAGTCCTTGCGAACAGAACCGGATACCTCCACTAGACCAATACGATCGCATTGATTAGGCCTCCTCCGAATTCCATCATCCAGCCAGTGTAGACTGGCAACTACCCGGAGGAGAGCCTTCTCGGTGGCTGCTCCGACCCTCTGGAACGAACTCCCCGTGGAGATTCGGACCCTCACCACCCTCCAGTCCTTCCGCGCCGCTTTAAAGATCTGGCTGTCCCGGCTGGCCTGGGGTTAAGATTCTAACCCCACCTGAATTGTGTGACTGTTGTGCTCTCTTTGTAATATGTTGTATTGTCTTCATGTTGGAATAATGTTTGTCCTCCCCCCCCCTTTTTGAACTGTGAGCCGCCCTGAGTCCCCCCAGGGAAAAGGGCAGCATACAAATAAAGGGAAATAAATAAATAAATAAATAAATAAATAAATGAAGTTGCAACACTTTGTTCTGCGCTTTTAAAAGTCTTGTATTATAAGTACCCTTGGCGAATAATGATTCTGGTAAAAAAAAAAAACCACGCATTTTTAAGCTGCTTTTTATAAAGCATAAGGAATAGATTCTACTGCGAATGAAATTCAGTTTTCTTTCCTAATAATTTATATGGCAGGGTTTTGTTTTACAGGATGTGCAGTTCTAATTTCTGGCAATAAATTAGTGTCGTTTCTTGTGTACCCTGCAGAAATGGATGCCGAAGCAGTTACAAAATACTCAAAACTGCATGCTAAACCTCTGGGGTTTTTCCTCCAATATGGAACGGCTGGATTCCGTTGCAAAGCAGGAAACCTCAACCATGTCATGTTTCGTATGGGACTTCTAGCTGTCCTGAGGTCGAAGAAGACCAAATCCACTATTGGTGTGATGGTTACAGCTTCTCATAACCCTGAAGTAAGAAACTGAGCATTGCAGAGGAAGAGAACAGCTTTTGTGTAGGAACTCTGGTTCTAAAATTATTTGGGCCTTGAAAACAATGTCTATTAACTGTCGTGGCACGACAAAACCGCGCTCGACTACAGCGCGCCCGATTAAACCGCGTCGCTGACGTCATCAGCAGAGCGACAACAGCGAGCGTGGAGAAAGAAGGGCGCTTTAAATAGCGCTTTGAAAACAAGCCGATTCAAGTTAAGGTAAGGGTTAGGTTTAGGGTTAGGTTAAGGGTTAGGTTTAGGGTTAGGTTTAGGGTTAGGGTTAGGATTAGGTTTAGCGTTAGGTTAAGGGTTAGGGTTAGGTTAAGGGTTAGGTTTAGGGTTAGGTTTAGGATTAGGTTTAGGGGGGTTAGGTTTAGGTTTAGGGGTTAATTTTAGGTTTAGCGTTTACAGCGTGCTTTTTTCTCCACGCTGTTGTCGCACTGTGATGACGTCAGGTACGCGGTTTCGTCGAGTGCCCTTTAGTCGAACGCGGTTTTGTGGTGGAACCATTAACTGTTATATTTCTGTTTAGTTTAAACTGGAAAAAGCTTTTTTTAACCTGCATTTTAGTATGCAGGTAATCCTCGACTTATGATTGGTTGTTTAACTGCCATTTGAAGTTACAAAGACCTCAGAAAATGGGATTGTGGCCCATAAAGCATCATTATCAAATGCCATGCCCCCCCCTGGTCACATGGCTGCATTTTCGATATCGAACACAATTCAATCCTGAGTTACAAATATTCTGTCAGTGCATTTTGGGTGCTTGAGAGTTGATTCAAATTTACAGCTCGGTGTATCATCCTGTGGATCATCACGTGATCGCTACTTGTGACTTTTTTGCAGATTTCTGGCAAAAAACACCTCTTTGGGAGAATGAATTCACTTAATGACTATGTGGTTCTCTTAACAAATGTATGATTTTGATTTACAACTGTTTTTTAATGACCGCTGTAAAAGCAGTAAAAAAAATTGGGCCCAGTCATTTGGGGAGCCTCCGCTTATGATCGCAGTGACTTATGACTGAAATTCCAGCCCCTATTGTGATTGTAAGTGGAGAACTACCTGTAGTGTTAACCTGTAAATTATCCAGCCGAAACAGCTTCCATGGATCGCCGTATCCATTCCTTTTTAGGGCTAAACAATATCGGTTGCCTCAATGTGCAAACATTGCTACAAACAGGGAAGCAGGCCCTTCTCGCTAAAAGTACCACCTGACAACCCTAGCCCAGGACCGAAAACAGTGGCGTCAAATTTCCATGGAAATCGCCTATACCCACGATGGGTGAAGAGGCGTCAAGTACAAATACAAGTAAATTATGTGTTACATCTGATTGATTCATTGACGGGATATAACTTGCACTTCCTGGAACCTTTTCATAATTTGCTCTGCCTTCTTTGTTCAATTATTTACAGCACAAACATATGCATGTTTACTTTGAAATAAATCTCACTAAGTTAGGTGGTGCTTTTTGCAATATAAGCAGGAATAGGAGTGCCACCTCTAACTTTTCAGTGAGATTAAATCATTTTACCTTTTTTGACATTCTTTTTGAAAAACGACTTACAACTTTTGGTATGATTGATTTAATAATTTTTACTTATTTATTTATTATAACGGTGTTATATCAAAATGATTTTCCTTGGGCAATTTACAACCCTCTATCTTTTAAAGGAGTGCAAAACTTTCAGGCATGACCTGTTTTAAAGTCAAAGCAGTTTTGAGCTTGAAGCAAGCGTTTAGAGTTCCAAACACTTCGGATTGGAAACTTTACACATTTTAAATATATTTCTTTGTTTCAGAGAAACTGCATCTTTTTTCTAAACATGCCATCAACTTTGATAATGAACATTTTCTGTCTTCCTCCAGGAAGACAATGGCGTGAAGCTGATTGATCCTTATGGGGAGATGTTGGCCCCTACCTGGGAAGACCATGCCACGTTCTTGGCAAATGCAGAGGAACCTCAGTTACATTGTGTCCTGACTGAGATCTGCCAGAAGGAGGCGGTAGATCTTCAGAACAAGGCCTTCGTTGTGATTGGTAGGGACACCCGGTAAGCCAGAAAGCCAACACGTGTCTTGCAGTATATATAAAGGGCAACATATATGTTCATCAGGCTGTTCATTGGGATCACATAGATTCACCTGGAAAATTTGGCACTTGTGATATTGGGGGGTGGCAGAAAGTGGTGGATGGCCATGGTTAATATGGTGCCTTTTCAGGCAGACTAAATACACCCGTCTCCTTCAATTTTACTTCCATACCACAGTGTGGTGTAGACCTATAACAGCCTGCATTCATCCATGGCTTCCTGATCGCTGCTTATACATTTATTTTGTGCTGGTTTTGCACAAAATAAATGTTTAGAGAGAAGCTGGGAATGTGTACAGTTTAGTTCCTCAAAGGAAGCATTTCCAGAGGAAGGAGGATGTGGCTGTAGATTAGTGGTGGGTTTCAAAAATTTTTGGAACCTACTCTGTGGGTGTGGCCTCCTTTGTGGGAGTGGCTTGCCGGTCATGTGACCTGGTGGGAGTGGCTTGTCGGCCATGTGTTTTCTCTCTCTCTCTTTCTCTTTCCTTCCTTTTTCTTTCTGTCCCTTTTTTCTTTTTTTCTTTCATCTGTCTTTTTCTTGCTTTTTTCTTTATTTTTTTATTTCTTCCTTTCTCTCTCTCTCTCTCTGTGTCAGTCTGTCTGTCTGTCTGTCTCTCTCTCTGTGTCAGTGGTGGGTTTCAAAAAATTTTGGAACCTCTTTAGGTGTGGCCTGCTTTCCGGGTCCACTGGTGGAACCTCTTCTAACCGGTTCGGGAGATTTGACGAACTGGTTCTACCGAATAGGTGCGAACTGGTAGGAACCCACCTCTGCTGTAGATGTTGGGCCAGCATTAAAGGCGAATCTTAAAAATAAGAAGAACTGGAGGGAAACTTGGGGAAAAGAAACTGAGGCAATATAATAGCTGGTAGCCTAGATGGGCCTAGACAATTCGGTCAGTTGAAGATCTTTGGTTTTAACATCAACACAAGCTGGAAAAGTTGAGGTGGACTGGGGAGGATTTAGGAAGCTGAAGATTTATTGGTTTGTGGGTAACCTCAGGATAGATTGCTGATGAAATCCTGGGAAGATTACTGAAGATCTGAAGAGTGGAATCGCTCATGAGATGTGTACCTTGAACAACCTCATCCTGCCTCCTCCCCCATGGGACATGGTCTATGGCAGTGGTGAAATTCAAAAAAAAATACTACCATTTCTGTGGGCATGACTGGGTGGGTGTGGTGTGACTTGGTAAGTGTGGCTTGGTGGGCATGGCAGGGGAAGGATACTGCAAAATCTCCATTCCTACCCCAATCTGGGGCCAGCCAGAGGTGGCATTTGCTGGTTCTCCGAACTACTCACACTTTCCGCTACCAGTTCTCCAGAACCTGCTGGATTTCACCTCTTCCCTATGGTCCATGATCATCCTTCATGGGACATGGTCTACCTTGCACTGCCTCCTCCTGCCTCCTCCCCCATGGGACATGAGCCGGTTCCGCCCTTCCTCAGCTGCATTGCATTTTCCTGTTATCCAGCTCAGCATTGGCCTTAACCCTCTGTGAGCAATGACACCTGAGACTGTAGATCAGTTGCCAGATCCGGTGAAGGCAGTTCCTCTTTATCAGCCTGCATAAGTCACCTAAAGTTCTGTAAAGAAGAAAAAAAATGGGAAGCAGGTGTATAAAATATACCAGGTAATAAATAGATGCCATATGAATCATTGGGAACACCGTGGGAAATGCCAAGGCATTTTTTGGGTGGATCCTAATAAAAAACCTGCCTAGAATGCTCTTGAGTTGCTCAACAGGTGCCATTCCTTCCCTTTGCAGAAATAAATCTTTTACTTGGCTAGTATTTGTGTTTTAGCTTGTATTTTGGTGTAGTATTTTTAACCAAGTGTTTGTTTGTTTCCACGTTCTGCGTGCAGGCCAAGCAGTAAGGAGCTTTCACAATCAGCCATTGATGGGATATCTGTCCTTGGAGGTCAATATCAGGGTACGTTTGCTCTTTGATCCCCATTTGGTTACTTAGCCTCATGCTGAGATTTCTCCAATTTGGTTCATGTAGGTTTAAGGAAACTATTTGGGAAGTCTGGAACTTGGGGACAGAATTATGGTTTGTATGCAGGAGGCCTCTGACTCCGTCTTTGAAATCTCCAAATAAGAGTTGGAAAGGACTTTAATTGAAACCCTGAAGAACCATTTGAACTTGTAATAGATAATATAGCAATAGCACTTAGATTTATACACCGCTTCGTGGTGCTTTTACAGCCCTCTTTTAAGTGGTTTACAGAGTCAGCATATTGCCCCATCAATCTGGGTCCTCATTTTACCCACATCAGAAGGATGGAAGGCTGAGTCAACCTTGAGCCGGTGAGAGTCAAACTGCTGAACTGCAGTTAGCCGTCAGCTGAAGTAGCCTACAGTACTGTAGCCTAACCACTGCACCACCTCGGCTCTGTATAGGTCTCACTTAGCCAGCAGCCTGGCTCAATGCAAGCCAGGAATGGAACTTCAACTGCAAACGTGTTAACTATAGCTCCCAACATTCCTTAGAATTTATTTTTGGATGGGCTCTTGGGAAATGTAGTTCCACAAAATCTGGATTATTACAGGAGTTTGATTTTGACCAGCTCAAGGTTGACTTAGCCTTCCATCCTTCCAAGGCCAGTAAAATGAGGACTCCCATAGTTGTGGGCAATATGCGGACATTGTAAACTGACCAGAGATCACTGGGGGACAGTATATAAGGTAAAGGTTCCCCTCGCATGTATGTGCTAGTCATTCCCAACTCTAGGGGGCGGTGCTCATCTCCGTTTCAAAGCTGAATAGCCAGTGCTGTCCAAAGACATCTCCGTGATCATGTGGCCGGCATGCCTAAATGCCAACGATGCACGGAACGCTGTTACCTTCCCACCAAAGGTGATTCCTATTTTTCTACTTGCATTTTTAACGTGCTTTCAAACTGCTAGGTGGGAAGAAGCGGAGACAAGTAACGGGAGCTCACTCCGTTACGCGGCGCTAGGGATTTGAACTGCTGAACCGCCGACCTTTCTGATCGACAAGCTCATCGTCTTAGCCACTGAGCCACCGTGTCCCTTTACAGCAGTGTTTCTCAACCTTGGCAACTTGAAGATGTCCGGACTTCAACTCCCAGAATTCCCCAGCCAGCATTCGCATTCGCTGACTGGGGAATTCTGGGAGTTGAAGTCCGGACATCTTCAAGTTGCCAAGGTTGAGAAACACTGCTTTACAGTATATAAGTCTAAGTGCTATTGCTATGGGTAAATGAATATTTGACTCCTCTCTCTCTCTCTCTTACTAGATTATGGTTTAGTAACAACCCCACAGTTACACTATATGGTCCGTTGTCACAACACCCAAGGCAGCTATGGAACACCAACAGTGGAAGGCTATTATCAAAAGCTCTCCAAGGCTTTTCTGGAACTTACAATGCAGGTAAAAAGAATCATCTTCCCTAAAGAGAAGATCTGGTTTGGATTCTTAAGTGCATTTATTAAAAATTCATGAGTCCTTTTAAGACTAGCCATAACCCCAGCCAGGTATCAGCACTCTCAATGCACAAGATAATGGATCAAAATGGACTTTTATCCTATCAAAGAAGAACCTTTTTAAGGAAAGTTGACTCTACTTGCTTTTGAATATGTGTAAAATATTTTTGCTGAAGCAGATGTATAATCCTATGGGCAAAAATGAACCATCCAGTTCACCGACAAATGCGCGCTCGACAAAAGCGCGCCAACGAAACCGCGGGGAGAAAACCGTGAGTTCAAAAGCGCACCAATGAATGAGTGCAGAAGCGTGACGACAACAACGCGCCGACAGAAGCGCGTTCTAAACCTAACCCTAAAGGTAACCCTAAACCTAACCCTAACCCTTACCTTTACCCTAATCCTTACCTTAACCGTAATTGTGCTTCTGTCGGCGCTCTTTTGTCGGTGCACCTTTGGACCGCTGTCGATGTCGTGGTTTTATCGCCGCGGTTTCATCAGCATACTGTTGTCGGGCGCGCATTTGTCGGGTCCTGGAACCATCCTACTCATTTTATTTATAGTGCCCAATAACTACTGAAATTCATTTATGACATTTTTAATTTGCACTTCTTATTTTTGTAATTTAATTTAATTTAATTTATTAGATTTATAGGCTGCCCAATCCCGGAGGACTCCGGGTGGCTTACACAGAACAAAAGAAAACAAACAAAATAAAAATATGTACTTAGCTCTGATGAGTTATTATTTTTTTTTTTCTATTTAAACAGAACTTTTTTATTTTTCTTTAAAAAAAAACACAAATATGTCATTTGTCAATCATTAAAACATTGAAGTACATTTTTTTTTGTTGTGTGTACCCCTCCCTCCCTCCACCCCCCCCTCCTCCTTCCCCCCCCCCCCCCCGACTTCCCAGAACCCGTACCCGGTATGGATTTTTAACTAACACAGTCTAAAATCTATTGAGAAAAAAGAAATAAAGAAATTAATGACATTCTAGATTGACCTTAGCTTCTTCTTACTGAACTAACTTTTAACAGTTTAAATCATTTCTGATCTTAAGCATAGGCTAACTGGAATTTCTTAGTCCCGTATTTATTTTGTATATAGTCAATCCATTTTTTCCAGTCTCGTTTATATCTCTCATTTGAATGATCTTTGAGATATGCCGATATTTTAGCCATTTCAGCTAAGTTTGTTACTTTCAATGTCCATTCTTGGATTGTAGGCAAGTCTTCCTTCTTCCAATATTGCGCCACCAACAGTCTTGCTGCAGTTATCAGGTGCAAAGTCAAATTGGTCTCTACCACTGTAAAGTCAGTACATATACCTAGTAAAAATAACTGAGGACTAAACTTTATCCTTCTTTTAAAAACATTTTGCATGACCCACCATATTTTTATCCAAAATGCCTTAACCTTTTGGCAGGTCCACCATATATGATAATATGTAGCATCGAGAGAACCACACCTCCAACATTTAGGCTGTACATTCGGATACATAGAAGCCAACTTTTTAGGATCTAAATGCCATCTATAGAACATCTTGTAAAAATTTTCTCTCAGATTTTGAGCTTGTGTAAATTTCACATTTCTTACCCAAATTCTTTCCCATGTATCCAACATTATTGGTTCCTCAATATTTTGAGCCCATTTTATCATACAATCTTTAACTAATTCTGTTTCCGAATCCATCTGTATTAATACATTATATATCCTCTTTATATGAGTTCTGATGAGTTATTTAATGAAAATAGCTCAGTGAAAATAAGTGGTAGCGGCAGGACAGACCCTGTAAAGTGAAAGTTGGGAGTTACAAATCTCATTTCCCCATAACCTGCTGGGGTCTATCCACCCTTCTTTCCTGAGCTCCCTTTTGCTTTCTTTTCTGCAGGCTGCTTCCCAGAAAGATGGCCATAGGGGACTGAAGATCGATTGTGCGAATGGCATAGGAGCCTTAAAACTCAAAGAAATGGAACCATACCTTTCAGAGAGCCTGGCAATAGACTTGGCCAACGATGGAAGGGAAGGGAAGCTCAACCACATGTGTGGGGCTGATTTTGTCAAAGTTCATCAGAAGCCTCCTGTAGGTAGGCCACTCGAAGACTTAGGCATAAATCATTGGTGGGATTCAGCCAGTTCGCACCTATTCGGGAGAACCGGTTGAAGAGCCGAGGTGGCGCAGGGGTTAGAGTGCAGTACTGCAGGCCACTTCAGCTGACTGCTGTCTGCAGTTCGGCGGTTCAGATCTCACTGGCTCAAGGTTGACTCAGCCTTCCATCCTTCCGAGGTGGGTAAAATGAGGACCCAGATTGTGGGGGCAAGTTGCTGACTCTGTAAACCGCTTAGAGAGGGCTGAAAGCCCTATGAAGCGGTATATAAGTCTAACTGCTATTGCTATTGCTACTTTCTAAGCCAGTGGTAGTCAACCTGGTCCCTACCACCCACTAGTGGGCATTCCAGATTTCAAGGTCGGTGGTAGGATTCTTGCTGTAACTCTGCTTTATAAATTTTATAAAGTAAATTTACTTCCCTACTTTATAAATCACCATTACTGTAGAACCGGTGGGCGGTTAGAAAATCTTACTACTAACAGAGATACAAAAGTGGGTGATAGGTATAAAAAGGTTGACTACCCCTGGTCTAAGCAGTTCAGAGAACAGGTTGTTGGAAGAAATCTCATTTTGTTTTTCCCCACTTTACAGGGCTAATCCTGTAAGGAAGGCAGGAAGAAAACATTCTGATGTTGTTTCTAGCCTAATCTTTATTGCCCTGATTACAGAAACTGCTTCTCTGATTAATCCTCATTACATTGTAACAGCTAAGGCGAAGCGCCCATCGACCTGAGTGACCTTGAGTTGGCCACGCCCACCCAGCCACATGACCACTGAGCCACACCTACCCAGCTGGTCATTAGGACAGAGAACTGATTGTTAAACTATTTAAATCCCGCCACTGGCATAAATATATCCCCAAAACTAAAGTGACTTCAGAGAAAGACGGATGGCAAATATATATATAGCAGTAGACTTATATACCGCTTCATAGGGCTTTCAGCCCTCTCTAAGCGGTTTACAGAGAGTCAGCATATTGCCCCCAACAATCTGGGTCCTCATTTTACCCACCTCGGAAGGATGGAAGGCTGAGTCAACCCTGAGCCGGTGAGATTTGAACCGCTGAACTGCTGATCTAGCAGTAGCCTGCAGTGCTGCATTTAACCACTGCGCCACCATATGAATGAATGAAGAATGAATGAATTAATTAATACCAACACTGGAAAGAAAAATTGTAACAGTTGCTGGTATCCCAGTGGAAAAGAAGATATAAACATACAACTTGAAGGAAACTTGTAAGAAACTCAGAAAACAAGCAAATCTTATTATCCCCCAAACTGATTTTTCTCTGCAATATATTTTTGCCTGAAGAGACAAAATGGATCAATCCCTAATTGTTTCCAGAATTTGGGTGGGACAAGCATTTACAGGCTTGGCAGATCCCTTTTGCGTTGGTCAGAAGCCTTTTCCAGAGAAAATCAACTTGTCCTCCTTGCTAGATGCAAAGAGTTCATTTCTTGGCCAAGGAGATAACAGAAAATGCCAGATGACGATGAATTTGCTAAATTATAAGTCCAGTAGTCCTTGACTTAATGATTAACAAAGGCCCAGGATTATAGTGTTCTCTGGAAAGAGTGCTTTATGGCCTGTAAAGCACTCCCAACTATTGCAAAATATGGCACTACTATCCCCTGGTCACATGATCATGATTTGGTTGCTCAGCAACCTGTTGGCAGGTATGGCTGGTCGTCAAAATGCCTGGTGATCATGTGATTGCTATTTGCACTCTCCTCTATTGGCTTCCCCAGAAAATCAGTGGGGAAACTATCAGGAAACGTTGCAGACTGTTCCTGAAGAGGACTCCTCCTTGTTTCTGGAGGTGGCTGAAAAAGGTGCCTGCCAAAGGGAGCTGAATTGCTTTGGCAGGAGGCTGAAATGGAGGTAAAATAGCAATAGCACTTAGACGTATATACCACTTTACAGTGCTTTACAGTTCCTCTCTAAGCAGTTTACAGAGTCAGCATATTGCCCCCAACAATCTGGGTCCTCATTTTACCAACCTCTTAAGGATGGAAGGCTGAGTCAACCTTGAGCCTGGTGAGATTCGAACTGCCTAACTGCAGGCAGCAGAAGTAGCCTGCAGTACTGCACTCTAACCACTGCCCCACTGTGGCTGAAATCCTGAAGATACTAGCTCCATTCATGCATCCTGCTGAAGAAGTTCCCATACAAAGGAACTGAACTCCTTCAGTAGATCATTTGCACGCCTTTATTAATGTTCTGACCCTTTGGTAGATTTGTGGCAGAAAGAGAAACTTAAAATTGTTATTTTGCACTGCAAAGAGTATCTGTGCCTGACTATCTATACAACTCAAAGGAGACCAGTAAACATTTCTCTAAAGGTTGCCTGACTGCAACTCCACCTGTTTTCATTGGCCATACTGGGTAGGGCAGATGGATGCTGAACATCATCTAAATATGTTGCCCATTCTTGATTTAATCTGGCAGTTTGTTTTGGAAGTATGTAAAAACCATAACCCATTGATGCCTCAATGTTTTGGGCATCAGGTTCCAGGTCCTTGGAAAGTGGTTTTTCCACGGACTGGTGGGGCGTGGTTTTGCATTCTGCTTGCATCCCACGGTTGGGGCGTCACTTGTTGGCTCGGTGCCGGTCCATGGACCAGGGGTTGGGGACCCCTGCCATAGTCTTTACGCTTCAAATTCTTGCCAATGTACACTTCTGCATTGCTGTCTTGCTTGTTAGGATTACAAATGAATCCCGGGGAGAGGTGCTGCTCGTTGGATGGTGATGCTGACCGAATTGTTTACTACTATGTAGACACTGCTGGCCATTTCCATCTTCTGGATGGAGATAAAATAGCAACTCTAATCAGCACTTTTCTTAAAGAACTTCTGATGAAGGTAATTTATTTCCTTTGGTTAAAGCATTATCTATTCTACTACGATGAACAAATACCGTATTTTTCGGAGTATAAGATGCACCGGAGTATAAGACGCACCAAGGTTTTGAAAAGGCAATTTTTTAAAAAAAGTAGGTTGGTAGATAGAGGGATAGAGAGGGAGAGAAAGAAAGAGAAATACAGTAGGTAGGTAGGTAGATAAAGGGATAGATAGAGAAATAGAGAGAGAGAGAGAAATACAGTAGGTAGGTAGGGAGAGAGAGAGTGTGGGTAGGTAGGGAGAGGGATAGAGAGAGAGAAATAGAAAAGAGATAGAGCGAGAGAAATACAGTAGATAGGTAGGGGGAGAGAGTACGGAGGGAGGGGGGGAGAGAGAGAAATATAGTGGGTAGGTAGGGATAGAGAATGTGTGTAGGTAGGTATGTAGGTAGAGGGATAGAGAGAAATAGAGAGAAATACAGTAGATAGGTAGGGAGAGAGAGAGAAATACAGTAGGTAGGTAGGTAGGTAGAGGGATAGAGAGAAATAGAAAGAGAGAGAGAGAAATACAGTAGAAAAAAGAGCAAAAAATGACCCATTTTTGTGAAAATGGGCCTGTTTTTTTGCAAGACAAATTGCATGCATAGCCTTATGGAGGATTATAGAGTACTGCTGGGGGCTGGGGGGGGAATGGTCCGTTTTTTCACTCATTTCTGTCCTCCCCAGCGCCCAGGAGCACTCTGAAAGCCTCCATAAGGGTATGCACGGCCATTTTGGTGAAGAGGGCAGGGCTTTAGGAGGCAAAAAATGCTGTATTCGATGTATAAGACGCACCCAGATTTTCAGCCTCTTTTTTGAGGAAAAAAGGTGCGTCTTATACTCTGAAAAATACGGTAGATCTTTCCTGGTGCACAGTGAACCCAAACACTTGCATATTTGAAATATCTTCTATGTGGAAAGAGGATGCAAATGAAATGCCATTGTAAAAGATTCTTATTTCTTTTTCCTAAACGTAGCTATAGAGTAGTTAACAATCATATTAACTGCATAGTAATTAACAATTTCTACAGTCGCCTATTTTTTTTTAAAGAGATAAGAGAATTCCTTTTGAGAAAAATACAGCAGATTATTGAGAATTCATTTTAAGAAAAATGCAGTAAATTATTTCCCCCCCCCAAAATACAATGCTTCTGTTTGGATGGGAGGTGGGAGCTGTGTTGTGTTTTACAAAAAAAGCAACAGTTGGGTGCTTCTTAGGTTTCAATGAAAATTAAGCACAGCAGAATTATTGATGGGGTCCGGTAAGCCATTTCCTCAGCTGATTCAAAACAGATTTATAAATTGCAGTGAAGCAGTTGACGTGATGTGCCAGTGCCTGGAGGATGTGAGGGTCTGGATGGGGGTGAACAGACTGGCGCTCAATCCTGACAAGACCGAGTGGCTTGTGTTTTTTCCTCCCACAAATTGGCTTAGTATTCCATCTCTCAGGCTGGGGGGTGAAATTATACACCCCTCAGACAGGGTTTACAATTTGGGAGTCCTCCTGGACCCACAGCTGACTTTTAGATCACCATTTGTCGGCTGTGATCAGGGGGCATTTGCCCAGGTCCGCCTGGTGCACCAATTGCGTCCCTACCTGAACCGGGAGGATCTTACAACAGTCCCTCATGCCCTCGTGACCTCAAGACTGGACCACTGCAATGCGCTCTACATGGGGCAGCCCTTGAAGAGTGTTCGGAGACTCCAGCTGGTCCAGAATGCAGCCGCGCGAGCGATTGTGGGTGCACCCCGGTACACTCACGTTACATCTATCCTCCGCGAGCTGCACTGGCTACCTATTGGTCTCCGGATACGCTTCAGGGTGCTAGTTATTACTTATAAAGCCCTACATGGTATTGGACCTGGGTACTTGAGAGACCGCCTTCTGCCGATTACCTCCCACAGACCCATTCGATCCCACAGATTAGGCCTCCTCCGTATTCCATCTGCCAGCCAATGTCGGCTGGCGACTACTCGGAGGAGGGCCTTCTCTGTGGCTGCCCCGGCCCTTTGGAACGAGCTCCCCATGGAGATTCGGACCCTCTCCACCCTTCAGGCCTTCCGGACGGCCATGAAGACCTGGCTGTCCCAGCAAGCCTGGGGTTGAGTTTCCCCCGCTACTCGAATTTGCTGTGTCTGTTGTGCTTTTAAATTGTTCGTATTGTCTGATTGTCTTTGTCTTACTTTTTGTAATTTCCCCTCCCTTGGCTTTTTTCAGCCACCCTGAGTCCCTTCGGGGAATAGGGCGGCCTACAAATTGAATAAACTCCAAACTCCAAACCAAAACCAAACAATCTACATTATACGTATAAATCCAGACTGGTTTATTCACAGGCAACTTGCAGTAAAACCTTAATTTCACAGACCCTCATTCAGGGGAAATTGGATGGAACAGACTAAGCTTGGGCTTCATTCCCAAATAATAGTCAAACATTTTCGGAAGTAGTACATAATCTTGACATAATCGATACCATTAGTATTCATCATCATCTTTTAATGATCCATAACCCTTTGCGGGCGGAGTTTGGGCAACTGAATGGAGTGATTACTGACTGGATGCCCTTCCTGTTGCCAATGTTGAGCAGATATATTCAGCAGATATATTCCCAGCATGCTCAGAGAGAAAATATCTGCCTCTACCTAGGATCGAACTCACAGTCTCCTGATTGTGAGGCGAGACCTCCACCTCTAGGCCACCACACCACTCAATCAATACCACTAGTATTAATGGTATTAACTTATATAATCACAGGTGGTTGGTTTTCATGACACACTTCCTCTCCAGATGGCCTTGTTATAACTCATAGTTTTACGATACAATCGAAAAATAGGGTTAATTGTAAAGAGGAATCTAATGCATGCCCTGAAACCTAGCTTGTACTATTAAGAAATGATGGAATATTTCTTTGCATAATCTTGACGTCAAAAGTAGGTTTGGTTAATGGTTAACATGTTTTTCCACCCAAAACGGGAGGGGCAGTGCTTTTGATCTTCCAGATCGGTAGAGAATACATTTCCAATCTCTTTGTAAACTTAAGTTCTTCAAAGGAAAAGATCCATGCAGTTCTTGTGAAGTTGAGTCTTGTTTGTGGAATGTTCCTTTCTCTGCTTCTTCAGGCTGGACAAACCTTATCTTTTGCAGTAATACAAACAGCGTATGCCAATGGGAGCTCTACCGGTTATCTGGAACAAACCATGAAGGTATGAAGTTGACTTCTTCCAGTCTTAAACAATTAACCATGGCTAAAACACCAACAATGGGGTACGGTGAGGATGGGGAGGTTATGAATTCCAACATATTTTTGTGTCATGCTTGCCTGGAGAGAACCTAGAAGAGCGTCCTCCAAAAAGCCACCTTCCAGATGTGCTGGAATTGCAGCTTTACTCTTAGAAGCCTGGGGTTGGCAGCGATGCTTTGCTACACATCTGGAAGACGGCAGGCGAGAGAAAGCTGGGGTGCTTTAATAACAAAAAAGAAATAAAACATTGCTATTGTTGTTGTTTTTCCTATGTGTTCCAAGCACTGCATTTCATGAGTGACACTTTTGTAAAAAAAAGGGGGGAAAAATCAACCCTGTGTATAATGTATTTTAAACTGATCCTTACGTGTGCTGCTTGCTGATCATTTGGAGTTTTATGGCAAAGTATGAAAAGTTTTAGGAAAAAATCCCAAAAGTTGCTTCCATTTTTACTCACGCGGTCCTGACTAACCGAGAGTTCGGAACAAACACATGGCTTGTTCCTTGATGAACAGCACAATTAAGAATGCCATCTCACAATTACTCACCAGAAAATCAATTCCATTTGGTTTTATCTGATTATTTAACTAATAATCAGCCCCCTCTCTTTTTGCTGGCTGTCTTTCTAAAGTTCTCTGGTTGCATTCATAAAACACACTTAACCTGGTTATGCCACTAACCATTAACTAGGCAAATGGTTTGGATTTGTACAGAGGTCTATCCACCTGCAAATCTAATCAAGGTTAGCATTAGGCATGCTTTCCCTATTGTACTTTTCTGCTAGTTCTTTATCTGCCCCAATTCAATCTGGCAGTCTGGGCATGCTGCAGATCCCCTCAGCCAAAAACTGCCAGTGGGCCTTTTCTGCAGTAGCCCTTGCTCAGTGGAAAATCCTCCCCTCGGAGATTAGAATGGTCCTAATCCTGCAGAATCCAATCTGGGTTGGGCACGGGGCCAAAGGTTTAGTCTTCTGAACTTTCAGATTCATGCCGGAGTCCATTCTCAGGGAATTTCTCCTTTACCAGTGACAGTGCTCTTAACACACTCCGCTAGAGATAGGTTCCCTGAGTATGGGCTCCGGCACGAGGTCCGAAAGCTAGGAAGACTAAACCTCTGGTCCGGGGTTGAAATCTACTTACTTTCGCTATCGCTTCGCAAATGTGAGCGTCCATATGCAGGGCATCAGAAACGGACATGATGACGTCCGTGCAGGTGGGCGGAGCCTGCTACCGAGCACGCCTGCAAAGGTAAGTAGAACAGCAGGTGTGTGTGTGGGGGGGGGAAGGATGCACTGTGCCACGTGATTTAGATTAGCTCGAAAGCAGGCTTTCCTATATTTAGCTAATATAAATATAAATTCCTATATTTAGCTAATATAAATTGTGTGTGATAGCTGATCGTCGGAAATACCAGTTTGCCTGAACTGGTAGTATTTTTTTACTACTTGTTCGGGTGAACCGGTAGCTTTTTTTTACTACCGGTTCGGGTGATCTGGTCTGAACCGGTAGCATTTCACCCCTGCTCTGGTCCCGGTGACCAACCTTTATTGGATCCTGCAACATTAAACAGTGGTTAAATGCAGCACTGCAGGCTACTTCAGCTGACTGCAGTTCTGCAGTTCAGCTGTTCAAATCTCACCGGCTCAGGGTTGACTCAGCCTTCCATCCTTCCGAGGTGGGTAAAATGAGGACCCGGATTGTTCTTGGGGGCAATATGCTGACTCTGTAAACCGCTTAGAGAGGGCTGAAAGCCCTATGAAGCGGTATATAAATCTAATTGCTATTGCTATTATCCTGGGATACATATATTTGCCTTCATTCAGTCCTAATCCTGTTAACCTTTCCTAAAGCTTTAAAAACTTGGCCGTGTTCCTGACTCTGAATGTGTTAAAGGCTGGATTTCTTGATTTTACTGACAACAGTTTATCTTGGATGCTGTGTTTGGAGATTTGGAGATTTTTATTATTTTTTTAATAGTTTAAATAGTTTTGGGAAACCCAGAGTTTCCTTGTTGATGATCAGTGTCATTGGCATAATGCGCTTCTTGCCATCGGTCAGGCATTGCTCTTCTGAGCCTTCTGCCCTTGAGGGATTGCTGTCTTTCTGCGTTCCAACTTTTCAAAGATTACGTTGCTTGTAATGCAGAATTATGCACCCATCACACTGTGTCTTTCTTTCTCAGGTGCCTGTTCACTGTGCCAAAACGGGAGTGAAACATTTGCATCACAAGGCACAAGAATTTGACATTGGAATTTATTTTGAAGCAAACGGTCATGGCACAGTAAGTATGTATTCGTTGAAAGGAGTCTAGAGCTGTTCATCAGAGTCTAAATTTTAACCAATGAAGCATCTCTTTCTTTTTCTTTTTTTTGGGTTCAAAAGTTTTATTTCTTTTAAAACAAACATTTCATCATTCCTCAATCAGTAAGACATCAAAGTACAATTTTTTGTGTGTCAAAATAGTTCTAGTTTACCACCAAATTCTTGTCTAGCCTAATGTATACCCCTCCCTCCCTCCCCCCTCCCCCCCAACCCCCCCTCCTCCCCCCTGACTTCCCAGAACCCGTACACGGTATGGATTTTTAACAAACACAGTCTAAAATCTATTGAGAAAAAAGAAATAAAGAAATTAATGACATTCTACATTGACCTTAGCTTCTTCTTGCTGAGCTAACTTTAAACAATTTAAATCATTTCTGATCTTAAGCATAGGCTAACTGGAATTTCTTGGTCCCGTATTTATTTTGTATATAGTCAATCCATTTTTTCCAGTCTCGTTTATATCTCTCATTTGAATGATCTTTAAGATATGCCGATATTTTAGCCATCTCGGCTAAGTTTGTAACTTTCAATGTCCATTCTTGAGTTGTAGGCATCTCTTTCTGAGCACAAGGCATGTGTGTGTGAGAGAGAATTTTGATTGTGTTTCTTTTCCATTTTTTCCCTCTGTTGATAGTCCCATGTGTTTTTCTTTCAAGGTATTGTTTAGTAAAGCCGCAGAGGATAAGATAAGATTCCAGGCAAAAGAAGAAAAAGATAACCAAAAAAGAGAAGCTGCAAAGATGCTCGAAAACACAATTGATCTGATAAATCAGGTAGGAATGTTGGTCCATTACTAAGTAAAGAAGCTTGTCTATGAAGTCTTGAAGTCTTGAAGTCAAATTTGGCTCCTAATTGCACACCAGCATCTATTCATAGAGTTTAAATAGAGGTAAAAATAGAGAAGTGATTTCCTATTGTCCTCTTTCCAGATGTAAGTTTGTTTCCCAAATTAGTCTTCCTTGTCTTCTCAGATACGGCACCAAGGAAAGATTTAGCTTAGCTTTCTCAATCAGCAAAGCTAGCTGGGAACTACTACGAGTTCAAAGCTGTTCCAAATATGTTCTCTTGAAAAGAGCCCAGTGGATGTATTTGGAAGAAAATTAACAATCTAGGTTCCATCTGAGTTACGGATGGATATACTTCCTTTTTTATTCTAAATCAGTTAAAATTCTCAAAAGTGTCCCATCTCCTATCGTTCAGTAGGGAGTCACCATTTAGGGTTCCACCACAAAACCGCGGTAGACTAAAGCGCGCTCGACGAAAGCGCGTACGTGACGTCATCACAGCGCGACGAAAACAGCACGCTGTGAGTGGTAAATTTAAAATTAACATGTAAATCTAAACCTAACCCCCCCAAACCTAACCCTAAGCCTAACCCTTAACCTAACCCTAAACCTAACCCTTAACCTAACGCTAAACCTAACGCTAACCCTTAACCTAACCCTAAACCTAACCCTAACCCTAAACCCTAACGCTTAACGTAACCCTAACCCTAACCCTTAACCTAACCCTAACCCTAAACCTAACCCTTACCTTTATGTGAATCGGCTTGCTTTAATTTTATTTTAATTTTAATTTAATTTATTTTTAATTTTATTTGTCGCGCTGCTGATGACGTCACGTACGCGCTTTAATCGGGCGCGCTTTAGTGGACCGCGGTTTTGACGGGTCACGACCATTTAGATGTTTAATTTTAAACAAGCACAAAACCTGCCCTTGTTCTTATACCCCTGTATGTCCATCCTTAGTTGGGATGCCTTATATAAATGCAGACTTAATTTTTGAAATTCTTAGTGTTCCCTATGCAATTGAAGATTGTTATTGGGAGAATCTGCAAGGCTTTATTCTGTGCAGCAAAACTTTGTAAGGGAAATGACTCCAATAAGCCATTGTGGAGAGAATGATAGGATCCATTTTTTAAAACAGGGTAAGGTCCCATAGGTAGTATGGTTCTTTTCCCTCTAAGCAGTAAGTGTTGGAAATTAACTGTAATAGCTTCGTAGCCATTTTTCAGTACTGATGTGGTTAGAATCAATTAACTGACTTCAACCATATTCTGTTCCATCGATTAAAAGGGTGACGATATTTTCAAAAGTTGGTTTCAAATTCAGCAGAGTTTTGAAGCAGAAGTGGGTGAAACAATATGGGAGCTTGGTTACACTTTGGTGATCAGGAAAAGCCAGCATCTAAAATACTTTTGTATAGATTTTAGTCTCGGAAGCATTTACTGCAGATTAGATTCCTTGAAACAAAAACTTTTTATGATCAATAAGCAAAGCAGGCATCCATAATCAATTAAAAAAAAACAAATAGGAGAAAGAACAACTCTCATCTATAGTATAATTGAGCCTCGTTGGTGCAGTGGTTAGAATGCAGTACTGCAGGCTACTTCTACTGCCTGCAATTTGGCAGTTCGAATCTCACCAGGTTCAAGGTTGACTCAGCCTTCCATCCTTCCGAGGTTGGTAAAATGAGGACCCAGATTGTTGGGGGAAAGAGGCTGACTCCGTAAACTGCTTAGAGAGGTTTGCAAAGCACTGTGAAAGTGGTATATGTCTTAAGTGCTATTGCTATTGCTAAGGAATAAATTATGTAGAGGCAAAAGCTTCTTACATGCATTGTTACCATAATCTGAGTCAGTTTTAATACCAGTTTAACTCATCTTCAAAGCAAGATCCTGTAACTAGTCCTAGGAAAACAGTGAGATCTGACAGTAGGACAGAGTTAGAATCAATAATGTTTTACAAAGTACCTTGCATGAGATATTTTCAGTTATACTATCCAAGTGTGGAAGAGATTGATTTTTCCCATCTGTTTTTCTTTCCTTTTTTTCCCCTTTTCTTTTGCACTAGACAGTTGGTGATAGTCTCTCCGACATGCTTGTGATCGAAGCCATCTTGATGTTGAAGAACCTCACAATTGCACAGTGGGATGCTCTGTACACGGATCTCCCAAACCGACAACTCAAAGTGAAGGTTAGTTGGGAACCAGAATTAAATGGATTGTTAAAATTAAATGGACTGTTAAAAAAAATTAAACTTTTTTTTTTCTTGGGTAGATGCGATCCAGAGATGGGAAGACCAGAGGGGGAAAAAAAATCAGTGATGCCATTTGAGGCTGCAGGGGGGAGGGAAATAAAGGCCATGCTACATTGATGATGATGATAAGTTGAACTAATAAGTCCTCTGAATACCTTACTCATCTCAGCAGTCTAGTTAGTAGATGGTGTGATGAACAAAAAGAAATGGCAGAGGCTACTGTGGGATCGTCACATGGAAACACTTGAATAATGAGTATCTGGTGATATAATGTATAAGGTTAGGAACTTACTATAATGATACTTTGCTGCTGATGAAGCAATTTTAATAGGGGAACAAATGAAAACTGGTATATATAGGCAGCGACGCCTTGTTGAAAAATGAAGGAATAAGATCTCTGTTTGAAGGTATGAAATGCAAGGTTAACAATGAATAGAAGTATACTTTGTGGGGGAAAATAATGCCAATGTTAACTGAATATATATTGTAGAATGAAAATGAGGCCTTTAGTTATATTAGATGGAATATCTGAGACGGTAAATATTATTTGAAGATGCAGATGTTAAAACAACTGTAACCAAACGACATGCTGCATGTGATGATGGTTTTTTTCCCCCCCCTCCCCCTTCTTTTTTGGACCTTTTTGTCTTTTTTGTCTTTTTTGTCCTTTTTGACTTCCCCCTCCTTCCCCCCCCCCTTTTTTTTAAACCCTAGCATGTTGTGGTGTTTATTAGATATACAACAGAGAGATATGGGATGTATAAACTTAGTAGGGATGCACCTGTGATCAAATGACATATTGTATGTGATGATGGGGTTTTCCCCCCCTTTTTTTTCTTCTTCTCTTTTTCCCATTGTTGTCTATGTAATAAAAAAATAAAAGAATTGTCAAAAAAAATAAATGAGTATCTTTAGTCTTGCAAACCAATCTTAATACATTTTGTTTATACCTTTGGAGTTAGCAACATAGAAGCTCTGATTAAAAGGTCATAGCACTCCTCAGATCAATAGCAATAGGATTTATGGAGATGATTGCGGGCCTATCTTATGGACAACCCATCCCGACCGCATCTGGATCGTCAGACCCGGGGGAAGGGCCCTGTGGTGAGGGATAGCATTGTGGTTCGGTAGGAGCCTTTGGAGCTGCTATCAGTGAGTGGTTTCAGGATGCTCACAGGAGAAGATAACAAGCAGCTGTGGCTCGTTAAGGATCTCCTGCGGATAAAGGACTGATGGTGCCACGCCTTAGTTGCAGAGGTCAACGTTTGTTCGTTCGTCCGTTCCGTTCCTGTTCTAGTTTGTGTTCATGATTCAAAGAAGCACTTGGATAAGTGATTTGCTTTATATAAACCTGGTTTGCTGTGAGAGTTTGTTTTTGCATTTGCTGTTTAACTTTTTGCCAGAGAATTTATCTATGCTTATTTTGGGCTCGCAGCCAGCAAAAGCCGGGACTGATAAAGACATTCCTTTGCAAGCTATGTGTGACTGTCGTTTCTGAACGAGCAAGGAGGAGGGTCAGAACAGATTTATATACTGCTTCACAGTGCTTTTACAGCCTTCTCTAAGTGGTTTACAGAGTCAGCCTATGGCCCTCAATAATCAGGGTCCCCATTTTACCCACCTCGGATGGATGGAAGGCTGAGTCAACTTTGAGCCTGGAGAGATTCGAACTGCCAAATTGCAGCTGGCAGTCAGCAGAAGTAGGCTGCAGTACTGCATTCTAACCACTGCGCCACCGTGGCTCATTTTATTTGTTTCCTGGTTTCTCCTCGTTGGAGAATTGATACACAGTTGCAATTTTGGCAGGACAGACGATGTTACTTGTTTTCATTTTGACTTTCAGGTTGCTGATAGGCGGGTCATCAGCACGACAGATGCTGAAAGAAGAGCGATTGCACCTCCAGGGCTGCAAGAAAAAATCGACCATCTGACTCAGCAGTTTCAATTGGCTCGGGCATTTGTTCGTCCATCTGGAACAGAAGACATAGTCAGAGTCTACGCCGAAGCTGACTCCCAGGTGAAAATGGGCATGATTCATTTAGAACATGGATGTCCAACCTTGGCAGCTTAAACACTTGTGGACTTCAACTCCCAGAATTCTGGGAGTTGGAAGTCCACAAGTCTTAAAAGTTGTCAAGGTTGGACACCCCTGATTTAGCGTCTGTGAAGTAAATTGGGATGAATTTCTATAGCATGCAGGGAAGTCCTTTTCTGTCAGTAACATTTTCAAACTAGGTGAATTGATATAATCTATAGCTGGGATGGCAAACCAGCGCGAGGCCTTGCTGTTAGCTGGCCAGCGCGCATGCGCGCGCTGGCCAACAGAGTTCAGCCTTTTTTAAAGCCATTTTTCGCCCTCCCCAGTCTCCAGAGGCTTTATAGGAGCCTGGGGAAGGCGAAAAGAGCCCCCCCTGCCCCCCGCTGGAGGCCCTCCGGAGCACAAAAAAATGGCCTTATGGGCAAACTGAAAGTTTGGAAACAGACTTCCAGTTTGCACGTAGGGTCGGTTTAAGCGTTCCGGAGGCTTCAAGGACCTTCAGGAGGCTTTCCTGAAGCGTCTGGAAGACTACAAATGACTCTACAAGCAACCCGGAAGTCACTTCCAGTTTGCTTGTAGGGCTGGTTTGAGCCCTCCAGAGACTTCAGGGACCTTCAGGAGGTTTCCCGAAGCCTCCAGAGGATTAAAAACGATCCTACGAGCAAACCAAAAGGTCCCTGAAGCCTTCGGAGGACTAAAAATGACCCTACAAGCAAACCGGAATTGACTATAAATCCTCTGGAGCCTGGGGAGGGCGAAAAAAGCATGCAAAAAATGGAGGGGAGCGCCTCTCATGCGTGCATGTGCATGGGGGGGTCGCGTTGTATTATGGGTGCGGCACGTCCGCGCATGACCCCCCTACAGTCCCCCCTTATGGCACGCGAGCCAAAAAAGGTTCGCCATCGCTGATCTATAGGTATGCAAGCAACAGTACTTAGTCCTCTTGAAGTTTTACCAGGCTCCTTCCCATTTCTTCTTGAGCTTATTGGGGAAAAGAGAAATGAAGACGGTTTTGTTGCTTGCTCAAAAACCTTGTTTTCCTTCCCTTGGTTTTCCGAAATATTTTTGGGCTAGGAAAGATCTGCTGTGTTTCTAGCAGCTTTTTTGATGGAAAAATTGGGAGCCTGGATAGAAATGAGATAATAATCTGTCATTTCAGAAAACTGAAATGGAGCACGATACGGACATTTCTAAAAAGAAACCTGTCCCTATTCATACTCTCCATCTATTTTTATGAAGGATATCTTCCTATTTAAGTACATTTTGTAAAAAAAAAAATACAAACATGGAATAAAAACAGATGGGGGAACAGGGTCTGTAACGCCTCTCTTCAAAGCTTCATGTTTGAGTTAAAAGATCGTTCTTTGAAATCTGCTCCTCATAGTGTGATGTCTCCCAGTATTATGAGTTATTTAGATTTTTATGAGCCGAGGTGGCGCAGTGGTTAAATGCAGCACTGCAGGCTACTTCAGCTAACTGCAGTTCAGCAGTTCGGCTGTTCAAATCCCACCAGGCTCAAGGTTGACTCAGCCTTCCATCCTTCCGAGGTGGGTGAAATGGGGACCCAGACTGTGGGGGCGATATGCTGACTCTGTAAACCGCTTAGAGAGGGCTGAAAGCTCTATGAAGTGGTATATAAGTCTAACTGCTATTGCTAACTGCTATTTTCACTGCAGCACAAACTTAAAATTGACTCCCAAGTCCTTAATAGTGATGAGCTGTGAGAGACTGTGCCATATGTGGTTTCTGAACTAGGGAGCAAAACAGATTCTTTCAGAAAAAAACGGAATGACATCTAAACGTTCCCTTGGCTAAGATTATTTTATATTGACTTTAGTCTCATATTTTTCTCTTTAGGAGAACGCAGATAAACTCGCCCATGAAGTCTGCTTGGCTGTCTACCATTTAGCTGGCGGATTTGGAGACCCACCCAAGTCTGTTTGATGAAGCGTCATACTTGGATCTGAATCATGAAATTTTGTCATATAAAACCTTTACTAGCCGAGACATACTCAACATTTATTATTGTAAAAAAAAAAAAAAAAAGCAACACTAGGAGTTTTCTGCTTCCTGTCCTTGGAAATTTCAACTTCAACATGCTTTTTCAGAAAATTGCAATCATGACAATCCTAGAGTTGGATTGCAAGTTACTATAATCCCTAGGCAAAATGTGGACCAACTGACTGGGAATGACAAGTCTTTCAGTTTCAGCTGGAAAAATGCCTGCTGGAGTAAATGTACCATATTAAGAGCAGACTTCAATTCCCACCATGAAAGGAAAGTTATAGCAAAGAAACTTATTTGCTGCAAGTTACGAAGAAGTGTAGCATCCCAAAATCTCCCAGAGAAACAGCATTCGGTAAAAGCACTCATCTATTTTGGGTGCATGTTTGAAGATGTTTGCCATGTCACACTTATTTGCTTAAGAACCTGGAACGCAGCATTGTTGGAAGATAATTTAATAACATCTTGACAATTAATGCCTTCATCAGAATATTGATATGTTCAAACTACTCATTCATTCCATTTTTAGAAAGTAAACCCCGTGCGGCGGCCTAGGTGCAGAGAAAGACATACAACTAGAAAAATGTGCAACTTTATTGTAAGATTTCTTAAAGACAGACCTCAAGATGACAAAAACAAAAATGTACCATAAATATTAGGCACAATAATCAATATGTGCCAGCGATATTTCAACTTGATTCAGGCCATATCCAGAACCTATTTACAAGTATTTAAATTAAATACATCCTGAAGTATACACTACGTACAAAGTATGAAAAAAGGAAATTACATACTCTGGAAGGATGGAGTGGTTTGGTTTGAAATGAACATTACATAAGATAAAAGATTCTGCCATTTACATTTCATGTCTTGATGACCCCTTCCAAAAAGTCCTTCTCAACCATCTCTTCAATTTTTTGCCTCACTTTGCTAGATAAGGTCTTTTGGTTCTCCATTTTGATGTCTTTGTTGGGAAAAGAGTTTGGGTAAAGCATGGGGCTCCCTGAATGGCCGATGCTCCTGCTGGTGACTTTGCTGTTGAAGACTTGGCTCAGGACATGGAAGAAGGGGAGGAGCTGCTCAATGCTGCGGACGGCGCAGAGGGTCAGGAGCAAGTGGCCGGGTTCCCAGTTCAGAATCCTCCCTGAGATGTCCTCTTCTGGATTTTTCTGTAAGCAGCAAGAGAAGAGTCAGGACCAGGCTTGATAACGTTTTTCCAAATTCACCATCTACACATTTTCACCAGCCACCAAAGCCAGCACATATTGATTTTACCAACTCACAAATGAAGATAATGAAACTTCTTTAACTAAATTTTCTCATCCAAGTCAGCGCTACTTACGAGTCTAATTGTTAAGAAGCAAATCATTCCAGCTGAGATCACTGAATGGTTCAATTAAACTTGTTCCACTTATTTTAATGAAGTACTAAATGATGGAGGAGGGGAGAAGTGAAGTTGTGCAGTGTAACAGTCTTATTACTATGAGGCTTAAAAATCCCACCTGGTCTTGAATTATCCTACCCTTTATACGTCTCCCTGCAATAACTCGGGGAACTGTTTAGCCTTCAGCCTTTAAGGGGGAAGAGAAGCCTTGTTGGTGCACATGGTTGTACATTCTAGTTTTCTAAGGTTTCCGGATAATCTGAACAGCAGTTATAATTTACCCACAATTTAGTACCTGAAACAGATTTTTTTAAAAATCAAACGGAATACCTTTGCCCTTTTTCGTAACAGCTTTGCTAATCGGACAACATATGGTTTGAATTCTCTCTGGTGGGTGCCTTGTCTTCGCACCTCCAACCCGGAATCGTCTGAGGCTTCTGGGATAAAGGCCCACCGGTACCTGTTAAGAGGAAGAACAAATCCACTTCTGAACTACTTTGCATATTCAGCAAGCAAGATTTGGAAAGAATCCCTACTCCTGTATTACTGGAAGTATTCATATCCAGTGCTACGTCCAAGCTTATCTTGATACCCAGGACACTAACATGCAGAGAAAAAACATAATGCTGAATTAATACGTAAGGACTTTGATCAGATAGGAAGATCTGCTATTTTTCAAGACAACATTTTGTATCTCCTGTGAAATGGCAGTAACAGTTTTGTTTCAAAAGAATCTCTATCTGTGCTTATTGAGGCTTTATTCAATCGTGGGGGGGCAATTGGGCCACTACCTGCAATCCCCTTCTCTGTGAAGAAAACTAAATTAAAGTGTCTTCACTTATAGCTGTCAAGCCTCTGTTTGAACACGGTGAATAAAGGGAGGTGGGCCATTGAACCCAATAACTGGTTGCACTTTTTACTACTTTACTATTGGGAATTATTTTCCTAATATAACTTTACAGAAAAAGAGGACATCCTTAGAAGGCAGAAGATAGCTTCTTTCATGCCTCCACAAAAAGAAGCATCCCTTTCAGAACAGTTTTCTCCCATCAAATATATTTCTAGCATTTCTGGATTTTACTTACATCTGAAACTGAGGAAGGTTCTCGGAAGGTAAAGCAAGGGCCAAATCCAGAAATTTACAAGCTGACAAATAAAGATTCAGCCATCTCTGACTGTTGTAGGATGTAGAAAATCCATTGCCTCCCGTATATGTTGTTTCCAGCCCAGCAACAGATGGACCTGAAGTTCTGCAACCAAATGAAATTAATATATAAAAACTGCTGGCATGCTTTACAAATGAATACTGACCTCACATCTCAACAGCATTTCCCTTAAAAAAGTAGTAAGCCTATGTTTATATTTGAACTTTCCTTTGGGTAAATGAGCTTTAATACTGCCGATAAATGAATTTTGGTATATCACTCGCAGTTGAACATACGGGAAAGGAGTTCACACAATGAAGAAATGTTACCATTGGCAAGGCAGGTGAACTGACAAATTAATAAAATGAGAAGAGAACAAATGAATAGAGAAATGCTGGCTCAGTGAATTAGTTTAAGTCCGGCATCTCTGCTAACCATCTGTGTAAAAATCATAAGCACAAACCAAAGGGCTAATTGTCTACTGATTTGTTCAAAACTATAGGAGTTTTAGAAGCAGCAGCAAGTCACAGACGAGGTTTTGGATCTCCACACACAAAAGAAAACTCCACAAATCAGGAGCCAAACAAAATGCAATCAAAATGCAAATCAACTCAATGGCAGGAAGTGGGGCGGAATCACTCCCAAATTTTTAATGAAAATGCAAAATAAAGCCATACGTTGTATTTGGAATATGTATTTATGTTGGCTGCATGTCTATTTCTGTTTCTGGGGAAGACAGGCAAGAAAGCAAAAACTGACGAAACTGCTAAGGCTCAGACATTGAATATGGCTCTGAATCAACAATGCTAACAATCTGCAGAAGAGTGTTTAAACCAGACAGACAAAAAAGACCCATCACATAACTGGCTTTCGCCTTGCTTCTTATAATCTTATAATCAAAAATCACAAATAACTATAATAAGTGCATTTCAATTCATTAGCTTTTCTTGCTCATTTTAGTCCTTAGCTAAAATAATCGGATGTTTTTGACAGGATGCCCCTGTAATGCAGGCATGAGTCAGATTTGGCCGAGTAATGTAAAAATGAGATGAACGACTTCTTTATTGTGGTTTATTATTAGCACAGATTATGTTATTCAGTCTGGTTGGAAAAGTCTTTTCCCACCTATTAAGCATAAAATAATGTTCATTTAAAATATCAGAATATCTTTTAGCAGCGTTTAACTTACTATGCAAACAAGAATGAGCAAATCACAGTGACTCTACCTTGAGATATCTTCATCAGCTGTGAGCTCCTGTTCCATAAGTAAAAATACTTGGACCTGAAGGTAAAAAGAACGAAGCACACATATTGTGAATAAACAGAAAAAAACGCATACTTATATTCTGTATTTCCATCTTTGAGGCACTGAAGGGAGTTATCAATGTTAAATATAATGTCAACCACTAAACCACTGTACATCATTGCCCCTTTCAATGCAACCCTCCACATGCCCAGTTGTGAACGGCAGCCCTTGGGCTGCGCTACCTTGATGATCAAGTCACATTGTGCAAGAGGGATGAACTGGATAACGTTTAACATTCTGGCTGCTCAAATTCACAGTTCTGTTTAATAGTGTAAAAGCACCAAGAATGATGCGTGGTTAGCATCCCTTTTTCATAAAAGAGGAAAACATATATTTGACAATTTGTACCTCCATGTTTATCCTGACAGCAAAATAGGCATAATGGTTGGACACTGTACTGAGAGCTCAGTGCAAGCCCTTTCTCACTGACAGGACCTCTCTGGGGGAATGTTAGTTCAGTCAGTCAGACTCGCCACACTCATCGCACAGGGTTCTTGTGGGCATAAAATGAGCAAATAATGGAACCAACAAAGCTGCCTTCAACTCTCAGAGGAAAGCAGAACATAAATGTTAAGATAACGTAATAATTTTGATACTGATATTGATCCATATAGAAATGGCTAAATTCTATAATAACGAAAGAAGTACATTGATGAAAGCATCCTAGTGATTCAGCCCAGGAGAAATGATGGGCTGTTATCTTTAACAATCTCCTGGATAGCTTAAAACCAATATGGAGAAATTCTTAGGTCTTCTAAAAAAAAGGGGCCTTCTTTGCCCAATTGTGGATGCAAAGCGGAACTCACCAGTTCTGTGATCATAGTAGGCCAAAGTGAGGTAAGATGCTGTGGAGACATTCTTAAAAGCAAAACTCTGAAAAACAGGAATACTTGGGAGTGAAGGGTAGGCACTTGGGGCAGGCGGAGACTTTCAACCAGTCTTTCTAAAACAGAAAAGGTTACAAGGATCTGTCAGAAAACAATCACAGCTGATATCCAGAGCTGCAACCTGCTTCAAACATCTGTAATCGGTTAAGAATCTGCATCTAATAATATAAATTAATTTTACACAATGGAACATGTAGAAGAGACTTTAGCCAAGCTTAAATACTCATTGTTCTAAACTATGAGGCAAAAAAGATAACACAAGTTAAAACTATGATTCAGGACACTTTGCTCCAAAATAGGCCTACTCTATAACACAAATTTGGATATATATATTTTTAATGTCAAATTGAGGCAATAGCAATAGCAGTAGACTTATAGCAGTAGACTTATATACCGCTTCATAGGCCTTTCAGGCCTCTCTAAGCGGTTTACAGAGAGTCAGCATATTGCCCCCAACAATCTGGGTCCTCATTTTACCCACCTCGGAAGGATGGAAGGCTGAGTCAACCCTGAGCCGGTGAGATTTGAACCGCTGACCTGCTGATCTAGCAGTAGCCTGCAGTGCTGCATTTAACCACTGCGCCACCTTGGCTCTTCAAGAGATTTGTTGCAAAAAGCAGCAATGAATTTCTCCTTCCTGGCCTGTGGTCCCCTGCTCTCAAAAGTCTCCAAACTCACTGAACCAGATTTGTGAATTGAAAGGAAATCCATTCGACTTGCATCACTGGTTTAGTGACCAGCTGTTATGAAGCCTAAATTTAGAGTTTTATTTATCCCACATTGCCTAAGCAAGTAGTAGCACGTGGCTGATCTTATCTGGGATAAGAAGTCAAATAGACTTTGACCTGGTTGGATGGAAGATTATCAAAGAGAATCAGTTCAGTAAGATACGTAGATATAAAACGAAAGTGCGCATACACGAACACATGCATATACAATATATATCAGAAGATCATGGGCAAACTACTTGTATAATATTGCCAGTAAAACTCCATGGCTTTTATTCATGAAGTTACAAGCTTGATTGGAATTACCTTGTATATCTGGAAGATATTTCTGATACTGATCCACTTCACTGCTAAAAATGGCAAAGGCCAGCCTCTTCAGGAGCATAGCACGCTGTTCTAGTTCAACATCCCGATTAGCAAACAGGTTGAGAGAACTGCTCTGAGCTACCGCCACACGAGCTAAAAAAGAAAAGGTGCAATTTTGGCAATGCTTTGGGAAAGAGAGAAGCTTTTTGAAAATAATGTTATGTATTGCATGAATGTTACCGATCAGAATACTTTAAATCATTGCCATAGATGTGGTACTACTCGTGGTCTTATATATAACAGAGTATCAAACACCCACAATCAAATGGAATAATTAATTGGGCATTGGGTGGAAATTAACATAACTTTAGAGTGAATGCTCAATCAAGTGCTTGCTAACTTTTCAAGAGAAGGAAAATTTGCAGTAATTATCACCCCAATGCTTGTTTCCTGGCTGAAATTTGAACTAGATTGTTGCATGAGCACCAAAGGAACCAAACTTCACCGCTCAGAAACTAACCGTGGATCTCGCACAGAGCAAAAAAGTTAGACTCACTCATCAAATCTCTAAAAGTGGTTTTGTCGTGTGTCATCAGATTGTCCATAATGGCTCTCCAACTAGTATAAGAAGAAAAAATGATAGTTATTTTAAAAAAATAAAAGCATAGTATTTTATTTTTGATTAAACAAAAAGAAAGAATGACTGTTACAAAGTTCTCTCAGAATTTGGCACTGTGTATCAGAAAAACATATCGGACAGTAGAAAGCAGAGGTGGGTTCCTACCAGTTCGCACCTATTCGGTAGAACCGGTTCGTCAAATCTACCGAACCGGTTAGAAGAGGTTCCACCAGTGGACCCGGAAAGCAGGCCACACCTACAGAAGAGGTTCCAAATTTTTTTGAAACCCACCACTGGTCCTTGGATATGATTATTCTACACTATCATGCTCATATTTATAAAACTCAGTGCCTCTGTGAAAGGTAAGGATGACTACTGCGTTTGTGGTGCAATCAGAACATTGCGTGTGTTGAAGTTGTTTTAACGCAAACCAAAGATGCCTTTTAAAAAACAAGTTTACATCATATTCTTATGCATGCCAGTGCTGTGTGTGAGGTAATTTAAGGTGGTTCTGACAAGTGTCGGCATCTTCATATCCGTTCACATGGGTGGCAAGCCACTCCCATCTGGTCACATGGGCGGCAAGCCACTCCCACAAAGGAGGCCACACCCACAGAGTAGGTTCGAACAATTTTTGAAACTCACCACTGGTAGAAAGTTAAGGCTTCAGCAGTCGTGAATAGGAGGGAAGGTACCCAAGTGTACAAGTAGTGCTCAATTTACAAGCCTGTGCATTACAGCCTAAGTCATGACGGTCATTAAATAGGTTACTCATGTGACTCACCTGATTTTACAACCTTTTTTGCAGTGGTAGTTAGCAATAGGACTTAGACTGATATAACGCTTTATAGCCCTCTCTAAGCAGTTTACAGAGTCAGCAGCATTGCCCCCAACAATCTGGGTCCTCATTTTGTTAAGTGACTGCAGCAGTCATTAAGCCAACCGATTGTTCAGTATGGGCTGGCTTTGCCAAAAACTGGAAGTAAACGTTAGTTTACGTCAATCAATCAATCAACGTGATAATGTGACTGTAAGCAAATACGCCATCTAAGATGCGAATTAGCTGCTTTACAAAAACTTAAATGGGTGAGCAGCTCATTACTGTACTCCCACCAAAATAGGGTTTATAAGTGTGTTGGTCATCAGGTTTCTGTTTTATTTGTTTCACAAGAATATTTGGTTTTATTTTCCAGATACTGATTTCAAATAAGAGCAACAAAGAAGTCTTACTGATTCACGCAAGAAGCATCCATCTGAAAGAAACTGGCATCCATGAAGAGATCAAAAGCTTCCTTCTTCCATGCTCTCCTGGTATACTGATATCCACTCAGACTGCTCAAGAGTTGGACACAGGCTCGGTAACTGGGTGCATTATGGGCACTGGAAGAAGAACGCCCCCCCATCTCATGTTACTATAAATACAGAATGTTTCTGTGAAAAACAATCTGAAAACACCAGCTTTACATGATTTCAGAATTATTTTTTGCTGATAAAATGCATAGCAGCACGGTCCACTACGGCTTGTCACTAACAGTGCCTCCCTCCCTTTCTTCCTCCTTTCTTCTGCAACACTCTTCTGCTGATCTTGGGGCCTCACGAGATCTTGTTTTTTTCTGGCTTAGAGGACCGGGACAAAATATGGGGCAAGGGGGACCGTGCGACTTTTTGTAGTACTTTGCAAAGATACCTGTGGTTGCGAAGATAAGGCACAACGTAGTGCATTATATTTACAAGAAGTGGAATAACCCTTTCCTTCTCATCACTATAGAAAACCATGTCCAGAAGATGAGCCAAAACCTAAAACAGGAGAGGAAAAACATCACAACTTTCCTTATCAATCTATGAGTTACTGTTTAAAATGTTTTAATTCTTTTAAGTGAAAACACAGCAAAGGATGATTTTCAAGATTCTACACGCACACTTCAAAATGTGAATTTATAAAATCATAAATACAAGACAGATGATGTAAAAGCCTACTTCCTTTTCATGTCAATGAATATACAACCATATACCTACAGGCATGGCACTGACTTAAATTAGTCCCTAATGTGTATTTTTTTCCCTGCATTGCTTTATAAAGATGAGAATGTACTTAGAAAGCTTGGAAATACAATGTGTTGTAAATGCGTTTTAGAGAAGATAACCAGATATGTTAAAATTTTGAAAACGTGGAAGATGTAACCAAATTCTGTAAATCTATACTTTACATTCTGACGAATGTACACTAACGAATGTTTGTGCCATCTCAACTACCAAACCATCCTTCATAATAACTTGTATGGGTTTAAAATCTAAGCAGGATTGGATTTGGTCAGTTCTTGTCACAGAATAACAGTGTTGGAAGGGACTTTGGAAATCATCACCCTTTTCTTGGGTGAAGACCGAAATGTCAGAGCTGTAGGCTAGACTGGGGAATTACAAAAAATACTGGAAGGCAGAACTAAGTCACTTCCAACCACTGCTGAGGAAATTACATGGGCAAACTAATGAAGCCACCAAAAAATGAGTTTGATTCACAGAATATTTAATTTTTTATGATTGGTTTCAATTAAATCAACTTCAATCATGGTTTCTGTAGCTAACTTCTTTAAAACAGAAAAAGTTAACTATTAATTACAGTTATAAGACTGATTGTAGGACTAAACATAATTATCCTTTTCATAAGTTTACACAAAGAAAAAAAATTGCAGAATTATCTTCACTGATGCCATAAACGCCTTCACATTCCTATTTCATCTCTTTCTGTTCATAATAATGAAAACAGGAAACATTTGCTTTTGCTCCAAGCTACATCTAAGATCCAAAATCAGACAAAAAAAGCATAAGAGAGAGAGGTGGAATGAAGGGCAGAAAATATTTTCATGTCTATGAATCATAATTTTCCTTTGAGTCAACATAAAAACTCCTAAGGTCCATTCAAGAAATGTGTAATTATCTGTTACTGCATTACGTATACAATCAAGAACTACAAAAACACTTACTTCTGACAATAGCGTTAAGGCATGGACACTATACACGGATGGAGTTATGCTTGAGGTTTCCAAAGCTGGATACAACATATCTAAATTAAACACATGAAAAAGAAAGAAATGCTGTTTGTAAAGATGCAACCACGCCATTCTCACTTTGAATATTGGAAAGGTTTGTGCTAGAGTTAAACCATAGTGATGAGATTATTTTAATGACAACGCTCCTGCTCCAAATTATATTTAGTTCATGCTTTTGTAATTCCAGTCAGATGTTCAGATGAACAACATCATCCACAACAAACAGTAAAAATCACCTTCAACATCAGACTCCAGGTTGTTTCCATCAACCATTATTTTGGGAGAAGGCTTAACCTCTAAATTTCGCCTCAGCCAGGTTGTCTGTTCCAGGGATGAGCCTGCAATTGCTCCGATGGCATCTACTATTTTGTGTGTTACATCCTGGTGAGGTGGCAAATAAGCAGAAGTAAAAGAAAAATTCTTATGAATAATATATATTTAATATATTACTTGATTTAATCTCTCTTCTGCAGAAGTAATGAATAATCTCAGTGAGACAATCCTGTCCTTTGTGGAATGCCATTATTTGCTGCTTTCTTGTGACATCCCAAGCCCTTATTTCTAATTACAAAATCTAGCGTAATTATGAATATTAAATGCTTCAGCGATTTAAAGTGTCTGAAACACTTTAAAGAAAGCCAACTCAATAAACTGTGAAAACCTACTTTGTGGCACGGTGAATTAGAAATATACATAAACCTAACTGAGGCTTTGACAATGTCATTGACACAAAGGTTTTTTCCTAAGACAAAAATCAACTGGCACATGAAATTGAAACAAAACAAAAAATAGGCATCAGTGTAGCTCACATGTTATGAGAGAAGATAGCAATTCTAAAAAAAGAGAACCCAACGATGATTCAGGATTTAAAAATTGTCAAAAAAATAAAAAGGGTGAGAAAAACAAAACAAGCATTTTCTTGGTAATTAGCCTACATACTTTACATTATTTTTCGCATTATACTTGATTTCAAAAATAGCAGTTTCTATAGATCTCTTACCTGTAGATCTCTCTGGTCCTTCTTATTATCCAGATTTGGATTTTTCATAATAAACTCGTTTAATACACTTTAAACAAACAAGAAAGAAAAGGAAAAACATTAATGTCTTGCTTCAAGTTTTAGAAAAAGGGATTTCAAGGGAAGAGATGTTTCAGAAGCCTAGGAAATAGAAGGGAAGGCTCATGGAAAGGCAGCAAGGATTAAGCCAAAGAACATATTCACAGCCCTTTAGATTCCACACTTGGTCATCCTTAGGAAGCTATATCCTAAGAAAAGATGCTGTCATTGATTTTAGCAATAAATGTGGGGTATACATTTTTATAATTTAATCCAGTGGTTCTCAACTTTTTCTTCTTTTTGGAAAAAGTTGAGATAACCTGATAAAAATTACTCAGTAAATAATTTGGGTTCAAAGAGATGGTCTTTAATCAATTCTGTCTAGCACTATTTTGGATTTCTGCATGCTGCTATGATGACAAATACTTTCAACTCATATTTAAACTCATGTAATTGAACTGGTCTTGAGCTAAAGGAACAACAAGACACAGCGGAGACATTCTCACTTTGAACATTGCAAAGGTTTGTACTAGAGTTAACCCTAGTGATAAGGATTATCCATAACATTTGCAAGATTTCAAATTGCCTTGAAAGTTTCTAGTCCTCCCTACACCTGGAAGACTAAAAACTGTGCTCAATATTAAGTAGTGATCTAATTTTCAATACGAAAGACCAACATTTCTTCTAGATTTTTCAAAAGGAAAATTAACGGTGTCTATGGTCACAGAATGACTCACCCAAGTATTAGAAACTGCCCTGGAGCTGGAAGGCCGAGTGGTATGGAATCCTTTAGAAGGAGCAGCAAAGAGGCCCAGCTGTCTACTAAATTGGAGACGGGGATTCTACAGGAAAGAAAAAGCCACATAATCATATCTAAAGGATTTTCATTATTATGTTTAGAAGGGCTATCTAGAGTTGAGTAAATGAAATAATGTTGCTCTACTTGTTTTAAAATATTTTACAGTTAATATAGAACTGAGGAAATATGAAGCTCCCTGGTCAGATGGGAGTTCTGATTTTTAAACAAGTGTTTAATCTTCTAAAATCTGGAATTCAGCAGTTCAATTCCTTCCTTAGTGCTTGCATCAATCATCTCAGAATTCTCTGACTTTAACAGAACTGTTACGCAAATGTGACCTTCTAAAATAACTTGATACTACTGAAAGGGATGCTAGAATAGAAAACCTACCTCTGGATGTACGTAAAGAAAAACTGCAACATGCAGACTTCCAATGAAAGATGCTTCTAGAAAGATTTTGTTAAAAAAGAATTAAGAAATACACATTACTGTTCCAAGCCTACAAGTAGCTGTCAGTTCTGTAATTAAAAGATAACTAATTTTGCTGTGACTTTTTTTAAAAATCAGCACAATTTTGTTACATTTGAATGGAAGAAAATGTGTCAGCAATTATGAATATTTTAAAGCGATTTTTCTCTTAGTTTCCTTTTTTTCTGGAGGTGGAACATTAATTTTGCCTACAGAAAATTGGATTTAGAAATCAATGTATTCTTTCAAAAACAATTTTCTCAGGAGAAAGGCAAATGAAGAATTATATCTATTAACAGAGCAAAAGTTTTATGTAAACTGGAAAATGTTCATCTCAAACTAGTACGTTATTATTTTTAAAACAACACTCATTTTCATTGCAAAACACAAAAGCAACTGGTTCTTTACTCTTCATTAATGCATTTTTAATGCAAGGAACAGTAGTTACAATAGCAATTAATTAATTACAACAACTATTATAAAGTTTAATTAAAGTCATTTTCACGCATGCATGGGTATAGGTCATCCTCATTTAACAATAGTAATTGGGGCTGGAATTTCTATTGCTAAACGACACAGATATAAAGAGTGGTGTCACATGATCATACTACTTAGCAATGGCAATTCCAATTGGCTGATAAGCAAATCACAGGTGTTTAAGTCCTCACATGATCACAACATTGGCTTCCAATGTTGAGCCGAGGTGGCGCAGTGGTTAAATGCAGCACTGCAGGCTACTTCAGCTGACTGCAGTTCTGCAATTCGGCTGTTCAAATCTCACCGGCTCAAGGTTGACTCAGCCTTCCATCCTTCCGAGGTGGGTAAAATGAGGACCCAGATTGTTGTTGGGGGCAATATGCTGACTCTGTAAACCGCTTAGAGAGGGCTGAAAGCCCTATGAAGCGGTATATAAGTCTAACTGCTATTGCTATTGCTATATTCCTGCTGGCTTCCCCACTGACTTTGCTTGTGGGAAGCTGGCAGGGAAGAGATAGCAAATTGTGTGACCATATGACCACAGAATGTGGTGGTGTCAGAAATCTGCCAATGCCCAGATTGCAATTTTGTGACCACAGGGACATTGTGACAGCTAGAACTGGTTAAGAACTGGTTGTAATTATCACTAGTCAGCATGGTCATAAATTCAAACAAAAACAGAATGAGAGGTCATTAATCTAGGACAGGGGTGTCAAACTGGTGGCCTGTGGGCTGGATGTATCATGTGCAGGCCACGCCCACCCCAGCTTCACGAAGGGAAAAATGTCGCGATACATCACATAATGGCAACGTGACACTGTGAATTTGACACATCAAATGAATGAAACATCAAATCTTTTCTTGCTAATTATCCCAGAGCACTCCAAAGGGCAGGGAAGTAGGGGGAGAGGGCTCTAAGCTTTGTCCTTTTATCCAGCTTCCTTATGAATCGAATTATGGAAACCTTTCCTAGTCTTTGGATTTCACTCAGATACTTGGGGTTGCATTCTTCTAATGCTATAAAGCAAAGTTGAAGTAAAAGCTTAAGCACAGTTGCAATCATACGATTCTTCACTTAATCACCATTTTACTTAACAACTCCCAATTGTGGTTGCTAAATGAGGACTACCTGTACTGAAATTGTGTGAACCATTAAAATATTGTTTTAATGGTTATGTCATACCTTGTCCTTGGCAATAGCTGGTGGTTGCTTTAAGACTTCTTTCACTGTTTGCATGACAGTTTCAGTTCTCATAACACTGATGGAACGAACCAGCTCCACCAGCAGGAGCTGTTCTTCACTGGCACTAGGAATCACCTGATAAGTAAAATTCCACCACTGGCATTGAATCTCAGAGAGTTGTCACGACCATTGCAAAGTCACTTGTAAGAATTAGGCTGCAACCATATGCCACCTTACTTTGGTATAAACACTACTGATATATAGTGTTGCATCAATGGCTGAATTAGCATTTTGAGACTACTTGGATTAAAAGCAAAGAACTATACATTAATTTTTAAAAAGTTAGATATTTGTTCAAGTAGCCAAATTGGCTGTATTATTTTTACACACCTATATTCTCACAAATGCATTACTTCCATCATGTACCACCCTTAAAAACCAACCTTCAACTCCAGTTTTACTCAAAACATTTCATAATTCTAGCTTTTTACTTTATTGTAATACTTTCCCTAAACCGACAAGCGTATAATAAACTTTCTGACATGCACACATTTTTATTAATTTATTTAAGACTAGCTATTCTATACATTTTTCAACATTTTTGCAGCATCATTTTTTTGTTTTTTTCAACACCACCACTTATAGCATTCATTTTTTCCCCTCCATAGTTCAACATATCACTATTATTCCAATATAAATCTCCTTCCAATATCTGTCATTCTAAATTTCATCTTGAATCATTTGATACTTTTATTTTTAAATTTGGTTAATTCCTCTAGAAGTTCCCTGCTTAACTCTTTTCACCCACTCCCAAAACAATTTTTTAATTCCATCAAAATAATTCTGTATTTTGTCTTTTCTTAATTCTTGGCTCTCTTTGTGTGCAGTTTTTTGCAACTGTTTTTTCTTAAACACACTTTATACAACACTTTTCTCTCATCCTCATTTTTTGAAGCAGTCATTCTCTTACATGCATTTTTCTCACTTGCAGTTTTTTCTATTTCCTTGTTTTACCAGATAGCCAGTTTTATGTTTCTTTTTAGCACAACTTCACTCACTTCTGTGGCATTCTGTAACAGAATTCTCTTTATTCTATGAATCTTGTGGAAGTTGGCATCTTTGTCTCTTGTGTCTTGTAAGACTTCTTCAGATTGGCCGTCACTGACTACCTCAAAGTATACTGATATTTCTCAAGTCATAAAAAGTGGAAAGAATTTTCCTTTTTTTTAAATGATGCAAAATGAATGGAAGCAATACTTATGGAATCAAGAAGTGACATCACCCTAGCTGTTTGGGTCGGGTGCAGAGGTGGGCTTCTGCTGGTTTGGACCAGTTCGCCTGTACCAGTAGTTCCAACCACAGCTGGGCCCGCCCACCTGCCCCAGCACTATCCCGTCCTATATCTCTTACTCCCTGGCTCTCTCACCCCGCCCATGAAGCCCAGCTGATTTCTGTGCCTCACCTGCTCTACTCACCACGTCTGCCCAAGAAGGTGTGCTGGAAGCCACATGCATAAAATCACCGTGTGTTTGAAGCCGCGCACAAGCACGGAAGGTGTGCATGCGCTCACATTTTTGGTTCTGCACTAGGTGAACCGGTTGTTAAATTATGTGAAGCCCACCTCTGGTCAGGTGGTATAGACCAGGGGTGTCCAAACTTGGCAACTTTAAGTCTTGTGGACTTCAACTCTAACAGCTCTAACTGTCTGAGGAATTATGGGAGTTGAAGTCCACAAGTCTTAAGCTGCCAAGTCTAGAGACCCCTGGTATCCTAGCAAAGAGAAGGAACTTTACTGTTATGTATTTGATTGTATTCAATAACTGCAATCAGAACACCAGTTCAGTGAACTCCATCAGATTCAGAGTTTCATACACAGATATCACAAACAATATATTTTTTATCATGGCACAGTTTCTCAATCTGCCTACTAAGCTAAATAAATGAAAGAAGCTAAATAAGCCTATTAAATAAAACTTAGGAAACTCATACACTGAACTCATCTTAAACAAGCCCATCAGTTAATATACCTTAGTCCTTGAAGCTTGTTTATTTTGTTTCCTTTCATTCCACACAAATGCAATAGCTGCCATGAAGTGAACACCATGGTTCATTGAAATCGGACCAAGCAATTCAAGAATTTGCTGCCTTAAATTCTGTAATACATAAAATATACTAAATTTAGAGAAAAACAAAACAAGAACCTAACAGCTCATCTAGAGCAATATACAATTATACAATGAAAGAAAATACTGAGAAATGTAACTTGGACCATTTCTCTTTTGGAACACGAGAGAGGAAAATATTTTAGGGCAAGCTATTTCTGTGCACTATTTTTTAAAAAAGTCTTGAATTCTTTATTGCTATGCAAATCTAATGAATTTTCTGGCACAATCCAAGTGTCTCCTGAAAATATACCTAAGAAAATAACCATGATGTGACATGAAGTCTTAATGAACAATCAGGTTCCGCGGTTGGAAATAAATCAGGATCAGAAAGAAGAGAGTTGGCAATATGTTTTGCATTATAATTTAACATGACAGGTAAAAAAAAAAAAAGCTATTGCTATTTGTTCCTATAAAATAGAAAAGACACTATGAGAAAGTGGAAGAGTACAAAAGGGTCAAAACCATGATGGAGATTTTTATGCTCAAATCATTATTGTATTGGTTATGGTTATGTGTACGGTTAACACAAACACAGTTTGGTGAAATGTCTGAGATGTCCCTAGTGCTCTCTGAGCTTGGTTGTTTTCTTGCAGACCTTTTATTACCAAAACTATGTAACATCATCAGTGCTAGTCCTAATTTAGGTAATGAAACGCCTGCAAGAAAAAAACCAAGTTTAGAGATCACCAAAGATTCCTTATTTCAACCCCGAGCTACAAATATTCTCCTTTATTAGGAAAATGTGTCAGTGGCATTTTTGCATATATACTTTTAGCTTTTGTAGCCCTTGAAACATAAAGGTCTCTAGATGGAACCGAGGGAAGTTTTGCCTATAGGGGCTATTTGATCAAATAAATCAACACCAGCCTTTAAATGGGTTTACCTCGTAGGTTATCATAAGAAGAAACATCTATGTTACAACTGTTTTAGATTTTTTTTAAAAAATCCCAATACTGGGATCATTTGGTAGTACAAGGTCCTCTCTCACATACACACAAACTATATTGCACAGTATGCAGACATTACATTGCTTTTTGGAAGAATGATTAAATATTGTGATCCTGTCAAGATCCTGGCACTGATTATTCAAGGATTAAAAACAAAATATGGGTATGAGGTTTTTGGCAGGTTTTTGACTCTTGGTGAGCGCTCGGAGAAGTCCCTGGAGTTTTCCTAACAAGATTTTTCAGCAGCCATTTGCCCTTGCTTTCTTCCTAGAGAGGAGAGTGACTTGCCTGGAGTCATTCAATTCAGCTTTGTGCCGAGTTCTAAGCTCCAGAACTTCCTGCCTCTAGTCTGACATTTTAACCAGTATACCAAACTGGCTCTGTTATTCAAGTATAACATACACTAGTGAACAAAATCATTTGTACACACAATTCTGGTGTTCTAACCTTTGTTGACCCAAGATTAATTGTGGTTACAGATGCAGCTGCAGCAGAAGCTGGTTTCTCTGAAGAGTCTGCCTGGTACAGGATGCTCCACAAAAGTGTGACAGAGGACATGATAATGTGAAGGATAGACAAGATCCCACTGCGTGCTTCAAACATGTGTTTCTGATCGACATTAACCATAAGCTAGTAACAAGGAAGAGAAAAACATAATCAATTATCATCAGGGATATTAATTTAAAGGAATCCTTTTCCCTTTTTGTATTCTCTTCCCACCTGGTTTCCCCCCCCCCTCCATTCTGTTTCAGGCAGCATTAAACCATCATTGAATTTACATGTTAACCAGAATTATTTTCAGACCAGTTTGTAACAATAGTATGAAATTAGTTTCAAGATCCGATAGGATACAGATGCGATGCAATTCTAACAATAATTGTTACCAAGTTTAAATCGGAAAATGAAGTACTTCATCCAAATCAAAACAGATCTTATCAAAAGAAAACATGTCTTATCTGTTTATAATTTACTGAAATCCTGAATTCAGTTTCAATTAAAGATTGAAATTGGGTTCAGCAATTCCAAAACCGAATGTCTCAAATTCTGTAATTCATAAAAGAGTGCTTTAATATCAAACTGTATTCATAACATTATGCTACTTATATACCCCAAATGTAAATGAAAATTGCTCTTGTAAGATTAGGTGTGAGATCAAGATCTCGCAACATAGTAATAAATTGCACGTGATGATATTCGTCCATTGTGTTTGAAGATGACCTTAACATCTAACAGGTTTTGGGCTGCGGGGTGTCCTCAGGTGGCTGGTAAGGCCTATATGGGCATGAAATGTTCTGCCACATGTTGGGCAGACATGTGTTAGTATCATTGTTGCAGCACTTGTAGCTCTGGCTTTGCAGAGTGATGAGATCAAGATCTCGCAACGTAGTAATAAATTGCACATACATAATCAATGACATATACATAAAGAGTTCGGAATATGCCAAATAAGGTTGTCTGTTTTAAGAGTTATTTCTTAGGGTCAATGGACTAGCTTGCACAATGCACAGGCTGAAACAAATTATTAGGAATGGCAAAGGACAAATAAGAGCACAGTGACAGCTGGAACAAAAAAAACCCCCTAACTTAAAAATCTAAGGAGGTTTACCTGATGATACTGTGTGGATGGGTCAAGTAAGCAATAATGAATAATTGTTGTGATGCCTTCCAAAAGAGTGAGCATCATATCTGGTGGAGTAACCGATGCCATCCAAAGAGGCCTAAAAACAACAATTAATCTTGTTACAATTTTGAAATGCACTTACAAAATCCCCCCTTTTTTTAAAAAAAAAAAAGTGCCAAGGGAAAAAAGGAGAAAACGAAATACATGCCTACTGTCGGATAAGCCCATTTCGTATCTGTATTGCTGAATCAGATTATCCAGGTTCCTGCAAAGCTGTAGGGTCACCGAAATTACCACTCTTTGGAGCACCTTCCCCATGTAAGGCAGAGAAGCGGTGATTAATCCTATCCATTGGGGATGCATTTTACAGGCACAATGCTGGTGTAATGCTCTTATTACAGCACAAAGAAACATGCCTTGGGAGGTTATGGGCTGGGCGTGTAAATACTGAAGGGAAGCCATTGGCTGTTGAGGATTGATGTGCTCCAAGTCGGTTACCACAAACTCAAAGCCCGCCTCGTTCTCCTCAGGCACGGTCATCACTTTGTGCTCCAGTACAATGAGCCGCTGGAGGACTTTTAAAAGCTGTGACTGGAGAGTGCTACCATTATCCAACTCGTCCTCAGAAAAGTTGATTAGACTGTCTTCGGAGAAACCTTCTTCAACAGCCCCTATATTTTTCCCCGCCATCTTCTCACTATGCCACTTCTGGACACTGAAGATAGAGGACAGCAAACAATGCAGAATCACCTTCTGGACCTTGCATTTGGACAGCATGTCCGAAATGAAACTGGGGAATCCTTTGGTGGAGCTCTCCACCACTTTTGCAAGCTCGGCAAAAAGAAGGGACAGGATTTCGATGCTCATCATTTGCATGTTCCGGTTCCCTATCAGGTCCTGCGAAGAGACTTTCACGTGGGTCGGGTAGTGGCTCCTCATGTAATACAAGCAGAGAGAGATGAGGATCTCGATGTACATGGAACTTCGAAAGCTGTGGTTTGAGTCTATTGGGATGTGGCTGTAAAAGTCTTTGCCCATGACAGATATGCGATGCCTGGCCAGAAGATTCTGAAGTAAGGAAAGCTGCGGGGTATAGGCATTATTGACGCTGGTGGTGGAAATGGCATTTACAAAAGCAGAAGGGTTGGTTTTCAAGATAGCTTTAATGGCAGAGAAAGAATACAGGGTCCTCGAGGAGTCATATACTTGGAGGTACAATAGGACATGTTGATATAAAGGATGTATGTTAAAATGGGGAGATTTCCGTGCCCCCGGCGACCCCGCGTCACTCTCAATCTCCGAGATTTCGCCCTCTCCACAGCTATACCAATTTTCCAAGTCGAGGCCGTCGCTGAAGAAAACACTGCTTTGCTTCAGCTTCTCAGCTTGCGCTTTCTTCTTTTCTTCGTCTTTCCTTTTCGCTATTTTGACTTTGGGCTTTGCTCCTGGGTGTTTGCCAGATTCTTTCACAATGGTTTCCTTTTCTGACATTTTTTCCGGCAGTTTTCCTTTGAAGCTGAATTGGATGCTACTGTGACTTCGCTGCCTTGACTTTTCTTCTGGGGCAGTGAAAGTCTGGTCACTGAGAGATTGCTGGCTTATTGAGATGCAGGGTGATGAACTGTTCCTGGAGATTTCATTAGAAATGCTTTCAAGTCCAGTCTCAGATGAGGCAGATAGTAGCTGAGCGCTGTCGTTGCTAAGCAAACTACTTTGGCTGTCCAGAAGGTTTGGTTCTTCACATTTGGATACCTCTTCAATGGCATCTAAAGTGTTTAATGGAGTTGAAGTATCTTCCGGATATACATCTTTGTCTGACCGTGGATCTTCTGCAAGCTCCTCGGCTACCTTGCAGATCAGGTCAAGGACCACTTGCTGTATTATTTCATCTAATGAATCTCCTTTCAAGTGTTGAGAACTATCTGGGGCAGTCAGGCTTTCGGGTTCTACTTCATAGCTGAGGTTATCCCCAGCAGATGACTGGGAGCATCCAGAGTCTGAACTCTGCATTATTTCTATCTGGTTATCAGGAAGGTCAAAATCAGAGGCAGCCAAAGGAATAGTTTCACTGCTAGTGCTCAGGAGAGAGATCCTGTCACTTAAAGGGTTGACCGTAAGACTAAAATTCTCCATTTCATCTAAAGCCAGCTGCTTTTCAGTGCTCTCTTTAGTCGATATCCCACGTTCTTGACTTGATGGCATTGTGGCGAATGCTTAACAAAAAGAAAAACAAGTAGTTATGAGTATTTTTTCTTATTTGGATAGTCATTTAGAAGTTATTACCATAATTCATATAATACCTTTTTCTGCAAGACACCTTTAAGCTGTTCTTTCTGACGTAAGCTAAAAAGTTAACATTGCAATATGAGCCCAACAGGAATGAAGTGTTTAAATTACAGTTCAGTAGGTATTTTGAGTCCAGAGTAAAACTCTGTTGACAAATTCAAGAACTGCAATAGGGACAATATTAGTGTTCACTTCTGAAATGAAAGAGAAATCCTTGATTGCTATGGATATAGGAAAGATATGTAGAATTTTGGATCAAACATTCCTTTAAAAATGAGATAATATCCAATATAAAAAGAGAAAATCCACAGAAAACTCTGCTAGTGTGAAGAGTGAATGAAAGGATATGAAAGAATATTGCATTATAATAGGTATTATTTATATATTATCATGCACCTGCACACTTTTAGCAGGTCACCCTGTGGTATTTTTTAACTCCATATAACCAAAATGTTCCAATTATATAATTATATAAATCCATATGTAAAACAAAATAAATTCACTAACGTAAAATAAAAAAAACTATGATACAAAATGTTATTAAACAGTATAAAATATAAAATGCTATTTTATGCTACATTATATCAATATAATATGAAAACTGAAGATATAAATATAATAACAAATTGAGGATATAATGATAAATCAGTGGTTAATGAGGTGGTACTTACAACCACTACTATTAAATTTCTGCATAAAATGTTTTTCATTTTCATCTTCCAGATAACAGGGAGATTTATTCCAGTACCATTCAGCCTGTACCCTTTGAACAGAAATACGTTGGGTTTTTGGATGGAGAAGCAGCAAAAGCAAAGGTTCCAGGACTCTTGCAATGTCATGCCTTTGAAGGACTTGATTTAACCAGGCCTGTCCAACTGACCAGGTGGAGCCATCTAAGCTGTTAAGACTATCCAGCATGATAAACAAGGATCTGAGGAAGGGGGGAAAATCTGTATTAAAATAACAGGCCAAAAGGAAAAAAAAAAAAACAAGCTTTGAAACTCTTGTTTCCCAGCTGAGAAAGCCAAATATTCTCTTGACCTGATGATATTAATGCTCCTGGGGTCCACTCCTTTGGGTCAATCCTTAATCTAGTGCAAAGTTCTCCCTGCCCCTTCCAACAGGGAAATGGAGACAGACCTACTAGATCAGGGGTGTCAAACTCATGTTGTCATGGCGGCGTCATATGACATATTGGGACTTCATCCCCCTCTTTGCTAAACCAAGCATGGGCGTGGCCAGCGAGTGATGCATCTGGCCCGTGGGCCCGGAGTTTAACAGCCCAGTACTAGATACTTCATGGATGAGATCAGTTAATGAATGTATTAGTCAAGCCAGTGGGGTTTAGTAAGGAGAGGCAAGTTCCAGATATATTCAGTGGCTGTCATTTGGCAATCAATATGATTTGATATGCAACAATTAATGTCTCAGAAAATGAAGAAAAATTACTGTTTTGCCTGGACAAAAAGGTATTAATATCAGTACTAAAATTTTCAATACATTTTACATTATGTTTTAATCAGAAAAGAATAAGATCTATTGAATACCAATAGAAAAGATTGGTGAGAATAGAAAGGATCACGCTGTTGGAGAGGCAATGAAGTTAAATTACCAGCAAATCCTCACAGTGGGCTACCCATGTTAACATTTTTTTCAAAAATTATTCCTCAACACAGTTAATTTCACATTAAATATTTCTAAAACTTAAATAGCTACTTGACGAGTGAACTTTGAAATTGTTTTGATCATGTACTATTAGATCAGATGAAATCACTTTATCTGTCATTGCTGCTTGGTCATAAAATATTTATTTCTATCTTTCTATCAGGTCATATATAGGAACAAGTTTAAAACAGGCATTGTGACAGATTTTTTTCTACTTAAACTTTCAAATTGGGTCAAATCTCCATGCACTGTATATACATGTAAATAATAAATATTATTTCTGATAAGCTGAAAACTGAATTTGGTCATCAACTTTATCCTTTCTTGTTTTCCAAAGAATATTTATTCACTACAATATCAATTTATCAGAGTAGAATTTTTTAAAGTTTCAAAACTATTTTATTCTGGAAACTTCTATAAGCATGAACTCGCTATTACAGAAATATATATATGTGATTTTATTACATAATACTTAATAATTTTCTATTTCATCTATATAACTAACCTGTCAAATGAACGACCATATGATGAGGACTTGTTAATATGCAGGTCTCTAGTGAGATGCCAAAGGACTGAAAACTTTGCATGAGCTTCCATTCTGATTTTCTACAAAATGAAGGAACAAATAAACTCTTAATATAATCCAGCAAATTGGGTAAGGAGAAAATTGTCTAAATCAGCAACAATCAATGTAGCTTTAGTGTATTTCTTTCCCCATTATCAGTCTGAAAGAACAAGAAGAACAACAATAATAATTTTAAGCTTTCCAATCCAGAGCATTGTTGGTGGTTTACAATTGTATTTCTATGAAACTAAAAAAGAGTTTTTACTTGCTGTAATCATCGAGAATTTTCAAAATTACAATGTCATGAAATGGCAAGGAGCAAAACTCTACATCACAAGTAGCAATCTTTGAGGCAGAAGAAGGTACAGTATACAAATTTCAGAATGAGACATAATCCTCTCCCCCAAAGGTTGAGGAACTATTTTTACAAATTTAAGACCTATGCAGTATTAAACTGGTCCATGACATCAGTGTATTTAGCTAGGAACTGATTCTCCCTTTCGTGCACCCTCAAAAACCTGCCCTGAAGGGGACTGGAGGATCCATCAAAGGATGCATGGGGACCTACAGGAAAGGATGCTCATACAATAAATGTCCACCTATAATTCCAAGACAAAAAACAATGAGAGTCTCACGCAGCAGTTAATGTGCTAGATCTGGACAGGTACAATCCAAGTCCAAATCTCATTTGATAACAGGACTCATTAGATGATTGAATTTACTAGAGATTGAATAAGCTAGGATCAATAAACCTATTTCAGTAGAACATACCGTATTTTTCGGAGTATAAGACGCACCGGAGTATAAGATCCACCAAGATTTTGAAGAGGCAAATTAAAAAAATAAGTTTTTGCACTCTGCAGACCTCCAAAAAATGGCCCATTTTTCACAAAAACGGGCCCATTTTTGTCAAAAAAAAGGGCATGCATAGCCTTTAGGAGGCTTGTAGAGTGCTCCTGGGGGCTGGGGGAGGGCAAAAACGAGCAAGAAATGGCCCACTTTCTGCTCATTTTTGCTCTTCCCAGCCCCCAGGAGCACCTGCAAGCCTCCTAAAGACTCTGCACAGCCATTTTTGCAAAGGGGGTGGGGTTTCGGGAGGCCAAAATGCTGTATTCAGTATATAAGATGCACCCAGATTTACCCTTTTTTGAGGGGAAAAAGGTGCATCTTATACTCCAAAAAATATGGTACTTCACAGAGTGATTGTTGCAGAAATTGAGTACAGACATGGGTCTCAAACTCTCAGAAAAGCAGAATATGTAATAATAATCAATAATAAATGAATAAAACAAGATTCCTGTCTGTTGCAATTATACACTTACAACTGCCCAAACAATGATCAAAGCATTTCTAAACAACTCTAACAGTAACCCTAATGGAAAAAACCAGGTATTACAATATCATTTCAGCAGTACATGATCCTAAATATATTATTCAGAAAGAAATTTGAAGTGAAAATGTTCAGAATTGTATCCTGACACTCTTGTGAGACTGACATTATAAACTGTTCAGCTCAGACTGCAAGTACTTTGCCACATGAGAAGGGTGAGATCTTGTCATACATAAATAATTAGACTATTTTAACTATTTCATAATGAATGTATCATGATATAAACAAGAAATAAAACTATTCAGATAGCATCTGGAGTGGGGAAGAGAAAAGAGAGAGAAATGACTTGAACGATCCATTTAAGAAGTAAACTAAATGCAGCAGCAGAACAAAATTAGAAGAGCAATCAAGTCTGCAAGAAGAAAATAAACATGGGAAAAGAAATTAGAAGAGGATTAATACTCAGGGGGGGAAAAAGGTTTACCTTGTCTCTGTGGGTCAGTTGCTGACTGATAACATCCTCACAAATACTAGAAGATGGAACTAGATTATGCAACTGGAAAAAAAGCTCCACACTCTTCTGATGGTATTGGGGTGTCCCATCACCCAGTTGGTCCCATAAAGTTAATGCCACATGCTTTGGAAAGTAAAACAAAATAATCACATAAGTATTTGGTTTTTTTAAAAAAAAACGTTTAATCAATGTGATTTCCTTTGGATGTTTATTTCAGCTATTGATAAAAGTGGTAAACATTTCTGCTTGAATGCAATGTCATTCTCATACAAGGGGAAGGCACTTTTGTGTGCAATGCTTTAAAACCAGCATAATGCTATGGCTAAGGTAACTCAAATGATCAGGTGAAGTTTTCATTCAATTATAGAGCTCTCTGAGTGACATCAGACAAACGATTTGCCCCTTAGCCATTTTTTGAGCAGAGCTGATGTGATAAAGATTGCATATGGTAAGATACTCGTGTGTGATGTTTTGAGTGAGATACAAACGGATAAACAAATAATAAATAGCCAGCATTTATAATTCAGTCAATTCCCTCCTACTTCAGCTCCTCATGTCACATCCTATAGCAGTGATGGCTAACCAGGGGGAGCGCAGGGAGGGTCATGCGTGGGCGTGACCCCCGCCCTCCCCCTGCTTTTGGTGTCCGATGGGACCCATTTTTCACCCTCACCAGGCTCTAGAGGCTTTCTAGGAGCCTGGGGAGGGAGAAAACATTCTCCCTCGTCCCTGAAGCCTCTGGAGGGAGAAAAATGGCCCTATGGGCAACCCGGAAGTCCATTGCTAAACTTCTGGGTTGCTCGTAGGGCCATGTTTTGCCCTCCAGAGATTTCAGGAGGTGAAAATGCACGCCCCCCCGGCCCTGTGGAGGCTTCAGGAGGCCTCCCTGAAGCCTCCGGGGGGCAAAAAACGCCCCAACACGCAAACCAGAAGTCTGTTCCCAAACTTCCAGTTTGCGTGTTGGGTTGTTTTTCGCCCTCCGGAGGCTTCAGGGAAAATGAAAATGCTGAAATGAAGGCTGAAGTCAACTGGCCAGTGCACGCATGCACGCTGGAGCTGACAGGGCAACGGCTAGCATGCCCTAACAAATGGCTCTGCATGCCACCTATGACATGTGTGCCATAGGTTTGCCAGCACAGACCTATATTATTCCACAATCCCACTGCCAATTCAGAGGCAAGACTTTTCAGAGAGCAGAGGAAGAAAAAGCCCCAATGCATAAAAATAGTTTCACTCATATGTTTTTTCACCCAAGCCTATAAAAAGCCCAGAAGGCAAACTTTTGTAAAATGGTAACTCAAACTAGAAACAGGTTTGTATTCCACCTAAACTTCTTAGAGAATGATACTTAATACTGAATCTCAGCAACATTATTTTGATAAATCTACTCAGTAAAATAGTAACAATTTTTAGTGTTACTAAATTTTAGAGAAAAAATAATATAATTGAACACTATCAATGAAAGGGACAGCGATCATCATCATCATCATCATCATCATCATCATCATCATCATCATCATCACGGAACAGGAGATCAGAGTGATTCTCCTTCTGACCCCTTCTCCTGCAGCTCCCCATGAATCCTCAGAAATTGTTCTGGAGGTTCTCCAAACTAGTTTTGATGGAAAGTAGGAGAAGACAAGGAAAACCAAGGGGAATTTTGTTTACCTAATGGTACAGATACAGATAATTGAGCCCAAAATTTCTGTTGTTAAGGGAGACATTTGTTAAATAAGTATTGCCCCATTTTACGACCTTCCTGGCCACCGTCGTTTAATGAATCCCTGCAGTTGCTATGTTAGTAAGCTCATTGTTAGGTGAATCTTGCATCCACATTGACTTTGCTTGTCAAAAGATCGCAAAAGGTGATCGCACAATCTTGGGACACAGCACTGGTCATAAATATGAACCAGTTGCCAAGCATCTGAATTTTGATCCCATGATCATGGGAATGGTCGTAACTGTGAAAAATGGTCATATCATTTTTTTTACAGTTCCATTGTAACTTTGAACAGTCACTCAATAAACTGTTGTAAGCTGAGGATTACCTGTACTGTTCTTGACACAATCACTCCAAATCAGCTCTTAACTATTAAAAAAAATGTTATGAATAATCTCCCCTACCTTGAAAAAATCCGTCTTTTCAGCCATATATCTGAGGTTGCCTTGAATAAGAGGCGGTCGGATAACGACAGCTACTCTTCCCTGGTTTGGACTCAGAGGCTGTGCTGTTTCTACACTGTTCCTGTTTTCTCCAGTGACCACAGCAATTGACTGAGTCAATCCAACTAAGTCCATTATTAAAGAAATAGTAATGCTTTGGACACCAAAATCATTTGCTTGCCTGCAAGCATTCATAAGGGTCTGAAGCCACAAAAGGGGCTGCTCTTGCTCACAATCTGGAAAGAAAGAAATATATTTGTATTATATAAAAATATAAATGCATTATATACATCTTATTATATTTCACTTACAGCTGGATAACATTCTTTCCCTCTTGCTTATCTACTCAACTATCATCACATCATTATATGACTTCATTTATAGTTTTGGGATACCTAATACGATGGATGATGAAAGAAACAACGTAATTCTTCTGTTTGGTAACTTTTAATGAAGGGCAAGATGGGAAAGGCCATTCAGCTTAGACAATTCTAATCAGAGAATATGTTGTTTACGGTTAATTATGCCTTTTTGCTATAGCACCTTTGCTAGCACCTTAACATGTAAAACTTCGGTTTTGAAACTCATGACCCAAAAACCATTTGTGATATAAATTAAAGGGGGGGGGGGAATCTATTAACTATTCATTATACATGTTATCCTATCTAAAACAGCTTTTTTGTATGTGACCAGCATCTAAATTTGTGATCTGTAAAGATTAAACAGAGAAGAAAAGATAATGTAGAAGAGAGAAGGGAATGGGGCAAATGAATGTATTCTAGGACTATTCTACTTATATCACTAAGACATTCGGCATTCTGATTTATAGATGCCATTAAAGCAAAAGTGTAGGTGGGGGAGGGGTGGTGTCTGAATTTTCAGACCTATATGAATTTATACAGATAATAATGAAAAACTAGGAATAAAATGTCTTTATTGTATGCCAGGTTCATGATGGACACATAACATTATGGTGCATTGAGCTTGTGCAAATACAGCAACTATAATCTGTTGGAAAAAGCAAAACCAATATTGGATAAAGCAAAATACAACATATACTGTATAGCAAAAAGTAATGCAAACCTAAATGGCCGAAAATACTGATGTTAACCACTGTGCCACCTTGGCTCTTACAACTTGAACATGAGTTCAAGTGCCACATAAAGAAAAACCCAGACTGATTATATAGTATTAAAAACAGAATCAGATGTCACATATAAGAAGGGACTTGGAGGAGAAACTGTAGCCATTTTTAAGACTCTAGAACAGCTTTCCACAATCCAGAGACTTCAAGATGTGTAAATTCAACCACAAGAATTTCCAAGTCAACATGGCCCTTGCTGAAAATTATAAAAGAAGTCCTCATATCTGGAAATCCCTAAAATTAACCTAGAACATGATCAAAGAAGAAAAACTCCCAGAGTTCTTGAAGACTAATAAAACTATACTATTATTAGTCTCCTCCTCTCCATTGAAAAGTTCTAGTTCCAAGTGTATCAACCAAAAGCTTTTCATTATGTGAACGAACCCTTAACATTGGTCACCCATCAGCAGTTGATGTATGCCACCCAGATTCCATCACAGCAGGGCTACTTAAAAATTCATTTTTTTAAAGAAATGTAGCTTGGACTCTGCATCCATTCAGTCTATTGCAAGGCATATTTTGTGGCTTCTATGTGATGGCAGCAATGTTTGTAATATAGCACCTCTATTTGTTTCATTTCTAGAGAGACCTGAGTATCTGGGGCTTGAATAACTGGTTGACTAGGTTTCTGGTTTGCCCTAAACAGGGGAAAACAGTTTGATTAACAATTAGATTAAATTATGCTTGAGTGGATTAGCAGGTCCAAACAACATACTTCTTTGATTAATTATGTTATGCAAATCTGACCAATGTTAGTATGTCATAAACATGCACTAAAATGTAAATATGTGTATTTAACTCAATGTCATGTCATGTGAATTCTGATGCACACTAATATGCCAAATGCACATTAGTCTGGAGCAGACTTCCAATTGATTCTCAAAATTATGTCTCAGCATATCTCTAACTTTTATTTTAATTTCCCATACAATGGAAACATTGTTTGTCTTTGCTTACAAAAAGCAGGGAACAAAAAGCAATGTAGAAATAATCTCCCTCTTCCCTCCAAATCCCAAGGTTCAATCCAATATAAAAAAACCTTAGATATCATATACATAATTACTTACCAATATCTGCTTTCTCTGGATGGATTTCAGAGGGATGGTTTCCTTCTGCAATGTAAACTGGAAAACTTGAACATTCAAGAAAGAGCTGACATGCAGCTATGAATGCAGAGAGGTACTCTTTTGGTGTTGTCTTCTTAGCTGTTTTTTTCCCTCTGGATGCATCTCCTTGCGACTCTCTTGTGCATTGTGCAGTCTCTCCTTTCCCTCTTACAAGGTCCTCCTGAATCCCTGTTGCCAAAGGCCGAGACAATGAATTGCTTGGAATGATGTAGAGGTTGATAAATCTGGTTAAAAACTGTTGGACATATTCCAAACAGCACTGCATTGCAGTCTTTTGAATTGTCATTGTCTTCCCACTTCGAGATCCGGTCCCTTGGGTCAACTTGGACGGAGGCTGTACAATGGTTTCCTCTGAACCCACTGTTGAGGCAGACTCTGTCTCGGAGGAGGTACTGCCCATAAGGGGGATGGCAGGTACTCCGGAACCCCCACTCAACATCCTGTCAATCTCTTCAGTTGTATCTGCTTGGTATTGTACAAACTCAGTAAATCCACTTTCAGATGATCGACTGCTTGGGGGATTTTCGCCATCCTCAAATATGTCGTTGGGATTTTCTACAGCAACTAGGGGCATCTATTCAAGACAGAAGAAGATTAAGATTTAAATAACACAAAGTAGCCCTTCTCTCTTTTTAGATTACAAGTAAAAGGCAACTGCAAAAGTCTGTTTCTTTTTTCTTATTGTATACTTCTACAACTTATTTTGGAACTTTAATGATCCTTCAATTTACAAATCCCACATAAAATTCAGACTGAGGCAATCCTGTTCAATACTATGCGGTCTCTTCATTCTTGAACAACATGGAATAGGATGATAACATTTCCTTAAGGAAGTTAATGGTTCATAAATTAAACCATAATTAAGTAAAGTCTCACTGAATTCTAACGTACGAGAAACTTTTGAGTCTGAGCCATTTAAATGAAGTTAAATATGACTATTAAATTATTTGATGCATCTTGATAGCAAATTACATCTAAAATGATGTATTTGAATCTACAGAAGTGTTTAATAAATCTAAAGCCTTCCTGTTCTGTTTAGTACTAATAAATTACTGTGATTATCTCTCCATATAATTTTATCTGGTTTGCCTTTGGTTTTGCAGGCCACTTTGTCAATAAAGCCTGCCAAAACAAGCTTTTGACAATAACTAGTAAAAGGAAGGCCTTTATATAATATAGCAGAGCAGTACAGTTCCTATACACAGAGGGCAAGTAGTAGTGCAGCTCAAGAACCAGCTATATTTGTGGCTTCAGAGCCATTGCCATTTTCTCCAGAGAGGAAAAGATGATTCAGAGCCTGATCTGATTTTTGCTTAGAGGCTAGATAAAGTGCTCTTGGCTAGGATATAATTCTCTCTTATTTTCCTGCTAATAGTTTCTTCCATCTTCAACTTTGTTTTTCAAGTTATGAACTGACAAAATTAAAATAGGCCAGGTCTGCACTTATGGTTACATTAATAACAAAATCAACATTTAAAAATATATTCCATTAGTAATCATAATTGTTATGTGACTAAATTAGATATTTATATTTAATAAGTTCAAATATAAAATAATTATGAGCTAGTGAAATTGTACATACTGTTGTTGTATTATTATCTTATTTTCAATTTTTATTGACAGTATAAAAATAAATTCTGTATATACTTCAATTCCCTCCTCCCCCCAATTATTTTTATCTCCCCTCTCCTACTTTTCCCTGTAACTTCAAAATGTTAGACATTGAAACCTGAAGAGGTTAGCAATACTAAGGTTTCGTTATTATCTTTAGCTTCAGGGAAATGTGGTATTGCTCTATGGACTGTAAAAGGCAGGAAACAGCTTCTAAACTTTCTTCTGTTATTGGAGACAATGAAAACAAGCTTCCAAGCTATGTTGCTGTGGAACACAGAGAACCCAAGACAGGCTTTAGCACAGAAAATATACAAAGAAAGATAAGATCTCAGAAATAGTGATAACCTACCTATTCCTAGAACAAGGGTGTTAAACTCAATTTCATTGAGGGCTGCATCAGGGTTGTGTTTGACCTCAGGAGAGCCGAGGTGGGTGTGACCAGGGTGGGTGTGGCCAGCTCGATGTCATTCATGTGGGAGGCACCTGTGGTCGCCTGAGCGCTCTGCCAGCGAAAATGGGCTCCTAAACTCCATTTCCAGCTGCAACGTTCTCCTGCAACCGTCTGCCAGTGAAAACGGAGCTCTGTTTTCACTGGCAGAGGAACCATGGGCCTGTCCCTCACTGTTTTCCCTGCGAGCCTGGAGTTTGACACCCTTGCTCTAAAAGGTCACTGACTTTCAAGCAGCAGAATAATAGTTGACAGCTTGCCTTTAAAAAAAAAAAGCTACTCTGTAATCTTTAAACAAAGCAAGAACATCTGCAGTTACCTTTTTCTCTTCCCATTCTTTGATAGCACTGTGTCTGTTTGGTAACTGTAGGACACCATCAGTACCGGCCGATAACAGTGGAGGTTGAACTTTGCTAAGAATCTTTGAGCAGAGTTTCAAGGAATCAGTCAGCTCACACAAGTGCAGTGTCTGAAGATGGCTTGTCAGTGCAGAGATCATTCTAAGTAAAAGCTGAGGCAGATGTTCTGTTTGTATTTCAATATAGGTTTCCTAAAAACAAAATAAAAAGCTTCCTATTAAATAATCCCTCTTTTATTAATCTAGTGAATTGTAACTACAATGTAAACGTGCAATCAAATTCCAGAAATCGATAAAAAAAAGAAATAACATATTCAGTTATATTAATAACTTAATCCAGAAGACTGATATAATATTTCCAGACTTCTCTTTAATACTACGAAACTTGATGGGTTATAATACGGGGCCTGGGGATGGAAGGGGCCAAAGCAAATAGGCAAAAGATCGATTTTAATTTAAAAAACAATAAGAATGCCATACCTGACAAAGCACTCTCATACTTCTAGTAGGCTTTGAAATGAAAAAGCAAAGAATTTGAAGATAAAAGCAAGACAGTAGGAGAAAAGCATTTTCAAGAGCTTCCATTAACATATATTGTTATCTATCAGGTAGTTACGATGCATGCAAAAGAACTACTGTTATTTAGCAGATTTAACAAAAAAAGTTAATCTACAAAGCAGAATAGTAATGAGTAATTTACAAAAAGAGAAATTACCGTACAAGAAGTAAAACAGATCTTACATATAAAAAAAGACTAGTCTCTATCTTATAACTTCTAATTGTTAATATATTCAGAGTCTGCAATATTGTTTGTTATATGATTTAAAGTCAAAGACTTCTCCAGCTCATCTATTTTATAAAACAAAAGACAACTGTTAGGAAAACTATAGTCAGAATGAAAAAAGGGAATCTTACCAAAGAGACTATATCCAACAAAAAATCAACCAGAAGGCAGAAGTTGGTAAGAGGGAATTCAGCAGCTTCACTAGCACCTCCAGGCACGGCCTGTAATCGAGCATGTAGAGTCCGCCTATGAATTCAAGCAAGAGTTTAGGCATTGGTAGCACAGCATCTGCATGAGTAGAAACTGTAAATAGATGACGGTGATTTTTTAAACTATTATTTTATAATGTAATACACATGGTTTATAACTCTTTATGTTATAAATATGGTTATTTTTGTTTTAAATGGCTTATCAATGTTTTATGTATTTGCATTATAGTTTTTAACTTGTTTATTTATTGGATTGTTGTTTTAGCTGTTGTAAGCTACTCAGAGTCACTTAGGTGATAGACAGCCCTACAAATCAAATCAACCAATAAATGACAATAAAGCAGCAGTGGAAATAACAGCTGTATTTCAATTGCAAAAAATAAATAACTCTTCAAATATATTTTTTTAAAATCAGAATTTGAAACAAGCAATTAAGAATTTGTGTTTCTGTTTAATCACTATTATTATTTCCCAAGGATTAGGCTGTAATGACCCTGAATCCCCTGCCCTTTACAAACTCATACACTATTTTGTGGAATTCCCGAACTCTCCAGAACAACTTCTTAAAGGGCAAAAGTTTTAACAGGGAGTTAAAAATCACCTCCTGTCATTTTTTTCCAGGATAAAGATCCCTATGCAAAATCATGCTTTATAACTTGTGCATCTGAAGGGATCATTATAGACTAAGCAAATCAGACTTTCACATATCCTAAAACCAATGCCTGTCACTAGAGTCCAGCATGTTTTGAAAATCATCAAGACAGAAATTATGTGATAGCATGACCAGTGCACACTCTCTCAAAAGACTAAAGTAACACATTCTGCATCAGCCCTCCACTTCTAAAAGACAGGTCGCTTCGATAATTTGGAATTATGCAGCTTTTCTTTCCTTCAGATAAGAAATGAACCAATTCTGTTATTTTCTCAAAGAATAGGAAACCTTATTTATAAAACATGCGGAAGAGCCCTTCATGCTGCAGTGGATAGAAAATGGCTAAAATAACGATGATTTATAAAATATACCTTTTCAACAGTAATATACTTATATGAAATGTACCTTACCTACAGCATTCTTCAAACCAACGGGCAATGTAGTCCCACATATAATAAGGCTCAAAAGAATTAAACAGAAGATTGGCAGTTTTAATCAACTCTGCGGTTTTCTTATTTTCCCTCAACTTGCTGAAAGAAAAGCACAACAGCTCAGTGAAATATGTATACATATTCCTAATTCAAACTTATTTCTCTGGTTCTTAACAGCAATGTTTCATTTTATCACCATCTTTTCCTTCTGAGTTTTTTCAGCTCTCTCTCACTTTTACTATCTTTTCCACATATGACATTTAATGATACTTCATCTATATTAAAAAATAAAAAGCATTGAAAAATGTGGGCAAAATAAAAATGTCTGCTGCCCTCCACGAATTTCCTGGAACTCATGTATAAGAGAGTGGCTGAAGAAATTGGAAAAAAAAAAAAACCTCTTTCCCTATAACAAGTTTTCATTTGTCCCACATTCATTTAACTTCATGAAAGTGACAAGAAGTAAAGGAAATACCAGCAGTGCTAGCAGAGCGTTACGGACCAAAAGAGCACAATAAGGTGGCAGAAAAGAGAAGTAGGATGCTTACTAATGACTTATGGCACTTTCTAATAGTAGCCAACCATTACGGTGTAAGTGTAACTTGATTAATCTAGTTTGTATTCAGAAGCTAACTGGGGTCTGGTTAATATCTGAATTGGGGACCGCCTGGAAATATCGGAGCTGCAGACTCAACTAAGAAATCAAAACACATCTCAAAAGAAGTGAACCTCTTGTGGGTCAAGGGGGAAAAATGTCAGAAAAATTGTCCAAATGATCACCTATTTTGTGACATAATGTCCACCCCCCTCAATTTTCTGCATACCTTTTTTTGCCCAATCAGCATGGAAGGTGGCTATTGGCAGAAAATTAATTAACAGCAGCCTTATATTCCTGGGAGAAACTGAATGATCAGGGCTATCATGGTAGCAATTTTTTTCTTTCCCCCTTCCTCCTAATCACCTGCTTAGTTGAGTATGATCCTTACTGAAGGAAGACTCCATCTGAAGATCCAGTTCCGCTTTGCACTGGGTGTACAATGTCCTAAATACTTCAATCAATACATCTTCTAATATTACAGGTCCTAAAAACAGGGGAAAGAATTGCAATTATATTGATAAACTATTTTGCACTGTATGTATTTTTATTGAAGAGATTTGATCAGCATATTTTCACTGCAGTTGAAGTGCTGAGAAAAAAAATATTTGCACTATAAAGCTGATTCTTACAAGGAAAACAAATAATTATGCATTCACTGTATGAATATTTACTGGTTTATGTCTCATTGATTTCAATTATTAAGTGTAATTATCTGAAAGGGGCCACTGACACAATTGCAAAGTGTTTACATACATTTTATTCTAGACATTATGTCACTAATACTATGAAACTAAGTGACTGGGCAAAATAATTTTTACATTAATAGCTGGAATAAAAATGCTCTGTAAACTGTTGAAAATTGGTATTTTGGTATTGGAAGTACAATGCACTAATAGGATACCCACCATTCTGTTTGTTTTATGAATTCTTAACCTGTGCATATTACCATTGGTACTTAATCTACAATCTTGGTTATCCCTAGTGCCATTTTTCTTGTATTATTACTTATGTATTACTTGTATCATTGCTTATGTATTACTTATATGATGTGTATTTTCCTGCGATTTGACCCCAAATTTTCCTGCTGATATATCTCACTTCATTTATATCCCTCCACTGGTAGACAGTTGTTAGATCCCCATATAATTTCCCATGATTGTTACCTAAGCACAGTTTTAACCTTTCCCAGCACTCCCCTGGACTAGCACCAACTTTGCTACTCTATTCTCTATGACAATAACTCGGCCTCACTAATCTACAGGGTAAATAGGCTGGCAACAGCATTTGAAGACAGGACAAAAGAAGCAGTAATTTGGATGGCAAGAGAAGGTTAGGAGGAAAGGTTAACTATAAAATCAGGATTACTGTTTCATTTATAGTATATGAACACATGTACTTGGAAAGTTCAAGCTAGTTTTTTTAAAAAAAATCTAGGATCCTCTCACTTGGGATACACAACACTTGAGATATGCTCAAATACACAAATGTCAATTAATATTTAGTTACCTAACTCAGGTTTGTCCAGTAAACTGATAAGAATCCGAAAAGGCTTTAGATCTTGCATCAATGTGCTCTCTTCACTATGCACATTGACTTGCAGAATTCCCACCATAGCCTGTAAGAGAAAATACTTTAAAATAAAAATATTTGTATGCATTTATGAGAATTTAGGCTAAATACAAGCTCACATACAAATCTGGTTAACGGGAAGAATCCATGGAAGAAATATGACATAAGAAAGAGTTGTGGAAGACAGTTACTTATTCCCTTTTCCTTCGTACCTCCTCTATCGCCATTCACACTTCACAGGGCTGTCACTGAATACCACCTTAAAAACACCACTGGTGCAAAATGGAGTTGCCTACATGCTTACTGGACAATCATGGCATTGCCACATAATCTTTCAGTTATGAGAGCTGCATTGGTTATTTGTTTCTTTCCAACCGCAATATGAAGTACTGATTAATATTTGTAAAGTCTTAAATGTCTCAGGGCCTGGATAATTTAGAAATTACCTATTCCAAGTGAATTCTGTCCACCTAATCTGGGTGAATAAAGTGCCTGCTAAAAGTTAGAGGAGACAGAGAAGGTGGATATTTTGACAGCTTCCTTCGCTTGAAACAACTTATTCCCTAGGAAAGTTTGGCCCTCATTCATGGTTTCCTAAAGAATAATTAAGATCTGGATTTTTCAGAAGTCCTATAATATTTAAACAGCCACACACAAAGATCTGCACCATTACTGTTGGTACCGTTACTGTAATAGTATTACAATACTATTGTATTGCTATTTTTATTGTAGTCTGATTATTTTATGCAGTGTCTAGAACTTCTTCAGTAAGCCAGTTTATAAATCTAACAAATATATTTGGGGAAGAGCAAAATCCATCATGATCTTCCTCAGTAGGAGATCTTATTGCATGTTCATCTTTCCTGTTTATAGAACCTGTTCTTTGGTGTGGGTGTAGGTGTGTTTTGAATACACAGATGGTATTCTTGGGGACTGAACTGTAGTGTATCCCAACAACCCTAAGACTATTCTATGGGAAAAGGATACTTTATATATCACATTACATAACTGACAATCCATGTTCAGTTTAATTTGCCAATATTTATTCCTGATGCTATAGCAAAAAAGAGCACACCATGAACAACTTCAGGACTCAGAAAGTGGTACAACACATATATATCTTTTTCTGCCCAACACACACAAATGTATTACCTGAACTAGCATTTCCTTAGAGAATGTATTGAAGTAGTATGTAGCATGCTCTTCAGGATTACTATTTCGTGTACTTCTAGGTCCTGTAATAGCCCCATTGTTATCAAAACCTTCAAGCAAATAAAAATAAAAGCCCAATCAATGCAATGCTTAGGCAAACCAAGAACAAAGAACAGGAGCACAAGATGAGAACTTATGAGAACTCACCATTTTGCCGTCCAAATATTGTTGGCAAGAGGAAAGACCATTTTAAGTTAAATTTAATAAAAGGAAACCAATTTAATAAGAGCAAAACATAAGGCTGCTTTTGTAACTATAAAGATTCCCAAATGCCAAAGTTAATTTTACGCAGACTCCACAATTTTATTTCACAAGGATTTAAGTCACTGAAATAGTAGCAATTTTGCAAAATGCACATGCATCCATACATTTATGAACATGTACAGTATCTGAATCCTAAAGGTGCTTTGTGAGGATTACCTTGCCACCATAACTCTTACAAAAATCCTGCAATATGTAAATGTACTCTAGAGAATAATTATGTAATAAGACTGCAGATGACATGTTGCTGCCTTAAGCAAAGCAGATATGTGTGCTATTTACAGAATCTGATTGGACCAATACCCGAATTTCACTTTAATACTGCAATGGAACGTATCTGAGGAATAATTGTCTACTTTAGAGTACAGGAGAGCCTGGATGGCATATCTGGTTCCATCCTCTAAGAAAGAAACATAAACAATTGCTAATAAGGAAGAGGCATGCCCTACTTGTTTAATTAGGAAGGAGCAGCAATGGAGCAATTAATCCATGCAGTCTTAAAACACTCCTAACAGGTAGTATAATATGCTCCGTATAATGGGGAACTGCTTCAGATCAACAAATTAAGGAACTACATTGCTAAATATTATATGAATATCAAATCATATTGTTTTATGGAATTGCTTTGTATTATATTCCGATTATTTTACATGTTGCCTAGAGCCTCTACAGCAGTGGGTCTCAACCTTCCTAATGCCGCGACCCTTTAATACAGTTCCTCATGTTGTGGTGACCCCCAACCATAAGATTATTTTATGTTTTCCGTATTTTTTCAAAAATATGTCTTTTCCAATGGTCTTAGGCGACCCCTGTGAAAGGGCCATTCGACCCCCAAAGGGGTCCCGGCCCAAAGGTTGAGAACCACTGCTCTAGAGTAAGGTAAGCTAAAAATGCTATCAATACATCAAATAAAAAATAGTTGGGGAGAAGAGCTAAATCCATTGGCATCTTTCCCATTAGGTGATATTGGTCATGTACATAAGTCCATATGACATCTCCCCTCTATGTGCGTGAGTGAGAGTGAGTGTGTGTGTGTGTGAGAGAGAGAAGGCATTGTGCTTTTGCTTTATTTAGTGATAGATAGATAGATAGATAGATAGATAGATAGATAGATAATAAAGAAAGAGACATGATAGATAGATAGATAGATAGATAGATAGACAGACAGACAGACAGACAGACAGACAGACAGACAGACAGACAGACAGACAGACAGATAGATGGATAATAAAGAGACAGAGGTGATAGATAGATAGATAAAGAGAGAGAGAGAGATGATAGATAGATGATAGATATCGATAGACATAGACATAGAGACATAGAGAGATGGATGGATGGATGGATATGGATATAGGAGAGAGAGAGAGAGAGAGAGAGAGGGAGAGAGACAGAGAGAGAGAGACACAGAGAGAGAGAGAGACAGAGAGAGAGAGACTCATGACATTCTTGAAAGCTGAACTGTGGGGCATTTATTTAATATACAGTAGAACCTCTGGCCTCGAATGTTTCTGACCATGACCAAATTGGGTTCCAACCAAAAAATTCACATTTTTTTTTCATGGCTGATTTCCCTCTTCCGCACCACTTTTTTTGGTAAGCACCAAATTTCAAAAATTAGGTTTGGGTCATGACCACATCGGGTTGTGGCTAAAGTTATGGAATGAATTATGGTTGTGACCAGAGGTTCCCCTGCATTTGTATGGCAATTTATTCTGCAGCACAACTCTGGGTGCATTACAATCACAGTAAAACTACAAAACTATAGATAGTCCTTGACTTGTGACTGCAACTGAGCCCAAAATTTCTGTTGCTAAGCGAGACAGTTGTTAAGTGAGTTTTTTCCCCATTTTACAACTTTTTTGTCACAGTTGTTAACTTAGTAACACAGTTGTTAAGTGAATCTGGCTTTGTCATTGACTATGTTCCCAGACGTCACAAAGGGTGATCACATGACCCCAGCACATTGCAACCATAAATAAATATGACTCAGGTTGCCAAATACCTGAATTTTGATTACATGACCATGGGGATGCTGCAACAGTAGTAGTAGTAGTAAAAGCGAAGAGGAGACACTTTTTTCAGTGCTGTTGTAACTTTGAACAGTCACTAAATTAACTGCTGTTAAGTTAAGGACTACCTGTATATTGTCTCACAAGCACAAACACTTTCCAAATTATAGCCAGTTAGTGAAAATCTTGTTGACAAAATAAGTCTAGCTACCATATTCATAATTCAATACAAGATTGATATTTCAAAACTGGAAGTCTTTGTGCATGAAATGGTTGAACAGGAAAAAGCATTTAATTTACATGGTTACAGAACAAGGCTTCATATTATAATCTTTACAACTATGGTTTAGATTTGTCATCAGAAATGAGCTCATAAATACTGAGTTGTTTCAGTCTAAGAGTACTATTCTCCTTTGGTTCATTCTTGTGATTAAATTAGAGACTGCATTTTGAATGAACTGAACTCTCCCAATTGGGAAGAGATGATCCCATAAGTACCAAGCGATGTAGGATTTTAAAGGTGACATCCCAACTATGGGATTATTTACTAAATAATCAGACCCATTAACTACTCACAAAGCTGCAGTGACACTCCCTTGTTATTTCTGAATGGTGGGGAGGGGTGAGGGGGTTAGCCCTAATCCTAATTGTTCCTGATCAGCATGGTCAATTTTTGTGAGGGTTCCAGACTGGAAAAGGCTAAACTAATAAAAGTATCCAAAAATTATACCTCTAAAGTCTGTGTAGAGAAAGCAGAACCTGGAACTGGAATAATTACCATATCAAACAAGCTTCTCACTATTATTAATAAGATCTCTTTTGCACAAATTTAATTTGGAAAGATAACTAAATATGTTAATCAGTGGTGGATTGCACTTACCTTCACTACCGATTCGCTAAATGCAAATGTGCACATTCCGTTCGTGCGCACGCCTGACTTGCACTGCGCGTGTGTGCACAATCCACCACCTCTGTGATAAACAGCTGATTGTCGGGACTTACGCAGGCACCGCACGCTGTCCATGTGTGTGCAATTTGCCTTTTGCCATAAAAACAGGTATAGAACACGAGTGGACAGGTAGACCAAAAGAGCCACCCTACTGGTTCGCTCTCAGCTGCTCCGGGGCGCTACCGGTTCGGCCAAACCGGGACGAACCGGCAGCAACCCACCTCTCATGTTAATGATGATTTTTTGTGGGAACTTTAAAAAAAACTTTAAATATTTTTGATTTTGAAAATAATTAAAGAAAATAGAAAATTTGCAGAATACGTAGCTCCAGTTGCAAAGTTATAGCAGCAATCCCCCAACAATAAGGTAATTAGGACTTAAATGGCCTATTATATTTTCTATTAGTAACAAAAACTGGTGTGTGTGTGTGTGTGTGTGTGTGTGTGTGTGTGTTTGTGTGTAAGTGCACATGTACCTGCCTTTAAGTTAATTTTTGATTCACGGAGACTACCCAGTCAAGTCTATATGGTTTTCTTGACAAAAGTTTTGGAAGTGGCTTGTTGTCTCTTTTTTCCTAGGCCTGAGACAAAGTGATTGGCTTTGTGCCTAAGGCAGGACTAGACCTCATGATCTCTTGTTTAACCACTATACCAATGGCTCTTATTGATTCAATTATTTTGCATTAGTGTTCATGTGTTAAATAGTATTCTTTGATTTTTCATTAAAATTCCGCACTTTTGTTTAGTTTTTTTTTGCAGATTGATAAGTAGATTGCACATTTCAAATACAAATGATATATGCATAGGTATAAGTATATAAATCCTATAACCTACCTAGAAGCCAGGCATAAAGCCTCCTATTGAGTGACATGTCTCTGCGTAGCACTACATGAAGAGATGCTGAAAGAATTCGGATCATGTCTGGGCGTGTTGCCTAAAATTGGGAATGTCACATTTAAACAAGTGTCACATTCAAAACTTTCATTATATGATGGAAAAATGATTATCAACTTCATTTTCAAGTACCAATAGAAATGTATATGGGCTGCAACTGAAATATGAATGCATCTTTATTATCTTTAGTAGCAAGAAATAGGTGAATATAACATAGCGCCCAAGTACAAGATTTAAAAATAATTAGCATGAGAAAAGACATATTTTTTTCTTCTTATCCCACAAGGTTAAAGCAAATCTGAATAGTCAAGTTTACAAATCTAAGCACAGAGACTGATTCAAAAATACCAAAAGCAGTTTTCACCAGTAAATTTCCAGAAATGAAATTAAACAACATGCTATAAAATGTAAAGGGGTCAAACATGCTTAGTTATATAAGAAGCAGCTACTGAAGCAGCCACAGCAACCTAGAAAAAGATTCATCTGTTTTAATGATAAGAGCCATTTCCCATGTTTTCCTGTACTTTATGAAGCATCAATTTTGAAGAATTTGTAGCGTCATTTTTATACTAGAAAGATGACAAGGAAGCAGGATGGCTGAAGTAAACAGGTTATACTTTCCCATGAAAAAACATGGCTCTGGGTGCCATTTCCAAAGCACAGGAGATGTTTTGAGTGCTGTGTTCTTTAAGATTTATTTTTATTTTATTTATTTATTTCATCAAGCATGAATTAGATAACAGATATGCCACCAGAACTAAAAGGAACTCTTTTATTTCCAATACGCTATTCATCTATAGAATTTTGAAAGGAAGTTTTGAATACAGGAGATAGAAGTCTAGCAACTGAAGAGTTGCTGTTTCCCACTAGAACAGTGTTTCTCAACCTTGGGGACATTAAGTCCTATGGACTTCAACTCCCAGAATCCCCCAGCCAGCTGGGGAATTCTGGGAGTTGAAGTCCACAGGACTTAAAAGTCCCCAGGGTTGAGAAACACTGCACTAGAATAATATGCAGATACGGGAAATTTGAAGAAAAGAAAACTGATTTTTTGTGTGTGTGGGTAACGTATTAGTACTTCACTCAATAAAGATTTGGAAGTACTTTACCTGACTCATATGGAATGGAAAACAGAATAATATGAGATCAAGTGTGCTCCTCTGTACTAAGACACTGGAATCCTGCACTGAAGTGCTTACTGCTTCTACCTAAAATAAAATTGCCATTAGAAAGGAACACAGGTTAATAAAGCTATTTAATTACTTTTCTAAACCAATACACTTTTATGAAAACATTAGATACTTGCAATCCCTATTCAGATAATTTTTCTTCCAATTTTCTCTCTATGCATGGAATGATACACATAATTGTGCATTCCTCTGTTTCTGTAGACTGGATTTTGGATTTTAAATACTGGTATATAAACCTATGCACGGATGCCCAATAACTGTTGAGGAAAAGGATAGCTGCATTACATAAATCAGGAAACATGCCATTTGTAAGAGAGAAATCAATAAACTGAACTGGCTCAGTGCCAAAGGTCTGATTTAAAAGGAACAGAGACTACACCAGCAAGGAAAATATATGAACTATTAGAATTATCCACTTCTCAGACCAAAAATACTATAATAAGGAAGGCACCAGAGGTGGGTTCCTACCAGTTCGCACCTATTCGGTAGAACCGGTTCGTCAAATCTACCGGACCGGTTAGAAGAGGTTCTACCAGTGGACCCGGAAAGCAGGCCACACCTACAGAAGAGGTTCCAAATTTTTTTGAAACCCACCACTGGTATGCACAATTTGAAAATAATTCATAAGAATTATATATAAGAATCCTGTCCTTGTACAAGTGTGAGCTAAAACATCCTGAGTCTCACTTAATAAATAAACAATTATTTTGTACTCTTCGGTTTTGTAATAATGAGTCAAATATAATCAAGGAACAAAGTAATCAAAATTTGTATAATATAGGTTCTTAATAACTTAATAACTTTTAATAACTTAAAAACGAACCAATTTTGTTGTATTTATGTACAATGACAATAAGGATTATACTTAATAGGCCCTTTGCATTTTTGGAATAATATTGGGAATTGCACAGTAATATGTGGGACATATATGAAGAGGAAATCATCACTTACTGGGAGATTTGGCAGGAAGGAACACAGAAGAAGGTGTCTTTTGTGACAAGTCCGCCTTCTATCAAATTGCTTAAATTGAGAGTGGCCTTTCACTTATAGCAATAGCTACTGCTTAGACTTATATACCTCTTCACAGTACTTTATAGCCTCTCTAAATAATGTACAGAGTCAGCATATTTCCCCAAAATATTCTGGGCCCTCATTTCACCGACCTCGGAAGGATGGAAGGCGGAGTCAACCTTGAGTCGGTGAGAGTCAAACTCCTTGCAGTGAGCAGCGAGTTTTAACACTTTAATACTGCATTCTAACCACTGTGCCACCATAGCTCCTATCTAGGCATTGTTTCTTTATGCAATGATTACATCAAAAAAGTAGGAAGGCAAAGAACCAAGAGTTATCATTATGGGTTCATAAACATTTACCATTAATTCAATGTCACTGCCTATGATATAGAGCTGGTCCTCCATAGAAAGCTTCCTGTTGAGATGGGAGAGGACGTAAGTAATGCCAGGCAGCCGAATTGCAGGACTAGTAAGAAGACTACCCCACAGTGCACTGTAGAAAGCTGATTGGTCCACTGCTGCAGCAACTTTCTCTAGTAAAGTGTTAGTTCTGGAACACAAGCAACAATAAAGGACAAAATAAAAATCCAGAAAGAATAAAAGAAAACAAGAAATGATGCTTCTAGAGAAGGCTTTTTATCATGTGGAATGCATTGGGAAGGTAGGGCTAATATTAACTTCTTCCCTTCTCCTGTATCTTTTTAGAAACAGATGCATAATGTATTTTATTTGAGAAGGTTATCTTCTTATTGGAAACAAATATGTGACCAATTTAAAAGTTAGAATAAACCAGAATTCTAAACAATAGATACAGAGGAGGAATATACTATGGATTATGATTCAGACAGAATGCTAAAGTAACTACACATAGATGGCTTTTCTTGCTTGGCTGGTCCTGCATGAATTATAATGAATTGTGATTGAACCTGTGTTTCTTACAAAAGTTAGGCACAACAGATTTTTCCCAGTTCAATCACAACAGAATCTATCGTTCAGAATCTGAATACAAGAAAGAAGAAAAACAGTTTGATATTGAAGCTGGAACTTCCAACAGCTTTTTAAAGACTTATGCACCAAAATCTTTGGGTTTTTTTTTCTTTCAGAAAGTTAACTTTCGTATCATAACCAATTAAAACAAGGAAGATAAGTTTTGGTTACAGTAACATTCCATTATTCTTCAGCCTTACCTTTCATAATACTCAGACCCCTCTTCCAAACCCGGAAGGATCCCGGTTAACAACCCTTGCAGGCCTGGTTTCAATGTTTTGCCCAAAGGAAGGTAATACATTTCATACAAACTGAGCAATGCTGGCTTAACAGACATTGCAGCGTTAGCAAGAAGAGGAAATAGGCCAGAACTGTAGAAATATACAAGCAAACAAAACAAAACAAAAAACACAGAGGTCAGCGTCACAGGTATGAAACACAAAACTGCTTTGTATACCAGTTCATTGACATACTGTAACGTGTATTGTGGCTGTGCAGTCCATACATAAAATGGAGCTTCTAGTTGCATGCGGTGCAATTTTAGATCCATTTGAGAACCTCCAATAATAACTGCAGTGCAAACGACTACAACGACCACTCAATTTTCTTTTTCTGTTAGACAGTTGTTACAGAGTAACTAATCATATAAGCTCGCTTAATAAAAGAATTATAGAAACATTTAATTATAAAATCCTTGTTTAGCCTGCTTTTTTTACAGCCATATTAGCAGTTATGCTTGCATAATACATAGTTATTGAAAAATTCACATTTTTTTTATTTTGCACGATATATTAAATCATAAGCTAATGCAGTGTTTCTCAACCTTGGCAACTTGAAGACGTCCGGACTTCAATTCCCAGAATTCCCCAGCCAGCGAATGCTGGCTGGGGAATTCTGGGAGTTGAAGTCCGGACGTCTTCAAGTTGCCAAGGTTGAGAAACACTGAGCTAATGAATGGGATGCACAACAAGCCATATGAAGCCCCCAAAGTTTAACATTAACCAAATTTTATCTGTTGGTTGAGAGCAGCAATTTAAACTGCTCTGGTTAAGAGTACTGTATGAATATGGTCACCGATACATAAAATATATGAATATGCTATACAGCAGGGATCCCCAAACCCTCGCTCTGTGAACTGGCAGCGGCCTGAGGCATGCAAAAGGATGGCATGCCATGGGATGCGCAAACAAGTGAAGCCCCATCCACGAGATGCAGGTAGCACTGAAACCATGCCCCCCTCCCCGATCCGGTCCGCAGAAAAACCTCTCTCGACAGAACTGTTCTCTGATGCCCAAAAGGTTGGGGCCACTGCTATACAGTGAAAAGTGGACTAATTGGAAGGAGAGGATGTTTGCTAAATATCTGTTAAATATAATTCCATGCAAATAACTTTGTGTAATCATATAATTGATATGAATCACAGTGAAAAAGTGGTTCACTGAATGAGAAATTGGCTATATCAGTAAATTGGGAGAGGGGGAGGAAGGGAGAGAGGGGGGAGGGGGGAGAGAGTGCTTGCTCCAATATGGAAGTTTCTAGTTGATGTTTATATAATTTGGTACAATGGGAACTGTAATCAAACACATTGAGAGCAGTATGGCATATGAACTGCTATTGTAGAAAAATGTATTACAGTAAAAGCTGTTTGACTAAAATAAGACCACGATTGAAATGTAATTTTGCTTACCTGTACAAGAAGAGATCTTTGGCCAGGCGCTTGGGGCCAATGATTTTGAAAACAATCTCATATGTCTCCAGGGCCTTCCGATGCACCCCACCAGGAAGGGCAGGATGAAGGCATTGTGCAAGGCGCTTCCCTATGGTTAACTTTTTAGGTACAACTTGGTACTTCGCATTATTTTGAAGAACCTGACAAAAAACATTGTTAGATCTCTTGGAAGGTATTCAAATAACTTTAGTCAGAAAATGATTTATTGGATTAAAAGCAAATTTTCTGAGTATATGGTATCAGGCAAATCATGATACAGTAAGAAAACCAATTCTTGAATGTAGATGCCCTAAGTTCTTATTTAGCAAACTGGCTTTCATTATTAACTTATTTACATATGAATATTTATTTACATATTAATAATGTGCAAAAACAGTATATTATTTGTTGCTATGTATTGTTAAAAAGATCTGTATTTTATTTACACTAATGTCATGCTAGCAGAAGTGCATTCATTAACTTCCTCTCCCCCTCAGGCCCAGTGCGTTAAAGCATCTTTAAGACCTCTTCATGAATAGAATGCATTATATCATGGCAACTGCGTGGAAAGAATCACTCCCAAAGATCAGGCATAAATTCTGCTCTTACGTTCCCTTTAATACGTACTATATAAAAACAAGAGTCAGATTTTGTCTGGTGTAACAATTATAAAACAACATATATAAACTATACAGAACATTTTACTCCAATTTCATCAAACAACAGCCTATAACAATAAAGTGAATTTAAAGGTTGTTTTTATTCCATGGCATATTTCCCCCCTCGATCAGAAGGCCTCTCCATTCATACCTTATTTAGCTTTCCAAGAGATGAAATCAAATCAGCCCACTCACTAGAGTACTCAAAGCTTTTCAGTGCCTTGTCGACAGCTGCTACATAGTTCCTATACTTGGAATCAGCCAGCAGCTCCAGCTCCTCTGCATTCATCCTCCTGCAGGATCCCACCAGAGATCAATTTGCAATGCATGTAAAAGTATTAGCTGGAAAAGACATATTCACATTTCACCAACTCCAGTTTTTTATCTTGTCAAAGTAATAATAACAAGTAGATACTGCACCCTGTTGAATATAATTACCATGAAATCTGCAAAAAATAATAGCTGCTGTGAACTAAGAGTGGAAGGAATTCCATTTTAGACCTCCAGCATACTCATCTTCAGGCAACCCCACCCAAGTCACTTTTTGTGAAAATGGGTGACTATATACATTTTATTAATAAGTGAATAAAATATATAAGTCACTCCTGGGGACTTGGAATACCATCCTAAATTATATGATTTGTGGAGCAAAGGAAGGGATTATATACAGTGGGCAGAGACACCTTCTCTGAATATAAATTCTACTTTGAATGATGACCCAATTTTTAATATTTCAGGGAATCAGGAAATTTCTAGAGTGGGGGTGTCAAACTCACTGCGTCACAGTGACGTCACATGATATATCAGGACCCCCCCCCCTTAGCTAAACCAGCACGTGACGCATTTGGCTCACCGGCTGCGAGTTTGACACCCCTGTTCCAGAGAATGAACGGATACAGTGTTGTAAGCTTCCCAGAGGCACACAATAGGGAGATGGGTGTTATACAAATTTAATTAATAAGTAAAAATATATGAAAAACTCTGTAGCCCTTCTCTCTGTTGACCCTTCTTTCAATTCAAAATAATATCAAATTAATATATCTACAAAGTAGATCTGGAGGGTCATTTCATTGTAGAAAGTTTCAGGAGAAACTCAACGAATTAGAAAATGATTGATACTCCAATAAGAAAAAGAAATTAGTCTTTTTATTGCTAGTCACAATTTTTTAATTTCTAACAAAATCATCAGGACTTTTAAATTATTTGTTAACATTATGATAGCTATTAGTATTCCAAGTCCTAAACAATTTCTTTGGATTTTTATATATTTTCACATATTTCACATACAATTTCACATATTTCACACATTTTATTGCAACACTATTTTCCAATCTGTCTATTTACAGTATTCTATACGGTACTGCAAGACATTTTTCTGGCATTAGTAAGTGCATAATAGCCATCAATAAAGGATTGTAAACTTGTTGCTCCTTGTAGGAACACTCTTGCTTTTGCAAGACAAGGAAGGAACTTGAAATGTTCCAACAGTGGCTGTATAAGGGGATGAATCATCATCAGCTTAATCATTTAATATTTTTACCATGGCTCCGATAAAAGAGAGAGGATACATATCTCTTTAACAGAATTGCCCCTATGACAGAATTGCTAAGCAGATATAACTGCAACTAAAGTATCATTTTCAAATAGGTGTTACAAAAACTAATTTTACACCTTGGTAATAATCCAGATTTAGCAATAAGCAAGTGTGAAACAAAGCATCATGCAGCTATAAAAACTAAAAATGTACTGGAAGAATCCAAAAGAACTGGAAGAATCCAAAGCCTAAATTCTTCAAAGCACAACAAAATGAACGCAGAAAACAAAACAGACTATGTAAAACAACAAACCAACTTTGAACTGCACAGTATTGGTAGCTTTTTAGCAGTCAGATATATGCAGATCATGATTTAAGACCTATTAAGATGAAGAGATTACTCCACAAATGAAATGGCCAGATTTTTTTTTTAAGTTCAATCAACTTGGAAGAGACATATTCATTATCAACACAAGTATAGGGTAGGAGAGAAAAACACTTCACTATTGTATTCAAAATTGTACTTGTGCAGTAACTTTCATGACATCTACTTTGTCAAACACTTGAATAATTAGTTGTCTCTACACATGACATGAATGTTGTTCATGGCATCTAAGGCCCATCAGTTTGTTGGCCAAATCTTATCTTCCAATTTATGAGTTGGGAGAAAAGCTGACATAAATTGCACTGCCATCAACTGCACTAACAAGCCTGGCAAGTGGCACTGTCCATTTCATTTTAATGCACTACAAGTTAAGGATAATGATTGATAGCCTCCCTGGCTTGGTTTCCCATTCTGCCAAGTGTCACCCTAACACAACCGTTAAGTCATGCAGGTTAACTGAAGACTGAGACTTTCAGGCAAGCAGGCCGGCAAGATGATAACTATGGGTGACATGGGCGGGCACCTAGGAACATGGATCGGAGGGCAGGTACTACAAGCAGGCCCTTTGGAGTGCAGGCAGGTGCATGAGTGAGCAGAAAAGTGGCAGGAACATGAGTGACTTGCAGGAAGCTAGGCTGGAAGATCAGAAACAATTACATAACTGTGGGATGCTGCAAGCGTCATAATTGAAAGCCAATTGTCAGGCACCCAAACAGCAATCGAATACCCATGGGGATTCTGCAATGGCTGCAATATTGTTCATGCATACTTCACTGTATCCATGGAAAAAAATGTACCAAGGAAGAAGGAAGGTCAACTTTAAAACCGGAACAGTTAAAAACAACTTTAATCTACCTCAATTCTTAACTGGAAATGAAATTGATAACACCATAAATAAAAGATATTTTTTTAAAAATTGGTTACTGGGGTATGCTCATCTGGTTCACCGACAAATGCGCGCTCGACAAAAGCGCACTGAGAAAACCGCAAGTTCTAAATTGCTGACAACAGCGCACTGACAAAAGCACACCTTCAACAAAAAAGTAATAACCGCGAGTTCTAAACCTAACCCTAAACCTAACCCTTACCTTAACTGAAATCACGCTTTTGTGGGCGCGGTTTTATCGGCGCGTTGTTGTGGGTGCATGTATGACGTCGCGGTTTTCTCGCCGCGGTTTTGTTGGTGCGCTTTTGCCATGCGCGCATTTGTCGGGTCACGTGCTCATCTTGCATTTATAGGGATGTGAGGATAAGCCCTGTCTTAACTGTGTCGTAATAAAAAAAAAGTCACATCAATCTATAAATCAGGAATGATTCTCTTTTTAAACTTCTAATGTCTCCTGGAGAAGGTCCTGTACAAATAAAATTGTGGGCTCAGGGAACATTTTTGGAGCTTTCTGGGAAGCATAAATGAAATTCTTGGTCCCATAAGTCTTTCAGAAACTTAAAACAACTATTTTATCCTCAAACATCCCCGTCCATAGACTTTGCTTCTGGAATGTGGTTCTCAAACCTATGGAATTGTGCACATCTAATTAAGATGTTTTTCTTTTATGTCTTTTCTCCCATATAAGTTCTCCAGATTCCTCTGTCATAGAGATACAAAGGACAAAAGGACATTATTGCCACTACTGCAATATCACGTGTCAAATGGATTCCATAATGCTGTGAGGAAACTGGCAAACATTTTCTACAAATTAAATTGCTGAACTGTTGAAAAAAATAAAGTGAACTGTAATCTCAAAATGAACCATTTTCTCATCCTTTCATTATTTCTCAGAGATAAAGCAGATCTTGCCCTTTTTACTGCATTTAATCTATAGAACCAAAGGATACACTTGAAATCAATAAATATACTGACAATTTGGATTATCATTGAATATTAAAAAACCATTCAAATAGCAGATAATTCTATAATTAACTACCATTCTATATGGCAATGGTTCCTGATTTAGAGTCTTAAACAAATGCATATAACTGCCAATGGACTGATTATGACATAGACATTTCGCGCTCAAAGGTAATATAATTTTGAATATCAAATATAAGCTTTCTTATTTTAGGCACAGGTGATAGTTTTTGTAACCCAATACAATTCACAAACATAGTAACAAGCCTATTTTATAACTTCTGAATATTGCCTTTAAGAAATGGAATAACTATCATCAACGAAAGTACTATATCTATAGAAGTTATTCTTCTATAAGTGATTACATGACAGAAACCAATATAAGATACTGCAGATGTATGGCAATATATATGTAACTCTCTGAAATGATTCTTATTATAGATAACAATGATTGAACATTTGTATATAAAGAAGATAAGCTACATATTTAATGAGTTCTCAGATTTTTTTCTGTCATTTGAAATGCATACTGAATAATTCCAATTTTTTTTCTATAAAGAAAATTCTAGTTACATTCCAACTGGTCATATAGTAAGAAAATTAGGTTTTTCTAGATGCTATGATCAAATAACAAAATCAAAACTTTATTCAGTGCATGCTAAATATTCCATTTGGTAAAAGAATAAAAATAAGTGATGCTTCACAAAATGAATGAAAACATTTTAATTATTCAGAATACAGTAGTAGTAAAATATTGATATAGCTGAAAAAGTCAAGATAGCATATTATAATAAACTGAAAAAGTCAATATCTGAACTCGCCTGTGTTCAGGTAGCCTAAGAATCTAGACAGGAGCTCATAATGAAGCTGCAAGTGTAACTCAATTTAATTTCAATTTTATTAAGGTCCATCCACATCAGCAGCCTGGCTGATTCTGCTTTCTGAAGCATCTTTTACATCTCTATTATTGTGGCCTTTTAATTTAATAACAAGGGGTGTTTCTGTTTGTACGTTTCACTCTGTTTCTGCCACTCTAAATCAGACTCAGATTCCAATATTGGCCTGTTCTTGATAGAATAGGCAATCGTACTCACTGTAGCAATAATTCCATCCCCTAGTCAAAATGCTGTAAATCTTTTAGATATAAATCATCATTTCCTGGTTCTGTTTCACAGTCATGATTCTATTTATATTGTGCCATGTTTTTGCGAAGTCCATCCTTTCTAAAGCAATAAAAGGCTTTCTGTCCTATGAAAGAATTGATAAGACCAAGGCAGGCAAATTGAAGCCCTCCATCACTTTTTCAGAAGTCACTGGAGCCTCCTCTAATCATAATTGCTGAAAAAGGGGGATATGAATTTTCCAATATTTGGAGAGAAAATATGCAGAAACACATGTCTTGGTAGCCAGAATTACCCATACATGTCATATACATTTATTACCAATGATTTAATTAATATATGGGATTTAGTAATATAGAACCACTAAACTACTTAATTTTGAAAGTCTAGATTTAAAGTAGTTCAATTATAGGCAGAATGTTAATTGAAAATTACATTTTAGACTCCTAATTTAAACAAGGGATCTCATGTACCAATACAATAATTTAATGGTGAATATGAAAAAGCAGTAGAACAGTTTGATAGGCATCAGACCTTGAATTTTATTCCTGCCTTAGACATGAAGCCAGGAGAGTGACTTTGGGCCAGTCATTCTCTCTAAGCCCTAAGAAGGAAGCAATTACATACCACTTCTGCAATCTTGCCAAGAAAACTTCTTGGAAGCTTGCCAAGGCAGTCACCAGGGGTCAACAGTGGGGACTTGAATGAAAAGGAAGGAAGGAAGGAAGGAAGGAAGGAAGGAAGGAAGGAAGGAAGGAAGGAAGGAAGGAAGGAAGGAAATCTAACATTAGCAAAGCTAAACATGTGCATTAACTCTAATTACTGTTAAATATTACACATAAAATTGGCTACTCTGAATCTCCATTGCTAGAAAGTTGCTTTGTATTGCTTAGAATTTTATGCAGATACAATTATAAATATTTTCTACATTACAGAAATAATTAAAAGTTTCTTTAATTAAATCATTCCCACAAAACAAAAGTGTTTACTTATTTTGCACTTTTAGAATAAGGAATATTTTATCTATTGCTATGTGAGACTCAGCACATTTTATGCTTGTTTGAAAAACACTGCTTCAATTCAGCCTTAAGAGCCTTAAGAGCTTTACATATTCTATCACAAACCCAAACTGGGAACAGAATGTATGAAATACGTTTTGGTAATAACTGAAAATATTTTTTGTTAAAATAAATGCAACATATATCAATGGAATAATGACTTAAAAAAATACTAGTATCAGAAATGCAGACTATTGGGGGAGGCATACTGTTGTCTTTATAAGATGTCAGAACATCTTGTAGTGCAATAGCAATACAAATGTATACATTCTCTTTATCATTCCTTTGGCAGCAGATATACATATTAGATTTATTTAAAACATGTATATAGTAACCAGAGTTGAAAGATGGGTGGCTATATAAATGTTTTGAATGAATGAATGAATCTCTGTTTATCACCTCAGATGTGTTTTCCTTTGTATCCAGACAATACAACCTAACTCTGACCTTCTGACAGTTCACTTGAAATTCTCCTTGGTGGACCTCACATGGTCTGCCTATGCTAAAACAAAAGCATTATAGAACTACTGTACCGCCTCCTAAAAGCTTTCACTTGTTTTTCTAGACCAGGGAAGAAAGTGCTATGTGCCTAGCCCTTTTACCAATCATCAGGGCAAAACATGTCCTAACAATTGCTGATAACAGAATCTCTTCCATGATATTTGCTCGATTTACCACCAGTGAAACATTAACCAAACGTTTATATTTCTTTATCTTAGAAACCAGTTCCTTTGTTTTACTTTTCAAAAACTTTCCCGACTCAGCCTGTTGGTTTGTCCAGATCTCCTATATTATAATTTGTAATAAAACTAAAATGCAGCATTTAAGAACCTTATTTCAGGCTGGAAACCAGAACATTCCCTTATATTTTTCCCCTCCAGGGGTTGGGAGAGGTTAGCCTTTTGTTTGGTGACACAAAGTATTTTGCAATGGGTTCATTAAGTGCCAAGCTTAGTGTCCTACACTTTGTTGAATAATACAGCCTACCTCTGTTACTAAAATTGCATCTGAGGTTTTACATTTAAATATCAGAATTCCTTAATTTCCATTAATTCATTTTATGAATGAGAGATAAATATTATCAAGTGAGCAGTCTAATATAATGTTCGATTCCCAATATTTATAGTTATCAGAAAAGAATGTCTGCTCCTGAGAAATTTCAATTTAATGGAAAAAACCTACCTAAATTTAAAACCAAATAATTTGCTTGCATGTGAAATACAAATGTTTTTAAAATATTTCTTAAATATCCAGATTTTTATCCCTATGGTAGGGATAGTGATAGATTTCACTATCACTCTTTAATATCTGCTGTCAAGGTTTTATTTACTTATGTCAGCAACAATGTAATATGCTATTAATCTAAAAAATGTATTTTGTGTAGTATTTCTACTTTATGTGCATATGATTGAATAGTGAAAGTCCCTCACTTGAGAGGAAACATCATAAAAAATGAGACCTCCCATGCAAAGAACTACATTGTAAGGCACAATAGTTGTTCAAAGTTTTTTAGATCCATGATTTTCTGAATCTCTACACTACTTGTAGATATTTACCCACAGCCACTCCCACCTTGCTGATCAAGCTCACAGCCTTACCTCGGGTTATTTTATTAATTTAAATAAAGTAATAATTTGAAAAACAGATATGCTTTATTGTTACGCTCTATTTCTAGTTTATTTTTAATTGCCAAGGATGTTTATAAGCCCCAATGCATTCTCTCTTTATTCTTCAATGTCTTTTCTTGTGTGATAGGAAGACGTGTGAGAGGATTTCTCTTGTTTATTTCCACTTCTATGTCAAATCTACACTTCAGGATTCCCCAACCCTCCGCTAACGATGTGAATATGAGTGGAAGGAGAAACCTTTTCCATTAGTAGATGCCATTTCATAAACAAATGACTTTATTGGCTAGACTGATTGAAAGAAGGTATATGAGTACAATTCAAATACATTATTATGGCTCAGTGGACATGAAACATTGACTGTTAGAAGCACTTTAGAAAACTGGAGTACTGGGGAATAAATGGGAAAATATCTGAGTATCTGAGTCTTGGACAGTAAACTAAACACTAAACATCTGCTATACAATTTGTAATTGGATCTTACCAGAATTTCTGATTTAATGGTAAATTATAAAATTCTACTCCTGAAATCAAATGCAGGATAATCTTAGGCCGCATTGAAATAGTTAACATGAATAAGATCTGGTAAAGCAGGGATATTGATTTAAACCCCAAAAGCAGGGTAGTTATAGCCTTCCCTATAATGATGTATGGGGTGTGAGAGTTGAACACTAAGAATGGCTGATCGAAGAATTGATGTCTCTGAATTGTTGTGCTGGCGTAAATTACTGTGAATACCATGGACAGCCAGAGTAACCAACAGAAAGGTGTTAAATCACACCTCATTGGAAGATAAAATCCTAAGGCTATGTCTGATTTACTTTGGCCACGTTATCCTTGCAAATTCATTGGAGAAGGCAAGGAATGGCTAGTGGACAAAGAAGAAGGGGCAAACAAAGAACATGATGGCTTGATAACATCAAATCTGATGCAAAGATGAACATACAACAATTAAAAAATGCTGTGTTTGACAGGGTAGCATATAGAGCACTTGCTATAAAGTCACTGAGTGAGACATGACTAAAAACAACAAGCAATGCTAAATACATAATAGCAGCAGTTGAGTTTTTTCTTCTGACTTTTTAAGTTTAACCACCCTAAGATTATAATGTACTCTGAATTTTATTAGCTTATTTTAACAGTGAAATCCAGACTAATTTAGAAGATAGCACCTATGAACACTGTGATAAATACTTCTCAAGAAAGATGAGAGTTGCAAACGCTTTTGGGAAACAGCAAATGGAGGTGGTAGCCAGTTTTTTCTGAAAATGGCATCTACCTGTCTGACTTTTTCACCACTGGCTTTTTTTAAAAAAGTTAAAACCTTGGGCTTTGTTCAATGTTCCTGGTCATTCTCTTGGGCAGCTATGAGTAGACACTCATCCAGAGAGTTTACTTTTCTTCGTCATATACACTAGACATAATCTCTCTCATCATGTATTCTTTTTTTCACCTGTCTATCTTCTGATTAATAATTGCCATATCAATACTTCAGTTTGTATCATCAAATTACAGCCAAAGCTTCCCTAGAAACTTCACACAGAGAGAAACTGGCATAAGCAATCATTCATTCATGAAAAAGTACTCTTTGACTGAGAAAAGCCTAAATATGCACAAAAAAAAATGAAGTTGAAGGCTGTAATACAAAAAATATTTCTTAAGAACAAATTTATTTACATTACATAGCTTTCTGAAAGTTACTTTCCCCCCACTAAAGTAATATTTTAGGTTCCCACAATATCTCCGGGCCATAGTAACAGGCAGAAGCCTTTTCAACCTCTTCCCAGTCACTGCATCCAATAAATAAATATAATAAAACTACTGTAACATTAACCAATCCTTATGGACATAGAATGAAGAAGAAAAATTGATTTGTTAACTTTCCCTCTGCGCAAATGGGCTTTCAAGAAAAGATGCTACTCCGCATTACAGAATGTATAATTGGCAAGTACATCATTCTAGGCACAGGAAGCTAAATATAAAGAAGATGCAAGGGAGATGATGATGGGAAAGGTATTTGTACCATCCTATGCACATTTCATCAAAAGAAGCCCTAGAATGTCTAAGCAGGCTTTTAGGAGTCCAATTTGACTGGCAAATTGAAAGAAATAAAACACACTCTCAGCCATAAAATCAAATAATCCCCCAGTTTCTGTTTCTTTATTCACTAAAGCAGTGTTTTTCAACCACCGTGCCGCGGCACACTAGTGTGCCGTGACAAAGTGTAAGGTGTGCCGTGGGAAAAACACTTTATATATAGTCAATATAGGCACAGAGTTAATTTTTTTTAACATTTTCTAATGGTGGTGTGCCTCGTGATTTTTTTTCATGAAAAAAGTGTGCCTTTGCACAAAAAAGGTTGAAAAACACTGCACTAAAGAACAGAATGAATATACCTTCACGGGGGGGGGGGGGGGGGATTAGCTACTCCTTTACACGTTTGAAGTGAAGAAAAACACGACGGCTTTTCCCTTTTTTAAAATAAGATGATAAAATAAAACACGTTACTTTTATTTTATTTATTTATAACTGAATTCATATTGCCGCCTATTCGCCCATGGGCGACTCAAGGCGGCTTTACAAAGTATAAATCCCCATTAGAAACAGTAAAGCTAATAAAAAGACCCCAAATAAATTAATATAACAAAAGGTCATAAAATGCCACATTAGGGTGGCATTTAGGCAAACAAGTGTGCAAGAATCCCCACTTTTATAGAATATTAATAAAACGGGCGGGAAGGCAGGGTGACATCTCCTAAGCAAAAGACTGGCAGGCACATATGTAAGGGTTGTTTCCTTGGTTTCAAAGACACCTTTTTCAACCGACAAAGCCAGAAAATACGTCGGCTACGCCTCCTGCCTGGGTTTACTACCCATCTCTCTGCACCTGCTCCGAGGAAGCGGGGAAAGGAGAAGCCCCTAAGGGGTCCAAACAAGGGTGCCGCTGCCCGCCGTCCCCCTTTTCTGTCCCCCCACTCTCTTTCTCTCAGCGCTTCCTCCCCTCACAGACTAAAAAGCCCATCACTCGAGGGAAGGGGAAAGGCCGCAGGGCCAGAAAGGAAGAGCGAAAGGGGTTACCTTGGCGCCCAGAGCCGGAAGAGCCGCGCCGCAGAAACCTCCCTCCGCCCGCCTCCCCGCAGCCGGGCACTGACAGCTCCCAGCATGCCACGCGGCTTCCTTTCCTTCCTTCCTCCCTCCTCCCTCCCTCCGGTCATCGCCTGACGTTATGACGCCACCTGGCGCTGCTCGGAATTAGCGCAGCTTCTTCTCGTGGAGCGGGCGCCGGTTCCAGCTTTGCCATAGCCGCGAGTTCCTTAAAGCAGTGTTTCTCAACCTTGGTGACTTTTAAGTCCTATGGACTTCAACTCCCAGAATCCCCCAGCCAGCATAGCTGGCTGGGGAATTCTGGGAGTTGAAGTCCACAGGACTTAAAAGTCGCCAAGGTTGAGAAACACTGCCTTAAAGGGAAAGTCACCTTCGAGAAAGAGGGGGAGAGTTGCGGGTGGGTCTTCGGTGCAAAAAGCCGACTTGCATTTCCTGTTATTTTTCCTCCCCCTCCCTCCGGACTTTCCCAGCGTATCCTAAAAGCTGAGCTGGTTTCCAGCCTGGTTTTATTCGTTTCACGCCAGCGGGAAGAAATGCTTGGCTAAAGCCCAGTTCTTTGACCCGCCTGGCGCGCGTGTCCCCCACTGCCCGGCTGTGTGTTTTGCTCAACGTTGCGGGCCGATTTAAGATTATGTGGCGTGGTATTCTGCGGAGTACCGGATTCTGCGTGCTTCTTCCTTGGAAGCCGACAGGCAAATCGTGAAACCGGTTGTTTATTGGGGGTTTCATGCCTTTCTCCTTTCTGCCGCCCTTTTCCGAACGTGGGTAGGAAGCGTACATCGGTAGCACTAACCGGGCACATTAAACAAGCGTGGTTTGAATGGAATCCAACCTGCAAAGCGTCTCGCTTAGTCAGACCATGGGGAGCTGCACTTTGCAAATCGGCTGCGTGTTCATTGCAATGCAACTCGGCACGGACAGGATTGCACGCTACTATAACAGTAGCGAGACTGATTTCTTAGTAAATGTAGACAGGATCGGACTGCAAGATCTTGTTGGGGGGGGGAGGAGGAAAGATCCCTCTTCCCGCTTATTCTACCACGGAGTGATGCGACGGAAAGCAAACAACGGCATCCACCCATCATTTCAAGCGGACTAAAAACTACAGCGCGATCCATGCAGGGGATACACAAATAACGTTTAATGTGCAATCCTCTTTCGTAACCTTAAGCAACCGCGATCTCCTTTTAGATGATGTCACATTGCGGCCGAGGACCTCTTTGCCACGATTAAAAAGGTAGTGCTAAAGAGCCCTTTTTTTAAAGACTGGTTTCTCTCGCAGAGGGCGCTGTGTGAAGGCAGAGGCTCTCCTCTCGCCTAAAACGTTTCCGGGATTCAATTTTCCTAGTTTTCTCCGGCCCACGTGGGAGCGTGTTTTGCACACGCGGGTTGCTTTCTCTCGAACTGGAGTCAGTGGCTACGGGGATGAAGGCGACTCTGTTCTTGGAGATTAGGGAGAAGATGAAGAGCGGATTGCTGATTATTCGGTACTTTATTTGTTTGCTTTATGTTTGATTCCCCCCCCCCCTTTCACCCTGCTTCATTTGGGACAGGCATTGCCGGGTTATGTTATATATTCCCTCTTTTTTTCCATGGAGAAAACGCTTCTTCTCTTACAGGCCTGTCTTTAGCTTCCCATTTTCCATCCAGACAGCGGTGATTACTTTTTGTAAAACTTCCACCACATCACTTCCCTCCTACCATCATACTTTAGTAAATGACTGTGTTACCAGACATTAAAGGCAACATCAGGGATCACCAACCTTTTTGATCTCTGGCCCACTAAATTCATAATTTTAAATCCCGTGGACCACTAATATGATTTTTTTTAAAAAAAAGATAAATAGTATTTAGTGCAATATAAAAAAATGCAAATAATTTTTCTGCGGGCCAACAAAATGTTCTCACGGACCACCAGTTGATGACAGTTAGCCTAGAGGACATGCAGTATGTATTGGAAGTCTAATGCCTTGAAAAAAAATGTTTTCCAAACATCCTCACGATTCAGGCAACTTATTTCTTTAAAGTTTAATTTATGAAATAATATTCTTGGCTTCAAGTTTTTTTGAGAAAAGAAATATATCTCTTTTGACTTGAAAGTTTTCTTTAAAATGCACGTGCTGGTCCTTTAAATAGTTTGAGAAGACCAGAACTGAGTTGATTGTCAAAATATCCTATCAATGCTTCCTTGCCTTCTTAATTTACCATCCCTGCTCTTCTTTTTAGATGCCTTCATATAGATAAGCGCAAACAGTGCAGTGGTGGGTTTCAAAAATTTTTGGAACCTACTCTGTGGGTGTGGCTTCCTTTGTGGGAGTGGCTTGCCGGCCATGTGACCTGGTGGGAGTGGCTTGCAGGCCATGTGTTTTCCTTCTCTCTCTCTCTCTCTCTCTCTCTTTCTTTCCTTCCTTTTGTCTCTGTCCCTTTTTTCTTTTTTTCTTTCATCTCTCACTCTTTTTCTTTTTTTTCTTTCTTTATTTCTTCCTTTCTCTCTCTCTCTCCCTCTCCCTCTGTCAGTCTGTGTGTGTGTGTGTGTGTGTGTGTGTGTGTGTGTGTGTGTGTGTGTGTGGCAGTGGTGGGTTTCAAAAATCTTTGGAACCTCTTCTGTAGCTGTGGCCTGCTTTCTGGGTCCACTGGTGGAACCTCTTCTAACCGGTTCGGTAGATTTGACGAACCGGTTCTACCTGATAGGAACCCACCTCTGAAACAGTGTATGCATATCTTATGTCTGTAGTGTGCATCCACTGTGCTTTCAAATTAAAGCAGCTGAGTTCTCAGAACAAACTCCAGAAAGTGTTGTACTCTATTAAAGCATATTTATCACTGAAGCCTGTGTGGTGCTGTTTATTTTGGCCTCACCTTTATTAAATGACTCAAGGCAGCGAACATACATAATATCCTTCTGCCCTCCTGTTTTCCCCACAACAGGCCTATGAGGTGGAGTGGGCTGAGAGAGAGAGTGTAACTGGCCCAAGGTCACCCTGCTGACTTTCATGCTAAGGCAGGACTAGAATTCACAGTCTCCTGGTTTCAAGCCTGATCCCTTAACCACTAGACCGAACTGGCTGTCTTATGCTTAGCTAGCAATACTGTAACCGAATTAAACTTCTTGAACTGTTTGAATGGAAATCACTGCATGTTGGCAACATCAAGAATGGATTTTGTATATTGTGGCCTGCATTATCTCAAGGCTACTCTGTGTGAAAAATACATAACACCGAAAAGGGTTTGTGATGCCTGGATAAATGGAAACTGTAATGGAAATGGAAATGGAAAAAATATTAACCCCCAAGCCCTGGATCCTCTCAGCTTGAAGGAGCAAATGTAAAATAGGAAGGGCTGATGTTCCCAGGGGTTCTTCAAACATCAGTTAGAAGAGAGGAGGTTGTGGTGGAAGGATGTGTCAGAATATAGTTTATGTGTCTTTATCATTACGTCTCTTCTCGCCTTCAAAGCAGGAGTGGTTTTCACTTACCTTCCCTACCGGTTTGCACATGTGCGCGCGCTCTGCCTTCTGTGTATGCGCTATGCTCAAAAAAGTCCCTAAATAGGATGAAATAGAGCCTGAACTGGTGGGCAGGCCCTACCAGTTCAGGTGAACTGGTCCGAACCAGTAGAATACCACCTCTGCTTCAAAGGCACTGTTTTAAGCAACTGTAGCCTACACTTTTCTGCTGTGGGAGAGAATGGCTGAGAATGAAATAAAAATATCATTCCAAACTAAAGAAAGAAAAACTAGACTGCTCAATGGATGCATTGCAGGTAGTTCTCATTTAGCACAACTTAGTTTAGCAACCATTTGCAATTACTATGGTGATGAAATAGTCTCTGAAAATTGAGCCTTTGTCTTCAGCAAATTTAATTGTAAGGAATACTTTCAAAACTGAGCTTGCTTATCTTCTGAAAGATTCTGATCTGATCAGTTACGGTCCAAACATTAAACTTGTTACTTTGTTCAACATACAGAAACTTTTTCGGTTCTACAAAACTGAATCATCAATATTTTTCTCTTGTTTCTAAGTGTGTCACTTGCTGAACTTAACCATATTCCTCCCAGATTCTGCCATATCGTGCTACCAAAATAGAAGAAATCCATTTCAAGCAAAAATATTTTACTAAGAAGCAACTACCGGTATTAGGAGAGATCTTATATAATTCCCTAGAGGAACATAGTCCTCTAAGAAGTTATATAATACTAAATCACCTGTGGATTCCCAATAGAGTCAACTCTATGTTATTATACAGAATAAGTAAGGAATGAGTAATGTCCTGGATAGTTACAGGCTATAGCAGAATTGCTCCCCACCCCACTCCACCCCCAGGTTTTACTGGATGAACTCTTTGTAAACCTTTTAGATCTCATACCATGAAACAAAATAAGTAATCCATTTCCCTAAAATAGAAGGAAAAGATCTCAGTTCTACATACTGTAATTATGTCCCCTTCCAATACTATAGCTTTTAGTGGTTTGGTTTATTTTGTTTTAATACAAGCCCCATATCATCTGTAATTTGCATATCATATTGGCTGGGGCTACCTCTTATTTCACTTCTGTATTGGGGCCCACCCACTCCCTTCCCTAATCTAATAGACCGCTGTGGGAGATAGAAAACTTCCTTGCCAGAAGCCTCAATTATTTGCTTGAAAGGGGCTTTTAAAATTAGATAGGAATGCATAAATTATATGTTTCCCTATGAATAAGCCTTTCTTCTGAGTAGAAGCTTCTCTCCCATGATTATCCAGGGAATTCCACATTGTGCCAATAAGGGTATGAGGTTAAGATTTCAAATATAATTTACACAAAGGCTTTTCAATAAAAAGAGAGATAGGTAAACAGTGTTTCCAAGGAGAAACGTTTCTTTTCTAGGGTAGTTATAAAAGGCTATCTCCTTTTATAAGTGGATCTGTTTTCTCTTTTCAAGATGATTGCCAAAATCTTTCTTCAAAAATGATATCTGGTGAGGTGATTTCTAGTCCACACAAACTTATGGCACAATAAATCTGTAAGCCCTGAAGGTGCTGGTTGTGTTGCAAAATATTTAACTGGCTCTTCTAGAGTTCTGGCAGCCTAATGGTGTCCTGCAAACCTGTCAAGATCTTACTTGAATCTAGGCACAGAGAGCTGACGTTGCAACGTCACGACGTACGATCTTGGTGCTCCAAGATCGCAGTTGATATTTCTGCCGGTAGACGGTCCATTTGGACCTAAACCGTCCTGTAGAGATGGTGATTGAGAAGGGCACCTCCTGCTCTCCTGCTGATCTCAGGGACACCGCAAAGTCCCTGAAAGATCCAGGAATAGCCTTTTTTTCCAGCGACAGAAATGCAGCTAATGAAGCTGCTGAAATTGGGACAGCTCCGGAACGGGAAGAAAGCGGAAAGAGAAAGTGTGTCGAATTGGTGAGGAAGTTTTATTATTAGAAAAAGAGAATACCCCTCCCCCAAAAAATAAGTTAAATTAAAATGGAAGACAGAAGAAAACTGTATGCGGCGAAATTAATCTACATTAAACTTAGTGTGTTATCCTGTTTCTAATTTTTTTTTTCACGGATGGAATTTTTGCAAAGGCTCTATTTTTTAAACTGAATGGATTAATTTTTTCTTTTTCTTTTTTCACTTTTGCTTACACCTTGGATTAAAATTCCCCTTTTTTATAATGCTTGATTGGATTGATTGGATTGTTTTTGATCTCGATTTAAGGTTTTTTTTCCTCTCTTAAGCTTGGAATATAAAGAAGATAATAAGAAGGATTATAAAGAGAGTTGTAACAACAGGAGGAAAAGCAGTTACACTGCCACTTAGAGGCTGGAGGCTGGATACTTTATTTTTTCTTCTTTCTCTTTGATCACTTGAGATTCAAGGTTCTTTCAGTTTGTTTACTGACAGATAGTAGGAAGAGCACAAGTTTTTTATACAGGTGCTGTTTGGGAGTTCTATCACTAGCTATTGGAGGGAAGACAACATTTTGACTTGAAAGATAATAAATGCACCCGTTTCAAGTTTATTAAAATAGACTTTAACCCTATAGTGGCAGTGTCTGCAAAATTGAAAGAATGGCTCAGCAGGAAAAAGAAACTGTAACATTGCAAATGATTATGTTTGAAATTCAAAATCTATGAGTTGTGACAGAGAGAATTGAAAAGAGATTAGAGAATATGGATTACAAAACAGAAAAATTTGATGGAGAAACTGAGGATGTTTATCAAATGAAGAAAGTGGAGGACAGAGTTCAAAAGATGGAAGAAAAAATGAGCAAAGAGATAAGAAAACTGGATACTGACAACAAAGTGAGCGTGGTTGGTAATGGCAAGAGCGGAATATGGAAAGGGGAGATAAATGGATTGGAACTCTACCCCAGACTTCAAAGCACAAAAGAAGAAAAGAGAGAGAAATTGATGGAGATAAGGAGAGAAATCTTGACAGAAGCACTAGCGATAACCAAAGATAAGCTGATGGAAAGAACAGAGGCTGGGTTTCAAGCTTTTATGAGATATGAAAGGAACAACATGTTGCGAAGAGAAGTTTATACAAGATTTATTAAGAAAGTAACAAGATCATTAATGCTACAAATAGTTAAGATCAAAACCTCTGGTGATGCTTTTTAATCTTAACAGATGTATATCATGTAAGCTTTCATGATCAAAATCTGTTTCAGAAAATGTGTAAAATACCAATCAATATTTTAAATAATGTGTGCAGGAGAGATAAAAGGGGAAATTATGAAAAAAGAGGAAAGATACTGAATTACATAAAGTGACACTCCTGTCACCGTGTCATTCCTGTCACAAACGGCTAATTATGGTAAGTAATGTTTCTAGAAGATTAGATTGGCTAGGTGAAAGATAGTGTTCTCTCCTTTGTTGAATTTTACATTGACTATTTTATTTTGTGCCGAAATCAATTTCTGTAACTTCTTTTTGCAAGGACTGCTGCCTCGAAACCTCATACAACAGCATGACCCAGGGAATTAAAATGCTCCTCTGTTAGATTTAGGATGTTGCTATTTCCAAAGCAACAGCATCTGAATGAACTTGCAGCTTTCTGCAGAGCAGTGTTGTGCTACATTTGGGGCACACATCCAACACCCACTGACAAGAGGGGATGTTTTCAAGATGACACTCCTCTCTCTGCTTTTTCCCTCTTACTCCCAAATTCACAATCACACACATTTTTGCCTTCAAAAGCCCAATTGAACTGTTTTTTTTTTCTCTTGGGGAAGAAGAAGAAAATGTTTCGCTTCTCATCCAAGAAGCTTCATCAGTTCTGATGTTCAATTCTAACAATTCTAACATAACAGACTATAGAGAGGACCACTGGTCCATCTACAGGTAGGTTAGAACAGAGCAGCCCTCTCTCAAGAGAGGAGGAATAGGACATCACTTGTCCTATCCTGTCTACAATACAGTCCTTTCAGCAGTTTCAAGAAGATTCCACAACCAATTGCACTCTGGATTCAGGTGGCTCCCAGGGCACAGATAAATCCTCAAATGGCCTCAAAAGGTTTCAGAGAAAGTGCTAACAACTAGATGACTGCAAAGAGGGGAAACAAAACTTTTTGTTCTTCCTCAAGAAAAAATCAGTCCAGTTGTCTTTTGACTATAAAAAAGCATCTTTGAACTAACAATGATGACTGGATGACTGAGAATCTCCACAGACAATCACGGGCTGCTCCTTATTTTGGCAATTCCCGATCCTAGTGCAACCTGGGATGACATCTTTCACTATCTTTTGTACATCTCTCAGTTCTAATCAAAGATACAGGAGACTTCATTGTCAGCTTGCTTTCCATTCATGCAAAATGTTGGATTGGATTGATTTAATTATTCCATATGTTTTATTTGTTTGGATTGCATCCATTTACGAGGTGAGGTGCATGACTTCTCCAGCCATGTGGACTTCTATTGCAACTATTTGCTAATGGGATATTATTGTTCTGTCTTAAATCCCTCTAGTGAATTAAATCCAGAAAGCTGGCCTGTGGATGTTACTCTGATGCCTTCTTTAATAGAGCTAAAAAGCGATAAAGCTAGTAGAGCTTTCGGCCTTCCGCCAGAGGTCAGTATTGTGCCTTCTTCCTGTCGAGGACTGCAATATCAACCTGGGGAAGGCTTACATATGAGGCTGCTTGTTCAAGCAGATTTCAGTACAAGTAAGAGAAATTTCCTTTTTTCCCTTTATTTCTTTTCTGCTGATCTCCGCTTGAAAGTTTACTTGTAAAATAAAGCTAACGAAATTAGGATGGCTTAAGAGTATTCAAGGAAAGCTGCATTTACCTATAAAACATTGGACTAGAGAAAACATTACATTTAGTAGTGACATTATAGATAAGGCAATCACAATTTAGGCTACTTCTGTTTTTCTTATTAGTTCCAAAATTTCATTGGTCTGACTTGAATTTTATTGGATTTATTCCTTGTTCTGTAGCTCATGAAAATGAATATTAATTGTCACGCTTCCTAAGAAGGCACATTGACGTATTTTAATATGCAGAATATTAACAGATTATTAAAACAGCTTTCCTGACGGAAATGTTGAGATTTAAGAAATTATTCTGTTCACTTGTATCAGAATATGATATTTTTATTCCACTGCTAATGCTACATGTTCTGCATTTTATTTTCCCCTTTAGAAATCTTAGCTCTACCTACACTTACTAAGAGCTAAACGTCTTGCTTCTATGCAGGTTATTTATCAGTAGATGTACATAATCTCCCCATAAAGAGTTATAGTGGTACAGTGATTAAAATGCAGTATAATTGTGCTGACTGCCAACTGCCAGCAGTTTAGCAGTTCAGTTCTCACCGGCTCAAGGTTGACTCAGCCTTCCATCCTTCCGAAATTGATAAATAGTAGTAGTAGTAGTAGCAGTTAGACTTATATACCGCTTCTTAGGGCTTTCAGCCCTCTCTAAGCGGTTTACAGAATCAGCATATTGCCCCCAACAACAATCCGGGTCCTCATTTTACCCACCTCGGAAGGATGGAAGGCTGAGTCAACCCTGAGCCGGTGAGATTTGAACAGCCGAACTGCAGAACTGCAGTCAGCTGAAGTAGCCTGCAGTGCTGCATTTAACCACTGCGCCACCTCGGCTCTTAAAATGAGGACCCACATTGTTGGGGGCAATATGATGACTTTGTAAATTTATTTATTATTTATTTATTTATTAAATATATTTATATGCCGCCCAATCCCGAAGGACTCTGGGCGGCTTACAAAAAATATAAGAAAAAACACATAACGATAAAAGAAAACAATTTAAAAACAGCAAAAGCCCTCATACATTCATTCTAAACCACTTAGAGAAGGCTGTAAAGCACTGTGAAGCAGTATATAAGTCTAAGTGTTATTGCTATAATTCACAGGAAATGTCACCTGTAAAGAGAAGACTTTCCGGTGTCATGTTATTCACAGTTTGGATGTAGCTGGATTTGTGCTTATTTTTGCAGATCTTTGAAATAGCAGATTATTTCTTTAAAGACTTTAAAGCACTTTTCGGGAGCGACAAATTATTTAATCATGTATTAACAGAATATATTTTCATAATGTTCCTTTTACTGAAGCCTTTAATTTTTAAACTAATACTGTTAATAAATTTTTATAATAATTTAACTCTTCAAAAACATCCAGCTTACAAAGACCAGCCACATATAATGAAAATACTGTAAATTGAACCTAGGAGTTGATGTTCAAAGTCATGAAGTAAAGCTGGTGAGGAACAGCCATTTCCCTGGTCAGGCAGAATCATAATGTCAACATTAAGGCTCCCAATATCAAGGTTGTGAAGAAAATGGCCAAATCTCCATTGATTTCAGAAGGCCTTATATTGAAATCTGCATATGCTTGGTCTTTACTGCAGGAGACAGACAACTTCTTTTTTTTGTCTACACTAAACCGATTAATGTACTTGTGTCATGTCTATGAACTTCTGTTACAAAAAAATTCCTGAGAGTTGTGAGAGTCAAGATTCCTTGCCACGTTGGGCATGAAACCTGATATTTGCCCTTTTGATCCTTGAGGATTAGAAAGATCTTAGATTAGCAGTCATCATGTCACCAAAGGTTTATCCTCTAAAGCAGCCTTTCCCAACATGTGGCTTTCTAAACATGTGGACTTCATCTGCAGAATTTCTCCAGTTGGCACAGTTATTTTTAAGATGAGAAGGTCAGCAATCCAGTCATCACCAAGGCTGGGGAAATTGCTCCAGAAAGTTTTTGGTTCAAATCTTATTTCAGCTATGAACTTGCTAGGTGAGCTTCAAGCTGTTGGGTTGACATCCATTGTGTGGAATATGATGTGATAATACAAGACTCCATTTCAGGAAGGTTTCCTCATTACTGAATAAAAAATATGGTATAAAAATCCAGTGCTACACTAAATTATTGGTGTGACTGTAGTTTTACTGTTGTTACTTAAATTCTTCAATATCTTTCAGAATTGACGCCAGCTGTTGGTAACGGCCTAAAATCCAAAAAGAGTTGCACTTTTTTCTGTCAATGTTGCGGGGAAAGTGTAATTAATAATAGGTAAGTCCTGTACTCTGTGAGATTTTTCCTATTGATGAATGTATTTGCAAATCAATTCATACTAGAAGAAATGTAACAGCTGGTGAAATTTGTGCTCAGATAATCTGGAAGTAAAGCAATAGCAATAGCAGTAGACTTATATACCGCTTCATAGGCCTTTCAGGCCTCTCTAAGCGGTTTACAGAGAGTCAGCATATTGCCCCCAACAATCTGGGTCCTCATTTTACCCACCTCGGAAGGATGGAAGGCTGAGTCAACCCTGAGCCGGTGAGATTTGAACCGCTGACCTGCTGATCTAGCAGTAGCCTGCAGTGCTGCATTTAACCACTGCGCCACCTAAAGCTCAGGTGAGAAAGATAAGGAATTTGGTGTCCTTTTGAAAGGTGAAAAATCTCTGGCCCGTATACAACAGTTCTTGTACCCTATGAATAGCATTTTTGTTATCCTTGTTCTTTTTACTTTTATTAACACCATCAATATTTTTAGGTGTCTTGCAATGTTCTGTCTTGAGACCTTTTCAATTGAAAAGCAGGAGATGAAGATTTCCAGCAATAGGAAAAACACAGATCATTTTTAAACTAGATTAAGTTTTAAAATCAGTGGCTGAAATCAGTGGTACTCATGTTCAAAACGTAAATGTTGTTCATAATTAATTAAAAAAAACTTTATTGGAGTATACCAAACATGCTAAGATATTCCATTAACAGGCTTGTCTGGTTCACTTTATAGGAGATTTTGCTTTTAATCCCAAAAGGGGACTTTTCCCCTTTTAGTTTTTGTCTCCACAATGTAGGCCAGGAACCCCCCCCCCCCAACTAAAGCTGCAGAGACTTTGCTACATTATACTAGTTAATCAGAGACTGCCTGTTTTTCTACTGCAGATGTTACAAAATCATGATTGTTGATGACTGGAGAGGTCGTGTCATCTGACTATTGAGCCATGTTTATACTTTTCACAGATTGTTTTTCTGCATGAGATATAAGCATAATACTTTTCATGGTACTGCCCTTGCCATTCACAAGATTGGAAGTGGGTAGCATGCCCTTTAAATTAATTTTCCTCAGCTCACTCTTTTGGCCTAGGCCCTTCTTCATTAATCCCAAATATCATTGCACATTTGCTTTATAGGAACACTGAAAAGTAAATTGCAAGGGTTATTTATTTAAACTTATCTCTCTCTTTTTTGCATTACATTTAGTGTGACAGCTTTTGAGCCTGGGGGTGGGAGAGAGAACCTAGCATTGTTTGCTATCAATGCTTTAACACAACCCTAAATGAAACAATTATGAGGGATAGGCAGTGCAGAAAACACTAAATCTACCATTACAAGCCCTGCTTAATGCCTGAATAATAAAGGAAAATGGATCGAGTCAACAGGATTATAAGTGAAGTCCAGATTCCCCCTTGCCTCAACTAGCCATAGTCACATCTGTATTCAGTCAATACAGTGAATGAATGCATGAATATTTTAGTTAGCAATCTAATTTAAGAATCTATTTTAAATTTCTACAAACCAGGAGACTTTGAATTATGTCTGCTCCCCTCATCCAGCCCATCTGATGTTTAAGGGTAGACTGTTTTTGGGGAAGTACATTCAATTGGAAGCTGCTTTCTGTTCTGTCACTGAATCAAACCATTCAATTCCATTAATAGCCCTAGACCCGTGATGGTGTACCTATGGCACATGTGCCACAGATGGCACACAGAGCCATATTTGCCGGCATGGCAGCCCTCGGCTCCATGGCGCATGTGTTATCCAGCCAGCTGATTTTCGGCCTTCTGGAGGTCCAGGGAAGGCCTTTTTCACCCTCCCTAGGCTTCAGGAAAGCCTCTGGAGCTTGGGGAGGGTAAAAACTCTTCCCCCTTGTGCGGCGGTGGGGGCGCATGCGCATGCGGGTGGGCAGAAGTGTGTGCACGGTAACAGGCACTCGCAGAGTTTTGGCACACCTTTAGAAAAAGGTTAGCCATCCCTGCCCTAAACCAGTTTTTCCCATCTGGTGCAGGTACCATGCTAAGATACACAAATTTAGCTTCTCCCCTGCAAAGTTACAATTTGCCCATTTTTATGTACAGTTTTCAGCATCAGGAACAGTAGAAAATCTGGTTCCTTTTCTTTATTCATACGATTGTTCTGCAATCTGTACAGCCTGGATTTTTGTTTGTCTCTGTTATTGTAATCAACTCATTCTCTTCTTGCTCAGGACATTTCTCCGGGTTCTTTCACTTCCTTTTGAGAACTGGAATGATTTGGTTGACGAATGGTGTTGCCATCCTAACCCTTTCAACGATAGCCTGCTTCATCCCCAAATTGATGACTGTTTTCTTGGGCACAATTACCTCCTGATTAATTCAAGAACTGAGTTATCAGGAACAGAATCTGGAAGGCTTCATTCAGAGGATGAGTGGACTACAAGTAGTGAGTCTCTCTTGGTAAATATATACAAAAAATAAGACAAAAGACTACATTCCTTTGAGTTGCACAATTCATTATCTCCTATTTTCATTAAGCCAGATACTAGAAACTGTGAGTTCACTGCATTCTGATCATCATGGGACTTGTAGTCCGACAGCAAGCGTCACAAAGTCCCAATTCCTGGATTTGAACTCTTGTATAATTGTTTAGGGGTGGTGCCAAAAATCGTGGAGATCACAGTAGCCAGGAGATTTGCTAGTATAGTTGTTGGAGCTCACCAATAGTGCTTAAGCTAGGAAAGCCTCATTTGGCTGAAAAATATAACAGGCTGAGGCTAAGCCATAAACTATGTTTGTGCAATGGTTAGGGTGCAGTACTGCAGGCCACTTCAGCTGACTGCTATCTGCAGTTCAGCGGTTCTAATCTCACCGGCTCAAGGTTGACTCAGCCTTCCATCCTTCCGAGGTGGGTGAAATGAGGACCCAGACTGTGGGGGCAATATGCTGACTCTGTAAACCGCTTAGAGAGGGCTGAAAGCCCTATGAAGCAGTGTATAAGTCTAACTGCTATTGCTATTGCTATAATACTTAAGTTTGTTTCTTGTGGTAAGCCAAACCCTAACAGATTATTTTATAATGTGGTACAGTATGCAGACCCAGCCAGTATAAGATTAAATGACATGTGCTTTTGTTACTATCTTTGGTTTAAAAGAAATTAAAATAACTATAAATTGTCACAACATGAAAGGTATGGCTTCTATAAAGAGCTTTGCAAACTGCAAGCAAATTAACCAGAACCTTATAAAAGCAAAGATATCCTTCTGAGATTTATGAATTATTTCTGGTTCTGGAAAAATCCAACGATGATCTCTTTTGGGGAGCATTTAGCAGAATTTATTAGCCATTCTTGGCATCTCTTGTGACAAGGATGGAAATTACATCCCTCCAATGCTAAAATATTTTGAAAGCAGGATCAGCAGTCAGTTACTATGTGGGGCCCAGGTGTGTCTGATTAAGGACTTTGGAAACCTGGTTATTCAGTCCAAATTTCTCATAGCCATTTGTACAATGCATCACTGCATATAAAATGGCTCTCCTTATTTGGAGTCTGAGTGATCTGAATGCAGTTCTTCCACTTTACCTAGCTGGCTTAAGTAGCTTTTATCTCTGGGGCTTTTGATGCTTTTGAAGATCAGTCATTTTTTCACACAGCACAGCATTCTGTCCTCGTGGAAATCTTCCCCTGAAATTGAGCTACACCTTTGCAGATTTAGAAGACCTTAAATACTTGGGTTAGACAAATAAAATGTTCCTTGAAGCATGTGCAAATAATGCTGAACTTCTAAAGATTGGAGTATAGTTTCTGATCACTATTTGCTTAGAAGAGTCAGGAGTTACTTGTTTAACACTATTTAGATAGGATGCAGAAGAATGTATCGCTGTACGTTCAACCTCTTATTGATGGGAAATTGTTGTAATATTCCTATTGCCACTCAAGTCTATTGGAGCAGGTGAGAAAGCCAGTGGCTCATATATAATTGCATTGCTTGATTTATAGGGAGCCTTATTCATTTTTAATAAGCTCTTACTGGTTTAAATGTCAACTAGAACAAAGAAAGTGCATGCTATTTATTTACTATTAATTTAAAAGAAAATTGTGCCACCAAAACTACACAAGCATTGCATTTGTTTGTCATCTCCTGTTCAAAGAAAATTAGAGGTTTCATTATATAATGAATTTATTGTGAATGAAGGCGAATATGTCCAAGGATAATGTTGCAGGACCCAATCTGGGTTGATCACCAAGACCAGAGGTTAGGCTTCTGAGCTTTCATCCATAGGGAACTTCTCTCTAACTTCTCTCTAGTACACACTCTGCTAGAGAAAATTCCCTGAGGATGGGCTCCAGCACGAATCTGAAACTTGGAAGACCAAACCTCTGGTCTCGGTGACCGACCTAGATTAGATCCTATTTATATATGATTTAAAGTCTCTTTTAGTCAGTGCTATATACTATCATATTTTTAATTTGGCTGGTTGTAAACAATAGCAGCGAGTTTCCAGTTATCTGGAGAAAAAACCCCAAGAACAATAAAAATCAATAACTTTCGATAAAATCATGAGCAGGATCCAAACTGTTCTATTTATAACTGAAAGAGCTCAAGGCCTGTAATACAATCTCTTTCCCTTGCTTCTTCCCCATACACAAATTATGTGTGCCTTTGCCTTTGAAGGCTATTGTTTCTCATAAATCTTGGAGAATGCTGAGGTGTATTTCCATCACTTGGCAATTGTAAGATCAGGCAATAATTTGATCTGTGAAACAGTCGTCGCAGAGAGAAAGGACACTTGGCCAGCCCTCCACATCACTTGAAACAGGACTCCTTAATGGAGCATTTCACCCACTTCGTTAAGTCTCAGCAGGTGATAAGTCATTGAATAATGAACCCTGAAGCGGTGCTCTCGCTTGTGTGCCAACCTGTGTGCCACTGACACTACCCTATTTCCTGTGCTTCAGACAACTCTTCTCCAAATCATCACACAACATAATTTTAGATGCTCCAAGGTCGCAAGCTGTTCTAACTGCTTATCTCTAGAGGAAAATGTTTCCTTCCAGACAATATCAAGGACATTTTCAGATAGAAGTGGAGGGGGGATAGTGCGCAGCTAGCCAACAGCTGAAAGTTGTCACACAAGATACATTGATTTAATTTGTGTGGCAAAAACATACTGTTATTTCTGTTCAGGTCAGCAAAACCACGGAGTTCTTGGTGCGTGACCCTTTTTTTAAAAATCATCATTACATGAAGTTCTAATCAGAAGAAAATATATTGGACCATAAAGTGGAAACATCAGAATTGAGTGTGAAACGCAACATAACCTCTGAATGTTGATTTTGTAGGAAAATGTTTTTGACTCTGAAAATGTAGAGCGTACTCTAAATGAACATAAGCTACTTATATTCATTGTGAATTAATTAATGGGCAATTAGAATGAGACAAAAGCAACTAAGCCAAAAACAATTAGCCACAGTGGCTTTATTAAAAGCAACAAGAAAAAACCTTTCACGTTCAGCAGCTTCTGCATATTGTGCAATAAGATAAAAAGAACAGGAGAAGCCCCAGAAGGGGAATTTGCATTGTTCATATAGCTCTGAATTAGGTATGGCAGTGGAAGGAAGGAACTTGGTGCCTCAAACAATACAGCCAATGGTAAAGAATTGGGGAAATTTTGGAGGCACTAATTGAATTGACCTGGTCCTTCAGAGTTTGAGAATTTCTCAACTCGGAGATAATCACAGATTACATTTCTAGTTCCTGGATCAGGAGGCCCTCCAAACAGTCACTGATATTCTAGTGGCCTCACAGTTGGACTGTTGTAGAGTTGGAGTAAAAGTTTCCCAATATCCTTCTAGAGATCTATATAAGTCCCATCCTCACGATGCTCCAGATGTCTTTAAAAACCTGCTATTCTCCTGGGCCTTAGGGAAGAATATTAGTTGAGTTTGTTGGTGATGATTTTTATTAGAGGGAGTATGGGTGTCTCGTCCTTGTGATTTCCTTTTTAGTATTTTCCTTTAATTCTTTTATTTTTTAGCATCATTTATATTTAGCATGACTAAGAGTCATTTTGGAACAGAGCAATCTCTAGATCTCATAAAGACACACATTAAATAAACAAACAGGGTAAATATTCTTTTTAAAACCATATGCTTGGATAGAGTTGAAAATAAGGCAGAGTTAGCTCCAATCCAGATGGTTTCTTTTATAATATTAAATTACCTAGCATAGTTTTCAGCAAAAGTATAATCAAGATTAGTCCTCTTGCGTACTGTATATAGATTCCCCTTATTATTTTTAGCAATTCTCTTCCTGCTGAGCAACCCGAGATAATGAAATCACAGATAATGAGACTGTGAAAAAAAACATCCACATTATAAGTATCTGTAGTATTCCAAAAAATGTGGCAGAAACTAGATATGCAAAGCTGTATGTATTACAGACTAAATTCTAGCACATAATTTAAATTGTGGATTTATCAAGAAACCAAAAAATGAGGCCATAGATAATGAGTGCCAGATATATGAACTAGATAATTCTTCTTTATGCCATAAAATTAGGGTTCATTTTAACACAGAATTTTAGGTTTGCTGCTGGGAATTTATGTTCAATTTATGTTGAACAGATTCAGAATTATATAGATTTTTGGCTTTGGACTGCTTGTAAAATTTGGAAAAAGGCATATTTTCAAGTCCATGTTTGGTCCTTCTGAGGAATTTTAGCTGCATAACCTTTTTTTTTGTCTAGACATTGAAAGTTGTCTTCCAAGTGTGTTGGAACTATAGTCAAACTGGTGGGGATTATGGAAATTCTAATCTGACAGGTCTGAAGGGCATCAATCTAGATTTACCTCTCAGTTTAGTCCTGATGTTCACTAGGTAACTTTGGACTAAACTATCCATTTGTTTCTTTATCGCATACAAGTAGTGCATCTTTCAGTCACTTTTCATCTGAGAGCTCATATCCTTACCAAAACAAAGGACAGAATTAAAAAAAAAGTGGGGTTTAAATGTTGTATAGTGGTACCTTAAGCGATAATGAGTTTGCAGAAAGCCAGTGATGTGGCTTTTTCTCTGCAGTGCTGCTTTTTTGTGGTGTAAAAATAGCAGGTTGCCTTAAGGTGGGAGGTATCTTTGCATTTATGCCTTGTATCCAAGTCCAAAGTTCTATTTTCAGGTTGTTGAGTATAGCTAATAATATGTGGGCAGTTCTTCTCTTTGACTTTCTTTCCTTCCACCTATCAGTTAAAGGTAAACGTGTTATGAACAAAGTCATAACTGGCTCAGTCGATTTAGACTGGCAACAGCAATCCATGCCCTCTCTTAAAAGGGTTGCCACATTTGCCTGGCCATTTGGAGATGTCCTCCTGGGTCTTCTTCTATAGAGCCGAGATGGCGCAGTGGTTAGGGTGCAGTACTGCAACCACTTCAGCTGACTGCTAGTTCTGCAGCTCGGCGGTTCAAATCTCACCGTCTCAGGATTGACTCAGCCTTCCATCCTTCCGAGGTGGGTGAAATGAGGACCCGGATTGTTGGGGGCAATATGCCGACTCTGTAAACCGCTTAGAGAGGGCTGAAAGCCCTATGAAGAGGTATATAAGCCTAACTGCTATTGCTATTTTGCAAAGGAAGTTACGTGACCTGCCATTGCACTTTCCTCCTCCCTTTCTCACCCAGGATGTTGCACAGTGGAAATAATTATTTCAATCAACAAGACTTACAGGTCTGCTCACGAATTACTGTAGCATGTTACATCAAATGTGGATTTGATGATTATACCTCTTCTCAAATAGCTTTTGGTAATTTGATGCTGAAATTGCTAGTGCTTTTCTATCGTGCATGAATCTAGAATGCATCGTGAAGTCTTCCGTCTTCTTGGTGACTGAATATACACACCTGTGCCTCAATTTTAATAAAATGTTCTCTGCGAATAAATCATCTGCTTCACAGTCTAATGACTGCGCACTAGTGGGCTCTTTATTGTAGGCAGTAATGGCGGGGACCAGTTGAGTCATTTTTAAGGGCTGATTGGTCATTGTCACGGAATTATAATAGTCTTCCTTAATATGTTCATGCTGGGAGTTTGAAAGAAACATGGGCTCATTTGTCTGGAATATAACAGGAGGAAATTGGCCAATAGATTGAATTATTTGTAGAAATTTTAAACAGATTTTCTCCTCATGTATCTACCAGGTAAGAAGACATTTAAATCTTTTTCTTTGCTTTGCAGAATTCACAGGCAAATAGTAAAATAATTTGCAAGCGCTGCAAGACGTTGTTGGGAGAAACTATGCCCTCAGGTACTTGAATTCTCAGACAAAGTCTTTGAAAGCTGTTTTAGTCACCTACTGTTAGAGAAGTTTTAAAATGACCTGTTAAAATTGCTGGTTTTTAGTTACGTTTGAAAGGGACGAGGTTCTTTCTTTCTTTTATTCTAAAATATATTTTCATTAAGCAGCCATAAAATTTGTCTGGATTTAGGAGCAATAATAATAATAATAATAATAATAATAATAATAATAATAATAATAATAATAATAATAATAATAATAATAAAAAGCCGCACTGCTTGGATCTGCACGCATATTAAGAAAATATGTTACGACGTCCTAGGCCCCTGGGTGGGGCCCGACTAGTAACCAATGCCAAATCCGGTGAAACAACTGGCCGCTGTGATACAATTGTATAATAATAATAATAATTAGGGAGAATACTATAAATGTACTTGCAAAGTCAGGTATACCCCTACTTCAGAGGGAGTAAAGTTGCCCATCTCAAATAATTATATGAAGAGTTGCTATTTCCTGTTCGACTGTATCGCCACCACAAGCTTCTTTCTATGATAAAATATTGCTCCGTTTTCCTATTAATCCTGAGCAGAGTAACATCATTTCCCCTACTTTTCTAATGAAAGCAATCCTCTTTTTGAGGAAGGGGCACCTTATTTTCTTTGGTTTTCTTTTCTCTTATTTTAACAAAAAAAATCTAGCTAGGGTACAGTAGATGTGGAACTTTGGCTGAAAAGCTAACTGGAGATTAGCCCTCAGATGGGAGGCTACAAAGAAGCGCCAGGATGTACATACATTCATACATATATACCAGTGGTGGGTTTCAAAAATTGTTCGAACTTACTCTGTAGGTGTGGCCTCCTTTGTGGGAGTGGCTTGCTGCCCATGTGACTGGATGGGAGTGGCTTGCTACCCATGTGACCGGATATGAAGATGCCGACGACACTTGTCAGAACCACCTTAAATTACCTCACACACAGCACTGGCATGCATAAGAATATGATGTCAACTTGTTTTTTAAAAGGCATCTTTGGTTTGCGTTAAAACAACTTCAACACACGCAATGTTCTGATTGCACCACAAACGCAGTAGTCATCCTTACCTTTCACAGAGGCACTGAGTTTTATAAATATGAGCATGATAGTGTAGAATAATCATATCCAAGGACCAGTGGTGGGTTTCAAAATTTTTTGGAACCTCTTCTGTAGGTGTGGCCTGCTTTCCGGGTCCACTGGTGGAACCTCTTCTAACCGGTTCGGTAGATTTGACGAACCGGATCTACCGAATTGGTGCAAACTGGTAGGAACCCACCTCTGATACATACATTTATATCTTGCTTTTAATATTTTTACAAATGATTCGAGATGGTAAATAAGTCCAGCACACTTTCCTCCTCATGTTTTCTCTACAGCTGTGTGCTGGGTTGAGCTGAGAGTGACTGGTCCAAGGTCACCCAGCTGACTTTCATGGCTAAGGCAGAACTTGAACTCATGGTCTTTTTAACCTGGCGCCTTAACAACTTGCCCAAAATGGTCCTCTGTTAATAGACTGGAGAAGAAAAATACATCTCCAGAAGAAGGAGATGTATATTTCCCAAGCAAAGGACACACAACCAACTGACCACACTGGCATACAAGCCATTTATAAGCTAAGGAGAGAATAGGACAAGAAAACTTTGCTGATGATGTTACCTAGTCAGGTAATGAAACGTTCGCAAATTAAATTGAAATAGGCTTGCAGAGCAAAACCACTGCCCCCCCCCCCCAAAAAAGGATTTGGGTGTCTATGATGTCACCAGCCAAAGGTGGTTATTCAGCAGGTTCTGACCAGTTCTGGAGAACCGGTAGGAGAAATTTTGAGTAGTTCATAGAACTGGTAAATACCACCTCTGACTGGCTCCGCCCCCATCTATTCTCTGCCTCCCGAGTCCAGATGTGGGTTCCTACCAGTTCGCACCTATTCGGTAGAACCGGTTCGTCAAATCTACTGAACCGGTTAGAAGAGATTCCACCAGTGGACCCGGAAAGCAGGCCACACTTACAGAAGAGGTTGCAAAAAATTTTGAAACCCACCACTGGCAAGGATCTTGTAACTTGACAGCTTTAAAACTTGCATGCTTCAATGCCAGAGTTTCTGAATAGCTACTTGGACCAACCTAAGTACTAATTCATAATTTCGTATCTGGTCACATGGGCAGCAAGCCACTCCCACAAAGGAGGCCACACCCACAGAGTAGGTTCCAACAATTTTTGAAACCCACCACTGCCTGAGTCCCAGCTGATCGGGAGGGAATGGGGATTTTTCAGTAACCTTCCCTTGAAGCGGGATGGGAATGGAGATTTTACAGTATCTTTTCCCTGCCACGCCCACCAAGCCACACCACACCCAGCAAGCCACACCCACAGAACTGGTAGTAAAAAAATTTGAATCCCACCACTATCACCAGATATTGAACTTGAGTCAAAGAAGAGTTCATTTTTTGAGGAATGAGCAAAAGGATAGTTTTGTGTTTTAATACGTAGCAGAAGGGAACGAGAAAAGCAAATGCAGTTGCTGGGGGCTGGTAATGGAAAGAGGTTGAGTGAATAAAAGGGATATTTCAGAACAACTTTAAGATCCTTTCTGCATGATTTCAGTTTACAAAGCAAAATTTAGTTACTCTTTATAAAGTTTTTTTGAAGTAGAAAATATTGGGTTATTTTCTCAGTGAGAGCAATTTTATAGGTACTTTGGTGTTCTTGACAAAGATAGTGCTGAGGAAGGGGAAAAGAAAGACATTGAATAGTATTTGGGAGACATTAGAAATCACACACAGACACACACACACACACAGACACACACACACTCTTCAACTCACCAGTGGTCTCTGTAGAAAAAGTAAAAAGCACTTGATACATTAGGAACCAATGAGCAAAGACTCTCTCCAAAAAGTGTTTCTGCTGCTTTTATCCCCAATCTTAGTGACTTTTAAAAGTCTGGCCTTCAACTCCCAGAGATTTCTTCAAGTGCCATCTGTCTTTGGAATTGGGGGGAAGCGGGTGGTGGTGGTGAAATGCACATGTCTCTGGGTGATTTGGCTTGAGAAAAAGCTACCCTACCACATTGCTTGGACTGTTAAAGCCTAATTTTAAAATCTTTTGGGAACAGTTTCAATTTTGTACGCATTAATAATGCATTTGAATAATACAAGCATCCCTGAAATGTGAAAACGTAGCAGAATGTAAATATTTACAAAATTGCCAGATATATTTTTTTTTCCAATTCGTCCTCTTCTCAGGTTTTTAATAAATGACTGACATGCAGAAGTTTAACAAGGTTAAGTTTTTATTTGTTGCACAGCTCCATGTCAGAGAGGGACAGGATCAGGCCTAAGCGAAGAATGATCCCTCCATCTGTGCTTACGGATAATTTTTAAGAATGTTCCAAATTGTAATGCTTAAGGAGGCTCAAAGAGTCATATTGCCTAGCATTCAATAGCAGTCAACCTGGTGCCTTTGGAAAATTGAAAAGGAGCCCGGGATTTATAACCTGCTCCCACTGTTGGTCATATAAGATGTTTTTAATGGTGTGCCGTGCTCTGAATTAAATATACTCATCATTTTGACTAATTGCCATTTTGAGAGTGAAGAACCTCTTGATCCTAGAATGCTTTTCAGCATATTTGAAACATTATTTCAACTTATTAAGCATTACAATGATTTTTTTAAAATGATACAAACTAAAAAAAGAACACAAATAAAAAAAATAAAAATGGAAAAGAAATATGGTTAAAAAAAAGAAAATAAATATATAAAAAAGTGGCTTCTCTCTTCATCACAGCAAGTATAAATAATTTTAGTTGCCGGTAACTTATCACTTTGTCTTAAAATGCAACACACAATCTCTTTTTTTAACCTCATCTCTTGCTAATAAGAACTAAAAAACTCCATTAAAAGCCCATTAAGGGTTACCAGAGATAACAATTTTAATTAACTTTCCCAGTTGATTTTATTTTGTAAAGAAATTGGTGTATTTGTGGTAGGTCTGGTTGAGAAAGAAGGAAGGATACAAGGAAGAGGAAGCAGAAAATAACACCGTTGTTTGACATGGGCACACAAGGATATTTTTTGGATAGGATAGAAATTGTTGCAATGTTGGCAGCAGAAGCAGGTTTAATATTTATTTGAGTCTCTTTGTCCATTTTAGTGTTCTCTCTAGGCCTAGTTCCACGTGGCTCTTCTCTTAGCTACTTAGTTCTATGTGATCCATGATCTCAAACTTGTTCCTTGTTTCCTTGTAATGTTTTCATAACTTACCGACTTAAGTTGTATTGTCATTGTACATTAATTCATATGGCACAAAGATTTCATTTTTCCCCTCGTAGGTATCATAAAATACTATTTCACAGAATTGCTTATTCAGCCATCTGAAGACAGCTTTTGCATAATACCAAGGTAGTATCACATTTTTCTATATTAAAATGGTATGGCTTGTCAAATATTACATGTAAAGAAACTTTCTGATAATTTCCTGTTTGGGGAAACTAATTCAAAACCCTGTATATAGTTTTAAGTAATGATAATTGTGTATTCACTAAATATACTTATTGTTTTTCCTGCTCTTTTCTCTCTCTTTTAGTTGTGTAATAAGGATATGACATTAGGGAATATAAACATGGAAATCAAAGATTTCAATCGATTTCTTAGATTTCAAATGTCCAATTTTAAAATCACAATCTCTCTTCTGGGTTACAGAGTTGGCCAAAAATATAGGCACTCCTCATTTAAATCCAATAATGACTTTTAACTTCTAAGATAATTATGCCATGCCATTTTCATTTGTTTTATTCTTTATAGGAATATGTTATGTCGTACATCAAATGCAAGCTTTCTGCTTTATGGAATAAAAATGGATTCCATTTACTTGTTTCAATTTGTTTCATGGCAAATTGGGATTCTTTGGGAAAAAGTAAAGGATTCCAATACTTTCGGCCACATCTGTCGCTCCAAAAGTCTGAATCTTGTCCTTTTGTTCAAGAAGTAAATAGAAAAGATTGAATCTTGTTGCTTGTTCTCATAGTGCAGGGATCAGCAATCAAAGGGTGTGATTCTGCATTATAAGTTACCCCTCAGTAAGTAAGTGAACTTGGAACGTTAATTTTAAAAAGAAAGCAATTATTAAAAATAAATAAATCACCCAGATCTTATGAGATTTCATGTAAGAACATAGAAATTTTTGACAATGTTTAACATCCTTTTAAAATTTTGGCAATTAAAAAAACACTTTCATGCAACTTTTAAAAGGGTGGAAGGTCCTTGAGCCTCTTTCATAGCTTTGAAAATATGGGTGCTCCGTTGCTCACTCTTCACAAACAAGGTTTGGGCAATTTTCATAGCTGGTAACAAAGTAAGTAGAGGAGTGTTCATTCTTGCTGCATCTACAAAACCAAATCCACTCTTTTATTGAAACCAGAAGTATTTTCTATTCTTCTGGACTGGTCCACCCAGTCCAGAAGAATAGAATATTGGTTATTCTGCCCTTGAAAATGCTTTTAATATCTTGACAATGCCCTTGTAAAATCATTGTTTCCAGTATGCTTACAACAGAATTAATAAGTTCCCAACCCAATCATTCACTTGCCGCTGTAGCAAGGGTTAGGGTTAATCAGTGGCACATTATGCAAACCTAATGTTGCTTTAATTAATTTCTGCCATGAATCATATAATTGGCAATTAAAAGCTGGTATCTAGCCATCACTTTCTAGCCTATGCAGCTTTTGGATTCATTAAAGTTTCTGCCTTTTTAATTGTAGGGTGACATTTGACTAAAAAACATCTTTCTGAAGGGAAAAAAATCACAGAATTTAGTCTGCTGCCATTAGTATATAAAGGGGGAATTTTCTAGCATTTGTTTTATGCCTGCATCACACTGGACATCAAAAATGTAGTGATGACCAAGAATAAGTGTATACTGAGAGTCACGGCAATTGTACAGGAGCACGGTGGCTTATGTGGTTAAGATACTGAGTTGGAGGTTAGCAAGCCCATGTTTGAGATGATGCAGGGTGGGGTGAGCGCCCATCTTTTGCTCCAGCTCCTGCTGGGAATATGAATGGAGCCCCCAGCTGGGCATCCGCTGGACAACAGTGATGTTACCAGGTAATGTTTTCAAGCTGGAAGTGTCTCGGTGCTTCTGACAGCAATTGTAGTTGCATACTTGTAAGTGTACAATAATTAAAAATAATTCTGAAAACTCTGTTTGTATCTGACACTTGGCTTCCTCCATACTGTGGGTCCAGTGTATACTCAGCGCAGGCAGCTTTCATAAGATTGGTGCATATTTTCATTAATCTAAGGTACTTTGTCTTGGACCCATTTTGATTCAAAATAGATGTGGCAATTTATGATGTAAGGAAAAAGTGTTTTTGTAACTATGGAAGAAGAATGGAAATACGAGGGCAGGAGAACAAATGGATAGCTATGCTTAAAGAATTCAAAACTGCTTTGGACAGTAATTTGTTAATTATACTCTTAAATGTAAAAAAAAATCCATTTTAAGAGCCAGTTTTATTAACAAATAGTATTGACCACCGTGACCCGACAAATGCGCGCATGACAAAAGCGCGCTGACAAAAGCACGGCACTAAAACCGCAATGTCATCAACGTGCGCCGTGATGTCATCAATGTGTGCCGCGACATCATCAACACGCCGACAACAGCACATTGACAACAGCATGCCGACAGAAGCGCGTTTTAAGTTAAGGTTAGGGTTAGGTTTACAGCGCGCTTCTGTTGGCGCGCTGTTGTCGGCGCACTTCAGCGCTCATTCGTCGGCGCGGTTTAGAACTCACGGTTTTGTCACCGCGGTTTAGTCGGGCGCGCTTTTGTCGGTCACCCTTTTGTTGGTGAACCATTGACCACAGCTGAGTTGTAGCTGGTACTCCAGTGGAGTACCAAGAAAGATAGAAATACTACTAGAAAATGCTAAAATGTGACTTGGTCAAATGTAGCCTTGCGCCTAATGCTGCCTCATTAGGTTGGGACCCTAGGTCCTACCAATGTTGTTATGATAGATCTGAAGGATAGTGGGGGGAGGGGGGAATGAGACAAGAATGTCCTTGAAGACAAATGGGCAGACTGCTAGCTGAATGTGGCCTTCAGAATCCTATTTACAGCCTTAGTTCTCCCAAATTGATGAGGGCAACATTTTCTTCCCAGTTTTAAGTGGGTGTAAAATTGCCACAACAATGTGCTGCAGCACATCCTAAGGAGATTATAAACTAAAAATACAGCTGGTGGGACCTAAAAAGTTAGGTTTAAAAAAGTTAATTACTAGAATCTGTTACTGGGCCTAGGATGTTTTTTTTGACATTCTCACTTGTTTTTCAAATAATGGTATTTCTTGGTATTTTATATATAATTGTTTCTTTTGGCTCCAAAACAGGTCTTCCTTTATACAAACTGTTGTAGCCAAATGCTTCATGGAACTTACATTTTCTAGAAGCACGTTTAGGTTCAGCATCCAAGGAATGGATGGCACCGTCTATATCTTGGTAAGTCACAAGTTTTAATGTTGTTTATTAGAAACTGGCTCATCTTGTTGCACACCTACCCAGCTGTTAGCAATAGCAGTTAGACTTATATACCGCTTCATAGGGGTTTCAGCCCTCTCTAAGCGGTTTACAGAGTCAGCATATCGCCCCCACAGTCTGGGTCCTCATTTCACTCACCTCGGAAGGATGGAAGGCTGAGTCAACCTTGAGCCGGTGAGATTAGAACCGCTGAACTGCAGATAACAGTCAGCTGAAGTGGCCTGCAGTACTGCACCCTAACCACTGCGCCATCTCGGCTCCTGTTAAGATCTGTGAAAGGAACTCTTTTGAAGAAGGTCGCGCTAACAGTTAGGCAAGCCAGGGTATTGTTCCTGCATTGTTCTCAGATTGTGGAATGCAATGTCATCCTAAGCTTACTTTTTAAATTATTTTAATGCAATTTTATTTATAATTTAAATCTGTACCTTTAACTTTTATATTCTGTTTTTGTTTCAGAGTTTTAATAGTTGCCTTGAGTAATAGCCAGAGTAGAAAAATGGATTATAATTTAACCACTCATTTAAATCAATTAAACCAACACCTTATGGCTATCATGATTTACAATGGAGTGACCATTCAAAGTTAGAACAGCACTGAAAAAAGGGACTTATGACCCTTTTTCACACTTATGACTATTGCAGCATTCCCATGGTCATGTAATTTACATTCAGATTCTTGACAACTGACTTATATTTATGACGGTTGCAGTGTCCCGGAGTCATGTGATCACCTTTTGCGGCCTTCTCACAAGCAATGTGGAAACCAGATTCCCTTAACAATTCCCTTACATTGTTTATAATTTACCAATTGCAGTGATTCACTTAAGAAATGTGGTAAGAAAAGTTGTAAAATGGGGTAAAACTCACTTAACAAATATCTCACTGAGCAATATACATTTTGGACTGAATTGTAGTCATAAATTGAGAACTACCTGTAGTTGCCTTGAGTATTACCCAGAGTAGTAAAATAAATTATAACCTAATCGCTCATTCAAATCAAATAAAACAATGCCTTTTCTTTTTCTAAAAAGAGTTCCATTGATTAACTTGAGAGTTCTCCAACCACATAACGTAATCTTATCTCCTGGCTAAGCAGATTCCTTTTTATCTTTCCAACATTGACAGTAAAATTCTGGTTGAATATGGAAGCCACCCGTCATGGGGGCGTGGGGATCATTGCCAACTTATAATAGGTACTCATCATCAGTGGTCAAGCCAGCAGTTCTGTTTTAAGTTTGAGAGCACATTTTCTACAGTTCTGAAATAACGGCAAGAAGTTTTTATTGAAGCTTTAAAATACCCTTGTTTTCTGTTTTACCTTTTAACAAAACAACCAAATGATTTTTTTCTATAAAAAGAAAGCAAGTAACTAGCATTTTCCAGAGAGCACATGAGCTTTAAAAGCTAGGTATAGGTAGCCCTCGACAAATAACCATAATGGAATCTGGAATTTCCATTGTAAATCATGATAGCTATAAGGTGTTGGTTTAATTGATTTGAATGAGTGGCTAGGTTATAATCCATTTTTCTACTCTGGCTATTACTCAAGGCAACTATCAAAATTCTGAAACAAAAGCAATGTAAAAGCTAAAGGTATAGATTTACATTATCAATAAAATTGCATTAAAATTTTAAGAAGCAAGCTAGACCTGATTTTTTCCACTTTTTTGCAGTGGTCATTAAGCAAACCTATGTATTTCTGCCCTGTTTTCCCCAAAATAAGACCTCCCCAGATAATAAGCCCAATCGGGCTTTTGAATGCATGAGCTAAAATAAGCCCTCCCCCCAAAATAGCCACTTCCTGAAAATATTGCAACACAGAAGCAGCCATGAGGAGACCATGTTCGCTGCCTCCTGCACCTCAAAAATAATAAGACCTCCCCGAAAATAAGGCCAAGTGCTTATTTCAAAGGTCAAAAGAAAATAAGACCCCGTCTTATTTTCGGGGAAACACGGTAATGGGTGTTCTTTCCTGGAATGTCCAAAAAGGCCGGAAACCAGCAAAATATCCATCATAAATCACAGTCATGTGATTGTGGAATGTGGCAACCGGCTGTAAAGGTAAGCCAGTTGCCAAGTGCCCAAAATGTCACGTGACCAAGGGATAGCAGGCCAACATCAGAACTCCAAAACCGGGTCAGTAGTAATAGTAGTAGTAATAGCGGTAGTAATAGTAGTAGTGTCCTCTATGGTCTTTTATGTCAGAAAAGGAAAAAGGATAGACTAGAATAGACTTCAATTCTCTATTGGCTAAGTGTGATTGGATACACAAGGAATTTGTCTATTATTATTTGCATAATAATAGTTTCACTTTCACTATTTGTGCTTGCTAACAAACAACCTGAATATAGTAAAATTCTATATGTGGACTAAGTCCATTAAAACGTGACTTACAAGGAGGTCTCTTATCCATAGATCTGGGTACTGAATTGTGACACGCTGATGGTGGAAACGTCAGGAACCCCAGTTTCCAAAAATGCTTTTACATTACTTGAACCTGAGCTGTCATCTCCTGTAAGGCCTGCTGAGCTTCATAAGGCTGTTAAAGTTCTTTACCATCCTTGTACTGAGAACAGAAACAAGGAGTAAGTACTGATTCTGCATGCTAATCTGTTTTGTGTCTCTGGAAACAGCAAAGCGGTTCCACCACAAATCCGCGAAGCTCTTATCCGCGGAGACATAAGCGCGAAGACTAATTCGCACTGTTCTAAGTGCTAAGGAAAAACGCAACCCTACCGCGATGACATAATCGTGGAGGGCAAATCCGCGCATTCCCAAGCACTCAGTACCCTAAACCTAACCCTAAAACAAACCCTAAAACAAACCCCTAAACCTAATCCTAACCCTTACCTTAATTGAAATCGGCTTTCTGCCGCGGCGCCGTTTTAAAGCGCCCTTCTGTTGCCGCGCTGTTGTCGCGGCAGTGATGACGCGTGGTGATGACGTCGCGGCTTTAGCGACACGCTTATGTCTCCGCGGATAAGGGCTTCGCAGTTTTGTCGTGCCACGCAGCAAAGCTACCATGGGGAATATTTTAAAACAGCTGATAAGTTGGCTGGATTCTTGTCAATAGTTTTTTTTAAAATATAGCTGCCTTTATTTTATTTTTTAAATGCATCCTCTATAATCCATATTTGTGTAAAAATCTTCATTTCCTATTCTTGCTGTTTTAAGAGATGATTTATAGCACCTTAGAACATGCAGCCAAGCAACTACAGTATATACCTTCTTCATACCTCAAACATACTGGAATTTTGTTAATGGACTTGATAGGCATGTGAGTTCATATGAAAAACTGACACTTGCGGAAAACAGGAATTTATAACAATGGGAAGAAGGATAGTGTTCCTTGAAGCTATCAAATGTTGTTAATTCTCATAATCCTACCTAGCATGGTAACTCAGGTATTATAAGAGTTGTGACTCTAAAAATATGAAGCAGACCTTCCTGCCTTTTCCTGGGCTAGTGTGATGAGCTACAGAATATCCAGTGAGATGTAGTTGAAAAAAATGTGTATGTTTTTCTGGAAAAAGTAGAGATTATGCAGAGACGGGATTGTTTTCAAATTGTTCGAAGTACTTCAATGTAAAGTATTTATTAATTTATGTTTTATTAGGTTGGAAGTTGGCACAGATTTTTTTATTGTAAGAATTAATTGTAGAAGACTTTGTCTCCAGTTAGTGGGCTCTTTTTTCTTTCAGATTATTAAACAGAATCTGAGCATCCATCAATTGGAGAAGTTATAGCTGTAGGACTGGGGCAAAATATATATTTTTTCATAAGTGCAAGAAATCTGCCCTTTCGTGTATTTCAAATATTGGATACTTTGGGTATTCTTTCTTATTCATGATGGGCTTGTGAAAGTATTTCTAAGATTTATGGACTAGTATAGCCCAACAGTCATGGCTGAAGATCTAAAGTACTATATTCTCAGTACATCTGATATATATATTAGATTAGGGGTAGTTGATTTGAACACTTATGTAAAGGGTAGGTAACCTAGTGACAATAGATACCAATGGGCTCACTTTCTTCTCCTGCCTTTATTTTTAGATATTTTAAAATAAATATATAGGAAATTTCCTTCTGCGTTATTTTTATAAAACACTTGTGTAGCTTGAAGCCTTTTTAGGAAATCAAAATGGTGGCTGGTTCCAGCCCAATCTTAGTTTGAAAATACACTATATTGCCAAAAGTATTGGCTCACCCATCCACATAATCAGACTCAGTTGTGAGCGAATACTTTTGGCAATATAGCGTATGTTTACTTCCCCCTCCCCTCCTCCAAATCAGAGGTTTAGAGCAACATAGAAGAGTGAGGGCAGGTAGCTATCCTCCAGTTTGCCTTCTAGTAAGTGAGTTGTGAGAGGCCACAAACTTCACGGCATCCATTTTGTGAGAGTACTCATAAGAAATTCGGTATAGTTCCAAATGTGCCTAAAACCCAAAACAGCTTACTTTGAATTTCATCCAGGATGTTTATAGATTCCTTACCAGAATTTGCACAGAAAAGACACTGGGACCTAGTCTGAGAAATCATGCACTACACAATTTTTCCATATCCTGTCACCACCTTCCACCAATTACCTCCCAAACACTATTAGATCCCACAGATTAGTCCTCCTCCGAATTCCATCCGCCGGCCAATGCCGATTGTCTACCACCCGGAGGAGGGCCTTCTCTGTGGCTGCTCCAGCCCTCTGGAACGATCTCCCTGTGGAGATCCGGACCCTCACCACCCTTCAGGCTTTCCGCAAAGCCATCAAGACCTGGCTGTTCCGACAGGCCTGGGGCTGATGAGTTCCCATCCCCACTCGAATTGTGTGGCTGTTGACTGTTTTTAAATTGTTTCCGTATTTTGTTTGCTTGCCTTTTGCTTTTTTCTGTATTATTCCCTTCCCTTTTGGTTTGTTAGCCGCCCTGAGTCCCTCCGGCAATAGGGCGGTATATAAATGTAATAAACCTTGAACCTTGAACTCACTTACCAGAAGCTCATGTTTCCATCACTGTATACTACAAAATGTAATGATGAATGCTCTTCAGCACTCATTTTTATTGACCGAGCTTATTAAGCAGGGAATATGTGGGCTTTTTGTTTTCTTGGTGTTTGTAAATCTCCTAGCAATTACTAAGCGCTTCTGTAATTTGAAAAGACATTATAAAGGAGGATGTCACATAACAAGTTCTTAATACATTCAAAAGCATGTGTGGATCTCCTAAAACATTCCAAAGGCAGAGTTGCTTTTATTGAGCTGATATTTTTCATCCGCTTGCAGTACAGAAGGCAGCACAATTTTTCCCCAAATCCCATTTATGTTGTCAGAAGCAGATTTGCATCACTAATTGGAAATGCGAGGCTGTATTTCTTTTTGGGTATCAATGAGATGAATATAGCTGCCGGAAAATATTTAATTAATGGGCAGTGCTTATAATCCATCCTGTCCTAAAGGGCTCTAGGCAGCATACCAATAGCAAAACCACAAAATATAAGAAAAACATAATAAAATCCACTATACTTTAATTGGATTAGATGGGAAATCTGTGCTACTTATGCCAACAAGGACACGTTAAAAATAAATATAAATATATCTAGAAGATGAACAAAGAACACAAGATCCATTAAAATTAACAACTTGCTGTTTTATTGATCACATACCAGCTACAGTGAAATGAATATACCACTTCCGATTTCTGGCAAAAAAAAACATCCATTGGGTATAATAGCTTCACTTAATGACTGTAATGTTTGTTTAACAGCTGGCACAAAACCGTCATAAAATTGAGCATGGTCATATGGTGACTCGCTTAATGACTGGACTGAGATATGACCATATTTCTGGGGTCAATTGTGGTCATAAGTCAAAGACTATATGAATTGGAGTCTTATTCTCGCTAACCTTACCAAACCTGGAGAAAGGATTCTATGGTTTGAATGTTACTGCTGAAAAGCTTTCTAGTTCTGTTCTGAAAAACAGCTGGAAAATTACCTTTCACAGATCCCAATATAGATGAGAGAAAACAGATGCTCTAATTCTAAATAATTTGGGGCTTTATTTCCCATCCAAAACCTTGAATCAACTTAGAACTAAGGAAAAATTTCCTGACAGTTAGAACAATTAATGAGTGGAATGATTTGTCTCCAGAAGTTGCTCCAACACAGGAGATTTTTAAGAAGAGAATTGGGCTAGCATTTTTCTGAAATGGTATAGGGTTTCATGACTGAGAAGAGAATTGGACCTAGAACAGTGATGGCTAACCTTTTTCCCATCGTGTGCCAAAAGCAGTGTGCCCACACTCATAATTCTATGTGCATGCCTCCCCCCCGTGCATGTACGCACGAACCCCGCCCTGCCCACACTTTTTGCGCAAAATAGACCCGTTTCTTTGCCCTATCCAGGCTTCAGAGACTTTCTAGGCACCAGGGGAAGGAGAAAATGGCCTCCCCTGCCCCCCGGAGGCCCTCCAGAGACTTCAGAAGGCTTCCTTGAAACCTCAGGAGGGCAAAAAATGGCCCTATGGGCAACTCGTAAGTCTGTTCCCGAACTTCCTTCAGGGAAGCCTCTAGAGGGCGGAAAATGGTCAAAAATGAAGGGCGAAGTCAGCTGGCCACTGCGCTCATATGTGCGGGAGCTGACAGGGCAATGGCTCCTGTCAGCTAACAAATGGCTCCGCGTGCCACCTGTGGCATATGTGCCATAGGTTCGCCATCACGGGACTAGAAGATCTCCACAGTCCCTTTCCAACTCTGTAACATGAACTGGTAGCTAACAGAGATCTAAAGTTTTATAGAACGTTAATGGTGAGCACAGTATAAGAGTTGAAGCTACTGTAAGCAGCTTAACTATAACAACTTAACAGAATTATGCAGCAGTTGTTGGTGCTGAGAGCGTCTCCTTTAGAGTTAGTAGTTTCTATACAATACAGTTTGTATGATGGGGATAATTGAAATGCTCCCCCTCTCCATCTTCAATTTCTAATAGTTCAGTCACCAATATGCAACTGCTGACCTTTTGGTTTCTGTAATCTGTCACCGGGCTCAACAAGAGAACTACACAAATTTGTGCCTCCTAGAATCTAAAAGCATGATATTGATTTGATTGTGGTTTTTATTAGGTGAGCAGCTAAGGTTCCTGATAGCTGGGCTGCCTTTATAATTTTGTTTACTTGAAAACGAGATTATTATGTCTGAAAAATCATCTGTCATTAGCCACTGTTTGCAGTGATGTATCATAATTGGCTGCTTTATATCCATTTCAACTAGCTGAAGCACATGGATTTTGACAATCTCTTCCCCAAGGCGACATTAGTCAGTGTGAGCTCAAACTGCTGGGTCAACATTTCCTTCTCCAAAGTCATACAAGAGTGTAAAAATTTTATGAGGTGACTTTAACAAGACCCACTGGGATTTGGGATTATTTGTTTTAAGTTCTTATTAAAGAAAAAAAAAAGTTTTGTCTGTGTTTAGGTGGGTAAAGTAAAGCTAGTTCAAGACAGCACTGTTGTTATAGAGGGAAAATTTTTTTATAGAGGGTATTTGAAATCAAAGAGAACTATTTCTTTTCCAGTATGCAAAATGTATTTTGCCAGAATAAGTGTTTAATTGTGATAGCATACCTTAAAATTCTAAAGTTATTTCTAGATTAATAAGAGCAACGTTTTTGCTTGAAAACAATCTAATAAATATAAAGGGACGCCCATTGAGATTTTTTTTCCTGCAGCATATTCGTATGCTATTGTGTTTGGAAAAGACTACTGCCTCTCAAGAAAATCATATTGGGATCATGATGAAGAGAGTACCTTACTGGATGGCTGAAAAAAGGGTTCCACCACAAATGCGCGCACAACAAAAGCGTGCCTGACTAAACCACGGTGTCTAAAGCGCGGTGACAAAACCGTGCGACGAATGAGCGACGAATTAGCCCTAAAACGCGCCGACAAAAGCGCTCCGACAGAAGCGCGCTGTAACGTAACCCTAAACCTAACCGTAAATCTTACCTTAAATTAAATCGCGCTTCTGTCGGCGCACTGTTGTCGGCGCGCTGTTGTCGGCGCGCTTTTGACATCGCGGTTTTAGCGCCGCGGTGTTGTCGGCGCGCTTATGACATTCGCGCTTTTGTCGGGTCACGGAAAAAAGACAGACTAAAAAGAAATGTATTTTCTTCTTCTCTCCACCCAAAAAGGAGAAAACCTGATACGTTCTGTTTAAAAGTAGAAGACACCCTTGTTTTGAAATACAGCTCTAGTCCTAGTAATTTCATTGATCAGCTTGGACTTTGATTTGGGTCACCCTAAACCAATTTGGGATTTGTCTCTCTCTCTCCAATGGTTTTAGGTTTAATCAGGTTCTGTGTTCGTCCTTATTTAGTCTCAGGATTGGCCAGGTCTCTGTTCTGTTCCACTGTTCTACTCAGCCGTCCGAGTTTTCTATTTCATATGCTCAGTTTAAATGACGTGTCTGTACCAATCAGTGTTCAGCGTAGTTTCATTGTGTCCTCATTTCCTTCTCCTGCTGCTGTTCCTATTTTCTTGCCCCATTAGAATGTTTGAAGCTAATTCAAAACTTTCCCTTACCATTGGCACAGTTCAATTTTCTCCAAATAGAGTAATCTTTCACATCCCTCAGAACTTTGGCTTTGAATGTTCAGAAAACCTTTTCAGTTCCTTTACTTTCAAACTAGCGTCCAACTCAATTAAAAGACTATCAAATTTGATTCCACTTACAACCTAAGAAGAAGTCCAAGTGTTGGAGCAGTTCTGAATTTTATATCCTTATAAAAATTATATATTTATTACAGAATAAGAGTTGGAAGGCACCTTGGAGGTCTTCTCGTCCAATCCCCTGCTCTAGCTGGGATCCTACACCATTCTGGACAAATGGCAGTCCAATCTCTTCTTAAAAAATTCCAGTGGTGGAACACCCACAAATTCTGGAGGCAAGCTGTTCCACTGATGAATTGTTATTATTGACAAGAAATTTCTCCTTTATTCTAGGTTATCTCTTTCGAAAGTTTAAATATAATTTATATCTTTATATCACCTTTGTATCTTCTTCAGAAATTCAAGGGTAGCACTATTGTCATTTTGACCCAGTGATTTATTTAATTTATTTATTTTGCAAACTCCTCCCCCCACAATCTTAATCAAGTAACTGGGTGAGTAACAAAACAGAAGCCTACATATGAAAACAGGGGGAAAAAGCCAACCAAAGATGACCAATAAAAATAATCAACTCATCAAAACAGTCAAACAGTACAGGACAAAACACATACAATGGGTTCCTTTAGCATTCCGACTTTGAAGCCAGAGGGACGAACTAGAGTTTTTTGGGGGGCCAACTAGGTTGGGGCAATCTGAACCCTACGGAAGTGGGAGGGACTGTTTTACAGGAAAAGCTTTCATAAAATCTAATTTGATTTATACTTCCAACTTCCCCAGCAAGATAAACGGGAAACTTTCATAATATCCAGCATTTTCTCCATCTTCCTCCATTCACCTGGGGAATTCTTGTTTGTTTAACCCGCTTAGATTTCTTTTCTGGGAAGTTTGAAAGCATACTCATTCTTTTGTAGTAGTAATTAACTTTCATAATATTGCACTATTGTTAGCAACCCCTCTGGGCTAGACACTTCTCCAAGGGAGATGGATTTCATAATGTCAGCCTCAGCTTATTTTTAACAGAGGCAGAAGTGTTGATACGTCTTGGATTTTAATCTCTTGACATCCCACCATAATGGGGCTCTATTCATCAGTGCATGCTCCAGAAGGCTGTATAATGAGCTGCTGTTGAAAGGAGTGAGATTTGTCATCATGCATCACTCTGCAGGGATTGCATGCGCAGGATAGGTTGCCCAAGTATGGTGAATACAAACACATTTTTAATCAAATGGTTCAGCATGTAAACTCATGTAAACCTCAAGGATCTGACTGAGGCGTAAGCAGTTTACAAATACTCGGAGGCTGTTTTTCATTGCGTACTCCATCAGAGCAAGCATCTTTTTACCCTGTCAGCTGCCAAGAGTTTAAGATACAGTGGTTAAAGCAACAATAACAACAGCATATTTTATCAAAGCTGTTGGTCAGGCAAAAAGTATGTTGATGAAGATTTGGACTAGTTTCCTCTCCTCTCCTCCCAAACTATATTATAGGAAACGAACTAAAACTGACCTAACTTCCTTTTAAAAAAACTTTCTCCAAATCTGGAAGAATTAAAGATCCTTCAATCCTATCTATTGAACTGAATTCATTCTATTCGTCTCTCCCTTTGTTAGTTGCGAAGTCGTGTCTGACTCATCGTGAACCCATGGTCAACATTCCTCCAGACCTTCCTGTTCTCTACTTCCTCTGGAGTCCATTTAAGCTCACGCCTACAGCTTCAGTGACTCCATCCAGCCACCTCATTCTCTGTCATCCCCTTCTTTTGCCCTCAATCCTTCCCAGCATTAGGCTCTTCTCCAGTGAATCCTTCTTTCTCATTGGAGCATTTGAGTTACATCTTCAGGATCTGGCCTTCTAAAGATTAGTCAGGGTTGATCTACTCTAGGACTGATGGGTTTGATGGTTCCACCACAAAACCGCGCTCGACTAAACCGCGTCCGACTAAACCGCGTAGCTGACGTCATCAACAGGGTGACAACAGCGCGGAGACAGAAGCACGCTGTAAACTCTAAACCTAAAATTAACCTCTAAACCTAACCCCCCTAAACCTAATCCTAAACCTAACCCTAAATCTAACCCTAAACCTAACCCTAAACCTAACCCTTAACCTAACCCTAAACCTAATCCTAACCCTTAACCTAACCGTAACCCTTAACCTAATCCTAACCCTAAAGCTAACCCTTACCTTAAGTTGAATCTGCTTGCTTTCAAAGCACTATTTAAAGCGCCCTTCTTTCTCCGCGCTGGCTGTTGTCGCCCTGTTGATGACGTCAGTGACGCGGTTTAATCGGGCGTGGCTTAGTCGAGCGTGCTTTTGACTGGTCACGAGGTTTGATTGCCCTGCAGTCCAAGGGACTTGCAGGTATCTTCTCCAGCACCATAGTTCAAAGGCCTCGATTCTTTGGCACTCAGCCTTTCTTATGGTCCAACTTTCACAGCCGTACATTGCAACTGGGAAAGCCATAGCCTTGACTATATTCACTTTTGTTGGCAGGGTGATGTCTCTGCTTTTTAGTATGCTGGTTAGATTTGCCATAGTCTTCCTCCCTAGGAGCAAGCATCTTTTAATTTCTTGGCTGTAGTCCCCATCTTCTCTCCCTATCTTCCTACAAATATTGAATGTTTTTGTTGAAACCCAAACCATGGTTTTCCATGCCTTAGCTGTTTCTTCTTAGCTACAGCATCTCATCCTTTACACAATTATGGCAATAAAATAATGATATGCCTGAAGTACAAAAGAGTGTTATTATTTACAAGATAGCAATAGCATCTAGACTTATATCTAGTGCTTTACAGCCCTCTCTAAACAGTTTACAGAGTCAGCTTATTGCCCCCAACAATCTGGGTCCTCATTTTACCCACCTCGGAAGGATGGAAGGCTGAGTCAACCTTGAGCCTGGTGAGATTTGAACTGCCAAATTACAGTCAGCCGGCAGTCAGCAGAATTAGCCTGCAGTACTGCATTCTAACCACTGCGCCATCATGGCTCTTGAAAATCAATAGATTATTTTATCAAGATGTGCCATCAGGGAATTGCAAAATGCCTCTTCACTTGGAAAAGCTTACATCCTGTGATGATATTTTAATACCATCAAACTACAACATCTGCCTATCCCCAGGTCCCTGAAAAGGAGTCGATAGGTAGATAAAAAATGTCCAAATCCAACCTAAACATCTGATTGATTGTATGACCAACCATAATAATTTATATATTATTTGACTCCCAGCAACATTTGGGAATAGCAATAGCAGTAGACTTATATACCGCTTCATAGGCCTTTCAGGCCTCTCTAAGCGGTTTACAGAGAGTCAGCATATTGCCCCCAACAATCTGGGTCCTCATTTTACCCACCTCGGAAGGATGGAAGGCTGAGTCAACCCTGAGCCGGTGAGATTTGAACTGCTGACCTGCTGATCTAGCAGTAGCCTGCAGTGCTGCATTTAACCACTGCGCCACCTTGGCTCATGGGAATGTATAATGGGCTCATGGGAATGTATAATGGGCCTTCTTAAAAAATTACTTCTCGTGTCTTTCTCATGCACTATGCTTTGTTTGAGTCCTGGGTTCCCCTCCTCCCCTTTTTGGCACATTTTTTCTGGATAGATAGGAACATTCTGAAGCAAGTGGAACAGATCCCCTTAAAAGAAAACAGTTCTAAGAAAATAAATGAATCCAAGGAGCATCCTTATAAATAAAGATACCCCATGCATGTGCCTAGTTTTGTAGAATGCTAGTTTCTATACTTTTGTATCAAAGAACAGAGGGAGCAAGGATCATGGCAGAAACCAGGACAACACTGGGGATGCCAGTAGTACCATCTTCTGATACATCTTAAGAGTCTTAATGCACTTAGTCCACTACTCCTGTAAATGGAATACAAAAGTAAATATGATCTCATTAGGCATTAACGATCACATGCCAACCGCTTAAGTAATTGAATAAGATTTTAACAAGAGAGCATTATATCCATTGCTCTATTTCTGTGTAGCTAAATCTGCTTATAGGTAACATTTATTGTTTTTTACTTATTGAAAGTTTAAATTCCCTGCATATTACATTGGCAGGTAACATGATTCTTGTTTCATTCCAGTCTTGTTGATGCATGGAGGGAAGATATTGGAGTCTCTCCCCTCACATTTCCATCAAAAACCTGTTTGGAACTTCTGTTGATACTATCTCAGAGTAATGCTTCGTTGCCTCCTTCTCTTCGCTGGATGAATTCTTTCCAGGTAAAGAAATCAGATTCTTTCACATCATATTTTAACATTGCAGAAATAAGCTTTGGAATCGAGATCTTTATCCAAATGGAATAGTTAATAATAGCAGATGTTTCATTGACCTTTCTTTGCTCTCTTCGTTTAGTACCCAATTATGGTTTGAATAAATCATTTTTACCCATTTTTATGCACGAGACAGAAGCCAATATATGAAACTGAAGATAGTGTTGTATTCACCTATTTAACTTACTGAAAATGTTATATTTTTTTCCTCCTTTGCGCAAGACATGCCGGGTGATTCTTCTCTGAGTGATGCTCACCACCATCAGTCCTACAACATTGTCTTGGAATGTACTCTTGTAAGATAAATTTCCAAAGCTCCATTTACTCATTGGGGGAAATCCTTTCTGTTCTGTCTACTTCACTCCATAAATGGAGGAAGCCCAAAAATCCAATGAATTCATCATGCTTGTGGGCATTTTGTTTTCCCACTGGAAAGACTTACCTGCTACATTTTAGCCATAATTAGTATTTCTACTTATCAATTTAATCCAATTTAATAACATGCTTTAGTGATCCTTGTTACTGGGAGAAAGGTCCCAAGTGCAGTTTTGCTGACATACTACTTGTATGCAGGATTGAAATGCTCTGAAGTATGCTACCGGTTTGCTTCACATGAATGCACACCGCAGGCGCCAAGGAGCCTTTTCTGAGTCTGCAAAAGTAAATAAAACAGCAGTGGGGGGGACGGGACAGTTGTGCTGTGCGATTTAGATTCGCTAGAAAGCAGGATTTCCTGCTTTGCAGCAAATACAAATTGTGCGGCACAGCTGATTGTAGCACAGCTAATCATTGGAACTTTTAAAAAATCTTTTAAAAGCATTTTTTACTACCGGTTCGGGGGAACTTGCCCGAACCGGTAGCATTTCACCCCTGCTACATTCACCCATGTTACTGCTAAGGGGACACGATGACTCAGTGGTTAAAAACAATAAGCTTCTCAGCAGGAGAGCTGACAGCTCAGGTTCGACACCTAAGCAGTGCAAGATGGAGTGAATTCCCATTACCTGCTCCAGATCCTGCCCACCTAAGCAGTTCGAAAGCATGCCTATGTGAGTAGATAAATAAGCACCAGTTCGCTTAGAAGTTAACAGCATTCCGCCCCCAGCATACAGTCATGCTGGCCAGATGACCATAGAAATATTTTAGGACAGTTCTGGCTCCCTCAGCTAGGAAACGGTGATCAGCACTGTCTCTAGAGTTGGATACAACTGGAAAAGTAGCAAAGTACTTTTACTACTTGCTATTGAATCCCTGGAGGTCTCAAAGTCAGGGACCCAGGTAGAGCTCTGACAGAGAATGATGAACTTCAGTTTATTCCTCTTCGGGGAAGAGACTGAACTCAATTTCCTTTGTTTTAGGGAAGTCATCAACCCTGTCAATTGGAAGATGTAGCCATCTAATCACCTGATCGTGCTTCTAAACCATTTGGGGCAAGAATCAGCACCAAGACATTGGACTGAACAAAGGAAGCCTGTGGCTCTTTTAAGGTTTCTTAAAACTTTATTTGAGCAGGAACAGGAGCTGGGACAATAATACTTAAAATGAGTGTTAATTTAACCTGTACCTTCTTACTTTATCTTCTGCCAGAGCCCAGGCCTTGCACACCTGTCTCAGGTTTTCTTACAACTGTCACCAACTTTACCATGTGGTGCCAGTCTGGCACCACATGGTAAAGGAAGAGTGCATTGTCCATTTATTTAAAAAGCACTTTAGCTCTTGCAATCTTTGGGGAAATTATTTTGCAAACTACTCCCAAAAATATACAAATATTGCTGTGTTGTTTTATAGTAATAAGTTACTGACTTTAATAAAACCCTAGGTTCATATAATAAAAGATACATTCTGGATATTTTATCTGAGGTCAGTGTGATTTCTGTTTCAAGCAGAAATAAGAATTCTCTATTCTGTTTAGCCCTTTGGATATCAGCGTTTAAGAGGGGGAAGGACCGGTACCGCCATATGCTTGCATAATAAAATGCTGAAATGGACATGGCTGGCTTGAGGGAGAAACATTTCCAATGAATGCAAGATTCAGATAGGAAGGTTGTTTGAAAAAGAATTGAGTTTTGTATAGTTGGGGAAAAGTCACTCCTAGCAGTCATTCTGTTAAATTGGATAAAATGACAACATCAGGCTGCATTTTTTGATCTTATTCTATTTTGGAAATATATAAGCTGTATGAATGAATACACAAGAAGAAATTTCATCTCATATAAGAGGTTGAAACCCCCCTAAACTATTGAATCCTATTCCAGAAATACAATTTTAGAGCCATGTTGAGATTTTGTTTTAATAAAGGAAAACTGGGAATTATGGTTCAAGGAGCTAAACGAATTGCTTATCTTGTCATAAACATTGAAGCTTAATTCCATAGGATCACTTTTTTAGGCTGAGAAGTTTACCAGTTTAATAAATATGCCTGGAGATTTTCTATACTATTACAGATTTTATTCACTGTAAACAGAAATTTCATAACTAAATGTTATTTGATAAACTACATCACAGACACAGGATTAGAAAAAGGAAGTTAAGCAACAACTGGCAAGTGTAGATGTAATTTGTGATTACATTTGGGAGCGTAGATTTAAAAGTGCGGCTTTAAAAATGTTCTTAATAAACTGCTTCAGTTTGGACCAGCTTTTTTATTCTCCTTCATTTGTTGCATGTTATAGTGGGAAATGAGAAGGCTCTTGAGAAGCGGGGTGGGGGGGATGCTGCCTAGAGAAGGATCAGATAAGAGATGCCTTAGCCCACAGCCCCACAAAGGATGGAGGAGGCACAGAAAGGACCTCTCTAGCTTCTCAGGTTGTAAAAGAGATGGTGGGGGATTTGTACTTTTAGCTATGCAAGATTCTGTTATTGTAGCTTTATAATAAATTAGAATTGGCTCATCTGGTCGTAGTTCTTACCTGGTCTAACTGGGCACCCTGATACTTGTTGAATTTACTTCCCTTTATATCCAACTGGGAAACTCACTAAATGCTTACTAACAAACCAGGAGAAGGGAATTCTGAATGCAAGTACAGATCTTAACCTCAAACCAAGAAACAGGAAGAAAAATAGTGTATCCTGGGTCACACATTTTCATCAACAAACATTATTCTTTTGGAAAGCCATCTAAATGACAGTCTTTTTTTAAAAAAATATTGCTCTTGAATGTTCCCAGGGAGGCCAAACTGGATACTTGCACAAGTCCTATAACACAGAGGAGCTGGAACATAATCTCATGAGTTCAGGCCCTTTATTCCGAGGAAGAGATTCCACAGCCAAATCTCAGGGTGTTTCTTTTTCCAACATGTCAGCTTGTCAGTTTCCACAGAAATATTCTGACATTTGGCAGAAGGCCAGTCCCTCCTATCAGCAGAAATCATGACTCTGATTTTCTATTGAATGCAGGAGACGCAGCAAGTTTTCCCTATATGTAGCTTTCTTCTTCGTTGTCACTTGAGGCAAATGACTTGAAATCATGACCAAAACATTAACATACACACAGCTTTTTTAGTTAACGTTCTGGTTTATAAAGTAGCTCCAGCTGTAACTTCTATAAAATCCCATCATTTCTAATTCTAAAATGGATATCCTCATTAAAAAAAAAAAGTGACTGTTTCAACGCCCAGAAAAAAGAATAAGGTGGGGTTTTGAAGGCCAATGCACCTGATGCTGCTTTATGGTTCCACCACAAAATCGCGGTAGACTAAAGTGCGTGTGACTAAAGCCCGGTGACAAAACCGCACCGTCAAAACCGCGCGACAACAGCGCGCCGACAACAGCGTGCCAACAGAAGCGCGCTGTAACATAACCCTAAAAATAACCCTAAACCTAACGCTAAACCTAACGCTAAACCTACCCTAAACCTACCCTAACCCTAACCCTAAACCTTACCTTAAGTTAAATTGCGCTTCTGTCGGCGCGCTGTTGTCGGCGCGCTTTTGACATCGCGGTTTTAGCCCCGCGGTGTTGTCGGCGCGCTTTTGACGTTCGCGGTTATATCGTGCCACGCTGCTTTATCAAGCATAAAAAACAAAAAAAATCCAACATCATGCCAATAAATACCTCTAAGGTTTTACTGAAGTGTGGTTTTTTTATAAATGAGCAAATATGTTTAAAGGTTCTTGAGATTTTAAAGGATATGACCCGCTCCCCTACCCATTTCCATTTTTTGTTAAGAGACAAAACTGCTTTTCAGAAACCTCATCCTATACAGGATGAGTTCAAGAGATGATCTGGTTTCTGAAAAGCCAAGTGACAACATAGTTGATGGAGTTTTTTCTTCTTGAGAGAAAATGTGCAATATTACTGAGAGTGGTAACACACTGCAAGCTACGACTGTAAAACCAAAAAGCAATTTGGATGTGATGAAGGGTACTGGACTGGAGAAGAGATGTTATTAGACATATCTTGTATTTGTTGAAGTACAAGAATTGCCCGGGCATATTACATACTTTCTTTTGGGTGATTCAGAACGTTGTCTCTGACAGCCACATGAAACTTATCTGTTCTCAATGAAATCCAAGAAATTGCACGCTGTACAGTATTTATTTAATCATTAGTATAATAGAATTATGAAGCAAATTTAACAGATAGCTGTGAAATTTTAAATCAACATTCAGAACAAGAATAATATGCTGGGAACTGAGAGACCTATTAACAATCCGAGACCTGCAACTTGGCTTTTTAAGCAAGGCTATTAAGTAAAACTGCAGCTGTGCTGATCTTACTTCAGCTTTCCTTTCCTTCGCAGACCTGCAAAGATTGTAAATGTGAAGATTGATTGCAAAGTTTTTCATTATCCATCGTAACTGTGAATCATCACTAAATGAGGATTTACAGGTAGTCTCTGTTTCCTGACCATTTGTTCAGTAACTATTCAAAGTTACGATGGTACTGAAGAACATTACAGGCCCTTTACAATAATTAACCACTTTTGCAGCATCCCTTGGTCATGTGATCACCATTTCGGTCAACACACGTCCTGTGTCTGACCTTTTTCTTCCTTGCAGAACAGAGAGATTGGAGAGCAGAACTGCAAGTCACTACTAAGCTGTTGCCTTTCTACGCATTGAAAGCAGTTGGCTGTGCCCACAACCTGAGACTAGGAGCAATGGGCATGCTATGCAAACAGCTTACAGTACTCACTTGAAATCTCTTTCTCTCCAATCTCTCTGCTCTGAGAAAAAACAAGGTAATCTCTCCTTTGCCTGCCTTTTCCCCCATTGCCAGCATGATCACATTGCTTTCATTGTGTAGAACAGGGGTGTCCAAATTTTTGCAAGGAGGGCCAGATTTGGTGAGGTGAAAATGTATGGGGCCGACCATTCAGCCTGACATTCTTTGAACCATTAACATTAATGTGCGGTGAAGGAAAAAACGCCGGCCAGCGGGGATGAGTGACAGGCTGAGCCAGCGGGGAGAAGAGGCTGCTGGCTGCTCAAAATTTGAAAATGGGTTGCAATAGCAATAGCAGTTAGACTTATATACCGCTTCATAGGGCTTTCAGCCCTCTCTAAGCGGTTTACAGAGTCAGCATGTCGCCCCCACAGTCTGGGTCCTCATTTCACCCACCTCGGAATGATGGAAGGCTGAGTCAACCTTGAGCCGGTGAGATTTGAACCGCCGAACTGCAGATAGCAGTCAGCTGAAATGGCCTGCAGTACTGCACTCTAACCACTGCACCACCTCAGCTCACAGTTGGCCCCTGGGCCAGACTTTGGACATGCCTGGTGTAGAAGAACAGCTTACTCTCTTGAAATCTATTCCTCTCAAATCGCTTCGATCTGAAATGGGAGATCCTCCACAACCTTTTCAGATAGCTTTTTGCTAAAGCCCTCTATCACTTGTAGTTTCTAACTTAACTCTCCTGAGATTAGTCTTACTCTGAACATTGTCTTGGTGGCAACAAGGGTGCAAATGCTTCTCTTACTTAATCTGTAAAAAAATTCTGAAACTTCTTTTGGGAGAAAGGTTTTCCAATGTTCTTGCTTCACCTAAAGGGCAGATTCTGATGTAATCCCATGACAATAATTTGTAGAATTAAATGCGACCTGAGACTAAAGTTAGACTAAGGTTAGCTTTAGGATTAGGGCAGAGGTGGGTTCCTACCAGTTCGCACCTATTCGGTAGAACCGGTTCGTCAAATCTACCGAACCGGTTAGAAGAGGTTCTACCAACGGACCCGGAAAGCAGGCCACACCTACAGAAGAGGTTCCAAAAATTTTTGAAAACCACCACTGGTCCTTGGATATGATTATTCTACACTATCATGCTCATATTTATAAACCTCAGTGCCTCTGTGAAAGGTAAGGATGACTACTGCGTTTGTGGTGCAATCAGAACATTGCGTGTGTTGAAGTTGTTTTAACGCAAACCAAAGATGCCTTTTAAAAAACAAGTTGACATCATATTCTTATGCATGCCAGTGCTGTGTGTGAGGTAATTTAAGGTGGTTCTGACAAGTGTCGTCGGCATCTTCATATCCGGTCACATGGGCGGCAAGCCACTCCCATCCGGTCACATGGGCAGCAAGCCACTCCCACAAAGGAGGCCACACCCATAGAGTAGGTTTGAACAATTTTTGAAACCCACCACTGGATTAGGGTTATATTTTACCCAACATTTGCAAACCTTCCCCTCAAAAAACAACAGATGGGTTGGTTTTCCTCTGCAAATGCTTGCACCCAACATTTTGATACTGCAAGATAAAGCCAACAAGACTACATCAACTCAGGTGCGGGAGAAAGATGCAATCTTGTTCTGTGTTTTTCCTTAATGAGGATTTGTTTGGGATTTTTTGGTGCCTTCAAGTCAGTGTTGACTCCTAGGGACTTCCTGAACTAGTCCCTCAGTTTTCTTAGCAATATTTTGGAACTGGTTTGCTTCTCTCTTCATCAAGGGTTGGGAGTGACTGGCCCAAGGTCACCCAGTTGGCTTTGTGCCTAAGGTGGGACTAGAACTCACCATCTCCCAGTTTCTAACCTGGTGTTTTAACTACTTGGTGAGTCTTGGTGGTACTGTGGTTAGAGTGTAGTACTGCAGGCTACTTCTGTTGACTGCCGGCTGCCTGCAATTTGGCAGTTCAGATCCCACCAGGCTTAAGGTTGAGTCAGCCTTCCATCCTTCCAAGGTGGACCTAGATTGTTGGTACATAAGCTGATTCTATAAACAGCTTTGAGAGGGCTGTAAAGCACTGTAAAGTGGTATATAAGTCTTATTGCTATTGCTACTCATATGAAAATGATGCACCATAATCAAAAGATGGAGGTATCGTTTTCTCTTAACTTATTACATGAATATTCTTTTAGGATATTCTCTCGGAATATCCTACAAACTGATATATTATGCAGCGGTTAGAAAAAGTTATATAACTTTCTTTGTGGTGTTTTATCAAGGAGGCTCTTTAATACCATACATATTTATCACTGCCCTTGCAAAATAAAGTTACAGCATTTGGATTAACTCTGAATTTTTTAAGCATTTTTTTCTTTTAACACCACTCTATCTATCACTGTCATTTCAATATTTCCTCTCAAGAGAAGAGAAAATGTGAGGAGTGCTATGTGAATGAGGTTTGAAAACTTAGATAAGGCTTTCTGGTAAACTGGCTGTAATGAATCCTCTGTTTCTAGTTGCATTTCTTTCTGCCACAGTTAATAAAAGTACTTTCAGCTGTATTTTTCCTCTCAAAGTAAAGCCTGCAGTGAAGCTCAAATTTGGCTTCCTTCAGGGTGTCTTGAGGATATATTCCAGTAGGAGATATTCTCATTAAAACAAAAACCTATAGTTAAGATTGCCTCTAAAATTATCCATTTTGTAAGCATTTCCCCACTCTTGGCACTAGATAATTCACATTGTACCCATCAAGATTTAAGTGTTTTTAAATTCTAAAATAAGTACTGACTTGGATCTGATGCATAGAGAGGAGAGATTTTTCTCTGGGGATGTTATCAGGCTTTAATATTTATTTATTTGTTTGTTTAATTTATATCCTCCCCCACAATCTTACTAAATAGTATCCAGGAAGGAAAGTTGGTTCCTTGCTAGTTATCCTCCTATCAATAGGTAAATATATGTTTATTCATGTAGACTTTGGGTACATGACATGGGTTTGCTAATGGGTAGCTTTTATACTTTTAATTTATATTTCTTTTTATAATTTAAAACTGATTCAAATGTCCACCTTTGAAAGTGACTTATTTTTTAATGGTTTTGAAGAATTAAAATTATATCAAACAAACATTGGCATTTTTGTAAAAGACATAATAAAAGGGGGAAAATTTGCAAAGAACCATAAATACATTTGAAATCCTAAGATAAGATACATACTTTTTAAAATACATATTCATTATTTCTGCCCGAAATATATTTCTAAATTGTATATAACTTATTAGGGATTCTTTTATTGATAAGCTTCAACAGAAACTTCATTAAATAATGGCAGCTCTTAAGTATGGATATTTGCTATATTTACTAGCAGTATAAATTGTCAACTGGGAACCTATATTTTTAATTCTACGTGTGAGAATCCAGTTTTATGCAACTGTTCCATGTTTGCAGTGCTGTTAACTATTATGTATGGGAGTAAGTCTTTAAAATCATTCATGCCAAGTCTACACCATCAATTTCAAAAAGAATATGTCTCTAACCTTTCTTTCTATTTCTTCTGTTAGGATCCCAGTAGAAGTAGACAATAGCATAGACATTACTATTGATAAACTGTTAATGAAAACATTAAATGGGAGCACACCAACTTTAAGGGAGGAGTAAGTAGCTTAGGATGGTATTCTTTTGAAAGAAAGAAAAATGAAAATTGGTAACTTTACTAAATTATTAAAGTTAATTCTTTTCCATTATTCGTTTTTGAATGTAAATATATGATGTTCATTTGACATCTTCAGTCTCCTGTGCTAAAGAATACAATGCTTACACAGATAGTCTTTGTTTAACGTTCACTCATTCAGCGAATGCTTGAAGTTATGACACTGACAATTATGTAGACAATTATGAGAAATACTTACAACTAAATGTTTGCAACCATGATGCTTTCTGTGGTCACATTAGTGATAGTGATTGGCTGGCAAGTACGACATTGAACCATCCCACAGTCATATCTTTGCCATTTGTGAGTTTTATTGCAAATGAAGCTTTCACAAGCAAAGTCAATCGGGAAGCCAACAAATGGCAACAATGTGACTGTGGATGTTGTGACTATGTGCGAGTCGCCTAACGATGGCAACTGGAATTGCCGGAATTGCTGTCATAAATCATTGCATTCCCATAATGTCGACTTTATGACCATGTCACTTAGTAACAGAGTTCCTGGTCCCAATTACCATTGGCAGGTAAGAACTACTTGTAGGTCAGTTCTGATTGTGCAGTATTTGCTGTGGTTCTACAGTGTATGCACAATGGATTTAAAGAAAAAGTGTTAGTTACACTAAACAAATATTGTTAGAAGCTCTCTTGTATATTTCATTAATGCTTTATGCTTCTAGCAATGAACTAATTTAAATTTACTAAAGGTCTAGGCATTGTCCCTCCTGCTTCCACAAGTTTTATTAAAAACGTACATCAGTTAGAACAAATGCAGCAGAAATGCTGTATTTAAAATTACTTGTAACATACACCGCGTCTGTTGCTTCTAGGTGTCAGTAGATAATAGTTGTAAATGGTAAGCTCCTGAACGCATTTCAATCAAACCTAGGTTACCAGTTATTTCTGTGCCTATAATTTTGTTAAGTAAATTGTATACCCAGCTTCTCCTCAAATGGTTTTTATCATTTTAAATTTAAACAACTTCCTGCTCATATTCCCTTTCTGAAATTTTCTACCCATCAACCATGATGAAGGGAGAAAATTAGGGAATTTCAAAGGTGCAGAAAGTCATTAAGCTTTCAGACACATTGAAATTAATGGATTTGTGTCTCTTACAGAGCCACAAGACAAGACATTCTGAAATTAATTGGCCCTTCCCTCCTTTTTTTAATATTCTATTAGCTTTTTTTTTAAAGCTACCAGTAATAGTTCTGCAGTAGTATATTTTGAACTTCTACATCCTATTTTAGAAAGTAGAGTCGTTCCTAGGGATATGATACACGTTTGAAAGCAGTTGTTTTTCACATGCATAAGAATAAATTATTCTGTCATCATAACAACAATTTTGTCATCTATTACTGTCAGCTTCTCAAGGTAGACAGAAACAACAATATGAATGCTAAAACTGCTTTTATTTTAAGTCACAGTAATAGAATCTTAGCAGATCTTAATATCTCCCCTCCCCTTTTTTATTTTTGTGAGAATTAGGGAAGGGATGGTCTCGTCCAAGAAAAATTCTCATATTATACTTCTGCTCCCAACTCAGATTTCTTTTATCTGACTGCTGCCATGGTTGTGGCTCTTCCTTCTGTCTATTACATAGAAATAGGGGAGACTTAGGAAAAAAGTTCCAAAGTTGCTTGATTTAGATATTTCTAATGGCATAAGTATCAATTAATCTCTGCTTACAAGTACATCATCTCTTTACGTCTGTACTTGTCTCTTGATACGCATTGAGCTATACAATCTCTAAAAGGATTCTTTTTCAAGTCTGCACTCAAAACTATATTCAAGTTTAGACGTAAGAAGGACTAAAAAAAAAGTTGAGCATATTTATATGATTTATATGCCAGGAGGTCTCAAAATGAATGGGGACCCCCTGAAGGGTCACATAGAAATTTACGGATCACAGATTTTTTAAAAAGTTGTTTATCCTTGGACAGGCAAACTGGAGCATTATCAACACTTGCTTCAGGCTTTGTTGTGGCTGCACATGCCCCCTACTGGTTCACAAATCTGGAAAATTGTTAGGATATATAAATTACATTTTATTTAATTTTAATATATGATTTTCTCACCCACAGCTAGCTCCAGTAAAGTTATTATTGCATTCATAAGGGGAGGGCCATACACATTAATAATGCTAGAGTTTTCAAAGTTTAAGAACCCCCGTTATAAAAGATAAACACGAAGATGTATGTTTTCTGGGGTGAAAAATAGATCACTCTTGCAGAACTATTTCTTTGGTCCTGACGTGCCCTGATCAAAGCACTATTCGGATGAAAATGTGTAGTCCAGCTTTCTCCTACCCTTCCCATTTTTTTCCCCTAATAAGCCATTTTGTTGATATAGCCCAGTAATGAATATGTCATAGTGATGATAAAACTCGGCTCATGTACAAATGGTGATTAGCAATAGCAGTTAGACTTATATACCGCTTCATAGAGCTTTCAGCCCTCTCTAAGCGGTTTACCAAGTCAGCATATCGCCCCCACAGTCTGGGTCCTCATTTCACCCACCTCGGAAGGATGGAAGGCTGAGTCAACCTTGAGCCGGTGAGACTAGAACCGCTGAACTGCAGATAACAGTCAGCTGAAGTGGCCTGCAGTACTGCACCCTACCCACTGCGCCACCTCAGCTCTTAGGGCTCTTAGCAGCAAAGGAAGACATTTGCACTGAAATTGGTCAGCAGCACAAACACATGAACACATATCTCATTACTGGATTTCTATCCACATAGGAACAATTAATGTAGGAACAAACAGTGACATTACAGGAGGTAGAGAGGTCCTTGGTGTTCTCTGAGGTTGCTTGTTGTTTTGCAGACATTTCATTACCTTAACTAGGTAACATCATCAATGCTAGCAAGGAGTGCTGTTTGCTGTCAGTTTATATTCTAGTCAGAGGTGGGTTGCTCCCGGTTTTACTACTGGTTCGCTTCACATGCTCTTCACGGGCGCAGTTCAATGTAAACTGTTCTTCGCGCATGCGCAGAACAATTTACAGTGAACTGCACATGCGTGCGTGCTACTAAACAACATTCCGGTAACAGCAGCAGGTGACCAGGGAACTGGTTTGGGGGCATGGTCACCCTGAGTCGCTGCTGGTTATGCAACCCAGGCCAAAATACTACTACCAGTTTTGCCAAACCAGGCCAAACCGGGAGTAACCCACCTCTGATTCTAGTGACTGTCTGGGTGGTTGGGAGTGGTCTTAAGGGTTCTCTGGTTGGGTTGTTTAGTGATGGCTCTTTGGCAGTTTCTTGACTGGGGTTATTGTTAGCTTGATTGTTGGTCTGAAGTTAACCTTGGAGTTAATCTGTGCTGATTATTGGTGGAGAAGTGCTGGGGTCTTTTTGTTCTCCTTTGGGCTGGTTGATTGTCTCTTTTTCATGGTCTATAGATGTTGTTAATGTCTATTTGTCTAGTGATGGCTGATTTGTCAGAGTGCCAGACTTTTAGATATTCCCTGGCATTTTTGGACTTGGCCTAGGTCTAGGATTCTCACATTTTCCCAATTGAAACTATGGTTAAATCTGTCTATATGTTGTGAAATTAAAGAATTCCTGTCATGTCTTCTGACTGCCAGTTGGTGTTCATGGGTGAGTTTTGCCAGTCTGCCAGCACAGAAGATAGACATTGAGACCGGTATTTATTTTCCAGCTTATTGCCCTTAAGATATTTAGTATCTTTTTTCCGCCACCTTTTATTTATATAATATTGAATTTCCATCTAACAGTGTGTGATCTGGGTACAATTATTTTTAAACAATCATAATCTGCATATTTGTTGTAATATTCATCACAATAACATTGATAATGTAAAAATATAATATAATAACAACATTAAAAGCATGTGTATTAGGCAGTTATAGGTATACCCTGCTATTGAAACTGTTCTAGTGTTCTAAATCTTTCTGATTGCCTGAATTTTTACTACAGATACAGATATCCATCTTGTTTCAAAACATATTGATGGTATGCAAACATGATAAAATAATCCAAGTATAACCGTATAAGACTGTTTACATTAGCCCTGAATTGTTGCTATAAAGTTTTTGGAGAGACAGACCGCTTAATTCATGCACATCAGAACTGATGACCCAATTCGGCAAAAATGTTGGACTTCCATCATACATACAGCCACCATGACATCAGTGGACAAATCTTCAGGCAGATCCTATCCCCCACTCCAAATTAGACACAGAATTCCATTCCTTCATGCAGAGGAAGATGGAAAGAAATTTCTCCCTACCACTTTTTGCAAGAAAAAACGTCATGTTTCTGATCTGTGATAATCTTTCTTATATATAAATGGCTATGTGTGTGTATGTTCCAGCATAACTCTGGAATGCCTTAAGCAATTTCAACCAAACTTGATACACACATGACTTACTCTCTGGAAACAAATACTGTGGGTGTAAGACATCCCTAACACCCCTCGGGATGTGTATTCTATTAAAATACAGCCTGTTGTGCCTTAAAAGGACTTCTACTGTACTGCTGTAAAATGGCTTCTACTGTACAGCGCAGTAGAGTTGCCATAGTAACGGCTTCACAGTACTCCACAAGGGGGCTCCCTCTGGTAAGGAGGAAAATCCAACATTAAAAATTACGTTTGGTCTGGACATTTTCTCCCTATAAATAAATACCTGGGCAATGCTAGGTTATCAACTAGTATAAAATAAGCATGAAAATAGCAGACTCAATACAATAAAGGTGAGTTGCATATAATGAACATCTCCTTTTCTTAGATCCTACCTGAGAATTAAGGAAGTGTTTAGGCATAACTCAGATATTTACTTTTTCCGAGGGCGTATATGTAATGCCAGCATTAGATTCTAATTATGTCCTCCATTCCATACATAACTAAACCCTCTTTAAAAAGTAATATTGCTACCAAGTGCAAGTTCATAGGCTTGAATGAATTCCCCATTATAGTTTCTTTTAGAATGTCTAAAAGAACAGATTCTCATCATTCTTTTGATGATTGAGAACAGATTCTCAATCATCTAGTTCATGGTTGTTCCAAAGGTGCTTTTTTTCCCAAGAAGAATTGGACTTTCTTTGTTTTTCCTTGAAGAAATTTCACTTCTCATCCAAGAAGCTTCTTGAAGCTTTGATTTTCCTTGAAGACATTTCACTTATCATCCAAGAAGCTTCTTCAGTTCTGACTGAGTGGTGGGGAATGGAAGGATTTATATTCCTTGCAGTCATCTGATTGTTAGTCCTCTTTCTGAGAGTTGTTGAGGCCATTTGGAGGTTTTTCTGAACCAGAGAACATTCTTTTAGAACTGTGATAGCAAACCAATGGCACATGTACCACAGGTGGCACGCCAAGCCCTCTCTGTGGGCACGCGAGCCATCACCCCAGCTCAGCTTCACTGTGCATGCGCGCATGCCTACCAGTCAGCTGATTTTCAAGTCTCTACAGAGCATGCATGGGTTCAGGGAGGCTTGCTAGGCCCAAAATGGGCTGTCGCTCATGCATGCGCAGGGGGGTGGGGAGTGTGGGGGTGTCACACGTGCATTGCACTATAGGTGTGGGCACACACGTACATTTCCGGCACACAATGACAAAAAGGTAAGCCATCACTGTTTTAGAATGTCTATTGATTAGGCTTAAGATTACAGAAGTTTAATTTTTTCTTGAAAGAGAAAAGACTCGATGTTAGCAGTATCTGTGATTTTTATGCTTTCCTGTTCAAGGTTTAGGAAATAAAAGTTTGCTAAACAGGATTTTTAAGAAATATCAAACAAAATTAATATTTCTGTGTTGAGCCCCTCTTTACATCTTGCTGCCTTCTAAGGCTTGAAAGGGGTAGTCAGGTGCCCATTCTCTTTTTTAAATCATCTGGAACTGAAATTTTATTTTCTACTTTGCTATTAGCCAGGGTAGGCCAGAATAGAAAGAGATGTAGAAGTTTGAAACATCCCTTTATTGATACATGCTATAAATAAATATATAAATATATAATCTTGAAAGCATCACCATTTTCCAGGCTGTGTTTCTTTCTAAAGGTTTCTCTTATTTCTTGAGCCTAAAGCATGTTTTTGTTTTTTATAACTATTTCTGCATAATTACTCCAAAGTCATCTCAATGGCTCTTTAACTCACTTTCCCTCCCATTTAATACCAATTTAAATTTCCTTTTCTGCTAATGGAGTTCATAAGTAATCTGTACATTTTCCCCATTTCATAGTGTTTTCTAGTAATCTTATTTGTTTAAAGCAGTTATGTGCCACTTTACCCTGGAGTAAAGTCAAGTAAGCAGTAATATATATGTGTGTGTGTGTGTGTGTGTGTGTGTGTATGTTGCATTTGTGCTGATAAATAAATAAAGGGAGACTAGTATAGATCTATTTCAAGCTATTTAGCTCTCATCAGCTAGCCATACCCTTACTAGGATTCAAACCTGGGCTGTATTACATATTAGGCAGTTGTATTAGCCACTAGGCCACAGGTTCTCCTCCTTTATCAGCTAAGCCAGGGAAATAGGTATGTATTGTGTCACAACCCCTGGTATGCCCAAATGTGGGAGGAAGCCTACTGCTTCCTTTCTCTGTCTATCGGCTCATCACAAGAGACTATCCAGACAGAAAGCCATTATTTTTACTGTTGCCTTTGTTACATTTGTGTTGCATTTGTGCTGATAAATAAATAAAGGGAGACTAGTATACATCTATTTCAAGCTATTTAGCTCTCATCAGCTAGCCATACCCTTACTGGGATATATATAAAACGTATGTGTGTGTGTTTGTGTGTGTGTGTGTGTGTGTGTGTGTGTGTGTGTGTGTGTGTGTGTGTTTACAATTGAAAGTAGAATCATAATCATTGGCATCCTTTGGACGACCCAATGATGCCATTATCAATATTAATCAGTCACGTCATAATACTAATGATATACAGAATGCAAGATACATCATTTACATAATGAAACATGACATACATGATGACACTCTCCTCCCCATGGATACCCATCGTCATATTTTAAAAGTCAAGAAGTAACAGATATAAGTTGTAAAGTGGTTTTAAATGCTGATATTGTTTATTGTTCTTATTGTTTACAAGAACAACTACTCCAAAATGTGAAGATTACTACAGAATTCTGCAGCCAAACTTTTGAAGGACCAAATAAACAGAGCAGCCTGAACGAAGGGTGCCAGAAAAATTAAAGATAGCAGAGTTAATTTTCTCACACGGTAACAAGCTCTGAGGCACACTCTTCTGTTTGTTTACTGTCATTTAGATAATATAACATAGAAACTTCAGTAGCTGCGACTTGTAAATCTTTGCAGTAATTAACATATGCAATATGACTAGGAAATTAGAGTTAAGAAAGTTCTTTGGGGACCTTTTGAAGTTTTTAGTTCAAGCCATGTTAATGTTAATCAAGATTAGAAAATGTTAATTACCACGGAATCCTAGTGTTAAAGTAAGATAGGCAGCTTAAATCAAAGTTGTGCTATGATCTTGAAAAGAGCATCATTCTTGAATTTGTTGAAAAGGTGCTCTTTAAGACTGATTGGAACACCCAGGGAGAAAATTTCATAGGTAAAATTTCTTGCCACGTTCCTAAAGCAATTACGTGAAACTCGTTTGGAGTTTCTAACCCCCAATCCTTTACCAAGAAACCAAGTAATCAGAGTTTTGAAGAATATGAGTTGGGAAGTTCCTGATTTAGATGTCAGTTGATTGGATAATACGACCAAACTGGAAATTCAACTGGAGATTTACGATATAATTCTAATTGGTATTTTGTTTCCATTATATCAGAAAATGCCAACATGGGACGTTGCAACTGGGAGCAGAAAGTATTGTCAGGGCAGATCTAGTTTAGATTAAAAATTAAAAAGCTGTACACATTAAATTAATTGGGTGGTGGATGGCCAAGGCTGCTTTTTAAGTGAAAGGAACCCTCAGGAGTTGGTTGTATACATTTACCTTTTCCCTCAGCCAAAGCACTAGAAAACACATAATATTTGGCAGAATTAAGAGGGCACAAAATTCAAAGATACTTCAGAAGACAGATTTTATTTGTAGTCTTTCAATATTTTGCAGGAGACATTTTCTGTTGAGTTGGAAAAGTGGGAAATGAAAAATATAATTATAAATCCCCGGACCCCCGTTTTTTTCTTTTAAAAAAAATTGTTCTATTTAGATCTTTTTCAGTGCTTTAGATTGTGGTGTTGCCAACGCCACAAAATTTGGAAAGCCTTGCTTTCCTGAAATGTAGTGGCTCTCAGAAATGAACTTTTGCTTTCCAGCTTCTTTAAACAAGCGATAGCATCTGCCAAAGGACCTGTGGTGGCACAATGGTTAGAATGCAGTATTGCAGGCTGACTCACTGCTCACTGCAAAACGTTCGATCCTGACTGGCAATATGCTGATTCTGTAAACTGCTTCAAGAAGGCTTTAAAGCACTATGAAGTAGTATATAAAGTTTAAGTGCTATTGCTATTACATGGTGAAAATTGCCATTACAGTTGAAAGTAGATTTCTTCCTAGCGTTTTAAAAATGCTGGCTAATAATGATTTCTAATCTGTTTGCTAATATGAAAATTCTATATATTGCTAGCTGATATTCCCTTGATAAAACAATATGAAACAGGTCTTGCCTGATAACTAACACTCTGAGTTTGGAAGTCAAAAATCCAGGTAAATATCGGCAGAGATCTCCTTTTGTGAGCTGTAATGGAGTAATCAAAGTCCAGCTAATTCAAACAAATAGTAAGTTGAGGTAGTAGCTTGGAGCAGTGGACAAAAACAGAATGCAAGTACATTTAGAATTCTGGGAAAAATCATATAGCAGAAGAATTAATGTTCAGTGGTGTAGCAAAAGCATTGCGTACTTAAAAGTCTTGGGCATTTTCTTGGATTGAAAACAACTTCAAATGCCTGCACTGTGTTTGAATTTTGGGGGACCTGCTTGTATTTCACAGGAAAAAAAACAGGGATATCATTTTCATGTCTATTCATAAGTAAGCTCATTAAAAAAAAGAAAACCTTTGCTCAACCTTTAGGTAGGGCAGAGAAAGACCATTATCTTCTGTTTTTGAGCTAGCTGCATGTAACGGAAGACACAGCACGCTGAGATAGATGGACCAATGGGTCAGATCAGAAAAAAAACACTTCCCTTATTACCAGCATCTGCAGCTACTTGGGTTTTTTGCCTTTTATTTTCACTGTGAGCAGAAGATGCCTTCAGTTAGCTGCCTTCTTTGCTATTTTCTGTGATATGCGGAACCTCTTAATAAGAACCGAGATAACATGAAATTTTCTAACATGGCAAATAGAATAATATTGATATCAGAGCCACAGGGAAGCACTCTGTACTTAATTATCTCCAGAAGCAAAACATCACTGTTCCCAAAAATCACAAATAGGGAGGGGAAGATTGGGCTCCATGCTACAAGCCCTTCCTGCTACCTTCATGTAGTCCCAGATCTATTTTTCTTGGGGAGATGGGGTGGGGGGGGGGTGGGGGTTTGTTCAGTTTTCCCTAATCTCTTAATGATGCATAAAATTATTTCACCTTTGCTTTGGCATTTATTTATACAGATTTCTACTGCCTGTCCTATTTGAAAGATTTTCAGTTAATAGTGAAGCAAAACATGCAGATGAAATATAAGAAGCATCCCATCAAAAATTGCTCTTGTGTATATTAAAACCCATCTGGCAAAGCAAGAATGTTTTTGCACTGCTTTTGGAACCAGTACATTACACTAACATGCAATCCCTAAGCCAGTGATGGCGAACCTATGACACGCATGTCAGTGCTGACACGCGTAGCCATTTGGGGTGACACGCACAGGATTTCATGCGATTCATCCTCGGCTCCTGCACGGCCGCCGAGGATGAAAGAATCTGTGCTGGAGGAACGGGGGGGGGGCGGGACATGTGATCTCCCCCGCCCACACTCACTTACTGTATCGCCGCCGCCCCTTTCTGAGCGCAGGGGCTGCTGGTAAGGCGTGCGTGCCGTGCGCACACACGTCATCAGCGCGGCGAGGGAGGACCCGCAGGAGAGGAGCGCGGGAACAGTGCGCGCCTCTCTCCAGTCAGGCCGGCACAGAGAGTCTACTCCTGGGACTGTCGGTTATGACCGCACCACAGCAGGGAACAGCGGAGTGCCAACGGGAACTGTGAGCACCATTAGCAGCAACTATAAATTGCGCAAAATTATGTTTTTGTCGAAGTGACACACAACGCGAGTTATGCTCGATTTTTTGCCGATTTTTGACACACCACGCCAAAAAGGTTGCTCATCACTGCCCTAAGCAATCTCCTGATTTTATTTCTGTATTCATCCTGTGATTTTTATCTTTGTGATTCAAATGTCTTTGAATTACTGCAAAAGAATGTTTAGATTTATTTCACAAATTGAGGTAACTCATCATAGGAATTGTATTAATTTACTCAATGGGTGAACATGGAATTAAATGATTCTAGATCCTTCAGGGCACATTAAGTTTTGGAAGGAATTTGGCTATCTCAGCACTTTTTAAAGTCTTCGTTTCGTAAAGTGAAAATTTCTATACAGTTGTTAGTAGTAGATCATGTCACATTATATCCAGCACAATTTATGATTTCAATCTATACTAAGAAGTCCGAAGAGATAAAAGTCAAAAAGGCATTTCTTCAGAGCGCGTTCCCCTTTGTAAGTCATTGGAGCACTTATCTGCATTGTTTATCTGACTATAACATATTGAGCATGGTTCTGTTCATTTGTGGGTGGATGTCTGTATAATTGTGTATGTGTTGAAGCTTAACTGTGCAGATGCTAATTTGAGGGCTATATTTTGTTTTCCTGCAGGTTGCATTTCTGAAAATGTACCATGACCTGTAAAGAAAAACAACCATCTTTTGTTCTGTCAAGAATTGTGGAATATTAGACCTCAAGTGAAGATTATCTTTCTCCAAGTGGTACCAACCATCCTGAATCAAAAGCTGGATATTTCAGCTTTTTTATTGACCTTGGAGTCTTCTGATGTTCAGAAAATTTGACAGAGGCAAGTTCTTCAAGCATCGTTGTAAAACCAGAGTTCAGAGAGTGAATTAATTTGAAATGTCAGGAGTCTGAGATCACTGTAACTAATATCCTACTAATTCCCCCAAGAGAAGTCAATTATCTCCTGAAACAACATCAGCTTTACAAAGAAGGCTTCATAAGTAGCTCCTTTGCCTTTTTTGAGGAATTAGGAACCGGCTTCCAGGGACTAGACATTGGATATTTTAATGTCCAAATGGAAAAGTAAACTGCAACCTCTTTTGGTAAGCTGTGTTTTAGTTAAAATTATTTTGAAAGTTCCTGCAAAGCAGGAAGAGGACTTAAAACAGGACTTCTCAGAGTGTGAATTGGGTTTCTCTCAGTACCTCCATCACCTTCCATTGGAGAATCTCAAGCAACCTAGAGTGTCACAATTTTGTAAAAAAAAATTGTAATGGGACTTGTGTGGAAAATATGAGAGCACTATCAAAACCCACTTTGAGCTTTGCTGTTCATTTGTTTGAGTGGTCCCAGAGGGAAGAGTTGCTGTACCCTAATCTTTAAAAATTCCTGTGATGTATGAAGTAAAATTGAATTCCTAGAAGTGATAGATTTGTTTATTCTTTGCACATTCTTAACACTGATGAAAGCAATACTTTGATTTGGTGGGAATACTCAACACACAACTTCATTTATTATTTTAGGGGGTGACAGAGTTGAAGATCCATTGGAGTAAAGGTTGTTTTCCATATGCATGCATGATTTCTCAGTGAGCCGTGAGTGATAGTTATAAAGAACTGTGTATGAATGATAGGAAGTAGATGAAACTGGGATATGATGTGATGGGTATACTCCAATGTGTCCAATTAGAAAGAATGAAGTTTCTCCAAGAATGATGGAGATGAAGAAGATTTTGAGGAGAATGTTTCATCCTTAGAACTAGACATGTTATAAAAAGGAGTGGGATGTCTCAGAACCATGCAAGCAGTGGTGAAATCCTCTGAAGTCTACTACCGGTTCGGTGAGTCTGCTACCAAGTGCACGCTTTGCGCATGCATGCATACTTTATACGCATGCGCGCCTGCACAGCGCTAAAAAAGGAAAATTTTGAAGCCTTCCAAGTTTGTAAAGCTAAGTAGAATAGCAAGGGGGCCAAATTAACTAGAAAGCAGGAAATTGAACAATTGTAGGTAATAAAAATGCGTGTCACAGCTGAGGTCACCCAACTGATCGTTGGAAATACCGTTGGAAATAAGCATTTTTTACTACTGGTTCAGGAGAACTGGCCTTTGTTTCCCCATACTTAATACCAAAAATTAAGGTTTTTCCCCTTCTTTTTTGGACAACAGGAAATATGAATCCATGTACTGTATATAAGAGGGCCGCGGTGGCTCAGTGGCTAAAACACTGAGCTTGTCGATCAGAAGGTCGGCAGTTCAGCGGTTCGAATCCCTAGCGTCACATAACGGAGTGAGCTCTTGTTACTTGCCCCAGATTCTGCCCAACTAGCCCACCTATCAGTTCGAAAACACATTAAAAATGCAAGTAGAAAAATAGGGACCACCTTGGTGGGAAGTTAACAGTGCTCTTTGTGCCTTCAGCGTTTAGTCATGCTGGTCACATGACCATGGAGAAGTCTTCGGACAGTGCTGGCTCTTCAGCTTAGAAACAGAGATAAGCACCACCCCTAGAGTGGGAAACAAGTAGCATGCATGTGCGGGGGAACCTTACTGTTACCTTTACTGTATATAAAAGGATTGTATGATATATTGTGTTTTTAAATCATTTAAAATATATTTCCGATCAAGAAGCACTATCTTATTGTGGGGCTTGAATTCTTAGGCTTAGTTGTACAGAGATGCCGATACATTTTCAAATGAAACAATGAAATGCCTTATTGAATTTTCATGAAAGTGGTGTGGAATTGATCCATGTAAACATGCAATGATTTCAAGGAATAAAAACATGTACCACAGTCCTTAAAAATTTTACTTAATTGGCTTTCTTTTTAACTCTATAGAAACCATTAAAGATCGCATTGCTATATATATCATTAAATTAAGATAAATGAAATAGCAATAGCAATTAGATTTATATACCTAGATTTATATACCGTTTCATAGGGCTTTCGGCCCTCTCTAAGGGGTTTACAGAGTCAGCATATAGCCCCCACAGTCTGGGTTCTCATTTCACCCACCTCGGAAGGATGGAAGGCTGAGTCAACCTTGAGCCAGTGAGATTAGAACCGCTGAACTGCAGATAACAGTCAGCTGAAGTGGCCTGCAGTACTGCACCCTAACCACTGCGCCACCTCGGCTAGAATAGAACAGAAAAGAATAGGAATAGATTAGTTTTATTTGACCATGTGTGATTAGACACTCAAAGGATTTCTAATTCTTTCTAACATGCACAGTTATGCATATTACAATATACCATATTTTTTGGAATATAAGACACACTCGCCCCCCCCCCAAAAAAAAGAGGGTGAAAATTTGGGTGCGTCTCATAGACTGAATGTAGCCCTGCCTACCCACCAGCCCCCACTCTTTGGCCTCTGCCTCCCAGAAATTTACTTCCTTGCAGCAAACGGGGAAAATTGAGCTTGCAGAGGTGGCAATACGCTATGGCAATCATTGCAGCCTGAAACAGCTGATCATCAGGAGGCCTGTGCTGAAATTGAAAGTGAAATGGGCTGTTTGCTGTTTGCTGCAAGCAGGCAAATTTCTGGGAGGCAGAGGCAAAAGAAAATATTGTGCTAATGAGGCTAAACCGAAACAGGCTGTTTGCTGTTTGCTGCAAGGAGGTAAGTCAATAACGAAATGCCTATATAGAATGTTCAAATTATTAGACTTATTTTTTAAAGACTGTTTTATTATTGTTCTAGACAACTTAACACAATGAAGAAGCTTTTTAAAATAAATGCTTGAGCTGAAGAGGCCCAGTGCTATTGTATCTTCTTTTAAATAGCAGAGAATAATGTATACTTCCAGAAAGCCACATCAATTTTAACAGCATCTATACAAGTATAGTCTGAAATGTAACACCATAAACAGTGTATATCGTCTGTGCTGTTTGCTGCAAGAAGGCAAATTGCTGGGAGGCAGAGACAGATTCCCCCCCCCCCGTTTTTCTCCCCAAAAGCTAGGTGTGTCTTATACTTTGGAGCATCTTATACTCTGAAAAATATGGTAATATGAAGTAAAATATGAAAACATGTACTACAGTCCTTAATACTTAATTGGCTTTCTTTTTAACTCTTTATAAACCATTAAAGACAGCATTGCTATATATATATCATTAAATTAAGATTAATGTAATGGAATAGAATGGAACAGAACGGAACAGAACAGAATAGCTTTATTTAGCCATGTGTGATTAGACACACAAAGAATTTCTAATTCTTTCTAACATGCACAGTTGTGTCCTGGCCCTCGGATTTTTTTTTTAAAGTTTTCCTTTACTTCAGCCAGCAGAACAGTGACCATAACAACATTTCCCATTGCATTGACTTGTTTTTTTCAGGTTACCAAGCATGGCCTTTAATAGACTTTGATTTATGTGATCCTAATAAAAGCAGAATAGGCAAAGACCTTTATTGGAGCGTTGAAAAGAAAGTAGATATAGGACAATTTACAGTGTGCTTAGCTGCAAAATGGTATTTTGCAAATAGCTGAGGAAACATACCTCAGGCACTTTATTAAGAGAGCTTTAAAAAATAAATAGCATTTTAAAGGAGAAACTTGAGCTTTTATTATAGTTCATTCTTACTTTCTGTTAAAATCTTGGTTTCACGCTGTGGCTTATAATTTGACTGTTACCCAATCTGTTCCTCAATTTATGAAGCAAGATTTCCTTTCCTATTTACAAATGGATTTGTAGCATCCATTGGCAGTTCTCCATTTATTCACCAAACAAGTACTAGGAAACCCCCGTAATTTGCTATCAGCCACAAAGCAAGAGGAAAAGTGTCAAATTGGACTGCTTCTCATGGACGAAACAAATCAACTGATTTTCAGAAGAAATGTTTAAGATCATCCAGGAATCACTGCAAACTAATGTGTCCTTTATAAAGCTAACATTGGCAATTGAGTTTTCAACAGAAGATAATATTTATAGCTGAGAGCTAACCATTGGGACCCTAGTTGTAAAAGTACTATCATTTGAGAGTGTTTTTGTTAATTCTCTGTACTGCGTAATCCCGAAGTATGGTGATAAATATTGTAAAGCTGTCCTACAAATTTTATGAGTGTAGATATTTTGAGACGAGCCAGTTCTTGGCTTCAAATATATTCCAGTTAATAAAATGTATTTACCCCAGACTTTGGCACGTTGTCTTGTCTTCCATTGAGAAATGGTGCAGAAACACGAATTCTCTCTCGGGTGTCTTCAATTCACAATATAACAATTAGAAATCTGAAAAGTTTACCATCTGGATGGGAGAGAGTGCAGATCAGTGAGTCTTCTCTTTTTCTTCTTTGTCAACTAACAGCGAGTGGAGCAGAGTTTTTTTTAAAAAAAATCTTCCAGAAAATCTTTAGTCAGTTGAAGCATCCACAGACACATCTTCTTATTTATGTTACTGTAGCTACTACCATGGTTTCTTAATTCTGCTTAAGTTCACTTAAGGTCAGATTTTTGGTAATTTGTCAGCCTGTATCATTTGTCAGGCTTAAGATGGCACAGCAGCTAGTTTTGAAAAAAGATTTATCATGTGAATTAGTTGCTGAAATTCTGTTCTCTGACTTTTCTCTGGGAACCCTTCAGGGGAGTAGCAGCATGTGGGAGGGTGGACTTTTTGTAAAAGTGATAGCCATTCCCTGCCCAGTGACTGTTATCTTTTTTTGTGGATTGGAGGCATTTTATATTGTCCCCATCTTTTAAAAATGGGAGGGGAAAAGGGGTTTAAATGTGCATGTGCATACACGTGATAAATGTATATAAGTATGCCCAACACACACACACACACACACACACAGAGTCTTTGTATGACAATTGCTGTTGCGCAGTTGCGTCTGACCCATTGTGACCCCATGGACAACGTTCCTCCCGGCCATCCTTTGTCCTCTACCATCCTTTGGAATCCATTTAAACTCACGCCTACTGCTTTGGTGACTCCATCCAGCCACCTCATTCTCTGTCGTCCCCTTCTTCTTTTGCCCTCAATCTTTCCCAGCATTAGGCTCTTCTCCAGTGAGTCCTTCCTTCTCATTAGGTAGCCAAAGCATTTGAGTTTCATCTTCAGGACCTGGCCTTCTAAAGAGCAGTTAGGGCCTCAGCAAAACCAAATGTTAAAATTTACATTTATTAAAATATGTGTGCCTTAGTGAAGACCTATTAAATGGAAAAAGGCTATTAGGAGAGCTCCAGATACACCTTCTAGTTAAGAATATTTGTTTCTAGCTGACCTTATCTTATGTTACCTCACCTCACCTTATCTTACCTTAATTTCTGACATTTATTTTGATATTAGCCGAGTCAGAGGAGGTAATCCCTCGAATGCTATTTATTCTGAAATGGGTGGACATGTATTTAATATAAGGATAGGAAATATTCTCATGTTTAAATTCTGTTTAATAGATATCAAAGGAACCAAATTATAGAAACTGCTGTGGAAAGTTAGAAAAAATAGATTATTGTGCCTTAAAGGATTAACATCTGGAATATGTATTTAGAATCTGACAGAACATTTTAACTGTACTTACCTTCTTCTTTAATACAAATCATTCACTGCCCTGACAATTGCTTAACTGCAATGTAGTTATAACTTTGGATAATGTCCTATATATCTAGCTATAATTTCTGGCTTCTTTGCAGTTATGATTGCCGAAACAATACATTCTTAACTTACAACTTTTAATAATATAGAAAGAAGTTTTTTTAAAACAACTCTAGGATGATAAGATTCATGATATGCTACCTGATGGCAATAATAGAAGTAAGTAGTCCAGAAGGAGAAGTCTCTGCTGATGATTGTCTTTACTCACTTTGACGGGTGTCATTGGCTTTCATTCCTTGTCACTGAAGTCTTAATAATGCTGCATGTTTATATATAGGAGGTTTAATTACTGCTTTGCTTTCTTTGCTTTCTTGAAACCTAGGAAATTGTTCTGATTTAGGCTTCCCCCAAAAGCACAAAGCAGATTCCTTGTCTCAACAAAATCCCTTTTATTAAATGAATGTGAATTCCTCTCATTCACATTCCGCAAAGGCCTGGTAAACAGTCTTTCAAAGGTGAATTAATGACCACAGACCTTAACTAGCTTGGAAATCTGCCATGTACATATTTTCCAAATGCAGTGCTGTGCAAGGAAAGACTTGGCACAGAGTCTCTGAGATTCACGGACAGATCTTCACACTCCTGAAATGAAAGAACGAAGAATTGTTTCCTGCAAAAGCCCACTCCCCTTTCTCTCCTTTTTTATTTCCTATGGGAGGGGCCATTCACCGTCCACCTGTGGCTTTACTCCCAAGTCGACTCTGATTTATTAACTGCTGTTTTCTTCTGGAAGTTCTGCGCATGCGCACACTGTGAACAGGCTCCAGCTGTTCCTCTGCCTCACTGCTGTTGAGCTCCAAAAGCAGCTGAGAACTGCCAGATGGCCTTGTCCCCATCTCTGCCTCCAATGCAGAGCCCTCATCCGAGCCTTCACCACCTCCAGGACTGGCCCAACCTCCTCACTGTCCAGCTCTGCTGGCCGCTGGCATGCCACAATAGAAATGGGGAATATTTAACTAATGTGCTAGCATCACTTCTAGACTTGACTAGATGATGCAGAAGTAACTGGCACAGTGGGGAACAATTAACAATTAACTTGCCAACTCTTGGTATCCTAGTGTAATTCTCAGGGACCTCAGGAGATATCCACAGCACTGTATTGGTCATCTTACATCAAATATGACTCGAATGACAAATGGCCATTTAAATTTCCCATGATGCTGCTGCTTTCATGTCGGAAGCACCAAGGCACTTCTGAGTTGAAAGGATTAGATGGTAGGATACCTTATTGGAGACTCCTCCTATGTCCCCGTTCATATGCCCACCAAAGTGGGACCCATTTATCTACTCATGGTTGCCCACTTTCAGGCTGCTAGGTGGATGGGAGCTGGAGCGAATGATGGGAGCACACATCATCATGCAGTAGCTCTGGGTTTCGAACACGAGCTTAGTCATTGTCAACCAAGCATTCTAACCATGTGAGCCATGGTGCTCCTCATATTTCCCATGATGTCTCTGCAACCATGTGAGAAAATACTTACTTCTGCCATGTAGGAAGAGCAGGTGTTTGGTTGTTATTAAACATGGCCAAAGAGTCCTGTCAGCATAAAATGTCTGATGTCCCCTCAAACATGGATATTCTTCTATTCAACACAAATTATATGTGGATTGGGAACAAAGAGACACTGTGTACTATGAGGACAAATTGCAGCGTCAAAGCCTGCTGATAGAAAGATCACTTTCATCAGGCTTGCAAAAAGCTCATGGCTAAACTTTTGAGACAGAGCCAGAAGTACCACTTACATGTTTCTCTTTGTGCATGAATGTGTCTGTGTTGGTTTCATTGCATCAAAAGGCTTTAGGCTATTTATATTCCAAAGAAAGTGACATTTCTGCAAGAGAACAATTGCAGAATACACATACACAAGGCACAAGTGTTAGGAACACATGGGATTACATTGGAGCTTGAATACTATTTGTTTTGTTGGTTGAATGAAATCTGTTGAGTGGAAGGAATATAGGTTTAGTACCGTCACACAGAAGTTTATTGGACTTTAATACAGTATTCAAAAAATAAATCTCCTCAAACTTGGGAAATTCAAATGCAATGTAAGAGATTAAAACCTGGCTTCAGACTTGAGATGTAATCATAACTGGTTCACCGACAAATGCGCGCACGACAAAAGCGCGCTGACAAAACCGCGACAAGAAAACTGTGATGTCGAAATTGCGCCCACAACAGCGCACCAACAGCACACCAACAAAAGCGCGCCATCAATAAACAACGCGAAAACAAGGTAATAACCCTAAACCTAACCCTAAACCTAACCCTGACCCTAACTCTAACCCTAACACTTAACTTAACCCTAATCGCGCTTTTGTGGGCGCGGTTTTGTGGACGTGCTGTTGTGGGTGCGATTTCAACGTCGCGGTTTTGTCAGCGCGCTTTTGTTGTGCGCACATTTGTCAGGTCACGATCATAACTGGCAGGAAAATTTGAAAGTCTTCCCACTCATGAGCCAACCTTAGATTTTTGTTGGAAGTTTGATTGAGTCCCTCTCACTCATTCTCTCAATCAGAAAGTTGATGTGTTGGTAGATGCACCACCCAAGCGAAGCTTTCTCAGCAGCACTTATGGGTTATTTTAGGATCTTATTCTCACAGCCAAGTTTGTTCCATACAGTATGTAACACATACACCCATTTTGACATCAAACCAGAGGAGTTTTATTTAGAAAACACAAGAGCTTACTTGGCTGTTCTTTTGATATATTTCAAATTTTTTTAGTAACTGGTTTTAGTTGTTCCTTTCTACCATTTAATTACTCAATGTTTTGCATGATGTCTGCTCTCATTGCTGCCCTGTGGCCCCAGGGCCAAAGGTTGGGAGATAGACCAAGTCCAAGAGGTGGAATCCATGAAGTTTTTTATTGCTTGTGTTTCGTTATCAACAGCCTCTAATCTCAGTTCAGCCACAATTAAATTTATTTTATTTTAGAATTTTAGAATTGACTTATATCATGGTATGGTTTTGTTTTTGTTTTGTTTTATCTTCAGGTATAGTAAGATCTTGGCTTTTAAACCATCCCATGAATGGATGGAAAGAAGCATATTGGCTATAATCTGATGATAACCAAGTTACTCCACAGATGAGAGCCAAACAAGAGACTCCTGGCAGATACCCTACTTTCTAAAAGTCAAAATCCTTTTTTAGACTTTTTTCAGAGAGGCTGCTAACCGTCCCAGATTACTGCAGTAACTCAGTATTTAATTGGTTTCCCTTTTCAACACTTTCATTGCTTGTACAATTAACCAGAAAAGGGAAACCTTTGACCTAATAAGATCGGACACATACCGAAATTCCACAATGTTGATATATCCAGTAAAGAAACAAACATTTCCAACACAGTGATCATTAACAGGTTGAGTTTTTTTCTTATGGGAATAATAAAGAAATGCAAGCACAGAGTGAGGCATTGGGGTGCTTTATTACAAAAATGAGAGCCATCTGTCTTGACTAATTGCTCATTTTTCTTTTTTATGAAATATTTTATTTAAGGAAAAAGATTCTGCAGAATTAGCACACTTGATTATCCTATTTATTAGAAGTTCTGTCTCCAAATGAACAAGTTGAAGCAGCTTGGCAGATAGGAGGGTTGCAATGAAAAATGATTCCTCTGAAGAAAAAAATGATTTGGCTTCATTAGGTTTAGGCAAGGTTGCTCATGTTGCGCAACCGTCCAGACAAATTTCCACATTCAAGTGTGCCCATTATACTCGAGGAGCTGTTACCTGCCAAAAACATCCTGGAGTTGCATCTGGCAACACTTATTCCTTGTCAAATTATATCCAATCCAAGGGTACTGTACTACAAACTTCAGTGCTTTTTTTAGTCCAATGTCTCCTTGTATCAGAAATCTCCTTGAACCATAAATAACTTTACAATTTTTTTTCTTCAGAAATCAGTGTCGCTTGATTTTAAGTTACTCAAATACACACATGAATATATCATGTTTTTAAAGTTTGTATAGTACCTGTACTGCAGTTCAAGTATATAGCAATAGAACTTAAACTTATATACTGTTTTGTAATGCCTTACAACAGTGTCTAAGCGATGTACAGAGTCAGCCTGTTTCCCCTGTTGATTATCCTGGATTGTCATTTTATTGGCCTTAGAAGGATGGAAAGCTGAGTTAACCTTGAGCCGGTCAAGATTGAACTCCAGGCTGTGGGCAGTACTTGTTAGTGGCTTTTGTTTATCTTCTCAACTTTATATCTGTTTTTCTCTACACATAAACAGTGAAATTATTCATATGACCAGAAGGGCAGGCATGTTCCCTATTTACCACTATGAAGATAATGTGACATTTGATAATGTGACATCTTAGTACTGGATCATGGTAACCAATAATGTTACTTTTACATATGATGTTAATATTTGAGGAAGCACTCAGTGACATTAGGATTTAGGATTAACAAGCCTTTTTAGGTGGAATGGTGCAAGATTTAAGTGGATATATATAGTAGTTGTCTTAAAAGTCTTACTTTCAGTCTTAATCAATGGTCCTTCATGAAAATATTAATAATTTGAATGAAAAAGCAGAAATAATGCTTAGGTTAATCGTACCTGGTAAAAAAATGTGTGACATGACATCTTTCAAAACAGAAACAAAATTCAAAATGATCTTGATAGATTGGAGATTATAGATTTGATTATGGGCCATCAAGTCTGATTTGACTTCTCCATTGGTGAAAAGTACTCAAACACGTAAGTATACAATGGGGATCTAATTGCCTTTGTAACAGTAGATAGGAAAATGATCTTTGTAGTTGATCACAACAAGTAAGTCAATAATTTGACCACAGTTGTTAAGAACACAAACATTATTTAGGCTGCTTCAGCAGAAGTATAGTTTCCAAATCACAAAAACTAATATACTGTGCATTGATCCAATATCACCTCAAGTATTTTTTAATTCAATTCATGACAGTATAAAAGTGGAATAGACAGGAAGGATGAATAGACAACCGGAGACTAAGATAGAGAGAAATGGTGTATGCTTAGCCTTCAAAATATATGTCTAAGGGGAAATAGGATCTCACAGTTCAAATGAGCTTTTTCCTCAAACATCTGGAAACCTTCCAAATTGTTTCTCATCAAACCTAAGGCACTGAAACTGAAAACAAGCCAGAAAAATTGCAGCTGTTGGGTTTTGGTATAGCTATGGATATTACTGACATCCCAAAGTCTTATCTTTGATCACAGATGGAACAGGTTTGCATGTGAATTTCAGCTGGGCCTACAGAACTTAGAATAGAATAGAATAACAGAGTTGGAAGGGACCTTGGAGGTCTTCTAGTCCAACCTCCTGCCAGTGGTGGGTTGCAGGCAGTACACCCCAGTACACACGTGCCTGCCAGAAGCAGCAGCCACTGTACCGGAACAGTGCTTTGGAGGGCCCGCCCGCCCTCGTTTCTTACCCGTATTTGAAGGAATGTGCATGTGTGTGCAGCATAAGGTGCCTGTGTGACATGCCACCAAGCAGCTGTTTCAGGCGATGGGTGCGCATGCGTGCACGCCCGGCTCCTGTTGCAGTGTACCAGTTGCAACGGGAACTGCAACCCACCACTGCCCCCTTTCAAGACGGGAAACCCTATACCATTTCATACAAATGGCTATTCAACATCTTCTTAAAAACTTCCAGTGTTGGAGCATTCACAACTTCAGGAGGCAAGTTGTTCCACTGATTAATCGTTCTAACTGTCAGGAAATTTCTCCTCAGTTCTAAGTTGCTTGTCTCCTTGATTAGTTTCCACCCATTACTTTTTGTCCTACCCTCAGGTGTTTTGGAGAATAGTTTGACTCCCTCTTCTTTGTGGCAACCCCTGAGATATTGGAACACTGCTATCATGTCTCCCCTAGTCCTTCTCTTCATTAAACTAGACATACCCAGTTCCTGCAACTGTTCTTCATATCTTTTAGTCTCCAGTCCCCTAATCATCTTTGTTGCTCTTCTCCGCACTCTTTCTAGAGTCTCCACATCTTTTCTACATCGTGGCAACCAAAACTGAATGCAGTATTCCAAGTGTGGCCTTACCAAGGCGTTATAAAGTGGTATTAACACTTCACGTGATCTTGATTCTATCCCTCTATTTATGTAGCCTAGAACTGTGTTGGCTTTTTTGGCAGCTGCTGCAAACTGTTGGCTCACATTTAAATGGTTGTCCTCTAGGACTCCAAGATCCCTCTCACAGTTACTACTATTGAGCAAGGTACTATCTATACTGTACCCGTGCATTTTGTTTTTCTTGTCTAAATGTAGATTCTTACTTGAGTGACATCATGCCCTATTAGCTACATGCCTTCAAATTTCAGGTGCTGAAACTAAAAAGGAAGTGTGGTCCCAAATCCTGCAAGTCAGTGACAGTTATTAGTACTTTGTTTATTAAAAGTTCATTTCACTTTGAATTTCATACACATTTTAATTAGGGTCTCGTCCAGACCAGTAGCAACACAGGATCTGTTCTGACTGCTAACCAATAAGATCCCTTAGATCAGGGTTGTCAAACTCGTGGCCTTTGGGCCGGATGTGTCACGTGCTGGCCATGCCCACCCCCATTTTAGCCAAGGGGGGAAAAGTTGTGATATGTCATGCGACAACAACATGTTATCACGAGTTTGACACCCCTGCCTTAAATTGCTAGGAAAGAGACTGGACCTTGTCATTTGAGAACTTTATGCCACAGGAAATATACCTCTGACTAATGGCTTTCAAATTTTTTTTTCAACATCTGGTATTTTGCTTTTGGGTTTTAAAAAAAAAACTTGCTCAAGAATAATGATCTTGCTGCTGTTTTATATTACGCCTGAATATTTTAATATTGCTAGTTTATTTCTGAAAATATCCTTGAGGTAGATTTGTGCATAGAAAGATGGTAAATGCATGCATTACATAAGCTGACATCAGCAGTATCTTAGACTTTCTGATAACAAACGTTCTTTCTTTGACTTTGCAATTATAATTTTACAGATTTTAAAAAGCTCAAGGGGCTAACATTTTCCAATAGTCTGTAGATGGAGATGAAATTTTATCAGATAGGCATAGGTAATAATTATGAATAATAGGCCAGTGTTCCCCTACACATCAGTTTTTAAAAGCATAAATGCTAAATCGAAGGGGAACTTCTTTGCATTGACTTAATTATTTTGGTGGTTCTATGTTCTTTGAGAAATTAGGAAATTATTTTGATTACCCACCAATCCTAAAGTGTGTACATATTGACCATTTGAATAAAGGTCTGTTAAGTATCACAGGGAACTATTTATTAAAATGGATGAAGAATGGGTACGTCCGAGTCTCTTTTAAAAATGTATTTAAATGTTTATTAAGAAAATAAAAAAATAAAAAATTCTTTTTTTTCTTATATTTTTTTATTTGACATTAAAATCGCAATTACACTTTTATAGCTTTTTGTTATCGGTATTTCTTTTTTCTGATTTCGGGCTTTCCATTTTCCATTCTATTATTTTATACATATTCTTTGTTTACCTTCTCATTTTTACAATATATACCTCTATATACAATATTTCCATCTCTATTGCTTTGTAAATATACGACATCTCTTTTCATTGTGTTTGCTATGTTAACTAAGAGATAGAGAGGAAACAGAGTACTAAAAAATATGGAACAGGTGGTATAACTGGCTTGAAGAGAGATGTAAAATCAATGCATAAGGAACACATAGCAAATAAAAATTATTAATAGATCAGGTTTTTAATCAGAGTAACAACAAAAGTGATTGATTTAAATATTGCTTAGTTTATCGGTTTTCCTCTTGGACCACTGCGCTCCTTCTGAAATTTGCATTTTTAGAAGAGATGACAGCAGCATACTAAACTGTGAATTATTCAAGCACCTGCACATAGCTGTAGGGGTGCCTTTTTAAAATTAAGAAATGCAGCTCGCAATAATCTCATGTAAATACCAGTGGGCCTCATTTAGCTGTGAAGTCATTATCCTATGCAGAGGGAATCCTGTATGAAGACTCTAAAGTCATTAAATGCAATGCTGGATTTCCCTCTGTAATTATTTTACAATTCAATTTGACAGTTTTTCTTTTGGAAAAACATTTTCATGGAGAAATATTTGAAAGAATAAGTTAAAATCTCATATATGAAAATAGTCAAGAATAGGTCCCTAATTTCTCGGAGAATGTAGAACCACCCGAAAGAATTAATTCAAGCCAGAGACGGTTCCCCTGGACTTAGCTGTCTTGCTTCTAAAAACTTACGTGCTGTGTGCAAAGGAACACTGGCCTATTGTTCATAACATATATGGAAATCAGCAAAGGAAAGGAAAGGATAGATTACAAGCTTGGAAAAGGCAAAACTGCTTGCTCTTTCACTGCTCTTAAAATGGCCAGAAAGAATCCCTCCCTCTGGTCATCTGGCAACACAGGGTAGAAGTCATCATTCGTGCACGAAGTTCAAACATGATGAACACTACGAACTTTCTTGATTAATTCAGATGCTCAGGATCTGCCGTTTGCCAAACAAGGTCATTGTTATTGTGATGCCCCAGTTGTATAAAATCTGCTTCCAAAGGATTTCTGATTTCATCTTGTTACTTGTCTGGTAATAACTTGGCATTTGAGAGAATTAACTGAGGCCTCCGTGGTTCATTTGCAAGGACTGGATGGCTGTTATGGTTTTTTTCTTTTTTTTTACCGTTACAGCCGTTGGTTTCATCATTGCTTTTTAAATCGTAATTATGTTAATCTGCATTGTGTCTGTAATTTTTAATTTAATGTTTTGATATTGAAAAGCATGGTTTTTATTAGCACAGTTGTGTTCAAAGCTGCTGTTAAAATTTAAGTCCAACATTATCTAGAGATTTAAAATTAAAAATCATTGGTAGAGTAGATTTTTTTTGTTTTGTTTTGTTTTGCAATGATTAAACTGCAATTCCCACACATAGTTATTGTTTATACAGGTAATTCTCGAGTTATAACAGTTCATTTAGTGAGCGTTCAATGTTACAATGGTACTGGAAAAGGTGACTTACTACATTTTCATACTTATGATTGTTGCAGCATCCTTATGGTCATATGATGAAAATTCAAGTGCTTGGCAACTGATTCATATTTGTGACGGTTGCTATGTCCCAATGTTGTGGCCCGGCAGGAGCTGTTGGAGCTGTCACCAGACTCCGACAGCGAGGGGCCCTATGAGTCGGCCCTGGAGAATGTGGAGGACCCTGGACAGGGTTCTGACTCCGAGCAGGGCGCAGATCAGTGGGGAGGAGACAAGAGAGAGCGATCCAGAAACCACCTATCAGTTGTTCCGGGATGCACGCCGTCAAAGGGCTACTCGGCATCAAGAACAACTACGTAATTACAGGAAGTAATTACGCTCAGCTAATGGTCATTAAGTTCCTCTCCCAGACTATAAAAGAGACTGCTTGTGCCACGCCCTTCTTGCAGAAGTCAACGTTTGACTAAAGAGAAACAAACTTGGCAGGCTGGATTGCTGCCAGAGTTTGTCTGACTTGCTGCCAACGTTTGTCGGACTTGCTGCCAAAGTCCTTATCTGTTTGTTTATTTGGCTTTCAGCCACCGAGAGTCTGGTCTTGTTATTAAAAGACATTCCACTTTACGCTTGTCTTGGCTTTCATTATTGGACGGAGGAGGGGGTCAGAACACCTAGGGTATTGTGATCAGCTTCTGCAATCTTCTGACAAGCAAAGTCAATGGGGAATCTAGATTCACTTAACAATCATGTTTCTAACTTAAGAAAGGCAATGATTCACTTAACAATTGTGGCAAGAACAGTCATAAAATGGGGCAAAACTCACTTAGCAAATGTTTTACTTAGCAACCTAAATGTTGGGCTCAATTGTGGTCATAATTCGAGGTCTAGCTGTATTTCTGTATTCCTTTATCAAGTTTAAATCTGCTTAAAAATTATGGACAATTTATAAAATGGGACTGCAAATTGTAATTGGAGCATTTTGAGACACAAACACACATACATGCATATACACTGATTAACAGACATAAGAATTCAAAATTTCCTTTCTTTTTTAAATGCTCTATGCATGTGTTGCTTCAAGAAAACATTTGATGATCTATTCCTTTGGCGAATTCTATGTTCTAATACAGTTGGTTAAAACAGAATTTTCAAGTTGGCATACACCTCTAAGCATGAAGAACTTAAAATTGTGGCTGTGTCAGGTCCTGAAAGAGAATTGATAGATAGGGCTACACATTAGCATTGCTGGATCCAAGTGATGGAACATGCCCTTGGAGAATCAGTAAACAGAACCTTTGGCAACACAGAGCTTTCCTAAAAAGAGGTCACAATTAAAAGGCTGCACAGTCCCAAACTGGATAGAATAGGTGAGAAAAGGTTGGGGGTAGTCATAGCCTAGAATCTCTCAAGGCTACATGTAGTAGTTTAGAAGTTTATAGCTTTAGTTCGGCAAGATTCTATCCTTTAGGTATAAACCAATAAGGATTGGATTCAATCGGATTTCACTGTGTTGTCTTTGGATTTGGGCCTGACAATCCAAGCCACTGAAATTTAAATCCTTTTCTAGTTGATGGAATATCTGATAAATATACATGTTTCTGTGAATTTTACCCATTATAAATCAACTTCAACTACTGAAACCACTCTTCCGTATACTTATTTCTCATTTTTAATATAACAACTACAGTTAGTTATTCAACACAGATAAAAGTGTAGAACATTATTGTATAGAGGCATTATTGTGCTATTCAGACAGGTAGCCAGCTAAAACAAGCAGCTTTCTGTATTTTAAGTTTGGAATAGGAATGCTTTTCAGAAATATTGGGACAACACAATTTTCCCCAGAGAAACAGAAAGGCAAACTGAAGTTTCCAACGATTGATTTTTGAGATTCAGATTAATTTGCAACTAATTAATTTCTGATATTAAATTGGATTAGTCTTCAGAGGATTCTCAGCTGTTTTTCAGTTTTTTTCTTGGAAATCAGGTTAAAAGCTGCTATGGTACATTTCTGAGTTTCATTTTTTATGTGTTAAAAAGCATAGAAAAATCAGTACACAAAAACGTACTCTGTTTCCCTGAAAATAAGACCTCCCTGGATAATAAGCCCAATCGGGCTTTGGAGCGCATGCGCTAAAATAAGCCCTCCCCTGAAAATAAGCCCTCCCCAAAATATTGCAACGCAGCAGTGCACATGAGGAGACCACGCTCACCACCCCCTGCATCTCAAAAATAAGACCTTCCCAAAAATAAGGCCAAATGCTTATTTCGGGTGTGTGTGTGTCCAAAAGAAAATAAGACCCTGTCTTATTTTGGGGGAAACATGGTATATGTTCTAATGAAAAGAAGGCTTATAACATGGTTCTAATGAAAAGAAGGCTTATAACTACTGAAATCAACTAATGTAGGTCTAGCTGGTGGTATGAGGTCATATATTTATTAGATTATTAAAACATCAATGGGGAAATCTTCTGCTTCTATATTCTCCTTTAATTAAGCCCCTCGAAATAAATAAAAGTTTGTACACCTGTAAAAATGGTGAACTGTTTATTTCTGTAAATCTGGTTTGTCAGGGCCTTTTTTGTTTATATATTTAATGAAGGGTCCTGAAACTCTCATTTAATTACTGTATCTTTTTTTTCTTTGTGAAATTAATATTATCAAGGTGCTACTTACCACCTATAAAGCCCTTCATGGTAGTGGATCTGGGTACTTGAGAGACCGCCTCCTGCCAATTACCTCCTCGCGACCTATTAGATCTCACAGATTAGGCCTCCTCCGAGTTCCACCCGCCAGTCAGTGTCGACTGGCAACTACGCGGAGGAGAGCCTTTTCAGTAGTAGCTCCGACCCTTTGGAACGATCTCCCCGTGGAGATTCGTACCCTCACCACCCTCCAGACCTTCCGCACAGCCCTTAAGATCTGGCTATCCCGTCAGGCCTGGGGTTAAAGATTATAATCTGCCCCCCACCCGAATGATGAATGTTGTTTCTATTTTAATTATGTATTGTCTTTATACGTCATTGTGTGTATTCCCCTTCCCCATAAGTTGTAAGCCGCCCTGAGTCCCCTCAGGGAAAAGGGCGGCCTATAAATAAACTTATCTAATCTAATCTAATCTAATTATGACAGTTTCAAGAATGATACCTGGCAGATTTGACGTATATACTGAATCTGCATAAAAGTTCATCTAGCAGTTGTAATTCAATAAATTTTAGTGTGCAATGCTACGCAGTGGTTACATAACTTATTCTGACCTTCAAGTGCTAGTCTTTATGTGCTTGCCTCTAGTGGTTTAATATAATAAGTGTTGTTTTGAATGCCGAGGATTCAATATATCGTATTGTTTTCATGTGTTTCCATAAACTGGAAATTCATGACTCAGCTCTCACTCCTATTGTGCCTAACACTTTTCTCTCAATTACAATTTCTCATACAAGTTGCAATGTATGCTATTTATGACAAAACTCCAAAACAGATATTTTGTTGCATTTTCTCTCTTGATGGATTCCAGTACTATTTGTAATTTCATAAAACATTGGTTACCTACGGGCATAGATCTGCTATCAGAAAAAAAAAATAATGTTCTCAGACCAGTAGAGAATTCAGTTCCTCTGGTATATTAATTCCTTTTTCCTCATCTGAAGAGGGGCAGAGGGATTGAAATTCATTAGGTGAAGCAGAGAAGCTGAAATCCTCTAAAAGATTTCATGGAATAAACACACACCAGAGCTTCTTAACCACATTACATTGTTTGCTAGTCATTCAGTGCAAAAATGTGCCAGACCAGAAGGGGAAAAAGAAGCTTTAGTGAATTCCAAGGGAGATCTATTCACATTCTCTTATTTTTTTCCCCTGTGGAGCTAAAATCCTTTGGAGCTGTGGTGCATGTACTTTTCATTGGTTGGAACCAGGGGTGGTATTAATTTTCCTTCCCTACCAGTTTGCAAACGTGAGCGCATCCGCTCTGCCTTTTGTGCATTTGCTTTGCTTTTAAAAAGAGCCGAGGTGGCAGAGTGGTTAAATGCAGCACTGCAGGCTACTTCAGCTGACTGCAGTTCTGCAGTTCGGCTGTTCAAATCTCACCGGCTCAAGGTTGACTCAGCCTTCCATCCTTCTGAGGTGGGTAAAATGAGGACCCGGATTGTTGTTGGGGGCAGTGGTTAGGGTGCAGTACTGCAGGCCACTTCAGCTGATTGTTATCTGCAGTTCAGCGGTTCTAATCTCACCGGCTCAAGGTTGACTCAGCCTTCCATCCTTCCGAGGTGGGTGAAATGAGGACCCAGACTGTGGGGGCGATATGCTGACTCTGTAAACCGCTTAGAGAGGGCTGAAAGCCCTATGAAGCGGTATATAAGTCTAACTGCTATTGCTATTGCTAAATGGGTTGCTGTAGAGCTGGGGTGCGTGGGGGGGGGGGAAGCACCTGTGATTTCCACTACTGGTTCGGGCAAATGGGTCAGAACTGACAGAATACCACCTCTGGTTGGTACCACTCTTGCTCCAATGGCTTCCCAGCTCCTATGATTTATTGCCCTACTCTGGTTGCTCTGGCATTGGAAAGCATCTAGTCATTGTCCTCCCAGATTATTTCAAGGGATGTCTTTGCCGCTCTTCTCCAGTACAGGTGGCCAATTATCTTCTCCTTAATGCTCTTCTTCTTTTTACCTTGCAAAGCCAGTGTGGCGAGAGAAGCAACTTAGAATTGAGGAGAAATTTCCTGACAATTAGAACAATTAATCAGTGGAACAGAAGTTGCCTCCAGAAGTTGTGAATGCCCCAACACTGGAAGTCTTGAAGAAGATGTTGGATAGCCATTTGTCTGGAACGGTATAGGGTTTCCTGCCTAGGCAGGGAGTTGGACTAGAAGACCTCCAAGGTCCCTTCCAACTCTGCTATTGTATTGTATTGTATTATTGTATTGTATTGCTGCAATGTCCTTCCTGTCAATGACTACTTCAGCTTCAACCGCAACAATACGCGAGCACACAAAAGATACAAACTCAAGGTGAACCGCTCCAAACCCAATTGCAGAAAATGAGATTTCAGCAACAGAGTGGTCAATGCCTGGAATGCACTCCCTGACTCTGTGGTTTCATCCCCAACCCCTCCCTAACTTATAGCAATAGCAATAGCAGTTAGACTTATATACCGCTTCATAGGGCTTTCAGCCCTCTCTAAGCGGTTTACAGAGTCAGCATATCGCCCCCACAGTCTGGGTCCTCATTTCACCCACCTCGGAAGGATGGAAGGCTGAGTCAACCTTGAGCCGGTGAGATTAGAACCGCTGAACTGCAGATAACAGTCAGCTGAAGTGGCCTGCAGTACTGCACCCTAACCACTGCGCCACCTCGGCTCTTTAACTTTAACCTTAAACTGTCTACTGTTGACCTGACCCCATTCCTAAGAGGTCTGTAAAGGGGGAGTGCATAAGCACACCAATGTGCCTACCATCCCTGTCCTATTGTCCCTACTTATTCGTATCCATTTCCTGTATTCATAATCATCTTTATACTTATATCTGTTATCTTATATACGCTTGACAAAATAAATAAATAAAATAAAAATAAAATAAGATTGGTTGGCAAATTCAAGGACTGATGGCACAGATTATTTTAAACATCTTAGCAAGTAGCCAAACATCACGTTACATCACATTATTACTCAAGGTTAGTAGAATGGCAGCCTGAAATTCATAATTTTAATGACTACTCCCCAGAATATGTTCCTTTATCCACAGCTGCAAGTATTCTGTCATGTCAGAGCTGTTCCTACAAGAACCAGGACATTATTCCGAAGCTGAACTCATTATCCATAGATGTGAGATCCTTTTATTGACCTGTCCTGTTTCTACAGCTAATAGAACTGTCACTTCTGCTGTCATTCTCACATCATCTGTTCCAGAAACCTATTAGAAACTTTGAAGGAAGCACAAGAAATGGTCCTATCGAGGACACAGAACTTCCCAAAAATAACACGGATTTCTACCCCGAACTGTGCATTGTGAAGTGGTTTCTGTAATTAAAAGTTTTAAAAGAAGATCTAAATTGAAAATGTCAAAATAATTTTAAAATAGTAACATTCCCTCATCGTGTTTCGTTGTTACACGATCTTGGAAATTCTGCTACAAACATCTCAGCCCATTTCAAATTATTAACTTTATAAGGCCAATAGTGTTTATCATGATTTTGGGTGGTATAAAACATTAACACAATTTAAAATAAAATAATACAAACCAGGTCAGAGTCTCTCTCTCTCTCTCCCTCTCTCCCTCTCTCCCTCTCTCCCTCTCTCCCTCCCTCTCCTCCCTCCCTCTCTCTCTCTCTCTCTCTCTCTCTCTCTCACACACACACACACACACACACACCTCTCACACAGCAGGTTTGGGTCTGGTTAATATTTGGGCAGGCAATTACCAGATAATCCTAGGGCTACAAGCCAGACAGAAAAATATAGACTTTTTAAAAAAGTAAATTTATTTATATATGAGAAGGCAGGCAGAGTTTGTGTGTGTGTCCTCAGCAACTCTTACATTACCATAAACAATCCAAGTCCAAGCCCTCTTGAATTCTGTTGACCTTTATCTGGCGCCAATTTATTATTGAACTTTAGTTGACTAGATTCTTGTGCACTGTATAGGCTTGAATAAATCGTCTGTGATGTAACTTAATATATGGTCCTGATCCTTTGCATCTGACAATTCATTTTTTTAATTTACCAACTTTCAAGGCTGCTCGACTTTTTAATAAGTCTGGACAGCTTACAAATAAAAAGACAGTGCATACAGAAAAGAACACAACCATAAATAGAACATACCTATATTCCAGTCTCGCTCTGCTGGATACCGCTTTACAGTTCCTTGTGTGCCTGGAACAAAATACATCAGGAAGGTTTAGTAAATCAAATAATCATTTGTTTTACAAGGGTAATCAGAATAGCTGATTCAAGGAAACGTTTACATGTCTGCTAATCGGACAATGTAGCTGGGACTTTTTAAGTGTTCATTTCTGCAAGTATTCCCCAGTGAGCTTTGGCTGGAAATATACTGTATCTTGAATTTATAAAAGTACAAGGCACTGCTTATTTCTCTCGCTAGCAAGAACAATGCCTTAATTTTGTCTCGCAATTTTGTGTTTTTCAATCAGATCCAAAGTCATACAATCATCTATCAGCTCACAGCTATTACATGTGTGTTCTGACCCCTCTCGTCCCACACCAACACACACTCCTAGCCAGAGATAAGTTACGGCATTTAATTAACAGACAGACAGGTCCTTGGCAGCAAACCGGCACAGACAAGCTTGGGCAGCCATAAACACAGATAAGGCTTGGCAGCAATGCAGCCTGCCAAGCTCACAGTAATTTCCTCCGACATTCAATCCTGCGTTGACTTATGCAAAGAGCGTCTTTTTATAGTCTGAAGAGGAGCCTAATGACCACCAGCTGAGTGCAATTACCTCCTGTAACTGCGCAACTGTTCCTGACACCTGTTAGCTCTTTGGTGCCAGGCATCCAGGAACAACTCGCTACTGGCATCCGGCTCACTCTCCCTTGTCTCCTCCCCACTGGTCCAAAGCTCAGGTGCCTCCTAGCGCAAACCAGCTGCTCTGCGCCCTGCTCGAAGTTGGAACTGTGTCCAGGGTCCTCCACATCCTCCAGAGCCGACTCATCGGGCCCCCCACTGTCGGAGTTTGGTGGCAGCTCCAATGGGTCCTGCTGGGCCACAACACATGTGTATTTGGGATCTTTTGGTGAGCAGCTAACAACTTTTAAAATGCAGATATGCACCTATACTTCTGAGAATTTCAGTTTCTATTGTCGAAACAGTATAGGCAGTCCTCAACTTTTGACCACAATTAACTCCAAAATTTCTGCTGTTAAGTGAGACATTTGTTATGGGCATCTTGTCCCACTTTATGACCATTCTTGCCACAGTTATTAAGTGAATCACTGCAGTTGTTAAATTAGTAACCCGGTTGTTAAGTGAATCTGGCTTCCCCATTGACTTTTCTGGTCAGAAGGTTGCAAAAGGGAATCACATGACCTTGGGACACAGCAATGGTCATAAGTATGAATCAGTTGTCAAGCATCTGAATTTTGATCATATGATCATGGGGATGCTGCTAATGTCGTAACTGTGAAAATGGTCACAAGTCACAATTTACAGTGCTGTTGTAACTTTGAACTGTTGTAAGTCAAGGACTACCTGCACTTAAGATATTCAGAAAACTGAGTGGTCAGCTCCAGACAAATGTTATAATTAGAAAATCGAGTTGCTACTAGAATCTTTTAAATAATTAGTTTGCAATGATCTTCCTTTGTTAAAAAAAGTCTAATAAAAATTATGCATAAAAATCTTACTTTATAAAATCTTGTAAAAGAAGCACATGACACTTATTTTGACACCTATTCTATACCTCTCTGAATTTACGAAATGGAAGATGGGTTATATACACCATTCTAAAGACAGAAAATAATTGCTGGAGAATTCCTACTGCTACATTTTAAATATGATGGAAAACCATATTTATGAGCCGTGGGGATGCAGTGGCTAGAATGCAGTACTGCAGGCTTCTGCTGACTGTCGGCAGTTCGATTCTTACCGGCACAAAGTTGACTCAGCCTTCCATCCTTCCAAGGCAGGGGTGGGTTGCTGCCAGCATTACGGCCGGTTCAGCGTGCAAAAAAGTTTGCTCTGCACATGTATGCATTTGCACCTAAAAAGGTCTGCGCATGTGCACAATGTTAGAAAGGGAAAAACAATTATATATTTGCAATGAAGATTGTTCTGCGCATGCGCAGAACTGAAAATCAAGATGGCGGCGCCAATGATAGAACTGGTTCGGGGGGGCATGGCCAGCTGAGTTACTACCTACTTGGCCAAACTGGGCTGAACTGGTAGGAACCCACCTCTGTTGCAAGGTCAGTAAAATGAGGACCCAGATTGTTGAGGGGCAATATGCTGACTCTGTAAACCGCTTAGAGAGGACTGTAAAGCACTGCAAAGCGGTATATAAGTCTAAGTGCTATTGCTAGCTATATTCATCGTCTGCTCCCATTTTACATCAACTATAGGATACAGCAACTTGGAAAACAGAGTATAAAGCCAGTTTATGCTTCATTTCATTTCATTTCATTTATTGAATTTCTATGCCGCCCAACCCCGAGGGACTCCGGGCGGCTTACAGAAATGAAAAAATTAAAAAGAATTTTTAAAAACAATGGGACACAGCAAAGTTAAAAGAGGAACACAACAAACACCCAATTGAAAAGGGACTGGACCTCAATCAAGGGGTCAACAGCCCCAGGCCTGCCGGAAAAGCCAGGTTTTAATGGCTTTGCGAAAGGCCATGAGAGTGGGCAGGGCCTGGATCTCTGGAGCAGCTCATTCCATAGGGCCGGAGTGGCAACAGAGAAGGCCCTACTCTTAGGCGCCGCCAGCCGGCATTGTCCCGCTGAAGGCACCCAGAGAAGGTCCATCCACCCTTCTTCCACTGAGTTTAATAGTACCCGTATTCAACTCTTCAATACCTTTATCAACTCTTTCTAGTTACAAAGGCACTGATAAAAGTGACTTACGACCCATCTTATTATTACTATCTCAGCATCCCCTCACTCATATGATCAGAATTTGGGTGTATGGCAACCGACCTGTATTTACAATACATTCCAGGGTCACATGTTCACTATTGGCAACCTTTCCAGTTGGCTTCTGACTAACTAAGTTAATAGGGGAAGCTGCATTTACTTAACAATCACGTGATTCACTTTTGGTTAGCAAAAAAAGGTTACAAAATTGGATGAAGCTCACTTAGCAAACACCTTATTTAAAAATTCTGGTCCCCATTGTGGTCATTAAGTCAAGGACTACCATTAAAAAAGGTCAATGGGTTAAGAATTGCTTTATGGCAACAATTGTTGAACCACGATACCCTAATTGTTGTGAAGATGCTACGTGGAAGATGATGCTGAAGATGGAGGAAAGGCGCTTGATGGTTATGTTGCTGTGAAGAAAACCACAGGGATATATTTTTGATGGACTGCATAACTCGAAGAAACAAGCAAATATACAAGCAAAATTGTCATCAGTCTGCTCTATCCAGGTTTAAAATAATAGAGGCGGGTTATTAATAGATTTAAGCAAATCACTGTTAAAGGGAAGCCATAAAGCTTTCCATAACTTTGTATTAAAAGCTTGGCTTGTCCCCCATTTTGGATATCTCTCCCAGGCAGCTTGCTCAACATTGTTTATAATTCAATTGCAAGATGACTAATACATATCCGACAACAGGTAACATTTCTACGCAACGAAATGGTTTTGATGAAAATGCTGGAGAAACGTCCCTTAAAGGACATCTTGAAATAGTGCTGTACCCACTTCGGTCGTCCAGGTGCTTAACTAAGACGGCTGGGCTGACAGGAGTGACACTTGCTTAACAGTTATTGGGTGTGAAATATCCTTGGTTAGTCTTTGTGTGATGATGCTTCTATCAGCGTTATCATCTTTTAGACATGTCGTGGTCTGGTTTTCTATTTTTCCAGCACAAACTCATCCTAATAGAGATTCTGAAACCTTGAAAGCTCAAACTTTTTCAAGTGACTTTAATCTGCCAAAATGTCCTTTGCACTTGAAATGCCATTCAGTGGGAAAAGGATACTGAGAAGAACCATTATTTCCAAATATTTCTCTCACACACACACCCCTGAAAAGATCGAAGTTTTCATATATACATTTACCTCAGGAGGGAATCTCTGGATAGTTTATCACTCTGCTTACAAGTTGTTGTTGTTAGTTGTGAAGTCGTGTCTGAGCCCTCGCGATTCAATGGACAACATTCCTCCAGTCCTTCCTGTCCTCTACCATCCTCTGGAATCCATTCAAGCTCACGCTTACTGCTTTGGTGACTCCGTCCAGTCACCTCATTCTCTGTCGTCACTTTCTTCTTTTGCCCTCAATCTTTCCCAGCATTAGGCTCTTCTCCAGTGAGTCTGCTTACAAGTAGTCTTCACTAAATGACCAGAATGGAAACCACCAATTCCATCACTAATCAATATGGTTGCTAAATGAAACATGACCCCATGCTGGACTTACAACCACTGGTGGGATTCAAATTTTTTTTACTACCGGTTCTATGGGCATGGTTTGGTAGGCATGGTAAGGCTTGGTGGGCGTGGCCTGGTGGGCATGGCAGGGGAAGGATACTGTAAAATCTCCATTCCCTCCCCACTCCAGGGGAAGGTTACTGCAAAATCCTCATTTCCTCCCAATCAGCTAGGACTCAGGAGGCAGAGAATAGATGGGGGCGGGGCCAGTCATAGGTGGTATTTGCCAGTTCTTCAAACTACTCAAAATTTCCACTGCTGGTTCTCTAGAACTGGTCAGAATTCCACCTCTGCTTACAACCACTTCCTGTGCATTTATTAAATGAGGCACTGCGGGTTGTTAAACAACACATCATATGGCTGTGATTTACAGTTTGCCACCGGCTTCTCCATTGACTTGGTTTGTTTGGAAGCTGGCTATCCAGTGCTATTGTAACTTTGAATGATCACTGAAGAAGATAGTTGTTAAGCAAGGACTTCTTGGCTGTTCAGGTATTCAGCAGAGGGACTTTTTCAGCCTTCTCTACTAAGGATGTTCTATTTGAGCTAATTGGGATGGCAACTTCTGTCCTCCATCTCTTTCTTGCCCTCTAGTGGTCATCTGGAGTTTTGCAATTCAGCTCTCGTCTTTCTGCCATATCCGTCATCAGACGTTGGTGATCATGTTGGTGATCCGCATGAAAAAGTGCTGTTGAGTTTTGTTCAAACCAGTTCCTTAGATTTTGAATGTTCTTCTTCTGCCTTGACCTCGTTCGCCTTCAATCTTTCTTTGGAGGATTACCTGTAAGTGAAATATGCCATATTTTTTCTGGTTGTTGCATCACATGTCCAAAATATTCTAACTTTTGCTTTTTTTAATGGTTTTGATGATTTACCTTGGCTTTCCCAGATGGCTTATCACCGCCTCATTTCTGATTTTGTCAACCCAACTTATACGTAACAGGCGCCTGTAAATCCACATTTCAAATGCTTCGCGTCTCTTCAAGTGGCTTTCTGTCAGAGACCAACTCCCCATTCTCTGGAGCAGGATAGAAAAAATATAGCATCTGACAAGCCTGATTTTCAATCTTAGGCTTCTATCGTGACTGCAGAAGACCTTTTTAATTTTGAAGAATGCTGCTCAGCTCTAGCAATCTTCCTTTAGTATTGTGGCTTTTTCTGTTTTAAGAACAATATTTAAATAAGATTTGGAATGGACAGATTTTCACATGGAAGGCTATCCTCTCACGGCTCTTCAGAGAGAAGAAAGGTTTATTTAAAAGTCACCTTAAACAAAACAGATACCTAGCTAAAATGCTTTGAAGAGGACAGTCCTTCAGATATAGTGTCGTGCAGTTCTCAAATTAAAAAGCCTTGCTCTAGTGTGTGGGGGTTAAAGAAAGTAAAATAAAAACGCATAGAGTTATACCAACAATTTTAGCCCGCTTAGATTCGCGACTCAGATTTGTTAGTTTATTGGTTGCAAATTATGCAAGCTCAAATATTAATATTTTACATTATCCTGGAAAGCATGGTAGTAACACAAAAAGATTGCAGTGAAGTGATGACAGCAAATTCTGCACATCAGATTCTACACCAAAAGCAACACAGAGCAAAAAGTCTAAATTCCAAGCAATGGATAAAACACAAGGAATGATCTCTTTTTCCATTTCCATGCTAACATAGTTCGGAAGCTTTTGGCTGGCCCCGATTAGCCACCTGCTACCATGGAAGATAGCTCCTTGCTAGGGATACCAAACACCTGGCAAAAGAGCACATCTGGTCCAGTGGTGGGATTCAAAAAAGTTTACTACCGTTTATGTGGGTGTGGCATGGAGGATGTGGCATGGCTTGGTGGGCATGGCAGGGGAAGGATATTGTAAAATCTCCAATCTCACCCCACTCCAGGAGAAGGATACTGCAAAAATCCCCATTACCTCCTGATCAGCTGGGACTTGGGAGGAAGATGGGGGTGGGGCCAGTCAGAGGTGGTATTTATCGGTTCTCCGAACTACTCAAAATTTCTGCAACCGGTTCTCCAAAACTGGTCAGAACCTGCTGAATACCACCTCTGATCTGGCTTCATATCGTTGGGACCTGATGCTAATTTGATTGCACTGCAGTCAGCGAGGGATTTGGGAGTTGCGTAGAAATGGTTTCTGGCAGCAAGTGCATTTGGAGACTCAGGAAAGGCACCAGTCATATATTATTATCAGTATTAACTCTTACAATATGCTTTTTAGTTTGTTAAAATAGAAAAAGATTACCCAGATGCAAAAAATTAAAACAAAGCAAACTCTAACAAAGGAAATTGTACTAAGAATTTTACTACAACAAAATATATTCTGGAATGACCTAATAATATTTCTAGTCTTATCTCTGTCAGTAGATAAGACACAACCAATGTGGTTCTGTGGGATGATAATGAAGTTATCCATTCAGTCATGTCCGACTCTTGGTGATTCTATGGGCAAATTCTCTCCATATCTTCTGATTTTGCATTACTTCTTTGAGTTTTTCTATGCTCTGGCTGGTGTCAGCTTTGATAGTATCTGGCAGTCGTGTTCTTTGGTGGCCTGGATTCATTTTACCGCTCACTCTTCCAAACAAAATTGCTTTCTGTAGTGAATTCCCCCGCATAGCATGGCCAAAACAAGTGAGACACAGTTTTGTGATTTTTCCTTCCAATGACATATCTGATGTTACGTGCTCCATGTGCTTATTGGTCACCTTGGCTGACCAAGCAATATGCAGCAGGAGCATATTTTTCAGCACCACAGCTCAAACAAATCAATTTTCTTCCTGTCTTGCTTTTTTAAGGTCCACCTTTCACAACCAAAGATAGATATGGAGAACACAACAGAAGACTTCTGGTAGGGGTTAGCTATTACTTTAATATGTAGGAGAAAGTCCTGGGCCTAATCTTTTGATACCATGCAGATGTGTCCTTTCTATGGTTTTTATTGCTCGTGGCTCAGGTGCATGTGATGGAGAAACAAGAAGCATTAAAGTAAAATTACTTGCTTCATTATGGCGCTGTACAGAAATTTAAAACTGTGTGTCAATATTTGATTGAGATCAGAGGCCTTTGTGGATTGATAATCATGTTATCGGATTGGGATCTGGGCCAGATAACTGAATGGCTGCCTATTAGAGCCAATTACATTTTTCATTTCAAATTTCCTCACATTTGTTCTGCATGAAAGATTGTTGAAAGCAGACTTGGTTACGTCTAATTAATTTTAATTTCACCACTTTCGGAAGCCACAGATGTTAAATGCTCACAGAGGCATTCGCATTTTCTGCAGTTCCCACCAAAGGTTTGAGGCGATTTTAAGATCCATTTTGTAAGATCAAGGCTTACATAAAATCAATTCCACTAAGATTTGTTGTAGAACAATGTTGTTCATGTACATACAATTACACGGATTCAATCAATACATGTTTACATGCATTAAAGGTAAAGGTTCCCCTTGCACATATGTGCTAGTCATTCCCGATTCTAGGGGGTGGTGCTCATCTCCGTTTCAAAGCCAACAGCCAGCACTGTCCAAAGACATCTCCATGGTCATGTAGCCAGCATGACTAAACACCAAAGGCACATGGAACACTGTTACTTTCCCACCAAAGGTGGTTCCTATTTTTCTACTTGCATTTTTTATGTGTTTTCGAACTGCTAGGTTGGCAGAAGCTGGGACAAGTAACAGGAGCTCACTCCATTACTCGGTGCTAGGGATTTCAACCACCGAACTGCCGATCTTTCTGATCGACAATTCAGTGTCTTAGCCTCTGAGCCAGCACATCCCTCTGTTATGTATGTAAAGTTATATACATTACATACATTCAATTTTCCCAATGATGACTTGTCTTCAAAATTATGGGAACAGAGGTTATGATGTAATTGGAAAAAAGAATGGAAAGTGTTCTGACCCCCCTTCTTCGTTCGTTCACAGACGACAGTCAGACAGACTTAAAAGGAAATAACTTTATCAGTCCTGGCTCACGCTGGCTGCGAGCCCAAAAATAAACATAAATAAAGTCTCTGGCAAAAAAGTTACGCATCAGAATACAAAAACAAAGAGCTCTTACAGCAAAACCAGGTTTACATAAAGAAAGCAAATCACTTCTCCAAGTGTCTCTATGAATCAGGGTTACAGAAAGCAAATCACTTATCCAAGTGCCTCTCACAAACAAACCACGACCGATGAACCACGAACCACGAACGAACGACGAACATTGACTTCTGCAACCAGGGCATGGCACCATCAGTCCTTTTATCTCCAGAAGATGACACTAACGAGCCCCAGCTGCATTGTTATTCCTGCATCCCGACTCAACTCACAGCAAACTTCTGCTGAGTCACAACAGGAAAGTAGAAGTTGTCTTTCACTCAGAGCCAAAAGGGCTACTCTAGTTTCCTATGTACATGAATTGATCCTTTTTTCATTAGAAAGTAACAATAGGTGACCTAAAATGCAAGTAATTCTTCTTTAGTGAGAAACCCATATAGAAACTGTTCACTAGTTAAAAAGTAACTACAACCAAACCTCACATTTATGACCTTTAGCGGATCTGTAAAGCAGAAGAAAGCTGAAGTAAGGTCATAAAAACGGTTGTAGTTTTATTTAGAAATTGCTTCACTAAACGACAGAGTTTCTGATTCTAATAGTGGTCACTTAATGAGGACTACTGGCAACCGAAAAGTCCAAATGTATATTTTGAATGTGTGTGTGTGTAAAACTAAGATGTTTCAGTGATGTTTCTAATACCAGAAAACTTTATAATGTTTTCCTGCATGATGTAATTTTTTTTCCTGTACAATGAATTTCTATTTGATTGAAATCTAATGATGTCTCTATAAGTACTCTAATTGTTTTTAAATATATGTTTCTCTAGAATGATTTCATTAATCATGTATGGGCAATTATGTTATCTTCTCTTCAGGAAGGAACGTGTAAACTATGAATGAAATCCTCTAAATGCCTTTTGGATTTTATTATCTGTGAAATTTGGCAACAGTTCAGAAATGTGTACACTAAGCTTATGCTAATACCCACTAAGAACATTGGACTATATTTAGCCGTCTGAAGTTTCTATGGATGTTTTCCCTTTATAGATTTCAAAATCAACTTTAAAAGTTTGTTTTAGCTGAAGTTAATTGGCGGCTGTACCTGAAATGCCCAGAGATGTAAATATTTTTTTCATGATATCAGATTAATGACAAATTATGAACTGACATGTGTTTGCCAAGGGCTGTGGTGAAGTAGGTTATTATAAAATAACATTGCAATAGCCTAGTTAGCCATGTCAATAAATAATGGATACCATCAATTAAAAAAAGGTAAGCTGCAAAACTAATGGTGAGTTGTATTCCTCTTCTTTTACTTATCTCTCATAGCATAATTTTCAATTTTTTGAAGTGTTCTTTGGAGTGTTACCAATCTGAATATCAAGCATGAAAATATAATGAATGTGTATATAGTTACTTCTTTCATTTTGCATATCATTAGAGCAATAATTTGTTTAATTCTCCTCGATTAATTCCCATTGTTTATTCCCGTCTACACTGCTGGCAAACCAAGGAACTCAAGCTGCATTGGTTTGAGGAAGGCCTCTTTAATGTCCTAGTCAAGCATTACAGTAGTAGCAATAGCAATAGCAGTTAGACTTATATACCGCTTCATAGGGCCTTCAGCCCTCTCTAAGCGGTTTACAGAGTCAGCATATCGGCCCCACAGTCTGGGTCCTCATTTCACCCACCTCGGAAGGATGGAAGGCTGAGTCAACCTTGAGCCGGTGAGATTAGAACCGCTGAACTGCAGATAACAGTCAGCTGAAGTGGCCTGCAGTACTGCACCCTAACCACTGCGCCACCTCGGCTCAGTAGTCCTCAATAGATGAACGTAATTCACTACCTTTTTTGTGGTGGTTGTTAAGCAAATACTGCAGTTGTTAAGCAAACCCACCGAAGAGAAATTCTGGAGACCCATTTTCATCCTTACACGTAGAATAAAACCTTTTACACCTATTAAGACCATTTCCCAAGTTGTCAGCAGGATATGACACCAAGATGGCAGCGGTGACAACACATTAAAAATGCGCTTTGATCATGCTGTCATAATGTACATTGTCATCGCTGCCATTTTGATTTGACAACACTCCTTTGACACTCCTGATCATTTCAATTCCTTTAAGAAATAGAAATTCAACAAGTGATAATAACGTTGTTAACATATAGTCAACATTAGAATGTTTTTGTGCGTATGTGTACAAGATACAATAGGGGCAGGGAGATGCAGAACAATGTGGTGGAGGAAAGGAATGAGAAGAGGCTCGTTAGAAATAATAATTGTGAGTGATCGTACTTGTCCACTTTGCATTAAGCAATATTGTAAAAGTTAATTGGATTATCCATGGATTTCCTTATCAGGAATTTGATTATTTTCTGGAAAAAATGTAAAGCTGTATTTATCAATATTGCTTATTGCACAGTTGAAGATGTAGATAACTGAAATTAGTTGTGAATTTGCTAATTTCTCGTAGAAAAAGATGATTTTTATTAGGTGATGAGAAATAAGAAAGTATATAAGAATATTAATAAAAAGGAATTATCAATTTGTAGTGTCATGTTTTAATCATGCAGTGGGCTTACCTTTCTCCAGAGACCTTGATTTACAGTAATCAACCAGGAATGGAAAAAATTCCCCATATCTGTATGACCACATTTTAAAAGAATTATCACAGCTCATTTAATATAATTATATTGAAGAAAAATATACAGAGAAGCTATCATAATACTCCTAACATCTGTTTCATTAAAACATTAAAATACGGATCAGTAATTAATTTCTGGATATTAAAATGTTTCCTAATATTCATCGTGCACCAGATTTTTCCTTTTAACTCCAAATCATGCTAATTGAATTCAGGGATTAATTTGAACACACACATGTGCACACACAGTAAATCTGAGTCATTGGATAGCCCAATTAAATATCCAGACAGTGATAAATTTAACTCATTATTCCTATGCCATAATCCCAATGAAAATGATCCCATCAATGGTATTTTCATTGCTGAAAACACCATCGATGTACCATTCATTGGTACAAAGGAGTATTTTTAATCCCCATCCAAATAGTAGCTTTTCTGTGGGATTGCAGTGGTGGGTTTCAAAAATTGTTCGAAACTACTCTGTGGGTGTGGCCTCCTTTGTGGGAGTGGCTTGTTGCCCATGTGACCGGATATGAAGATGCCGACGATACTTGTGAGAACCACCTTAAATTACCTCACACACAGCACTGGCATGCATAAGAATATGATGTAAACTTGTTTTTTAAAAGGAATCTTTGGTTTGCATTAAAACAACTTCAACACACGCAATGTTCTGATTGCACCACAAATGCAGTAGTCATCCTTACCTTTCACAGAGGCACTGAGTTTTATAAATATGAGCATGATAGTGTAGAATAATCATATCCAAGGACCAGTGGTGGGTTTCAAAAAAATTTGGAACCTCTTCTGTAGGTGTGGCCTGCTTTCCGGGTCCACTGGTGGAACCTCTTCTAACCGGTTCGGTAGATTTGACGAACCCGTTCTACCGAATAGGTGCAAACTGGTAGGAACCCACCTCTGGATTGTCATTAGAGTTGCAGGAAAGAAATAACGAAAAGGCTCATAGGTATAGTTCTTAATCCATACCACTTGATGTCTCTTTCCTAAAGAATACCAACTAGAAATACTTAATATGCAGTTTGGTCTCTACAAAATATTCATAAAGTATGAACATAATTCCAGAGTGATGATGAGGCTATGCAATCAAATCATCTTTGACTCTTGATGTCGATAGATTTCTTCATGAAGATCCATCCCTTACGTGGTTCTTCAGCTCTTCCAATGGTACAGTCATCACCACCGTAGCTGAATCCATCCACTTTGCTCTTTTATTCTTTCTTCCCACCTTTCCCACATTAGAGTCTTCTCCAGTCTTTGCATAAAGTGTCTGAAGGTGGATAATTTGAGTCTGGTCATTTCTGGATTAGTTTGATGGTCTGTTTGATGGTTTTCTTGGCTGTCCACAGTATTCTCAAACAACAAAGTTCAAACATTTCAATAACTCTTCCTATCTTCCTTCTTCAGAGTTCAACTTTTTGTTCCTTAGAACAACATAGAAATCATGAGAGAATGACAAAATCATGGTTTGATTCTTGTAAATATAGACATATCACAGCATTTTAATAACTTTTCCAAGGCCTTTATGGCTATTTTATTAGCCCATGGTATATTTCTTGACTACGTGACCTTTGATTGTTGATGGTTGATCCTATCCATCATTCCCATATCTTCATTGTTAGCTCTAAGGCTAGTTGTTCTACTTTTTGCCATTAGTTTGCTCCTCTTTATATTAGACCCATTTATTCATTGTGCTCCTTGACTTTCATTGACTAGATCTTGCAGATTCTTTGCATTTTCACTTACTAAGGTAATGGTATTGACATTAGCTGGTTATTGACAATTCTTCTCAATATTTTCTCAGTACACTGTATATTCAGCATCGGTGGAGCAGATTAGTTCCCTACTGCTTGGACTTCAGTTCAAGGTTATTTAGCTGAATCTCCAGTACAGTTTAAAAGGTGGAAAAATGAGACTTCCATTATAAATAAACAAATTTCCCTAAAACATCATGGTGCGAAAATAAGTGAGAAATCACATGTTCCTGTGCTTCTCTGCCTTCAAATCAGAGTGATCTTGCCCATTTTGATAGACAATTGAGTGATAGTCCTCAACCCACGTGACCCATCAAAACCGTGCTCGACTAAACCGCGCCCGATTAAACCGTGTCGCTGATGTCATCAACATGGCGACAACAGCCAGCGCGGAGAAAGAAGGGCGCTTTAAATAGCGCTTTGAAAGCAAGCTGATTCAACTTAAGGTAAGGGTTAGGTTTAGGGTTAGGGTTAGGTTTAGGGTTAGGTTAAGGGTTAGGGTTAGGTTTAGGGTTAGGTTAAGGGTTAGGATTAGGTTTAGGGTTAGGTTAAGGGTTAAGTTTAGGGTTAGGTTTAGGGTTAGGTTAAGGGTTAGGTTTAGGGTTAGGTTTAGGTTTAGGATTAGGTTTAGGGGGGTTAGGTTTAGGTTTAGAGGTTAATTTTAGGTTTAAGGTTTACAGCATGCTTCTGTCTCCGCGTTGTTGTCGCCCTGTTGATGACGTCAGCGACGCAGTTTAGTCGGGTGCGGTTTTGTGGTGGAACCCTCAATCCACAACCTTTTGTTTATTGACCATTTGAAGTTACAAGACAGTCCTTATACATATGAGTGATCCTTGCACTTACAATCACCACACATGGACACAACTGACCTGCAGCATCCTGTGTCACATGATCAATGACAATTTGTGCCTTTTTTTTGCCAATTTCTGAAGAATGGGTTCACACTTACAACCAAGATGCTCGCTTAACCATGAAGATTTACTTAACTACCATCATAAACATGACCATGGAATTGGATGTGACTTAACCTACGGCCTCAATGACTTACGGCAGACATGCCACTCCCAATTGTGGTTATAAATCAAGGATTATTTGTTGTTCAGTGGCATTTGATTGTTGATCTGAGTTAGCAACCAGCAGATATTTTTGAAAAGACAAATGAATTTGGCCCATTATATCATCTAATTCTCTGAACAATCAGTTGCTTTGTATTTCAGAAAGACTATGACTATTCTTCTCAAACAAGGCTTCCCTTTGCACAAAACCTTATCTGAAATTTGGTATAGAAGATGATTGGTACCAGAGAGTCAACTATTGCTGCAATTTGTATCCCATTCCATCCGTGGGCATTTCTGGAGCAATACATCAAATCCCTGAAGTCAATCCAAAGCTCCCTACTATTTAAAAAAACCCCACATACCATTTTACTCATAACAAGATTCCACAGACAGCAACACAATTCAGAATACCCAAGAATTTGTGCTGATGACATCCATATTTACTTGAAACTTTTAAAGGTTAGCGTAATGTTCTAGTTTGTGCTAAATCCAATATCTTTAAGGGCTGCAGGTCATTCCATAGGGACAGTGTTCTGGAGATGGCTTGGCCTGTTTGGATGAAATGTTTAATTTTAGCTTCACTTTATAGATCTACTCTTTTCCCTTGGGCTAGACAAGCCTATCCAAAAAAGGCAACATGGATTTAGAGGCAAGTTCAAAGAACTAAACTTTGTCATAGCAAACAGAACATTCAATTAAATCTTTGTTAGGATATTCAGATTGACAACTAAATAAGGTGAGATTTATCCGCAACTTATACAAAAGACACGAGTAATAAAATAAAAAAACCTCACCAAACTCTTTCATCTTATCAGGAACACGTATTATTTACACATTTGTATACACAGAACAACACACACACACACACAGAAAAACACACAGAGTCCCCTTGTAAATCCTGCCCTTTCACAGGAATTTACCCAGGAATTTAATTCTAATGCCAAATGAACAGCCTTCCATTTTGTGGTTATGCAGACATTATGAACACAATGTAAGTTTCAAAGAGAAACTTATATGAAGTAATTTGGATGGCTATCAAATCATTAGTAAAAATAGTTTGTTCATTCCGCCAATGCGCTCAAAAATGTATTGCAAACACCAGCTTTTAAGGAAATTTCTGCCTTATTTCCCTTCATTCATAAGCTGCCCTGAAACCAACTGTCTCTTCTTTTCCCTTGGCACTAGCTGAGAAGTTGTTATTATTCTTTCGAAACTATGTCCCCTTGTGAGGGATTTTTTTTTAATGAGGTGTCTGGTGAGAGCTTTTCAATTCTCTTGCACATGAAGGCCTTGATCTAGAGTAAACAGAAAAGAGAAGGGAAGCTCTCTGTAGCTTATCCCTCAGTTTTATGTTTCACAGTGGATCTTATACATACCTGAAATCAAGCCCCATTAAAGACAATGGACTGATTTTTTTATTCTACGTTTGCATTATTCTAGCTTTATTTATACAAATATCAGAATGTGCATGTTTCAACAGTCTATGTAAATCCTTCCTCCCTTTACCTTCTATTTACTTCAGAGATGCCTCAACATGGTTATCAAACTCCTGAATGTGTTTAGTCCTCGCCCGTACGATTGACAGCCAGCAACAGCCAAGCCGTGCCTGATTGGCTAAGGCGTGGCTGGCTGAGCGCGGGCTGTCAGACGCGCGCCTATTGGCCTCCCCGTTTGACAGCTCCGTATAAATAGCTGTCAAGCAGGGCGGGGTCCCGATCTACCGCTAGCTTGTTCTACTGTTCAGTTCTGTTCTAATAAAGCTGTTGAAGTTACCTCAGGAGCTTCCTGCCTCATTCTTCCTCGGTCCACTTCAGAATGGACCTCACAATAAGACCTCATGCCCCTATCCTCATATGGTTGGATTATTCTACATGGGGATCAGTGGTGGGTTTCAAAAATTGTTCGAACCTACTCTGTGGGTGTGGCCTCCTTTGTGGGAGTGGCTTGCCACCCATGTGACCGGATATGAAGATGCCGACAACACTTGTCAGAACCACCTTAAATTACCTCACACACAGCACCAGCATGCATAAGAATATGATGTAAACTTGTTTTTTAAAAGGCATCTTTGGTTTGCGTTAAAACAACTTCAACACACGCAATGTTCTGATTGCACCACAAACACAGTAGTCATCCTTACCTTTCACAGAGGCACTGAGTTTTATAAATATGAGCATGATAGTGTAAAATATCATAAAACAATTTTAAATTAATGATTTTCTTTCATTCAACTGGGAACTAGCAGAGGACAGAAATAGATCTTTATGTTACTTTTCATATTTCATTTGTGAGTTGTAAATGTGAGGAGATTTTTAGTTCATTATTGGAAAATAACCAGTTACAATAGAAATGAGGAAATACATCTCCAGTGGAAAATTAATGGAATTTCAGGTGAGAAGGGAAAGATTTAAGAAAAGAGTTGGAGTTAATAGGAAAATTGTACATTATTTTTCATCCGAAGGCAATAGGGAAACATTGCTACTAACATTAGTTGAAATTATTAATGAAGTGCATTCTTTTAAGTAAACAAAACCATTTCAGTTTATTATACCTACACTAAAAATAATAAATCATATCTTTTTTTAAAAAGAGAACTTAAAATATCATGGAGTACATTTGATTTTGTGATTTAACAGTAGGATTAATGTGTCAGGATTCTATGTTATATAAATGCCTTGACTTTACATATTTCAGAAAAATATTTACAGTGCACTCTTATTTTTATCAAGATTTAAAAGCAGTGATAAGTGGAAAAGTGACTTTATAGCTCTAGAGAAATGAAGACATTTTTTAAAAAAAGTTTGTTTTTCAAATAAAAATACACTTTAATATACTGTAAGAAAGAAGCATGTATTTTTATTCATACTTTTGTAATACCAGTATATGTTTGTATTGGTACATAACTGATAAAGATTAGATAAGCATGCTCACACTAAAATAAAATATAGGTAGACTAGCTGGATACCCCTGCTTCACTACAAAACCATGTGATTGGGCCAGTCTGCAGGCCAGATGAGTCATGCGCTGGCCATGCCCATATAAGGCAACTGGCAGTTGGAACAGAGTTCCTTTCAGGTGGGGAGGGGGAGTAGAACATCTAACTTCTTAACTTTAACATGTGTTAATATTTGTTAGCGAGTACCAAGAAGCCAAGAGGAACATTCGTGTCGAATTTCAAGTTTGTAGGTTTTACAGTTCTGGCGATTTTGTGATGAGTGAGTGGTATTTGGCTTATATATAGAGAGATTGCAAACGCTATCTCTCTACCAGAAATTCTCATTTCCACCAACTGGCCTGAGATTGGAAGCTAAAAGACAATTTGAAAATTGTATTCTAGCTCCCTGTCTCCCAGAAAGAAGAACATGGCAAGGGGGGAGGAAAATGGAGCAATATAATTTTGCTAACTTAAGTTCTTGGTGGAAGGCAAAAATAATTTTAATTTTAAAATGGAATAGTCTTTAGTCCTTTTTCGGTTGGGTTAATCTTGACGTCCAAACATGCTTTTGAGTATTCCCTTCTTAATTTGGATAAGGCTGGAAGGCTATGGTTTGATAAAGCAATAAACCTATAATGTCTGCTGAAAGCAGATGTATTATATTCTGCCTTTGATCTAGACCTCATTGTATACGAAAACATGACTTCTATTTGAGTAAATCTCCTATTTGTTTTTTGCAGGTGAGACAAATAAACTGAAGTATTCTGGGCAATTGAGAGAGCTTTGAATAGACATGCATGATAGACTTAAATAATGATTTATAATTCTGTAGGTCTCTAAACTTTGCCAATTCTTTAAATTACTGATTGAGCTCAATGCTATCTGATTCAGTAAGTACTTTTGGAATTTGGCTTTTACCAGCAAAATGCAATAGCAGATATATTATGAACTGTGCAGGTTTTTTCCCCCCCAAATTGTAAACAAGGTTCCTAACAATTGATTTGCTATCTTGGATGACTCACAGTGCACGTAAGGGAATAAAAAACCAAGGCTGCAGTGATTAAAATAAACACAAGTTATTGATACTTTGTTGACTTCTATATAATCCTGTGGAAAGCAAGGGATTCTTTATAAATTCTTTTCATTTGCTGGAAAGAATAGGAATCTTGAAATCACAGAGACACATGTGATTGCAATTCAGCATAAAAATGGAAGCATAATTTTAAACCAAATCCATAATTTGACAAAGGCTAAAAGGAGAACATAGACAGAGGAAGTATTGATTTGAATATCAAAAACTTTTGTTAAACCTATCTTTGAAAGAGCAGTGGTAAAACACTTTGGCTCAGGAACAACTCCACCAAATAAATGGGAAGTAGCAGGTAGACCAGTGATCGCAAATGTTTTGGGCTCAGCATGCCAAAAATTAGGAAAATGCCCAAATTGACTCTGCTGATGTTTCACATACATATATCACAGAACCATGATGGCGAACCTATGGCACAGATGGCACATGGAGCCATTTGTCAGGGCACGTGAGGCGTTGCCCTGTCAGCTCCAGCATGTACGCACGCACTGACCAGCTGATCTCGGCCTTCATTTTCGGCCATTTTTCGCCCTCCAGAGGCTTCCCTGAAGCCTCCGGAGGGCGAAAAACAACTCAACACACAAACCGGAAGTTCAGGAACAGACTTCCAATGTGTGTTGGGTGGGTTTTCTCCCTCCAGAGGCTTCAGAAGGCTTCCCTGAAGCCTCTGGAGGGCGAAAAATGGCCCAATGCACAAACCAGGAGTTTGGGAACGGACTTCTGGTTTGCGCATTGGGCTGTTTTTCACCTTCCGGAGGCTTCAGGGAATGCCCAATGCGCAAACCGGAAGTTCGGTAAGTTCCCTGAAGCCTGGGTAGTACAAAAAAATGGCCCAATGGGGCTGACCGGAAGTTTGAGAATGAACTTCTGGATTGCCCATTGGGCCGTTTTTCTCCCTCCGAAGGCTTCAGGAGGCTTTCCTGAAGCCTGTGGAGGGCAAAAAATGGCCCAATGCACCTCCTGGAAGTCCAGAGGCTTCAGTGAGGCCTGTGCACATGCGCGGGAGTGTTGTGCATGCATGCTCAGGGGAGGGGATTGCATTATGGGTGTGGGCATGCATGCATGTGACCCCCCCCACTCCCCCTGCTTTTGGCACGCCTTGACAAAAAGGTTAGCCATCACTGTTCTATGCTGTAATAAAAAATTCAAAACAGTGATGGAGAATCACATATGGTTTGTTCAAAAATTAAAGCACAACAGGAGGCCAGGATTTCTGTTTAAAAATTATATTAGAATTACAGATTGATTGCCCAAAATGCTTTAGGCCTTCATCTTAAATGTACAATTTTTATATTTGTTGAAAAATTGGTCAGGGAGGAAAAATACATGGACCATGGTTGAAGTACACACACACACACACACACACACACACACACACACACACACACACACACACACACACCCCTAATTTGTCCATGACAAGTTGCAGCTGTCCCAATTTCTGAAAATTTCCCAAAGGCTAGCCTTTAGCTGCTCCTAGAATAACCCATGGCAAACCCTTTAAAAGCTTGACAGGCAGGTTATTCACACTATCTCCTATTATCGGAGATAAAAGCAATGCATTTAATGCTACTTTCATATGTGTTCTCCAAGTTTTATTGGGATGTTATTTAACTTCTTTTTTTTTTTACAGGCAAGCAAGAAAAGACTTTCAAATCTGAATTCACTAGGTTTTCAATCTGTTCTTATAATTCATTTCCTCTAGCAGTGTGACATTCTGCAGTTTTCCCCACAGCTGTATTCTTTCATTAAATCATCAGTTTTTAGAGCTTGTTAAGTACTTGTTGGTTTTAGCAATCTGAAGTTAGCAGCTTGGTCTCCAATTTAAGATCCATTGATAATTTTATTCCAGATTTTTTAAAAAAAATGCTTCTAGACTTATGGAACTTGTCAGAGAATCTACATTTTAGTTACAGCACTGTTAACAGCTGGGTAAAGCGATATGGAAGAAATTCATAAATTATGAGAAATTAAAATATTTGGGAGAAAATCAAAGGAGGCTGCTAAATCAGACCAATAATTTATCTAACCAATCAGTCTATTTCCAGCAGTAATTAATACAGTAATTACATAGTTTTGGAAAGTCCACAAGCAGCATATGAAAGCAAAAGACGTATCTTATTGCCTTCAGCACTAGCACCTAGCTAGCATATTCTATTTCTGAATCCTGATTCTGCATCAGTGGTGGGATTCAAATAATTTAACAACCGGTTCTCTGCCCTAATGATCAACTGGGTAGGCGGGGCTCAGTGCTCATGTGACTGGGTGGGTGTGGTCAACTCAACGTCACTCACGCTGATGGGCGCTTTGCCTTAGCTGTTACAATGTAATAAGGGTTTACGCTGGAGAGGCAGTTTCTGTAAGCAGGGCAATAAAGATTAGGCTAGAAACAACACCAGAATGTTTCCTTCCTGCCTTCCTTACATTAGCCCTGTAAAGTGGGAAAAAACAAAATGGGATTTCTTCCAACAACTGGTTCTCCGAACTGCTTAGAAAGTTAGCAACCAGTTCTCCCAAATAGGTGCGAACTGGCTGAATCCCACCACTGGTCTGCATGTAATTATAGCAATAGTAGCAATAGGACTTAGACTTACATACTGCTTCACAGTGCTTTACAGCTCTCTCTATTATCATGTCTTACAGACCCAGGTGGCCTTATCCTTTGCATTGTCCCCTTCTAAAGCTATATTAAGCTAATGACCAATCCCACATCTTGTAGCAGTGAGATCAGAGGTGGGTTCCTACCAGTTCGCACCTATTCAGTAGAACCGGTTCGTCAAATCTACCGAACCGGTTAGAAGAGGTTCCACCAGTGGACCCGGAAAGCAGGCCACACCTACAGAAGAGGTACCAAATTTTTTTGAAACCCACCACTGAGTGAGATCTGTAAGTTATAGTAATACTAACAATACCTGGTCAGTACCTATGCATCTGTGCTCTATTACAGAACAATACTATGTTTTGTAGATAGAACAATGTGTTAAATGCTCTATTATTAAACAAAGGATGCATCTAAGCTAAGGTCTTTGGGGATTTGGTACCACCAAACCATCACTGGTTCTCATAGTGAAAATGACATCAGTATGAACATTTAAGCCTGGCAAAATCTGGAGTGCTTTCTTTTAAACAAAAAGGAAAAACATATCAACAAGAGAACCTAGTGAAAATTCTGAGGTTAAAATAAGCTCAACTACTGTAGTTAATTTGGTAATTGGCAATGAGTGAGTTTGATTCCTGGGACAAATCTTTATTTTGGGCAAAAGTGTCTACAGTAAGCCCCCTGAAGATTATTAAATACCTGATTTTCTTATTTTATAAATAAAACATCCATCCCTTTCCCCAGAGATTGTACCAACAATGTTTTAAAAGGCTATATAGGTTTTATCCCCATAGAATACCTTTCAGCAATTTGGAGTACTCCAAGTATGCTTGATTGTGTGGCTGTGATTATGAGTAACAATTTAGGAAGGATAAAGAATAATAAGCTGGGAAGGTTGCCCTAAAACTTCAATGGGTGACTATATAATCTATTCCTGTCAAACAGATCTATTCTTTGAACGCCATTAAATTGTCAACAGGGGCATAGTTTAAATATAGCATATTTCTTCCTTCATTTTTGAGTCAATTAGTTGCTCCTTTTCTGCTATAACTGGCATCATACAATGTCTTCAATAGGCAGATGAAGTCAAGAGCCTGAGTTTAATCAATAAAGCAAAATTAGACATTTATTTGCAACTCTCTTGCCTTTTGCATGTGATTTTAGATCTCCCTGCCTCTTCTGAATCCAGCTTGTACAATCTGACAATTCATAATTCAGATCTTGTGAAGTCTGGATTTCAAAAACCTTGAGCATTATCCTACTAAAAGAACCTTCAGAAAAAGTTAGATGAAGCAAGACTTTCAGGGAACCTGAATATCAAAATGTTATCCTGAGTTAGAATAAGCATATATGTGCTAAAGATTTGGAAGAAATAATCCCATCATTGTTGTGTGTCTAAATCTATGCACTGATTGTAGACCTGTCTTTCATGAGTGCTCAAAAACTTCAGAAGTTGAAGAAGAAAATGATAGGCTGCTTCATGAGTGGATATGCAAGTTAGGGGTCACCAGGGGTGGGTTTCTCGCCCCGTTCCAACCGGTTCGGTTGGAACGAGGCCGGCGGCGTCCTCGCGCACGTGTGCGGTGTCCTCGTGCACGCACACGGCGCGTGCATGCGTACTAGCGTCTGCGCGATGCTCCAGCTGCTCCTGGAGGATCGCGCAGGCGCTGTATGCGTTCTGCGCATGCGTGGAAGCGCAGAATTCGTAAAAACCGGGTAAGGAGCGGGCGCGGGTGTGCGGGCGCGCACGGGTGCGGTGGGGGGCTTCGCCGTTCCCGGAAGTTACTTACTTCCGGGTTCGGCGACCAACCGGATCGCAGGGACCCGTGCGAACCGGTTGAAACCCACCCCTGGGGGTCACTATTGCCCCCCCTTTAATATTCAATGAATGAATTGATAGATTCCACAAATTGGTTTGTTTGGGTATGTAATGTCTACTAATAATGACATTATATTATGCTATTTCGTCCTATATGGCCATGTTTTGGGAGCCGTATGCATGCGCGGAAAGACACATGCATGCAAGACTGCATGCCCACCCTCACATTTCTGGCGCTGGGTGAACCAGTTGTTACATTATATGATGCCAGAGGTGGGTTCCTACCAGTTCGCACCTATTCGGTAGAACCGGTTCGTCAAATCTACCGAACCGGTTAGAAGAGGTTCCACCAGTGGACCCGGAAAGCAGGCCACACCTACAGAAGAGATTCCAAAATTTTTTGAAACCCACCACTGGTCCTTGGATATGATTATTCTACACTATCATGCTCATATTTATAAAACTCAGTGCCTCTCTGAAAGGTAAGGATGACTACTGCGTTTGTGGTGCAATCAGAACATTGCGTGTGTTGAAGTTGTTTTAACGCAAACCAAAGATGCCTTTTAAAAAACAAGTTTCCATCATATTCTTATGCATGCCAGTGCTGTGTGTGAGGTAATTTAAGGTGGTTCTGACAAGTGTCATCGGCACGTTCATATCCGGTCACATGGGCAGCAAGCCACTCCCATCCGGTCACATGGGCGGCAAGCCACTCCCACAAAGGAGGCCATACCCATAGAGTAGGTTCGAACAATTTTTGAAACCCATCACTGTATGATGCCCACCTCTGCAATAATCTAACATGCTTAAAAAGGATATTAGCTTCTTTTCTTGTAAGATCATGATCAAACAAGAGACTCCATTTATGACATGTATCTTTTCTTTATAATGTATCAAATTTTTAAATATGCCCCATAAACTGTGGGATTGTCCCCCCCTCCTGCCCTTGATATTTGCCATTATCTAGGACTGTGTGTTTTATTTTAGCTGTGTTTCTACTGTTGGGGCTAAGGTGATTCGGAGTAAATCTCCTCCTCTCTCCATTTCTTTTTAATTTGCCTTAATAGAATTGGCAGATTCATTATTCATCAACTGGTTGCTCTTCCTTTTAATCTTCCAAAGAAATTGGAGATTCAGCCGGGGGGGGGGGGGCAGGGGGATGACATCCCCATCCCCATGGGAGATGCAGTTAAGACAGGAAAAGTCATTGGTACTTTCAATGAAAAGTTCCTACAGTGCTATAAAACCTCTAACAGGAAAACATTAGGTTGGTATTATAAATGAGCGACAAGCATTCATTCATTGGGAAACATGCTTGATTCCTTCCCAACAAACTTTTCATGTTATTTCTGTCTTTGAAACATTTGGGGCCTTTTTCGTACTACCCTTGAGTCATTCTTCTGGCTGCAGAAGTCACCGTGTTTGTAATTCTCTTCCTTTTTCAAAACAAAAATCCCAGCAGGAGGTTTGCTTGGTAGTTAGTGCACATCTTGCTTGGTAGTGCACCAGAGGTGGGTTCCTACCAGTTTGCACCTATTTGGTAGAACCGGTTTGTCAAAGCTACCGAACCGGTTAGAAGAGGCTCCACCAGTGGACCCGGAAAGCAGGCCACACCTACAGAAGAGGTTCCACAATTTTTTGAAACCCACCACTGGTCCTTGGATATGATTATTCTCCACTATCATGCTCCTATTTATAAAACTCAGTGCCTCTGTGAAAAGTAAGGATGACTACTGCGTTTGTGGTGCAATCAGAACATTCTGTGTGTTGAAGTTGTTTTAACGCAAACCAAAGATGCCTTTTAAAAAACAAGTTTACATCATATTCTGATGCGTGCCAGTGCTGTGTGTGAGGTAATTTAAGGTGGTTCAGACAAGTGTCGTCGGCATCTTCATATCTGGTCACATGGGCAGCAAGCCACTCCCATCCGGTCACATGGGTGGCAAGCCACTCCCACAAAGGAGGCCACACCCGCAGAGTAGGTTCGAACAATTTTTGAAACCCACCACTGTAGTGCACATTTCTGGTTTTGTTTGTTATTGAAAATTGGTTAATAAATAAAGCCTCTATACTCTGATATTAGTGCATACTTTCATTCTCCCCGTTCAAGTATCATAGCCACACTAGTAAAGATCCTACGCAGCATAAGAGGGTGTGCTTGTCTGCAACTGCTTTGGTTATCGACTTTGCCTACTTGCCTTGATTAGTTATAAAATATAACAAAAAAATGATAAAAATATCAATAAACAATATAGATATTCGACAAGGACATTGGGAGACTCAATTTGTCAGAATTGCCATCTCATGCTTATGCTCTGTGATCACCTGGTGCCAATCTGCCACTGAGACTGGATGGGGAGAGGATTCAGGGGTAACAAAGAGTTCACTATATCTGTCTGAGAAGCAACTTCAAGGTCAGATAGCTGAGAAAGGACCACAGTTGCATTCGAGCCCACACATGTGAAGCAACTGTTCCAAAAACATTATCTTTGAATTTAATTGGACAATGGGGCCCTGCAGGGTTATTGCCCCTAAGGGAGGGAAAGTTACATTTTTGAATTTTGACGTGCACTTTTCAGTTGTTGCTTTGCTTTACTGAATTTCACTTTACCTTTCGTAAAACTGTATTTTTCTCAACAAATAAAGTTAAGGATCGTTCTTGCTTCAGGGTTCAAGTTGAGGCAGGTCTGTCTGTCTGTCTGTCTGTCTGTCTGTCTGTCTGTCTATCTATCTATCTATCTATCTATCTATCTATCTATCTATCTATCTATCTATCTATCTATCTATCTATCTACCTACCTACCTACCTACCTACCTACCCACCCACCCACCCACCCACCCACCCACCCACCCACCTACATCTATCTATCTATCTATCTATCTATCTATCTATCTATCTATCTATCATCTATCTATCTATCTATCTATCTATCTATCTATCTATCTATCTATCTATCTATCATCTATCTATCTATCTATCTATCTATCTATCTATCTATCTATCCATCTATCTATCTATCTATCATCTATCCATCTATCTATCATCATCTATCTATCTATCTATCATCTACAGTATCTATCATCTATCTGTTTTCTTTCATACACATAATTTATATGCTACTCCATTCCAGATGTTATAAATGTCTTACCAAGTTAATATCAGAAGATTTTTTTTAAAAAAATTATCAGTCTGATCATAGCAGTTAGCAATAGCAGTTAGACTTATATACCGCTTCATAGGGCTTTCAGCCCTCTCTAAGCGGTTTACAGAGTCGGCATATTGCCCCCACAATCTGGGTCCTCATTTTACCCACCTCAGAAGGATGGAAGGCTGAGTCAACCCTGAGCCGGTGAGATTTGAACCTCCGAACTGCAGAACTAGCAGTCAGCTGAAGTGGCTGCAGTACTGCACCCTAACCACTGCGCCACCTCGGCTCTTACTTTCCTTACTTTCCCTTACTTTCGCTCACCATTTGGAGTAGCATGATCTTACTTATCTCCAAGTGCCTTTCTGAGGAGTCTTGCATTTATGGTTATCCAAAAATTGATGAGAAACTCTCTAAAACTCAGATGGGCACGTTTCTGGTCTCCGTGATAGATGCCAGATTGCCCTCTGATCCAAGATTAAATTATGGATGAGAATAGGTTTACAACAAGCAGGCCTGGTAAGCAATAGCATCAAATAGAATTCATGGTACAATGTTCTCTGTCTAGGGCAGTGTTTCTCAACCTTGGCAACTTGAAGATGTCTGGACTTCAACTCCCAGAATTCCCCAGCCAGCGAATGCTGGCTGGGGAATTCTGGGAGTTGAAGTCCAGACATCTTCAAGTTGCCAAGGTTGAGAAACACTGGTCTAGGGTAAGAGAAAGGAGCTGGAATCGATTTGTAGAACTAATCTAGAAAAATGGACTGGTGGGAAAAGGAGGGTAAGGGAAGGGAAGAGGACAAGAAAGAAGGGACTGACCAGAGGAAGAAAACTGTGGTGCTAGACATCTGAAGAATAGTTAAAATAGGTTTTTGCAGCCTTGCTTTGAGTCAAGCCAACCTCAAGAAAAAGAAAATTCAAATCAGAGCAAGGCTGAGGATAGGAAAGGTAGGTTTAATACATCCGTGTATTAAACTTTCTTTTGAGGTTGGCTCCATTGGGACATATGCACAGCTACTTTGACGGAGGAGATGAAAGACTGATGAGAGCAAGCCCATTTTTCTTCCGATATCATGATTCTAATCTAGCATGAGATCTTCCCACTCCATACAAGCCACATTTTCTTTAAAATAGCAGGAGACCCAGGTTTTTTTAGATTTTTTAACAGTTGTCTAGTTGATATTGAGTTTCTATAATTAGAAAAGAGATATGGTGAAAGTCGTCTCAGTAGCTACAGAGAAAAGCCAAAAGCAAAGTACCGTATTTTTTGGAGTATAAGACACATCTTTTTCCCTCAAAAAAGAGGGAGAGAATCTGGGTGCATCTTATACACTGAATACAGCTTTTTTGGCCTCCCGAAACCCTGCCCGCTTTGCAAAAATGGCTGTGCATAGCCTTTAGGAGGCTTCCAGAGTGCTGCTGGGGGCTGGGGAGGGCAAAATTGAGTGAAAAATTGGCTGTTTTTTTGCTCATTTTTGCCCCCAGCCTCCAGGAACACTCTATAAGCCTCCTAAAGGCTATGCATGCCCCCCCTTTTTTTTGACAAAAATGGACCTGTTTTTGCAAAAAATGGGCTGTCTTTTGCTCATTTTTGCCTCCCCCCAGTCCCCAGGAGTACTCTACAAGCCTCCTAAAGGCTATGCGTTCCCTTTTTTGACAAAAAATGGGCCCATTTTCATGAAAAACAGGTCATTTTTGGGAGGTCTGCAGAATGCAAAAACTTTTTTTTTTTTAAATTGACTCTTCAAAATCTTGGTGCGTCTTATACTCTGGTGCATCTTATACTCCGAAAAATACAGTAATATTACCAAGTTAGAGTTTCTGAACAATTTATCTAGGGGATGAATGCATAACCTGACTGTTCCTCTAACTCTAGGGCTAAAAACTCCAAGAGAAAGGGAGGGAATGAGGCTGTGACAATGTACAGGTACAGATTACCATTGACACTCCAAAGAGTTTTTGGCCTAGTGCTTTCTTTTTCTGTTTTTCAAGAAGAGACATTAATGGGGAAAGCAGTTTCAAGCAATGCAAGTAAGGACAGCAGGGGTTTGCTCTAATGCATTTTATGGTGCCATAGAGCTAACTATTCCATCTATAAATAATTCCCAATGTTCTTTAAACCCGGCCACATTTCCCCCACTTTATCCTCAGCCGTTGTTGATCAAAAGCATGATATTGTCTATACACTTGCAAGTCTGGAGCTTGCAGATAGCACCTTCAGCTTATCATTGCTCAGCCCAAGCTAGCCAAATAATTGAATAAAAAATGCGAGCCCATCAGCACTGGTTCAGCTTGAAACCTGCCAACTACGGAGTTCTCTGCCTGGCAATTTAACAAGGAACCATTTTCTCCAGGCTTTGTAAGAGAGAAAAAAGAAGTAAAAAGACAGTTTCCCATTTCCTTCACACCAGGTAAGCATTCATTCATATGTATTTGTATGCATGCATTTGGCAGCCTGCAAAAAGCACAGTTGTGTTGGTTACAAGGAAAGCTTAAATTGTTAAGCTTGTCAAATATAGAAGAACCTCATGAGGCTTCCTTTCATCATGGCACCAAAATAAGCTAGCCCCAAGATGCCTCCAAACCCTTCTATTCACCATCAATGCAGATCTGCAGGCTCTGGGCAGAATGCTGAAAAAAATGTCAACTATGATTATGATATTGCAGATGACCAAAATGTTAATTTAATCCCCAGGCTGAACCGAATGAATGAAACATGAGTGGTTAGGCATGGTCTACAAGGAAGAAAAAGTGCACCTGTAAATGCAGGAGAAACCTGACGAATGTATTTTTCATCTCTTCCTAAAGCACTGAAAATATATATATTTAAAAATGAAAAAGGAGCTTGTTTTCCAATGCTAGTTAGGAGCCACTGCTTGAATTATGCTCCTATGAGTTTCTGCTGGTGATATGCAATGGGCTATGGGCAGGGATACCTCCAGAACAGTGATGGGTTCCGGATCCCGTTGCAATTGGTACAGTGCAATGGATCTGGATGCCCATCACATAAATGTGTGCAGCATGCGTACACATGTGGGCAGCACGCGCATGTATACTTACTGCCCAGCTTCTTGGCAGAGCATCATGTAGGTACCGTATGCTCAGGGGTGGGTTTCTCGCCCCGTTCCAACTGGTTCGGTTGGAACGGGGCCGGCAGCATCCTTGTGCATGCACGCAGCGCATGCATGCGTACTAGCGTCTGTGGGATGCTCCAGCTGCTCCTGGAGGATCACGCAGGCTCTGTATGCATCCTGCGCATGCGTGGAAGCGTAGAACTCGTCAAAACCGGGTAAGGAACGCGGGCGGGTGCGCCCTTCGCCGTTCCCGGAAGTTACTTACTTCCGGGTTCGCAGACCAACCGGTTCGCGGGGACCGCCGCGAACCGGTTGAAACCCACCCCTGCGTATGCTCTGTGTGCTTGCGCGGAAGCCCAAAAAACTTCAAATACTGTTAAGGAGTGTGGGTGGGCGGGCCCTCCGGAGCACCATACCGGAACGGTACCTGGTGCTCCTGGCAGGCACCGGTATGCTCATACCGGTCGTAACCCACCACTGCTGCAGAAGGTGTCAATACTTTCAGAATGACAGGCGTCACCAGGATAATGAAAGCCCTGCTTGTTTTTACATGTATGCAATTTGCACAACATATGCTAAAAGAGTGCAGGGTTCCCATTGATGGTTCACGCTTGCCACTTGTCTCTGGAAGCATGCAACCTGTCGTTTACACACATGTATCAACTTCGAACAATTATACATATTTGAGTGGCAGCGTAACATTCACAATGGAATCACCTTTTAAAAAATATTTGTGGAAATATCAAATAAGGGGAAATTAGCAACCCGAGCAAATATTAAAGATTGGATATAAAAATAGCTCAGCATCCATAAACACTGGGGAAGGTTTAATTGACGCACTGCAGCAAACCAGAAAGGATAGGAAAATCTCTATTACATTTGTAGAGGAGAAAATGTCTGGGTTAGCAAGTCCATTCCACTACGAGCGATCGTGGGTGTACCTCGGTTCACCCACGTAACACCTATCCTCCGTGAGCTGCACTGGCTGCCTATTGGTCTTCGGATACGCTTCAAGGCGCTAGTCGTCACTTATAAAGCCCTTCATGGTATCGGACCTGGGTACTTGAGAGACCGCCTGTTGCCAATTGCCTCCAATAGACCGATCAGATCCCACAGATTAGGCCTCCTCCGAATTCCATCCGCCGGCCAATGCCGACTACCCGGAGGAGAGCCTTCTCTGTGGCTGCTCCGACCCTCTGGAATGAGCTCCCCGTGGAGATTTGAACCCTCACCACCCTCCAGGCCTTCCGCAAAGCCCTTAAAACCTGGCTGTTCCGACAGGCCTGGGGCTAAAGAGCTTTTGCCCCCCTCCTCGAATGGTATGGTTGTTGTGTGTTTTTAAATTGTGTATTTATGTTTGTCTTTTTATCCCCTGTCTGTACCCCCTTCCCTGACCGAATTGTGAGCCGCCCTGAGTCCCCTTTGGGGAAAAGGGCGGCATATAAATGAAATAAATCCTAATCCTAATCCTACAGAGTTCAAGATGTTGACTGTAATAAACACAACCCAAGGAACCAAAGTGATAGAAAAGGTAAATGGCCACAGAGTTAACAAGGAAAGCTTTACTGCTCTTTAAAATGAGGAAATCTATGACAAAAAATAAGGGTAAATATAGAATGGGAAAATCGAAGAAACACAACATGGGAGATTTAATTACCTCTAAACAATCAATCGAAACGGTAAAGTAATTCATCTTCCTGGGCTCTAAAATTATCCAAATTGTAGCATTGAGACCAGAAAGTGTATAGCACTTGAAAGAACCGCAATGTCAGGGACGAATAACATCTAGAAGAGTAAAGACATCAGCTTCACAACCAAATGCAGATTAGTTAATGCAATACTTTTTCCAATTGCTAGTGGAAAAACTTGGACTGTGAAAAAAGTAGATAGGAGAAAGGTAGACACCTTTGAACTGTGGTGCTGGAGGTAACTGTTACATATCCCATAAACCAGTGGTCCCCAACAAATTGGATGCATGCCTGAAGTTGCGTGACATCACTGCCCCCCCATCATTTTATTGATGCTAGAATAAAAACGTATACACTATAAATTAAGGAACTGTACAGGAGGAACAAAACCAATCACAGGGTAATTTTTTTAGTTAAGAGATTAGATGACAGTAGTGACGATAATGATATACACTCTAGAAATAAAACCTCCAGGTAACAGTTCTGATTGGAAAATGAATATGGCTGGCGTAATGATTCAGAGCAATGGTCTAGACCAGAGGCCTGCAAATTTGGCAACTTTAAGATTTATGGACTCCAACTCCCAGAGTTTCCCAGTGAGCATGGCTATCTGAATAATTCTGGGAGTTGAAGTTCTCAAGTCTTAAAATTGCCAAGTTTGGAGATCTAGATTGTTGAAAGAAAAAGAACATCATGATGGTCTGGATTGGAACTGTTTCTTCAGAGAAGAAAACTAGGACACTCCTCCCAGTTTAAATTCCAAAGGCAGATGGGACAGAAAAGAGAGCAATGTGGCTAATGTGAATAGAATGGTATTTCTCAACCTTGGCAGCTTTAAGATGTGTGGACTTCATATCCCAGAATTCCCCCAGCCTAGATTGGGGAGAAGAGTTTCTATTTACTGGCGGGAAATGAGTAGGTCTCCCCTAGTCCTTCTTTTCATTAAACTAAACATACCCAGTTCCTGCAATCGTTCTTCATATGTTTTAGTCTCCAGTCCCCTAATCATCTTTGTTGCTCTTGTCTAAGCTCTTTCCAGAGTCTCTACTTCTTTTTTTTTTATAATATGGTGACCAAAACTGGATTCAGCATTCTAAGTGTGTTCTTACTAAGGCTTTATATACTGGTAAAGCAGTACTGATACTTCATATTTAGTTTCTCATCGTGGTCAACCAGATGCTTCTGGAGTGCTTGCAAGCAGGAAATCTACTCACGTTGGGTGTCTTAGGCTATGTTTTAGTCATAAACTAGCAGCCATCTATTCTTAATGCTACAGATTAATGCTAACACAAGCCAGAATAGTAGGATAGGTAGCTCAGTTCCACTCTGTGGATTCTAATATTACATACGTAATCTATAATTATGTCAGCCACCCAGTCTCCTCCAACATACCTATCCTTAACTCATTTATCATCTGCATAATAGCCTTTCCACTCCTGGTAATGGTGCCTGCTGCGAAATACACTTGATATTCTTCTTATAATAGTAGGGCTAAAATTCTTGATGTCACTAGGATCAAGCTTTTCAGCAAATAATTCCCTCCATCTAAGTGTCCCTTCTGAAGTTAAGGACAATATGATTGAAGATGGGGTTTAACTGCAATGGTGCCCACTTTGGGAAATTCACTCCACTGACATGTTCATTTGGTGTCATTAAAATATATTTTCTTTTAGGTGCTAGGCAACAAACCTTCGGCATTCTGACACTAAAAAAAAAAAAAGCTTTTAAAATCATCTATTTTACTTGCTGGCTTTGTGATTTTTACATGTTTGATCAGCTATAATTGTCAACTTTTTCTATTTCACTTGGTAATAAATCACTTTGGGATACCCTTGTCAAATATAGGTGATATATTACATTTGTAAAGCATCAAAAAGAAGATGCTCAAAGATCTCTCTTCCACGCAGAACCACAGTTTGTTGGGTCAAGTCATATTTAGTCTTATTCCCAAATCCCATAATGACTTTGGTGTCTTCTGGAAATAGTAATAGTAATAGAATGACTATGGCAAAGGCAAGCAAGGGTAGTATTAATAGTAATAGGCACCTTGGATACAATCCTAAAGCAACTGGAGCACCACTTGAACACCATAGGCATTGACAAATTTGCCATCAGTAAACTGCAGAAGGCAGCTTTACTTGGAAAAGCTTCCATCCTGCAATGATATTTCTAACGTTGTCAAACATCCAGATCTGCCTATCCCAGGTCCTTGGTAAGGACTCGATAGGTAGACAAAAATGCCAAACCCAGTCTGAACAATAACAACAACAACAACAACAACAACAACTCCGCCATTGCTGGTCCCAAGCCCGGATGAGAAAAATCCTCCAAATGCAGACTTTGCAAAGAAGCTGATGAAACTGTTGATCACATACTCAGCTGCTCTAAAAAAATCATGCAGACTGATTATAAATTGTGGCACAATTCAGTAGCACAAATGTTGGAATTTGTGCAAAAATTATAATATTAAAACAGCAACAAACTGGTGGGAACATAAGCCTGAAAAAGTCACCGAAAATCAGATGGTCAAGATCTTGTGGGATTTTTGCATACAAACGGACAAAATACTGGCGCATAATACACCGGACATCACACTGGTTGAGAAAAATAAGGTTACAATCATAGACATCGCAATACCAGGTGATAGCAGGATCGACAAGAAGGAATATGAAAAAAATCACGAAATACCAGGACTTAAAAATCGAAATTCAACTATTATGGCACAAACCAGCAGTGGTAATTCCAGTGGTAATTGGCATACTGGGTGCTATTCATGTGTCATCTCCCTGGTTGCCCAATCACAGCACCAACTGGAGAAAGCAAGGAGTTGGTTTCCCACCCCCCCTTGATCATTATTTGGTGAGGCTGAAGGCTGTGCAGGGGAAGGAGGACTTGCATGGCTATTTGAGATAGAACTAGTCGATATGATACTTAAATGTCCTCTGCCAATTCTCAAGGTTGCTTTATGTCAAGCTAATCCTTCCACTGAATCAGATAGTCAAGCTTCTCCCTCCTGTGTCAAGAATCCAAAAATACTCTCATGTTCCTCTTCTCTGTCTATGAGAACTGCTGGAGGATGGGAAGGTGCTGCAAATAAAGGAGAGGGAGATTGATCTTCCAAAAAACAAAAAGGGTGAAACACCAGAAATACTTTCACTGAAGTGGGCAATTGCAAATGAAAGGATCGATCTATCTTTGAGTAATGCTGACTCTATGCGTTTCATGAATGGATAAAAGGAAAGTGAAAACTTAATGAAAAAATCATACCAAATTCCCCATAGCAGTCTTGGCACCTTCTTGTTTATGCACTTCTGCTCTGAGGTGGTATTCAGCCGGTTCTCTCCGGTTCGGGTGATCCGATAGTGGCGGCTGCTCCACCCACCTGCCCTGACATAATGAATGAGCACTGCGCATGCGCAGAAGGCGGTGCACATGCGCAGATGTGGTGCATGAATGCGCAGCACGCGGGCAAATGCACTGACATTTGCGAACTGGTAGGGAAGGTAAGTAAATGATTGATTATTGTTAATTTTAATCAATTTTTTTAAATGTTATGGTTAATATTAATTGGGTTTGTTTTTGGATGCTCTATCTAATTTTCATTTTAACTTTTGTAATATGTTTTTTTTAATGTTGTACGCCACCCTGAGTCCTTTAGGAGAAGGGCGGCATATAAATCCAATAAACAAACAAACAAACATAAATCCCACCTCTGCATCTGCTGTATGTCTGTACTCAACCTATAGCAATAGCAATAGCAGTTAGACTTATATACCTCTTCATAGGGCTTTCAGCCCTCTATAAGCGGTTTACAGAGTCAGCATATTGCCCCCAACAATCCAGCTCCTCATTTTACCCACCTTGGAAGGCTGGAAGGCTGAGTCAACCCTGAGCCAGTGAGATTTGAACAGCCGAACTGCAGAACTGCAGTCAGCTGAAGTAGCCTGCAGTGCTGCATTTAACCACTACGCCACCTCGGCTCTCCTTGACTTAATCTAACTGTTTTTCGAAGAGCAATTGTGTCATCTGTCTCTCTTGGAGACAATCAAAGACCCAAGGGTCCACAAGGCATCAATTTGAAGAGATAAAAGTTGGGGATTATAGCATAAACTACTTGAAAGGGAATTATGGTATCCTAGGAGCACCGAGAGCTGTAATATGCAAATTCTGCAAGTGACAAAAAAAAATCAGGTCAACGGTCTTGTTGATAGGAAACCTAACAACACAAACATTGTTCTAACATGCCGTTAGCTTTCTCTGCTCGTTTCAATCCATGGTGATGAGACAATGGCAAACGAATGGTAATATCCAGCAAGCAGAAGAAAGTTATTCTGAACCTGTAAATTAAAAACCAGAATCTGAGATCACATGAATGAGCCGAGGTGGCGCAGTGGTTAGGGTGCAGTACTGCAGGCCACTTCAGCTGACTGTTATCTGCAGTTCAGCGGTTCTAATCTCACCGGCTCAAGGTTGACTCAGCCTTCCATCCTTCCGAGGTGGGTGAAATGAGGACCCAGATTGTGGGGGCAATATGCTGACTCTGTAAATTGCTTAGAGAGGGCTGAAAGCCCTATGAAGCGGTATATAAGTCTAACTGCTATTGCTATTGCTATTGCTATGATTGACTAAGATCTCATTTGAAAAATATAGTCTGGAAAGAGTTGTGGGATGTCCAGGGCAAATGCTCTGCATAGAATAAAAGGAGCCATCTTGGTAAACAGGTCCACTCCCACCAAAATGATTGTGTAACTTTGCACTTCTGAAAGAAGAGTAATATAGTTCAGTGTTACATAAATCTTCAGGCGAGGGGAGTAAATGGAACACAGTGGCCGAATTAGCAATGATGGCCTTGGCTCAGCAACAGTTGTTCTCACCCTTGACCACCAGAACGGTCTGAGCAAAAGTTGCAACATTTTGAATATTCCCCCAGTATGCATATGATATGCTTGTACTATGTCTTCCCTTAAAGGGAGAGGACAATACACATAGCAAAGCAGTTGTTCTGTAGGTCTTTCTGCAGGTCACCCATAAGAAATCTGATGTATGGATTTTGGTGTTGCTGTAAACAAATCATTTTCAACAGATTTCCTGCTTCTCCTTGCCTAGATTCTCTGGTGTATCCAGAGGTGGGTTCCTACCAGTTCGCACCTATTCGGTAGAACCGGTTCGTCAAATCTACCGAACCGGTTAGAAGAGGTTCCACCAGTGGACCCGGAAAGCAGGCCACACCTACACACTTCCAAAATTTTTTGAAACCCACCACTGACACACACACACACACACACACACACACACACACACACACACACACAGACAGACAGACAGACAGACAGACACAGAGAGAGAGAGAAAGAGAAAGAAAGGAATAAATAAATAAAAAAAGAAAAAAGAAAGAAAAAGAGTGAGGGAGAGATGAAAGAAAAAAAGAAAAAAGGGACAGAGAGACAAAAGGAAGGAAAGAGAGAGAGAGAGAGAGAGAGAGAGAGAGAGAGAGGGAAAACACATGGCCGGCAAGCCACTCCCACCAGGTCACATGGCCGGCAAGCCACTCCCACAAAGGAGGCCACATCCACAGAGTAGGTTCCAATTTTTTTTGCAATCCACCACTGGGCGTGTCCCTTCTAGGAGAATGCTAAGTCTATCTTTGCCATGGCTTCAATCCTCGTCTAGGCCGAACAAATTATATAGCCTATCCCTTGGAACATCAAAAACTATCAGAAGATGAATGATTCACTCAATTGTGTCTCCTTCATTCAGCAGTGCTCAGTTCTTAACCAGAGTTTGGTACTCAGAGTGGCTTCCAAGAGGCAATTACAGCTGAAGAATGGGAATGTAGATTCTGAATTCAAACTGATACCAATACCAGGTTTAGTTAAAGAGGACAAAGCTGTTTAGAGAAGCCTTAATTTCCAGACTTAAGATTTCCTGACGATTTCTCTTCCAAGTACTAACTAGGATCAATTGCGTTTTCTTTTTGACATCGGCCAAGGTTACCTAGAGGCTGCCAACTTAGCTGAGTCTTCAGGAAAAGTCTTAAGGAACGGCCAGTTCTGAGGGCCTGAACTATATACCTCTCTATCATGTCATTCAGTTCTAATAAATCTATGTTTACCTTCAGGCAGTTGGCATTATAAACACTACTCTATTAATTTTGCAAGAGCTAGGGAACCAAAGAATATCTCAGGATTGATGTTTTCATGGCCACAGACCATGAGGAAATGAAATATGGAGCCTTAGTCCTCCAAAGAAGATTAGAAAATTGCTGAATAAAAAATATTACCTTGGATATAGCAAATGTCCATAATATAGAGGTTTGCAGGAAAAATAGTGCTCCCAGAGTTCATGTTTCTCTCAATTTATTTCCTTGCGATGGGGATAAAATCGGGGCTCAGGGGAAGAGCTCTGAGGCTGTAACAATACAAGCCTTATTGTACTTGGAGATTATATGGATGGAATATGCTGGCAGAGCTGCAATATTCTGGTGTGGCTTCTGCTATGCTTTCCCCAGATTATGAAACGAAGGATGGGAATTTGCATCTTTATCCTTCTCGCATGCATTAATAGAAAGTGGCAATAAGAACACTGCCCTCAACACATTAGAAGGTGTTCCAGTATTATGCCACGAATACAGGTAATAATGAAGTTGCTTTTTTTTCCTTCAAAAATGTAGTTGATATTATCCAGGCTTGGCCAGGTTACATTTTCATTAACATTTTAATGGGGTTATTTGATTCTGCTTTTTAATTGATAACCTCCCTGAAGTAACTCCAGGCAAATCTTTGGGCAGTTCTTTATCTATTGTCCTCTGGTGATCACTGAACAGTTTATTCAGAGGGTTTCTCTTCTCCCTCCTGATTGGAAATCACACAGCACCAATTTTATACACAGCTCCATAAAGTTAATTTTGCAGAATGGTTTCAGGCCTTGAATGCATGTGTGGTGTGGGCATACTGGTGGATTTATGGAGGTGCTATCTGGCGTATGTTTGCTTATCTAGCATCTCTCTATCATTGCAAGACAGGTTTCAATGGGAAAACTCCCTCATCATAATGCTTTTTAGAGTTTTACCCATCTCTCTATCACTGCCTGTCTCACTTATGTTCTATAAGATAAATGGGGTTTCCTTGGCATCTCAGTCCAGTGGTGGGTTTCAAAAATTGTTCGAACCTACTCTGTGGGTGTGGCCTCCTTTGTGGGAGTGGCTTGCCACCCCATGTGACCGGATGGGAGAGGCTTGCCGCCCATGTAACCGGATATGAAGATACCGACGACACTTGTCAGAACCACCTTAAATTACCTCACACACAGCACTGGCATGCATAAGAATATGATGTAAACTTGTTTTTTAAAAGGCATCTTTGGTTTGTGTTAAAACAACTTCAACACACGCAGTAGTCATCCTTACCTTACCTTACCACAAACGCAGTAGTCATCCTTACCTTTCACAGAGGCACTGAATTTTATAAATATGAGCATGATAGTGTAGAATAATCATATCCAAGGACCAGTGGTTGGTTTCAAAATTTTTTGGAACCTCTTCTGTAGGTGTGGCCTGCTTTCCGGGTCCACTGGTGGAACCTCTTCTAACCGGTTCGGTAGATTTGATGAACCGGTTCTACCGAATAGGTGCGAACTGGTAGGAACCCACCTCTGTCTCAGTCTTTGTTGTGTCTTTTTCTGTTTCTCCTCGGTTGTTTAGTGGGTTAAAAGGGAGGAAACTGAGCTAAGCATCTTCAGTCATCAAACAATACAAACCTGATTTACCCAGAACTGTTCCAGGAGATAGGTCATAAATCTAGACTTCCTTGTCCAAAATTCTTTATGGTTCTTCATCAAAAGATATCAGAACATACTTTGGGTGTTTGTGGCCAAGCTATTTAAGGACTAGACTATATAGCATATATGGTCCAACAGAAGCTTACCCCTTGCTTGGAATGAGAGGGTGGCTGCGGCCCTGGACTGGATTGTGCCCATGTGACCTATCCCTCCCCATGGTTTACATTGCTCCTATAGTTTATGGAGGAGCTAAGATAAATAAAATGAGAAAAGAGACATCTGGAAATATCCACGTGTGATCACAAACAATCCATTTGTCAGTAATATTACTGTTACAAATGCCATTTTATCAGAATAGCAACAGGGAAGAGGGTATTTAGAGATTTCACTCTTTACTTGTTACCATAACCATTCCCAGTGTTTTCCTTGATGAGAAGGGAAAGTAAGCATTTTTGGCACATGTAATCTTTTAGGACAACTAGCCATTTGTAAAAAAAATAATTTAAGTATCATAAAGAAATAATTAAATTCCCTGACCCTCAACTTTTTGCTTTTCCTACAAACAAATTACAAAAACATACAATTCACAGAAGCTACATTTTGGTTTTCTAAGAAGCACAACTTGGAAATAAAGCATGGATCTCTTAAATGTTGTTTAATGGGGCACTTAGAATGGGGAGTCTGGAGTCCAATTGGTTGTGTATTTCTACTTCCAACTTGAGCCATTCTTTGCAGAATTCAAACTGAAATAAGGGAAATACCTCTCTGCATGTGCCAAGGGTAACTAGTATTGTGCAATTCCCCAGTCTGCATTCTCTCTCTTTAAACATTGCTGAGAAGGATCGAGTGATGATGCCCCTTTGGCACTTTTAAAATCATAATGGTAGCTGGGGCTATTTAAAAGATTACATTCACATAATCAGGAGAGGGAATGTATACTCAGCTCCTTGGCTAGCCTATTTTGCCCCTTGGAAAGCACAGAGGCATAATTCTATGGATTAGGAACAAAATTCAGAGTTGCGTTCATAGCCACATTTGAATGCTGTTTGTGTGAACTTTGGTAACTTTAAAAAAATGTCAGGATTCACACTCACATCCACAAAGATCCCCCCACCCTCGTCACCAAAGAGAGGGACATCAAAGGAGGAGGATATTTTTATAAGGACAACTAGTTTGTTTTTTAAAATCATATTTAAAGGTTAGATTTCGAATGTTCAAGTTTTTGTAAAACACACGAGGCGCTTGGAAAAAAATTTTCTTTAATAAGTTCGTGAATAAAGATTGATGTCCCAAGGTCAGTTTCAAAATCTTTTCTCTCATAAACTTCAGGCTGTATGTCGGACCTCACACAAAGCATTTGGTATGCCTCTGAAAAGTGTCAAAAAGTGATTAATTACAAGGATTAAAACAAATTTGAATCAGTAGATTGTTAATGGCATTTTCCAGCTAGGTCTTTTCAATCTCCTGCTCTGGCAGATGGAAATTTATCTCTTAGTGCTGTTCATTTTCTAGAACACCAGCTACATATTTTGGTCTAATTTTTTAACTTCCTTTTTGTTCCTGTTTTAGTTGATAAATAGAAAATGTCTTGTGTTTTTCATGAACCATCGTACCCAAACCATTTCTCACAGAAAAATTCTAGAATATTTTAAGATACCTCATTTTATCTTAAGGCAGCTAAAGGCTCTAAATTGAAAACTTGTCTCCAGTTTTTTTTAAAAAAATAATTAAAATTAAGATTTACAAAAGGGTTTTCCATTCAGTACTATTAAAAATATTGGGATATATAATTTGAGAATAAATTCACTATTACTACCTGTAATGGTTTTAGCAGACTCCATATGAAACAAACAAAATGTTAAAAAGTTATAGTATTTATATAGTTACTTACCAAGCACATCTAAATGATATTAAAGTAACCAAAAATATCTTCAAGGTATGTCACAACTTTTGACCACCTCTAATGTTTGGAAATTAAAAGCTGAAAAGTTTGACACACCCTAAGTCACATGCAGGTTTCAATTTTTCAATGGTGATACCAGGAGCAGATAGGAATTTTAAAAAATATACTATTTGTCTTTCCTTGTCTTGTTGAAATTCCTTATATTTATTTCTAAAATAGTTATCAGAAATATAAGGATGGAGAACCATCCTTTAAAAAAAAAAAACCTGAATTCTTACTTTGCCTATTTTTTCTCCCTGAAGAGCGTAAGTATTCAGCCTTAATTGCAAAGAACAGTTTGAAAGGGCAAAACTGAATGTTGAGAGTTGATAGAAATAGAATCAATAAATATTTATTTATTTTGAATGAGTTTATTCTCAACAGGGAGGCACCGAAGGAATTTATATACACTTAAAACGTTATGCATTATCCTTGAGAAACACTGGAGAATGATTGGAGGAGAACAAATGTCCCAACATTTAAAAAAGAGAGAAAGGAAAATCCAAGGAACTTATCTACATATGAGAATATTTTAGAGTAGGTCATAAAACCATAACCACTTTGAAAACGATCAACAAACAATGGCTTTGTGGAGAATAACTTTTACTAAAGTAAGTTCATTTCCATTTTTTAATGAGGCAAATATTGGGGATGCTGTAGACATAAAGAAATTTCAGCAATGCATTTGACAAAGAACATCATAAAATTCTGATTACTAAGCTAGTTAAGTGTGAGCTGCATGTCATTAAAATAAGTGGATGCATAGCTGGCTCATAAATCATACGAAGAAAGTGATCATCAATAGTTCTGCAACTGGAGAAAGGTATCTGCTGGCTGCCGCAAAAGACAGACCTAATTCTTCTACTTTTCAACATTTTATTCAAAATTTGAATATGGATAAAATGCTAAGCAAATTTTCAAATGATACAAAATTGTGTAATTGTTATCTTGTGAATAACCACCTGTATTTACAATGGTGCAGCTTCCTGCCAAGCTAAATACTAGGACAGAATAGAATAAGGTAGAATAGAATAAGGTTGGTTCTAAATAGAAAAAAACAACTTGGTTCATTAAACAAAAACCTCTTCATGGACATAGAATAAGATGTTTCTGGGCGTGACCCGTCAAAACCGTGTTCCACAAAAGCGCGGTCGACGAAAGCGCGTATGTGACGTCATCACAGCGCGACGAAAAAGATCGAAAAATTGAAATAAAAATTAAATTACAGCAAGCCGATTCACATAAAGGTAAGGGTTAGGTTTAGGGTTAGGGTTAGGGTTAGGTTAAGGGTTAGGGTTAGGTTTAGAGCGTTAGCGTTACGTTTAGCGTTAGGTTAAGGGTTAGCGTTAGGTTTTTCGTTAGGTTAAGGGTTAGGTTTAGGGTTAGGTTTAGGGTTAGGTTAAGGGTTAGGTTTAGGGTTAGGTTTAGGGTTAGGTTTAGGGTTAGGTTTGGGGGGGTTAGGGTAAGGTTCTCGCTTTATTTTTACATTTTTCGATCTTTTTCGTCGCGCTGTGATGACATCACATACGCGCTTTCGTCAACCGCGCTTTTGTCGACCGCGGTTTTGTGATGGAACCGTTTCTGGGAATATTACAGATCGGATGTGAGGGCGATCTGGCTGCGACATCTGTCACCCCATTGATCGCCAGGGTTGATTCGGCTGACATGGCTGGCTAGGCGGGTGTCCCCTTCCTCCGTCACCGCTCCATGTGCGTCCCTCCCGAAGCTTCGTGCTCAGTGGAAGAGGACAACCATCCCAGATAGAAGGAGTGTATCGATCTTCGGTCAAGGGTATATGATAGCTGCGCTCCTCTGCTAGAACCTCCAAACAAGCTCAAGGGAATATTACAGATAGTCCTTGACTTATGATGACAATTGGGTCCAGAATTTCAGTCATATATTATTGTGATTGTAATTGGAATTGTATTGTTACAATTTTTATGATAATTATTAAGTGAATACCAAATATAAAGAAAATCATGAAGTCATTAAGTGAATCCACCTTCCCCAATGAGTCTTTTTTCAAAAAAGATTGCAAACTGTGATCGTAACACCGAGGAACATTGCAACCTGCAACCGGTAATAATGTGAGCCAGTTTCCAAGCCCTCAAATTATGCTCATGTGACCATAAGGATGGTGCAACAGTCATAAGTGTGCGTATAGGCCGTTAGTCAATTTTTCTGTTATGTATTGAATGTATATAGTTGTGTTAACTGTGCTAAAGCGAAACTAACCTTTAGATGACCCTAACTGTTAACCATGCTAAAGTGAAACTAACCTTTAGATGACCCTAACTGTTAACCATGCTAAAGTGAAACTAACCTTTAGATGACCCCAACTGGAGGTAAAGATAAAAGAGATAAAACAGATTTGCATAAATCCAAAAATTGAGTGAATTCAAGAGCCAGATTAAATCTATTATGTGAATATAGCTATCCTTTAGATCAGGGATATCAAACTCGCAGCCTGCAGGCCAGATGTGTCATGCGTTGGCCATGCCTATGCCCAGTTTAGTGAAGTGGGGAAAAGTCCCGATACATCACATGGTGATGCCGTGACGATGTGAGTTTGACAAGCCTGCTCTAGATCATATAGACATGGTGTAGATCTTTGAAACAGGGTTAATTCCAGAAGAGTGAACTGATAATTTCTCCCTGTAGACAGAATGAAAGTCAGCTGGCCAGATGGGCTTCAGCTTGGCAGAGGCCTGGAAATAAGGTTACAATTACACCAGCAGGTTTCTGTGGTTCTTCTAATAAAGAAAGCAATTATCTAAGCCCATTTTGCTTCTAATTACTGCTAACTACAAGCTTAGTTCTGCACTTTAGGCACACTTTAATTACTCTCCTCAGTGTTGACTTGCTATATTATGATCTCTTTTACCGACACTGGAGGAAATAGACATTTAATTAACCAGATGGCATTCAATAAATTTTAACTGTTACTATCTGAACTGGGTAAGAAAGCCCTTGTTGTTAGGGTTTTTTTAATGGAATGGGCAACGGTAGATTTTTGTTTATGTGCTAAGTTAATACTTGCAAGGAGGACCAACTGGGGGTTAGACTGCAGGGGGGGGAAATCCTGAAAGAAGGCAGCAGCAAACCCCTTCCAAATCAACTGCATGGATGTCTCCAGCTAGTCACCAGGAGTCAAGCTACATTTGAGGCTGCTTCATCTTTAGAGTTCTTAAAAGGCAAAGAAATTCATGCCTGGGAAGTTTGAGAACAAATTGCAGACATAAATGCTCATGAGTATATTACTAAAGAACCTTCCTACTGCTGGTATCCTTCCAATCTCTTGGAATTATAGCTCTCATCACTCCTGACTCGATGGCTATCATATAGGTGGCAGGAGAGAGAAGTAAATTCTGAAATTAGTCAGAAAACAAAGAATTCTGTTTTCCGTCTCCTGTAGGGAGAAGAAAAGATGGGCAAAGAAGAGTCACAGAACAGGTAAAAGAAAGCAAAATGAAAAATTGGATTCTGATACACAGTTGGTCCTTGACTTACAACCATCCGCTTAGTGATCATTCAAAAGTTACAATGGCACTAAAAAAGTGGTTTATTTCTTTTTATAATAATAATGGCTTCTACAATTAAACCAATTAAATGGCAGTTTCAGAAATTTTTTCATCAAGATTTTTTCCTTAGGACCCAAATAAAGCATTTTCTGTCTGTAATCTTTCTATATCCAGCACTGCTCTTTTCATTTTCCCATTTTTAAACAAGGTATGAAATTGGTTACTGTTATGGCCCGCCAGCAGCCAGCAGAGCTGGCAGCAGAATCAGAGAGTTAGGAGTTTGGGGAGGAACATGGGCCAGTCCTGGGGGTTGAGGAAAGCTCAGACGAGGGCTCTGAGTCAGAGGCAGCAGTGAGGCAGAAGAACAGCTGGAGCCTGTTCCCAGTGTGCACATGTGCAGAGCTGCCAGAAGACAAGAACAACTAAGAAAGCAGGGCTGACTTAGGAGTAAAGCCACACCTTGGAGGTGATTGGCCCCTCCCAGAGGAAACAAAAGAGGAACAAATGGGGAGTGGGCTTTTGCAGGAAACAATTCGTTCATTCGGTTGGTTCAAGAGTGGAAAGTTCTGTGTGTGACTTCAAGAGACTTTGTGTCAAGTTTGCCTTGCCCTGCATTTGAAAACTAGTTATCTGGCAGCACTCCAAACAAGATAAGGTTCGTGGGGATAAGCATTCCTATGAAAGACTGTTTGCTAAGCCTTGCTGATTGTGAAGGAAAGGATTTCACAGTCCTGTAAATAGAAGAGGTTTTGCAGGGACCAAGACTTTGCTTCTTGCTTTCTAAGGAAGCCTGGGTCAGAACAGTTACAGAGGAAAAGTAGAATAGCAACACCGATCTTCTTAATTGGTAGAGCTAGGAGGCCATCTACAAACACTCAATCTTTGGGTGTCAGTTTTTATCTATATGAGCAATATAGGCAGAACAATGGTCTTTATGCAATGATGGCCCTTCTGTTAAGGACTTTCCCCCTTTATACTGTGTTGATACAGTCACTGCCAGAAGTGGCCACCTGCAGGTGTCCTACATTCATTTTGGTCTTGGAAAGTATCTGCATAAGGATAGCAGTAGACTTAGACTTATATACCGCTTCATAGGGCTTTCAGCCCTCTCTAAGCGGTTTACAGAGAGTCAGCATATTGCCCCCAACAATCCGGGTCCTCATTTTACCCACCTCGGAAGGATGGAAGGCTGAGTCAACCCTGAGCCGGTGAGATTTGAACCGCTGAACTGCTGATCTAGCAGTAGCCTGCAGTGCTGCATTTAACCACTGCGCCACCTCGGCTCATGGATATGGCCCCTGGAAAGGTGCTAGAGATCTACATAGTTCATTCTTGATCTTATGCTTCTGCCAGGTAACTGCTGGGAGGCAGAATTTGTGTAAGAAGAAATTTATTCTGCTTGCAGCCTTGGATTAAAAGAAAGAACTTTATATTTGGAAACAGCATTTGTCTTGCTGGCACTAGGCTTTTAATGTTGATGTATCGATACCAAACTGGCGCAATGTTAGGATCATTTTTTTTTATAAAGGATCATCCTCGAAATTGCTGCAGTTGAGTCACTATGGTGCTTTCTTCCCCAGCAAAAATGAACTACTTCTAATTTAGATATTTTTTACATTCTTTAAAAATATTTCTGATTCCAAAAATGGAATGGTGTGCTGTATTTGGAACGATACCCATATGAGGACACTGCTAGGCATTATTCAAAACGCATGGCTGTTGCAGAAGGCCAGTCTTCCCATGACTTCATATTCCTCACTAAGTTTCTACAGCATCACAAATTCGTGACCCGTCAAAACCGCGGAGGACAAAATCGCGCTCAACGAAAGCGCGCATGTGACGTCATCACAGCGTGATGAAAAAAATAAAAAATTTAAATAAAATTAAAATTAAAGCAAGCCAATTCACATAAAGGTAAGGGTTAGGTTTAGGGTTAGGGTTAGGGTTAGGTTAAGGGTTAGGGTTAGGTTTAGAGCGTTAGGGTTATGTTTAGCGTTAGGTTAAGGGTTAGCGTTAGGTTTAGCGTTACCTTAACGGTTACGTTTAGGGTTAGATTTAGGGTTAGGTTAAGGGTTAGGTTTAGGGTTAGGTTTGGGGGGGTTAGGGTAAGGTTTTCGCTTTATTTTTACATTTTTCGATCACAGCGCGATGTTTTCGTCGCGCTGTGATGACGTCAAATGCGCGCTTTTGTCGAGCGCGATTTTGTCCTCCGCAATTTTGTGGTGGAACCCTTAAATTAATTCTAATTCAATAGTATGTAGACAACTACACTTTAGCTCTCTTTAGTTCTTCTTTTGTTATGCACTTTGTTAATTCTCCTTGCATTTTTACTGCACATCATTCTGAGACTCCTTATAGTGAGGTTAGCAAATGTTGGAAGTAAAATAAAGTAAATTTTGGAAGTAGAACAAAATAGAATCTAGGAGCAACTGTGAATATGGGACTAAACAAAGTTTGCATTATCAGTGACACTGATGGATGGTCCAATTCTACTTAAAGAGAAATTAACAAACAAATAGAAATCTGCTTGTACTATGAAAATATTCAACAGTATATTTGGGGGATGTAATCCGCTTTATTTGACTGAATGCAGTGTACAAATCCATCTTTAGCTATTGGGGTGGTGTTATGAAAATCTTCTGTGAATCTGCCACATTCAGTCACATACAGTAGTTATGTTAATGTTTTCAAACAGATCTTTGTCGAGATTTCTGTGTTCTATGTCCTGTTTTAATCTTTTTTTTTTTAAGTTGCAGCTTTATTTTGTATGTAACCATCGATGAAGACTGTTCTTTGATTAGGGGTGAGGCTATCACTATGCCTTCAGACAACACTTGGCTGCAGTTTGAAAACTAACTACCAACAAAACCAACAAAAAGTTTATGGATCAGAACTAAGGCTTAGTTATTTTTTTCATTTAAAAAAAAATGATTTTTTTTTTAAATAGAAAAAATATTTTTTCCAGTGGAAGAGATTCCAAAAATATCTCTGAAGGGCTAAATAAGGTCCTTGATTATTTAATGATCTAAAACATTTCTTGCTAATCTACTGATGAATCCGTTAAACCTTTCTGTTATATATTTTGCCAGTGACCTATCTACAATATAAATGTTTACATTCCCCTCTTAAATCCAACTACGTTAGATTAAATAGTAAATTTCCAACCTATCCTGTTCTGGCTGTAAATCCAGCATTTTCTGTGAAAAATGTCATAAATCCCATCTTTATGTAAATCATAGAAAATTTAATTATTTCAGAGCCTGTAATATGAGCAGCAAAAAAATATGATTTGTACGTCCAGCCCTGTTTCCAGGACTTGAACTGCTTCTCCTACAAATGTCTTAGAGATTTCAAGCTACACTAAGTTAGTAAATAAATAAATAAGCTATCAAGGAAGCAAAGCAATAATAATAGCTTTCTAGGCTACATCATTTGCTATTTAGGAAGTAATGCTGTTCTGTTATGTATTTGTGTGTAGTTTTATTTGGTTCCACCACAAATGCGCGAACGACAAAAGCGCGCCTGACTAAACCGCGCCGACAAAACCGCGCCGACAAAACCGCGCCGACAAATGAGCGCTGAAGCGCGCCGACAACAGCGCGCCGACAGAAGCGCGCTGTAACCTAACCCTAAAAATAACTCTAACCCTAACCCTAACCCTAACCCTAACCCTAACCCTAACCCTAACCCTAACCCTAACCCTAACCCTAACCCTAACCCTAACCCTAACCCTAACCCTAACCCTAACCCTAACCCTAACCCTAACCCTAACCCTTACCTTAACTTAAATCGCGCTTCTGTCGGCGCACTGTTGTCAGCGCGCTGTTGTCGGCGTGCTTTTGACATCACGGTTTTAGTGCCGCGGTTTTGTCGGCGCGCTTTTGACGTTCGCGCTTTTGTCGGTCACGGTTTTATTTTGCCTGGAAAATACATTTTGATGTTAAGTCAAAGGGTCTGGAAAGCACAACCTGTTGCAATGGCAGGTTGATTTGCACATTCCTTCTCCAATGACTTCACAGGGACAATCCTATTCCTGAAGCTCCACCTGGTCACATCATGTGACTTTCCATTAGATCAAGCAAGGGATGAGTGATACAGTGAGCTGTGACTGTCTAGGAACTAACGTCATCTGCTTCTCATCTCTTCCATCAGAAGAGTTGAGTCGTGGGCAAACAACCCAAGAAAATACAGTAAAATTAGCGTATAATCCAAAAGGATATTTTTAAATTGATTGAATGAGACAATACAAAGTAAACATAGGTGGGCAGTGCAGCAGTAAAATCCTACTATAACTCAGTTAGTTTTAAAAGTCAATCTAAAGAGATATTGCAAGCCGAGGTTTATGACAATATTCACTGGGAAATCACTCATACTAGATTACATGCTTTGTTTATAACAAGGAACCTTGAATAGCTACATCTTCATCCTAACTTGTATTGTAGTCCAATAGATAATGTGGCATCACTGGGATGTCAATAACATTTGCCAAATGTACAGGGAGCTTGGAGTACTGAGAAAAGAGAGAGATCTCCAACCTTCATTTAACTATGTTCAGGCCAGTGACGTGCGGTGAGGTTTATGGCTGGTGAGGCACTGACACAGTGGTGGGTTTCAATTTTTTTTAGACTTGTGGGCTTCAACTCCCAGAATTCCACAGCCAGGCATGCTCAGTTCCGATTTAAAGCAACAGCATTTGTTTTTCTCCTTTGCGAAAAAGTTTCCTTCATTCTTTTTCTTCTCCCTCCCCCTCCTTCCTCCCTCTCTCCCTCCCTCCCCCTCTCTCAAACAGACACACGGACACAGAGAAGTTGGATTGGCCTTTGATTGCAGGTGGAGCCACATTGCCTTTTCAAACTTGTAATCAGTGAAGCTGGGCTTATATAGTTTTATCCAGCTGTGTGTGTGTGTTTGAAAAGGCAACGTGGCTCTGCCTGCAAACTTGGGCAGGGATCTACACTTGAGGATGAAGTTTGGATTCCTCCTCCTCCCTCCGACCCACACGTACCTTTTCCAGCTGTTTCAAAGAAGATTTCAACTCTGCTCTTGCCTTCCATCATGAAAAAAAAATGTAAAAGGAAAAAGGCAAGAGCTGAGGTCAGGCTGAGCTAATTGCTGCCAGAGTCACCATGGATGACTCTGCTTAACTGTTTAAAAAAGCCTCTAAAAGCGCCCTCTACAGGAGGAGGCAGGAGAACAACGTGCCTCACCTACGTCAGGAATTTTTAGGCTTTTAACCCTTGCTTAACTCTGCTTAAATGACCATAAAACGCCTAGTCAGACTAGATGAGGCATCCGTTAATGGCAGCAACTAGCTCAGCCTGACCTCAGCTCTTGCCTTTTTTCCTTTTACATTTTCTTTTCTTTTTATGATGACAGTGGTGAGGCTCTGCCTCCCCTGCCTCCCCTGACTGCACATCCCTGGTTCAGGCAAAGGTCTATATGAAAGCTCTGCTTGTGTCTACTTCAATTCTAGAGTCTCTCTTTGATTCACCATTCAGATCAGAGGTGGGTTGCTACCGGTTCGTACCGGTTTGGGAGAACTAGTAGTGGAATGTTGGTCTGGGTCCAGTGGTGGGTTTCAAAAATTGTTCGAACCTACTCTGTGGGTGTGGCCTCCTTTGTGGGAGTGGCTTGCCATCCATGTGACCGGATATGAAGATGCCGACGACACTTGTCAGAACCACCTTAAATTACCTCACACACAGCACTGGCATGCATAAGAATATGATGTAAACTTGTTTTTTAAAAGGCATCTTTGGTTTGCGTTAAAACAACTTCAACACACGCAATGTTCTGATTGCACCACAAACGCAGTAGCCATCCTTACCTTTCACAGAGGCACTGAGTTTTATAAATATGAGCGTGATAGTGTAGAATAATCATATCCAAGGACCAGTGGTGGGTTTCAAATTTTTTTGGAACCTCTTCTGTAGGTGTGGCCTGCTTTCCGGGTCCACTGGTGGAGCCTCTTCGAACCGGTTCGGTAGATTTGATGAACTGGTTCTACCAAATAGGTGCGAACTGGTAGGAACCCACCTCTGTCTGGGTCGCAGAAATGGCAGTGACCCAGGCTGGCCACGTCTCCGAACCGGTTCCCCGCTTGCCGCAGCATGGTTGGGGGGGGGCATTTTTAAAATGTCCTGCACACATGCAGACCTATTTATGGGCAGCTGCACTTCGAACTGGCAATAATGCCGGCAGCAACCCACACCTGATTCAGTTTTAGAACAAAGCAGGTACCGAAAAAGCATTAACTTACCAAACAAATGAGGTACAACTTTCCTTAAAACCTCCTATCTGAATGTTGGACTATGTGGAAATTTGCTGCTGGTTTTCCTCTTGAAAAATATCCTCTGAACAGAAACAGGTGTCTGAGGGGAAAAAAAACTCAAGTAATTTTCTACTACCTATAAAAACAACACCCACCCGAATAAATTTCTAATACGTCTTTGATGTTTTTAAAGAACATTGTTTATTAGTTTGTTTATTAAATTTGTATGCCGCCTATATTGTTGGCACATAACTCTGGGGACCTTACAGTCTGATAAAACAATACCATAAAAGATTAAAACAGTAAGACAAAAAATATATCATTAAAATTAACAGAGAAATAGTTTAAATGAGTGGACTTATATAATACAGTTCAACTTGAAATGTTTTCCTCACCAGCAAGTGAATTTCTTCTGCTCTATATTTTTTATGTTTTTCTATTTAATGGGCAAATTTCTTGACATGCAGTAAAAAGAAGAAGAGATGAGCTGATACCCCTTGCTGATAACTTTGCTTTATTAAATATTGAAATCCATTCATGAGGAGGCATAGAAATTCTATTGCTTAGAAACTGTTGAAATGAAGATGTTGGATATAAGAATGCACCTTTGCTGCATAAGATGCCCAATTAACACTTTCAAAAAAAAGAGAAAAGACAGGGCTGCTTACCACTGACTATAAACAGGAAACAGAAACTTTAAAAAATATAAAAGAATGAAGGAAAAATAAAAGAAGCAGGATGGCAAATAAAGAGAGTGGATTGAAGGGAAAGCAGGGAAAGTAGGAAGAAGATCTAGGGGGGAAGATCTAGCACCAGGAATGTGTCCTGTCTCTACAATGTCTCTTTTTAAAAAAAATACTACCTATTTTGTTCAGCAGTTTTGATTATGTTAGTCTTCCACTGTTCAATTCCTAACCTTAGGTCAGTAAAATTAGAACCCAGATTGTTGGGGGCAATTGGCCTCCTGCCAATTACCTCCCTACGACCAATTAGATCCCACAGATTAGGCCTCCTCCGAATACCATCTGCTAGCCAATGTTGATTGTCGACCCCTCGGGGGAGGGCCTTCTCTGTGGCTGCTCCGGCCCTCTGGAACGATCTCCCCGTGGAGATCCAGAACCTCACCACCCTTCAGGCTTTCCGCAAAGCTATTAAGACCTGGCTGTGCCGACAGGCCTGGGGCTGATGAGTTCCCAGCCCCACTTGAATTGTTGCGATTGTTGTTTTGTTTTTAACTTGTTTTGTCTTTTGTTTTGCTGTTTGTATTCCCCCCCCCACCTTTGCTTGTTAGCCGCCCTGAGTCCCTCGGGAATAGGGCGGCATACAAATGGAATAAACATTTCCAAACATTTCCAATATGCTGACTCCTAAACTGCTTAGAGAGGGCTGTGGAGCATTGTGAAGAGGTATATAAGTCTAAGTGCTATTCAGTGGTGGGTTCCGGATCCCGTTGCAACTGGTACGCTGCAACGGGGCCCAGTATCCACCATGTGAATACGCGCAGCATGCACATGCATTCTTACCGCCGGTGACACTCCAGCTGCTCGGCGGAGCATCGCGCAGGTGCCGTATGCTCCGTGCAAGTGTGTGAAAGCCCCGATCGGCTCAAATAGCGGTAAGGAGAGTGGGCAGGCGGGTGGGCCCTCTGGAGCACCGTACTGAAACAGTACCTTGTCCTCCCAGCAGGCACCAATATGCCCATACCGGAGCTTACCGGTCGTATCCCACCACTGGTACTATTGCTACAGACTGATAGAACAAGTAGGACTAATCAACTCATCTTCCTATCTCATTCCAGAATATGTTGGATCATGTGTTCTAATTTATCCTCTTGAAACATACTGATCTGCATTAGTAAGTCAAGGTCATTATGGGGAGAGGTTTTTCTTACTACAATTGTATATATTGCTAATTTTAATATAACAGAAGGAAGGTCTATGGTTCTTTTTCCTTCTTCTTACATATGAAAATACAATCCATTATTGGTTTCTTTATACATTGCAAACAGTCCTGACTTCCTGGCCAAATGCAATGCCTGAACTGCAGTCTTGTTTTCTCTTCTGGAAACTATCAGTACCGGTCTTACTTCAAAAATGTCTTTCTGAATATTTGGCATTAAAATAACTTGATTTAAAAGCTTGATTTCATTCATATACGTGGAACCGCCTCTCTTTTTAGTTATCTCTCAAAAGATTATGGAGGGCTTATGTTTTATATTCATTGATCAGGTACTAATTTCAGTGCTCTATTTTGTTCACTTCTTGTGAAAGGTTTCTAGCAATTTCAACTGGCTGCGTACACTGTCATGCTTGCACTGATTTTCATATATTTTAAAAAAATACGTGCTTGAGATATCTGGGAATTATATTATTCTATGTTCATGTTGTTAACTAGCACAGTTTCTGGGAATGTGGGTCATACAGGTAAATTAAATAAATAAATAATAAAAAAACCTCACCATTTCTTCTAGTGACGTCTTTCTAATTGATATAATTGCAATTGAGGAACTAAAACTCCCCTTAATCTTGAAAATACTTCATGGCAATTAATTATTCTTCTTGCCCCACTTTTTTTTGTCAGAAAGATATTGTGTTCCATAATATTTCAGGAACATACTTCCTCCTCCCTATTCATAATGGCATTTACAAATTATCAAGCCTTCAGCTATGGACTTGAGCTTATCTATTATACAACCAGAACAGTAAAATGAGAATCCAATCCCACTAATTTTTAAAGGGGTGGTGATGGTGGTAGAACTCAGAAGGAACTGAATTTTACTAAGTGAATAGGGGTAGAGCAAGACTAAATACAGAGTTTACTTAGGGGATTTCAAAATGAGAAGTGACCCATAAATCTGAATCTTCATCTGCAAAAGCCAGATAGAATATGTAGCAATAGCATCTAGACTTATATACCACTTCACAGTGCTTTACAGCCCTCTCTAGGCAGTTCATAGAGTCAGCATATTGCCCCCAACAATTTTACTCACCTTGGAAGGAGAGAAGGCTGAGTCAACCTCGATCCTGATGAGACTCTAGAGACTCTAGAAAGACTAGAAAGAGTGCAGAGAAGAGCAACAAAGATGATTAGGGGACTGGAGACTAAAACATATGAAGAACGGTTGCAGGAACTGAGTATGTCTAGTTTAATGAAAAGAAGGACTAGGGGAGACATGATAGCAGTGTTCCAATATCTCAGGGGTTGCCACAAAGAAGAGGGAGTCAAACTATTCTCCAAAGCACCTAAGGGTAGAACAAGAAGCAATGGGTGGAAACTAATCAAGGAGAGGAGCAACTTAGAACTGAGGAGAAATTTCCTGACAGTTAGAACAATTAATCAGTGGAACATTGCGTATGTTGAAGTTGTTTTAACGCAAACCAAAGATCCTTTAAAAAAAACAAGTTTACATCATATTCTTATGCATGCCAGTGCTGTTTGAGGGGTAATTTAAGGTGGTTCTGACAAGTGTCATTGGCATCTTCATATCCGGTCACATGGGTGGCAAGCCACTCCCATCCGGTCACATGGACAGCAAGCCACTCCCACAAAGGAGGCCACACCCACAGAGTAGGTTCAAACAATTTTTGAAACCCACCACTGCGTGATAATTAAAATAAACTGGTTTTTACATTTAATTTTCTATAAACGGATACATTTGTGAATGGAAATTCAGAAGAGTTAGGTTACCTGAATAGTTGTAAGAGTTCTGTTATATACTAGTTTTTCATTACTTTCATCATTTGCTTGTTAGTGGAAGCTTTATTGACTGTGAATTAGATGTTTTGATGCTGAATTGGGATTTGAATAAGAACTTAGTACATTGCCTTAGTTTTTAGGATTGATTGATTGATTATTTGTTGGCGGGTTACCTATTTAGAATGGGTGGCCATATACATTTTCTAAATACATAAATGGTTCTCACCCTGTTATAGCAGCAGGAACACAGCTGGTTATCTTGTACAGCTTAAAGCATATAAAATCCAGCAGTGCAGACTGATTTTGATGGATTGATTTTTGGAAGAGACAGTTTGAAGAATAAATTTATTAATTGTACATTAGCATAATGAACTATTTGAAAGGGCTATGAATAATAAAGAATGTTATTATTGAAGCTACCTAACCTCCTGTTCGATTTTTGTATCACCATTATTGCTTTTCAGAAAGAGAAACTTGTCCTAACACTATAGTTACCAAATTAACAGAAGGGAGTTGCAATGAATTCTTAGTGCACTATTTTTCTTACAGATACTTTAATTTTATTATTCCTAGCAGTGGTCCATCAGTTTGCAAGAAGAGACATTTTCAACCATAATCTTTCCTTCTTACAAACCAACTGCAAGCAAAAATCTTCCCCATTACAATAACAAAATCAACTTCTAAAATACATTGCCTTATGGCCATTGGCCACCAACAGATTCCTAGGGGAGAACATTTGCCTTAAGAAAAAAATAAATCATATTTCCGTATTAAAAGAACAGTGACAAGGATATATAATTTGAAACAATGTGTTTGCAACTTGCTTGGGAAGTGGTTTACTCTCTCATTCAGCTCTCCAAACGCTGTAAAAGTTAAGACAATGATGTGACTGAGAAATAAGTTGCTGGATCAAATTATTAGCATGAATGTCTGTTTTCTAGGAACAGCCAGCTGCCTGGGTGAAAGTAGCTGCCTGGGGCATTCAAGAAAAGAAGAAAGTAATGCTATGAATCAGGGTGAACAGGACAGAAGAGGACATTTGGGTCATTAAGAATTTCAAATCTTTGCGCAAAGATTCTCTGAAGGCTGAAAGAAGTACCATAAGTCAGACATAACAATCTGCATTTGTTTGTACACAAAGAGGGAGAGAATATTCCTGTTGAGGCACAGCTTGGGATTGTGTCTGAGGGAAAGCATCAACAAGAAGATACCGAGAAAGCTCCGGAAGGTTCTTGAGCAGTCATCCCTCCCCCCACATTTTCAATCTCAACAGTTGAGATTCTTCACATATTGGCTTAGTTCTTTTGACAGCATCCAGCCATCCCCTCTTCTAGTCACTGGATAGTCCATAATCAGCGGTGATTTGATCTCTGTGGTGATAGCCTAGATTTGAGGCTTGCAACCACTTCAAATCAGAAAGGGGCGCTGTCACTTTCTACCTCATTCCTCCTTTCTTTCCCCATTTTTTGTCTTTTCTTTCTAAGTTGGAGGAAAAAGAAGACAGCAAAAGAAAGAAATCCATTGCAGTGCCACCAGGTTGATGTCATTATGCCTAGATTTGGAATTTTGTCACCTTCCCATTTGTTTATCCTCCTTTTTTCATGTGGTTTACATGTGGTTCTGGCTGGAAGTTATGAAGAGGACTGAAATAATCATATAGACTAAATGCCAATATTGATTTCATTGCCTTCATAGCAATCTCGGAAGAAATACGTCTAACCCCATGGTCAACCGATTCCACAGTATAAGTGACTAGAAGGGGTTGGGTTGACTTTATGCACGAATAAGCTCTGCTTTGGGCTAAATCTGACTCTAATCAGACTAGATGAATGAATGGGTTCAATACATCTGTGCTCTTTTGACAGATGCCAAGGAAACACTTTTTGATCATCTTTTTAATCAACCAACTTGCCACAATTAACTCGCCGTAGCCAACTTGCAGTGGCCAACTCACCGTGGGACAATTAGCCATGAGACAAGAGATACACTAACATAGAAGAAACAGTGGAATGGAATCATTAAGGAAAGAATGCCAAAGGAGGGACAAAATGAAATGTGAGTGACAAAAATTGAAATAATTGTTTAATTCTTTTACATAATTAAATTGTCCCGCAGCCCATTGTCCTATGGCAAATTGTCCTGCAGTGAGGTGATCGTGGTGACAGTTGACTGTGACCAGTTGGCCATGGCAAGTTGGCTGTGGCGAGTTGTCCCATTCTGTGTGAAGGAGCTGTGATCAGGATGATGGTATTATATGAGGACTGCAGTGGTGGGTTTCAAAAATTGTTCGAACCTACTCTGTGGGTGTGGCCTCCTTTGTGGGAGTGGCTTGCCGCCCATGTGACTGGATATGAAGATGCCGACGACACTTGTCAGAACCACCTTAAATTACCTCACACACAGCACTGGCATGCATAAGAATATGATGTAAACTTGTTTTTTAAAAGGCATCTTTGGTTTGCGTTAAAACAACTTCAACACACGCAATGTTCTGATTGCACCACAAACGCAGTAGTCATCCTTACCTTTCACAGAGGCACTGAGTTTTATAAATATGAGCATGATAGTGTAGAATAATCATATCCAAGGACCAGTGGTGGGTTTCAAAAAAGTTTGGAACCTCTTCTGTAGGTGTGTCCTGCTTTCCGGGTCCACTGGTGGAACCTCTTCTAACCGGTTCGGTAGATTTGACGAACCGGTTCTACCGAATAGGTGCGAACTGGTAGGAACCCACCCCTGGAGGACTGGGTAATCCTTAGCAATCTGATTTTCATGCAGGGTGGTGGCAAGGAAAGTTGCCTTCTGACTGTATGGGACTATTGTTTTCTTTGTACTTTCCAAGAAGCGGGAAAAGGTTCCTATATGATGGTTTGATATTGCCCATGGGAATGGATGTCAGGAAGGCACTTGACATTAGTTATGGTTCTATAACCATAGAATTTCATATTTGGGGGTACATTTTGCTGCAAAGCCGGCATGCAAATAATTCATAGCAAAACCTGTAGCATCTCCCTAACAATGTTAGAAGAGCACGGCGTGACGGACAGAACGAAAGAGAGAAAGGCAATGAAAATTACGTGTTTAACCAGCCTCTTTGGTGACTGAATGGATTGCTATCATTTGTTTTTCTGCTTTAACCTCGTTTCTGTAGCTGACAGTTACATTGATAAAAGAGGGGATATTTGTCAGACTGCTTGTAATTAAATACTGGGCTTGGCTGAGCCCAGACATTAAACTCTCTGAAGCAAAGACGGCATTTTCAATTGTGTGAGGAGGGTCAGCCTGATGAAAGCCATTGGGCCTCGCGTTGTACCAAAAGTAAATAACAGCACACAATCCTAATAATGTAAAGTGCTTGTAAAGTTAATGGAGCGGGGAAACAGCCAATTTAGCCTGACTCTGCAGAAAGTGTTTATGTGTGTGTGTATGTGAGAGAGAGGGGGGGGAGGAGGGAGGGGATATCTTGGCAGAATGGAATGAATAAAAGGATATAATTCAATATAAAAGGATATAATTGAATTAACAAGTTCAAGGACTGATGTTACATTTGAGATAAATATACTGATTTATTTAATCAATGTACTTTATGATGTGTACCCCTCAGTGGTGGGATTCAAATAATTTAACAACCGGTCCTCTGCCCTAATGACCAGCTGGGTAGGCGTGGCTTGGTGGTCTTGTGACTGGGTGGGTGTGGCCAACTCAATGTCACTCAGGTCAATAGGCGCTTTGCCTTAGCTGTTACAATGTAATAAGGATTAACCGAAGAGGCAGTTTCTGTAAGCAGGACAATAAAGATTAGGCTAGAAACAACACCTGAATGTTTCCTTCCGGCCTTCCTTTCAGGATTAGCCCTGTAAAGTGGGGAAAAAACAAAAGGAGATTTCTTCCAACAACCAGTTCACCGAACTGCTTAGAAAGTTACCAACCAGTTCTCCTGAATAGGTGCGAACTGGCTGAAGCCCACCACCGGTACCCCTCCTCTAAAATGGAACTTACACACAAATGAACTAAGCCTGTTTCCTAGGACACCACGTCATGCAGGGCCCAACATTTCAATTAAATTAAAAAAAAGGTGGGTGGGTGGATAGGTGGGAGTGACAATTTGTGGCACTCAATCTAGGGCCCCCTACTGATGTCCTCCATTCAACCCATTTTCTTTACCTGGAGAACAAACCCTCTGGAACCAGATGACCCAGCTTCAGCAAGGAATATAATACCGGAGTTATATTTGCGAGGCAGAGCTGAAGAAGCTTCTTGGATGAGAAGCGAAACATCTTCAAAGAAAAACCAGAAAGCCCAGTTGAGTCTTGGGAAAAAAACACCTTTGTGACAACTATGACCTGGATGACTGAGAACCTCTTGACCAAGAGCCGAGGTGGCGCGGTGGTTAAATGCAGCACTGCAGGCTACTTCATCTGACTGCTAGATCAGCAGTTCAGCGTTCAAATCTCACCGGCTCAGGGTTGACTCAGCCTTCCATCCTTCCGAGGTGGGTAAAATGAGGACCCGGATTGTTGTTGGGGGCAATATGCTGACTCTGTAAACCGCTTAGAGAGGGCTGAAAGCCCTATGAAGCGGTATATAAGTCTACTGCTATTGCTATTGCTATTGCATGTGACATGTACAGTTTGGGAACCAGTTGTAAGATTACTTTTTCCATGCCATCAGACATTTGAATGGTCACTTAATAGGGCAAATTGGGGTTATCTATATTAGAATTTAGCTTTCTAAAAAACCTGTTAGTATTTCGGAGTATTGTTAGGCATCTCTACCATAACTGATGAAAAGGGCCAACTCCAGGGTCAAATGCCCCAAAGGTACCATATACCCAAAGGCAGAAAAACTGCACTTCCACTTGAATATTGAATTTTCTATCAGAACATCTGCATCCCAATTAGTTGTCTAGCCAAAATAATATTTCTTTTCATGCTTGATGTCTCAAAGGGGAAAGACCTTTACAACAATTGAGAACTCCTTCCATGCTGCCAATTGCATTTTGCCTGAAAAAGTTCATCCCTGTAAATGCTTGTATGACCTTGGCTTGAAATTGCAGGCGTCTGAAATTCCTGTGAAAAGGATGTCTTCCTCCCACTGGAAGGGGTGAGTAATTTCCATTTGTGGAGCAAAAGATTTTCCAGTGTGATTTGCCCCCCCTCCTCCCACAGGAACACAAGTTACAAAATGCCATGTAAACCAGTTTGTTGGCAGAGATTGCATTAAGTGGGAAATGAACATGTGTGATAGTGAGGTTTTCTGGAATCATGACTTGTCCTTCAATGTTTAGAAAGCAACAAAGAACTTTTTAAAATTAATTTCCAAATGTTTCCAAAAGTCTAGGGCAAGCTCCATGTAATTAACTATGATTGGCCATTCTTTTACATTACTGAAGGATTTGTTCCATTTCTCTTTTCATTTGGAATGATGTTTTAATCTAGAAAATCTACCTACTCTATTGTTGCTTACAGACAACATAAGTGATGAGAGTAAGTTGAAATACGTGGAAGAAATTCATTAGTGTCATGTCTCTCATATATCTAATAAGCGTAAAACACACACACACACAGACAAATCTCTGCATGCATGTCCTTTCCCAACCCACAGTAATATAAGATTACAGGTTCTGTTAGGATGAAGGCAGCACTATTATTATAACATGCAGAAACCCTATTTTGAGACCCTTTAATTATTTTGTCAACAATTCCTGAACTGCCAGGATGCTAGTGACTCATTATCTGAGCTATCGGGAGTGGAATTCCACTTTCTCTTTCAAAAGCCATTATTCTTGCTTTTGTACTATACAGAGAGGTGAAAGCATCACATCAAAGTTCTGACATAATTAAAATGATTCTTAAAAAAAAAAAAAAACAACCCAAGAGCAAACAGTTAGAAAGCTGGTGATTCTTTCTGCCTTTTTTTATGAAGGAACATGAGTTTGTAGTTTTTTTTCCCTTCAAATAGTATTGAATGGAATTTTCCACCCATCTGTATTGATCAAATATACCTGTTATGTAGCTATTAAAGATTAACATTCCCCACTTCAAAAATGGGGAATTAGACAGTATTGCCAATTCAGACTTTTCGGGAGCATTTCAACTCCTTGTGTTTCGATGATTGAATTTTCAAATGCTCCAATTTTATGGTGATAGTGGCGGTGGTGGTGGTGTGGTAGAAACCTCAATTTCCTGCCCTTCTATTTATTAAGAGAAAGCATTTAGGTAAATTCCTAAGAGACAATGAATAAAACTAAAATCTCACCCATTCCTAGGAGATGAATAATACTTTATGAAGCTCCTGTATATAGATGCCAGATCAGTTTAATTTAGTTTAATTTAGATTATTACAATCATAGGCCAGTTGAAAATAAATTCAAAATTAAAGCATTACAGTTTTCATTAACTACAACTGGTTCTGATGACAAACAGTAGGATGCGAAACTTATATATGGCTGACTAATTAGAAAAACTAAAAATGAGTAATCAGCTTGTTTGGGAAAAAGAACAGCTAAAAGCTGGTTATTAGTACGTTACGGAGAAATGCCAGACAACAAAACAGTATTTAGCAACTTTCATTGAGACAGAAACAGATTGGTCAGACAGTAATAGGTGAAGATAAAATGAAGTGACAAGCACAGATACTAATAGAAATAGCACTTAGACTTATATACCACTTCATAGTGCTTTTACAGCCCTCTCTAAGCGGTTGACAGAGTCAGCATATTGCCCCCCGCCCCAGTGGTGGGTTTCAAAAATTGTTCGAACCTACTCTGTGGGTGTGGCCTCCTTTGTGGGAGTGGCTTGCCACCCATGTGACCGGATGGGAGTGGCTTGCCACCCATGTGACAGGATATGAAGATGCCAACGACACTTGTCAGAACCACCTTAAATTACCTCACACACAGCACTGGCATGCATAAGAATATGATGTAAACTTGTTTTTTAAAAGGCATCTTTGGTTTGTGTTAAAACAACTTCAACACACGCAATGTTCTGATTGCATCACAAACACAGTAGTCATCCTTACCTTTCACAGAGGCACTGAGTTTTATAAATATGAGCTTGATAGTGTAGAATAATCATATCCAAGGACCAGTGGTGGGTTTCAAAAATTTTTGGAACTTCTTCTGTAGGTGTGGCCTGCTTTCTGGGTCCACTGGGGGAACCTCTTCTAACCGGTTGGGTAGATTTGACGAACCGGTTCTACCGAATAGGTGCAAAGTGGTAGGAATCCACCTCTGCCCCCCCCCCCAACAATCTGGGTCCTCATTTTACCCACCTTGGAAGGATGGAAGGCTAGGTCAACCTTGAGCTGGTGAGATTTGAACTGCAGAACAGCAGCTAGCATTCAGCTGAAGTAGCCTGCAGTACTGCACTCTAACCACTGCGCCATCTCGGCTCTATAGATGTTTTTGTATTGTCCTTAAGCACCTTGATACATAATGCTACTTTTGTCTGTCCTCCTGAAGCATGAGAAATCCAAGGGGCAAGATTTCCAGAGGTGGCTTCTTTTGTACCTGTGAGGACCTTTTCTGAAATATTCCAAATATTCTGGTGCGGAAAGTCCAGTTGAAAAAGCATCTTTGGGGCAATCATGGCCTGGATGACTGAGAATCTCCACAGACCTTTTTTGAAATACATTTTGAAAGCAATGATTTTTTATCATGGTTGAATAATAACCAATAATATACAGTTTCAGCCTTATTGGAGAATTTATATCAGATGCCTTAAAGATTTTCTTTGTTAGAGAAAAAGAGCTTACAGTGTTCAGTTTGCATACTAGTGGGTGGGAATCCTAATTTCTGTGGCCATGGGAAGGAGGAAGAGGAGGTGATCTAGGAACATAAAACCCAATGTTTAGTCAGTGGGCATTTAATCAGTCATCAGATGAGTTGACATGGTTACATCAACAACTGATATATTGGTAGCAGAGGCTGCATGGAAGCATCAGTGTCTGTTAAAATTACAATGACAGCAAAATGATGACATCTGAGACTCAGTTGTACATTTATGTTATACCATTAATGCAAGTAATAGTGTTTGCATGTTATCCTCATGCAAGTGTCCTTTTTCCCTTCCTTTGCCTTCTGGAGGACACCCAGTCTGCACTATCCCAATTTGTACTATTTTAGGAAATCAAATTTGGATATGGCTAAAGATTAATGTTATGAAATAACTGGAGATTTGGGGGGGCAAAAAATGGAGGAAGGAAAGTAGAGTGAAAATAAAAAATTAATACCAGATATAGACAATCTGAGTTGCAGTGAATCTCTTTTTTAAATAACTAAATAGATGGCTTACATATTATAAGTGGAGTATGAGCTTCAGGGATAGTTTTTATTTCTCAAATTGCTCCCTCCACAACATATACCCTGAAGGCACTCTTGGCAAATTATGATACAGGCTTCAACCCAATGCTCAGCTTGGAAGTAAATCTATCTGTCGTCGTCATCATCATCATCATCATCATCATCATCATCACCACAACCACAACCAAAACCCGGAGAACCGAGAAGGCGTGATTAGGAGACACTGCACCAGTTTGCATTTTGCTCTATCAATGTTTTATGTTCGGTCAATAGCCAGTTTGATGTAATGGTTAAGGCACCAGTGTTGAAACCAGGAGCCTGTGAATTCTAGTATCTCCTTAGCAGAGGTGGGTTCCTACCAGTTCAGATAGGTTCGGCCAAATAGGTAGTAACTCAGCCAGACACGTGACTGAATCGGTTCTATCCTCGGCGCCACCATCTTGATTTTCTGTTCTGCACATGCACAGAACAATCTTCATTGAAAAAATGTATATTTTTTTCTTTTAAAATGTTGTGCGCATGCACAGACCTTTTTAAGTGCAAATGTGCATGCGTGGGGAGCAAAGTAATAATGCCGTCAGGAACCCACCCCTAATCCTTAGGCACGAAAGCTGACTGGGTGACTTTGGGTCAGTCATTCTCTCTCATCCCAGCCCACCTCGCAGGGCTGTTGTGAGGAAAATAGGAGGAAGAAGGAGCATTAGGCATGTTTGCCACATTAAATTATATATATAAAAATAGTAAAAGCAGATTTTTTAAAAAAAATCTAAATACCCATCCTTGTAGCCATACTGCAAAAATGTCCCTAGCTTTTGTTTTCAGACTTCCAGATCTGCTCACCAGTTCAGAAATGGTGGGAGTTTATTATAGAGACAGTAGCAGCCTAAGAAAGAAAGAAAGAAAGAAAGGAGGGAAGGAAGGAAGGAAGGAAGGAAGGAAGGAAGGAAGGAAGGAAGGAAAGAACAAGGAACTGTACAAAAAAGAACTGATGACTTTTTTCCTTTTCATGGAAACTTTGCCTTGCCTTCCAATTAAAACCTTGTAAGATAAGAAGAACTTATATTACAGTTTCCCAAATGTGAGATAAACCTTCCTTGGGGCAGTACAGACAGAGGGAAGAACCTTTTGATTACATTGATATAATAAGTCCGCCTTTCCCAAAAGTTTCACTGTACTGCAGGGGTGGGTTTCTCGCCCCGTTCCAACCGGTTCGGTTGGAACGAGGCCGGCGGCGTCCTCGCGCACGCGTGCGGCGTCCTCGCGCACACGTGCGGCATCCTCACGCATGCACGTGGCGCGCACATGCATACTAGCGTCTGTGCGATGCTCCAGCTGCTCCTGGAGGATCGCGCAGGCGCTGTATGCGTTCTGCGCATGCGTGGAAGCGCAGAATTCGTAAAAACCGGGTAAGGAGCGGGCGCGGTTGTGCAGGCGCGCGCGGGCGTGGGGGGGGGGGCTTTGCCGTTCCCGGAAGTTACTTACTTCCGGGTTCGGCGACCAACCGGATCGCAGGGACCGGTGCGAACCGGTTGAAACCCACCCCTGCTGTACTGTCTCCATTGTTTGTTTGTGTTCATTTTGGTGTTTGGCTTTTTAGGAGAGGTCTGTGCATTCTGATTACACCAAACAGCAGCAGTGGGATTCACATACTGTCCCTACCGGTTCGCAAATATGAGTGTGTGCCTTGACATCGGGGTGGGTGGGCAGAGCCTCCTTCACCCAAATCAGAGAGAACCAGCTGAATACCACCTCTGCCAAAGAGAACAGCAAGAAGTTTAATATCCTCTGCCCTAGACTATACCTGTAATAAATCTGATAACTTCCTGATGCATTGAATTCACAGATTTGTCTCCAGTTTATGGTGGCGAGGGTGGGGGGAAGATACATGGATATATCCTTGAATATGGAAGTAGGGCAATGAGCTGGGGGGAAAAAAGCCCAATGTTTATTTCACAGCAGCAAGTAATTTTATTGTATTTTGGGGGTATGGTGTCCATAAAATTTCTCTGACATAAATTTTATGCAACATGTACCCGTAATTAGTTTAGAAAGAGCTTAATGTTATCAGAGAAGGACCTCCTGAGGTCTCTGAAGCAAAACAGAAGTGCCCATGTTCTTGCAGTAATTCCCAGAAGAGATCTCGCACTGATGCACAGTTTTATAAATAGGATTGGAGGAAAATGAGATCCCTTAAACAATTTCAAATAGATTTTCTAATAAATGCTTACATGTGGGGAAGATATCACTATTCTTTTAATCATGCTTCAGAAGCAGTCACTTCTTTGCTTGGGATCTTAGAAAATTAACACATAAGGAAGAGATGTCCCTTGTGTTAATTAATACAGATAATCCTTGACTTATGACCACAATTGAGCCCAACATTTCTGTTGTTAATTGAGACATAGGTTAAGTGAGTTTTGCTCCGTTTTATGACCTTTCTTGCCACCGTTTGTAAGCGAATTACTGCAGTTGGTAAGTTAGTAATCTGGTTGTTAAGTGAATCTGGCTTCCCCATCAAATTTGTTCATCAGAAAGGGATCAAATGACCGTAGGACCCAGCAACGGTCATAAATAGGAACCAGTTGCCAAGTATCTGAATTTTGATCACATGATCATGGGGATGCTACAAAGGTTGTAACTGTGTAAAATGGACATAAATCTCATTTTTCAATGTTGTTGTAACTTTGGCCACGAAACAAAGTATTGTCAGTTAAGGACCACCTGTATTGATATTTCCTTTAGGTAGTTTTTTGCCCTAGTGCAGAAGGCATCCAAATAGATAGATGAGATAACAGATAGATAGATAGATAGATAGATAGATAGATAGATAGATAGATAGATAGACAGATAGACAGATAGACAGATAGACAGACAGCTAGATAAGATAGATGAGAGATAGATAGAAGATGGATGGATGGATGGATGGATGGATGGATGGATGGATGGATGGATGGATGGATAGATAGATACTGTGTTTTCCCCAAAATAATATTTTGACCCCAAAATAAGAAATAGGGTAGATAGACAGAGATTATATATATATAATGTGTCACAACCCCTGGTAAGCCCCAATTATGGGAGGAAGCTAACTGCTTCCAACATCTGTCAATCGGCTCATCACAAGAGTCCATCACGACAGAAACCCAATATTTTTACTGTTGCCTTTGTTATATTTGTGTTTTTATTTGTGCTGATAAATAAATAAAGGGAGACTAGTATAGATCTATTTCAACCTATTTAGCTCTCATCAGCTAGCCATACCCTTACTGGGATTCGAACCTGTGCTGAATTGCATCTTAGGCAAACGTCTTAGCCATCAAGCCACAGGTCTCCTCCTTATCAGCTGAAGCCAGGGAAGAAGGTATATATTAGTGTCACAACCCCTGGTAAGCCCCAATTATGGGAGGAAGCTAACTGCTTCCAACATCTGTCAATCGGCTCGTCACAAGAGTCCATCACGACAGAAACCCAATATTTTTACTGTTGCCTTTGTTATATTTGTGTTTTTATTTGTGCTGATAAATAAATAAAGGGAGACTAGTATAGATCTATTTCAAGCTATCTATCTATCTATCTATCTATCTATCTATCTATCTATCTATCTATCTATCGATCAATCGATAGATAGATAGATATGATAGATGATAGATGGATAGATGGATGGATGGATAGATAGATAGATAGATAGATAGATAGATAGATAGATAGATAGATAGATATTCATGGAGGATACAAGTTGATGACAGACCATGGGGAGGATACAGGAAAAGATAGAGGATAAGATAATTTTAAGTTGCTATTTTGTGACAATGAGGATGCCAGGTGTAATATGCTGGCATCTCTGAATGCCAGTGGTTAAGCTTAAAACAGAGAGTCCCTTGCCCCAGGATTGCTGTAAACTGAATGGGCCTGGGTTTTTCAATGAAAAATATTAGAAACTGTCTACACGGCACGGAATGTGAATATTAAACTTTGCATCAGCTAAACTAAGCCTACAATTAGATTCCAATTTTAAAATATGTTTAAACTCAACTTCCAGGGGAGCTGGTTTTTTTTTTTTAAATATAGAAAGGGAATGATTTAGACGGTGCTTTTAATGCACTTTCCTCCACTCTTCATTCTGTTCCCTCAACAGTTTTCTGTCCCTCCATCTCCCAGTTCATTCTCCAAGGTGCTCTGAACTCTGCCCTAAACATTGTGTTCCATCCATAAGGACAAAAAGCAAAGAACAATATTGGTTATAATGCTTACTAAGCCAGGCTTCTGACAGCTGAGATAAATAAAATTAGAGACAAAACTCAGTTGTACACCCTGACGGGCTTGCAAATAAGGTATGAAATAGGATCATTTTTTTTCAAAAAAAAATGTACTCAAAGGAGTCATTCTTTGTCTCTTTCCTTTCTTATATGAAGCAGCTTTGAGATGGAGACAAGTGAAAAGCAAGCTTGCTCTGAACACAAATTGTAAATCTGCCGCATCTCTGCATCAATAACCAGAGGGATGCCACCACATTCCATGGAAGGATGCAAAAGATGATGTTATTTATTGCCTTGCATTCGTATTGCATTTGTTCGGCAACTTAGAACTGAGGAGAAATTTCCTGACAGTTAGAACAATTAATCAGTGGAACGGCTTGCCTCCAGAAGTTGTGAATGCCCCAACATTGGAAGTCTTTAAGAAGAGGTTGGATAGCCATTTGTCTGAAACGGTATAGGGTTTCCTGCCTAGGCAGGGGGTTGGACTAGAAGACCTCCAAGGTCCCTTCCAACTCTGCTATTGTATTTGTATTTGTATTATTCCTTTCCTCTAGGATCAAAACTGTGGAGGGTGAGGCTTCTCCAATCACTTTGCCTTTATGACAGCTCTGTGGTGCAGGCAGGGCTGAGAGATAATGTCTTATCCAAAGTCATCCAGCAAATTCTGTGGCTCAAGTGAGGCCTTAGGTCTCCCTTGTCCCAATTCAACCACCAGATTATCCCACTTCACAATGGATCAGTCTTCTCTCCTATCTAAATAGACTAATACAGGGATATGAAACTCATGGCGTCATGTTGTCGTCACTTGACATATCATGACTTTCTCCCTTTCTGCTAAAATGGGAGTGGGCGTGGCCAGTGCATGACGCATTTGGCTTGCAGGCCGCGAGTTTGACACCCCTAGTGTAATACAATATTTTTCAAACTTGTGAACTGTAAAGTTGGAGTATTCTGGGAGTTAAAGTCCACTGGGGCATTCTGGGAGTTAAAGTCCACACATTTTAAGATTTCCAAGTTTGAAAAGTACTGGGCTAATAGGCAGCAGGCTAGAAGCCAGGATACTGTGAGTTGTAGCCCCACCTCAGGAATGAAAAGTGGCTGGCTGACTTTGGGCCAGTCACTCTCTCTTAGCCAAACGCTCCTCATAAGGTTGTTGTTATGAGGAAAATAGGAGGCAGAAGGAGTATTTGCTATGTTGAATTATTTATAAAATAAAAAAAATAAAAAAGGGTTTAAAAAATGTAAAGTAAATTAATAATAAATTTATACTATAGGGCAAAAAGGACAGTATCATATTCCGTGAATATGTATGTATGTATGTACTGTAAGTACCATATGTATGTATGTATTTTTAGACATAACAAAAGGCAGCTCACATGTTCAACATATGTTCTTCATATTTCCCCCAACAATAACAACAAACCTAAGAGATTGGCCCAAAGGTTGAGAGAGATTGGTCTAAAGTCACCCAGCTGACTTTCATGGCTAAGGCAGGACTTGAACTCATGGTTTCTAGCAGTGGTGGGTTTCAAAAATTGTTCGAACCTACTTTGTGGGTGTGGCCTCCTTTGTGGGAGTGGCTTGCCGCCCACGTGACCGGATGGGAGTGGCTTGCCGCCCATGTGACCGGATATGAAGATGCCGACGACACTTGTCAGAACCACCTTAAATTACCTCACACACAGCACTGGCCTGCATAAGAATATGATGTAAACTTGTTTTTTAAAAGGCATCTTTGGTTTGCGTTAAAACAACTTCAACACACGCAATGTTCTGATTGCACCACAAACGCAGTAGTCATCCTTACCTTTCACAGAGGCACTGAGTTTTATAACTATGAGCATGATAGTGTAGAATAATCATATCCAAGAACCAGTGGTGGGTTTCAAATAATTTTGGAACCTCTTCTGTAGGTGTGGCCTGCTTTCCGGGTCCACTGGTGGAACCTCTTCTAACCGGTTCGGTAGATTTGACGAACTGGTTATACTGAATAGGCGCGAACTGGTAGGAACCCACTTCTGATGTCACGTATCATTGTATAGGAGACACTAGAGAAGAGGGAGGAGTCATAATGAGCAACCATCTTTTTTCTAGGGTTTTTTCAATTGTTTTGCAGAAAGAGTTGTTTGAATGCAAGTACTTTACTAAACAAACAAGTGTGAGTCAGCACACAGCCCTTTTACATCCAAGATGCTTGCTCGGCAGTTGAACCTTACCGCTTTTCCTCATGTGGTTAAGCAGCCTGACTCAATATTTGCCATTTGAATGAGTTGGTAGAGCCAAAGTGATACTTTTAAATATATGCAACTTTGGAAATAGTCTTGATCCCTTCATCTTCTCATCACTCAATTAGCATCCTTGAGGAGATAAATCATAATCTATATTAAATGTATACTCTGTGCACCCATCTGCAGTTCATTTATAAATTAAACAGAAGAAGCCGTCCTGTCAACCTAAGATGAATTTTGCATGCTTCAATGCCATCTGTTGAGCGTACATTTTGTGCAAACTCACCTGTTTTTCCGTTTCAGATTTGCTGTGCATTTTTATCTTGCAAACCACACATACTCTTTCAAAGGGGAGAAGCAGCAACATAATATAAAAAGGCACAAATACTTTCTGAAAAATATAATCAGATACTAATTCCTAAACATCTGAAGGGCAATTGATTGTAGAAAATTACTATTAAAGCAGTATACAGATAGTCCTTGACTTACAACCACCATTGAGCCCAAATCTTTTGTGAGATTCACAACCCTTGGGGCTGGTTGGTAGCTCAACAGCTCGAGTCCTAACCAAAGACCTAGGAACTGTTAAGGTAACGTCAGAGGATATAAACTGTTCCAAGTAGGTTGGTTTTTTGTAGAGTCAGAATGTTCAAGTCTGATAAATTTAAAATTTCCAAATAGCGAGGTAGCCCTTTAGATATTGCTCCAAGGATTCCAATTACAATCGGAACAACACACGATTCCTTTTTCCATAGTCGCTCAACTTCAATTTGCAAGTCCCGGTATGTTGTGATTTTTTCTTGCTGCTTATCTTCAATTCGCACATCAACAGGTATTGCAATGTCAATGATAAATTTAGAATTTCCAAATAGCAAGGTAGCCTTTAGGTATTGCTCCAAGGACTCCAATTACAATCGGAACAACACACAATTCCTTTTTCCATAGTCGCTCAACTTCAATTTGCAAGTCCTGGTACGTTGTGATTTTTTCTTGCTGCTTATCTTCAATTCGCACATCAACAGGTATTGCAATGTCAATGATAAATTTAGAATTTCCAAATAGCGAGGTAGCCTTTAGGTATTGCTCCAAGGACTCCAATTACAATCGGGACAACACACGATTCCTTTTTCCATAGTCGCTCAACTTCAATTTGCAAGTCCTGGTACGTTGTGATTTTTTTCTTGCTGCTTATCTTCAATTCGCACATCAACAGGTATTGCAATGTCAATGAACCAAACTTTTTCTTTTCAACTATTGTTATGTCAGGTGTGTTGTAGGCCAAGTGCCTCTCAGTCTGAATTCTGAAATCCCACAAGATCGTGACTTTTTCATTCTCTACAATCTTCTCAACCTGATGTTCCCAGTGGTTTTTGCTGTACTCAAACCCAAACTTCTGGCACTATTTCCAGTGAATGATCTTAGCAACGCAGTCATGGCATTGTAGTTAGTCAGTTTGTGATCAACTTGGTTCAGCTTTGGCAAACGTATTCTTTCAGCAACTTCCATTTGATGCTTTATTTTCTCAGCTAATTGAGCTATATCTGTTGGTGTTTGTTCTTCAGTGCTTCCTTGTTCTTTATCTTCATCCATTTGAATATCGTCTTCCTCCCTTTCTTCCTCAGTTTGCTTTTGAGTCTGCAAATTATTCTTGATGTTACTCTTCTTTGTTGGTATACTCAGACCATTCGTTGCTTTCTCTTCAATTTCTATTAATTCTGCTGTAGTGAAAAATTTGTGGACCACGTTGTTGTTCACTGATATCACAGTCTGTGTGGTTCACCTTTCAAATCTGTTCTGTTCATGTTTTGCTGGCTCAGACTGATAGTACACTTTCATAATAGAGATGTTTTCTTCCCTAGTCCAGATTTTTCGCTTTTTCACTTTTTCTTCCAGTAGCTTGTAAGCTCCATGCCCTGGTTGCCTAGCAGAGGGAGCTGAGCCCTGTAGCTCATTTTGCACAGAATGCCTAGGAGCCATAACATCCAATGGAACCCTTGTTAATCCAGGTGACGGTTCAGCCGGCATAAATTTCATTTTTTTCGTATACACCATATTTGTATGGGTTGTGGAGCAAATTTTTTCTGGCCCTTCACCTAAAACCTGTCTGATATGGTTGTACCTGTTCAGCGTATCCCTTAGGATCATTAGAGCGTGCAACCCCTCCAACATGAAAAGGTAAAGCTACTCAGAGAGGTGGTTATTATTAGCGTTGTTGTTATTATTATTGTTATTTGAGTTGTGCTTTATTTTATGATCTTTTTGCTACATTGTTAACTGAATCACTGCAGTTGTTAAATGAGTCATGTGGTTGTTAAGTGAATTTGGTTTCCTCTATTGACTTTGCTTGTTGGAAGCCAGCAGGAGAAGGTTACAAATGCTGATCACATGACCCCAGAATTGCATAACTTTCATAACTACATGCCAGTTGCCAAGCGTTTGAATTTCGTGACTATAGGGATGCTGCAACAATCGTAATTGTGAAAACTGGTCATAAGTCACTTTTTTCACCACCATTTGTAACTATGAATAGTCACTAAATGAATATTTGTAAGTCAAGATCTAGCTGTACACAGTCTTTTCTTAGATTTCTAAGAAGAGACTGGATAGTCACTTGTCTAAAATGGCATAGGTTTTCCTGCTTGATCAGGGGGCTGGACTAGAAGACCTCCAAGGTCCCTTCCAGCTTTTCTATGCTATTCTATGCTATTCTATGCTATTCTATGCTATTCTATGCTATTCTATGCTATTCTATGCTATTCTATGCTATTCTATGCTATTCTATGCTATTCTATGTCAAGATCTAGCTGTACACAGTCCTCTTGCAAGCTTTCAGTCACCAGAGTTTCTCACGCTCTCATACCCTAACTGCCATGCCCAGGTGCCAGTGGTATTGATCTGAAGAAATGCCAACATTTGCTCTTACAGTTACAACTTTTCCAAACTTTACATAACCAGACAGAATTTCCCTGACATGCAGAACCTTTATATGTGTAAAAAATAGAATCATCGGCCAGCAATGTTTTGAGCATGACTGTGCTAGATTTTACACTCTTAATGGCTAAGCAGTTAGATTCGTGATATGTCAAAGATTGATCATCCTTTCAACTTTTTAAATAAATTGTTGCTTCCTTTAAAAAAAAAACTGTGATTAGATCTAAGGTCTCAAGGAATATATTAGCTTAAAGAATGGTGATGCTTTCAGAAGAGCGAGGATGGAAGACTTAAGAGGTCTTGCTTGAACTTCCTTGAACTGGAAGCAGCATTTCAAAAGTATTCCCCCGAAATACATTTCTGTGCATTTATTTAGTTCGCAGTTGTTAAAGCTTTCTGCAGATTTCAAGTCTGTACACAAAAGGATTAAGTGCAGGAATATACAGTGCAAAAGAAATATGGTGCCTCTTTTGCAGATGTCACACTGAAGTCAGCTGAATGCCTGTAGAAAAAACCCTGCAAATAAGGACACTGAACTTGGGTTGCTGGTTGTTTATAAGCACTCGAAGCAACACATATGCACTCAAAAGCCCTTTGGCAAATTATGCCTTCTCAACATCCATCCATCAGAAAAAATTGGAAGATAACATCAATATATAACCAACAAGGTTGCTGAAAAAACTTCAATACACTTTCTAAGTACTATAACTTCATTTTACTGTGTTGTTGTTAAAAATTCTTGAAATAGATGGAGGGGCGTGATACACAAGACTAAATGTTTGTGGATACAGACCTTGACTTCCATTATAATTGGAACAGCGGTGACTTTTATCACATGGTGTTCAGTTCACCCTCGTTTTTCTTGGTAGGTGATCCTAGAGAACATAGGCCTGGATTGTCTGGGTGAATAACTAGCCTTAGGAGAAAAGAAAGCCATTTATTTTTATTTTGTTTTGCATTTTTCTCCTTTTAATGGGCCTCTCCTTCCCCTTTCGGCCACCCGTGGGCTCAGCTTGAATCAGATGAATTAGCAAGAGCTGGAGCAACTCAAAGGTCTCCATAACGAATTTCTTGGCAGGGACCAGAAGTGCTGAGCTGGGTGGAAACGATCAGAACCACCCAAGCTACAATATCCAAAAACAGGCTTTCACGTATTTCAAAGGAACGTTTTCCTTTTTCAGGCAAATTTTTAATGACCAGAAGAAAAGGGGTTGGGGGGGGGGAAAATGATTCGATAACTGATCCCCAGCTGCTGCTGAAAGACAGATTGCACTTATTACAGCTGCTCTACGTGTGGGCCAGAAAATAAGGTTATTGCTCTGCTTTGCCTTGCATCCCACAGTATGATGCTTGTAGGATATGGTATATATCTTAACGGGATATATTACCCCCAGTTGCATAATCAACCAAACAGAGTCCCTCTTTCTTAGAGTTTATTCTTCTGTGCTGCCACTTAAAAACACCACACCACCCTTTTGTGAGGGATATATCTTAACAGAGAAGGCATCTTTGTTGTCAGGCCTGTAGCCATATTGCTTTTGGATCTTTGGCCTGCTACACTTTCTATTACTCTATTATGCCTTTTCTATTGTGGGAAAATGGGAGGGGGGGATTGTACAGAGTTAGATACTACGTAGCCAAAACAAAATTCCTTCTAGAAAGCCAAGGTCATCCTTTCTCTCTGCACCTCTGCACCTGACCGGAACTGGATGAGTGGAACTGCCAGCATGGCAGTGGAATATTGGACCATCTGATGGGCTTGTGGGTGGGGAGGGCAAGATCTTGAACTTTCAACTGGGAGGGGGATTGGGGTCCAACATGGCTCTCTTAATAAATTGGAACTTTGAGCAATACTTTGCCTTGGACTCTGATTTAATTTTGGGTGCAATTTTGAACCCTGACATTTGTCTTATTACCAACCCACAGTAAAGCAAAGATGAAGCAGCTCAACTTTTGTGAATGGAGCATCTATGATGCGGAGGGTTGGGGTGGGGATTGTTTCCCTACTTAATATGCCTCTCCCAGGAAGGAAATTCCTCCTTAAAAGTGTGATCTCAAACTTGATCCAAGATGGTCCCGATGACGGCTGCCTCGGTGAAATGCTCTCTAATGGTTTCTTTATTTTTCATTTACTCTGCTAAACCAATAATTCCCTCACCACTGTCAAACTATTTACTAAGGATGCATTACTATTACCATTAGCAATAGCAATAGCAATAGCAGTTAGACTTATATACCGCTTCATAGGGCTTTCAGCCTTCCCTAAGCGGTTTACAGAGTCAGCATATTGACCCCAACAATCCGGGTCCTCATTTGACCCACCTCGGAAGGATGGAAGGCTGAGTCAACCCTTAGCCGGTGAGAATTGAACAGCCGAACTGCAGAACTGAAGTCAGCTGAAGTAGCCTGCAGTGCTGCATTTAACCACTGCGCCACCTCGGCTCTTAAGTCCTATGCAGGACTGTAACTTCGTTGTTTGTATCCTTACGATTTATATTGATATTGTTTTCTGATTGCTTATTTGTACCCTATGACTATCATTAAGTGCTGTACCTTATGATTCTTGATGTATGTATCTTGTCTTTTTATGTACACTGAGACCATATGCATCAAAGAAAAATTCCTTGTGTGTCAACTCACGGCCAATAAAAATTCTTTCTATCTATCTAAACTGCAAAACTTCCTTCCCGCTTTCAAGTTCTACTCCACAGTCCCTTCCCCATGACAGCCAATCAGGAGTCAAAAGATTGGAAGAACCTTGTTCCTCCTTAACTTTCTTTTCTTTAGGCTACACATACCCAGTTCTTTAACTGTTCTTCAAATGATTTAGCTTCCAAGACCCTCGCCATCTCTGTAGCTCTTCTCTCCATCCTTGCATTGTGGGGCCAAAAGTGGACTTAATTCCAGATGTAGTCTGATCAGTACCGAACTGTCACTTCCTGTGATGTTGATTTCTTGTGATGTTGATGGAGAACTGTCACTTCCTGGGATGTTGATTTCCTGTGATGTTGATGGAGAACTGTCACTTCCTGTCATGTTGATTTCCTGTGATGTTGATGGAAAACTGTCACTTCTTGTGATGTTGATTTCCTGTGATGTTGATGGAGAACTGTCACTTCCTGTCATGTTGATTTCCTGTGGTTTCCTGTGATGTTGATAGAGAAATTTTCTGACAGTGAGAGCAATCAACAGCTTGCCTTCAGAAATTGTGGGAGCTTCATCACTGGAAGTTTTCAAGAAGAGACTTGGCTGCCATCTGTCAGAAATGGTGTAGGGTCTCTTGCTCGGGTGGGGTGGGGGGTTGGACCTCCAAGATCCCTTCCAATTCTGTTAATCTATAATCTGATAATATACCCCTGTTGATTCTGTCTAAGATTGGCTTATTGGCAGTTGTGGTTCTCATACTGTAAGAACTACCGCAAAGCACTTATCTTATACCTGTGCATCTTTTTCCCCCTACCTAATTGCAGAATCCTCTATATTTCTTGCCATTGGCTGGATTCTATTGGGTAGAACCCAATGTTTTGCCTAGTGGTTAAAGCACCAGGCTAGAAACCAGGAGACACTGAATTCTAGTCCCATTTAGGCAACGGCATGAAAGCTGAATGGAAGACTTTAGGCTGGTCCTTCTATCTTAGGCCAACCCACAACAGGATTGCTGTTGTGGGGAAAGTAGAAGAAGGAAGTATTAGATATATTTATCACCTTGAGTTGTTCACAAAAATAATAAAGGCAGGAGATACATGAACTAAATAAAAGAATAAATGTTAATTTCTATCAAGATCTTTTTGACTCTTGAGCCTGTCTTCTGAGGCGTTAACAATCTCCCTCAGCTTGAGTTTTCTGAAAATTTGGCATGAAAACAGATTCATCTCTCAGAAAATATTATTAGACACAACTGAGGTGACTTAGGCGGAGAAGTGGTGTCTGGTCTCAGTTCACATGAAACAACAATAATAAAATCACCATTCATCCCTCTACAGAAGCCAAGATGTACATGGCAATCTTTTTTCTATGTCTCAAATTTCTTTTTAAAACCCAATGAACAATGACGACTGCAATAATTTGGCTGCATTAAAAATGACCGGTACAAATCCGAACCCTGAAATCTGAAATCAAATAACAAATCATTCAGACAGTGAAGGATATTTCCCGGAAAAAGCAACAGTTGCTGTATCTGTATGATAAAAATCTCAAAAGGGAGTAAGGGGAGGAAAAGAATCTTGCTGAAAAATGTGATTCCTTTGATGGTTTACAGTGATGCTGAGAAACATTGCTTTTTAGAGTTGTGTGTGTGTGTGTGTGTGTGTGTGTGTGTGAGAGAGAGAGAGAGAGAGAGAGAGAGAGAGAGAGGGAGAGGGAGAGGGAGAGGGAGAGGGAGAGGGAGAGGGAGAGGGAGTGGTGGGATTCAGCCAGTCCGCACCTAGCCGGGAGAACCGGTTGTTAACTTTCTAAGAGGTTCAGAGAACCGGTTGTTAGAAGAAATCTCCTTTTGTTTTTTTCCACTTTACAGGGCTAATCCTGTAAGGAAAGCAGGAAGGAAACATTCTAGTGTTGTTTCCAGCCTAATCTTTATTGCCCTGCTTACAGAAACTGCCTCTCCGGTTAACCCTTATTACATTGTACAGCTAAGGCGAAGCGCCCATCGACATGAGTGACCTTGAGTTGGCCATACCCACCCAGTCACATGACCACCGAGCCCCACCTACCCAGATGGTCATTAGGGCAGAGAACCGGTTGTTAAATTATTTGAATCCCACCATTGGAGAGAACGTACACATGCCTTTAATCAGTCTTCAGTCCTCGTAATTACCTGGACAAATCTCAGCAACCCATGGGGTTTGAGTATTCATGCATACAGGTAGTCCTTGATTTACAACCATTCATTTAATGACCATTCAAAGTTACAACGGCGCTGAAAAAAATGACTTATGACCATTTTTCACACTTAAAACCGTTGCGGCATCCCCGTGGTCATGTGATCAAAATTCAGACGCTTGGCAACTGGCATGTATTTATGATGGTTGCAGTGTCATGTGATCATGTTCAGGTCATGTAATCACCTTTTGTGACCTTCTGACAAGCAAAGGCCAAGGGCAAACCAGACTGACTTAACATCTGTGGCCAGAAAGATGGTAAAATGGGGCGAAGCTCATTTAGTAACTGTCTTGCTTAGCAACGGAAATTTTAGGCTCAATTCCGGTAGGAAGCCGAGGACTATCTGTACTTCCTAGCCGTATGGGATTATGGGTAGGTAGATTTTTCAGGTGGTCCTTTGGTTTAAGGGAGATTTAACTAGTATTCTCCAAAAAGAGGCCTTTTTTTTGAAGGGAACAAAGTCCAAACAGCCGATATCTCACAGCTTCTTTGGTATGAACTGAAGTGCCAGCCACTATTTCCAGAGATACTGAGAAAAGAAATCTATAATTATATCTCTCTGTCTCTGTCACAAACACGCAACTACACATGCTCATACCATCCCTCTATTTTCCTACAATGCTGCTGTAATAAGTCAGCCTTTGGGGGGGGGGGGCAAAGTCCCAATTAGGTGCAAAAGTTTTCCATAGTTCCTCTTCTAGATGGGTTACAAATAAAATGTTATCAAATCAATTTGGGGCTGGCGGAGAAAGACTGATCCAATCAACCAAACTCAAAGTCTGTGTAGCTGCAATTGTTCCGGGATGGAGTTCAAGAAGTGAGATCCAGATGGCATGAGATTCGATATCTCCGCACAATCAATCATCCCAGTCTCTTTGAAATGTAGCAGGCCCTTTAATATCCAATAATTTTAGTTCTGCCTGTAAATGGGTTTTGGGGGGCGGGGAGACAGACGAGACCTATGCTTTTTTCTTTCAGGCTTCCACTAATCTTGCACACATTTCTGTATGTTTCCTCCCTTTAGCACGAGAAACTAATTGCGTTGGGATAGCTTTTCATTCCTGAGATCCCCATTTGCTCTGCAGATTCCCAAATGACATTGTTATGCACCTTTTACAACCAGGAAATACTGTAAATAGCAGAGGAGAAACATAAATCTAAACAAAGCACATAAAATGTTTATTTGGGGAGGAGAAGCTAGGAAGGGCCCCAGTTTTTAGTGAAGGACATATTGTTTTTTTTTCAACCTCCCCAAAAGAAGTTGGAAACCGGCCTGTAATTGTCTCCATGCCATTAAATAGAGGAAATATATTGGTATCACCATGACCCAGCCAATGTTCCTTCCAGCTGACTTATGGAAAAATGGAAAATGAACATCGGTTTGGGTCTGGTACAAAGAAAGATCCCCTCTCTTCCAAACCTCACAATTAAACAGCAGCAACATAGCGAACAACTTCAATGGTCATGGCTCCTTCTCTGGGTTGCTATGCTGGGAAACTACACGAGGAATGGTGATTTGGAGAAAGCATCCATGTTTATCACTGCATGTAAAACCATCCAAGATTGTAGTGACATTACACTGTAGGTTTCTATAAATCAGTGATGGCAAACCTTTTTCTTATGGCGCGCCAAAATTGTGCACACACGTGCTATCGCACGTGCAGGCGTGCTCACTCCATCTCCCCACCCACCTGTGCCTGCATGCGCGACCCCTGTCCAGGCTTCAGAGGCTTTCTTGAAGCCTGGGGAAGGCGAAAATGGCCTCCCCCCCCAGAAGTCCTCTGGAAGCCAGAAACAGATCATTTCTGAACTTCTGGTTGGCCCTTTTTTCGCCCTCCCCAGCTTTCAGAAAAGCCTCAGGAGCCTGGTGAGGGTGAAAAATATCCCCAATGGAAGTTCAGAAACTATCAATGCTATAGGTTTGCCATCACGTCTATAGATGCTATCTCCAATGTCTCTAATTAGGGTGGCAGGCTCCTATGGCAGCTATGTTAGCGATAGCAATAGCAATTGCGCCAGTGGTGGGATTCAAATAATTTAACAACCAGTTCTCTGCCCTAATGACCATCTAGGTAGGTGGTGCTCGGAGGTCATGTGACTGGATGGGCCTGGCCAACTCAAGGCCATCAGGTCAATAGGCGCTTCGCCTTAGCTGTTACAATGTAATAAGGATTAACCGGAGAGGCAGTTTCTGTAAGCAGGTCAATAAAGATGAGGCTAGAAACAACACCAGAATGATTCCTTCCTGCCTTCCTTACAGGATTAGCCCTGTAAAGTGGAAAAAAACAAAAGGAGATTTCTTCCAACAACCGGTTCTCCCAACTGCTTTTAAAGTTACCAACCGGTTCTCCCGAATAGGTGCGAACTGGCTGAATCCCACCACTGAATTGCACTTAGACATTTATACCACTTCTCAATGCTTTGCAGTCCTCTCTAAGAAGTTTACAGAGTCAGCCTATTGCCCCTCATGAAGAGGTCTTCCATAAAAGACCAGGCCAGATAGGCACCTGGCAAGAAGTTCATGACATTTCCTGGTGGTATACCATGTTGGGAAAAGTTGAAGGCAAAAGCACAAGGGGACAGCAGAGCGTGAGATGGGGCTGCAAAGACTTGGACATGCTTCAGCAACTGAACAACAAAAACAACAACAATATACCATGTAAGACTTTAGAGGTAGTGATGGATACTTCAAAAAGATTTTGGAAGCTTACTGATAACCGGTGCAGTGACTTTAGTATGGATGTTATTCTACATTGACGGGGTGTGGCCTATGGTTTTGTGGCCAAGCTGCTATTGTTGTCTTAGTATGAGACAACAGAAGGAGAGACGAAGGAAGGGCAGAAGAGGCTCAGGTATAGGTGCAGCTGTGCTGTCACATGAGATGACCTGGCTGCTAGCCAGAGCTGTTGTAGGGAGAGCCAAGGTGGGTTGATCCCAGTTCAGCCGAACCGGTAGTGGAATTCAGGCCTGGGTTGCAGAACCAGGACTGCCACGTCCGTGAACTGTTTCCCTCGCCACTACTGGGCCACCACCATGTTGTTTTCTAGTGACTGTGCATGCGCAGTTCACTGTAAATTGTTCTGCGCATGCGCAAAGAACAATTTACATTGAATAGTGCACATATGGGTTGCAAACAGGTAGTAAAACCGACAGCAACCCAACCCTAAGGGAGAAATAGATGTAGTTCTCTTTGGTCCAGCCTGGTTTATAGATCCTGGGGGGCTGCAGTCTGGAGGGAGGCAGCTCGGGAACATGAAGGGAAGTCATTGCATGTGTTCTTCTGAGACAATCCAGATTGGGAAGGTCTGGGCAGAAGACCCAGAGGGAAGTGCATTACTACATCAATGGTTCTTAAACTGAGACCAATATTTGGGCAATCATTTGGGCATATGCAGATAATTTGCAATTGCTTTTATTTGTGAGTCAAAGATTCAGTTTGCGATTTGCTGCTGCTGAGATGCTTGTGTAAAATTGGATGTTGTTATTTTTTTTAAAGGGTGGTGGTGGTAATTACCATTATGTAAGACTGGGGAAAGGAGTAATTGGGTCAAACAGTTTAAGATGCAGAGGGATAGCTGATGAGGTCTGGAAAAGCATGAAGAAAGGCTGCATGCATATTCCAAAGTAAGCCAATTCTCTCCCCCCTCCATCCCTCTCTCTCGCAGGGAGAGGGAAGAGGTGAAAAGGGAGAGAAATTGGTAGCTATGTAATGGAGCAGGTGGTTGCTAGCAAATAATTCTGGGAAAAGGCTAGCAAAAGTTAAGGCCTGGAAAGTTTAAAAACTCTGCTGTAAATAGTTCTGCTTTTTCACAAAATTTTATAAATAGTTGTATATAATTTACAAGCTGACTCCAATGTTCTGGCTGACTCACTCTCTCTCTCTCTCTCTCTCTCTCTCTCTCTCTCTCTCTCTCTCTCTCTCTCTCTCTCTCTCTCTCTCTCTCTCCCCCTCCCCCCCTCCCTCCCTCCCCCCCTCTCCTTTTCCTCCATTCCTGAGTCAGAAATTCTGGGAATCTGAATACAGAACTGGGTAGCACATTCCTGTTTGAATGTGAATTGATTTTTTTTTAAAAAAAACCCAAATAATAACCAAACCATGGGGTGGGGGGGAGAAATGGCATACTGGAATCTGTTTCTGAGAAACTGACTTGGTGAAATTGCTGTTTAAATTGCTGCGAAATGTCAAAGAGATGGTTTTGGTCTGCAAAGATTTTGGCACAAAGAGTTGAGTTAATTATCAGTGTTATCATTACGTGAATACAGAATACACTGATTTAATTAAACTTGGAGACCAGGCTAGCAACTATTTGGTTTCAGTAAACTGTATACAAAAAGGATTATGCATGAAGATTTCATTGCATTGCTTGATAGATCATCGTATATACATCCATCTCACCCGGGCTCTGTTTGCCAACATTCATTGCGAACTCTCCTTTTTTCTCTTTCTACCTTTCAGAGAACTGTTTAACGATGCCCTCCCAAAACTAGGAAGTCAGCTTCTTCAGTTTATTATATATATTTTAAAAAATCTATCTGGTAAGGAGAAAGCTGGCTGAATGTATTCTGCAGGAATACTTCAAGGACACATCGTTTTCACAGGTTCAGAGCGGATATTTTCAGAACTTCTTTAGCAACATATAATGCAGCCAGGCTGTTCATGAAATGAGTTGGGGGCAGAAAAAAAAAACGAAGTGTGAAAATAGCCGCCATTCCCTTGGAAATATCACTGTGGAACAGACTAGCTCAGGGAATGTATCCAAAAGTATGTCAGTTCCTTTGCTGCAAAGGGATGTCCTCTGCTTCCTATTATTGGCTTACCCTTCAGATCTCTATTTATTTCTCACTATTTATCGTTATAATTGACTTGGGCAGAATTCGTGTATGTGCATCACAGGTATTTTAAGCAATTAATGTTAGCTGTCATTTAGGAAGACATGATATAAAGTAGAAGCTATGGAGAGCATGTAGTAATATCAGATGTACAATGCAATGTTTACTATGGAATGAAAAATATGATTTCTCAAATATTTAGCAATAGCAATAGCAGTTAGACTTATATACCGCTTCATAGGGCTTTCAGCCCTCTCTAAGCATTTTACAGAGTCAGCATATTGCCCCCACAGTCTGGGTCCTCATTTCACCCATCTCGGAAGGATGGAAGGCTGAGTCAACCTTGAGCCGGTGAGATTAGAACCACTGAACTGCAGATAACAGTCAGCTGAAGTGGCTGCAGTACTGCACCCTAACCACTGCGCCACCTCGGCTCTTATTTTGCAGTATCCAATACTGCAGCTTTCAGTGTCCTCACCATGAACCGCTGAACAGATATCATGGGATGTAGAATTCAGAAAGATCTGCCCATCTCTGGTTTAGTTGATGAATATGTTGTCAATCTTCTTCATTACTATATTTGGACTGATGTCATAAGAAGAGGAAGAAATATTAGCTATGTTTGCCACCTTGAGCTGTTTATAAAAATAATAACGGCATATAAATAAAATAATATCATCACTGAATATTTTTGGTGATGATGATTACATGCCATCAATTGACCACATAGATTTTCTCCATGGTGGAGAAATGGTCCTTTAGTGTTTCTTACGATGTGCTTATTGCTATTATAATTGAGTATATCCATTTTGATTTATATATAGATCCATGGTTGCAACCCAAAATAGCAATATCTGATGGTCAAGGCAGATATGCGGACTGAAGATTAATTTTTAGAATAGACACCATAGTTACCTTCTTCTCTTTCCTACCACTTTTCGCAGCATTACAGAGTTCTCCATTGAGCAAGGTCTTTGCATAATGTGTCCGGATTAGGATCATTTGAGCCTGATAGGAGGATCAATGTATATTTTAAGATGATACTGTACTTTTCTATTATCGTCTGAGAAGGGTACAAAAAGAATCTAGTCTTTTAAAAAGACCCATTTGGGTCCGAATCTGACTATGATGCCCCGAAATTCCCAAAAGATCAGGGCATTTTATCAAATGTATATCATTCATATGTTTTGTATCCTGAAAAAAAGATGCTTGAATGAGGATATGGCAATTCCTTTTGGTTACTAGTGTACAGAGGTGGTATTCTACCGGTTCAGGCCAGTTTGCCTGAAATGGTAGCGGATATCACGGGTGGCCTCGCCCATTTGCCCCAGCTCAATGGCATCCAATTTAGGCCCTTTTAAAGCCAAAAATGCATTCGTGGAAGGCTTAGCGCATGCGCAGATGTGGCGCACGTGAGCGAAGTGAATAGGGAAGGTACGTGAATATCACCCCTGCTAGTGTAGCTGTGTTTTGACAGTTGATTTAATGTAACTCTCATTATATAGAAACTTATAAATACAGACATCTAATATAGCAAACCATCTATAATTGTCTATATAATAGCTGATGAAACTGTTGATCACATACTCAGCTGCTGTAAAAAAATCGCCCATACTGATTATAAATTGCGGCACAATTCAGTAGCACAAATGATCCATTGGAATTTGTGCAAAAATTATAATATTAATACAGCAACAAACTGGTGGGAACATCAGCCTGAAAAAGTCACCGAAAATCAGATCGTCAAGATCTTGTGGGATTTCCGTATACAAACGGACAAAATACTGACACATAATACACCAGACATCACACTGGTTGAGAAAAATAAGGTCACAATCATAGACATTGCAATACCAGGTGATAGCAGGGTCGCCGAGAAGGAACATGAAAAAATCGCAAAATACCAGGACTTAAAAATCGAAATTCAACGACTATGGCACAAACCAGCAGTGGTAATTCCAGTGGTAACTGGCACACTGGGTGCTATTCCAAAAGCACTGGAATTACATTTAAAACAGTTAAAAATTGACAAAATCACCATCAGTCAAATGCAAAAAGCCGCACTGCTTGGATCTGCACGCATATTACAAAAATGCGTTACGACGTCCTAGGCCCCTGGGTGGGGCCCGACTAGTAAACAATGCCAAATCCGGCGAAACAACTGGCCACTGTGATACAATTGTATAATAATAATAATAATAATAACAATAATAATAATAATAATAATAATAATAATAATAATAATAATAATAATAATAATAACCGCACTGCTTGGATCTGCACGCATATTACGAAAATACGTTACGACGTCCTAGGCCCCTGGGTGGGGCCTGACTAGTAACCAATGCCAAATCCGGCGAAACAACTGGCCGCTGTGATACAATTGAATAATAATAATATGAAAAATATCTTCAGGCTCTTGTATGCCCTAATCCAATTGGTCCAATTGTTTTAAAGAAAAGAGAAAAAGAGAAAAAGGGGATAAAATAAAAAAAGATAAAAAGGATTTTTTTTTGTAAATCAATCACAAAAAATAAATAAAAAATAAAAATAAAAATCTTCAGGTTCTTCTTTTCTCCTTAATCCAAATCAATGGAACAAACTAGCAAAATCCAGCAAAGAAAAACCAAAAAGGGAAAGGAGAAAACCAGAAGTTAGAGTGAGTATGCATTTGTGTATGCATCCACAAAAAAAAGAGAGTAAAAAAGGTACACAGCTCCTTTAAGAAAAGAAAGAGGAAATAGCTAAACCACTTCTACAAATGGCCTCAGACCAGCTGAAAGTAATTAAGTAGAGAAGAGGGAAAAATTAGAGAATCAAAGGAGAGAGGGAGACACTGCCACCAATAAAATCCAAACTTTTACAAGAGGAAACCTTTTTCAAGGTCACTCTAGGCTTTCCCTTTGATGTTCTATTTTCCTTTCAAACCAAACTTCCATGCATAAATGGTATCATAAAAAGAGCACCTTGTGTAAACAAACCTCCATGCTCATTATTATCATTCCTTGGCTAAATGTTATAACCTTGGAAATAATAGCTCTCTCCAAAACACTCATGCAAAAGAAAAAACAATGTTTCAAAGCCTCTGGGTGGCAGTGCTACTTATTTCCCCCCTTCCCTTTCACTCACTTCCTTTTATGCTTAAAAAAGATTCAAAAGTGAAGAAAAACAATAAGACATTAAGCATTAAAGCATTAATAAAAAATAGGAGAAAGAAAGGGGAAAGAGCTTGAGCAATAAAAATTAATTGTATCAATGTATTCAAAAGAAAAAGAGGAGAAAATAAAAGTCAGTCCGGTTTAAAAGGTAAACTGCATTTCTAAAGTCCATTCAAATTCCAAAAATAAAAAGGAGAGAGAAAAAAACCGTTCAGTCTGACTTGGCTTAAATTCACCGCTTATTCTCTCCAGTCTTCAATTTTAACTTTAATTTTCATGTTTTGGGGTGTTTTCTCAAATAGCAAAAAAGGGAAAAAATTTCTCACCAAAACAACACACTTCTCTCCTGCCCTTTCGTTGCGGAGCTGTCCATGGTTTCAGCAGCTTTAAAGGCAGCCTTGCGGCCACCGGCAAAAAAGGCTTTTTTAACGGATCACCAGAAACTTTGTGATATCTCTGGGATCAGCAGGATGTGCCCTTCCCTGTCACCGTCTCTCCGGGATGGTTTAGGTCTAAAAGGACCATCCAGTGACCAAAGTATCGACTACCAGATCGCCTGTTGTTTTGCCCCGGCTTAGCCGCCCCTCCGCTAGGTAACATCTTCAGCAGAGTTTAGGGGATGTCATCCACATCTGACCTACTGTTGATACAAAGCCCTTATGAACAGAAGAACATTGATACAGACATACCCTAGACTCTGCTGAAGACATTACTTAGCCTGGTAATGAAATGTTCTGAAACCAACCCACAAGCTCGGAGAACGAACCTTCACCCTCATTGTTACATACTGACAAACAGTACCAAGGTCCTCTGATCTGGCGGGAAAATACTCAAAGGTGATTGACTAAGACATGTGATAGCTCCCTATAAAAGGGCTGCTGCCAGAGTATTTGCTGGATTGTACATAGTTGTGATTAATAAAGAGCTGTTGTTACTGTTAGCCTACCTCTTCCATTCACCTGATCTAACACTCATCCTACACCCAAACTACAGATATTCGTCACTATTGCAAACCACAGCTCTTATCTACCATGAGCTTTGATCCACCACTGTGATTTAAGATTTAAGATTTAGTTTATTTGTATGCCGCCCTTCTCCGGGAGGGACTCAGGGCGGCGAACAACTCAAAAGGGGAAAAGGGGATACAAACACAATACACGTAATTAAAATACACAAGAGTCATACAGCCATACAAGTCAAGAGGGGAGAGGAACACATCAACCCCAGGCCTGCCGGCACAGCCAGGTTTTGACGGCTTTCCGGAAGGCCTGGAGAGAGGTGAGGGTCCGAATCTCCGCGGGGAGTTCATTCTAAAGGGCTGGAGCTGCTACAGAGAAGGCCCTCCCCCGGGTGGTAGCCAGATGGCATTGGCTAGTAGACGGAACCCGGAGGAGGCCAACCCTGTGCGATCTAACGGGTCTATGGGAGGTAAATGGCAGCAGGCGGTCTCTCAAGTAGACTGAACTAGACTGAAAGGTGAGATGACGCTTGAGACCCTTTAGTTCATATCCTTACTCCTTGAATACTTTGAGTATATTAGTACTCAATTCACAATGAGTGACCTCAAACTGCCTCCAAGCTTACTTATGAGAACCTACAGGCAAGGGAGGGCATGTATAATGTTTAATGCTTGCAGCAAATGGTACGGCTATAAATGTAATTACTAAGAATAGGATTTAGAGTTGGTTAGGTGGCACAATCTGCTGTGACCTAATTGTGTTTCTTATGTCTAATCAACTGGAGCTGAAGAAAAAAAACTTTTCTTTTGAATTGTGGCGCAGGAGGAAATTGTTGCAAATACCATGGACTGCCAGAAGTATGAACAATTTAGCATCAGGTAAAGCTTTGAACATACTGTATAACATGAAATAAGAGCCACTGGAGAAAATCCCGGTGCTTGGAAAAAATCAAAGGCAACTGAAACAGATGTGGCCAGAAGGATGAGTTGGTTAGATAAGACCACAGATGACACAAGCAGGAACTTACAAAAACTAAACCAAAGTTTGCTTGTTATTTGGCAGGCAAACTTGTGAAATGATGTCCATACAGTAATTAAAAGTAAAAATGATTGAAAAAAGAAAGAACAATCATAACTCAGTCATAGCATGAGAAACACCTCATGGCCTTAGCTGAGCTTGAGAAAAGCTAAAAATAGGGCTTGCATTGCACTTAGGTCAAAGTATCTATTAAATACTGTAATAATAATAAAATCTCTCTATCCCAGAAGAAAACAACAGTTCTCATCATATTGTTGTCAAAAAACTGCACAATTCATAGATGCATCCACAAAAAAAATGTATATACCACTAAAACTCTCAGGGTTTTCTGTTCGTAAGTTTCAGCTACATGAAAAGGTGCATCATATTGCAATGTTTTTGGAATCAACGTACATCAAACCTGCTAACTTAAAGAATGTGCACAAAATCCAGGACCCATGACTCCCATAGAACTGAAATGTCAAGGATCTTCAGATATGTTGTATTTGCAAAGTTGTGACCACGGCAGTGCTGCCACAGTCAATTGCAGTCATACCTGTATGAGTGTGATTCCCGATACTCCTCTTTAATAGCTTCTCACAAACAAATGCAATGGGGAAACCAGCAGGAAATCAGAAGTCACTCCCACTTCCATTGTTTTTGTGCCCGCCCAGGCATATTTTGTTTACCTCTGTAGATAAGTAAATATTTACAAAGTATAACCTGAAAGGTCATAGGTTGTCTAGTAGTATACAAAGTATGTAGTGTATGAAATAAGAACTTGACTCAAAAGAGGCTTTATCTTTATACAGCAAGTCTATATAATCTGATGTAAAGTTGAGTATATTTATATATTTAGAATTAGGAAAGTATTCATTTAACTTTATTAAGCTGATTTGCTTGACAATAATTTGTAATATCCTGGCTTTCCAACCTTGTAATGTCTATGCTTCAAATGCAGATGCATAATCTTTTTTCTTTTTATTAATACAATGTATGTTTTGAAAGTGTTGTGTTTTTGTTCTTTGTTGGAAAAAACCCTCAAACTTTTAAGTATTTTTAAAAAAATTGTTAGCACAAGTAACTATCTGTCCGAGAGCTCTCCAAGATAGATCATCATCTATTATTCCTTTGTATGGAATGATGTGGCTCAGTGGTTACGACGCTGAACTTGTCGATCACAAAGGTCGGCAGTTCAGCAGTTCAAATCCCTAGCATCACGTAACGGAGTGAGCTCCCATTACTTGTCCCAGCTTCTCCCAACCTAGCAGTTCAAAGGTATGTAAAAATGCAAGCAGTAAAATAGGAACCACCTTTGGTGGTAAGGTAACAGCATTCCATGTGCCTTCGGAGTTTAGTTATGCTGGCCACATGACCACGGAGATGTATTTGGACAGCGCTGGATCTTCGGCTTTGAAACGGAGATGAGCACTGCCCCCCAGAGTCAGGAACGAGGGAATATGTGCGAGGGGAACCTTTACCTTTACCTTACTACTCCTTTGTTTCCAATTGTTTCTCATAAGAGAGTTAGAGCTTAGAAGAAGTAGTTTCCCTGATATACCAAACTGTGCAATCTCTATACAAAAAAATGCTAAATTCAACTTGAAACTAAGTTTTCAGACATATTGCACAAAAGCAAAATAAAGACACGAAATATCAAAAATACTGTAACATATCAATTCAGGAACAACTCTATTTAAAAAAGAAACTTGAGGAAATAATATCAGGGCCTATTTTACGTGAAGTGCAACTCTATCCAGAACAGGCTCATGTTCCTATTTTTGGACCCATTTAAAAAAAAAAAAAAAAGAATCGATAGCATTTGTTTTGATTTGTTTTTTAATTTCAGGCTGCTCGCTTTCAAGCAGTTTTCATTTCTTCCAAACACTAATTCAAAACCAAACAACAACATCTTTTAACTATGTCAGAAAGGAGATCTTGAAATAGCACCACTTTTAACTAACCCATTTTATGAAAGGACACCACAGCATCTGTGGGCTTCAGCTCACTTCATCAGGTGCACAGAGTGGCTAGAGATTGATGCCGGATTTAAAATGGGTTAAAGGGGGAAGGGGGGGGGAAGGGAGGGCCAAACAGGTTGGTTGTATAGTTGTAGGTTACATGTGAGACACATTACAACTACATTATCAATTAACACTTGCAATATGTTAAAAACCCATTACGGTTGTGGAAACCTTCTGAGATGGCCTGAAACCTTTTGAAATGTGTGAGCTCAACAATAACCTGCTCAGTGGCCCACTTCAAGCTCTTTTCTAAAACTGTCACTTTGAGGTCTGTTATGGAGAGTGCTGTGAGGCTGATATGCTCTGGTATGATTTTGCCTTCTTTTGAATCCTGATTTCAAACTATGTCCCTTAGTGAGCAGTTTGTCACTTTTGCCCTGTGTCGAAACCAGAGGGACATTGCTGATGGTTATATCACTTTGGAAGAAGAGCGTGTGAAGGTATACTTGTTGAGGCTTGTGAAGAGCGCTGTAGCTATAGGTGAGGGGGAAAAATATCTATGGAGATTCTCAGTCATCCAGGTTATGGTTGTTCCAAAGCAGAGGTGGGTTCCTACCAGTTCGCACCTATTCGGCAGAACCGGTTCGTCAAATCTACCGAACCGGTTAGAAGAGGTTCCACCAGTTGACCCGGAAAGCAGGCCAGACCTACAGAAGAGGTTCCAAATTTTTTTGAAACCCACCACTGGTCCTTGGATATGATTATTCTACACTATCATGCTCATATTTATAAAACTCAGTGCCTCTGTGAAAGGTAAGGATGACTACTGCGTTTGTGGTGCAATCAGAACATTCCGTGTGTTGAAGTTGTTTTAACGCAAACCAAAGATGCCTTTTAAAAAACAAGTTGACATCATATTCTTATGCATGCCAGTGCTGTGTGTGAGGTAATTTAAGGTGGTTCTGACAAGTGTCGTCGGCATCTTCATATCCGGTCACATGGGCGGCAAGCCACTCCCATCCGGTCACATGGGTGGCAAGCCACTCCCACAAAGGAGGCCACACCCACAGAGTAGGTTCGAACAATTTTTGAAACCCACCACTGTTCCAAAGGTACTTTTTCAAAAGACAACTGGAATTTGTTTTTCCGTGAAGATGTTTTGCTTCTCATCTAGGAAGTTTCTTCAGTTCTTTTGAAAAAGCACTTTTGGGACATGAGGGGGCCAAGTTGACATCTGTTTTTCTTGCAGGGTCTAATTCCTATCTTGGCATCATTGTCCCAGTTTTAAGTACTATATATTAAAAACAGCATGAATCCTAGAGGACAGTTTTGATCAGTGGTGAAATTCATTTTTTTTACTACCGGTTCTGTGGGCATGGCTTGGTGGGCATGGCAGGGGAAGGATACTGCAAAATCCCCATTCCCTCTCCACTCTGGGGCCAACCAGAGGTGGTATTTGCTGGTTCTCTGAACTACTCAAAATGTCTGCTACCGGTTCTCCAGAACCTGTCAGAGTCTGCTAAATTTCACCCCTGGTTTTGACAAGCAGGATTACTTTTTAAAACCTATCTGCAAAAATGGAGGGAGACTACCATAAAATGGTCCTTCAGGCATCATCCCAACAAGATGCAACACTCAACAGTATCAGAGCTTTTGGTAAGTCCAGGAGACCCAACAGTAATAACTTCTTCATTGCCACCTTCTGACGAAGATAATATGCTAAAGTAAGCACTTTCTATCACAAACCAGAATCTTTACGTACTACATGTACTATAGTTCATGTACAATGTTCTATGTACTACATTGCATATTTCGAAGCCCTATCTTTTAATCATGTGCTTCTGCAAATCCCTGCTTAATATCAGTATTTGCTATCAATCCATACATTATATGACACTAAATATTCATTCTGGAGTTGTGATTCATTAGTGCATCAAACTGAGCAATCATTTTTATCACATTTGGGAAATCATTTAATTGTTGGACTGATATTTGCCCACAGGTTAGATTTATGGGGTATTCTTCCTTATTTGTCTGCTTCCTTCTTAGCTACCTTAAGAAGCCAGCAGTTCTTTATCATTTTTTGTCAATTCTTTATTCATTCATTTTAAATGGAAATGTAATTCTTGATGACGGCGCTCAACAGAATCCAGTTGGGTCCGTCAAAAAAGTTATATCAATCATTCTACCACTTGGGTACAGTAAGCCTATTAGCAGAGATTTCAGGCCTTATATTTTTAGTGTGCAATTTGAAAAATAGGCTATTAAAATAATTGATGAGTACTGTAGAAACTTTCACCTCTGGATTCAAATGTGGGTGGATACAAAAAAAGGGGAAACTTTCCAAATGAGGATAATAGTGCACAATTAAAGCATTCTGAATTGGATCAATACCATTCAAACTTATTTTTAGAATGCATTCATTCAGCTGCAGAAGCCAAGATGCAAAGGGCCACTCTCCTTTCCTTTTTTTAATTTATTAAACTGGTTGTTATTAATGGTTTTTTTTTAAAAAATTACCTATTTAAAGGAAATGTAGCATTATTGAAATGTAGAAGAAAACTCTACTTCTTAAAATTAGTTCTTCTATATTTCTCTCTCTCGTATTCTTAAGAGAACTTTGTTCATATACCAAATTGGTATCCTTGGTTCTCCAATGGTTTTTATTATCTAGTATTGTTCTTTTTTCCCTCTGAATATCTGGAACAGCTTCTTTTTAGCACTGGAAAACAGAGCATCAAATTATGGATGGAAGCTTCACAGACCTCTGCAATATGACTGGGCAGCACTTTATAGACTTAAGTTGTTTTATACTGAAACTTTGTTTGGGTTCCATTGAAGAACCTATGCTGGAAGACTCAGTTACATACAATAATACAGAACATTAATTTTTTTTTAAAAAAATGTATGCACTATGTTTTCTTTAATCTTTTATATTATTGTATGCAACTGCATCCAAAATGTTCTGATTTTTTTCAACCTGGCCACCTAACATAATAAAGTGCCCCTTCTTGTTGGTTACATTCCCAACATAGGTTTTGACAATCTTTATACTTTCCAGCATGGTCCACAGCATTCCAGAAATCGGTCCACACAAACAGGCGAAACCCCATCCCTGGGATGAAGGCAGCACACAAAACCAAGTCTCCTCCGGTCGACAGGAAACTTCTCTCCACGGAACTGGTCCTGGAGCCCCAAAAAGTTGGAGGCTGCAGTTCTAGACAGTTTTCCTGGTGACATATACCAATAACACCCAATTTTATAAAAAATATTTTGAAGACCATAGCATACTGTAAATGTCAGTCAGTGGTGGGTTTCAAAAATTGTTCGAACCTACTCTGTGGGTGTGGCCTCCTTTGTGGGAGTGGCTTGCCACCCATGTGACTGGATGGGAGTGGCTTGCCGCCCATGTGACTGGATGGGAGTGGCTTGCCGCCCATGTGACTGGATATGAAGATGCCGACGACACTTGTCAGAACCACCTTAAATTACCTCACACACAGCACTGGCATGCATAAGAATATGATGTCAACTTGTTTTTTAAAAGGCATCTTTGGTTTGCGTTAAAACAACTTCAACACACGCAATGTTCTGATTGCACCACAAACGCAGTAGTCATCCTTACCTTTCACAGAGGCACTGAGTTTTATAAATATGAGCATGATAGTGTAGAATAATCATATCCAAGGACCAGTGGTGGGTTTCAAATAATTTTGGAACCTCTTCTGTAGGTGTGGTCTGCTTTCCGGGTCCACTGGTGGAACCTCTTCTAACCGGTTCGGTAGATTTGACGAACCATTTCTACCGAATAGGTGCGAACTGGTAGGAACCCACCTCTGATGTCAGTCCTACCAACCCCATATTCTCCCACTGATCCATGTAACCAAAGTTATTAACTTTAGATGTAGAAAACCTGTGGAAATTTATTCTACACCCCCCCCTCCCGTCCTTTGAACATCCGTGGATAGGGGTTGAAAACAAAAACACTCTTGGAGCCTCAGCTCTCCAAACCAAGGATTCAAAGTAAAATTCAAAATGAAACATCTAACCCAGTGGTGAAATTCAAATTCTTTTGCTACCAGTTCTGTGGGCGTGGCTTGGTGGGCGTGGCAGGGGAAGGATACTGCAAAATCTCCATTCCCACCCATTCCAGGGGAATGATATTGCAAAATCTCCATTCTCACCCCACTTTGAGACCAGCCAGAGGTGGTATTTACCGGTTCTCTGAACCACCCAAAATTTCCTCTACCGGATCTCCAGAACCTGTTGGATTTCACCCCTGATCTTACCGAGGAGTTAGTTTGATCTGGCAGCATGTGTTTGAGGCTTGTTCTCCGATTCTTGCACCTAGAAACTCAATAAACTTTGTATCCTGGATTGTAGGAATACAGTCAACTTCTTACTTGTGTAGTTTCTTTCCCCACGTCTCTCCTCAAAGGAAGACTTTCCAACTTGAGGAACCAACTCTCTTCTCTCCCCATGTAATGGGCTGAGTTCAAGACAGGCCCTATAGAAAGGTGGGGCAGTCTGTTCATACAAGCCTCGTAAGAGTCACCCAGCAGGTGTTTCTCTGCAGGTTTCTCATAATTGTCCTTCAGCATCTGCCCTCCACCTTTTCCTCCATCCAATACATCTGCCCTTTCTTCATTGCAGTATTTTTTAGCTCAGCAGGCAGCACAGACATTCATATTTTGCTCTGTGGCTTTTTCACAAGGAGGCTGGTGTCTTCTGTTCACCACACACAGGATAATCCTTCTGCACAGCAGTTAAGAGCCATGGTTCAAAAGGCACAAGAATGATTTAACTCTTCCCTTCCGGATGAAATAACTCTTCTTTGTTGTCTTGGTTTGTGATGAGTGAAACCAACAAGCAGAGTCACGGGTCCCAGCTTTGCTCAGTTGAAAGTACAGCTCCTTTTTAAGAAAAGGGAAGGAAAGAAGGAAGATTCTGCTGTGAAGAAATATTGCTCAGTGTCTTAGGTCAGGGCTGAGCAAATATTTTATGGTGAGAGGAGGAGGGTTTTGTTTTTTTTAACAACAGAACAAAACAAATTCCAATAATGTCAAATGACATGACCAGGGGGGTTGCACTATTCTTTTTACTTTTCATTTTCCGGATTTTCGTGTTTCTTTTAGTTTGCTCTTGTAATTTTATATCTAAAGGATTAGCACACCTTATTTTCTTACAAGAAAATCCCACTACCTAGTGTGATTGAATTTCTCTGAATTTCTGCTGTGCAAATAAACCCTTTGTAGATTGCTCTGTAATGTATTAAAATATACTAAAACATTTAATTCATTCATATGTTAAATGGCCCTTCCTAATGATGCTTTAGTGCTAGTCTGAAATTTCCAGCCGGCGAAATAGTGAGATAAGGCCACATGAACTATCAGTTTCCTTTCCTTTTCAGTTTTGCTCCACTGATGTAACAGAGAAACATAAGCAGTGGTTCTCAATCTGTGCTCCGCAGTTAAGTCTTAGGCAGTGGTGGGTTCCTACTGGTTCGGACCAGTTCGGCTGAACCGGTAGTGGTTTGGCGGCCTGGAATGCTGGAACCAGCAGTTACCCAAGCCTGCCATGCCCCTGAACCAGTTCTCTGAGCAGCGCCATAGGCATGTGCATGCAAGCACAGCACGCACAAGAGTGAACTGGCAGTAGTGCTTGCCAGAACCCATCCCTGGTCTTAGGGGGTACTTGGCCATAAAAGGTATTTAAAGGGGGTCCATGGTGAAGAAAAGGTGGCGAACCACTGTTATAGAGAAACCATTATGTCAGAATCTGCATAAAATTAGAACTAAAGAACAACATTGAGCCTTCATTTTTTTTAAATCTTTATTTGTATGCCGCCCTTTTCCCTGAGGGGACTCAGGGCGGCTCACAATTCGGGGGGAGGGAAGGACAAAACACGTTACGTACAAGAAAACAATACATCGTTAAAAAATGCAACAGTCATACTATTTGGGTGGGGTTGAAGTCTTCAGCCCCAGGCCTGTCGGGACAGCCAGGTTTTAAGGGCTACGCGGAAGGTCTGGAGGGTGGTGAGGGTACGAATCTCCATGGGGAGATTGTTCCAGAGGGTCGGAGCAGCCACCGAGAAGGCTCTCCTCCGGGTAGTTGCCAGTCGACATTGACCGGCTGATGGAATTCGGAGGAGGCCTAATCTATGGGATCTTATTGGCCTAGTGGAGGTAATTGGCAGTAGGTGGTCTCTTACAGTTATTTTTTGCCTTAAGAAGCTTGGAGAGTGAATGCATATATGTACATATGTGTCTTTGTGTTTACACACACACACACACACATCTACATCTATATCATCTATATCATCTATATATCATCTATATTTACACCTTCATCTATAACCCTGCTGACATATTAAGATAACCATTTTGTTGTACTTTAACTAACATTATATTGTACTTTAACTAACATTATAGGTATTGGTGAACGTCTGTTAAAATTCATTTATATCTAGTTCCTCTGTGAAAGACAAGTATGGTAAATATTTGGGACACCCACACTGTCAATTAACACTGTAGCTTGGTGCAAGTAAAATGAGCTTCCTACTCAGTCAAGATTCACTATATTTAGCTCTGTGTGGAGATAATTTGAATAATTGGTTTCTTAAGAGCATCTCCATGTTGGAACGGTTTCCTGGGTTGGATGTGGATGTGCAGAACTTTTCAAAACAGAATCTGTTGAGACACAAATTGTAGCATTTTGCTGAACTAGCATCTACATTTCTTTTATAGTTAGACCATGTATAATTGACGGACTAGATTTTATTATAGATTTTAGCTATTATTTATTATTTTATACTAGAATTTTAATTGTATATTTACTGAGCATTTTTATTTGTTATGGTCTCTGGTCTAAGACTGTAATAAACTGATGGATTGATTTCTCTGTTCAAAAAAAAATCCTTTGCTTGTAAGACTTTTTTTAAAAAAAAAATCAATTTCTTTTTAAAGTTGTCTATATACTATTGAGCTCCCATTAATTGTCCCAGCTTCTGCCAACCTAGCAGTTCGAAAGCATGTAAAAATGCAAGTAGAAAAATAGGGACCACTTTGGTGGGAAGGTAACAGCATTTTGTGCGCCTTTAGCATTTAGTCATGCCAGCCACATGACCACGGAGACGTCTTTGGACAGCGCTGGCTCTTAGGCTATGAAATGGAGATGAGCACTGCCCCCTAGAGTCGGGACCGATTAGACATATGTGCAAGGGGAACCTTTACCTATGTACCATTGCAGCAATGATATTTGTGTCTTCGGTGCTTTGCAATAACAATTCTGGTTGCTGGAGCTCGATTTTTATGCTAGCTGTTCAAGTTTTGTAGGAAATACAGGGAGTAAATCCATTTGGGTTCCTTTAAAAAAGGCTGTTGTGTAATTTTCCATTCCAATCAAAACTTTTAACTAAAAAATGTGGCTGATTGGACATCACTAGCAAAAAATGAAAACACGTGCCAATTTGTTTATATTCTGACCAAAACATCGTAGAGAGATTAAAATTAGTTTAATGGAATTTAATGCTACTGATAAGGTACTCTTTGTCATGACTTGATAATTTGCTAAAATTATCATAAAACATTTGAAAAAGTTAACAAATTCTAAGTCTATATCTGGTTTCCAATATTTTCTTTCAAAGAAACTTTAGTTGATTTTAAAATATTATACAAAACAATAGTATGATTTGTTAAAAAAAAGTGATTTGCTTTGTCTGAAAATAGTTTGGAGCTTGTTTTCATTCCACCTGTAAAAGAAATTCAGAAGTTTATGCTCTATAATTAGGTCACTGGCTCCATTTTCCCAGTTGTATTGTTCTAATTGTTCTCTGGCTTTTATTGTTGCTATGAGATGCCTAGAGTTGCGCTCTTAAGATGGGGAGGCATAACAATATTTAAAATAAATTTCTTGAATTGATCAAATTTATTCTCATATGTGTAGAGTGAAGGAGCAAAAAAAATAACATAAGAGAAACCAAGAGTTTAGAAATCCAAATATGTTTTCATTTTATCAATTTTTTTAATGAATAGTTTTAAACAGGGTTTTATAAAGCTTTAATTAGCTGCTTAGCATCCAGATAAAATAGCTTAGCTCTAACTAAAGAAAAGACAAATGCTATTTCTGTTTATATCCATGGTAATCGAATCATTCTTATAACACAAAATGCTTAAATTTACTTTAATATTTCAGATTAATACTTATTACTGAATGCACTATATAATTGCTTGTAGAATAAGTTGGTAACAAAATTTCTAATAACTAGCAACTCAAAAAAAAACATTTTCAATCATATAAAATATTTCAAAAACTTTTGTAAAATGCAGACTTGTGGAAATTCAGTATGCTTTGCATAATACATTTTATGTAACACTTTTGAGAATGAATCATCTATATAGTTCTGTTAGGAACAAACCCTGTTTGAATTGCATTAGTAATTATAGCTAATAAATGTGGTTAACTATTTGGCCATAAGTGCAGTATTTTGTTTTTATTGTGATTTAGCAATGCAATAGAAATATATAATAGCACTTTATTTAGTTTGAGGATTATTACCAATTAACTTTGTGAATTCCTTTAATATCCTTTAAGTATTTAATATGGATTAAACTAACAATTTATAATATGCAGAGCTAAGCCTTAGAGAGTTTTCAGTTTTTAATTTTGTTCTTACCCTGTTCATGGATGGATAAAGGAAAGGATGCAGCAGGACTTGAAGGAAAAAATATAATTTCTTAAAAACTTTAAAAAAATACTTATTTTCAGAGTCTGTGTTTGATTGTTGTTTGAAATTCATTTAAAAAAAAATTCAATTGGCTATCCATTTAATATTTAGGGTCCAAATTTACTAAAAAGATGTGATTCAAATTCTGCTCCTTGCAGATTCTCAATGAAACATCAGGAGCCAAGTGCAAAACAAATATTTGTCATATTTGGTGCAATCTTAGCTTCATCTGCATTTATACTTACAATTAGCTTTTGCAAAATGCTTACCCCTAAGCAAACTAAATAAGATCCCCCATTGCTTGGCGCAATAGATGATTCGCAATATACTGTAGAAAGGCATTTTGCTGAGGATTTTTCTTTTTGACAGGCAGAAGAGGAAAAATTAGGGAAAGAAAAGCACTGACCCCAAAGACATTGTCTTTTAGATGTCTTTTCTGTTCCCCAAATGATGACAGTGTACAAAGGTTTCCTTCACTGAAAATTAATTAATTTGATTAATTAAAATGGACTAATATTTTAGTAGAAGCTCTTTTGTGTTATCACCACAGAACAGATTCTGAAAGAGGAACTTCCAGTCTTTCTCCAGGTATAAAGGTTTATCAATAGCCCACTAGGACATTAAACAGTGACGGTGACCTACTTAGAAGGCACAAAATGTCTAAGATCGGTACATATATTTCTGGTTCTAAGAAGAGAACTGGAAGAAAAGGTTCTGCTCTCTGCTTGCTACAGCAATGTATATTATTTCATTTGGTTATAGAATCGGGTAAGGGAGCAGTCCCTAGGCAGGTAAATTTGAATTAAATATGGTAAAATTCTTTTAAGCTTTCTTCCCAAAGCAAATCTTTAGCAGAAAGTTGGAAGTGCACAGAATTAATTTGCACTAGCTTGAAGTCACCATTCTAAAATATAAGCTCAACTTCGCAAGGGCTGGATAAATGTCCTATTTCCATATGAGGACTTCCCATTTTAGAGCACAGCAATCGTCGTTCCTTGTCACCGAAATCTGTTGATATCTCAACCAATCTACGATAGGTTAGCACCTAGATGTTGGCTTTTTGTGGGAAATATTGGTTTGCAACTGTCCAGCTGCAATGTTGAGCCAAACTAAAAGAGTATCGACCTTGGACTTGGACTGGAGAGATCCAGATCCATAGTGAGAAAGAAAACTCTCTTGCAGATTTTAATGGCCAGGCAAGTTCATAATGGAAGATGCAATTAGGCCAGCAGCCACTTAAGGCTTTAGAGATAAGTGCAGACCTGCAAAACAACTGACAAGCAAAGCAATTCTTTTTTACTTTGGCATCATATGATTCTGCTATTGTGAACATATTAATTGCTGCATTTTGTAACCCTTAAAACTTCCAAACACTATTCCAGTCATTGTAGAATGGCTTATTGGGCAGATAGGAAGGTGCTTGGAAACCAAAATCTGATCAGAAATATTCAAACATAGCAATAGCACTTAGACTTATATACTGCTTCACAATGCTTTACAGCCTTCTCTAAGCAGTTTACAGAGTCAACCTATTGTCCCCAACAGTCAGGGTCCTCGTATAAGAAGCAAATAGTCTTTGCTTCTCAGCTGCCATCTAGGATCGTGACCCAACAAATGCGCGCCCAACAAATGCACGCCAACAAAACCACTGCAACAAAATAGCGAAGTTGAAAGCGTGCACACTAAAGCGCGCTGACAAAACCGCACCCACAAAAGCGCGATTAGGGTTTTTAGGTTAGGATTAGGGTTAGGGTTGTCAATGTTGTTACGGTTGTTTTCGTGTTGTTTTCGATGGTGCGCTTTTGTCAGTGCGCATTTGTCAACGCGCTTTAGTGGGCATGCTTTCGATTTTGCTGTTTTGTCGTGGCGGTTTTGTCGGCATGCATTTGTTGGGCACGCATTTGTCGGTGAACCATCTAGGATAGGGGTGGGATGTTGCCGGCATTACTGCCGGTTTGGCAGGCAAATTTTTTTGCACACGTGCATGCCAAACACACGCTCTACGTGCGTCCACATTTGCACCTAAAAAGGTCTGTGCATGCGCACAATGTTAAAAAAAGGGGAGAAATTACATTTTTGCAATGAAGATTGTTCTGCGCATGTGCAGAACTGAAAATCAAGATGGTGCTGCCGCCGATAGAACCGGTTCGGGGACATAGTAGGCAGAGTTACTACCTACTCAGCTGCACTAGTAGGAACTAACCTCTGATCTAGGATTCTAATAACTGTGAAGCCTGGTTTCGGAAACATGAGCCTTAATCCTCAGATTGAGTTTTTGATTGACCAGCAGTAACTTTCTCTTATGTGATTTTTTTTTTAAGGGATTAGGCAGGTGATTATGATCTTCCTGATTTGGAGATCCCAAGGGAAGCATATTAGAGTAATTTTACATAATTCTTAATCTGGGTCATTAAAAGAAAATCTTCCCACTGTCCCCATATTGTCTTCTTAATTGTAAGAACTTTACAATATAATATAGTGAATTTAAAATAAAAATACCACTTCCGTCCCCCAAATTAGACACTCAGTACAAACCTTTTTCAGGATTTGCACACACAGCTCAGATAGCGTCTATCTGCTCTATATTTTTCTTGTTCCATTCTGTATTTGTAAGAGCTATTTTTTGGCCGAGGATATGTATGTATAAGATTGCTGGACAATAGCACATTATGGCTGTTTATTATTTTGCTTTGGAAAACTTGCCATTCCAAATCAAGGCCATTTTTTTTTCTCACTCCAATTCATCCATTCTCCCTAATTGCCTCCAATTTTTCGTTTCCTTTTTAAAAAAAAACAACTAAAGGTCACAGCAGTTAAATGACCTTACTCAAACACAAAGACTGACACTTCTAAACACAGGGTAACAAATGCTCCCTATTGTTTCATGCAACCCACCTCTCTCAGTGAGTCAAAAAAGTATTTTGGAACTGCCGAAAAGTAGAAGGAGTAATTTAGAACACAACGTTCCTGCAACGTTCTTCTTTCTTGACCCTTTTGTTCCCAGTGTTTATTTTTCAGTTTGGGAATAAAACTCGTTTATTAATTGATTTGCCTAATGATCACTCTCCTTTAAATTTTTGCTGGGACTACTTAAAGACGGCAGCAGTGGTGCTATTCAGCCAGTTCTATCCGGTTCAGGCAAACCGGTAGCAGAGGCAGTTGGAGGCTCCACCCACCTACCTGGATGTCATCACGTCCCATTTTTGATGATCTGTGCATACATGGAAGATCCTGCGCATGCGTGGAGGTGGCGGGTATGAGCGAACTGGGAGTGAAGGTAAGTTGATTTCACCCCTGAGCAGAACTGATCTACAAAGCAAATGGGCCAAAATGACAGGTACAGTTATGGATTGAAAATCTTCCCCTGTCTACACACACTAGGGTTGTTACACATATTCAAAGAAATGTGGATTCAATCATGGTTGGCCCCACATTTATAGATGTGCCTGACTAGAAAAAGTGTTGAATGGAAGGTTGTAAAGATAAGATAGGATAGAGGTATGAAATCCTGCTCTGTGGCACAAATGTTATCCTATTTTTTTTAGATTTAATTTAAATGCAAAATTGTTGTGAGTAGAGGAGCTAATGAGCCACAAATTATCTCTGAGCAATGGGTTTAAAACAAGTTCTCTAATGCCTTCATTATTTACTTCAAGGTAGAAGAATATCACGACGCATTGGAAAACCGAAGTACCCAAAAAATGTGAAGTCCACTGAACATAGCAAAAAGCGTTTCTGCAGATTACACAAGTAAAACGCAAAAAGCATAGCCTTTGAAGCCAATAATTAGAAAAGGAAGATCTATCAAAATATAAATAGTTGGCCCAAAAACTTTGGAGAGAGGAGCAATGTGCTTGAAAAGACCTGGAATGAAAAATTCCTTCGACAATTCAGAATAGGAGAAGACAACTTAAAAAAAAATACTCTACAAAGCACCTATCACAGTGATGTCTAACCTTTTAATTGCTGCATGCCAAAAGTGTGCACGTGCTCAACAGCGCATGTGCACATGCACCCACAATGCAATGCACACATGAACCCCCCATGAGCCCTGTCCCTGTCCATGTGCATGGCCCCCAGTCCTCCCCCCACTCTGTGCATGCATGTGCAACCCCTGTACATGTGCATGCAACTTTCCACACTCCCCCCACATGTGTGTGTGATTCCCATTCATGCTCCATGCACCCAGCGCATGCACAGCAGACTCAAAAATTAGCTGGCTGGCAGGAGGCATGTGTGCATGAGCAGTGGAGCTGAGCTGGGGCGACAGTTCACATGCCTACAGAGAGGGTTCTGCTTGCCACTTGTGGCACGTGTGCCATAGGTTCGCCATCATGGACTTATCAGATGATTCACCTACAGTTAACTGTTGTGGCCCAGCAGCGGCTGGCTAAGCTGTTGGTGGAATCTGACAGCGATGAACACTATGGGACTGCCCTGGAGGCTGAGGACAACTCTGGGGGGTGTTCGGAGTCAGAGCAGGGACTAGAGAGGCCTGTTGGCCACCAGGTACTGTCTGAGTCAGGGAGCAGTGAGGAGGAACAGAGGGAGGTTGTCCCTGATGTGGGGATGCATAGAGCAGTGAGGAAGAGGGAGCAGCTTTGGAAACAGACTCATAGAAGGAAATAGGAAACAGGTGGCTACTGAGTGGCCCCTCCCAGAGAGCTTAAAGGTGGGGCGATGGGAGGGGACTTTTGCAGGAAACCACAGTTATTTATCCAGGTGTAGCCAATGTTTGAAGAAATCCGTGAGTTCAGGCCTTGTTTTCCTAAGAGATAGTTTTCTGGGCTCCCAGCCAAGGGGGTGCCTATCTCCCTCCTTAGTCATGGCAGACAGCCAAGCCAGTGTTAGTATAAGTTAGAGGCTTGGGACAGAACAGTTAACTAACCACTGTTTGTACTTGAATGCTGATGGCAATTATTTTTTTGTAAAAATATAGCATTCTTATATATTATTTACAATTATACATGAAAAAAACTGACTTGAAATAGCCAATGCAACAGATTCAAATAGTTAAGCCATTGCTCACAGACAGTCCATTATTATTATATAATTTTTTCTGGCATCCAATCAAAATTTATTTCATGGTTATTCAAGCCAATTGGTCCTGTCTTCAGGAAGAGCTTCAAACAACTCTGCCCTATCTTCTTGATGATATATTCCAGATACTTGAAGACTACCAAGACTATTGGAAGAACGATCACGTCTTGTCTCTCACAGGGTAAATATCCTCAAGTGTCTCTAACCTTCCCATGTAGGTTTTTCATTCAGGTCCCTTATTGTGTTCTGGACATGCTTTAATTTGTCAGTCTCTTTTGTAAAATATAGCACCTAAGACTGGGCTCACTATTCTAGATGCGTGGCACGACAAAACCGCGCTCGACTAAGCCGCGCCTGATTAAACCGCGTTGCTGACGTCATCAACAGTGCGACAATAGCCAGCGCGGAGAAAGAAGGGCGCTTTAAATAGCGCTTTGAAAGCAAGCCGATTCAACTTAAGGTAAGGGTTAGGTTTAGGGTTAGGTTAAGGGTTAGGGTTAGGTTTAGGGTTAGGTTAAGGGTTAGGGTTAGGGTTAGGTTAAGGGTTAGGATTAGGTTTAGGGTTAGGTTAAGGGTTAGGTTTAGGGTTAGGTTTAGGGTTAGGTTTAGGGTTAGGTTTAGGGTTAGGTTTAGGGTTAGGTTTAGGGTTAGGTTTAGGATTAGGTTTAGGGAGGTTAGGTTTAGGTTTAGGGGTTAATTTTAGGTTTAGCGTTTACAGCGTGCTTCTGTCTCCGTGCTGTTGTCGCCCTGTTGATGACGTCAGCTACGGGGTTTCGTCGAGCGCGGTTTAGTCGAACGCGGGTTTGTGGTGGAACCTCTAGCTGCGGTGTAAGCAATTCAGAATGGCCACCACGGGGAGAGCGCGAGTGAAATCAAGACTTCCCATCTGGATCAAGTTTTAATCAAAGTCAGAGAAAAATCTTGGACATCATAAACGTCATATAATTTCTTATACTGTATGAGTTTCCCCGAGCCCAGGACATGCTTATATTGGAATCTGAACTTAGTGAATTTGACAGACTCCCAATCGATTAGGATTCTCATTTCACTTGCTTCTCTGGAAGAATTCAGACTGTGCCCAAGGCTGAATACAGTTCAAAGTCATAAGAAGCACATAATAGACTGTAAACACATTCCAAAACTCATGTGCGCACATGAAGAGCACCAAAGAGGAGCATATCCCAAAACGTATGACATAAAACAGAAGTGAAGCCATGAATGAGATTTTAAGTTTTGAAGGCAACAGGGAGAACCAGGAACAAAACATTGCAGCAGGGCTGGGTTTCAACCGGTTCGCACCGGTCCCTGCGATCCGGTTGGTCGCCGAACCCGGAAGTAAGTAACTTCCGGGAACAGTGAAGCCCCCCCCCCGCGCCCGCGCGCGCCCGCACACCCGCGCCCGCTCCTTACCCGGTTTTTTTGAATTTCGCGCTTTCCACGCATGCGCAGAACGCCTGCGCGATCCTCCAGGAGCAGCTGGAGCATCGCACAGACGCTAATACGCATGCGCGCGCCACGTGCGTGCACGCGCGCGCCACGTGCATGCGCAAGGATGCTGCGTGCGTGCGTGAGGACGCCGCCGGCCTCGTTCCAACCGATCCGGTTGGAACGGGGCGAGAAACCCACCCCTGCATTGCAGGCACAGAATTTCGAGTTTTATAACCCCTCCTTTGACAGGAATAAAAACTTTTCAACCGTTCTCTGTAGTCAGCTAGAAGCCTTTATATTTTGAATTTTGGAAATTTTCCAGTTCTTCCTTGTAGAACTCCTCTAGCTCAGAAGCATGTCATGAGTCTTTATATAAACTGTAGGTTGGAGATTTCCTTACAGAGTTCCAATAATACTCAAGTTTAGGGACTTTAAATGCCATTCCATAAATTTGATCTTTCTTTGCTTTTAAGTATTTCATGGCGGATTTGGAGGTATACTTTGAATTGTTCTCTTGCTAAACCATCCAATCGTGTGTCAGCTTCTGATTTTGTGAGGACTGGGAAATGTTAGCATTTCAACAGCTTCATATAGTTGAATCCTTCCTTCCTTCCACATAGAGTTTTTCCTGTGCCATTGGTTCCTATACAACTATGTTTAATGGCCGACAAGGTTTTCTTGATCTTGAAATGTGTTGCTGCTTTTTTTCTCCAAGTGTGGAGAAAAGTGTGCTTATGATCTGACCAGACCAGGGACCCACGTCATGTAGATTGATCAGGTTTGAATGCACTTCTCTCCCCATCTCCCTTTATCTTCATGTGAACTAAGGAAAGGCTTGTCTTGAGGTTTATTCACATTACTTTCTTGGCCAGATTCCAGGAGATTTTATCTGACTGTTGTGGTCATAGCAGCCATTCCTCCTGACCCTCCAGGTCATTCTACCCATTACATTTTCTTCCAAAATATTTCAGGCTTATCAATATTTTCTTTTGCACATCTTAAACAATGACTTTTGGGATAAATTCAAGATAAAAAAGTTTGCTTCTTTCTGATAAGTTCTCCCATGCAGATCATTGTTAGATGAGCAATGCTGTATTAAGAAACCATGGACAATTACTCTTGTACAATGGTGGGATTCAATTTTTTTAACTTTTTGGGCATGGCTTGGTGGGCGTGGCAGGGGAAGGATACTGTAAAATCTCAATTCCTACCCCACTCCAGGGGAAGGTTACTGCAAAATCCCCATTTCCTCCCATTCAGCTGGGACTCGGCAGAGAATAGATGGGAAGTGGGACCAGTCAGAGGTGGTATTTAGCGGTTCTCCGAACTACTCAAAATTTCCGCTACCGGTTCTCCAGAACTGGTCAGAACCTGCTGAATACTATTTCTGCTCTTGTACCAGCTAATTTTTCAAGCAGGTCATTTTCCATAATCCTTGCTTCTGTTTTAGCCAATCAGACTAATTTTCAGACTTTTTCAGCATACGGTAAGTTTTTTCGGTCTCCCAGATCTTTCCTTAACTTCAATCTTTCCATGTAACTTCAATTCTTAAAAAATGTTTCTTATTGCTGAACTTGCTATATGAAATATTTTTAAATAACCTTTACCTGCTTTTTAAGAATGAATTATCTTGACTTTCAAATCCTTAGATGCCTGCTTAGAGGAACCTGTGTTGCTTCAAAGTAGATAAAACAACCATCACAAACCAAGAGGTTAAAAGTGTCAGAGTATTTGTTCATCTGTGGAATTGTATTCACCTGGTTATTCTACTTAGTGAATCACCTTTTGTTAACAAATTAAAAAAAAACCAACTGGATGGGTGATCCTGAGTTACAGACATATCATAATCACTATTTTCTTATTTTGAATCTGTACACAACTGCACATACACAGTAAATGCATGTTTACATTTGCAGAAGGATGGATTGGCACCACACTGAGGTATGTCAACTTCTGTTCACTGATTAAAATGTACACTTTGACCATAGATGCCTAAACATTTTCATGCAACTGTAGATGAGAAAATGATACTTCCCATGTTGTCTCTTCTCAGTTAGGATTCAGCCACATTCTGGCCAGAGATGAAACCTTTAGCAGGAAAATAGCTTCCTCCTCAGCTAATTCATCTAAATCAAAGTATCACACAGGCTCCCTCTCTCAGCTCAGGAATGGCTACAGTACTATCCACTGGAAAACTGTGTTTGCTGCACCAGGATATGTGCATTGGAGAATGCTGGCAATGCTTTCTTGTTTTTTCAGTGCCAATACACAGGAGGAGGAGATGAAAATAACAGAGTAAGTTCTTTATTCTTCCTTAGCTAGTCTTTTGGAGTATCATATTCTACGATAATACATTAATGCCTTCAGCATGGCTTGTTATGAAATAGACACCACCAAAAGGAAAAGAGAACAAAGCAGTTCTTCCCTTCAAGCTGTGAGAAGTTTTACATCCTAATATATTTTATTCTTTATACTGCTTCCATCTTCTCTTAAGATGTTAACAGAATCCAAAATGGTCCGAGAATCCGTGTCTCCACTAGATAATGAACAGCCAAGCTGAAATTAAGTTAACCAACTAAAATTAACAAACTTCCTCAAACCCCCCAAATAGGTTACTCAGACTTAATCCACATATCAAAGGATAAGGTCCGCAAACACAGAGTTAATTAAATTAGGTCTCCCAGAGGAACTGCATGTTCACAAGAATAAACATACCTACACACACACACACACACACAGAGAGAGAGAGAGAGAGAGAGAGAGAGAGAGGGTCTTCAAACGTCACCTCGAATCAGCACGTAGACACTTCCACACCCTGGACAAGCTCCTCCTATAAAGCTGCCCCTAAAAATAAATTGTTTGCTTTTAGGAAGAAATATTTCTTCTTTCCTCAGTTGTCTTGATCTCATTTTTATTTATTCTTTCACAACCATGGCTCCAGTTGGAACCCCAAATTATTCTACTGACATAGCTATGCAATATTTAACTACAGTAAAACAAGCATAGGATTTGTTAAAGTCATTGGCGTTAGAAGTCCAGTATTTCTGGACTTCAGTTACATGGTTTAGGACCTGGCTACCTGAGAAACCGCCTCCTGCCATTCACCTCCCAGAGACCAATAAGATCACACAGATTGGGCCTCCTCTGGGTACCATCGGCCGGTCAATGTTGGTTGGCGGCTCCCCGGGGGAGGGCCTTCTCTGTAGCTGCTCCGGCCCTATGAAACCATCTCCCCGTAGAGATCTGGACCCTTACTACTCTTCCGGCCTTCCGCAAAGCTACTAAGACCTGGCTGTTCCGGCAGGCCTGGGGCTGTTGACTAGTATCCAGCCCCACTCTAAGCAGTATGCATGTTGTGTAATTTTAATGATTGTATTTCTTATTTTAATTTTTATATATGTCCCTTGTCTTATCTATGAGCCGCCCAGAGTCTCTAGGGAGTGGGCGGCATACAAATGTTAATAAAACCTAAAAAACCTAAATTTCTCCCTTTCTTCTAGTAAATCCACCTGATTTTTGGGCCCATCTCTCTGGCTCTTTGACTCACCAGAAGGGCCTGAGGTTTGCAGTACTGTAGTTAAAATGAAAATAACGTTAGTCTGTCTGTTGATAGTGAATTTAAACTGTTTCCTAATCTTGTTATGCTTTTCTCCCATTTGTCTTGCAGTATGTTTCTTCTCCCAAAGTATTTCAGAGAAAACTCAGTCAAACAATTTGCTGCAATTATGATGATGATGGAACATTCTGGTCAGATTTTAGACTTTGATTCTCAAGTTTGAGTTATATCTTCAGTGACCATACATCCCAAAATAAGTAAATCGAAAGGATGGCTTTTTGAAATATAAGACAGTCCTTTATTTCAGAAAGCTGTTCTTTAGATTTATTTATTTGTTTAAAAAAATCACTTTTGTCCTTTATTTTGGTCTTCTAACTTTTAACTTTTTGCTGTAGAAAAGCTACCACTTAAAACACCATCTTTCACATTCAGGTGAAAAATATGGAAATTGAATTTTTTAAACATAGGTTTACGTGTACTGTTTGATTTCAAATATTTTTAGTAGAATACACATTTTTTGGTAAAGTTTTTCTTGGCTTTGCTCTTTTAAACATAAAATTAAAATTAAAGATTTCCCCCCCCCATTTTTTGCCTCTTTTTCAGGTTTGTTTTTATTTTTTTGCATGAAAATATAGTTGCCGCTGTTACACATTATTCTAACTTAGTTTTTTTTCTTCCTTAAGGCAGAAACAAAAATGAGATAAAAAATTGTATATGCAGACCCAACTACAAATACTGAGAGGGCCTGTGTGGCACTTCGATCTGTTGAAAGATGAAATGTGGCAGAATAAGCAGCATATTGCCTGTTTTTCTGTTCCAGAGTGAAGCCCATTCAGAATCCTTTATGAATGTCTGTTTGATGACTGCTGAAAAGGAAATATGTGTACCTCGCAGTCGTGCTTATGGCTCAAAGCAGTATCCTATTTTAAGCCCGCAGGGTGCCCTGTCGTGGTGATTGGCTTTCACAATTGGTTTTCATATTTGCCCCTCTGCATCTGGCTGGAATAAAAGATATCTCACATTACAAAGCACACAGCTTAATAGACACCACCTATATGAACCTGCGTGCCTAAAACGAAACATGAGAAGCTGTTTCAAATACCCAATTCACTATCTCTACTGGAAGAAGAGTTGTAAGCTGATCTGCTGTTTGGAAGTGCTTGCTAGCATATTTAGCCCTCTTAATTTAGCAGCTGTTCACCACAGAGAATATTTCCTGAGGCTGAAGAGCCCTGATGATGTTCCAGAATCTAACACTGGGAGAAACGAAGTCCCTTCTGTTGATGGGTGTGGAAGGACACTTGATCAGGTGTCTGAGGCACCCAGATGTGAGGTGGGGAACTGCGCTTCTTCTTGTGGTAAGTTTCATATTGTTGACTTCAGGATACTGATTGTCTGAATCAATTCCCAAGGCTACATACACCAATGAACTTTCATTGTGGTGAAGGGTTCTACCACAAAACCGCGGACGACAAAATTGCGGTCGATGAAAGCGCGTATGTGACGTCATCACAGTGCGATGAAAAAGATCGAAAAAGGTCGAAAAATGTAAAAATAAAGCTAAAACCTTCCCCTAACCCCCCCAAACCTAACCCTAAACCTAACCCTAAACCTAACCCTAAACCTAACCCTAAACCTAACCCTAAACCTAACCCTTAACCTAACCCTTAACCTAACCCTAAACCTAACCCTAAACCTAACCCTTAACGTAACGAAAAACCTAACGCTAACCCTTAACCTAACGCTAAACGTAACGCTAACGCTCTAACCCTAACCCTAACCCTTAACCTAACCCTAACCCTAACCCTAACCCTTAACCTAACCCTTACCTTTATGTGAATCGGCTTGCTGTAATTTAATTTTTATTTCAATTTTTCGATCTTTTTCGTCGCGTTGTGATGACGTCACATACGCGATTTCGTCGACCGCGCTTTTGTGGAACGCGCTTTTGACGGGTCACGGTGGTGAAGAGTCCCTCTGTTCGCAGTTGATCACAGCTGACTGGTGGCATAGTTTCCTGTTTTCTAAAGTAGGTTAAAAAAAATGTAACTGGAGCTCTAAAACAAGTTATGCATTGTTTTTAAAAGCGCCCCCCCCCCCCCCGGACATGCAGGAGTAAGCAGACAATTCTGCCCCACATTTCGCATATGACATAACCAACCCATGGACATCATTGCCTCCCCTGTTACAAATTTTTGTACCTACCCCTTCCTCCAGACAACCCTAAATTTGAAGTGAAATTGTTGGCCTCTGGGAAAAGCAGAGTCCAATGACTTCTTTACCTTCAGCCTTCTGATCTCAAGGAAGTCTTATTTGTCCCAATTCTCTTACTCGGCAAAGGGTGTGTTCCTTTAACCTACATTTTTCACTTTTCTCCCCCATTCCAACACTTGCAATTCTTCACTGACTTCTATTAATGACTATGTTGATCTATAAGCAACCTGAAATTAGAAATGGTACATAAAAATACTGTATTTAAAAATTGCTTGAAAAAGATGTGGAATAAATAAGATCACCCTAGAAAAATGCATACAAAAATGACCCAATATTGTTGAACTTTTATTATCCTTTGCTGAGTTCATAAATTTATATTTAGCAATATGAGAATCTGATGATAATTAAAGGAGTCATCTATTAATTGTTTCCTGAGGAATCAATCTTCTTTCAAACATGTTGCTGATGTTGATAGACTAATAAAGGCATACTGCTTTAATAGGCAATTATATGAAAACAACACAGCACTTCCCTAAGCCAGATCATTAAGCCAGTATTTTTTCCTTGTTTTCATTCTATTGTAGGTAGATCTAAAGTTTCCTGAAGAATCACAGCAATCTGCTTGAGATGATCTTTCTTTGATAGCACTGGCCTGATGTCTTCCATTGACATCATTCAAGAGTTTCGCAATGCAAGTAGAATTCTTTATAAATCCTCAGTAATCATCATAAAATTCCAGCGGAGTTAGGAACACCTTTCAAATATGCAATTTAGCCCGTTAAGGAGAACTGAGACCATCTTGGAGATTGCCATAAGTCTTTCTTGCAATAAAGTGTGTTCCAAATCGTTTAAAGATATGCTGACAAACGTACATTTAGATATTTTTAGGCTATATGGAACTTTGCTTGATTCTTTTCTTACAAGAACTAGCACCTTTCGGCTCTGCTGCAGTTCAGCTTAAGACTTTCATTGTTCAAAGAATAAATTCCATTGTAATTTCCGCATCACTAGAGGTCGGGAATCCACATAAATAGGTCCAGCGTTTCAAAGGTAATTTTAACAGTTGGATAGATTCTCGTTTTGTTTGCTTCAATCAAATCCACTGTCAAAGTTGAGTAACCCACTACCTATATCTTTTGTTTATGTTTTTGTATGATCAAAAGCAGAGTGCCATTTCTCTCTATGCGATTTATATTTCAGTCAATATATTATTACTCTAATTCTACACCAAGGACACAACCCATACATTTCTTTATGAGATCGTTGAAACATTTCTGTATCAACATTAGTGGCTTTCTCCACCCTGCAAGATTTGCACTCAATATGTTTTTCACAAGCCTCCCTTATAAGGATTCTTTCAACAATTGCAGTAGAAGCAGCATGAATCAAATTGTAGGTGATATATGTATTTACTTGCTTTGTGTAGCCAGTGGTTTCTATGGCGACTGCACATCTGTTAAATACAATTTGCCATGCATTTTTGGAGGTCTTCTGGCACCTATTTTTGGCACTCATTTCACTGAGCAAACCTTCAGGCAGGCCACCGGAAGTAGAAAACTTGCAATTTTCCCAAGTTGTGGATGCTGGAAATTTAATGCTTACTTCTCCTAAAGTTACTACAAGTAATGCTCAACTTAGGATCACAAAACTTACGTTGCTAAGTGAGACATTTGTAAAGTGAAATTTGCTCCATTTTACAATGCCACCATTGTTAAGTGAATCATTGCAGTTGTATAAGTTAGTGGCATGGCTGTTAAATGAATCTGGCTTCCCCATTGACTGTGCTTGTCAGAAGGTCGCAAAAGGTGATCACAGGAGCCCAGGACACTGCAACCTTCATAAATATGAGTCAGTTGCCAAGTGCCTGAATTTTGCTTACATGACCACAGGGATGCTGCAAGTGTGAAAGATGGTCATTCATCACTTTTTTCAGTGCTATTGTAACTTTGAATGGCCACTGTTGTACGTCGAGGAGCTGTTGTACGTCGAGGACTACCTTTTCTAAAAAAAAATCCCAGTTTTGCTACCTACATTAAAAGACAATAGCAATAGCAGTTAGACTTATATACCGCTTCATAGGACTTTCAGCCCTCTCTAAGCGGTTTACAGAGTCAGCATTTCGCCCCCAACAACAATCCGGGTCCTCATTTTACCCACCTCGGAAGGATGGAAGGCTGAGTCAACCCTGAGCCGGTGAGATTTGAACAGCCGAACTGCAGAACTGCAGTCAGCTGAAGTAGCCTGCAGTGCTGCATTTAACCACTGCGCCACCTCGGCTCTGTGACCACCCTTGTGCATTTTGTCTTCCATGTTATCAATTTGAGGTCGGATTGAAATCAGGTTCCATAAAGTACTGGATCTTATTCTGCATTTCTTCAACAATCCTAGCAATGCCCATATTTAGGGACAAGACTGCCACATAAACTTTGCTAAACTGGGTCCCAAAACTATGAGCTGGGTCTGTGCTTATCCTTCTCACCTAGCACAATGAAGCGGCCTGGAGTTCCCGAGTAATCAAATTAAACCATTGTTATGACCCAGGGGGTCAAGACAAGGCAGGTGTTCTGACCTAGGCTTCTCCCCAAAGCATGAAGCAGATTCCTGGTCCTAACAAAACCCCTTTTATTAAACAAATGTGAATTCCTCTAATTCACATTCAGCAAAGGCCTGGTAAACAGTCTTTCAAAGGTGAATGTATGACCACAGACCTTATCTAGCTTGGAAAGATAGATCTTTCCAAGATCTTGCCATGTAAATATTTTCCAAACGCAGTGCTATGCAAGGAAAGACTTGGCACAGAGTCTCTGAGATTCATAGACAGATCTTCACACGCCTGGAACGAATGAACGAATGAATTGTTTCCTGCAAAAGACCACTCTCCTTTCACTCTTCTTTTATTTCCTATGGGAGGGGCCATTCACCGTCCACCTGTGGCTTTATTCCCAAGTCAACTCTGATTTCTTAGCTGTTCTTTTCTTCTGGCAGCTCTGCACATGTGCACACTGAGAACAGGCTCCAGCTGTTCCTTTGCCTCACTTCTGTCTAGCTGCAAAGGCAGCTGAGAACTGCCAGATGGCCTTGGCCCCATCTCTGACACAGAACCCTTGTCTGAGCCTTCCCTAGCCTCCAGGACTGGCCCATGTTCCTCCCCAAATTCTTCACTGTCCAACTCTGCAGCCAGCTCTGCTGGCGGGCCAGAGTTCCTTATTTCTCTTAACAAATGTTCCAGCCAGTGGCCTTCCAATGATTGGTAAGGCCCCACCCCCACACTACCCTGAAGGAAGCCACTCCCAGTTTCCCAAACACAGCCCTCGTAGTATAAAGAAAACCCACAGAGTAGGAGCACGCTCACAAGACAAGGTCCAGGGTCCTAAGTCTAACCCACAAGGCACAAGAGAAGGACAGTCTTCAGGACAAGAAACAGATCTCAGCCAAGATTCAAAGGCACATTGAAGCAAAGGCCAAATGCAGACCACAAGAGAAGGGTTAGGCCCAAAGCAAAAGCTGAAGAGCACTCTTCCAAGTGAGGAAAGGCAAACAGCAACAGGCAGGAGTCAAAGCCGGGGGGAGTGTAAGCCAAAGCAAACAATTGTTCCTGGCAAAGACTACCCTATTTTTCAGAGTATAAGATGCACCAGAGTATAAGACGCACCAAAATTTTGAGGAGGCAAATTTAAAAAAAAGTTTTGGCACTCTGCAGACCTCCCCAAAACAGCCCGTTTTTCGCAAAAACGGGCCCATTTTTTTTTAAAAGGGCATGAATAGCCTTTAGGAGACTTATAGAGTGCTCTTGGGGGCTGAGGGGGGAAAAGTGAGCAAAAAACAGCCTGTGTTTCGCTCATTTCTGTTCTCCCCAACCCCCAAGAGCACTCTGAAAGTCTCCTAAAGGCTATGTGGCCATTTTGGTGAAGGTGGTGGGGTTTCAGGAGGCAAAAAGGCTATATTCAGTGTATAAGACATACCCAGATATTCAGCCTCTTTTTTGAGGGAAAAAGGTGCATTTTAGACTCCGAAAAATACGGTAACTTCCCACGGCTTCTCCTTAAGTTACTCCCCTCCAGGGGTTCCTTGTGAGGAGGGGTGGGACGACCTCCACCCAAGTAGCCTTGCAGACTTTCTCTGGGCTTGCCTATGCTGCATTCTCCTTGCTCTTTGATCGAGTAGACAGTTGTTCCTCATGAGAGAAGATCGGCTGCCTATCAGCACCACTAACGGTCATCAGCAATAGCAGTAGACTTATATACCGCTTCATAGGGCTTTCAGCCCTCTCTAAGCGGTTTACAGAGAGTCAGCATATTGCCCCCAACAATCTGGGTCCTCATTTTACCCACCTCGGAAGGATGGAAGGCTGAGTCAACCCTGAGCCGGTGAGATTTGAACCGCTGAACTGCTGATCTAGCAGTAGCCTGCAGTGCTGCATTTAACCACTGCGCCACCTTGGCCCTCAGCCAATCCTCCCTGTGTCTTTGCAGGCTTGCAGCTCTCCGTCTGGTCAACCACCTCCCCCAGTGCCTGAGGGACCCGGAACAGCATCGTCCTCAGCTCTTGGCATGCCTTCCCTGTCAGACGGTCCCAGTTCCAACTCCAATTCCTCTGAAAAGGTCTCTGATGAGGCTATGACAACCATGTGGATATTTCAACACTTGATGTCTGTCTCAGGGAATACCTAAATTTTGTTTACTGTTTTCCCTTCATCATCTAAATGGGGTGTATTTTTTTCCTGCTTGGTTATCGTTTGTTTATATTCTATACTGTTCCTTCCGAGTAGTTTGTAAAGTTGTAGTGCCCATGAGAATATTTCAGCAAGTGACTGAGAGATTTCAGTCTTGAGCTGAAGAGCCTGACAGTTGGTAGGATTGACTTCCAAGTCCATGTCATTCAGTTGAGTTGTAAACATTGGAGTACTATAATAAGAATAGGCTCTTAGGCCGTGGTGCCATGAAGCTTAAGTTAATTCATGGAGATCTTTAAAAAAAGATCCCTGCCTTCCAAAGTGTCTCTACATATGTTAACATGTTAGTAAACATATGTAGGGTTCTTTGCAGAGTTTCTTCTGGAGATGTTTTTCCACATTACCATTTCTACTGGGTACTCTGATCTGGATGTATTTATGTTTGATGAGGGGTGCACTAAGGGAGGCTCAGCCAATCTCATTGTACACATGTTGTACACTGACAACAAACATTGAATTGAATTGGAAGGAAGTATTGGGAAATCAACAGATTCAATGCTACTGAAGATTTTTAGCCCACTGTGTGCTCTTCATTCTAGTGTTATCAGGAGCTGTGCCTACCAGTGTGGTCATTGTAATAGTCTGCTCGGGGCAGGAGTGTCTCAGATGGCCGGTTTCCAAATTTCATCCCTCCAAAACATATCCATCAAAATATTGGTAGTATTTATGGAGCTGAATAGTTTTAAGACAGTAGGTTAGATACACATAGCCAACTTTCACATAAGGATTTACCAGCTGGGACCAGAGGTATTCAGCAGGTTCTGATCAATTCTGGAGAACCAGTAGCGGAAATTTTGAGTAGTTTGGAGAACCAATAAATACCATCTCTGACTGGCCCTGCCCCTATCTATTCTTTGTCTCCTAAGTCCCATCTAATCAGGAGGAAAGGGGGATTTTGCAGTAACCTTCACCTGGAGTGGGGAGGAAATGGAGATTTTACAGTATCCTTCCCCTGCCACACCCACCAAACCACGTCCACACAACCGGTAGTAATTTTTTTTGAATCCCACCACTGGTTGGCACCCCAGAATTGTGCACTAAATTACTGTATGGTGGACCAAAGGGGAGATAGGAACGTCCTCTTATTGCTTTCTCCAGTGGTGGGTTTCAAAAATTGTTCGAACCTACTCTGTGGGTGTGGCCTCCTTTGTGGGAGTGGCTTGCCGCCCATGTGACCGTATGGGAGTGGCTTGCCGCCCATGTGACCGGATATGAAGATACCGACGACACTTGTCAGAACCATCTTAAATTGCCTCACATGCAGCATTGGCATGCATAAGAATATGATGTAAACTTGTTTTTTAAAAGGCATCTTTGGTTTGTGTTAAAACAACTTCAACACACGCAATGTTCTGATGGCACCACAAACGCAGTAGTCATCCTTACCTTTCACAGAGGCACTGAGTTTCTATAAATATGAGCATGATAGTGTAGAATAATCATATCCAAGGACCAGTGGTGGGTTTCAAAAAATTTTGGAACCTCTTCTGTAGGTGTGGCCTGCTTTCCAGGTCCACTGGTGGAACCTCTTCTAACCAGTTCGGTAGATTTGACGAACCGGTTCTACCAAATAGGTGCAAACTGGTAGGAACCCACCTCTGGCTTTCTCCCATCCAAATAAATTACATCAGTACCAGTCACCTGCTGGGCTTTGTTCTAATGGAAGAGTTGAAATGGTCCCAAACACCTTCCTTCTTCTCCTTGCAAAAGTTTATTGTTGTTGCAGAGATGAAGGTATTGATGAGGATGAGGATGTGTTTGCTCTTCTATCTGTTGGAGCATCTAAATTAATGGAGCCAGCAAGACCAGTTCTCAGCCAGCAGCATAGAGATTTTTTTTTTAAAAGCAAAGCAGCAAAATTGATCATGGCAAAATGAGCAGAGAGGCATGACTTCGACTATGTATAACACCCTGAGAGAATATACGATCGATCATTTCCCTTCCCTGTTTTGCTCCGAAGAATACCTCATTTGTCATCTGCAAGGAGCTCAGTGGCTCCTTTCCAACAGTTTACAGCCTTAATGCGGCCATAAGTAAGTCACTCTTGGCATCCCAGCAGAGGAGATGCTGTCAAGAACTGCAGAAGGACCTCAACTCCCAAAGATCGGAAAGGGAGCCTGGGGAAGTGACACCTGCCTGTCCCCTGAGAGGATGTAAAAGGCCTTGTGGATTACAGGAGGAGCCTCACCAGTTCACAAAGGAGACAGAATTGTTTAACAGCTTTATCAAAAGTTCCTTTGGGGGGGGGGGCAAGGAAGTTAATGTGCCAGCTTTAAGGTGCTGAATTTCTTTAGTGTTCCTCACATACTTTGAAAGGTGGCTCTCTTAAAGCAAGCAATGTAAATTAATCCCATCTAATCCTTGATTTACGACCACAATTGAACGCAGAATTTTGGTCATGAATCATTGCCGTCCTAAATCAAGTCACCATAAATGTGAACTGGTTGCCAAGGGTCTGAAACGTGATCCCATGACCTTGGGGGTGGTGCGGCAGTTGTAACTGGGTCGTAAGTAACTTTCTTTTTGAGTCTGACATATCTTCGAACAGTTATTAAGTGACAGGTTGTAAGCGAATGCTGGCTGGGGAATTCTGGGAGTTGAAGTCCAGACATCTTCAAGTGGCCAAGGTTGAGAAACACTGATCTAGATAAAGGGGGAAGAACTTCTTTTTCTTATTGATGGGTCCAGGAGCGAGGGAAAGAGCGCCCTCTGTTGTTGGAAAAATTGGCAGCCGATCTGATGAGGATAAATCAGAAGTTGGAAGCAACTTCGCTTGGCCAATCTCTGTGGAATTTAGTTCTTGGACTCAGGATAGTTCCTTGGGGTTGCTTGGTGTGTGGTTTAGTTCAGTGTGTCTTGTAAACCTAGGCTAAAATTAATCATGGCTAGGTTACAAACTCTTTCCAGGATTAAGAGTAGGCGGGCAATGATGCCATTGTGGGGGCTGAAAAGCACAAATTGCTGACAAATAGCAACAACATTCCAAGCAAATTGACCTTGCCCATTTTCTACTCTCTGCCTCCCAAATTAGGTTTTCTCATATGCATTAAGAATTGCAGAAGAAACCCTATCCCAAGCTTTCGGGATTTGTGAGTTTAAACTGTCAAAAGCATGAAACCTGGCTCACTTGTTCTGGTACCCAAACCCTTGCATTCCTTCTCCAAAGTTAGAGAATGTGTCCTGTGGCAAGTTAGACATGGTGCAGCTGGTCTAGAATGTGACAGCATGGGGTGTGATGGCAATGTCACGGTATGTACACATGTCGCAGCTGCTTGGTAAGCTGCACTGGCTGCCAGGTGTCTTCCAGGTGTAATCAAGGTGCTGATTGCCACCTAAAGCCCTTCATGGCCATAATCTTGCTTACTTGAGGAAACTTCTGTCTCTGTATGTTTCCGTTCGTACATGAAGTCAGCTAAAGTGCCACATTCTGGGTCCTGTTAATTAAGCAGAGTCAGCTTGAAGTACGGGCCCAGTAGTCTGCCTTCTTGGTAATGACTCCCCAGAGATTCCTACAGCTCCCAAGTTTTGAATTTCTACAGACTTTTTTACTTGTTTTCCCAGGCTCTGGACTGTGGTTGAGCTTTTCTTTCTTCCTTTCTTTCTTTCTTTCTTTCTTTCTTTCTTTCTTTCTTTCTTTCTTTCTTTCTTTCTTTCTTTCTTTCTTTCTTTCTTCTTTCCTTTCTTTCTTTCTTTCTTTCTTTCTTTCTTCTTTCCTTTCTTTCTTTCTTTCTCTTTTCTCTTTCTTTCTTTCTTTCCTTCCTTCCTTCCTTTCTCTCTATCTTCTCTCTCTCTCTTTCTTTTTTCTCTTTCTTTCTTTTTTTCCTTCCTTTTCTTCCTCCTCTTCCTCCACCCTCTTCCTCGCCCCCTCAGCTCCCTCAGTTGCCTTCTATTTTCTTGGTGCAATTTGTTTTTTTTTCATCTACCAGTATAAGTTGTGAATCATTATGAATCTAAAGATTGAAGTGGTAAATAATAGTAAATAAACCTGGTTTGAAAATATCTTACTGGAGAGAATTGTAGGTTCAAGCTCTAAAACAAAGAGAAAAAGATACGGAAAGGATTTATTGCCTCACAGCCCAAGATATTTTGGATACTGTGATTCCTGGAGAGGAGAGGAGGGACATTCTCTATCATTGTTTTGAGGGGAAGAGGGTTGGGGAAAGTTAGTGGCTGCCCTCTTTTTCTTTTGGGCTTGGAAAATTTTGATCTGCAAAAGGTGAGAAGAAGGAGCAGGGAAGAAATATTTAACAGGCTGATTTATACTGAACTAGCCATATTATTACAAAACAGCACAATCATCCGTCAGAAATGCAGTGCTTCTAAAGAGTATAGATTGAAAGTGCAGCCGGCTGATCTTGCGATATGCTTACCCCTACTGAGCTGTACTCATCTTTCATGGTTTCCTGGCCTAAAGATGATGGTAACGGTGACTTTAGACTCAGAACTTTGAAAGATCAGTAATTTGAAAGGCAGCCGCTCCGACTGTCAGAAGCCGTCGGCTGCTATCGTTTTAATCCATTTTCACATCTTACATTTGGGTGTTCTGGTAAAGCCAATTTCAGAAATGCAGTCACGATCCAATTTCACTTGATGCCACTGGAGGCTTAGCTTTGCGTATTCAGTTGCTTCTCTCTAAGTAGTTTTTGGTTCTTGGGCATTTTATCTTTTATGTTTTCTACCTCATAATCTTGATTTGGTCATCTAATATCTGGAGAGGAACTTTCAAACACACACAAGGAAAACGGCCCAGGGAATCTGGGTGAGCCTCTGTGAATCAGATCTGATTTGATTTGAGATGTGGACTCAAGATTGAAATGGAGGGAGACCCCAGCTTTGCAATTCAGGGCAAAATGTCTCCATTTGAGATACTTAAGAGATGTTTTTTTGTTCATAGGTTATAATGGAAAAACACAAATCATTTGGAGCGGATTCGTTTTTTGGGGAAAGAGGATGAAAATAATAAGAAAGATAAACTCTTCAGACATTAATCCTGGCGGTTCTTATTCCAGATATCTTTTAAATTTTAACTGCAGTATCACTTGGAAATGTTAAACCAGGAATGAGAAAAAGACAGCTCAGCAGTCTCGACACTCCAACAAAAATTCTATAGAAAATCTATGCAGAAGCAATACAGAAAAGATTTTTTTAAAAAAGAAATTGACTCTTGAAGCTTTTAATTTCCACTTGCTTGCTTTTCCTTCTGGAGTGCCGAATTTGCTGTGAAACTAAAACAATACCAACCTTATGAGATAGGATAGCTTTTCTGCTTCTGATCGCTGAAGTTAAGAAAGGGAGAATAGTAAGAGGTTGACAAATCTGCCCCTTCTTTTTGGAACACCCTTTTATAACTGGCACAATTATGCTGTGGAGCCGATGAGTTGGGCACAATGGCAAAAACGTAGCTTTTTTAAAAAACTTACTTTTTTCAGTTATGCGATAGCATGACTTGTTGCCAACCATCAGTGAATCAGCAGAGGCCATGGCAGGAGCAAGCTGGAACAATGCAGTGCCATGGAGAATGGCATGAAGAAAGTGATGTTAGTCTTGGCTCCTTCTGTTTTCAAAAACACTGAACTGTTGGCACAGCACTTGATGCCCATCCATTCTTGGCCAAGAGAACTAAATCTGCTCTAATTGTTCAGAATGTTTAAATGTACAATGTAAATTGGCACTGAACCCAGTGGTGGGTTTCAAAAATTGTTGGAACCTACTCTGTGGGTGTGGCTTCCTTTGTGGGAGTGGCCTGCCACCCATGTGACCGGATGGGAGTGGCTTGCCGCCCATGTGACCGGATATGAAATTATGAATTAGTACTTAGGTCGGTCCAAGTAGCTATTCAGAAACTCTGGCATTGAAGCATGCAAGTCTTAAAGCTGTCAAGTTACAAGATCCTTGCCAGTGGTGGGTTTCAAAAAATTTTGGAACCTCTTCTGTAGGTGTGGCCTGCTTTCCGGGGCCACTGGTGGAACCTCTTCTAACCAGTTCGGTAGATTTGACGAAGCGGTTCTACCGAATAGGTGCGAACTGGTAGGAACCCATCTCTGACTGAACCTATACATAGAGTGCTGAGAGGTAGTATATTGAACTCCCATTTGCGATGGCAGGACCAGAAATCTAATGTTCTATTGGGACAAGAGAACTGAAAGTCCAGGCTGATGGTTGACCAGAGAAATAAGGATGGAGAATCAGGAAGTGAATGAAGCTCAGAGCAAAGTGAGCTTTGCCGCCACAAAGTAGCTCTGATAAACAGATAATTTAGTGAGCTGGTTAACTCCAATTCAGCATTCCAGTAGCTTGCAAGATTGGCACATTTTTAGAGATGTGCCCTGGAAACAGCACAGAAGCTATCCAATCGATGAAGTGCCTTGCAAGACTCAATTTGTTTTAAGGCATGAATCCGCTTCTGTGCGACAACTTGACTCAAGCTTCATCAAATCAGAGGGTGCCTTCAAAGCTTTGTGCAGGCCTACGTACATGTCAATTGTTGTTTCTACCTCTTGGTGTCAATTGAGTTTTTAATGGTGGAAAAAAATATATGAAATTTATACCATGGGATAGCTGGAAATTGGAGAGCTATTATATTGGTATTTTTATTTATTCCATCAGATGTCTACACCGCCTTTTCTCAAGGAGATCAAGGAGATAAATCAGAGGTGAGGGACCTGTGGTGTCGATATGGTTCAACCTCAGCTTGACGGAGCCCAGCTATCATGAACTGCAGTTATATTTCAGCGACAACTGGAAGTCTCTAGGATTCTAAGCATAATGAAACAGAATGAAAATAAGATAAGAGCTGTAAAATATTTTCAAAACCCCTGGTAGGATATGGATTTAAATCTCGGTTCCCAAAGGCTAAAGTCATTCTGAGAAAACTCAAGTAACCCTATGAGACAATCATATGACCAATAGGAACAAGGGTGGGCTTCAAAAATGTTGGCAAGGGGTTCACTGCCCAGTTGCTGGGTGGGCGTGGCCTAGTCAGCCTCCTGCACCATGGCGGGGGGCATTTTTCCCCTCCCAGGCTCTGGGGGCTTTCCTCGAGCCTTGGGAGGACGAAAACAGCCTCCTCAGGCTCCGGAGGCTCTATGGAGGCCAGAAACAGGCCTGTTTCCGGCCTTTCCAAACTTCCAATAAGCCTGTTTTTCGCACTTCCCAAGCCTCCACGCCAGTGGTGGGTTTCAATTTTTTTTAGAACCTCTTCTGTAGGTGTGGCCTACTTTGTGGGAGTGGCTTGCTGGCTATGTGACCGGGTGGGAGTGGCTTGGCAGTCATGTGACTGGATGGGCGTGGCCAACTTGTAAAATGTGGTGAAACTCACTTAACAATGCTCTTGCTTAGCAACCAAAATGTTGGCTCAGAAACTCTGGCATTTGAAGCATGCAAGTCTTAAAGCTGTCATGTTACAAGACCCTTGCACCCCTAACCCTTTAGGAAAAAAAACCCCAGGGGTGTTCAAACTTGACAGCTTTAAGACTTGTGGACTTTAACTCCCAGAATTCCTCCTCTTGTTCTTCATCTTGATGTGTGGGCGGGCAGGGGGAGGGAGTTGGAACCGGTTCTAAAAAGCACTGTAGATTTGTGGAAACTCTTCTATAGAAGAGGTTAGAACTGGCAAGAACCCACTCCTGCTCCACGTACACCCTGCACATACTTGCATCCATAACAAATGGGTTGTGTGGGGACTACTGGGAGGGGAGGAGTGGGGTCGGCAGGCCAGCCAGGAGTGGGTTTTTGGGGGTTCTCCGAACTGCACAGAATCTTAGCTAGAGGTTCTCCTGAACCCCCTCAAGCCCCCAGCAGCCCACCCCTGAATAGGAAGCTGCCAAAAAATTCTATCCTCTGAACTGCTGCAGGCCCTTATTTTCAGTTTCCAAACACAGTGGAAATAAAATGAATAAATTAATAAGACGTCTAATGCGCCCAAATAAATCCAACCTTGAGCAGTTATTTTGAGGGGGTTTTTGGGGGGGAGCAAACGCCTTGGCCGCAAACACATCATTGTTGTGTTACATTTAAAAGCAAGCTGCTATGGTGAAATGATAACATGACAGCATGTTTGCAACAAAGTGAGGGGCGGCAAGTGTTCTCACCCATGGGAAAACGTTGCATCCATAAGCTTTGCAAAACAATGGCTCTGTCTCTGGCTCTTCTTGACACCCTGGCATTGTGCCATAAATTTCCGCCTTATGGTCCATTGATACAGAATTTCTGTGCGTGGCCTATAAATTCCAGAGAGACCGCACATATCTGTGCTCCTTGTATTGCTACTGGTCTTTTCAGTAAGTGTTTGGTTTTATTTTTAACTATAGAAGTTAATTATAACTTGAACCAGAGACAGTCTGAGAATGGATTTTAGACATTTCTGGATCATTTTAGGAAAGATGTTAGTTTAACCCACTGAGCAAATACACAAACCACGGTCTGCTAAGGCTTTGTCTAGTTCTTGCTTACTATCATGTGAGAGTATAGCCAGGGAAGAAAGCATGGCTTGTTAGGGTAATAAACGATGAAATCATTATTTGTAGCTGATTAGGGTTAAAAAAAGTTCAGGTAGTCCTCAATTTAAAACAATTCAGTTAGTGACTGTTCAAAGGTGCAAAGCAGGGGTGGGTTTCTCACCCCGTTCCAACCGGTTCGGTTGGAACGGGGCCGGCGGCATCCTCATGCACGCGCACAGTGCACGCATGCATACTAGCACCTATGCGATGCGCTCCAGCTGCTCCTGGAGGATCGCACAGGCGCTGCATGCGTTCTGCGCATGCGTGGAAGCGCAGAACTCGTCAAAACCGGGTAAAAAACACGGACGGGTGGGTGGATCCTTTGGCGTTCCCAGAAGTTACTTACTTCCGGGTTTGCCGACCAACCGGTTCGCAGGGACCGCCACGAACCCCCTGAAACCCACCCCTGGTGCAAAGGCACTGAAAAAACTGATGTGTGACCATTTTTCACACTTACCACCATTGCAGCATCCCCGGGGTGGCATGATCAAAATCCAGGAACTTGGCAACTGATTCCTATTTATGACGGTTGCAATATTGGGGGGATCATGTGTTCCCCTTTTGCAAACTTCTGACAAGCAAAGTCAATAGGGAAGCCAGATTCACTTAACAACCATGTTACTCGCACAGGTACAGTATAGGTGGTACCTTGCTCAACAGTAGTAACTGTGAAAGGGATCTTGGGGTCCTAGCGGACAACTATTTGAATGCGAGCCAGCAGTGTGCAGCGGCTGCCAAAAAAGCCAACACAGTTCTAGGGATTGAATCAAGATCACGTGAAGTGTTAATATCACTTTATAATGCCTTCGTAAGGCCACACTTGGAATACTGCATTCAGTTTTGGTCACCAAGATGTAGAAAAGATATGGAGACTCTAGAAAGAGGAGCGGAGAAGAGCAACAAAGATCATTGGGGGACTGGAGAGTAAAACATATGAAGAATGGTTGCAGGAACTGGGTATGTCTAGTTTAATGAAAAGAAGGACTAGGGGAGACAGGATAGCAGTGTTCCAATATCTCAGGGGCTGACACGAAGAAGAGGGAGTCAAACTATTCTCCAAAGCACCTGAGGGTAGAACAAGAAGCAATGGGTGGAAACTAATCAAGGAGAAAAGCAACTTATAACTGAGGAGAAATTTCCTGACAGTTAGAACAATTAATCAGTGGAACAACTTGCCTCCAGAAGCTGTGAATGCTGCAATAATGGAAGTTTTTAAGAAGATGTTGGATAACATTTGTCTGAAGAGGTGTAGGGTTTCCTGCCTAAGCAGGGGGTTGGACTAGAAGACCTCCAAGGTCCCTTCCAACTCTGTTATTCTATCCTATCCTATCCTATTCTCTCCTATCCTATCTTATCCTAATCTATTCTATCTTAACAACCGCAGTGATTGTGGCAAGAAAGGATGTCAAATGAGGCAAAACTCATTTAACAAAAGTCTCACTTAGCAACAGAAATTTTGGGCTGAATTGTGGTCATAAATTGAGGACTTCCTGTATGGCTATTCATACTATCTTAATGGAGACAATTAGGCTTGTATTGTTTCTTTCCTGACTTATTAGGAAGTCAGGAATATTGTTCGGTGTTCCATCAAAGTTTCTAACAAGACCATAGAGCTATAAGGCAAAAGGATTTTTTTTAAAAAACTTAGGAAACCAAGAAACAAATCATACAGATGTTTATTTCCAACTTTCCAACAAAAAAATGGCTTAGCACACCAGTGGTGGGTTGCAGGCGGTACGCACAAGTGCAGGCGTACCGGAGCCTGCCTGGAATACCGGATACCGTTCCGGTACGGTGCTCCGGAGGGCCCACCCGCCCACCTGAGCTCCTTATCTGTCTTTTAAGCCTTTGGCATTTCTTGACACACGCATGGCGCGAATGGTTCCTGCGCGACGCTTCGCCGAGCAGCTGGAGTGTTGCGGAGGCTTGCGGAGGCATCGTAGGCAGGTACGACGCATGCATGCGGCGCGTGAGCTGCGCGTGTCTATGTGGGCGACGCCGGGCCCATTCCAACCGTACCAGTTAGCAATAGCAATAGCAGTTAGACTAATATACCGCTTCATAGGGCTTTCAGTTGGAATGGGATCCGGAATCCACCACTGTAGCACACCCACTGAACTTAGGTGGACCAATACGGTATTTTACTTGACATGAGAGTGCCTTATATTCTTCTATATAAATCATATATTTACTAGTTAGTTACCTTTCCACATTTGACTAAAAATATTGGCAAGCCCCAAATCACATTTGAAAAATTATCACCAATCTGTTTCTCTTGTTGACTTTTTGTTTTTCCTTTTAGAGGAATTATTTTTCTCCTTAAAGCAATTTTTTTAGGCAATTTGAAATCCAGAGGGATAAAACACGCTGCTTATCCTTTTTCAGATGTCCACGATCACATTCTGTAGATGTAGGTTTGCTCCGCTTCTTCATTCCTCCAGCTGCCAGTGAGGTGGTGAGAGGACCAGTTCAGGCTTCAGAGGTGACTCACAAAGGCTGGCAATAAATCATGAGTTTCTTTGCATCCCTATTTTTGGCCGCTTTGAGTGCACAGCCATGGTGAAAAATCCCAGGTGTTCCTGCTCTGAGCCAAGTGAATATTCAAGATTGCCCTGAAAGAAGGCATTGTGCTCATTAAAACAGTTTCTGGGAGAGAAACTAAGACAACTAGCGGCTGAACTTTCCTTCTTGCTCAAACTTTGGAAAGCACTGGAGATGTCCATATCTCGAGTTGCTAGGGAAGGAGACAGTGAGTAAGAGACAGGCAGAAGAATTGTGGATTGCAGGTATTGAATTGAATTGAATTTATTGAATTTCTATGCCGCCCTTTTCCCCAAGGGGACTCAGGGCGGCTCACAATCCAAGTCAAGGGGGCGGGTACAAATAAGGAATAAAAAAAGACGAACAGAACAATACACAATTTAAAAGCACACAACAACCATACCATTCGAGGGGGGACAAAAGCTCATTAGCCCTAGGCCTGTCGGAACAGCCAGGTTTTAAGGTAGTCTTCAACTTACAGCAGTTCACTTACTCAGTGGTGGGTTCCTTTCCCCGTCGCTACCAGAACGCTGCTCACGGGGCTGGGCGTCCTGTTCGTGCATGTGCACTGCCGAGGTGGCGCAGTGGTTAGGGTGCAGTAGTGCAGGCCACTTCAGCTGACTGTTATCTGCAGTTCAGCGGTTCTAATCTCACCGGCTCAAGGTTGACTCAGCCTTCCATCCTTCTGAGGTGGGTGAAATGAGGACCCAGACTGTGGGGGCGATATGCTAAATGAACGACTAAACCAGCCACCGTACCAGTACACTTTCAGCTGCTCCTGGGTACTACCAGTACAGCCCAGATCTACCAGTACAGCCCATATCTCTAGGCTGGAATACTGCAATGTGCTCTACATGGGGCTGCCCTTGAAGAGCATCCGGCGACTTCAGCTAGTCCAGAATGCGGCCGCGCGAGTGATCGTGGGCGCACCACGGTTCACCCACATAACACCGATCCTCCGTGAGCTGCGCTGGCTACCTGTTGATCTCCGGGTGCGCTTCAGGGTGCTACTTACCATTCACAAAGCCCTCCATGGTAGTGGATCTGACTATCTGAGAGACCGCCTTCTGCCAATTGCCTCCCTTCGTCCCATCAGATCGCATAGAGTAGGCCTCCTCCGAATTCCATCCGCCAGTCAGTGCCGACTGGCGACTACGCGGAGGAGAGCCTTCTCAGTTGCAGCTCCGACGCTTTGGAACGATCTCCCCGTGGAGATTCGTACCCTCACCACCGTCCAGACCTTCCGCACAGCCCTCAAGATCTGGCTATCCCGTCAGGCCTGGGGATAAGATCCGAACCTCGCCCCACCCGAATGCTGAATGAATGTTGTGTTTTATCGGTTTATTTTTTTTATTCACATTTTGTTTTCTTTCTTGTGTTTTGTCCTGCACTCCCTTCCCATTGATTGTAAGCCGCCCTGAGTCCCCTCAGGGAAAAGGGCAGCCTATAAATGTCAATAAAACTACAAACTACAAAACTACAGATCCCACCACTGTACTTACTGACTGTTTAAAGCTACACCTGCAAAGAGTGACTGATGACTATTTTTCATACTTATGAAACGCATCCCCGTGGTCATATTATTAACATTCGGATGCTTGACTCACATTTATGACCGTTGCCGTGTCCCGGGATCATGTGATCCTCTTTTGTGATCTTCTGACAAAGCAAAGTCAATGGGGAAACAGATTCACTGAACAACCTGCGTTACTAACTTAACAACTGCAGTGACAAACGTGGCAAGAAAAGTTGTAAAATGGGGCAAAACTCATTTAGCAATAGCAATAGCAGTTAGACTTATATACCGCTTCATAGGGCTTTCAGCCTTCTCTAAGCGGTTTACAGAGTCAGCATATCACCCCCAACAACAATCTGGGTCCTCATTTTACCCACCTCGGAAGGATGGAAGCCTGAGTCAACCCTGAGCCGGTGAGATTTGAACCGCTGAACTGCAGATAACAGTCAGCTGAAGTGGCCTGCAGTACTGCACCCTAACCACTGCGCCACCTCGGCTCTATCATTTCACAAATTTCTCACTTAGCAACTACCTGTATTTGGAGGATCCGCTGGAAACACCTTCTCCAAACTTTTGCTGTTCCAGCCAACCTTTTATGATTACACCCTGTGTACTGCAATCGTGATCACAGACACAGACTAATTGTTTAAATTCAAGCCACTGGTTGCTAAAAGGAAAAATGAAAGGTTTAATAGCAATAGCATTTAGATTTATATACCGCTTCACAGTGCTTTTACAGCCCTCTCTAAGCGGTTTACAGATTCAGCCTATTGTCCCCAACAATCTGGGTTCTCATTTGACCCACCTCGGAAGGATGGAAGGCTGAGTCAACCTTGAGCCTGGTGCAGAGGTGGATTGCTCCCGGTTCAGCCCGGATCAAGCGTACTGGTAGTAGCGCCGGTGGGAGGCTCCATCCGCCCACCTGGATGTTTGTGCACATGCGCAGAAGCAGTATGTAGGAGCACACCCAAACCTCTCTATATTGTTCTTTATTGTCATGGGGAGTTGACTGTATCTGGCTAAAACTTCCTCCTTCCCTCCATCAAAATGCAGGTGACTCTTTCTTTTAATTGAAAATTTAAAAAGCTTTACAAATATTTACCTCCCCTCCCCCACCCTCCCCACCCTCATCCATCTCCCCCCCCCAACCTCCCCCCCTGACTTCCCAGAGCAAATACAGGGTATAAATCTTTAACAATCATATTCTAAAGTAAACTAAAAGAAACTTTATCATCATCTTTCATTTGTGCTTTAACTCCTCTTTCGTTGAGCTAACTCTAAACAAATTATGTCATTCCTTGCTTTTTCAATCGTAGGCTATCTGGAATTTCTTAGTCCCATATTTATTTTGAATATAATCAATCTATCTTCTCCACTCCAGTTTATATTTCTCGTCTGAATGATCCTTAAGATATGCTGATATTTTAGCCATCTCTTCTAAGTTTGTTACTTTTAATGTCCATTCTTGAATAGTAGGCAAAATCTTCCTTCTTCCAGTATTGCGCCACCAACAGTCTTGCTGCCGTTGTTAGGTTCAAAATCAAATTAGTCTCTATAACAATACAATCAGTAGTTATACCTAACAAGAATAACTGAGGGGTAAACTTTATCCTCTTTTTAAAGATATTTTGCATAATCCACCATATTTTTATCCAGAATGCTTTAACCTTTGTACAAGTCCACCATATATGAAGGAGCTGAGGTGGCGCAGTGGTTAGGGTGCAGTACTGCAGGCCACTTCAGCTGACTGTTATCTGCAGTTCAGTGGTTCAAATCTCACCGGCTCAAGGTTGACTCAGCCTTCCATCCTTCCGAGGTGGGTGAAATGAGGACCCAGACTGGGGGGGGGGGGGGGGGCGGCGATATGCTGACTCAATTTGCTAAAAATCTGTAAACCGCTTAGAGAGGGCTGAAAGCCCTATGAAGCGGTATATAAGGCCAATAAACAAACAAACAAACAAACAAACAAACAAATGTGGTAATATGTAGCATCAACACAATCACATCTCCAACATTTAGGTTGTAAATTCGGATACATGCAAGGTGACTCTCAAACTGCCAGTTCGTCGTAAGTGACGGAGGAAATGTCCTATAGGCGTTAATACTTAAAGAGTCCCATTGCTACAAGTAAGTAGTTTAAACAGTTGTGTGGAAATAAACAATTGGATCTCCTTTGAAGATTCCTTCCCTTGTGTGGGTTTTACATAAAGAGGATTCTCCTGCTCCCAAGCACAATGCAACCAAATGAAGGAGCTGAAATAGACATTCTGGGAGCTGTTTTTCAAAATAACGCTTTCAATATCTCTTCTTGCAACGGGGAGTTGAAAGAAATGTCCTTCTGGGTTCGGCTCCAAGTGGGGAAAAAGACACTGGAGACATGGCGGCTGCTTGGAAAGATGGTTTATTGTTGGACAGGGCCACATGGCTTGAGCCCTGAACAGAAAAGGTGATCACATGCTTCAATGTTGGTGGAGAAGAAGAGAGAAGGGCTGAAGGAGGGGCTTGCTAGGCTTTTTATACCCTGTTTAGTCCCACCTCTCTGTTTCCTGTTCCTGTGTAAGAAATGTATTCTGATTGGTTGTCGGACTCCCATGGTGCCATGCAGGGGGCTACTCTCTAGGCTGTGTTTTTGAATCCAAGTGTGGATGAGCTCTCAGATGCCATGTGCTCAGCTGAGTAAAGTTCCAATATTATCATGCCTTTCTGTAGCTGCTGTTGAAGTCTTTATTATGTAAAGTGGGCTAGCCTGGCTAATCTTAATGGGCCTATTGACAACGTGGGGGTGGGCAGGAAGCTACAGGCAACTATTCTGTCTTTTAAAACATGCTTCTTTTCACATCCAGAGAAACATTCTGCCTTTTCAATATTTCCTAGGGTATTTCATTTTTTCTGGGAGAGGGCTGGGTGATAACTTCCCACAGGGGGAAGGGATTGCACTGCATTTCAGAAGGCTGCATTTGTGCTGCATGATAGTCAAGGGCTTGTGTGTTGCCTGCCTACTTTCTCATTTTATTGCCTTCATTGGCTAAACACGCTTTAGTAATGAATGTTAACAGACACAATTAATACCGGGCCAACAATGTGCACATGTGCGGCTCTGCTTACTTTTCCAAAGCCAATGTTTATGTTTTGCTGGCAATAGTGCGCTCTTCTGCTAAACATGGATAGCCTTAAGTTGTGTAATATATTTCATTCTGAGCACTCTCTAATGATTCTGCAGTTAAACAATGAAAATGAATACTTCTAATAGGCAAACACTTACTTTTAAATGCATCACCATGGGGAGCTTCTGAGTTTCTCCTATATGGGTTTTGGTATAACTTTTAAAATAAAAAAATATATATGATTTTTATGGTCAGACAAAATTGTACCATGCAGACTAGAACATTAATTCTAAAATGTCTCTTTGTTATCTGAAAAGTGATTGAAACACGCATGGAAGATTTTCATTTTCATGGAGGAGAAATTATTATTATTATTATTATTATTATTATTATTATTATTATTATTATTATTATTATTATTATTATTGTTGTATCACAGCGGCCAGTTGTTTCGCCGGATTTGGCATTGGTTACTAGTCGGGCCCCACCCAGGGGCCTAGGACGTCGTAACGTATTTTCGTAATATGCGTGCAGATCCAAGCAGTGCAGCTTTTTGCATTTGACTGATGGTGATTTTGTCAATTTTTAACTGTTTTAAATGTAATTCCAGTGCTTTTGGAATAGCACCCAGTGTGCCAATTACCACTGGAATTACCACTGCTGGTTTGTGCCATAGTCGTTGAATTTCGATTTTTAAGTCCTGGTATCTTGCGATTTTTTCATGTTCCTTCTCGGCGACCCTGCTATCACCTGGTATTGCGATGTCTATGATTGTGACCTTATTTTTCTCAACCAGTGTGATGTCTGGTGTATTATGCGCCAGTATTTTGTCGGTTTGTATACGGAAATCCCACAAGATCTTGACCATCTGATTTTCGGTGACTTTTTCAGGCTGATGTTCCCACCAGTTTGTTGCTGTTTTAATATTATAATTTTTGCACAAATTCCAATGGATCATTTGTGCTACTGAATTGTGCCGCAATTTATAATCAGTCTGCACAATTTTTTTACAGCAGCTGAGTATGTGATCAACAGTTTCATCAGCTTCTTTGCAAAGTCTGCATTTGGCATCATCAGAGGATTTTTCGATTTTGGCCTTAATAGCATTTGTGCGGATAGCTTGTTCTTGCGCAGCCAGGATTAGTGACTCTGTTTCTTTCTTTAATGTACCTGTTTTTAACCATAACCAAGTTTGTTCACTGTCCACTTTATCTTTTATTTTTTCCAGAAATTGACCATGCAGTGCTTTGTTCTGCCAACTCTCCATTCTTGATTTTATCACATCTTTTCTGTATTCTTGTTTTGTCTGTTGGGCCTTCAGTAGATTTTTGTTCTTTACTTCGATTAATAGATGTTCTTGAGTGTCTTTTAAATAATCAGCCAGTGCATGTTTTTCTTCTTCAACTGTTTGCTTCACTTGTAATAATCCTCTGCCACCTGATTTTCGGGGTAGGAATAGTCTATCAGTATCACCACGTGGATGTAAACTGTAGTGCATTGTCATTAGTTTCCTGGTTTTTCGGTCCAAAAGGTCCAAATCAGCTTGTGTCCAGTTAACTATGCCAGCGGTGTATCTTATAACTGGTATTGCCCAGGTATTTATGGCCTTGATTGTATTTCCACCATTCAATTTAGATTTCAAAATTTTCCTAACTCTGTTGGTGTACTCTCGCCTGACAATAGTTTTTACTTCTCCATGCTTGATGTTATCCAACTGCAGAATGCCTAAGTATTTGTAGGCTTCATTTTCTTTGCATTTAATTAGTTGGCCATTGGGCATTTCAATTCCCTCAGATGCAGTGATTTTGCCCCTTTTTATGGATACAGTGGCGCATTTTTCCATGCCAAACTGCATTGAAATATCGGTGCTGAATACTCGGACTGTATTTGTCAATGATTGGATTTCTATTTCTGACTTTCCATAGAGTTTCAAATCATCCATATATAGTAAATGCGAAATTTTTTCAGCTTTTTTGGCTGTTTGGTAGCCTAATTTCATTTTTTTTAAGATTACTGATAGTGGGATCATTGCGATGATGAAGAGAAGAGGTGAAAGTGAATCACCCTGGAAAATTCCTCGCTTGATATTAACCATTCCGTAGCTCTCATTCCCTACTGCCAACTCAGTTCTCCATTGTTTCATTGCTTTTTCAGTAAAGGATGTAATATTTTTGCTAATGCCAGTTGTTTCTAAGCATTTTATGATCCAACTATGTGGCAGTGAGTCAAATTATTATTATTATTATTATTATACAATTGTATCACAGCGGCCAGTTGTTTCGCCGGATTTGGCATTGATTACTATTATTATTACCATTATTATTATTATTATTATTATTATTATTATTATTATTATTATTATTATTATACAATTGTATCACAGCGGCCAGTTGTTTCGCCGGATTTGGCATTGGTTACTAGTCGGGCCCCACCCAGGGGCCTAGGACGTCGTAACGTATTTTCGTAATATGCGTGCAGATCCAAGCAGTGCGGCTTTTTGCATTTGACTGATGGTGATTTTGTCAATTTTTAACTGTTTTAAATGTAATTCCAGTGCTTTTGGAATAGCACCCAGTGTGCCAATTACCACTGGAATTACCACTGCTGGTTTGTGCCATAGTCGTTGAATTTCAATTTTTAAGTCCTGGTATCTTGCGATTTTTTCATGTTCCTTCTCGGCGACCCTGCTATCACCTGGTATTGCGATGTCTATGATTGTGACCTTATTTTTCTCTACCAGTGTGATGTCTGGTGTATTATGCGCCAGTATTTTGTCGGTTTGTATACGGAAATCCCACAAGATCTTGACCATCTGATTTTCTGTGACTTTGTCAGGCTGATGTTCCCACCAGTTTGTTGCTGTTTTAATATTATAATTTTTGCACAAATTCCAATGGATCATTTGTGCTACTGAATTGTGCCGCAATTTATAATCAGTCTGCGCGATTTTTTTACAGCAGCTGAGTATGTGATCAACAGTTTCATCAGCTTCTTTGCAAAGTCTGCATTTGGCATCATCAGAGGATTTTTCGATTTTGGCCTTAATGGCATTTGTGCGGATAGCTTGTTCTTGCGCAGCCAGGATTAGTGACTCTGTTTCTTTCTTTAATGTACCTGTTTTTAACCATAACCAAGTTTGTTCACTGTCCACTTTATCTTTTATTTTTTTCCAGAAATTGACCATACAGTGCTTTGTTCTGCCAACTCTCCATTCTTGATTTTATCACATCTTTTCTGTATTCTTGTTTTGTCTGTTGGGCCTTCAGTAGATTTTTGTTCTTTACTTCGATTAATAGATGTTCTTGACTTTCTTTTAAATAATCAGCCAGTGCATGTTTTTCTTCTTCAACTGTTTGCTTCACTTGTAATAATCCTCTGCCACCTGATTTTCGGGGCAGATACAGTCTATCAGTATCACCACGTGGATGTAAACTGTAGTGCATTGTCATTAGTTTCCTGGTTTTTCGGTCCAAAAGGTCCAAATCAGCTTGTGTCCAGTTAATTATGCCAGCTGTGTATCTTATAACTGGTATTGCCCAGGTATTTATGGCCTTGATTGTATTTCCACCATTCAATTTAGATTTCAAAATTTTCCTAACTCTGTTGGTGTACTCTCGCCTGACAATAGTTTTTACTTCTCCATGCTTGATGTTATCCAACTGCAGAATGCCTAAGTATTTGTAGGCTTCATTTTCTTTGCATTTAATTAGTTGGCCATTGGGCATTTCAATTCCCTCAGATGCAGTGATTTTGCCCCTTTTTATGGATACAGTGGCGCATTTTTCCATGCCAAACTGCATTGAAATATCGGTGCTGAATACTCGGACTGTATTTGTCAATGATTGGATTTCTATTTCTGATTTTCCATAGAGTTTCAAATCATCCATATATAGTAAATGCGAAATTTTTTCAGCTTTTTTGGCTGTTTGGTAGCCTAATTTCATTTTTTTTAAGATTACTGATAGTGGGATCATTGCGATGATGAAGAGAAGAGGTGAAAGTGAATCACCCTGGAAAATTCCTCGCTTGATATTAACCATTCCGTAGCTCTCATTCCCTACTGCCAACTCAGTTCTCCATTGTTTCATTGCCTTTTCAGTAAAGGATGTAATATTTTTGCTAATGCCAGTTGTTTCTAAGCATTTTATGATCCAACTATGTGGCAGTGAGTCAAATGCCTTTTTGTAATCAATCCAGACCATATTCAAGTTCGTTTTTCTGTTCTTACAATTTTCTAATATCATTTTATCAATTAGAAGCTGATCTTTTGTGCCCCTGCTCCTTCTTTTGTTGCCTTTTTGCTCTACTGGCAAGATGTTGTTTGTTTCCAAATAATCCATCATGTTATCTGCAATAATGCCTGTGAGTAATTTGAAGGTTGTTGGCAAGCATGTTATTGGTCTATAGTTTTCAGGTGTTGTTCCTTTAGTTGGATCTTTCTGAATCAAGTATGTTTTTCCAGTTGTCAACCATTCATCAATTTGGCCCTTTTGTAAAATTTCATTCAGTTGCCTGGCCAATATTGCATGTAAACTGGTCAGATATTTGAGCCAGAAACCATGTAATTGGTCCTTTCCAGGTGATGTCCAATTCTTTACCTTTTTAACTCGATTTTTGATCATCTCAGTTGTTATTTCTAATACTTGCATTTGTTTGTTGCCAATGCTTTTCTCAAAGTCATGTATCCACTTTGCTTCCTTGTTGTAGTCCTTTGCATTTTCCCACAATTCTTTCCAGAATTCAACTGTGGCCTGCTTTTCTGGTTTTTCACTTTTGGTGTCACCATTCACATTAAGACTTTGATAAAAACGCCGTTGGTCTGATCGAAATTGCTGATTTTGTTTATATTGGATGATTCGTGCCTCATATCTTTCAATTTTTCTAGCTGTTGCTGTTATCTGCTGTTTTACAATCTCTACAGCTTCATTGATGTTTCTTGTATCCAATCTATATCTTCTGATTAGCCGATCTATGATTTTGTTGTTTTTAAGCCGTTGCTCATGCATGTTCTTTAAGTTACTAGCATCTGCTCTTAATTTTTTGATTTTTTGTTCTAATCGGATTTTCCACTTTGGCTTTGATGCTTTTTCTGTTGTGTGACTAGGTACTTTGATTTTAATGCCTAGTTCATTAGTGACTATTACAGCTGTGCTGTACATTAACTGGTTTGTTTCCAAGATGGATCCCGGTTCAATTGTTGAAAACACTGCATTAACCATTTTCATGATAGGGGCCAAAATTTTCTTAGGCACAGTTTTTAGTGATGGTAAACGTTGCCTTTCCTCATTAAGCAGAAAATGCTCCATGATCTTATCCTTCAATTCTTTTTGTTTTTGAGTTAGTTCATCAGTTGGTTCAGTGATAACTGGTTCTAGTGGTGGTGATGTTATTTCCTCCCTGAGAGCTTCTTCTGGGAGTTCTACTATAGTGTCTTTAGTTGTGTCTTGAATATCAGTTATTTCCGCTTGTGATATTGTTTTTTGGGTTTTGCAATTTGCCTGAATTTCCTCATGTTCAACTTCACTAAACACTTTATTCCGTATAATAAATCGCCTTTGATCTGCTAGTCGTTGTTCACTAACATTTGAATCTGGATATTGTTGTTTCCATAATTCATACATTCGCTTTAAATATCCTCTTTTTTCTGGCTCTGAGTTGTAGTAACAGGCCATTATGGCACGGTTTTCATCTGCACTATATTTTTGTCGTTTTGTTGGCTGGTCCACTTGTAGCCCACTTGTCGACGGATGTCCAGGGACCCCAACATCCGCCGCGGCCCTTGTTAACCCGCGCGACGACCGATGCGGTATGGAATTCTTATTCATTTTTTTCACCATATTGTATGGGTTGGCAGGGGTTTTTTTACGGGACCAGATGCCAACCTGATCCCAACCTTCCTCCTTTCTCATCCGGGCTTGGGACCGGCAACGGCGGAGTTATTATTATTATTATTATTATTATTATTATTATTATTATACAATTGTATCACAGCGGCCAGTTGTTTCGCCGGATTTGGCATTGGTTACTAGTCGGGCCCCACCCAGGGGCCTAGGACGTCATAACGTATTTTCGTAATATGCGTGCAGATCCAAGCAGTGCGGCTTTTTGCATTTGACTGATGGTGATTTTGTCAATTTTTAACTGTTTTAAATGTAGTTCCAGTGCTTTTGGAATAGCACCCAGTGTGCCAATTACCACTGGAATTACCACTGCTGGTTTGTGCCATAGTCGTTGATTTTTTTACAGCAGCTGAGTATGTGATCAACAGTTTCATCAGCTTCTTTGCAAAGTCTGCATTTGGCATCATCAGAGGATTTTTCTATTTTGGCCTTAATGGCATTTGTGCGGATAGCTTGTTCTTGCGCAGCCAGGATTAGTGACTCTGTTTCTTTCTTTAATGTACCTGTTGTTAACCATAACCAAGTTTGTTCACTGTCCACTTTATCTTTTATTTTTTCCAGAAATTGGCCATGCAGTGCTTTGTTCTGCCAACTCTCCATTCTTGATTTTATCACATCTTTTCTGTATTCTTGTTTTGTCTGTTGGGCCTTCAGTAGATTATTATTATTATTATTATTATTATTATTATTATTATTATTATTATTATTATTATTATTATTATTATTATTATGTATTATTATTATTATTATTATTATTATTATTATTATTATTATTATTATTATTATTATTATTATTATTATTATTATTATACAATTGTATCACAGCGGCCAGTTGTTTCGCCGGATTTGGCATTGGTTACTAGTCGGGCCCCACCCAGGGGCCTAGGACGTCGTAACGTATTTTCGTAATATGCGTGCAGATCCAAGCAGTGCGGCTTTTTGCATTTGACTGATGGTGATTTTGTCAATTTTTAACTGTTTTAAATGTAATTCCAGTGCTTTTGGAATAGCACCCAGTGTGCCAATTGCCACTGGAATTACCACTGCTGGTTTGTGCCATAGTCGTTGAATTTCGATTTTTAAGTCCTGGTATCTTGCGATTTTTTCATGTTCCTTCTCGGCGACCCTGCTATCACCTGGTATTGCGATGTCTATGATTGTGACCTTATTTTTCTCAACCAGTGTGATGTCTGGTGTATTATGTGCCAGTATTTTGTCGGTTTGTATACGGAAATCCCACAAGATCTTGACCATCTGATTTTCGGTGACTTTTTCAGGCTGATGTTCCCACCAGTTTTTTGCTGTTTTGATATTATAATTTTTGCACAAATTCCAATGGATCATTTGTGCTACTGAATTGTGCCGCAATTTATAATCAGTCTGCGCGATTTTTTTACAGCAGCTGAGTATGTGATCAACAGTTTCATCAGCTTCTTTGCAAAGTCTGCATTTGGCATCATCAGAGGATTTTTCGATTTTGGCCTTAATGGCATTTGTGCGGATAGCTTGTTCTTGCGCAGCCAGGATTAGTGACTCTGTTTCTTTCTTTAATGTACCTGTTGTTAACCATAACCAAGTTTGTTCACTGTCCACTTTATCTTTTATTTTTTCCAGAAATTGGCCATGCAGTGCTTTGTTCTGCCAACTCTCCATTCTTGATTTTATCACATCTTTTCTGTATTCTTGTTTTGTCTGTTGGGCCTTCAGTAGATTTTTGTTCTTTACTTCGATTAATAGATGTTCTTGATTTTCTTTTAAATAATCAGCCAGTCCATGTTTTTCTTCTTCAATTATTATTATTATTATTATGACTCAGGGTGGCTTACAATAAAAAGGGAAGGGGAATATAAAAATAAAATAAAACAACAGTTTAAAATTACAGCAACATTCATAACTTAAAGTGGGGCTGGATAATTCAACAGCCCCAGGCCTGCCGGAACAGCCAGATCTTGGTTGCTTTACGGAAGGCCGGAAGGGTAGTAAGGGTCCGGATCTCAGTGGGGAGATCGTTCCAGAGGGCCGGAGCTGCAACAGAGAAGGCCCTTCCCCAGCCGACATTGGCCAGCAGATGGAATCCGGAGGAGGCCTAGTCTGTGCGATCTAATTGGTCTTTGGGAGGTAATTGGTAGGAGGCGGTCTCTCAGGTAGCCAGGTCCGATGCCATGTAGGGCTTTAAAAGTAATGACTAGCACCTTGAAGCGTGTCTGGAGACAGTCTCCTGCTACACACCTCCCAACGTCCGATAAGAACTCACAGGCTAGGCCTCCTCCGGGTGCCGTCGACCGGACAATGTCGACTGGCGACCACTCGGGGGAGAGCCTTCTCTGTAGCTGCTCCGGCTCTGTGGAACGAGCTACCAGCAGAGATCTGGACCCTTCCCACCCTCGTGGCCTTCCAAAAAGCCACCAAAACCTGGCTGTTCTGACAGGCCTGGGGTTGCTGATTTTCGAATCAGGTTTAACCCCAATTAAACCGAATGTATGTTGTGTTTTTAAAAATTGTTTGTATTGTTTGTATTTTCTCCCTGTGTGTATTTTATTTCATTTCGTATTTGTAAGCCGCCCGGAGTCCCCCGGGCGGCATATAAACCCATTAAATTGCGAATTGCGAATTGCGAATTTTGCAATTTTCTGATGGTCTTAGGTGACCCTTGTGAAAGGATCATTTGACCCTGAAAGGGGTCGTGATCCAAAGGTTGAGAACCGCTGATCTAGACAGTTCGTGAGGACTCATAATTACAGACCAAGTCCATCCCCTAAATTGTGGAGTTGTTGGCGGAAACCAATATTCTTTTGAAGGTGCAATCCACTGATCAAAATAACACACCTGTATGCTTTAAATCACAATTTCTAAGACCTTTTAATACAGCCAGGAGAGGAATCCTAACAAATGGGGATATGATTCCATGTTTCTGGAAGTAAACAAATGATCACACAATTGAACATTTTAGTTTTTGACTAATACTTCAAATTCCCTTCCCCCCACCTCCCATCCTCTTCTCTCCTTGTCCTGGCAAGATTCCGGTTTATTTTAGTATGTTTGTTTTTTATACTATCATCTGATTCTGAACTGCTTTGCAGAAGCAGCTAATTTGTGCTGAAGGGATTCTGGGACGTTAGGCAAATAAATAAATAAATAGAGGCAAATAAATAGAGCCTAATTTGTGCTGAAGGGATTCTGGGACTTTAGGAAAATAAATAAATAGAGGCAAATAAGTGTAAATAGAGGAAGGGTGCTCTTTCTTGAACAATAAAATATGGTAACTTTTAAAAAAAAAACATTTCTCTCTACCGCTATAGAAATTTAAATTTCTCAGAGTGAGCACAGTGAGAGAATTTTGGAAGATTTATATATGCAGGAATAGAAGAAATGTTATTATCTCAGATGTTAAGCACTGTTTTTCCTAAACTAGTATACCCTCCACAGATGTCTTGAATTACATTTTTCATAACCCCCCCCCCACCAGCATGCTGCAGTGATGAGCAGTGTTGCAGTTCATCATGTGTGGAAAACTTTGACTTCCACACATGATAAACTATGAAATGATCAATTAAACCATCATAGTTGCCTCCTTGTCAGTGTAATAATTCTGACAATTAACACAGATAGTCCTCTGTTCTGACCCCCTCTTCCGTGCAGTAATGAATGCCAAGACAAGCTTAACTGGAATGTACTTTAATAGCAAGACACCAAAACCTTATTTATTTTATTTTTATTGCTTGAATAAAATGAAAATAAATGAAAATAAATATTTTTTTTTATATTTACTGCTTGAAAGCCAAGCAGAACAAACAGATAAGGACCTTGGCAGCAACTCAGAAAAACTCAGGCAGCAATAAACACAGATAAGGCTTGGCAGCAATCCAGCCTGCCAAGCTCACAGTACTGTCCTCCGACATTCAATCTTACGTTGACTTCTGCAAAGAGGGCTGTGTGCACAAGTAGCTTTTTATAGTTTGGAAAGGAGCCTAATGACCACCAGCTGATTACAATCACCTCCTGTAATTGCATAATTGTTCCTGACGCCTAGTAGCTCTTCGATGGCGTGCATCCAGGAACAACTCACTACTGGCCTCCGGCTCACTCTCCCTTGTCTCCTCCCCACTGGTCCAAGGCTCAGGTGCCTCCTGGTGGCCAACCAGCCTCTCTGCGCCCTGCTCAGAGTCGGAACCCTGTCCAGGGTCCTCCACCTCCTCCAGAGCCGACTCAGAGAGCCCCTCGCTGTTGGAGTCTGGTGGCAGCTCCAACGGCACCTGCTGGGCCACAACAATCCTCGACCTACAAGCCTTTGTTTAGCGACTATTCGAATTACAATGGCACACTACAAAATGACTTACAATGGATCCTCACACATATGACTGTAGTATCATTTCCATGGCCAAGTAATCAGAATCTGGGCGTTTGGCAACCAGCATGTATTTATGATGGTTGCAGCATCCTAGGGTCACATGACTGCCATTTTCTACCTTCCCAGCCAACTTCCAACAAGCAAAGTCAGTGGGGGGGGGGGTGTTGTCTTAAGGACCATGTGATTCGCTTAACAACTTCCTTGATTCCCCGAACAAAAGTGACAAAAAGGTCGTAAAATTGGGAACAACTCTTAATTTAACCTTGCTTAGCGACAGAACTTCTGCTCCAAATTGTTATTGTAAGGCAATCATCTCCTTTTAATGACCCTATAACCCAGGGATGGTGAACCTTTTCGGCACCGACTGCCAAAAAGGTCGTGTGGAAACGTTGCACGCCCGTGTGTGCGCTTGTCAGGGCGATACTCCAGAAAAAGCTGAACTTCCAGGTTCTAGCACACATGGTCACCCGACAATCAACTGGCTGGCACGCATGCACAGGCCAGTTTTCAGCAGTGCCGCACGCACAAAGGGATGCACTCCAGAAAAGCTGAACATACAGGTTCTGGCGCGCATACACACCCGACAATCAGCTGAACACTGAACACACATGATTTTTGGCACTGCCGCGCACAAAGGACTCCGATCGCCGCACAAGCATGCATGCCAGAAACCCTAAAGACAAACAGGCAAGGCTGCGTGTGCCAGGTGACACGGCTTCACGTGCCAGTTTGGCCACATGTGCCATAGCTTCATCCTCACAGCTATAATCCCTTGGGCAACTGAATGGAGATGAGTGTTTACTGGCCAGATGCCTTTTCTGTTGCCAATGCAGAGTTTCATTCAGCAGCTATATTCTCATTGTGCCCAGAGAGAAATATCTGGCTCTACCTGGGATCGAACTCACCCCTTCCTGATTGTGAGGCAAGAACTCCACCTCTAGGCCACCGCACCACACTGTTGTTGTAAGTCAATGACTACCTGCAAATGGAATGATATTACAGCATACAGAATATGTTTTAAAAAGTTTCTTCAGGCAGGAATAGACTCATATCCAACCTATATCTTGGTCTTTGCAACTTCAGTGCTCCATCCTCACTCATCCATGGAGCCTTTCACATGGAGCATATTTGGAGTTCATGAAGCACTATCTAAAAAAAAAATGGCTGCCACCAGGAAGCCTGTCTGTTCATTAAAGGTGAGCTGAGGTAGCCAGGGATAATTACAGAATTCTTCTCCTGCCTTCCCAAATAGTTCTTTTGATCATTTCTTCCAAGTGTTTTCTCCTGAAAGCAGCTTTGTGTTTTGGCTTCTCTGATGAAGGCAGAATGCAATTCTCTCTTGAAGAAGCCTTTTAAGACTTGTCCCTGATGAGAAAACTCTTGTTCTGACAGAAGTTTGGGGAGACTTCGTGATTGTTGTTTAATACTATAGATTATTCCTAATGATTGGAACCCTCCCCCATCCCCCACCACACCTTTTTAAAAGTCAGGTGCCATCTGGAGTCACCATGTGTGAGTTCGGTGGCCATATGAATTTGTTTTTAAAATAAATAATAAAATAATAAATGTCTTAGCATCCAGCATCTTCAGCTGCTGGTCATGAATAAATAGAACCTACAGTGTAGAATATTTATAGTACATACATTTGCATAAAGAAAGCTGTAGTTACTGATCCTGAATTTAAAATAACCCTTCCATAATCTACCTGATGATGATCAGAGTACAAAATAATATGTCTCTTTCCCTATACTTCCAGGGATTGTAAGATGATCCTCCCATTCTTAAATTAAACTATTTGTAGGAGAGAAAGTTAGTATTCCCTACCTATCATACAATGCATCTCCAATCAATGAACAATATATTTAAATATATTTAAAAATGACAACAAGCTAACAGTAACAACAGCTCAATCAAGAAACTGCCAAGAACACTCCAACCAACACTGACAGGGCAAGCCACGAGCATATAAAATGAGAGCAAATCTTACACGCTACTAGCACTGATGATGTTATTTTGTTTGGTAATGAAATGTCTGCAAAAAAAAAAAAGCTTAGGGAGTAGCAGAGACATTACATTTAAAAATAATAATATGAAACACCCATTAGTAGCCAGTGGTTCTTCAGCTGTTCCATGTTGCCTGTTTTCTTTCCATTTGTAGCTCTTTCAAGCACACTGATGAGAGGCAGTTTGGTGTAGTGGTTAAGGTACCAGGGTACAAACTGCGAGATTGAGTTTTAGGCTTGCCTTAGGCACAAAACCAGATGGGTGACCTTGGGGCAGTCACTTTTCTCAACCCTAGGAAGGCGGCAACGATGAACCACTTCTGAAAAATCTTGCCAAAAGAACTGCAAGAGTTTCCAATATGATGACCCGGAGGTTCCTCACAATCAGGGGTGGGTTGCTAATCCCGTTCCAACCGGTTCGGTTGGAACGGGGCCAGCGGCGTCCTCGTGCACGCGCGCAGTTCACGCATGCGTCTTAGCGCCTGCGCGATGCTCCAGCTGCTCATGGAGACTCACGCAGGCGCTGTATGTGCCATCCAGCTGCTCGTGGCGACTTGCGCAGGTGCTGTATGTGCCATCCAGCTGCTCGCGGAGAATCGTGCAGGCGCTGTATGTGCCATGCGCCTGCATGGAAGCGCAGAAGCCTTCAAAGACCAGTAAGGAGCGCGGGCGGGCGGGTGGGCCCTTCGCCGTTCCCGGAAGTTACTTACTTCCGGGTTCGCCGACCAACCGGTTCGCGGGGACCGCCACGAACCAGTTGAAACCCACCCCTGCTCACAATGTAATGTAAAGACCTAAAGTTCAAAGACCAGAGACTATACATGGAAAGAAGGTGGATGCAGTCTGATAGCATCAAAGCCACTGTCCTTGATAGTTGAGGCGGCTGACATTGTGAAATCCTACCAGTGGCAGGAAAGGACTGGGTTAAAAGACAGCAATGAGGTACTAATCATAGCAGCACAAGAACTCAATACCAGATGTACAGAAGAACAGAATCTGAAGCACAGAACATGCAGAGAACTTAGAAACAGTCCAACATATAGTGGCAGGGTGTAACATTCGGACAGGAACAGCATACACTGAATGTCATTGTGTATAGCAACATCTGCATAGTGTATTGACTAGACCAATGTTGGCGAAGCTTTTTGGCGCTGAGTGGATGTGTGCCAGAAACTGAAAGAACAGCCGCCCAGCGTCCATGCGCGTGCCAGGAAGATGATCTTCCGGTTTTCTTCACATGTGCATGCGCACCAAAAACTGGAAGACCAGGTGGACGGTGCGCATGCATGCACCGGAAATCAGAAAGGCCACCACCCACGCATGCCGGGCGGCTGCTCTTCCGGTTTCAAGCACTCCCGCGTGAGTGAAGGCCAGCTGGCCGGTGTGCCGGAACCCGGAAGAGCAACAGGCGGAGGCTCAAATGCCCGGAGAGATGTCTCTGTGTGCCACTTCCAGCACGCATGCCATAGGTTCAGTATCAGAGGACTAGATCCTTCCAAGTCCAGATGGGAGATTCCACAGGAGGTCATGGAGAATAACTGGGCTAAGATCTTATGGGACTCCCAGATTCAAATGGACAGGCAAGAACTGACCAATCACCAGACATGATGGAAATAAACAAGGACCAGAAGGCAACGATGGTGATAGCTGTAGCAATCTCAAGAGACAGCAGCATCAGGAAGGTATATCAAAAGCCAGAATGGAACTAGGGCCTGAAGGAGGAACTAGACAGGATGTGGAAAGCAAAGCTCAAAGTGGCCCCAATGGTGGTAGGACCACTCAAGGCTGTGACTCCTAAACTGGGAGAGTGGCTCCAGCAGCTCACAGGAAAAACATCAGAGCTCTCCATCCAAAAGAGTCAGTACTATGAACAACCAAGATCATTGTGCAGACCTCTCAAAGTCACAGGCCTTTGAGGGTTCACCCACAAAACCGCGCTCGACTAAACCGCGCCCGACTAAACCGCATCGCTGACGTCATTAACAGGGCGACAACAGCGCGGAGACAGAAGCATGCAGTAAACCCTAAACCTAAAATTAACCCCTAAACCTAAAATTAACCCCCCTAAACCTAATCCTAAACCTAACCCTAAACCTAACCCTTAACCTAACCCTTAACCTAACCCTAAACCTAATCCTAACCCTTAACCTAACCCTAACCCTAACCCTAACCCTAACCCTAACCCTAACCCTAACCCTAACCCTAACCCTAACCCTAACCCTAACCCTAACCCTAACCCTTAACCTAACCCTAACCCTAACCCTAACCCTTAACCTAACCCTAAATCTAACCCTAAACCTAACCCTAAACCTAACCCTAAACCTAACCCTAAACCTAACCCTAAACCTAACCCTAAACCTAACCCTAAACCTAACCCTAAACCTAACCATAACCCTTAACCTAACCCTAAAGCTAACCCTAAAGCTAACCCTAAAGCTAACCCTTACCTTAAGTTGAATCGGCTTGCTTTCAAAGCGCTATTTAAAGCGCCCTTCTTTCTCTGCGCTGGCTGTTGTCGCCCTGTTGATGACGTCAGCGACGCGGTTTAATCGGGCGTGGTTTAGTCGAGCGCGGTTTTGACGGGTCACGGCCTTTGAGAGAAGACCCAAGATTGAGGAAGACACATACCACAATAGGCATTAATAAGGAGACACACACACACACGACAGAAATATATGCCAAATAAATAAAACAGTCTAAAAATGAGTCTCAGAGTACAGCAATTGTGTGATTAATATGTACATTGCTCAACAGCTGATTTAAAAAAAACTCAAGAAAATGAATGCATCTTTCAATCTCTCTCATTCATTAAATGGCAGAAAACTACGGTAAATGGATCCAGAGTGTTTTAGAATGCAGAAGCTATCTGCACCGGAGTATATTTGGGTATTGTTGCGGCTTAAAGAAAGCCCTTACAGATGAAACAATTATGTAATTTTGTATTTGGGGGAATTTTGCAGTAATCAGAAGACTTCCTTCAGAATTCTTTCCAACAAGGGAAAATAGACTGTCCTTTTAAGGTTATATTAGCATTAAGAGAAGAGAACATGAGACACAAATCTCTCTCCCTCTCCCTCCCTCCCTCCCTCCCTCCCTCCCTCTCTCTCTCTCTCTCTCTCTCTCACACACACACACACACAGAGTGCTGCACACAAAAATGGCAAACAGTTGCCTAAGGTGAAAACTGTGATTAGATACAACTTCTAACACCCCCTCCCCACATAGAAATGAAAGAAAGAAGGCACATGTGAGGGCACCATACAGTGTTATTGACATTTTCAAGAGAGCAGTGTTAAGTATCTTCAATATCTAATATGCATAATAACTCCAACTTGAATAAAATTAAGCAATGGAAAATATAGCTAATCGAAAAGTGCTTTAAGAATCTCCCCCTTTCCCTCCCTAAATCTTTTAAGTCTTTTCATGGCTGAAAACTGCCTATAAATTTTGTTTATGTTGCCTATAAGTAATATATTTATTGAGTTCTATTTCAGTTTCATGGCATATGTCTGTAAGAAGGATACTGTATCTGGGCTGGAAAACACCATAGATTAGAATCTCTTGGTGGCAAAAACAACAACAATAACCCATCACTGTGCTCATCAAAATCTGATTTGCTGTCAAACGTCTGCAAGCACTGTAGATGGCCAAACAAGTAAATATACTGTCGTGATGGATATCCCTCCAGGCAATACATTCAAATGGAGGCTACGCGGCCATCTGCTGGAGTTGCTTTTGTATGGATTCCTATGTCAAACAGGGCAGATGGATTCAGTGACAAAATGCCCCTATCCAACTTTATGATTCTGCATAATTGCTTTTCTCTCCTACGTAAACAGTAGTTCAGTATCAGGCACTTTGTTGTCTGAGGGGAAGACAAAGGGGGTGATCCTGCTCGATCCATATCTGCATATGGATGCAACCAATTGTGACTAAATTGGAACAGAGCAATCTAGTGTCACTCGTTTGTAAATAACTGGAACAGGCAAGACTGGCTCAGCATTTACACCCACAGTTCCGCATCTCAACATGCTGCCCTCAACCTTATGCTACTTATACTTGCTACCTGAGGCACCTGTATCACTCTCCTTATTAATATGGCTGACTCTGAATCCTCACACTTTGGACAAATTGCACAGACTTCCCGCCTGCTCCTTACAAATGCTTTGACATCTGGCAACTTGAAAGACTGCTTCCCAAAACAAAACCAGCCTGATCTCCTTGTATCTGAGGAGAAATTCCTGACTGTTCCATATTTCCAAGAAACAAAGGGAGCCTTTGCCAGAAAGATACCACTTCCCTTTATTAGTGCTGGGATACTTTCTCAGTAGAGATCTGGCTGGCCTCTTCCTTGCTAGCTTCCAGGAAAATATGTTCTTGCAAATATTTTTTTAACTGAATTCATGCAGGGTGCCATCTTTCATTCTTCTTGCTTTTCTTTTACATTTCAGGTATTTTATTTTGGCTAAATTGTCCCTTTCAGTTGGGATTTTATTAGTATTTTATTAGTATTTTTAATCAAACTCTGGATCTTGAAACTTTCTTGCTGCATGTTTGCCATTTTAGAGTGGTGGGACTGCAGCTAGACATAAATGCAATGAATCAATGAAGGGTTTCTTTTTTTTAACCATTTACTGGACTGAAAAGGTAAACAGTTTCAATTTCCATGCAGGCTTGTTCTGTGTTCGTTCCTTTTATGTTCTGATTTGAAAGGGCAATGCATTTCCTTATTAACTAAAGTTGCATTGAAGCAGCTAGTTTTCATAGTTCACTGAACGTCCCCTCCCCGAGCAATAATCTCTAGAATTACTATTTCTCAAAATGTTCACATACCAGAAAGCTTAATACAATATAATACAGAAGATCACTGAAAATAAAAAAAACAAATGGAAGAAGTATTTTGGGTGCCAAGTGCAAACATTGTGATTCTTTTATATTACAATGAATCTTCATGTAGCTAACAAGAATGAGCTGGTCCATGTGAAAAAAAACAACCCTGTTTCATAGTAATCTTATTTTTTATCTTTAAAAACTCAATGTGATACAGGTCAGATGTATATTACATCATTTCTCATATACAGTATTGCCCTTGAGCTTGAGCTCATGAAAAGGCAAGATGCAGTGTTCTAGATGTAGAGATTGCAGCTTCCATTCTTACAACCATTTGTCATGTTGGGTAGGATTAATGAGAGTTGGTATGCAACTGTTATCTAGAGGATCACACATGGTCCATTTCTGTTGTAGAAACGGTATTTTTATAGATACCCAGTAGGTTTGCTAGATGGTAACACCATAATTAGGGTGGTTTGATGCTGGAAGCGTGCCAAAATGTGTTTTCACTAACAGCCAAACTTTTATTTAGTAGACTTATTACTTTATAAGTAAATCAAGGTGGTGAACATACCTAATACTCCTTTCTTCTCTTCCTCCTTTCCCCACAAAAAGAACCCTGTGATGACTTCCTGGGAGGAGCCTACTGGTGGAAGCAGCAAAAAATCAGCTGCCTCCGAATTCCTGGCTACGTACCTGTTTAGAGGATCTTCCATCTGACGTCTTATCAGGTTTTCTTATCCTTCAGGCAAGAAGGAAAGAAGAAACTGTTTTGCTGGCAAATGCTCTTCGATTTTTGCAGCTTTTGTGCTTGCAAGGAAAGGGGGGCTAGCCCAAGGCAGAACGGCTGTCCGTGCTGGGAACTTCAAACTGCCTCGTGCAGGACAAAGTAGGTCTCTCCCACTCTGATCAAAGTTTTGTTTGATTTATTCTTATCACGAGCTGGATCCGTTCACTGTGGACATTAATTGCTTATCAACATTTTAGCTTCTTTTATTTTTCTCCTCCGAAAAATTATTTACTCAGAGGCTTCTAAAATGGCGCCGAGCAGCCTGGTTTCTCCGGTAATAACGAGCACTTTTTGCTAGACAATGCAAATCCTCAAAAGAATTCAAAACAAAAGAGATAGCTTATCAAATGTTTTGGTTTCACAATAGAAGAATTTTACTCCTTCATTAACTTTGCTTATTTGGAAGTTAAATGGTGATGAATCTGTTGAACGGTCTTGTTACAATGTTTACTCACTGAAAGTTTTGCCAAGCCTTAAACTTCAAAATAAAAGCCTCTTTTTTTAAAGCTGCTTATTTAGGCAATAGAGTTTTATTAACTGCAGGCAGATAAATTTTGAAATGGCCTCAAAACCAAATATTAACTTGAAGTCGTCACCCTCTACTTCCAGGGGCACATCCTCAGTGCCTGGCACAAAGCTGCAGCCTCCGCTTCCTACGCCCCCTGCTGGGGATGTGTTAACGAAAGAATTTTTCCTGAGTAATTTAAGCGAGGCTCTTAATGCACAGACAATTAAAATGGAAGATAAATTTAGAGATAATAGAGAGGAGAGAAAAGAGGAAATAAAAGAAATGAAAGAAGAAATTAAAAATGAAATTAAAAGTGAAATAAAAGGACTTAAACAGGAGTTGTATGAGAAATTTGAGGCTAAGGTTGATAAAATTAGAGACGACATGCTGAGTCTTGTAACTGTATTAACAGAACATATTTCTGGAGTGGAAGATACTTTAGAGGTTCTTAATGATGCCAATGCTAACTTGACATTGAAAACAGAGGTGGTGGAACAAAAAGTGGAAAATGCTGAAAAAGAAATTATTATGATACAGTACCGTCAAATGGAGTTCGCATTAAGAGTAAGGGGGCTGCGTGAGGAGAAACAGGAGAACCTGAAACAGATCCTATCGGAAGCTTTTGACCGCCTGATGGGAAGACCAGGGACCAATCAAGGCTGGCAAATTGACAAAGCTTACCGCGTCAACTCCTGGCTGGCAAAGCAGAAGCAGCTTCCTCGAGACATCGTTATATATTTTACTACAAGAGAGTTTAGAAATATGGTACTGCAAGCATCTTATAACACTAAGCTTCAAATTGGCGGTCAAGACCTGGTTGTTTTGAAAGAGATACCACCTCCAATGTTAAGAGCCAGGAGAGACTACGCTTTTTTGGTTGAAGAACTCAGAAACCGTCAGATACAGTATAGATGGGATGCACCATTTGGCATCATATTTACATTTGATAAGCAAAGGTACCGCCTCAACTCTGTATGGAAAGCCCGAGATTTTTATTATAATATACTGAAGGCCGGACACCCTGCACCATCTGGACCTAGAGAAAGACCACAAGAAGGACAGGATAGACAGCAAACTACACAACCACCAGACAAGATGGAGCATCTCTCTTCTCTAGAAGTGCAAGGTGCTATGGAACCAAGACCTAGCCGCATGACTACTAGACGTATGGAGAAACAAGCTAAAAAGCAACAGCGTCAACAATCACCGGCCATCGATCAAGGATCTACAACAACAAATCTGGAAGCAATGGGAGGAGCTAGACCTAAGGTTAAACAGGCCGTGCAGGAAGCTCTAAAAATGCTTCAACCAACCAAAGATGACAACTAAGATTTTAACATGGAATGTCAACGGACTGAACTCTCCACAGAAGAGGAAGAAAATATTTCATTATCTCAAACAGTTTAAGAACGATGTAATTTGTTTGCAAGAAACTCATATCAAGTCAACTGATCAAAAATATTTGATCAACTCAAAACTTGGTCAACATTTTGCAGCTTCTGCTATGGAAAAGAAGAATGGTATAGTTGTATACTTAAGAAAAGATATGAAAGCTGAATTAATAGAAGCAGATCCCTTCGGAAGATATATTGCTTTAGACTTAATCTTAGAAGGGAAAAAGACATTACTTTTGGGAATTTATGCTCCCAATCAACAGCAAGATAGATTCTATAGAAATCTTCATGCTAAACTAGTACAGTGGGACTATAGTTCTTGTATACTATTGGGTGACTGGAACGGAGTGATAGACACTAAGAGAGATAAGAAGATTTCCCGCCTAAATACCAAGATGCGAGCAAAGTTACCCAAATCTTTCTTTGACATTATGGATGATTTTGAATTGAGAGATATTTGGCGAGAAAGAAATGCAGAGGAATCTGACTTCACTTTCTTCTCGGACAGGCATCAATCCCTTTCAAGGATTGATTTTATTCTAACCACTAATGATTTGCTTTCTAGGGTCAAGAAAACAAAGATTGCAGCTAGGATCCTTTCGGACCATAACCCAGTTTGGATGGAGTTGGGAAGGGTAGTGCAGGCAAGAAGGTCTTGGAGATTGAATGAAAACTTATTTAGATATGAAAAGTATATTAATGATTGTAAAAAATTACTATCTGAATATTTTGTTTTGAATATGAATAAGGGTACATCTATGGAATTTGTATGGGACGCAAGCAAAGCGTATATGAGAGGAGTTTTGATGAATATAAATAAAACACATAGAAATAAGCAAGGGTTAAAACGAACAGAACTGGAAGAGGAAATTAAGAGAAAAGAGCTGGAGTTAACAATGAACCCAGATGATACAAAGGCTAAGGAAGCTATTAACATATTAAAATCTCAATTTGACATGTTGATCTCTGACCAGGTGGCTACTAATCTATTATATGCAAAACACAATACTTTTTGTAATGCAAACAAACCTGGCAGATGGTTAGCTTATCAGATTAGGAAAAAAAGGAAAACTCGAAATATATCTAAACTGATTTACAGAGGGAAGGAGGTGTTTCAACAGGAAGAGATTCAAAAGGCTTTCTGGGAATTTTTTACAGAACTGTATAAAGGGGATAAAATTAATGGTTTAGACATAGACAAATATTTAGATAAAGAGAAAATACCTTCAGTTAGAGAAGAACACAGGCAAAAATTGAATCAACCAATAACCTCGGGGGAAATCCTGCAGGTAATTAAGCAATTAAGTCAGGGAAAGCACCAGGTACAGATGGCTTGACAGCGGTTTACTAAAAAACTTACAGTTAGAAATGGTAGAACCTCTTAGAGAATTATTTAATATGATTCAAACGGAAGGTAAAGTCCCTCCATCTTGAAGACAGCGTTTATATCTTTGATACCCAAAGAAGATCAAGATACTACTCAACCCAAAAATTATAGACCTATTTCATTACTGAATGTAGATTATAAAATTTTTACTAAAATATTAGCAAATAGGTTAATGTTGGTCATTCAACAATTGATACATACGGACCAAACAGGTTTTATACAAGGGAGACAGATGAAAAGTAATGTTAGATTAATTATTAATGCATTAGAATATTTGGGAAAGAACAACCAGATCCCTGCTGCGTTTATATTTTTGGATGCTGAGAAGGCCTTTGATCGAGTTAACTGGCAATTTCTGTTGAAGATACTGCAAAAAATGCAGATAGGAGATAATTTTTTACAGTCAATTAAAGCAATATACCAACAGCAAACAGCACAAATCATAGTCAATGGAAGTCTAACAGACTCTTTTCAAATTGGAAAAGGTACAAGACAGGGCTGTCCTTTGTCCCCATTATTGTTTATTATAACTTTGGAAGTATTGTTGAATAAAATACGGGGCTTGGATGGTTAAAAGGGATCAAGATTAGGCAGCAAGAATATAGAGTCCGCGCTTTTGCGGATGATTTGGTCATAATATTGGAACAACCGCAGGAATCCAGTATGGTTTTAATGAATATGATTAATCAATATGGTCAAGTGTCGGGCTTTAAAATAAACCTAGGAAAAACCAAAATATTAGCTATAAATATGAATATTAAACAAAAGGAAGAATTAGGAGTGATGCTAGGATGTGAGGTAGTTAAAAAAGTCAAATATCTTGGAGTTAACATTTTAACTTCAAATGGGAAATTATATAAGCATAATTATGAACCACTTTGGCATAGCATACAGACAGAGATGAAAAAATGGGAGAAATTGCACTTATCCTTGCTGGGTAGGATAGCGGCAGTGAAAATGAACATTTTACCAAAATTTTTATTTCTCTTCCAAATGTTACCTATACTTAAAAAAGATGCGAACCTTTTAGAATGGCAGAAGGGTATCAACAAATTTGTGTGGGCAGGAAAGAAGCCGAGGGTAAAGATGAAAATAATGCAAGATGTACGTGAGAGAGGAGGATTGAAACTACCTAATTTAAAACTATATTATGATGCAGTGGTATTATCTGTAATTAGTGACTGGATTCACTTAACCAATGATAGAATATTGAACATTGAGGGACACGATCTGGTATTTGGTTGGCATGCTTACCTGTTATTCAACAAAAAATTGGATAAGAACTTTAAAAGTCATATTTTAAGAAATGCTTTATTGCGGGTCTGGAAGAAATATCAATATAAATTAAATGACAAGATACCCATGTGGGCAATTCCTAGACACGCAATTGAAAATATGAATACAGCACAAAAACAGGACAGAATTACCTACAGACAGCTTCTTACCTCGGAAAGGGGGGTATTACAATTAAAATCTTTAGAGGTATTAAAAGAGGAGAAGGTAGTTCAAACATGGTTCCAGTATGGGCAATTACAGGCTAGGTGGAAAATAGATCAAAAAATTGGTTTTATTCAAGTTGAGGATAATCTGTTTAAACAAATAAGAGATCAAAGCTTAATGCATATAAAGAGGATATATAATGTATTGATACAGATGGATTCGGAAACAGAGTTAGTTAAAGATTGTATGATAAAATGGGCTCAAAATATTGAGGAACCAATAATGTTGGATACATGGGAAAGAATCTGGGTAAGAAATGTGAAATTTACACAAGCTCAAAATCTGAGAGAAAATTTTTACAAGATGTTCTATAGATGGCATTTAGATCCTAAAAAGTTGGCTTCTATGTATCCGAATGTACAGCCTAAATGTTGGAGATGCGGTTCTCTCGATGCTACATATTATCATATATGGTGGACCTGCCAAAAGGTTAAAGCATTTTGGATAAAAATATGGTGGGTCATGCAAAATGTTTTTAAAAGAAGGATAAAGTTTAGTCCTCAGTTATTTTTACTAGGTATATGTACTGACTTTACAGTGGTAGAGACCAATTTGACTCTGCACCTGATAACTGCAGCAAGACTGTTGGTGGCGCAATATTGGAAGAAGGAAGACTTGCCTACAATTCAAGAATGGACATTGAAAGTAACAAACTTAGCCGAAATGGCTAAAATATCGGCATATCTCAAAGATCATTCAAATGAGAGATATAAACGAGACTGGAAAAAATGGATTGATTATATACAAAATAAATACGGGACTAAGAAATTCCAGTTAGCCTATGCTTAAGATCAGAAATGATTTAAATTGTTTAAAGTTAGTTCAGTAAGAAGAAGCTAAGGTCAATCTAGAATGTCATTAATTTCTTTATTTCTTTTTTCTCAATAGATTTTAGACTGTGTTAGTTAAAATTCTATACCGTGTACGGGTTCTGGGAAGTCGGGGGGGGGGAAGGAGGAGGGGGGGTGGGGGGGTGGAGGGAGGGAGGGGTACACACAAAAAAAATTGTACTTCAATGTTTTAATGACTGACAAATGATGACATACTTGTGTTTTTTTTTAAAGAAAAATAAAAAAGTTCTGTTATAAAAAAAAAAAAAAAAAAGAAAGAAAAAAAAAGTAAAAAAAAAAAAAAAAAAAAAAAAAAAAAAAAAAAGAACCCTGTGATGAATTGGGCTGAGAAAGAATGACTGGCTCAAAGTTACCCAGCTGGCTTTCAAGCCTAAGATAAGACTAGAACTCACAGTCTCCTGGTTTTTAGGCCATCATCTTAACCACTATTCCAAACTTGCTCTCTTATCTTCAATAGCTCTTCAAAAGTTCAATAGTTCATATACAGGAATGTCAAACTGGTGGCCAAAATCACCCCAGCTCCGCAAACGGGAAAAATGTTGCAAAATGTCACATGGTGGCAACGTGATGCTGCAGGTTTGACACCAGGGGTGGGTTCCTGCCAGTTCTAACCTCTTCTATAGAAGAGGTTCCATAAATCTACAGTGCCGTTTAGAACTGGTTCCAGCTCCCTCCCCCCGTCCGTCCGCACATCATCAAGATGAAGAGCGAGAGGAGGAATTCTGGGAGTTGAAGTCCACAAGTCTTAAAGCTGTCAAGTTTGAACACCTCTGGGTTTTTTTCCCTAAAGGGTTAGGGGTGCAAGGGTCTTGTAACTTGAAAGCTTTAAGACTTGCATGCAAGAGCATTGTTAAGTGAGTTTCACCACATTTTACAAATTGGCCACTCCCACCTGGTCACATGGCCGGCAAGCCACTCCCACAAAGCAGGCCACATCTACAGAAGAGGTTCTAAAATTTTTTGAAACCCACCACTGTTTGACACCCATGACATAGCAGCCATGTTGGTGCAGTGGTTAGAATGCAGTACTGCAGGCTACTTCTACTGACTGCCACCCACCAGCTCAAGGTTGACTCAGCCTTCCATCCTTCCAAGATCTGTAAAATGAGGACCCAAATTGTTGAAGGCAATATGCTGACTCTGTAAACCGCTTAGTGAGGGCTGTAAAGTGCTGTGAAGCGACATATAAGTCTAAGTGCTATTGCTATAGCTAACTTTGTTTTTTTTAAAAATACTAATAATGTGAATTAAGAGTATTCTGGGATGTTCTGGTGTTGCTTTGGCACTTTTGAATTACCTTCAAAATACTTTGTATTAATATAGACGAAACAACTATAACTCAAAGCCCGGCACCACATACAGCTCGCTCTTAGAAGTAATCCCAGAGAACTACCATACTTTTAATCTGACAAAATGTATATCATTAGAAAGTAATCAAATGAACAATATTTAAATGTAATTTACACGTTGTTGGAAATGAAATGAAATCTAATTGAATTTTCCTAGAGCCATTTTTTATTTGGTGGCCAGACAACTCAAAGGTCAAGTGCATTCCTGAACGCGTACCAAATTATATACCCAATTGGAAAGATATTCTAGTCCAAATATTGTTATATATTTATCAATATAAAAACATAAAATCACATTTGCAGTGAATCATAAGTAAGGCAATAAAAAAAACCCAGTCTCTTATTGTCGAGACTGTTAAAACTATTACAAATAACAGTGCATCCAGGGAGGCTGGCAGGCGATGGAGATGTGCAAAATGTTAAAGTGACATTTCCAATCATACAGTTATGGCTACCATCTTGTCTTTTTTGCCGCTTTCCATGGGCATCCTCCTCTGAATGCACCCGATCTTTTAATGCATTTTAAAATAATTCTTTTTGCAATTGCCATCCTCCCTGATAGAGCCATGAATTTACTTTTGGGAATCTGTCTTAATCTATTGTTTCACTAAGCATGGCAGTAAAAGTTACAGCAAAAACTATGCAATATATAGTTACTTTTTGAATGCCTGTTTTCCTAAATAGCATTATATCGTAGATAATAAATGAATGCTGGAGACTTCATCTACTTTCCCTTTACACATCCATGCTATTTTTAATTCTGTCACTTTTGTGCTTAACATGACATTTAGCAACTAAAATTGATCCTGGGATAAGTTTTAAGCATTGTTCAATCCCATTTATCTGAACTGCTTTAGGGCACATATAAACCATTTCAATTATGAGAGGCTGAATAAATAGAACGCCTCTTTATACAGGTCCCTGATCACAAAGATTGAATTCAAATGCATGAAACTTTGCGATAAATCTGTTGCAAACTTTTCCCATCCCAGTGCACTCCAAATGTATTGGATTTCAATTCCTATGATCTCTGTCTACTGCAATGTTGAAGTCAGCGTAGCTGAAGAGCACCAGGTTTGGAAAAGTCTACATAATTTTTGTTTGTGCAGAAAAATTCCACTTATTCTCAACAGATTTTCTGATGGCTTCTTGTACAGCCTCTGTATTAGTAACATTTTATACTTGGAAGAGCTGGGCTAAAATGACGCTCCTTAAATATTTCTGAGACAGTAGTTATTTGGAAATAACAATGGGAGACATCAAAAAGTACTTGAAGTAACATTTATTGCTGGTTTCACTCATTGCATTAAGCTTTAATTTATTTGATGATATGTGACATGATTCACATATGATGCTTAGCCACTAAGCCAATAGATGACAACCATTTTCAGAAACATGTTGCTTTCTTGCTTGATTTTTAGAGGCTATGGAGACTGGGTGACAAAGGAGTGTGATCTCCCACGGCCTCCGGATCTTCTGGCAATTGTGTGGCCTCCGGAGCCTCCGAAGATTGTGCAAGAACAAGGCATGCCTTTGTGCAGTTTTTGGAGGCCGCTGAAGAGCTTTTTCTGAAGCTTCTTCAAGAACAAAGGCCCTGGGCAAGCTGAAGCAGCCTTGGATAAGCCACTGGGGTCCCTCAACATAAAGATAGCACCGTCTGAAGGTAAGTAGTGCATAGCAGGTCCTGTGGCGTGCTGGGCCATGGGGGCAATTGCACCACCAGCTTTTTAAGTAGCAGCAGTGGCACTAGGGCTGAAGTCAAGGCCTGGGCCTCCACTTTAGGCCTAATCTTGGCACAACCACCTGGGGCTGCTCTTAAGGTTGGCCTAGATTGGGGGTTGGGAGACAGATAATTGTTTCTCTTTGTGTGTGTGTGTGTGTGAGAGAGAGAGAGAGAGAGGGAGGGAGGGAGGGAGGGAGAGGGAGAGGGAGGGAGAGGGAGAGAGAGGGGGGGAAAGGAGAGGGAGAGAGAGGGGGGAGAGAGAGGGGGAAGGAGAGGGAGAGAGAGAGAGGGAGAGAGTGAGAGAGTGAGAGAGAGGGGGTGAGAGAGAGGGAGAGGGAGGGGGAGAGAGAGACAGAGAGAGAGAGAGAGGGAGGAGAGAGAGAGGGAGGAGAGAGAGAGGGAGGGAGGGAGAGAGAGGGGGAGAGAGAGAGAGGAAAGGAGAGGGAGAGAGAGGGAGAGAGAGAGGGAGAGAGAAAGAGAGAGAGGGAGAGGGAGGGAGAGATGGAGGGGGAGAGAGAGACAGAGAGAGAGAAAGAGAGAGGGAGGAGAGAGAGGGAGGGAGGGAGAGAGAGGGAAGGAGAGGGAGAGAGAGGGAAGGAGAGGGAGAGAGAGGGAGAGAGAATGAGAGAGAGGGAGAGAGGGAGAGGGAGGGGTGAGAGAGAGGGAGAGGGAGAGAGAGACAGAGAGAGAGGGAGGAGAGAGGGAGGGAAGGAGAGAGAGGGAGAGAGAGAGGGGGAGGGAGAGAGAGAGGGAGAGAGAAAGAGAGAGAGGGAGAGGGAGGGAGAGATGGAGGGGGAGAGAGAGACAGAGAGAGAGAAAGAGAGAGGGAGGAGAGAGAGGGAGGGAGGGAGAGAGAGGGAAGGAGAGGGAGAGAGAGAGAGGGAGAGAGAGAGGGAGAGAGAGACAGAGAGAGAGAGAGACAGAGAGAGAGAGACAGAGAGAGACAGAGACAGAGACAGAGAGAGATATGCCAATAGTTTCAAGTTAGGCATTATTTGAATTTTTGACATGCCAAGCCCAAAGGATTCGCCATCACGGGCTAAGCAAACACTACACACATTAAGCCAAAGCAAAGCACATGCTGTAATGGGATATCATGATATGCGAACTCAGTCATGTAAAAGGGCACCTCCCTCAGGCTAACCAAGAATAAATTTGCCTCTTGAACTAAAATAGGTTCCCTTCTTCTCCGCTGTCTATGTATCTATCACAGTGGCTGTATACTACTCACTACTCGACTTTCAGAAGATCACTAAACACGTGCTAAAAAGGGGTTTACCTCTCTTCCAAAAGAGTGTCCAAAACCTGTCTATATAAGAAGTCACAAAATGCCCATCAGACATCTGCAAGCGTCTGATCTCTTTGCCAGACCAAGCCACAATGGTGATGAAGGTGGTGCCCAGTTACCAAAGAGACTATGTTTGCAGTAGCCCATGGTATTCAATAGATGGTAGGCAGTGGAGTAGGTCTCAGCTCTCATCTGCTTCACTGTGAACATCATCAATACATTGGGGCACATTGTTTACAATGTAAAATACAAGTCAGAAAAACAAGGACATTACTATCTATCAAAATTTATATGGCAGCCCAACTCACTCTCTGTGACTCCAGGTGGCTTGGAAAGATTAAAACTTAATATAAAACAATAAAAAGGAATAACTTTCTTCCCCTTTCCTCATAACAACACTTAATTAAATAAGCCAGTTGATGGGTTCTATCCAGTGGTGGGTTTCAAAAATTGTTCGAACCTACTCTGTGGGTGTGGCCTCCTTTGTGGGAGTGGCTTGCCGCGCATGTGACCGGATATGAAGATGCCCACGACACTTGTCAGAACCACCTTAAATTACCTCACACTCAGCACTGGCATGCATAAGAATAGGATGCAAACTTGTTTTTTAAAAGGCATCTTTGGTTTGCGTTAAAACAACTTCAACACACGCAATGTTCTGATTGCACCACAAACGCAGTAGTCATCCTTACCTTTCTCAGAGGCACTGAGTTTTATAAATATGAGCATGATAGTGTAGAATAATCATATCCAAGGACCAGTGGTGGGTTTCAAAAAATTTTGGAACCTCTTCTGTGGTTCTAGGTGTGGCCTGCTTTCCGGGTCCACTGGTGGAACCTCTTCTAACCGGTTCGGTAGGTTTGACGAACCGGTTCTACCGAATAGGTGTGAAATGGTAGGAACCCGCCTCTGGTTCTATCATACTGTGTTCCCTAGGCCCATTAGCAAATGGCCAAAACCAGGTCTTTAGGGCCTTGTGAAAAATTGTCAAAGTGGGAGCCAATCTTACTTCTGTGGGAATGATGTATGAGAGGGACAAAGCCACCACGGAGAAGGTCCTTCTTCTTGGTCCCACCTCCTTAGGAGAGGGGACCCCAAACCCATCCCCATCCCATCTTGCTATGTGCAGCTAATTTAAGATGCCTCTGTGGAAGATTGGGGCTGAGGTGAAGGTGTCATCGTGACTTTTAAAAATGATTAGCATTACATGTTTTTACCCTGGTTAGAGGGTTAAAAAGGATGAGCATCGGGCCATAGAATGGTTAATTTCTGGTTTACTGTATTTTGTAAGCTCAATCACTGGAGTGTCTTCCCTGTGATTATAATCTATCCTACTGTGTTTTGATTGCAATCAATTCTAGATTACTTAATAAAAGATGGATAAACAATCAAATTTAGCATGCTATAACCCAGCCATTGTTTTGATCCTTAAGTCTTAACCTACATTGGATCAAAATACTGAAACTTCTCCAGAAATATTAGGTTTAGAATTAGCCAATTCTGTTTAGGTGAAAATATTGGAATAAGGCCATTCGGAAAGGAATTAGTTAGAGAAAGGTAAGATTCACTTGATGTATGTCATGACAAAGATTAGTCAAACGTGGAGCAACATATACCTCTAGCCACTGTGGCTAACAATGAGTCATGCAGTTCAACATAGCAGCATATATAATAAGCCACAACATCAAACAAGTGCTTATTGTTATTGAAGCCACAGTCCAAAGGATGTAATTTAGTACTTGCATTAAGTCTGATGCTTATCTATCTATCTATCTATCTATCTATCTATCTATCTATCTATCTATCATCTATCTATTTATCTATCTATCTATCTATCTATCTATCTATCTATCTATCTATCTATCTATCTATCTATCTATCATCTACCTACCTACCTACCTACCTACCTACCTACCTACCTACCTACCTACCTACCTCTATCATCATCATCTTCTTCTTCTTCTTCTTCTTCTTCTTCTTCTTCTTCTTCTTCTTCTTCTTCTTCTTCTTCTTCTTCTTCTTCTTCTTCTTCTTCTTCTTAGCCGTTGTCTATCCACTGCAGGAGGAAGACCTCTTCCTCAGGTTTCCAACCAATATGGTCCTGAGCTTTCTTTTGCCAATTGGGCCCACAATACTTGCTGATGGCATAGATCCATCTTCTTTTAGGTCTCTTTCGTGGGACACTTTATCTCAAGTGGGTTTTTATCTATCACATTATTTTCCTCAAGACATGTTATTGCCCCCCCCCCCCACCACCACCATGTTGTTCTCTGTTCAATATCTGGAATACTGCACTTTGCTTGTGCTTTACAAGATTTATATCAAATGGTGTAGAAGTGGATAAAATATCGGTAAAAGTCTGTGAAATGGGTTTGTCTCAAAAGAAGCAATTTGCACATGATGTGCTCAGCCACTATTGTATACTCTACTGATTTAACATGCCGTAGTTTTACTTTGTATACTGTGTGAGCCTACTTATTAAAGGTGCAAAATTGGACTTGGTTCAAATCCTCATTTAGCTAGAGGGGTAAGACTCCCTGATCTTTGATCAACCATTATTTGAGAGAAGAAATTACCTATTAGTTCTATCTGGAACACGGAAAGTAAAAAATACTGTGAGAATAACAAAATTGCATTCTCAGCCAATTAAACCAGAAAGCCTTAAATGTAGTACCAAACTAATCCAGTTTTGTTTAGAGTTATTTTTAGTTCCAGTGTTAGCAATGGAAGCAAAGTATCTGAGAGGCCTTTCACAACAGGACTTTTTCTAAATATGCCAATCTATGTCGTTATTTCCATTTCCACAGAGGGGATTTAAAATGGTTAAACCTAGATGGGTCCAACCTAGACTTCAGCTAGTCCAGAATGCGGCCGCGTGAGTGATCGTGGGCGCACCACGGTTCGCCCACATAACACCGATCCTCCGTGAGCTGCGCTGGCTACCTGTTGATCTCCGGGTGCACTTCAAGGTGCTACTCACCATTCATAAAGCCCTTCATGGTAGTGGATCTGACTATCTGAGAGACCGCCTTCTGCCTTCCCTTCGTCCCATCAGATCGCATAGAGTAGGCCTCCTCCGAATTCCATCCGCCAGTCAGTGCCGACTGGCGACTACGCGGAGGAGAGCCTTCTCAGTTGCAGCTCCGACGCTTTGGAACGATCTCCCCGTGGAGATTCGTACCCTCACCACCGTCCAGACCTTCCGCACAGCCCTCAAGATCTGGCTATCCCGTCAGGCCTGGGGATAAGACTCTGACCTCGCCCCACCCGAATGCTGAATGAATGTTGTGTTTTATTGGTTTATTTTTTTTATTTATTCACATTTTTTTTCCTTGTGTCTTGTCTTGCACTCCCTTCCCATTAATTGTAAGCCGCCCTGAGTCCCCTCAGGGAAAAGGGTGGCCTATAAATGTCAAATAAATGAAAATGAAATGAAATAACTCTCCTGAAAATGTTCAGATGTACATCAAAGGCCAATTATCATTACATAGACTTAAATTCCCCTTCCGGCAGGTGGAAGAATGGAAAGAAGGCCTCAAAACTATTTTGGAAGGCAGCTGCTAGACTATTATTTGAATGAAATTCTGGTGGCCCTCACTGCTGGGCAGTGGTGGGTTTCAAAAATTGTTGGAACCTACTCTGTGGGTGTGGCCTCCTTTGTGGGAGTGGCTTGCCACCCATGTGACCGGATGGGAGTGGCTTGCCGCCCATGTGACCGGATATGAAATTATGAATTAGTACTTAGGTCGGTCCAAGTAGCTATTCAGAAACTCTGGCATTGAAGCATGCAAGTCTTAAAGCTGTCAAGTTACAAGATCCTTGCCAGTGGTGGGTTTCAAAAAAATTTGGAACCTCTTCTGTAGGTGTGGCCTGCTTTCCGGGTCCACTGGTGGAACCTCTTCTAACCGGTTCGGTAGATGTGACGAACCGGTTCTACCGAATAGGTGCGAACTGGTAGGAACCCACCTCTGCTGCTGGGCCACAAATATGAAGAACAGTTACTCAGGTTGTGTGCAGCTGCCCTAGGGGACTTCTCAGGAGCAAGTATGCAGCATCCAGATCCATGCTCAGATTGCTGGGGAAGGGGTGAAGTCTTCCCTCCAAACTTCAGTTTTGACTTTCTTCTCTTTGAAAGAATTATGAAACTGGTAATCATGGCTGATTTTAAAAACACACACACAACATTCACCCAAAGCCCAGAATATAAAGAACATTTCTGAAATTAAGCAGCTATGTAAAAAAGGATCCTCTATTGCAGGGGTGTCAAACTCAATTTCTTGCAGGCCAGTTCAGTGTTCTAATTGTCCTCCGTGGACTGGTGGCAGAGGGGGAGGGGGAGGAGCCAGCAGGTGCATGTGTGCGCAGGAGTCGACAGGCACATGCGCGTGCAGGCCCCACCCCGCCATCCTGGCCACCTCCTTCGCAGGCCTTGAGTTTGACACCCCTGCTCTATTGTATCACTTGGACCAACATATTTATCTTTTTAAAAAATATCAGCATTGCTTTATCTAAAAAAATGAAACTATAGTACCTGAGAGACCGCCTCCTGCCGATCACCTCCCATAGACCGATTAGATCTCACAGGTTAGGTCTCCTCCGGATCCCATCTGCCAGCCAATGTCGGCTGGCGACTCCCCGGGGGAGAGCCTTCTCTGTCGCAGCTCCAGCCCTCTGGAACGATCTCCCTGTGGAGATCCGGACCCTTACTACCCTCCCGGCCTTCCGCAAAGCCGTTAAGTACTGGCTGCTCCAGCAGGCCGGGGGGCTTTCGAAATATCCAGCCCCTCAGAAATTGTGACTGTTGTGTATTTTAACATGTTGTTTTGTGTATTATCCCCTTCCCTTGTTTATTGTAAGCCGCCCGGAGTCCTTCGGGAGTGGGCGGCATACAAGATCAATAAAACTAAACTAAACTAAACCAAAAACAGGCTGAACCAATTTAGCCAACTGTCAATTTTACTTTAAACTTCTTAGACCAGTACATAAAGTTGTCTCCAATAGGTAAGAGATACATGCACCACAACTAACATTTTAGATGCTAATACAGTACATGTTTGATTCAAACAATACATGATCTGCAAACTATATAGGAGATTTAAGATTAAATAGAAGCTAGTTCAGTGCCTGTCAGGCTGTCTTAACTTGTAAGTTCCATGATGATTGAATCCTGCATGCCATATGCATTCCAAATGAATATGATGGAAATCTGTGCAGTTTTAAAGGACGTAATTGGCATTGAATATAAACATTGTTATTTTTCAGTCACGGAATGTACATTTTCATGCATCATTTCTAGGGAGTGCAAACGTAAGAAAAGGATACCTCAAATGTTCATCATGCCAGCAATCTATTCCCATCATTGCAAAACTTAAAAGGGGTTCTGGGCACAGGCCAATTCTCCTCTTCAAGGACTGTACAAGAAGATAATCCTGCATTTATACGGCTCCTATTCACTTCAACAGTTTCTTGACAGATCATGTTCCAGTAGTTCAATAAACCTATTCTAAACCCGGATTACACTTGTTTAAAACATTATTTCTGCAGGATACAAATTTGGGTACTGAATTCAAGGAATGTTGCTAAATTAAAGCATGTGAAAAGAATTCTTTGGAGCAGTCAAAAGCCTTTCTAACAGAACTCTGCAAATCATTCAAAAGAGGTTGCTCAGAACACATGATGTAAGCAGGTGTTAAAGCAGCTGTATCTTTCTTCAGAAGCTGCTCTTGATGTTCTCCAGCTGAAAGCAGTGGCTTTAATGATTTGATGTTTCCTACGGGCTCCCACCTGTTCTAAAGCATCCCACTTAAAGGATTTGTCCAGTCCTCTTATCTAATAGAACATCCTGGCTTTTAAAAGGGCTGACAGAGACTTATGGGAAAATCCCAAGCATGATAGGAGTGCAATGGCATTCATTGCATATGTTCCTTGGGTCTCAGGAAATTCTGACTTTGAAATATTGACGGTTCTAAATTTTGTGAGACTCTTGTTTATTTTGCAGATGTTCCCCTAAAATTTTTCCAGCGGAGGTTTGGATAGAGAGTGCAAAATGGGGATCACAGGTCAAATGGATAATTACATGGGCCAATATTTAGAGTACCAATAGAAGAGAAAGTCATGGAAAGCAAACCCACATTCACTTCTATGACTGATGATGTTACCTAGTTGGTAATGAAGTATCTGACGTGACCCGTTAAAACCGCGTTCCACAAAAGCGCGGTCGACGAAATCGCGTATGTGACGTCATCACAACGCGACGAAAAAGATCGAAAAATTGAAATAAAAATTAAATTACAGCAAGCCGATTCACATAAAGGTAAGGGTTAGGTTAAGGGTTAGGGTTAGGTTAAGGGTTAGGGTTAGGTTTAGAGCGTTAGCGTTACGTTTAGCGTTAGGTTAAGGGTTAGCGTTAGGTTTTTCGTTAGGTTAAGGGTTAGGTTTAGGGTTAGGTTTAGGGTTAGGTTAAGGGTTAGGTTTAGGGTTAGGTTTGGGGGGGTTAGGGTAAGGTTTTCGCTTTATTTTTACATTTTTCGATCTTTTTCGTCGCGCTGTGATGACGTCACATACGCGCTTTCGTCGACCGCGATTTTGTCGTCCGCGGTTTTGTGGTGGAAGCGTATCTGAAAGTAAACAACCAAGCTCAGAGAGCACCAAGGACCCCATAATATATGCAGTCTTGAACCTTTGAGCATTCACATTAATAAGCTTCACTAAACACATAGCCAAAAGTGTCTCAGTAGACAAGCCTCAGAATTCAAGATACTCTACATTTGATGTATTTAAATGTTTTGTTGGATTACGACAAAATAAGAGCCCTTGTTCCTTCATGTGTTTTTCAAAATAAAATAAAGAGCAGCTGGTAATACTTAAATACTGCCTGTATACAGTTTTTCTTCCCAGAAACCTTTCACTTGATGATTCTGAGGATTTAGATCTGAGTATTTTTTACTCTCATCCAGTAATCCAGTGCAGTCTTGAACCTATAGCAAACTTTCAATGGAATAACTCCTTCTTAAGAACCTTCCAACAGATTGTCTGAATACTGTAAGTTCCCAAATGCTTAATAATTCCCTCCCCAAACCTGTTTCTTACCACTCTTCAGAAACCAGCTAATGATATTTTCTACGCGTTCATTAGTTTGATCCCTGTAGTTCAAACTTATAATTCAGGGGGGGAAAAGGCTATATTGGGCAGCCAAAGTCAAATAAATGAAGGCTTATTTTAGCAAGCAGGAATATAGGCAAGTCAGTAATTGAATGAGCTGCTTTGCATGGCAGGTTACTGGTATTTTTGAGAGTCACTTTACATAATGGATAATAATAAGAGCCACTAATAGGTGCTGAAATAGAATGGGGGAAGGATGTCAAAGATTATCAAACATTTTCCCTGATAGATTTTAGCTGCTATTTAACTGAAAAGAACAATCATGCTGTGAAAACCAATACTGCCCAAACTTTGAAAGATCTTTCTTGAAACCAGCAGGGTAGCGCACTTTCTCAATGTTATATATATATAACATTGTGTGTGTGTGTGTGTGTATATATACAGACACAAACCGTGGTGCTTCTGAAATACTTCTATCCCTGAGTCTATGTTGCTAGCTTGCTTGAAGATTACACACGTCATAGTTGCCAATGTTAAGAGCAACCATAGGCAACTTGGTGTTTTTCAACTTCAACTCCCATCCACTCTGTAATGTACAAATTGTCAAATATATCTTGAGAATATCAGGTTGCTTCCCCCATGTTAAGAGAAGAGCCGAGGTGGCGCGGTGGTTAGGGTGCAGTACTGCAGGCCATTTCAGCTGACTGTTATCTGCAGTTCAGCGGTTCAAATCTCACCGGCTCAAGGTTGACTCAGCCTTCCATCCTTCCGAGGTGGGTAAAATGAGGACCCGGATTCTTAGGGGGCAATATGCTGACTCTGTAAACCGCTTAGAGAGGGCTGAAAGCCCTATGAAGCGGTATATAAGTCTAACTGCTAACTGCTAAGAGAATAGAAAGAAAATCAGAATCTTTCCCAAAACTCTCTTCACAGTCAGCCAAATAAAGCCCATTTTTAACACTCCCTAAATCAAAATTACTTCCAATTTTTCCCAGTATGTAATTGCAGGTACAGTGCAACTTTAAGACATGAAGAGGGGAAAATGCACAACAGTGCCCGTATTACAGATATTTCCAAAGGAATCACCATCCGTAGGGTTTTTCATCTATCACACAGCAGGCACAGGGGAGTCCATGAGAATGACACGACCCCGTTTCAGTCTAGCAGATTGTTGTCCACTTCATGCCAAGGACATAAGCTCCACCTTGCTTTTGCAGTACATAAAGAGTGAAATATGGAAGTTGGAATTGCAAACTCTCTTGAACCAAGCCTTATTCTCTTTTCTCCCACAGAGAGGTTTTTCTTTGTTGGTTGAATTCATTCAATCACTGAAAAAAGAAAGATAAAATTAAATCAGATTTTTGATCTTGCCAGCTGTAACTGCTGCTCCTTAAGTATCTTGATCTGAGATGAAATTTAGCAAATAAGTACAATGAGCAACAGTCCAGGCAGATGTTTATCCAGTCCACTGGCAACAGATCAAGGATGGGATGAGAGGGGAAAAAAACCTCTTGAAGTACAGATTTTTAAAAAATAAGAGAGTTTCACATTACTAAATCATAATGAAACCTTATCAACAGTCTTGCTGTCCAATCACATTATACTGTAATGGATTAGGCATGTATTGAACATCGTTGAAACTAATGGGCAGGCCTTTGATCATGCCTGGACTACCAGGTAGTTTTAAGGGAAATAAGGATTGGGGTTCAATCATTACATCAAAGTGCACTTTCCTTATTTATTATTGCACATTAAGCAAGTATCCACAACATTAACAAGTTAATAACTACACGGATATAGTTGGCATGCAGGGAAAAAAAAACCCATAGGGGAGCAAAATGATCAAAGGTTTTAGAACTCATATCATAGGATTACTGAAATGTCAGATGACTTGAGAAACAGCTGGTCCTCAAGAGAAGAGCATCTTTACGGTATGCAAAAGATCCTAGATAGTCTCTGGCCTCTTGTTCATGTAGGAAAGCTCTGGAAGACCATTTATGCAGACCACGTGAAGTGCGGTGAGCTATTTATTCAGGTATTGAGAAAAAAAAAGATAATACAAGTAACCATGTTTTGGTTGAAAATAGGCAAAAACTACAGCTTAAAAGCTTTTATAGGCACCACCTTCCATCTTTTTGTCCACTTCTTCCCATCCTGGTTTGAATTAAGAGAGCCGAGGTGGCGCAGTGGTTAAATGCAGCACTGCAGGCTACTTCAGCTGATTGCAGTTCTGCAGTTCGGCTGTTCAAATCTCACCGGCTCAGGGTTGACTCAGCCTTCCATCCTTCCGAGGTGGGTAAAATGAGGACCCGGATTGTTGTTGGGGGCAATATGCTGACTCTGTAAACCGCCTAGAGAGGGCTGAAAGCCCTATGAAGCGGTATATAAGTCTAACTGCTATTGCTATTAATAGATTGCCATATGGAAAAGAGACTCGGTGGAAAGGACAGGCTTTCTGATTTAGTACAACACAAGTATCCTGTCTTATTGTCCTCTCTACTTTTCCTGAGAAAATGCTGCTCAATGGTAAGAATCCATCTAAAGCAGAGCTGCCAAACTCAAGGCCTGCAGCCCGGATGAATCCCGCACTGACCAGTCCGCACCCTGTTTAGTGAAGGAGGGAAAAAAAGCTGCAATACATCATGTGACAATGCCATGATGTTGCGAGTTTTGACACCCGATATAAAAGAAAGAGAACAAAAGTGAAGCTGGCAATGGTTGTTCACACGTAGGGTTCTTTCTAAATGGCTGGCTACACTCTCATCATAATGTAGTTCTGCCTTTGGTGTGTAGATAGCATATCTTAATAGCCTGAAAATTGAAGTATTACAGTAGGCAAGGAGCCTTAAGGTACAGGCAGCGTTAGTTTGGAGATGTTTTGAGTTATGAAGACTCCCAAGGATTCCTGGAGAAAGCTGATATTAACCTTGGTTTCCTTTCAATACCATGGTGGTAGTATGTAGTTACCAATTGATCACAACCTATTGGGATGGAATAGTGTGTCAGTATCTCTTGGGGTGATCCATTTTCCATTTAAGACTTAACTTTGAATAAAATTCTTGGATAAAGATAAAATAGCATTGATTTGTTTTGAAACACTTCCTTTCTAAAAGATTTCCTGAGCAAATCTGGACATTTATAAACCCTACAAATCTGGACATTTATAAACCCTAAACACTATCAGCTGCTAAGGAAATAGAAATTGTGAAATATGCCAAGGGGCTCCAATGTCAGAAAAACCAGCTCCAAGAAAGTGAGAGAAATACTTTCTAGTTGAATGTTGCATTGGTTTCAGCTGCTATAGAATTATATTCTGTATGTTTTAATTCCATATCAAACTAACATAACAATCACATGAAAATATCTGTCTATTGGTGAACAATTCTAAAAGGATTTAAGAGCACTATATGCCCATCTCAACATGTCCTGTATTAACATATGCATAGAAAAGCAGGAGATAGAGCTGAGTTGCAAAACAGAAACAATTCTTTATAATTGTCTTCCTCTTATTGGAAAAGTCTATTGCACTTTAGACAATCTGATTATTACCGATTCAGAATATTCATTGATTAGGAAACATGGAAATGTGCTTGGATTTTTTTTAAAATGAAAAACTATTTGATTCAAATTGATTAAAATATAAAGATATTATGTCATACAACCCATTCAGAACCTTAATATTTTCCTGTAATATTAATATATGCTAACATTATTCATTTGTTTGGTCAGTACATTTTTAATTGGTCAAATTAAGACTTGCACTGCACAACTGCTTAAGAAAATGCAGTGCACCTTCCAAAACCAGTATTTTTTTTTAATCAATGCCGTTTTCTATTGAAAACACTGAAAAAAATGACTTAAACACTAGCATTGTCTGAAAATGCTATTTTTAGTTAGTACCTGCTGTATTTTGTTACTTTATTTTTTAAAGGAGCTTATATCACAATAGAATTATATTACTAACTCTGGTAATATTACAGACTAAGAAATGCAGAAAATTTATATTTGTGAAATAAAAGCATAATCAGTAGTACAGATTTTATTTCTCTTCATTCCCCCAAAATTGGAACAAATGAATTTGCAAAAAGAGATTTAGCAGAACTTGCAATACCGTAATGGTGTGTGCTTCATAAACAGTGGTAGAGTTAAGCTATAAACATTCTGAATAATGTTAATTACTTTATACATACATAGATTTCCATGCCATTGATTTAGTTGGAAATATGGGTAAGATTGCTTATTGCTATAGTAAACTTATTTGTGATTTATTAGACCTAGTACTTCACAAGCAATACCAAGAATGTGATATACAACTTTCCAAAAATTGCTAACAGAAAGTAAAATGTATCTATTTAGAGCTGATATGCAGATTGGCATCACAGTTCATGCATTCCAGTTTTATCAAAGAAGAATGTGTTTAATACACTTCCTGCACTATCACTATGCTCAGACTGAAGGTGACACTATGGTTTGCAAAGCATTCTTCCCTATAAATGTGCAAAGATACACATAAAGTCATAGCCATGCACAAGTTAAACCATAAAATATACATTTGCACAGATGTTATGTTATTCCTTGTGAATATTAGCTAAGGTTTGAAGACTAGACTTGTATAATATTATCTCCAGTTTGGTGAACAGTTATGTCAGCCTCCCCCCTTGAGGTCTGAAGATGTACAACTTCTCAACTGAAAACTAAGACCATGCTGACTTCAACAAAGTTGTTTTATAATCAGACAATATAACTAAGCATGCTTATATGGGAGTAAGCCACTCCACAGGACTACGGCTTAATACTATCATTATATTAGTTTTCTAAAAGTATGTGCTTCTAGATCCATGGTCTAATTATTGCAGCTTAGATACATTAGGTATAATTTAGTCCAATTAAACACTTGGAATACTACTTTTTCCAGAGATGGGTTGTCATTGAAACTCATGCTACATTATGGTTGGGTTCATGTGTTCATCATCAAGCCACCATTGGTTTAATCATAGTTTGTTGAATAAATCACAATTTACTGGGTTTACATAAGCTGAGAACAATGAAACAATCCATATTTTAATTCAACAAAATATGCATTTTCAGTTTAAGATTTATCACATGCATCTGAGAGTAATTCCCACCCAGTTGCCAAAAGTAATGTTTGCATAGATTTTTAAAAAAAGGTACAAGTGCCCATTATTCAGCAGCAAGATCCTGCTCCCAATTTCAGCGATTGCTCCAAAACCACTGCCCTTTAATCCTTTCTCTTTCCACTTAAGAGTTGTTGTACATCCACTCCTAGGTCACAACAGACGGTGTAAAATGAGCTTGCATAATAAGAGAAATGGTAGTTCACATGCAGTTTAACCAAAAAAAGTGCAAATTATTGTTAACTTTGCATTTTTCTAGTCTGTCTAAAATTAAACTACATTGATGACATTCTTCCAAACAAATCTTTTTTTTTTAAAAGGATATTATTTCATATTTTGCACAATTTCTAATCAAAAAGGGAAGAATATCATTTGGGGGGCTTAATTTCCTTATTATAAGAAGATAGCCTGCTGTATAGCAAAACAGAAACAGTTATTGACTTGTTTAACAGTGCAAACTCACTTCATACGCAATTTATGTGAGAACTGCTTAAAAAACACGTTTTCAAATGAATTGCAAATGCTTGTATTTTTTTACCAAAAGCAAACCCATAAAGTGGTTTGTACAAACAACCAAGGAAAGAGCAAGCATGCAAATAACCAATTTACTTGTCTAAGGGATAGGATTTTACTTGGGCTAAGGGTTTTTCCCTTTTTGCATGCTTGCTGTTTACTTGCTTGTCTCTACATGCCCCTTTTCTAAATATGTATGGTATCTATAAATCTTTTCACAAATTATGAGGCACAAAAACAACCCTGCCAGCAATCAGTAACATGTTTCTCTCTCAAAAAAAGTTGAGGCAGTCTTTGTTGAATGGTGCTTTTTAATATACGCTCACTCTTTGAAAATATCAAGAGGGAGAAACAAAGAGGGAACATTCCTTATCTGTTTAGATGCTAAGAAATATCCAAGAACAAGCTGGCAGCGAGTTGCAAAGGAAAGTAGCAATGGCACAGGCTGCCTAATACCATGCACCACATTCATAACAACAATAATGTGAATGTTGTGCAGGGAAACATAATTCTCTGCACGAGTGAAGTCTCTGGTGTCTAGGTGAAAAGTGGAGTGGAAGCAGGTAAGGGGATAAGGGGAAGAATTAAAGTCTACATTTCATGCAGGGCTATTATGCATCAGGCCCATTTCCCCATAGTACTTCTTCAGACATCGGAGTTGCAGTTCTGGGTTGTTAGCCTGGGATCTGTGTTGATCTCGTACCTGTAGTGATAGCCCTCCATGTGGTCTCTACAGGCATCCCTGATGTTATACATCCACTTTTTGATCCCCTTTCGGTTCAAATACAAAACCAGGAGGAAAATGGCACCAATGAGGGCCAAGACTATCCCGAGGAAGACGTAAGAAGTCTGCAGCGGGGTCTGGTCGTCGATCAGAAAAGGGCAGTCGAGTTCGGACGCATTGATGCTCACCAAAGAGCGTTCTTGCAACTCCTGGGGGTAGGAGCACTCGAGGGAATCTTTGGCCTCAACCGGCTTGCTCTCCTTCAGCCAGTTCACCAAGTCCTCGATGTGGCAGTCGCAAACCCAGGGGTTGCCGCTGAGATTGAGCGACAGCAAAGGGAGGCCCTGGAGCTGCTGGAGGGTGTCGTTCCTCAGGGTCTTGAAACCGTTGCCACTGAGATTGAAGGTGTGCAGCTGTTGGAGGCTCCCCAAGAACACATTACGCAAACTCACCAGGGAGTTGTTATGCACGTCTAGGTGCTCCAGTCTGGGCAGTGCAGAGAACATCTTGGCCGGCAGATAAATCAGATTGTTATCCGAGAGGTCCAAGCGCTTCAAGTTGAGGAGCGTGCCCGTCTGGAGCAGCTCAGCCACCAGGACCACAAAACTGTTGTTGTAGAGGGAGCTGCTCAGGTCCAGTTCTTCCAAGCGGCTGCTGACGTTGCCCAGGGCCATGGGGCTGAGCCAAGTGAGCAAATTGTCGCTGAGGTCCAACTGCTTTAGGTGGGGCAGCCCAGCAAAAGTTTCCGCGCCCACCCAGCTCAGCTGGTTTCCCCTCAGGTCGAGGATGGTGAGCTCCGACAGGGAGGCGGAGAGGAAGGAGGCAGAAGAGAGGTTGCTGATGCAGTTATGGGCGAGGAAGAGGCCCCGCACGACAGACGGCAGCTCAGGCGGCACCTCCGTCAAGTTGTCGTTGATACACTTCACTGTCCGGGCTGTCTCGGAGCACTCACATAGCGCAGGGCAAGCGAGGATTTGTGGTTGTGGCTGCTGAGCCCAAACCCAGCCCGAAAGGACCAGCAGGAATAATAGCTTCAGCCCCCCAGCTCCTCGCCTCTCCCCACTTAGCGCAGGGGATGCACAGCCCCAACGAGATCCCCCCAGCATCACCGCCTCTTGTCAGGGACTGTTCTCCTGCGGTGCTCCCTGGGCTGTCTCCGTCTCCGAAGGATCCTTGGCTCCAGCCCTCCGAAAGCAATCTTCTTGGGTCAAGCAGAAAGGCAGAGAAAAGGACGCCCGGAGAAGAAGGTGCAATTCTCACATGCAACCAGGCTGGGACTCCACCGCGGTCTTGGAAGGGAGAGAACAGCCCTAGGAACGGACCAGCTCTCTTTCACGTCCTGCCACCCTTGAAAAAAAAAAAAGCAGAAAAAAAAATGGGAGGAGGAGAAGGAGTTTGAACCAAGCTGGGACGAGGAAGAGATCATGGTTTCTTCTCAGACTCTGCCTTCCTGGATGCTGCCCACGCACTCCTGCTTCTCAAGACCATTTCTCCCCTACCCAAGTGCCACCCTTGAGTCAAACCACCAAACACTTGGGGAAAGAGCAGTCCTTGGATTCCTCTTGACCTGGTTACAGCCAACCTGCCTGTGTCTTGACAGTCTCCCGCTTGGTTTGGGCAACCTTACCCAGTGGGGTTTAATAGCAATGTCTCATCACCCTGAGCAGCAGGGGAGAATGGCCACTGTAGTCCAAATACCCCAGGGCCTCTGTTTGGTGTAAGCTCGTTTATTAGATTTAATAGTAATAGATTCCTTTTCTCCCTTTGCTCAGGAGCTCCCATGTCTGCAATACTTCCTCTTCCAATCCACTTCCCCAACAATCCTGTGAGGTAGGCCAGGTTCAGAGTGGCAGTGACTGGCCAAGAGCCACAAGCTTCTCCTGGCTACGAATGGCCTTGAACCTGCGTCCTCTTACCCTAACTACTACACCACACGTTCTTTCCTTTATAACGTCCTACGGATACAAAAACGCGTCGGTATGAATTGCGGCTACTGGATAAAACGCTGATATTTCCACCCCCCCCCCCCCCCCGCAGGTATCCTTTTCGGAGGACTGGAAACGCAGCATTGGGCTCAGAGGATTCGCTACGGGGCCAGCAAGTTATTGCGGTTCTAGTCCTTATGGAGGCCATGCTTTTCGCCGAGCCTTAAGCCGCGCTCGCTTTTTACAGTTACCAAGATTCGTGGCTTCTGTTCAACCCCGCTCCAACCTAAGAAAGTTGTTGGAGAAAACGTGCAACTTTTTCGCAAGTCCCCTCCGTTGCCCCAAACCGAAAGTCGCGGCGTTCATTTTTCATCCCCCCCCCTTTCCAACTTTTTCCAAGAAATAATTCCCCGCCACACCCTAAAAAAAACAACCTCCACGTTTCCGAAGCAACCACCTCACCCCCCACCCCACCCATGCCCTACGGCTACCTCCCATCCCAGAGGCAGGCGAAGCCCGGGGCTGCCCGTTGCCAGGGAAAGATGCGCGGGGGTCGAACCGTCGTGGCCAGACATCCCTCCCCTCCCGCACCTTCGGGTGGGGCGTAAGCGGGGTGGGATGATTCAACCTGGGAGTTGAACGGGAGACCGGACTCGTCCCTCTGCCTTCTGGGCCGGGAGGGCGAGGACGCGGAGGAGAGGCTGGAGCTTGCGTAGCTCAGCCGAGGAGAAAGGGGTGGAAGGCGAGAAGAGTCCGTCGCCCCGGACCGCGCCGCACTCGCCCAGCCAAGCCAGCATAACCTTACCTGTTTCGCGCCTGGGCTTCAGCTCCGCCAGTCCCGCGCAAACTCCCGGGCCGAGTGGGAACTGCATGGCGCAGGGAGCAACTTTCCCTGCACGCCCCCCGCCCTCCCGGCTTGCTTAGACCAGCCTCCGCTGGAGGAGAAGCCAATGGCAGGCGCGGCCTCCGGGAGGCAGCCCGGCTCCGCGCACCACGCCCTCGGTGGCAGCGGGTGGGGCTCTTCTCGCCTCCCCGCTCGGTTTACTTTGCAAAGAAGCGGCGGCAGGTGCGACTAGTTGGTGTCCCCCCCCCCCAGCGGTGGCGCCGCGTTTTCCCCGCTATTATGTCTGACTGCCGAAAGATCGCGGACTAGAGGACCCCCCCCCCCAGCGGAGGCTGGCGGAAAGCCCTCTGCACGATCTCAGAGGTAGTCGTTATGTGCACTCGTGCCAGCTCAACTCTGGCATCTAAAAGGGCAATTGTGTGTTGAGTTCAGTGCTGCGCTCAGCGTGCTCACAACAAGGCACAACGGCAACACCCTTCCCTCTCTCTCTTCCCAGCGGTCCTTCTGTGGTAGGTTAAGTTGGCCAAAAGATAACTGAGCATCTGATTCAGAGAGGCACCCAGCCAGCTGTGGTACCCAGGATGTTACTGCTGCAATAGGCTGGGCGCTATCCCAAGCTGGGCGAATTTAATCCTGCTTGAAGCAACATCCTGGCTGGTACTGTCATGCTTTGTAGCATGACAACTTTTGCTGGAGCCTTTTAAACCCAGCTGAGAAGTCTAACTCTGACCTGGGAAGTTTTCTGAGGTGGTGGAGATATCTGACTGATTGAAGACATAAGGCAATGAAGGATGCTTGGTTAGATGTTGTACTGATTTCACAGCTTTTGCTCTTATTTTTTTATCTAGGGAAAAATGGAAGAAGGAGCTGTTTAAACAAAACAAAAGCAGAGCATACCCCGTGGCTGTTGTATCTTAAACTTTACACATAAGAGCAGATTTCCCCTGTGCCAGGAGCCTGAAGAATTTCTACCAGATCCAGAGATGTGAAGGATAAGGTTAAGCTGTAATTGTGGAACCAGTTTCTTCCTGTTTCCTGAAGGACAGAAAGCCGGTACTTGCTGCTAACCTCAGCCAATATCAGAAGACAAGTTTTATGCATGCCTGAGATTATTATAATGCCTGTGTCAGCTCAGGACCAAGTGATCCTCCTGATGAGAAATGGTTTCTGTGACTCCTTTTCCATTCTTTTGACCATGTTTAAAAAAAAAAACACCAATTAGTCTTATTTCACAATTTTGCCTTCATGACTGACTTTCCACATTAGAAGATGAGTTTACACAAATGGATCTGATTGTTTGTCACAAAAGAGATCCAACCCTGTGTAAAGATATAATTGAAGAAACCTTATTCCTGGTTCATACAAGGGAAGAGAGTAAGATTTTTAAAGGACATTTAAAAAGAAAGAAAAAAATATATCAGTTTCTCTTGAAATATTGATGTCTCAGAAACGAGATGGGGTCACTTGAGGAAATATTCAAAGTAGTAGTTCTGATCAGCCATTTTCATACATACCATTTGGACATAGATACGTATTCTGTCACAGATAAAAAAAGATTGGGTATTTCAAATCAATTTCTAAGATCTGCAAATGCTGATAGAGGGTAATATACGTTTCAGCCCCTAAGTGAATGATTGAACAATTAATCTGTGACAGGTGTCCTCTGCATCTCAAGCCTCATTTGACAGACAGTTGCCCCAAAGGTTGTCTTGCTCTTCAGCTATCTTAAAAAAATGGAGAGGGAAAAATGTATATATTACCAATCTTTTATCATCTGAAAGTCAAATGATAGCCTGGCTATATATGTGGGTATCAGTTGGGGGCAGCGGCTGAGAGTGGCAGATGGGGGACAATGATAAAATGTGTCACAACAGAACTGCTGCCTCAGTGTTGCCTGCAAGTACGTATGTGTTGTGCTGTCATGACACACATTTCATCATTTTGACAATATCTTGGCTTGCTGCGGATGTCCCTGGCTATTCAGATGGATCCATAGTGAGTCAGTTATGCTCTTTTATGACAAGATTAACACAGCCATTTTTAATGAACATGGCTCTTGCTTTATACTTTGGGGAGTTATCAACTGACTGGTGATTGGTCATTTTACAAAATCCCATTAAGGCTGGGGGAGGGTAAGGGGGGGTCTTTTGCTGTACTGAGAATTGCCTGTATACTAAAGGCTTTGTGGCTGACACCCGAGTGAGCCACTGAACATTTGCGCTGGCAGATTGGGGGCAATGTCTTTGCGGATACCCTGTTCTTCTCTTTTCGGATCCCATTGGGAGTAATGAAAGCGAAACTGTAAAAAAGGCTACATTTCTGAAAAAGGTAACCAGATGCAGCTCAGAACAGAGATGAAAGGAAAATAAATCAGGACCCATTAGGATGTCTTTGGATAATTTGTTGTACATAACAAGGTTTCTAACCTCCGTCTATGGAATCATGGAACTACAACAAAACATTTTCTTTCTTTTGAGTTAGGTATATTAGCTTATTTATTAGATTTCTACACTGCTTTTCCTCCAGAGCTTACAGTGGTGCATAGAATACTCGGTCCTCTGTCCACCTGCCTACCTAATATTGCTCAATAAATCTCCATACTTAAACTGGGTGTCTGTATTCTAATCCAACGCCTTAACCATCATGCCACTAGTCCCTTGCAGTTGGGTTATTATTGGACATGTAAGTTATCTCAGTATATGTGAAGTAAAGAAATTAGGGAGGGCAGAAATGTAGTCTACGGTAGTAAAAAAAAATCAGGTAGTAAAAAACTTAGTACTGTATCAGGTAGTAAAAATATCTAGTACTGTATCACCTTTTAACAAATTTTATTAAACGTTGTATGTTTTCATGAGCTGCAGATCACTGCATTAGACGCATAGAGTAGCTATCATGGAACTACAAAAGAATAGCTATCATGGTGGCGCAGTGGTTAAATGCAGCACTGCAGGCTACTGCTAGATCAGCAGGTCAGCGGTTCAAATCTCACCGGCTCAGGGTTGACTCAGCCTTCCATCCTTCCGAGGTGGGTAAAATGAGGACCCAGATTGTTGGGGGCAATATGCTGACTCTCTGTAAACCGCTTAGAGAGGCCTGAAAGGCCTATGAAGCGGTATATAAGTCTACTGCTATTGCTATTAGCTAGACTGATGAAGGACTTAAATGGGGTGAAATGGGAGAGAGAGAGAAAGGTAGGTTAATTATATACTTCACGTTACACATGAGACTTTGCAAGTACATGTACTGTACCAGTTAACAATTACAATGAGTTAAAAACTCACTGTGTTTCTTGGGAATCTTCCAATATTTATGTGAATGGAGAAAAAGAAGATTCATTATTTGAATTGTGATTTGCTTAATATATATAAGGTATTGTCCATGTATTGGAATTTTATTTGGTATCCTCATGAAAGAGGATATTTTTGCGATGTTTTGCTTGTCGCAAATAGTGACAATATTTTTAGAGTGTTTCTAGACGCAGCTGAATCAATCAAATGAAGGTTCGTTCTCTGAGCTTGTGGGTTGGTTTCTGAATGTTTTGGTACCAGGGTGGGTAACATCTTCAGCAGAGTTTAGGGGATGCCAGAGTCAGTGTTCTTCTTTTCATAAGGGCTGCAGGTGTGGGTGTGTCAAGTGAGGGTCTAGTGATGGATCAAGATTGAGTCATCAGTGAGTCTTGTGATGGGTCTTGTAATGAGATTACATCAGGTCAGGGTCATTGGGAGGTGAACTGGTGGGGGTGGGATTGTGTGGGTTGGCGCTGTCTGGTTGGCTGTGCGGTTGATTTGGATTTTGAGGAGTTTATAGGCTGGTTGTAGGTCAACGTGTTTGTTGATGGAATCTTTAGTGGAGTGCCAAACTTTGATGAACTCATGAGCGTGGCAGGTGGTAGCGTGGCCGATTCCAATTGAACTGGTGCTGTTTGGTGTCGGTGTCAGTAGAGATTAAGGATTTGGTATCATGGTGTTTGACTGCCAGCCGGTATTCGTGGATCCTGGTTTTTAATTGATGTGATGTTTGTCCCATGTAGAAATGGTTGCAATGGTTAAAGTTGATTGCATTGTTTCTTTCATCCCTCTGTATTTTGTCTTTGGTTCTGGATAGTTCCTGGTGCAGAGTGGCTGTGGATTTGTGGGCTATTGCCATTTCTAGAGGTTGGAGGATTTTTGCTGTCATTTCCGACACCCCTCACAAATGACAGCCACAATCTTCCAACCCCTTGGAATTACATTGATTACATTGTTTCTTTCATCCTTCTTAATCTTGTCTTTGGTTCTGGTAATAGCTTCTGAATAATTCCACACTCCACTGAAGATGTTACCTAGCCTGGTAGTGAAACTATTAAATTCGATGGGGTGGCAATGACTGAGGCAAGGCAGGACTCGGACAACAAGGCTTTATTAAAACAGCTAACTCCAGAACCAGTGAGCTTGAACAGTTCCTGCTTGACAGCAATTTATATGCAGGCAGTCCCACAGTTAGCCAATCAGAGAACGGTGACTTCCCGCTCTGGCACATGTGCGCCGCGACCAATGGCAAGCCTTGGAGATGGAGCCACGTCTCCGAGGCTAAGACATAACATTCCTCTCCACCATTCAGGTGCATGCGTAATCCTGCAAATATGCAGGCCGCCTGTGCGTGCGGTCCGATCTTCTTGGCTTGGCTGGAACTGATGCTGGAGAAGGAAAAGGAGGAGGCTTCTCCAGGGGAATTGCCTGCGACTGCGCTAACTCTCCGTCCGGCGACTTTGGATGTGACTCTGATGGCCCAGGTGAGTCTGGCACTGGAACACCAGACCACCGTCGGGCAACGCTGCGTTTCAGTGGAGATGTCCAGAGCAAAGGGGGGGGGGTCTATAGGACCAACTGGGAAGAGATCAGCTGGTGTCTGAGTCGAGGCCATCCACGGTCGCAGCTGACCAATGTGGCGGCACCAAATGCACCCATTGCCTAGGCCCACCCTGTAAGAGCAGGGACCCATTAATTGTAGAATGCGCCCCGGTAACCACCTCGGCTCACCCCCATAGTTTTGCGCAAAAACCAGATCCCCCATTTCAAAACCCCTGGCGTGGTCATCGTTGCCAATAGGTTTGTCATTGCAGTAGCTGGGGTGAAGTTGATCAAGGTTAGTCCGGAGACGGCAGCCCATTAACAACTCTGCAGGGCTGCGGTTAGTTAGGGGGCATGCGACTGTGTGCTGTACTAACAGGTATGTGTCAATACAGGCATGCCAATCCCCTGGACCTAGCCTAGCTAGGGACTCCTTAACAGATTGCACCGTCCACTCCATGCCATTGCTAAAGGGATGGTGAGGGGCCACTGAGACGTGGCAGATGCCACATCCCGCTAAGAACATCTGGAAAGACACAGACATCAACTGGGTCCCGTTATCTGATACCAATACATCCGGGCACCCATGAGTCGCGAACATCTTTCACAACGCCCCAATCAGAGCCTCGGTAGTGGTCGATGGCATGAGGATGACTTCCACCCACTTTGAATATGCATCAACCACTACCAGGAACATCTATCCATGGAACGGCCCTGCAAAATCTAAATGGATCATAGCCCAGGGAGTCTTGGGGTCCTCCCATTTCCTAGGTTTTGCCGTGGGGGGAACTGGCCTGGATTGCTGACATTCCTGACACCTAGCCACCCATTGTGCAATATCCTGATCCAAACCAGGCCATCACACGTAGCTCCGGCCCAGGGCCTTCATCCTTACTATCCCAGGGGGCCGCTCGTGCAGACAGTGGAGGATAGGTTCCTGAAGTTGAGGAGGAATGACCAACATATGGCCCCACAGTAGGCACCCTCCTTGTACCCTCAGTTCATGCTGCCTGTGCTTGAACGGCAGGAACTGCGAAGTAAGCTGCGTCTGCGGCCAACCCCTCGTTACCCAATCTAAAACCTGAGCCAAAGTAGCATCCCTAGCCGAATGGGTGGCAACATCTGTGGCTGTTAAGGGAACCGGGCGGTCCTCAATCAGTAAAACCAGAGGGTCAGGATCCAGGTCAGCCTCGGACGCCAGCAGAGGGCAATGGCTTAGGGCATCTGCATGCCCCACCTGCTTCCTGGGCCGATAAGTTTATAATTGTATGCAGTGAGGAAGATGGCAACACAGCCTCGAATCGGTCACCCTGCACATGAATTGCTGAAGTAGGGAGTCATCTAGATTAGGAAAATCGCAGTGCAATGCTGCAGCCCTGAGGGCAGCCATGTACTGGTTCACTGACTCCCCCTCCTTCTGAAGCCTTTGTTGGAATGCATAGCGCCTAGCTTTGCGAGACAGAGCTGGGGCGTAATGGTTCTGCAGTCTCGTCAAGTGTCCCATGAAAGGGACTGGACTGATTGCGGGGCGGCCAAAGCCCTGGCTGTTCCGAACATCTCGCGCCCACAAGCATTCAGGAACTGGGCCCTCTTTCCCTCACTAGGCAAGTTAGCCAGATGGTTTGCCTCGAGGAAGCATTCGAAACGGTCAATGTATGCCTCCCAGGACTCTAACCCGGGTGCAAACGGTGCAAAATTGTTCAAAGTGGCCATTCTGAGGGAGAGACGTTCTGAGGAGATTGCCTCAGCGATTAGCCGGAAGTCTTGTATTAATAAAAAATCTTCCTTACGGGATACAGCTCTTCCTATGCCTCAGAATATCCCACCTTCGTCGCCAGTATTAAATTCGATGGGGTGGCAATGACTGAGGCAAGGCAGGACTCGGACAACAAGGCTTTATTAAAACAGCTAACGAAACAGCAACTCCAGAACCAGTGAGCTTGAACAGTTCCCGCTTGATAGCAATTTATATGCAGGCAGTCCTGTGGTTAGCCAATCAGAGAACGTTGACTTCCCGCTCTGGCACGTGCGCGCCTCGACCAATGGTGAGCCTTGGAGATGGAGCCATGTTTCCGAGGCTAAGACATAATAGAAACGTTAGGAAACCAACCCACAAACTCGGAGAATGAACTTTCACCCTCACAGATATAGAGTCTCAGGCAGAAGTTTTTGAACGAGTCCATTATTTTCTTTTTTGGAAATAGTGATGCTTGGAAGCGGACATTCCAAAGATCTGTTTCAAATCTGTTGCTTTCCTAGGTTCCATGGAGTGACAAAGGGTTTTGTCAGCTATTTGGAAAGGCTGCAGGACCAGCTCCAATAATGCCTGAGAGCATTAATCTCCCCTGCTAGCTTCTACAAGTCAGCCTTTTGCAATCATTTCATAATATTAAAGTGCCAGTTTTCTTTAACTCTATTTTGGATCTGTCTTTTTCAAAGACCAGGTCTTAAAATACATTGTTCTTCTTGGCAGTAGGGCTGGTGGCAGTGGGGTGAATCTTGTTCTGTATCCTGTTTTTTTGTCATTCATAGTGATTGTTTGCGAGAAGGTAGTTGTGCTTTTTAAATTAGGGATTAACTTGAAACCTCCTTGCTGATTATCAGCAGGAAAATATGAAAGCATTCTTGCATAAAAAACTTCATATTTATCTTTTCCCCAAAATAATCCTCTTGGATAGGAGAGGCAAGGGTAACACTGGGTCTTCCAGATGTTGTTGAATTGCACGGCTCATCTTTCCACTTTTTAACTAAGACTGACGGATTTCAACATCTGTATGTATAAGATTTTATTGGCGATATGTTTGAAGCTTGTGCTTTGATATGGCCTATAGGCTAATTAATAAAGCTATCATATCATCAACTAAGACGGATGGATTTCAATATCTGGAATGAATATATAGCAGTATAATGGAATCTCTCTCTTTCTCTCTTTCCCTCCCTCCCTCCCTCCCTCCCTCCCTCCCTCCCTCCCTCCCAAGCAATTAATTATTATTTAACACCTGAAAAGAGTGTACTCATTGCAGATTTTTTTAAAAAACAAAATCACACTAAAGTTTGGAAAAGACATTGTCTGGATTCTTAAATAAGCAAATACCCTCAGTGTTTCAGAAAATGGCTCAACATAGAAGCCTCTTTGATCTCTACAGTTCTGCCTTATTAGTGCTACTTTGCTCTTGGAACAAATGAGCTCTTTGTTCTTTCTTTATCCAGGAGAAAATGTATGAATGTAAGTTTACAACTGATGACCTCTACTCCTCTAACATGCTGCCGATTTTTAACCAGTGTCATATTGTCAACCAAGCAAGAGCCAGCAAGATGAACTAAGCTGCAGAGCCACAAGTCAAGCCAGTATTGCACTGAGACTTTTGGAGCAGGAAAAAAAACCTGTGTGAAAAGATCTGGGGATCCACTGCTTTGCATGGGTAAGGGCTGCATTTGGCTTTGGCCTTATTACTTCATATTCTCTTAGCAAAAGAGAGGCTCTGAAATGCTTCCAAAAATCTGAGAAGTGATGCCATTTCAAAAAAAAACTTATTATGCCTTAGACAAACAAATGGAAGACAAAGGGTTGATGGGTGGCTATAGAGTTTGGGGGGTGGGATAGAAACACAGAAGAGAAGAGCAGAAAAATTTCATGCAGATGTTCTAGCACAATGATGGCTAACCTTTTCGGACCAAGTGCCCAAAGCACCATGCATGTGCACGTGTCCCCCCCGCAGGTGCCCCCAGCACGCAGCCCACCCCTGCACATGCGTGGCAGAGACCCAACAACCAGTTGGCTGGCAGGAGGCACATACGAGACAGAGCTGAACTGGGGCGCCGACTCACATGCCCACAGAGAGGGCACTGTGTGCACCTGTGGCACAGGTGCCATAGATTCACCATCACAGTTCTAGGATCTATCCTGGAAAGGTGAAGTAAAATTGGATGAAACTTTTTACTAGATCTTTTAGTTTTCTATCTTTCTTATGTAGTTCAGACATCAGCCACTTCTTGGATGCCTATAACCAAGATATTTAAAAAAAATGACAGAAAATGTGCAGAATACCCAAATGACAGAATGAAAGTAGAGCATGGGACTAAGGGCACAGTTGCTATGCCTATCTTTTAATTTAACTATTAAGTTTAAATAATGGGTTAAATTTTCAGTCATCCATCTAAAATGGGATGGAAAGGGGATTAATTAAATCACAACAGCATATTCTGAGTTGTCATCCAACAATATACATTCTATTATTGCTTGTAAAACTGATGGAGGAGAAAGAAAATTTAGAACCTCTTAAAAATACTGGTCAAGAATATATTTTAGGAAGCACAGCAAGATACAATCATGAAGGTATAAGGGTAATGAAATTATGATGCTGTGGAAAAAGAAAATAAAAATATTTTTCTGCCTAATAGAAGCCATGCTCATTCAGTGGACCTGAATAGTTGGAGATTCAGGTCAGACAAAATGAAATTCTTTGTACAGCACACTGCTAAAATGGGAATTTTAGTAACATGTCAGAAGAGTTTGACTGGATTCGTTCATTGCACTAATTCATTTTCTTTAATAAAACCCCAAGACTGGGATCATTCAATAAACTATAGCAGACCCAAATATACCTGATTTTGAACAACTTTAAGTGGGAATCAGATGAAAGATGAAAGTAAAGCTAACTATTAATCTAGAATAGAATAATGTATTCTATTGATATTAAAAGCAGCATAATTACCGTTGGATAAAACAACATGATGGTGCATCGTACCAATGCCCTGTTTGTAGGCTTTCAAATGGTGTTGAATTAACTATTAATTATTGAACTCAATGGAATTTTGATCTGATCCCATAGGTGCTTCTTACAACTTGTAATGAAATTGTAGGGTTTTTGGTAAGTAGAAAAAGAAGTGTTGTCAAAATGTAATGAGAACACTGCCCCGAGAGTTCTTTCTATCTTGAAAGACATATACTGTTAAAAATAAATGAATGTGCCCCTAGAATAGTATTCGGTTCCTAACCCCTCTCTCTTTTTCTATTTATTACAAAAAAAGAACTATACTGCAATTTGGTTCTGAAATTCTTTCAATTGACCAAAAAGCAGAAGAAAAAAAAGAAATTAAGATTTTTTTAAAAAAATTTAAATTGTATTATTCAAAACAACAAGAATTCTCTGCTACTTAATGTAAAAGAACTGAAAAATAGAAATAATAGTTGAGTTAAAAAGCAACCAATCAATTAGCCCCCCCCCCCAATAATTTGATTAAAGCAAAAAGGTTTATTTTCTGATAATTTATCTGTGCCCAGAGGCTACACAGGCTTGAACCTGGTTAGGAATCCAACTTATCTTAAGGAAGAATTTACTTTCTTTAATTTTTTTTTTTACATTTGCTCATCCTTTGTCTGGATATGTGTCCTATGATCTGATACTAAACAGTTTTATTAATGAACAATTTTATGAAAGTGAAATGTTCATAATCTGTTCACTTTCTACATTTTCTTTCCCTTTGCCTTCCATATTTAGAATCCCTGCTTGTGAAAATATATCTGGAATCTAAGACAATACATGATTTTATAAAGTGATCTCTAATAAACTGGTTAATCTTGATGCAGTTGCAAGGTTTTGTTTAAAAAACACGCATCCACTAAGATCTGATTAAACCGGAGACCTGTTGGATTGGCTGGTAGTAAAGACGCTTCTGAAATCAACCAATTAGGTTCCTGTGATGTGATGCAGAATGAGTGACTCATCTATTTGCCATGCAGCTTTTATAAGGAAAAGAAATATCAGTTTGCCTTGGAGTAAAAATCCTCCTCAGTGCAGCAAGAAAAAGCTGACAGATGCAATGTTAGCTTCCTAATAGAAAAAGAAACTGTGGAATATTGTGATCAGTCCATTTCTAGGACAGAGGAATTTTTAATTGGCCGTTCTTCTCCAATGTCAGTGCAAACTATGAGGAGCTTCAGTTCCACAGCCTGTTTTTCAACTGATATAAAGGTTTTATTTGGAATGGCAGACTATATTAATTAATTAAATGATGACCAGAGTCAAGTCAAAATCAGATATAATTCATAAGACTGTTAGGGTCTTACTGTATCAATCTTTATTGTTGAATTCGGCCACATTTCTGCAAAAGGGTACCATATTATTTGTACAAATTCCTGTTCTGGTTGAATTGCTTTTTTAAAAATTTTAATATCATTTTTCCCTAGAAAGAAAGCAACATCATATCATTATCTTTCTCCTTGGACACACAGATTTTACTACTCTCCTAGCCAGTTTGATTCCCCAGCAGAAAGCTGGAATTTGACCTAGTTGAACAAAAGTGAAAGTGCTACAAAGATGTAATAATTCAGTCTAAAAAAAAAAAAGAACACTGGCCAATTGATCAAAAAGGTATACTGTGATTAGACCAGCTTTCTCCAACCTACTGCCTACAGTGCCCTCATCCTCTGTCAGCATGGAATATTGGTTTGAAATGATGGTTATTATTCATCCCACTTAATAGAACATCACCTTGGGAAAGATGAATGAAAGAAACGAGAACATACACCATGGCCAAAAGGATCTAAGAGCTTCACTATCTTAGCTTGTTAAATATACATATATAGAGAATTGAACCAGAATACTGTAAGCTGCTGAATCCCTTCAGCCTAATATTTTTCAGTAATGAATATGAAGCTTTGTTATATGGAAAGTAGAAGAATTTTTCTCAGAGAATGTAGATTTTGCATTTGTCTTGCACTCAGTCTGCAGTATTTTAATACTAATAAATGAAATTTGTCCACTGCTTTCAGCTTACAGTCACATTAATAAATATGATAAGGTCTATAGATTTGATTGGATAGATGCAGCAAAATGTTACTGACATAGTTTATAATAAACAGGTACCTAAATACTCTTCTCAAAATGTTTTGAGCAAACATTTTCTACCGTACATATTTTGGCTATTTCAGAAAAAGAAAAAATTCACAAGCATGCCACTAACAATAACAGTAAGAGTCTATTGTCTGGATGGCCTATTTTTTTCATTTTATACACACTACACTGATGTGAATAATAAAATCATTCTGATTCCAGGTTCAGAATGTTCTTGTCTTGGAATTTGTTTGTGGCATTATATTTAGAGATTGCTGTAGCTCTGGATCTACCAAAGAAAGAGAGTTACTTTTAGTAGGTATTTTCAACAATTCAGCAAAAAAATCATATGTGATAATAGCATTGAAGCTTCACCCTCAATACTGGAAATTGGAAAATAAGGTATCTCAATGGTGACATCTTGTGGCTAAAATAATACACAGATGCTCAAACACTTGTAGAGCATTACTACTGTATTAACAGTACTACTCTTATCTGACAAATGGATTAATGACAGTTCTTACTATCACAAGAATGTAAATCCATTTATCAAAATCAATCATACTAACTAAAATCCCATTTTACTCAACATAACACAAGGTAACATTGTTTAGGTAGTCCTTGACTTATGACCATTTATTTAACAATGGTTCTAAATTGCAATGTCCATGAAAAAGTGACTTACCAGCCATCCTCAGGGTTACAACTGTTGCACCACCTCTGCACATGTGATCAGTTTGGGTGCTTGGCAACTGGCTGGCATTTGTAAAGCTCTATGAAATGATATATGAAGCACTATTGTTATTGCTAAGTCCTGTCTTTATCTGAAGGTTTTGTTCTACTGGCCTTTGTGGACAGTTCTCCATGTGATATTGTATGCTGCATCTTTTCTGATGTCCTTAAAAAGCGTGACCCGTCAAAACTGCGCTCAACTAAGCCGCGCCCGATTAAACCGCGTCGCTGACGTCATCAACAGGGTGACAACAGCCAGTGCGGAGAAAGAAGGGCGCTTTAAATAGCGCTTTGAAAGCAAGCCGATTCAACTTAAGGTAAGGGTTAGGTTTAGGGTTAGCTTTAGGGTTAGGTTAAGGGTTAGGTTTAGGTTTAGGTTAAGGGTTAGGATTAGGTTTAGGGTTAGGTTAAGGGTTAGGTTTAGGATTAGGTTTAGGGGGGTTAGGTTTAAGTTTAGGGGTTAATTTTAGGTTTAGGGTTTACAGTGTGCTTCTGTCTCCACGCTGTTGTCGCCCTGTTGATGACATCAGCTACGCGGTTTAGTCGGACGCGGTTTAGTCGAGCGCGGTTTTGTAGTGGAACCCTTAAAAAGATGGGCTACAGTCCTGCAGTCCTTTTACTTTGTCCTCCAATGAGAAGACAAGCTTAGCATTTGCAATAGGAGTAACTAGTTTACTCTTCTAGTTTGGAAACTTAGCACTCATCTGGTAAATCACCAGAGCTGGTCAATAGATGTCAATTTTTTGGGGATGGGGAAAGATTTGAGTTGTCCTGTTCCTCCCTCTGCTAAAGGTCCTCACAAAACTCTTTTTGTTTGCTTTCTTGCTTTGGTCCCAAAATTCCAGCTGCCTATACTTTTTCTAAAGAGCCTTGGCTAAAACTGAAATGTATGAAGTCAGCTCTATTTCAGTTATGAAAACAAAGACATCTCTTGAATATTTTTTTTCTGTTAGGTCAGCCATCCTTCTAACTGTGCTGGGACTACAATACACAAATTGTACACGATGACTGCAAATTCTGGGATGTGTTTAGTGTCTTCTTCACAGTTATGTTGTCCCTCCTGCTGTTATATTCTGTGAGGCAGGGTTATATTTCTGGAGAGTTTGCCATTTTCAGTCCCAATTAGGCAAAGTCCACAGTCCCTTTTGCAATACTCACTGCATTCATGCAAGGAAACCATGAAAAAGCTAGCAGAGCTTAGTGCTGAAAGAATAAAGCATATACAGGTAATTCTCGATTTACAAGTGAGTCCAAAATTTCTGTTGCTAAGCAAGACAATTGTTAAATGAAAATTTCCCCATTTTACAACCTTACTTGCATAGTTGTCAAGTGAATCACTGCAGTTGTTAAGTTAGTAACAGAACAAATAAGTAGGAGAATGGCTTGCCTTCATAACCGTGGATGCTTTATCACTAGGTTTTATAAAGACAAGATTGGATAACTAATCTCTGAAATAATATATTGAACAGGGGGTTGGATTAGAAGACTTCCAAGATCCCTTCAACTATTATTCTGTTATTCTGTAACCCGGCTTTTACATTTTCTTTGCTTATCAGAAGATAATAAAATGTGATCACATGACCCTGGGACACTGCAACCATCATAAATATGAGTCAGTTACCAAGCATCTGAATTTTGATCAAGTGACTATGGGGATGCTGCAATGGTTGTGTGAAGAATGGTCATAAATCCCCTTTTCAATGCTGTTATAACTTTGGTCACTACACAAACTATTATAAGTTGAGGACTGCCTGTAGTTGAATCATTTTACACTTTCAGCTGCATGATATATCAAAAGCTGAACATTAAAGTGATCTTGTACAGTATATGTCTATTTGCCCTGAAACCCTGGCTGTATTCACATCATATCCTTAGCCATGATAAATTTATCCATTGTTTAATCTAGCCCAATCTTCTGGGTCACATGAACGACTGATCTGTCAATTAACCATATGAGCTGGGTTCATACAGCAAAAAATAAAATGGGGTTGCTTAATTTGGGCATGTATATAATGTAAACATAATCCTTTCTGCTCTATCAGTGAACTGGCTATTGGAGCCAAACAAATTGTTCTATTCTGTGTTCTGTGACAATGGGGATTTCAATCTGATAGTGTTATATCACCTTGATGTAGATAATTATGGATATTAATTTTATGTTTCAAATTGATTTCAATGAACATTGATACGGACATCTGCAGCATTCAAAGTAAGCACAATATTAAAAGAGGGTGTGGCTGAGTGTTGTAAAACATAATCACAAAGCCTTTTCCCCCTTAAGTTATATTCGTAATGTCATCAATAAAAATAAGAAAACAGCTTAGTTAATAAGATTAGTCTCTATTTCTGTAAACTTTTTAATGGACTAGGAATACTTTTTAAATTTGTTATTAAATTATATAGGGCAAAAACTCTTTTCTACACAAAGAGACTCAAAACTCTTCACAACAAAAACATTGTCCTGTGTTAAGTGTTATTTATCTTAGGATGCTGAAGTCTGTTCTTATTATTTTTGCAAACAATATAATGCCTGTTCTTCTTTTGCAGGGCAAACCATTAGGTTTGCAATTCTTACCCTGAATTTTCTGATGGCATATTTTTGATTATGACATTATTTGAATTTCCCAAGTTTGGATTATTTATGAGATGATTTATTCATCTTGAACAGTTTGTTTTCAATAGCCCACACACTCTTGACAATAATAACTTAGCAGAATGTTTTGAAGAATGCTCATATAATTTTGTTTTAAAGCTAAATTGCATATTTCATTTTTTCACTGCCCACCCTAGATAAACACCCACCCACCCCAATCTCCTGTTCCATTTGAGCAACTGAAACCCAAGTCCGTAACTGGCTGAGTTTATAGAAGATGAATTTTATACTTCCCTCAAATTGGGAAGTTTTAACTTCCCAGACCAGCCTACTCTCTGGGATTCTGAGCAGTTTCTCATCTGATCCCACATAGCTTCTCCAAAATGATCCCCGGGCCTCGAACAAAACAGTAGGTATTCCCACTGAAATGTGTTTGCACAGCATTAGAGCTTCAGTACACAGTTCCTTGCAATTTCCTTTAAAAGGTATTTCCTATTCCTGTCCTGCCGCCTGGAATCTATGCAGATCTTTACTGCAGAGCAAGCCCTTTGAATTCATATTCAAATATGGAATAGCAGTATTCCAGTATTTGAGGGGCTGCCACAAAAAATATGGGATCAATTTATTTTCCAAAGTACCACAAAGCAAGACAAGAAACAATGGATGGAAACTAATAGATCAGTGGTTCTCAACCTGTGGGTCGGACCCCTTTTTGGGGTCGAACGACCCTTTCACAGGGGTCGCCTAAGACCATCGGAAAACACATATTTTAGATGATCTTAGGAACCAAGACACCAATTTTATAGTTGGGGGTCACCACAACATGAGGAACTGTATTAAAGGGTCGCGGCATTGGGAAGGTTGAGAACCACTGTAATAGGGAGTAGCAACCTGGAATTAAGGGGAAACTTTCTTACAATGAGGACAATTAACCAGTGGAACAGCTTGCCTTCAGAAATTGTAGGGGGCTTCATCAGTGGGGTTTTTAAAGAAAAGACTGGACAGACAACTATCTGAAATGGCATATGGTCCCCTGCTTGAACAGGGATTTAGAGCAGAAGACCTCCAAGGTCCCTTTAGACGCTCAATTGTAGGCTAATTCTGGATAGTCTCAATAAAGGAGAATATTTGTAATTCAGGAGCGACATGAAAGGTCTCTGAACTGGCTGGATTTCTTGCAGACATCCCATTACCCAAACTAGGCAACATTATCAGGGCTAGTCAAGCTCCAGACTAGCACTGATGGTAAGCCGTGGCGGTGCAGTGGTTAGAATGCAGTACTACAGACTACTTCTGCCGACTGACTGCAATTTGGCAGTTTGAATCTTATACAATCTTACACAATAGCAGAGTTGGAAGGGACCTTGGAAGTCTTCTAGTCCAACCCCCTGCCTAGGCAGGAAACCCTATACTGTGTCAGACAAATGGCTATCCAACATCTTCTTAAAGACTTCCAGTGTTGGGGCAATCACAACTTCTGGAGGCAAGCTGTTCCACTGATTAATTGTTCTAACTGTCAGGAAATTTCTCCTCAGTTCTAAATTGCTTCTCTCCTTGATTAGTTTCCACCCATTGCTTCTTGTTCTACCCTCAGGTGCCTTGGAGAATAGTTTGACTCCCTCTTCTTTGTGGCAACCCCTGAGATATTGGAACACTGCTATCATGTCTCCCCTGGTCCTCACCAGGATCAAAGCTGACTCAGCCTTCTAAGGTTAGCAAAATTAGGAACCAGATTGTTGGGGGCAATATGTTGACTTTGTAAACCTCTTAGGGCTGGAAAGCACTGTGAAGGGGTATATACATCTAAGTGCTATTGCTATTGCTGCCTAGTTTGGGTAATGGCCCGCCTGCAAGAAAACCGTACCAAACTTGATTGCAGAACATACAACTTTAGCAACAGAGTGGTCAATGCCTGGAATGCACTCCCTGATTCTGTGGTTTCTTCCCCAAACCCCCAAAACTTTAACCTTAGACTGTCTACTGTTGACCTTACCCCATTCCTAAGAGGTCTGCAAAGGGCGTGCATAAGCGCACCAGCGTGCCTACCGTCCCTGTCCTAACAACCCAATTTATTCGTGTATTCATTATCTTGTATATACGCTTGACAAAACAAATAAACAAATAAATAAAACTAGGAAGGTCGAGAGCACCCAGGAGCCCTCCGGATAGTCTTCTAAAGAATACATTTCAGCGAGAAAACACAAGGGCTTCTGGACCTACAAATCACACCAACCCAGCCTGCAATTCAGGTGGAACAAGGGGAAGCGTAGCCGCTATTGTCAGCTCCACCTCAGGCGCCGCCCTTGTGCCTTAGCCTCCTGCCCTAAGCGCCCTTTTACGCGTCAGCCTCTTTTTCAGCGCCTGACACAAGCCGGAGGCGAGCCTAGCCTTCCCGCCAGCCAATAAGCACTCGGAATACTCAGCACGCTGCCCAATCCCGCGCTCCTTTGCTCCCGTGTCCCCCGCTGCCTTTATCTTTTTCGTCACCCTCAGCGGCATTTGAAGGGTTGTAGCCGTGGCGGCTCTTCGGGTCGTCTCTGCCTCCTCTTCCTCTTCCTCCTCCTCCTCCTCCTCCTCGTCCCGCGGCCTCGTCCTGACCCAGCCCGGCGCCTTTCGGACCCATTGAGGATGAGTTTCCCGGCCTTCCAACGCGCGTCCTTCTGTGACCGTTCTAGCTCCTTCAACTAGCGACTGGTGAGGCTGCCCCGAAAAGGGAAAACTCATCGTGGGCGAGGGTGGGGGCAGCCGGGTGGCCGGAGCGGGAGTGGCGAGCGCACCTTCAACAACGGCACACCCGCTTCCCAATTCTGGGCTTCTGTTTTTCACACCGTCTTGCAGGCAGAAATCCGACAGGTGCAGAGTTTCCAAGTATGGGCAAGAAGAACGAGGTGCCCGGATTAAATTTCTGCACGTCACGGAGATATTAAAGCGATGTGTGTGTGTGTGTGTGTGTTGCTGATCCCAATAGATGAAGAAGAAAGAGCAGGGAAGAGGGAAGCCTGCAGTCGGTGCAACGGTGAAAATGGCTGGAGAAAGATTAGGTGTATAAAAGGAAAGGGAGCTGAGTCCTTCCTCTTCTTCCTGGAGATTAGTTTAGATTAAGAAAATGGCCTTTGCTTGGGTTACAGTAATGCATATCCAAAAATTATGGATCACAGTAGGAAAAAAAAGGGCCCTGCCTTTCCCCTCCTTTTTTTTTGGTATTCTTTGTATTTTTTTTTTGTATGCAGTTGCCAAGAGCAGTGCTGTCATTCTTCTGGTTCTGACCCTGAAGTAAAATTGCACTGCATGATTGTTTGTCTTACTGACAATGCTAAATACTACCTGACTCTCTGATGTTTGTGTTGCTGAGGTCAGGAGTTCCTGACTTTTTTTTACTCTGACTGTAGCATGGTTGCCGCACATTAGCAGGTTGTTTATCTTGATGGAATACGGGAAAACCTACATTGTGATAAAGATATCTCATATGGAAACATTTCAACTTTAGAGTGATCAGTCACTTTATCAGCCTTCTTGAGCTTTGTGATCGCCAGGTGTATTAGCTTTCAGGCCCCTTAATCCACAGGTAGGATGGCTTTTAGAAATGAAGACATGAGTGTAAAATACTGAGTGTGTGCATATGTACATGTCTGTGTGTCTATCCCATCTATCAACCATCTATTATTGCTGTGATGGTGAACCTATGGCACATGTGCCGGAAGTGGCATGCAGAGCCATCATCTCTCTGGGGACGCTAGCCGTCGCCCGTTGCTCTTCTGGGTTTCGACCAGCTGGTCTTCATGCATGCCGGAAACCAGAAGCTCAACTTCCCGGCACACGCATACATGCTGGGGAGCTGCTCTTCCGGTTTCTGGCGTTCCCACATGTGCATGCTAGGAAGCTGCTCTTCCGGTTTTTGATGCTCCCTCGCATGCACATGCATGTTCCTGTTTTGGCACTTGGTGCCAAAAAGGTTCACCAACACTGATCTATCGTATCTAATGCCCATCTCACTTTCAAACATTGTTTAGGGTTGTGTTCCTTTTATGCTGGTCTTGGTAATTTCTTGATTCTCTGTGGCATCCTCACTGTTTTGTTTGTTGTAATGTAGTTCATCAAAATAAAATTTTGCATGTTATAATTAAGAAGCTACGTGAACTATGTTCCAAACATGGTTGGTGTTGTGCCAAATAGGTCAACTATTAGTAGACAAGTACTAGTTAGCTGTAATTCGTTGGTTCTTGGCAAAGATTTTAAAATGAATCCCAGTTACAAGCTACAAGGAAGTTTGATATGGGTTGGGTGACTGAAGCACTTTGATGTGCGTCTTTTTATACTTTTCCCCTCTGACATCAATAGTGTTAACAGTACTAATATTGAGACGCTGATAAAAATTCATAAAATATATAGCACTGGATATCTATTAGTAGCAAAGAGTATGTAAAGGAATTTAGAATTGGCCTTGGAAAGTTTGAAAGATGGGGAAAGAAGGAACAAGCTATTAAGGAAATTATTAGAGAAGTCTAAGAATGCTACACAGAGTTACACATTCCCAAAATTGAAAGATGCTTGAAAAAATAATTCTACATTGATTTTCTTTAATATAAGATGGGACAGAGATAAACTTGGACTGGCTTTCAAGGTTCTGTTATTATCCCCTACAACAATAAAGTACTATTCCTATACAGTCTGTTTTTTGACCTGGCTTAGCTTGAATGGCTGATGTTGTCCAAGACCGAGTCCTCATATAGCTAAAGTAACATTACCTATATATGGGAAGAGGATTAATAGAAATGCAGTATATTTTTAGGGGAAGAAATCTGAAGAGATCTGTCAATCCCCCCCAAAAATTTCCAATGCATTCCACAGTCATTTTATGTATTTATTTATGAGATTCATTTACCTCATCATCTTTCAAAAGCTCAAGGTGGCATGCAATAGTGCGATTGTCTGTCTGCATTTGCGAGGATAACAGCTTTCACACAGTTTCTTCAGATCTTATTTTTCTCTTCTAGGCCATGACTGTACAGTGACTAAATGCTCAAATGGTGACTTTGAAATTTATAAGCTTTTTCTCATTTTTCTCCTTTCATAAAAATTCAGGAAAATATCAAAAGTTTATTCATTGTTTTGTGCCACTTTTTATTGCCTAACTCTGAATTTTGTCATTTGCTCTTGTTTTTTTTCCTGAGTCATTACAACTATCACTTACAAAATGCTCTTAACTGAGTTTCAGAATTGAGTCAGTGTTTTTACAATACTAGTTTCAGAGCAGTTTGTGGCTCCTAAGAAATTAGTAAAATAATTATTTATTGGAGGTCTAAATATATTTTTCTCATTAGTTTGTCAGCCAAACCTTAAAATGAGTTCCTACATATATGTCTTATTTAAAATGAAAAGAAGATAAAGTTAAATTCTTCAATAATATGAACTTTCAATAAAATCTTAATGATTAAATGTGGATGAAGCAGAATAAAATAATGAGACATTAGAAACCAGCAATACTGTGCTGTGAATGCTTTAAATTGCATGCTTTTTTTAAAGTAAGTGAAATTTTTTAGTACTAGTATGTCTAAAACTACTTACTTTCTTTAACTGGTATCTCAGTTAGATACAGTCTGAATATGCAGTCTGAAGCAGCAAAGCTTTGATTATTTTTAAAATCAAAAATTTATTGCTTGCTTCATGTTTTTCTACAAAGTTTTTTTTTTAAATCTGCCCATCTGCTAACAATTAACCACATAGCTTTAGATAATCTTGTTTGTGATCTTTCCCTATAAAATTCATGACTTAATCATTCTGTACTGCTACGAATCAGAGATTGATTTGCTAAAAGGTGTTATGAAGTTCATATTTGGAAAGTTGTAACTTGTGTTGGCAACTACTTCAAATCTGAGTTGGCCCTGTTCCCTTAAATCCTAAGGATAAGCTGCCTTGAAGAAAAGAGTTGCTAAGGAATACCTGCTGCAATGATATTATATACTAGAATTATATAAGGTTTTAAGGTATATTGCACCAGTAATTACTTTATTCCATAATTCAGTGTTCTGAGAGGTTTCTGGTACATACAGGCACTTGCATGGTTGCAAGCTACTTGGCAATCTATTTGTTGATTCATTTTAAATAGTCATGAGATTTGTTGCAGGTTTCTTTGTTCTGTGATACACTCTGTTCTCTTTCTATTGTTTGCAAACATCTCATGTCCAAAGGGAAGTTGGAAACGTGTTTATATTGTCACTTTGTCTGTCTGTCTATCTATAATCTGTCTATGCTTTTTAAAACTATCCACATGTTTTGACTGTACTTATGGATAAACCCATCTGCAAATAAGACCCTCATTTTTTTATTAAAAATATTATAAAAAATGCACCCATTATGGATGTCAATTATGAAAATTAAAATATATGAAAATTTTGAGGGTTGTGTTATCTGCAGTTGTCACATTTTTCACAATATTTTAATTAAAACTTTGAAAGTCAGCTTATCTGCAGATTGGCTTATCTGCAAATAAATGCAGTATATATATTTACTATAAAATTTAAATCATTAATATTCTCTTAAAAGGAGACATAACCTTCTGTCAAATAAATTCACTTGAGGATGGAGTTCTGTACTCTTAAGGTCAGGCAAAGTCGGCCTGCTTCAGGTCCCCTTATTAAACAGTATCAACTGATGGGACAAAAGAAGTAGTCCTTCACTATCACAGCACCTGCCCCCCGAAAAGTGTTCCATCAGTTTCATATTTTTGTGTGCACACACCCTAAATGAGCCCTGAAAACGGGGGTATTTCTCCAAGCTTTGTATAGAATATGGGTAAACACTATGGGAGGATGTTTGATTTGAAAATGTTGCTTTTTTTCTGAAAAAAGAAAGAAACTGCAATTCTATTATGTTAGTCTAATATATTTCTTCTTTTACTCCTCTTCTTACAGGTCTCTCTCGCAATTATGGCTATTTGAAAGAACTAGAACGAGTGGAGGGGGAACACCCCTCCCCCCTCCGTGTGTTGCTTTTTTGAAGTCATATTTTTTTCTGGACAGTAATAATATATTTTGTAGATTTAAAATGAGGAATGAACTCTGAATTTATATCAATAAAGTTATTTATTTTTCTAAATATCAAGCCTTAATAGCACAAAGATTCCCATGGAAGGTGCCTGAAACATGGAAATCATGAACCTTTTGTGAAGAAAGAACAAAGGGAAAATTTGCAGTGCCTCATCTTGCATAAATGAACAGTTCAGCAGGGAATAAGATGAGTTCTTCGGTGCCTGATTGTACCTCAAAGTGTCGTTCATTACAGCATGCTTTAGATATTGTTTCCGTAGTGACCCAGGGAAATGAAGGTCAGATCAAAGCCTTCCTCACTTCTCACTGCTATAATGCCGCAACAAGCAAGGATATGTTTGGCAGGAATGCCCTCCATATTGCCTCCTCTTGTGGTAAAAAAGGAGTGCTAGACTGGTTGGCAGAAACAAACGGAGTGGATTTGTTGGCAAAGGACAAGGAGTCGGGATGGACAGCTTTGCATCGTGGCATTTTCTATGGCCATATAGATTGTGCATGGTCATTACTAAAGGTATTTCACAGCTTTTATTAACATTGCAAATCTATGCCAAGCCTATAATCAAATGGTGGGCAAAAGAAAAAAATGTATAGACTGATGCTGGTTGCATTGTTGACAGACCCCATGTAGTTAGTATTTCTTTTATTTACACATAGCTTTTAGCTGTTTGCTGAAGTGCTAAATAAAGTAACTAGATTGGTCTTTTGACAAAATGTTTAAGCGAAAAGCCCCCCACCCCCAAATGTTGAAGAATTAAAAATAATTGGAAAGAAATTTATTTCTCAATCAAGTTAAGTGAAGTAGAGAAATATATGAGATAATAACAGATTCAGATTTGCCCTATTATATCTGTTAAAATGGCATTGAAGAATTAAGAATAATTGGAAAAAAGTTTATTCTCAATCAAGTGAAGTAGAGAAATATCTGACATAACAGATTCAGATTTGTCTCTTATCTATTAAAATGGCTTTAAATTAGAGAGTAATTCTAGATTACAGTTATGTTGACTGTATTTGATAGCTGCTTTATTAAATATCCCTACTTTAGGGGTGCAATAATTGAATTTAACTTGCCAGAGAAAGTGAAAGAAAACAAAAGACAATATGTGAATGTAAAAATGAAGAAAGTAGTAGTAATAGTTGGTCAAAAATTATTTCTGCATTTAACAAAGTTGGGGAGTGTTTAGTCTGACATCACAGCTTGCGGGGTTGGGCATGTATACATTACTCTATTTGTGCAAAGTGTCTCATATATTTTTTTCCATTTATTTCCCCCTTGCTTTCAGCACGGAGTGAATTTGTATGTTCAGGATAAAGAAGGCTTGTCTGCTTTGGATCTTGTTATGAAAGACAGGCCAGCCTTCGTTACCTTCAAGATTACAGGTTGGTGAATACACTGAGAGGCTTGTTATGCACTTAAACATAAACATGATTGTTTTGGGGATGATGGTAAGAGATAGTCAGTGAGTATATAAAAATGTCTTTTGAATGTAACAATCCAGTAGATATTGAACATCTTCCTCTTGAAAACAATTATAATGTGTGGGCATTATTAGGTACTTTAACTTGTCCATTTTCAATCCATTATGGTGGGTAGGTGTCAATTAGAAAACCCGAGAGGCCAATGTTTTGTGTTTGCTCTGCTTGTAGAATAAATCTTTTATCCTAAAGCTTTAGTTTTTGACTATTCCAAAATGAGGGTATTGTTAAATCTTCTATTTTGGGCCATCATGTGTATATATTATTGCTACTATTAAAAAGGATGAGGTTATAATCTACTTGCTTAAAGTAATCTTATGTTAATTTACCTTAGCATATTGAAGCTGCATTTTTGTACCTTATTACATTTGTAAATTACATTCTTTTTTTTTTAATGGAATAATCCATGAACTTTATCTAATGATAGCAACAACTACTATCTTTACTACTGTACTCTTTTACATGCCATATGGTGGTGATATATACTAATTCATTATTCTGAATTTGTAAGCTCAGCTTATTCTCTTAGTAAAATATGATTTAAATAAATTGCCCTTTCCTCCAAAACACTGTTTTTAAAGTTCTGTTTTGTAATAAAATAGTATCAGGTTTGGTATCAACTATAGTACCAGTTTACCTTTGGAAACATAGTTTACTTGTAAAGTATTAAGTAATATACTTGTAAGGTAAAATGTATTTCTATCTATAATCTACTCTTTAACCAAGCAAAGTGGTGTATCATAGGGCACTAATTTTTGAACCGAGGTACCAAAATCTGGGATTTAGGATTCCTGAGAGTAGGAAAGTTGGGCCTGCTTCATTGCTACTTACTGCTATTGCACTGGTCACATGATCTTTATTTTCAGTTTTCCAACAGTCTTGCAATCCCTTGTTCCCTGCCCTCCAGCAGTCACTCTAGAAAGAGAAGGAGATCTCCCTGCCAGTTTCCCACAAGGAAACTCTATGGGGAAGCAGGCAGGTAGTCTGTTCTTCCTCTCACAGATTTTTTTTTTGCCTGTGTTTGGTCATTGTGTTTCTTTGTTCAAGCAAGAAAATATCCCTGAAGTGATGACACAACAGGGCATGGGCTATCTAGTGTCAAATATAAAAATAATATAAAAATTGAAAATACAACACTTGCTATTATGAATAATGTCTGATTCAGCTTTGATAGAATTACATGTCTGGTTGTACACTGAATGCGTCTATATTTTAAGATGCTATTACCTTAATTTTGATTATGCAAATTATTGAATGTATAATTTTGTTGCAATAATACCTTAATACGGATTAATATTCCTAAATTATATTTTGGGAATATATGAAAAGCATTCATAAGTAGAAAAAAAGTAAATGCATTTCATCCACACGTCAAATGAGACACTGCAGTGAAGAACTTACCATTCTACTTTAGATCCCACAGATGTCTATACCTGGGGAAACAACATCAATTTTACTTTAGGCCATGGTGGTCAACAGAGTAGACATCATCCTGAGTTGGTGGATCTCTTTCCTCGAAATGGGATTTATATTAAACAGGTAATGTAGGCATTGTGGAAAGTATTGGAAAGTGGGAAACTAGGATGGCGGCAGTGGTAAACACTTGATTGACCATAGAGGTTGGGAGGAGTTCTTACATAGCCACTCCCTTTCTTCTTAACAGGTATATTTGAAAAGAGCTGTCATATTCTTTTGTCCCACATTTTTTATTATACATCTGTGGCTAAACCAGTTTTCTTTCTGATTTCATAAATACTTTAGTTTCTGACCCATTCCTATCCTAAAATCCTTGGCAAGAAATGATTTTTAGTACTTTAATTTCCTCTATGGTCTCCTCTGCTCTCTCTCAACAACCTTCTTTTCAAAGAGAAGGATGGAGACTAGGCAGTTGTTCACCATGGTTCAAGTGAGAGAGGGCTTCTTCAAGACAGCACACACCTCCAGGAAGGAGTTGGCATTTCATCTTCTCTCAAAGAAGCACTTATCGCTTCTAATGTTCCACATCTTCGGGCTTACCTGTAGGAGCCAGGTTTGGCATGGAATACCACCAGAAATGGCAGAGCTTATGCTACAGTCCGCTCTTCCATAGGTGGATATGTAGGAAATGACCTACATACATAAAACCATGCATAAAGTTATGCTTTATCTTGATAATTATTGTTGTTTTTAAAATTCATTTAAAAATATTAGAAATAAAGACAATTATTTTCAAAATATATTTTTTTCTTACGTTACATTTTCCTGTAATACAGTCAATATAGTAAGTGGTTCTTTGTGTAGGCATCTAATATTACTGTATAAATGTACAATGTGCAGTTTATTTAAATTTGTTTAGTATATATTTAAAATGAGGCATGATTTGTTTCCATATTATTACAAAGTAAATGATTTAAATATCAAATTACTTTGCAAAAGTTAGCTAGATAAAGTTCAAGTTCTTACTTTTTAAAATATCTCTCTTTTCTTAGGTGGTACTCTGCAAATTTCATTCGGTGTTCCTTTCCCAGAAAGGGCAGGTTTATACCTGTGGGCATGGTCAAGGAGGTCGCTTGGGGCATGGTGATGAGCAGACTTGCTTGGTATTTTAAAACTAATAATTTAGATTATGAAAAAATAATTGATTTTTAGATCCACTAAGCTATATACATGGTAGGACTCCTAATTTCTTTTTAAAAAGTGGCTATTCAGCAGATATTGAAAAACATGTTTTTCTTTAATGTAGTCTATGTTAAATATGAATACTATAATTCTGATTGCATATCCGTAATGTCATGTACACAGTACATGTACACAGATGTTACTCCCCCATTATCCACAGCTTGAGACTTTTATTCCATGATGAAATAATGGAAATGATGATGGAAATAGTCCAGTGTAGTTGGGGGGTATAAGATTATCTTATAATATTAAAATACCATTCTTAATACTTTTAACTGTTTACGTACATGTACAAAAAGAATACAAGCAAATATATACACGTACATACATATTATTAGATACATATTTCTTGAAGCAATTAGAGAATGCTGTCATTCTAATTTTAATGGGTAGATCATATTGAGCTTTTTTGATCTATGGTTAAAAGTTGTGTTGGTAGTTGATTCCATAAATAATGGGTTGCTTTCATTATTAATGAATTCTCAAACTATCTGGTAGGGAACATAAATTAAAGAATAATCTTGGATAATATTTTGAAAGGTAGCCATGGACAGGCAGAATCTTATAGTTTAAAATTAACAAATTTATTAGAATATAATCAAAACACTATTAGGACATTTGTTTAGTCAGTTTCCATTTACTATTTCAGGAAAAGTAACAGCTTTGAGAGAGTTTTATTTTCTCCACAAAAACTTATATCGTAATAATAGTATTGTTACAAGGTGTCCTACAAGACAAAGGATGAATGAAAACACATAATCCTTTTGAAGGTGATTTTGCTTGAGTTCTTGATAATGAACCTTCTAATAGAGAGAGATGTGGCTTGAAATATTAAAGGTAACGTTTTTCTTCTTCATCTGTCTTAGATTCCTAGACTGGTAGAAAGCTTGGTGGGTCATCAGTGTTCTCAAGTGGCAGCAGCTAAAGATCATACACTTGTACTAACAGAAGATGGATGTCTATATGCCTTTGGCATTAATACTTTTCATCAACTTGGTATACATCCTCCTCCTCCTAACTGCAGTGTTCCCAGACAGGTAAAATTAATCTTACTAAGAAGGTGTTTTAGATGTGCCTATACATTTGTACGTTCATGCATCAAGTGTGCACACCTTGTTAGCATGAACATACTCTATCGTCCATCTGTCCCTCCCCCTCTCCCTCCCAATTTCTATAGCTGCCCATCTCAATCCTTACAATTCAGAATCATATATATGCACATTCATACATCAGATATAGTGCCAAGTGATATAGTGTGATACTTATTATTTATTTTACAGTATTTATATTCTGCTCTATTACTAAAAATTCTAGGCAGTTCCCAAAGCCTGCTTGTAGAAGGATTTTAAAACTATGTTCTATCACTATATAAGTATATAAAATCCAGAATTAAAATGTAACATACGGCACATTAAAATGAAACACACCAGTTAGATGTTAATTTATGAAATCATGCCTGAAAGACCAACTTTTAATAGCTTTCTCAATAACAGAAGATATAGGTAGTCCTCATTTACCATCCACCATTGGACTGGTAACTATTGCTAAGCAACACGGTTGAAAAATGAAAAGTCACATGCTTGCACCTGACTTAAGATAGCAATTGTCAGTTCCTACTGCAGTTAAGTTGATGTTATGTGACTGAGGCTTGCAACTTTACACTTCCTGCGGGCTTTCCAATTGACAGTTCTTGTTGGAAGCTGGCTGTGAAGATCATAAATCGTGATAATGTGGCCAAGGACACTGGGGTTGTGGTTAAGGTGCTTAGTTAGAAAGCAGAAGGCTGAGTATTAGTCCTCCCTTAGACCTGTAAATCTTGGATCAGTCACTCTCAGAATTGTTATTGTAGGGAATATAAGAAGAAGGAACATTAGCAATAGCACTTAGACTTATATACTGCTTCACAGCCGTCTCTAAACAGTTTACAGTGTCAGCATATTGCCTCCAACAATCTGGGTCCTCATTTTACCAACCTCAGAAGAATGAAAGGCTGAATCAACCTTGAGCCTAGTGAGATTCGAATTGCCAAACTGCTGGCAATTGGCAGTCAGCAGAATTAGCCTGCAATACTGTATTCTAACCACTGCACCACCACAGCTCAGGTATATATTAGGTATGCAAACTGCCTTTAATTAATAAAAATAAAGGCAGAATAAATATGTAATATTACATGAAAAAAAATTAAAGAATCATCCAGAAGGCTAGGCTTGATACGGCTATTTCAAAGTTTTCCCTGATTGCTTTTGCATGTGTGTGCACTTCTGCTGGATCTGACAGGCAAATGAAGTGACTACATGCATGCAAACATGCACACAAAGACAGTAAGGATAAGGTGCTTTGAAGGCTTTGCTTGAGCCTCTGTTTTGAAGGCTTTGCAGAACTCTATTAAACAAGTACTTTATTGTGATTAACATCATTCTTGGTGCTCTTAATCTAAATATGAGCCAAACAGATGACAACAATAAAATATTAAAGAACATAGCAATCTAAGGGAATATTACAAGCTATTAAAAAGCTCTCTAACAATTAAGAGTTCTTCGAAATAACTGAAAGGTGTCCAAGCCTGCTGGATTAAAATGTTTCTGACATGTAAAACTAAAAAAAGATTGCTTGGCAAATTTCCCTGAGAAGGGAATTTCAGAGTTGTGGCGTCACCATGGCAGTGTTCATCTCCCTTGCAATGACTGATTAAATAATATATGTTCTTATTTTTTATTTACGAATTAAAATGTCTTTATTGAATTATGTTGTTTCTCTGTTCTTCAGATTCAGGGCTAAGCTGATTTGATTTATGACACCTGTAAGTATGTCTGTTGGCTTTTTTAAAACAGATTCAAGCAAAAAATCTTAAGGGAAGGACAGTGATTGGTGTGGCTGCAGGGAGATTCCATTCAGTATTATGGACCAAAGAAGCAGTCTATACAATGGGACTGAATGGTGGACAATTAGGTGAGAGGGAATAAAAAACATTTGATGTTTGTGGGTCTTAATCGTTGCTTAAATTTTACAATCTACTTGCGGTACCATGAGATGCCAAAGTTGACATGTATTTGAAGTAGTGCTGTTAATGGTGAAAGTTAACTATGCCCTTGGGAAATTGTTGATTTTTCATATTGCAGTTTTTCTCATATTGCAGTTTTATTTGATTTCCTTTACTTTCTAGCCCTCTCTCTATATATCTTGCCTATGCAATGAATATTCCTACCCACCCTCACAAAAAGAACGATTATTCTAACAAACTAAAAGAATTCCTCTAAGTTTAATATTCAAGTTTATTATATTTAATACTTAAGTATTAATATTTAAGTTTAATATATTTAATATTGAAAACACAGTATTTTGTAATTAAATGTTTTAGTATGTTAACAGTATGTTAAATTAAATGAAATTGAACCCGAACATTTATCAATTTAGAACCTACATAATCAAGGGAACATGGGTACAAATTTTAGAAAAACTTACAAGGATCCTTGAAAGAGTATGTGAGTGTAATCTGTAAATTTAGCAATGGATTCAGACTGGTAAAAGGTTGCATTATGACTCTGTATGAAACCATAAAGTTTTAAGACCCTCCAAGTAAAGGTATACATATTAATTGTATTAGGAGTAAAGTTTTGTTTGTAAAATGTTTTCATTCAGTTGGATCCTGCCTATAAGGTTGGCTTTCAGTGATAAGCTAAACAGAATGTTGCACAATTATTCATTTAATAAACAGAATTTGTGACCTTCTTTCCATGATGTAATATGTAACTTTTTCCAGTGTTCTCTTTTAATGTGGTTTCATTACAAAAGCCTCTTTGGCAAGAAGCTCCTGGAACATCGTTACCGATCAGAAAAACAAAAGTGCTGAGTGTGGTGGGATAGTGGTCTAATTCATTATAAGGCTGCTTCATATGTTGGCATATGTTTAAAATTATTTTTTTGATCCTCCAAGCAAGTGCAAGTGGTTGAATGGAAAATACTTATTTCTGCCTTTCTTAATAAGAAAAGAATTGTGCTTAAATGCCAAATAATTCTAGATCTGGAAAACTTGACATTTAGGGTATTCTCTTACATTGTAGGATACTTGCTAGATCCTAATGGAGAGAAGTGTGTAACTTCTCCTCGCCAAGTCTCTGCTCTACATCATAAGGACATCAATATGTCCTTTGTCACTGCAAGTGATGGTGCCACAGTTTGTGTTTCTGAAAAAGGAGACATCTATTTGCTTAGTGACTATCAGTGCAAGAAGATTGCTTCCAAGTGAGTGGTTTTTTCTTCCCAGAGAATTGTCTAAGCTTCTCTTTCTGATTTTTTTAAACTATGTCAACAGATTGAAAGGCTGTGGTTGTTGGTTTCCCCCCCCAAAATCTTCTGTTTTAAGCATACCGATATTGCTGACATCTAATTCTAGGCTGTTTGAGCTGTGATGATGTGGAAGGACTAATATTGTTTGCTCCATTGTATAGTTGTACAAGTCTTTGTCTAGATTGTTCTGCCAATTGTGTGAAATAGGCTTTTGCACGTAGAACTGGCCTGGATGCAATCTGTTTTTGTTTAATATAGTACTGGAGGAACACAATATAAAGCAAATCTAATTTGTAAACATAGAAATCCTTTAAAAATATGCAACTTTTGAACATTTTTTCCCGAGAGAAAGAATTTTAGTGAAAAAACCCCAATATTTAACATTTTCTGAATAGTACCTATGTTAGCATAGCATCTTTTTTTTAGTTTTTAAAGTGCTACAAATTAATATTGTAATAATAATGTAATTTTGCCCAGTAAAAGTGAATGATGATGCCCTAGAGTTAAAATGTAAATCAGATAGAAATCATTCTGCTGCTTTTAGTTTCAAAATCCTGTCGCAGAGATGGGTCAATAATTTTGGCCAAAGGCTGATTTGGTTTTGGGTAGCCATGTGATAGCTGTGGGTGGCTTGCTCATTGCAGGCAAGCAGCCTGATGCTTTTTTCTAGAAACCAACCAGTCATCAGTCAATACTCAAATGCTATATGGAGAATCTTAGTTTTGAGCATCTTCTGGAATGAAATCTGGATGAGACTTGGTCCTTCTTGAGTTTTGGCCCACCTCACCTGATAATAGTAATGATAACAGGCTGGCTGATTGCATCAATTCTGCCTGAAGAATGTGTGGTACCATTTTTTTTGTATGAAATGTAATATTATATTGTCAACTGCATGTAATCAGTATTTAATTTTAGTGAAATTTCAATATTAAAAACCCCAGCTTTTTCTAGGCCTTGTGCTTTTGGAATACATCTCCAACATGTTGGAGCCTTTTCTGTTGCCGCCCCGACCCTGTGGAACGAGCTCCCCATGGAGATCCGTACCCTCACCACTATCCAGACCTTCCGCGCAGCCCTCAAGATCTGGCTCTCCCAGCAGGCCTGGGGATAGGTTTCCAATTACCCGCCCGAGTGTTTGATCGCTGAATGAAAGTTGTGTTTTATTATTTTTTCTTTGTGCACATATTGTTTTGTTTTTGACCTTGCACCCCCCTCCCCTGTGGTTGTAAGCCGCCCTGAGTCCCCTCAGGGAAAAGGGCGGCATATAAATCCCAATAAAACCTTAAAACCTTAAATGTTACTCCAAATGCTGATAGTGTAGATAATGTAAATTGTATTTTTTTAGCTTAAGTTGCTGTACAATTGAAAATGGAAATTCTATAAATGTTTAAATGCTATGATCCTCTTTTTAAATTATAACTTGATACTACTGTATATGGATTTTTGGATTTCTCAAATTTTGATTTCCTAGATCCTGACTAACATTTGAATCATTATCATCAAATTCTTTCCAGCTTACTTGAATATGCAACTAGAATGCTTTCTTAAAAATAATGCTTAACCTTCTCTTTTCAGGTACCCAAGCAACTTTGCATGCACTCTTGTCAGTAATCTTTACAATTTAATTAATGCAACTTGTACAGTTAGTTTGATTTATTGAGTATAAAGAAAGCTGAAATGATTATGGTTTGTTAAAATGATTGTTTTAATACTGATATTTCAACCCAGAATGGCCTTATCTAGATTTTAACTATTTTAACTCTCCAGTTGTCTCCAAGGTTAAGGATTTTAAGCCAGTGCACTTTCTAATTCTCGCTGTGAGTTGTAAGGAAATTTTGAAAGTTATCGTTCTATTCTCCTTCTGCATTACAAGTTATTTTTTCAGATACTATCTTAGAGTCAATAGTTTGTCATGTTTTTATTGATGCACAATATATATATATATATATTTAAAAAAAAGAGTTATATGGTAAATATTGCATGATTTGTGAAGCAAAATGTTAGCAACAGAATAGGACAAAATGTCACATTGGCTTATTGTACAGGTGTGATATTTTAGGAGTAAGAAAGGTTATTGTATCATGTTCTCTTTGTTTAGTCATTGGGCTCTGTCAACACTGCAATTTTTTCATTAATAACTCACTTTTTAAATTGTCAAGTGAGATTTCTTTTTCTGTTCTTATTCTTGTTTATGTCAGCATAAATTCTTTTGTGTCCTTGTTTAGGCAACTTAACTTAAAAAAGGTTCTCGTAAGCGGAGGCCATTTGGATTACAGGGTGAATCCTCAACATCTTAAAGAAAACGGAGGTCTGAGGATTTATATTCTTGCACTGGACCAAGCTGGAAGAGTAAGTTGTCTCTTCTCCACTCCATTGCTGCATCTGGACAGCATATAATAAGTATGCTTATTGTTCCCTTTCTAACACTGAAAATTTCTTTTTTGAATTGGTTAATGATTATGTACAGTTGCATCAATAGAGTCATAGAGATAATGACTCTATCAAATCAAATAAATACCAAATACCAAATAATTAAGTTTCTGAAGCCAGATAGATTCTATTGACTTTTCAGTACAGAAAATAAGTACAGAGCCTTGGTGGCGCATTGGTTAGAATGCACTACTACAGGCTACTTCTGCTGCCTGCTGGCTGCCTGCAATTTGGCAGTTCAAATCTGACCAGGCTCAAGGTTGACTTAGCCTTCCATTCTTCCAAAGTGGGTAAAATGATGCCCCCAAATTGTTGGGGGCATTATGCTGACACTGTAAACTGCTTAGAGAGGGCTGTAAAGCACTGTCAAGCAGTATATAACTCTAAGTGCTATTGCTATAATAAGTGCAGAATGAAGATATAGAGAGCTACTAATGTAGACATATTTTCCTTTCCCTTTTTTAAAATGTTATGTTTTAGGTGTTGTGCTGGAAATCTGCCAACAGTCCAATGAAACAGTGCCGATGGATCTATGGCCGCCAAGTGTATATGTCTGATGTTTTTCTAAATAGGAATGAAATTATGTTTGTTACACAGGATGGTGAAGCTTTTAAGGGAAAATGGATGGATGGAAACAGACATTCAGAAAAGAGAGGTCAGTTAACAACCTTTTGACAAAACTGAAGCCTTAAAATTTAAATCATTTTTGGGTATGTATCCACATGAACATCCTGGATATGAAATGAGAATGCATCCCATTCCTTTTCTCCTGCAATCAACATTTATCTGCCTTTATAGTCTGGTTTGTCCTTTCTCTCTCCTGAGAGGGTTTGGGAACACATGAGAAAGTTGCAGTGAAAGTGGCAAATATGTTTACCTAACAGAAGCCATTCCATTCCCTCAGTGAAAAGGGGCTATGCATGCCCTTTTTTGACAAAAAATGGGCCTGTTTTTTCTCATTTTTGCCCCCCCCCCCCCCCCCCCCCGGAGCGCACTCTACAAGCCTCCTAAAGGCTATTCATGCCCTTTGCAAAAAATGGGCTGTTTTTGGAGGTTTGCAGAGTGCAAAAACATTTTTTAAAAAATTTGCCTCTTCAAAATCTTGGTGCGTCTTATACTCCGGTGCATCTTGTACTCCAGAAAATACGGGGTAAGCATATTTAGGTTGGTTCTAAATATTTCGAGATAGTTTTAAAAAACAAGACATGTACTCTAATAGAATAGAATTCTTTATTGGCCAAGTGTGATTGGACGCACAAGGAATTTGTCTTTGGTGCATATGCTCTCAGTGTACATAAAGAAAAATAAAATAGAATACATTTATCAAGAATCATAAGATAACAACACAGTGATAGTCTTGGTTACTAATAAGCAATCAAATCAAACTAGGAAACAGATAAAACAATATAAATTGTAAAGATACAAGCAACAGGGTTATAGTCATTAGTGGGAAGAGATAGGTACTAGGAAGGATGAGAAGAAGAATAATAGTAATACAATCTTAGTAATATTTTGACAGTGTTGTGGGAATTAGTTGTTTATCAGAATGATGGTATTCAGGGGGAAAACTGTCCTTTTGTCTTCTTGTTCTGGTGTGCACTGGCCTATAGCGTCGTTTTGAGGGTAGAAGTTGAAACAATTTATGTCCAGGATGTGAGGGTTCGGTAGATATTTTCAGAGCCCTCTTTGACTCGTGCAGTATACAAGTCCTCAATGGAAGGCAGGTTGGTAGCAATTGTTTTTCCTGCAGTTCTAATTATCCATCGAAGTCTGTGTCTGTCTTGTTTGGTTGCAGAGGCAAACCAGACAGTTGTAGAGGTTCAGATGACAGACTCAATAATTTCTCTGTAGAACAGAATTGGCAGTTCTTTGGGCAGACATATATACATACGTCTCTGATTCTGAAACTCATAGATATTTCAGAATAATTACGGAAAGTAAGTTTCTGCCTGATTATCTTGCCATTCTATGTATTTATTGCAACATAATCTTCATCAATAAATTAAGAATTATATTCATACTATTTCATATATGACATATTAGCCTGTTACTGAAAACTTGGAATTGGATGCATAGTCAGTGTACAATGTTGGGTTGTATCTTTTAGTGTGCATAAAGTAGATCCTGGGTTATTTTACTAAAATTTGTGCGGTAAAAAACTAAACTATACTTAACTATTAGTATTTTCTTTAATTATAAGTTATTTCAGCAGTATACTTCCAACAAAATGTTATTTTATAAATGGCCATTGCACAATTTTTTTCTGATTAGTTTCACCTATTAATTCTTTTCTTTGTTTGCTCCAGAAAATTAGTCAATCAAATTTTAGGGCTTGTAACTTGGTATGCTTGGAAAAACTATTTCTTTTTTCTTGCTGTTTGCTTCCAGTTAATGTATCTTGTATTAAAAAACAAATGCAACATATTTATTTAATACTCTAACCATCTGAACTGCTTAAACCAAGATATGTTGGATTCTCTCTATTTAGCTAGGCATTATACAGTAGTCCTTCATTTACAACCACAATTAGGTCTGGAAACAACCCATTGTTAAGTGAAAACTGCCTGCAGTTCTTGGATTTGATAAAAAAGTGAAGTTGTGCATTATTGAGTTTGATGTTAAGGTTTTGAAAAATCAGCTGCATTTGTCATGTCACAGTGATAAATTTTATTTCCAAAGCAGCCATGGATATGGTAGATGAAGGTTAGATTCGGCATTTTCTTCATCTGGTAAAGTGCTCATATTAGGAATTATTCAATTTATTCCTGGCAAATTAAGAATATTTTTTTTTGAAGTCACGAGGATTTATTTAAAAATATATAAAAAATAATATATTTTTAGATAGTTGGCAAAAATACAGTGGAAGATAATAATTTAAGGAGGATACATCTTTCAATAATATTATTTATATTAGAAAAATCTTTAAAATAAAATTCCATGTGCTAAACTTGAAAGTTAGTCCTTTTCCCCATTTATTTTCAATGGTCATATGAGACTATGGTGGTGCAGGTTTTATGCAGTATTCCAGTTTTACCACAGGATGGCAGTGGTATGCTACAATTAATATGATTGAAATATAAACTGCTTATAGTGTATCTTTTAGTTCATAAGTTAATAAAGTACCCCCACCCCAAATCTTGGATATAGCCTTTGATAGGAAAAATGAAATACACATCCTACTTCCACAGCAAAAATAAGCACAAGAGACAGCAGCAAGGCTTGACTAATACCACGTAGACAGATAAATATCAAATTTCTAATGAAATTTTCTTGCTCCGTTTGTTTATCTTTTTCCTTAGAGAAAAATAGATTCCTGAAGCAAAATTCTCTGCTCTGCTTTTTCCAGTATCTTTCAGATTTTAGCCTCCATTAGGCTGAGAACTATGCTGGTTTTTTTTTCTTTTGCTAGGCATAGTACCAAGCTTCTCTATTTCCACTTCCAGTTCTTCTGCAAGATTGAAAATTAAATTTAAAACATTTAAACAGGTCTCCATTTCCTTGCTTAGAGAGAGGGATTGGGATCTAAAACAACAAAATTACATCCATTAGAATCTGTTGTGTTACTGACAGCTCTGTGAACAAAAGCAAGTTTCTCATATTGTATTTGTTCATGTGCATGGTTTGCAAAATATGGAAATCACTTGAAGAATTCTGAAGAGATATTTCGTAGTGCAGATGAGCAAGAGCCTTGCCCCATTCACAAATATGGACTAAAGAAGTTTGCATTCTGGTAATGGGAAGGTGCCCGCTATGTCTGAATTGGTGTGAGCTGCAAACCCCATAGAAGCCTAAGATGGAGCATGCTTGTCTTGTGCTTAAAGCTAACAAGTGCTTAGTACTTTTGTATCTTGCTTAAATAAATAAATATGTAAATAAAATCCAACATGATGAAAAATCTCTGCGGAAGCAGTGTCTTTGGTGGAAAAAGATGTAGCCTTCAAATCTAAGAACCCTTAAAGGGAAAAAAAAAGAATCATCATTGTCTGTTTATACACTTACTCTTAAGATCCTTGCAAAGTTTAGTTTAGTTTGCTAAATTATGGGTAAAAATTTAGAAGCCCGTAGAGGAAACTTGACAGCAAGCCAAGTCCTCTTGTGGTTTTGGGCCTGATTACAAAAACAATTTAGAAAGCAAACGAGGTATGATTCTTAATAGAAATTTGAATCCATAAACATTTAGCACTGGTGGGCTCAGTAAAATTATTCAAATAAAAATATTTGTCAGCCTTTCCTGATCACCTAATTAACTTTTTCTTTATTTTACAGATACGCTGTCAAACCTTCATAATTCTTCAAGTGATATCTCATCCTATGATGCAAACAGTACATATGAACGAATACAACTTGAGAAACTTGCTTTTGTGCACAGAGCAGTCAGTATTACAACAGATCCTAATGGATGTAATTTTGCTGTTTTACAGTCAGATCCCAAAACAAGGTTTGAGTACATATTGCAATAACCTTTCCCTGTGCAACTTCTGGACCGAACTGAAAATTCGCCCAACTGATTATGTCATTATGCAGATTACTCAAGCTCTTACATCTTTAATATTTAGCATTCAATTTGTACTCTTATCTGACTAAGAAAAGAGTAATTAACCCACCTTTACTGTCAGCAGAGGAAATATTGGGCTATATTTCAAAAACTAAAGCAAAATATGGGTTGAAGTACAATAAGAAATAATAGCGTACTAAATCTTTAGAATGAGAGCATGTTTTTTAATTGTTAAAACATATATAAGAATGAATGTTCTTTATTCAAGATACGTACAGTTAGCAGTTGAGAGCTTCCCTCGTTCCCTCTTCCAAAACATAGGATATATTTGAGCATATCTAAAAGGTAACTACTGTATATATCAAGGACACAATTGTGTTTATTGTCTTTTTGTTTCATGTTCATCAGCAGGTTAAAAATGCCTATTTTTAAAATTGTCGCTTTCTCTTTCTATTACACCTCAAGATTTTTATAGGATATATTAAAAGCTGGATTTTTTTGGAAAAAATTAATGCTTGTGTGCTTTTTTGTTCCAGTTTGTATGAAATTCCAAATGTGTCAAGATCCACCATTACTGAAGATTTTGGAAAGTTGTTGAGAGAAGCTGAAGTTATGGACACTATCCATGATGTTACTTTCCAGGTTGGCACTCGGACTTTTCCTGTGCACAAATACATGTTGGCAATGCGCTCTGATTTTTTCCGGAAACTCTTTGTATCAGACCCAAACTGGTTAGATTCTGCTGACCTGTATCGTAAAGATAAAGACGAAGTTGGTTGTGATCTCTTTGTGATGGAGAAACTTCATCCAGACTTGCTTATGTACCTTCTCCAGTACATTTACACAGACTCATGTGATCTGCTGATTCATGGCTACAGGCCCAGAATGGCGTACAAAGAAAGAGTGGAAGAGAATGAAGACAACTTAATTACAAACTTGAATAAAATAGCTGTTCATGGGGACGCTAATAACAAGTCTGCATTTGCGGTTTATAAACGCAACCAAGTGCAGAAGATGAATGAAAAACAGAGAAGTAAATCAAAATCCACTTCTAAAAAATGCAAAGATGGAGAAGAAATGAATCTTGTTAAAATGTTGCAAATTGCTGCAAAGAAATTTGGTCTTAGTAATTTAAGTTCAAGGTATGTGATGCCTTTTTATGATTTTGTATGTGTGATTTCCCCCCTCCACACAAACAAGAGTTTAATCTTCAGGTTAATATCTGGACCCAATATTGATGTTTCTGGTAATGCGTTCTATATTCAGGGAAAAATATTTGAAAACACGAGGCTTTCTGTATATAATTATGTACAGTGTTGTATCTAAGTTTTATGAACAGAAAATATTTTTAAGAGGAGGGATCCACATTGCTGTTCGAACCATACAGCTGAACTCATTTACAAATATGCAGAAAGTTAACAACTGAAGTAGCATCTTGTTTGTATAAGTTGACAGTGTACATTTGACTGCATTTACTTTGCTACTCAAAATATAATAACAAAATTATACAAATTAGTTATGGACTTTACCATAATCCTGTTTAGCTTCCTTTCCTGTTTCTAGGAGGCCTTCATAGTCTATTTATTTTGCTGGCACAGACAAACAAATGCATGCAAAAGCAGAGGTTTTTCTAATTCTGAAAAAAAAAACACCCACTACTGGAAAAATGCCATATATTGAACAGACAAATTTTCTGTTGGTTATTTATTATTGCTTTCAAAATAAATTGTTGTAATAACAATTGTGACCTTTTTTTTAAAATTTTCATTCAGGCTAGATGGAATCAGGATAGAAAATGGAAGAGTTAATGTTGTGAACAGAAAAAATGGCAACAAACCAAAGTTCAGTCAGAAAAAAGGGTGAGTTTATAGGATTTGGAAGAGGTAGGGGTTACAAGACCAAATAAACCAATGGGTAATCCAGAAACTACTTTTCCTGAATTGTGGTGAAGGGGTTTCATGTCTCAGTGATGGCTATGATGGCTATGGTATTCAGAGTATACACTCCAAGAAGGGTCATCCATGATAGGCTGAACTTAGTACGGGGAATAAGAATAAACAAGATCCACTGGAAAAGAAAATGACAGTCCACTCCATCATTCTGCCAAGAAAACCAAATGGACACTCGCAACCCATTCAATGTCAATATTCTACTAGAAGCTCCTTTGGGTCAACCATGACCTGGATGGCTGACAATCTCCATAGAAGTCAAAGTCAGTTCTGCAATACAACCCAAAAATGATAGAATAGTCTCAACTTGAATGCTAGGCAAACCAATCAGCAATTTGATGATACCACTCCCATCATAGAAGCAGAGGAACTGGAAGATGGACACATGTATTGTAGCTTGCAACATCTTGCCGATTCAACACCAACACCACCAAAAAAGAGATATGCTAATGTTAGGATATGTAAGAGCTCAGGGAGGAAATAAATACCATCTGAGGTAGTGGGGGAAATGGCTTTTGTTGTATAAAATAAAACAGGATAGTAACTGATAAGAATTCTGTGAAAATAATTTCAATATTTATAACAAATTCTCCAAATTTGTTTTACAAACAACCTAAATATGGCTTTACAAATGCACATTTCTAAATAGGCAAGATGAAATCAAATTGATATCTACAAGCTTCTTCAGTCAGCAAGGACAAAATCTGGCACTGATCGTTGGTGTCAATCACAAATTTGTTTTTGTAAAATCAAATAAATACGTTGTGTGTTTACATGTTAAGCTCTGTAAGCAATAAACTGCTGGTTTTTTGATTAATTAGTATAATATTTGTATATATTGTATTCTATATAATGCTGTTAATTTTTTCTAGTTCACGCCTTTGTGATGTGACTATCAAGTCTAAAGATGGAAAGGAATTCCCATGCCACAAATGTGTGCTCTGTGCCAGACTTGGTAGGTATTAATATAAGGTGGCTTTCTTAGTTTATTAATGGTTGTGGGTCTTTTTAATACATGACAGAATGAAATCTCTCTCCTTTGCAGACTACTTTCACAGCATGCTGAGCAACTCTTGGATTGAGGTGAGTTTGTAGATCCGTTACCAATCCCTTTTTTAAAATTTAAAAAAAAAAGGTGCGAACGTATTTATTGGGAGTTATGTGGAGAAAATTATTTTCTTACGAAGTAAATTAAAGTAATGCCAAAGAGGATTATATCCTTTCCAGAAGATAAAAATCATTCAAAAATAAAGCAGTATTTCCTTTTTTGTAAAGATTAAAGAATGTAGTTACTTCATTTTAATACTTACAATTAGTATTAACTATTAACTGCACTCTAATGAATATGTATGTATGTATGTATGTATGTATGTATGTATGTATGTATATAAATATATAAAACAATAGGAAACAGGACCTCGCTCAGTGGGAAGAAGTTCGGATATTCAAGGAAAAATGAAATACTAAAAAGCTCATTAATGATAAAACTGTTCATACGGAAGAAAATTAAAATGTCCTCATTGCCTGTCAAAAATGGCCTTAGTAGACTTTAGTAATTTCTTAATAGATAAAGGAGCATTTAAAAAGAATATTCTGGTTGAGAATACTTTTAAAAGAATAGGATGAGTTAACTTTCATAAAAATTGTATTTGTGACAACTGTAGCAACAACAACCATTCTTTTCTCATACTGTGCCAGCCAATGCAATCCTAGATGATACCTGGAACTTGGACCAAGGTCACACTGTTACATATCGTCACATATTCTCTTGTATTCAAGTCCATGTATCTGGTTAAGCCATTAGGCATTCCGTCTGCAGCATTTATTAACCCCCTGATCTCATATCTGAAGATTATTTGCTTCTTTACTCTTGTACTTCATTTATTTCCATTTTACTGTGCTTTCTTTTCTGAATAGAAACGCTTGGCTACGTTGTTATTCTCTTGATTGCAATGGAAGAGATTTTTCTATAGGCTTAACTGTTGCACGTTTATTATTTAATTTATCACTCAACTTTCTAAAGTTGCCCAATTCATAAACAGTTCTGGAAGTTAAAACAACATCCAATATAATAAAATATAAAACAGAGATTTTGTGGTTTATTGGCAGTGATAGCAGAGGCAACTGATTTATTACTGTATTTGGCACTTAATTTCCTAGGGCTGTGCCTGAATGCGCATGGCTTGTTGTATTACTAATAGTGTGCCTATATTAGTGTTACGTAACAGTAATCCAAGCCCCCTCAATTGCATTGGGGAATTCTTTTTGTGGTGTGAATGTTCAATGGTTTTTCTATTCAATCTTAAAAGCATGAAGTCAGAACAAGTGTTTTTCAAATTAGTGTACATTGAAATTGCCAGTGGATGACTAATAGCTATGGAGCATTTAGTAGACTCCCTTACAGTTATTTTCCAAAATGGAGCATTGCCAAAATTTTTGAAATAATTCAGTTATATCTTCAGGATATTGTGTTTATGTGAGATTTCCCCCCTTGTTTGCATTTGGCTTGAGATTTCAGAATAATTGATGAGGTATGGATGCTATGTACTCTAATTCCCATACAATATGTTGTAAGAACATAAGAGCATCTATCTATAGTTGCTATCAGAAGTGCATGCCAACTGTGCTTTTTAGCTCTATTCTATGCATTAGCTTTCTTCTGGCAACTGATCTCATTGGAAATATAATTCTGTGAAGCCTCTTTGTCGGATGGGCTTCCATCATCTTTCCGATGAGAGATATATTAAGAAGTACAACTTGTGTAGATGGTTAAAAATATTGCTTCTGTTGTACTTCTTATGCTAAAATGTAAGAAGCATTAATCCGATTGTCATGGAAAAAAAGCATGCTTTGGATAATAACAATTTTGGGAAAATCCCTCCTGATTTTCAAAAATGAAAACAACCTAATTTCTCACATAATGTATACCAGTTTGGGCTACCAACAGACTTGGCAAATAATCTCATTATTTGAAAATCATAAGATACTTATTTCTTAATAGTTATTTTGTGTGGGCAGCCTATGTCTTTTGAAAACTGAAGATTTTTTTAAAAAACTTCTTATAGCAAAATTGTCCTGGATTATAAAGTGGATTTGCACTCAAAATGTTTGTGTAAACTCTTTTTCATGTAGGCATCATGTTGTTCATCTTTAGAATTGCCGTTCCCATCTGAAATCCTGCAGGTCATCCTGGATTATATTTATGCAGATGAAGCTGTTGCAGTAAATGGTGAGGGCATGAACATCTCTTACCTCACTACAATAAAAATGTGTAGTGTTAGGAATGAATAGGGAGTGTAGTATCTTTTGAGAAAATTCGTGTTTGCACATAGATAGACATCAGGATAGACATCGGGAGTAGAAATTGGGAGTAGAAACTGGGAGTAGCAGGGAATAGACATCGGGAGTAAAAAGGAAAGTAGTAGTGACAGTTTCAAACTATGGTGTGAAACTCCACTGCAAATAAGACTAAGATTGCATGAGGAAGGAACCCCTCCTTTAAAATTAGCATCCTAGATCCCCACAGCAGCTGTTGCAAATAGTAATTCATTTTTTAAAATATGCTTGCAGAAGGGTGAAATGAGGAAGAGAGTAAAAGAGATAATTCATTATGGAAAATGAAACTTTTTGAGGAAAATTTGATATTCCTATCCATTTGGTGTAAAGGGTGTTAATATACAACAAGTGGCAGAATGTGATGTTGGTTCAGCTAGCCCATGGACAGTAAAAAGAGTGAGTTGAAAATTTGTTCAAGTTACAATTTTCACTGATTTCCAGAATCTCAAAATGTGGAATTCATCTGCAATGTTCTGGTGGTGGCAGACCAGCTCCTTATGTTACGGTTAAAAGAAATTTGTGAAGTAGCCATTACAGAAAAATGTGAGTTTTTGTTTCAGGTTGTTGTTGTACTTTCATTTTCTATTAAATTAATGTAGAAGCTTGTATCACAGTGAGCACATGGTCATATTGTTTATTAGACATGGAAAAACAAATCCCATTCTTAAAAAATAAGTGCAGTTACCCAAAGTTTTAAATCTATGCTGCATGAATTCTTGCTGTCAGTGTGATATAATATGCATTTTAGAAAACTCCATAGAACCTTGTGAATACACTGGAATATTGTTATAAAGTTTTCTTGGTGTATGGGTCCTCTATGATTGGCACCAGCTGAAAAGTGATCATTTTATTTGTCTGTGTCATGTTCTCCAAATAAATAATCACTATTTATAAATTTCAGTGACTTTAAAGAATGCTGCTGAGCTCCTGGAATTTTCAGCCACATATAATGCTGAACAGCTAAAACAGTCCTGCTTGCAATTCATCGTATTAAACATGGCAGCCATACTTGAAACACGGTAAGAGCAGAGACTTGTTATCTATATGTCTTAATGAATGATTACAGATCCTTTAGTGCCCCCCCCCCATTTTTTCCCTATTTGGAAAGCTATATAAATATGCAATAGAAAATTTACACCAGAATCAAACTCTCTAGCGGCAAGATTTTCTTTTGCTTTTTAATTGAAACAGGACAAAAGTACTAAAAATAGGAATAACAGAATTATATTAACTAATAACATAACCCATGTATTTAATGAAATCACCTGCAAGTTGAACATATACCTTCATCAGGTTTCAATTCCCCCTGCCTTTAAATACTATTTAACCAATTCTATTTACATGTATGAAATGATTTGAAGTCAAAACAATGTTCTGACCTCATATCAGAGCATACACATTCCAAGAATTGTATTTTGAAATTGAAATAAAACATCTCATGTTTCAAATTTTGCTCCAATGAAATGCATTCATTTCAAGGTTTTGTTTTGTTCCAAGTTCAAAAGACCTCTTTTCTCAATTCCGGTCACTTTGGAACTTAAGTCTATTATCTCTATACTCTATGCTTTAAGACACCAAATTAAAAAAAAAATATCAGAAGTCAACATGTTGAGCTTTCATTGATTATTACTGGGGCACTGCAGAGTATAATGCCATTACTGAACCACATTTTCATTTGTATTTGTCATAGAGTTCTGGATGTTCTAAGTGATGAAGTTTTGAAAGATCTTTCTACCTCTTACAGAAAAATGGTGAGTTCTTCACTCATAAAATAATATGGTTTTAGTATTAGCAATGCAGCTCTAAAAATAGTATAACTAGTTGAGCAGCACAACTGATGGTAGCATGGAACACATAGGAACCACACTTGGAATACTGCATTCAGTTTTGGTCACCACAATGTAAAAAAGATGTGGAGACTCTAGAAAGAATGCAGAGAAGAGCAACAAAGATGATTAGGAGACTGGAGGCTAAAACATATGAAGAACGGTTGCAGGAACTGGGTATGTCTAGTTTAATGAAAAGAAGGATTAGGAGACACATGATAGCAGTATTCCAATATCTCAGGGGTGCCACAAAGAAGATGGAGTCAAACTATTCTCCAAAGCACCTGAGGGTAGAACAAGAAATAATGGGTGGAAACTAATCAAGGAGAGAAGCAATTTAGAACTGAGGAGAAATTTCCTGACAGTTAGAACAATTAATCAGTGGAACAGCTTTCCTCCAGAAGTTGTGAATGCCCCAACACTGACTCCGGTGTTGTGAATGCTCCAATACATGCCTTCAGAAGTTGTAAATGCTCCAACACTGTAAGTCTTTAAGAAGATGTTGGATAGCCATTTGTCTGAAGTGGTGTAGGTTTTCCTGCCTAGGCAGGAGGTTGGACTAGAAGACCTCCAAGGTCCCTTCCAACTCTGCTATTGTAATTAATTGTAAAAGATGCTTGCAATTTCTGTGAAACTTTTTCAACATTTCATTATTTTTCTATAAAACTTTCAGGTTTTAGGTCTAGAAATGCCATGACATTTCAACATTCATGCTTATAAATTTGGTGTTTCTATTAAGAGCTAAAGTATTGTGAGATTTTGGTAAATTGATTTGTAATTTTTGCTATCCTTGATGTTGTTTATGGATGCCTAGGAGTGAGTGCATCCTGAAAAGATTGGCCATCCCTGATGCTGTTTTTTTTCTCTGCAGAAAAAGTTGGTTTAGAGAATAATTTTGTTCATCTGCTTTTCTTTTTATATTGCATTAAATTCCTATGGCACCAAAGAACAATGTTGTATTTTGTATAATATAAGTAAAAATGCATGAACAACATTTTCTACTTTTTTGATAAAGAAGGCTAACGTATGTCTTTTTTATATATTTTATATATTGCTCCTCGAGATTCATTCATGCACTATATAACGGTTCCACCACAAAACCGCGGTAGACTAAAGCGCGCCGACAACAGCGCGCCGACAGAAGCGCGCTGTAACATAACCCTAAAAATAACCCTAAACCTAACCCTAAACCTAATGCTAAACCTACCCTAACCCTAAACCTAACCCTAAACCTAACCCTAAACCTTACCTTAAGTTAAATCGCGCTTCTGTCGGCGCGCTGTTGTCGGCGCGCTTTTGACGTTCGCGGTTATGTCGTGCCACGCTATATAACACTGTTAGAACATTGTAGCACTTTTTAAAACCATACATTTTTTCCAGAATCTCACCAGCCTAACACCTTTTAAAAATACAAATTTGGTGCTTTTCTCTCCCACCTCCCCATTGTCAAATTAAAAAATATTTTGTAATGTTGCAGATTCCTGCTATGGAGCGCAGATTAATTACTCCATATCAAGATGGTCCTGATATTAGTTCTCTGGAGCCTGAGGAAGGAGAAACCTTTGTCTTCCTAAAAGAGGAGCGGAGTACAGAGCAAGCTTTGCAGTGAGAATTCTTTTCTTCTGATATAAGTAATAGGCTTGAATGAAGCTCTTCAATCTTCCAATTGAGTCTACAGTGAAGTAGCCTTTAAGTGCAGCTCCGCGTCTGATTCTGAATGTTATAAAAGAGTCTCAGAGATATCTTGGGGCTGCTGCTACATTGGTCTGGAGTCTTGCAAATGTATAAAACCATTTATGCTGAAATGCAATGTCTGAACAAAGTAGCCCACTTTGACATTTAGATTGCAGAATTTTGAGTCCTGCTTCACTCCAGAGAAGCATTAACACTTCATGTAGCTCCAATATTTAAGAAACAGTCTACTTTGGGATGGAATTAAATATCCTTTAATAGAAGAAGAAGAAGAAGAAGAAGAGAAAAACTTAGGCAACTTCAGTGTTCAGGAGTTGAGCCTAGTCAGCCTGTATAATGAGTGGTAAGCCTACTTCAGTGTTATAGTACAAGGTAAATTGCAAAGTACTGAAAGAACTTTGGAATGGAATAAATTAAACATGTCAAGCTTTTCTAAATTGGGCTAGAAAACCATTGATCTTGAATTTGGAGAAATTTTAATCTGGGAGGCTGTAGTAAGAGGGAAGGACATTTTAAACCAGTGTTTTCTGAAGGTGGCAACTTTAAGATGTGTGATGCATCTGGCTTGGAAATTCTGGGAGTTGCAGAACACACATCATAAAGTAGCCAAGTTTGAATAATGCTGAATAATAATGTTTTAGGTCTTTCCAGATCAAGGATTGCAACCTTTGATGGCTGGGGCTGTCTACCTCAGTTGATGGGGCAGTGACAGAAAATGAGTGGAATTCTTCCCTATAGAGGTGTATTTTACACTGAGCTTTTTCTGTGTTAAGAGGAATTACTACAATTGTTATGTGTTTCCTTTCTCAATATAATGGGAAACCATGCCACTGAATTTCAGTGTATTGTCTGAAAAAGAATTAGGAGTCTGCCTGTTACCTAGCGATTACAGGGTACCAATGATCACTGTAATTACTTTGAAGGAATTAATGAGATGGAAATCAATATTGGTTTTGTTTTGTTTTGTTTTTTAATTAGAGAAGCACTCCTCAAGAAAGCTAAAGCAAAGGCTAAAAAGAAACCTCGAAGACGTTCTGACAGTTCAGGAGGGTATAATCTGTCAGATATTATCCAGAACCCACCGACTACAGGTTAGTGGCAAAAAGCAGGGCTAATCTATTTTTTTAAGAATGACCTTCTCCATAATGGCATGATTATAATGTATGCACTAACACATGGCTTATAATGGCTGATTTTTTCGTGACCCGTCAAAACCGCGGTAGACAAAAGCGCGCTCGACGAAAGCGCGTACCTGACGTCATCAGCAGCGCGACGAAAAAAATTAAAAATAAATTAAATCGAAATTAAAATAAAATTAAAGCAAGCCGATTTACATAAAGGTAAGGGTTAGGTTTAGGGTTAGGGTTAGTTAAGGGTTAGGGTTAGGTTTAGGGTTACGTTAAGCGTTAGGGTTAGCGTTAGGTTAAGGGTTAGCGTTAGGTTTAGCGTTAGGTTAAGGGTTAGGTTTAGGGTTAGGTTTAGGGTTAGGTTAAGGGTTAGGTTTAGGGTTAGGTTTGGGGGGGTTAGGGTAAGGTTTTCGCTTTAATTTTAAATTTACCGCTCACAGCGCGATGTTTTTGTCGCGCTGTGATGATGTCACGTACGCGCTTTTGTCGAGCGCGCTTTTGTCTACCGCGGTTTTGTGGTGGAACCGATTTTTTAAATAGTGCCAGAATTAACTTAGAGATTTGATGTATCCCAAGGTTCAGTTACTTCATAAATGAAGAGTATTGTGTACTAGGTTTGTAGAAAGGGTTTGTAAGAGATGTTTCACAATACACAACAGCATTAACGAAGCAGCTCTCTTTGAATCATAGGAGCTATGTCCTTTTCACATCTTGTGTAGCGGTTTTGGAAGCTGGCTCTGCATATGTGTGCATGCACAGCCACTTTACTTTGTTGATAATTCCAGAGAATTGGAGACAATTTTTTAGAGCACCAGAGAAAGATGCCATTGTTTTAATTACCTGAAGCAAGGTTCCTGTCAACTTTTTAAAATATATCTTCCCCTTATTTTCATTCAAGGAGGTAATTTTTTTTTTAAAAGGGGGGTAGCTGATGGAAATTAATACATATCCAACAACCACAGTGCCTTTTTTCCTATAATGTTATGCACAAGAGTGTATGCTAGTAGTACATGGAGAGATCACATAAAAGGAGAATGTAAAATGAAAAAGATTGAAGTTTCTTTTCTGTAAAGTTGGTCAAAATACTGGGAGGTGGCTGCAGTTTGCAGATATCTCAGTAAAAAGAGAAAATAAGAATGATATAGTCATCTGAAAAATTACAATATAAATATCCAAACACACAAGAACTGCATGATATTATTTAGTAACCATGTTACAGGTGCATGTACACATTGTTCCTCTTAGTGTTTAGATTGGTTTATTTCCAATCTGAATGCAATACTCTAGTTATAATGCTTGCTTATTAAGACAAGACTTATTAATATATAAGCCTGCTGATTAAACATACAGCCCAAGAAATGGTGAATATAGATTTGAACTCCAGAAGTTTTCAATCTTCAATGTTTGACTTCATTCAGGGTTTAAACTGGAAACCATTTTGAAGTAATATTTTATTTAGTTATTAAATTTATATGCTGCTCATCTCACTATCCAAAGTGACCATGACCAGCTACTTCCAGCCTCATTGATCTTAATGGTTACATCATGCATAAGCATAAAATTCCCTTGTTGACAACAGCAAAGACCTAAAAAAGCCACCATTTTCCCAGTGAAATCTACCCTTATATTTTAAGAAGGGTTAAAAAAAAAACATTTCCTTAATTATACAATGATTATTTAATTAATCATAATTAATAAATTTATTATTTAATTTATTTAATTAAAGTGGCTGTAATAGTATTTCAGTCACAAAGAATTAGCTTACCGTATATACTCGAGTATAGGCCGACCCGAATATAAGCCGAGGCACCTAATTTTACCACAAAAAACTGGAAAAGTTATTGACTCGAGTAGGGTGGGAAATGCAGCAGCTACCGGTAAATTTCAAAAATAAAAATAGATACCAATAATGTTTTTGAATATTTATTTCAAAGAAAAACAGTAAACTAGCTCTGTAAGTGGAAAAGAGGGTCAATAAAAACAATATGGTATCAACAATAACTTTAAAAGTACAAAAACCTTAGCTCATTCAGCAACCAAGCTAAAACACAAGAGTTAAAATGTCCCGTGCAGCCGCGGGAGCGATGTCCCGCCTCCTATGACACACGGCACAGTGATTCCTATCATTGGATCACTGTACCAGAGGAGGTGGGACATCGCTATGTGGCTGCTTGCCATAACAAGGAGGAGGTGGGAAATCGTTGCAGAGCGGCAGGAGGGGGAGGAAGGGGAATCGTAAGATAGCCCTGCATTACATTAGAACGTGAGGAGGGGGGATGGTGCGGTGCGCGCTGCGCGGCAAACTGACACAGAGGGAAGGGAAACTCACAGGGGCGCCGGGCCATTCACGAGCGTCACCCAGCGGCATGGCCCCGCCCCTTTTTCTCCTCCATTTTGGGCAAATTTTTCACTGACTCGAGTATAAGCCGAGGCGGCTTTTTTCAGCCCCAAAAGTGGGCTGAAAAACTCGGCTTATACTTGAGTATATACGGTATATTGAGTTAAATTGATTAGCATTTCAGAGTTCCCTGTAACAAAAAGTATATTTAGAGTCCTTCACATAACAGATTACTCACTTTCATCATATCATTTTGGTTATAGCTTTATAGTAACATTTCAAAGTAACATTTTTGAATTGTGTGAAATTAAGACTATTAAATGTGATGTATAAAAAATAGTGATTGTAAAAACAATATTGACCTATTGTTTTGCTACATTTCTGAATTGAGTATTAAATGGGTTGTAGCCCTCCTAATCAACACTTAGCCTCTTATTACTAAAGGAAAATTAAAAGGAAGATTGTGGTTAGATTTTCCAAATGATAAATGTATTTTGTTTACAAGAAAATATAGCAATCTGATTTTTTTCATGCAAGCAGCTTATATACACATCACTGAGGCATGCAATCTTGAACTGAAAATTTGAAACAAGTGTTTCAACTACTCTGAAAGCATTCCATGCTTGAAGCAATGCTGTTTCAAAATGTTTCCTCAAAATGACTGAAATAGTGTAATCTGTGTTTAAGAGGTTTTCTATTCCAACTCCCCGCACCAAACCGCTGCTACCTTGTTCCCCAGAAATGACAGTGGGAAACAGTGGGAGTCTCGAGAATTATGCATAAAAGAATGAATACTGAAGGCTGCTGCTGCATGCTTGAAACAGAGGATTTGGGGCAATCCCTTTCTCTGTGAACTCAAACAGGTAGTCTTAACTACTAGAGGAGTCGTTCTGGATCTCAGCAACTTGATCTATGGCTTTCAATCCCCAGCTGAAAAGGGAATTCTGGGAATTGAATCCACACATTTTAAAAATTGGTGAGATTCAGGAACATTGTCGTACAGCATAGCGATCCAGTCTCCAGATAACAGAATGCAGTAGCAGTAGTTTTGCTTCCCTGGGCGCATTTCTGATCTGTCCTAAGTTGATTGTGTGTGCGGGTTTTTTTTTGCCCACTCCAGTTCATGCAGGAATACTGAAACTGGATAAAACTAATTCTATTGAATCCCTGCCTGAAATGCTGACATCTGATTCTGAAGGCAGTTCTGTGGGAGTGAACAGTCCCCGAGATTTGCAGTCTCCTGATTTCACAGCAGGTCTCCCTGCAGATAAAATTGAGGTTTGTGTTTTCTAAGTATTTTTACTTAATACTGATATATTAAGTACAGCATAAAATTTAATAAGCTTTTTAGAGACAGAATAAACGGTACCCAGTGGTTAAATGACTTAAGGGAAGAAGTGTTCTTATCTAAAGTGCCATGTCTGTCAATTGGACTTTGGTGGTTTATGTGTATTTCATTTATCTCGGGCTGTTTCCTGAATTCTGCAGATGTTAACCCTCTACTCTAGATTGTGGCTTTGTAATCTGCACAATATTATACTGCATAAAATTAGTGTTTTGTTTAGTGCAGAATAATTTACAGGGAGTCCTTGACCATTCATTCAGGGAGTCCTTGACCATTCATAATTTACAGGGAGTCCTCTGACCATTCATTCAGCAACCATTGAAATTTTGAAGGCGCTAAAAAATGGACATACAACATGTGCCCAAAAATCACATGTGGTTATATGATCGAAATGTAAGGGCACTTGGCAGCTCACCCGCACTTAAACTGTAGGCACATTCCAATTCCCCCAACTGCCTATCTCGCCCTCCCTTCCACCCCCCAATATCTCTGCCTTTGGGCCACTCTGATGATGTGGCTCTTGGACTGCTTGCCACACCCTGGGAAGCCGCAGCTGACACAACTCAATCCTAGTCTCAGTCACTTTTGCCTCTTGAGACCCCTCCTCCAGTTCCACAAATCACCTTTGCCATTTCATGGCTGCCATTACGGACAAGGTGTATCTGGCCTGGCAGCTGGGATGGGCAGGGCTGGGTTCAGTTGCAGAAAAAAAAGGTGCCTGAGTGGCAGCACAGCAAAATTCCCCTTTGCAAAAAAACTCTTTGAGTGTTGCATGCAAAACACTCCTTTACAAAAAGCTCAATCAATCAGAATAGAGCTGGAAGGGACCTTTGAGGTCTTCTAGTCCACCCCCCTGTACCATTTCAGACAAGTGACTGTCCAGTCTCTTCTTACAAACTTCCAATAATGAAGCACCCAGAACCTCTGAAGGCAAGCTATTCCACTGGTTAATTTTTCTCATTTTTATGAAGTTCCTTCTTAATTCCAGGTTGCTTCTCTCCCTGATTAGTTTCCATCCATTGTTTCTTGTTCTGCCTTCTGGTGCTTTGGAAAATAAGTTGAGCCCCTGCTCTTTGTGGCATCCCCTGAAATATTGGAATACTGCTATCATGCCCCCCCCTCCCCGTCATTCCTTTCTTTAGACTAGCCAAACCCAAATCCTGCAACCGTTCTTCATATGTTTTTGTCCCCAGGCTTTTAATCACTTAGTTGCTCTTCTTTGCACTTTTTCCAAAGTCTCAACATCTGTTTTATAATGTGGTGACCAAAACTGGATGCAATATTTATGCCAAAACAACCCTCATTTCCAAACTTCTTGGAGAATGAAATCATTAAATTGCTGCAGTTCATGCTTTAATTCTCATGTGCTCCCCAGAATCACTGTCATGACACAGGTAGCCATATAAATTATTTAAAGAGATAAATAAAAATTGAGAAAGTGGCACGAAAAGTCAAGTAGGGTTTGTTCAGGTGATTTCCCAAGATGGAGAATATTAAAAGGACTGTAATGTGACATGAGAACTGGCTTTTTAAAATGAGACAGAGAGAGTAGTTGCCTTTGTAGACTTCAGCCAAAATAGATTGAATATATTATCTGAAAAGTTCATAAGGTTCTTTTTCTACAACAATGTAATGGCAGTATGTTTTGACTACAGGTGAAAGAGAAAATGGGCATTTCAAATACATTTGTTTCTCCTGCCAACAAAGAGTTAAAAGTCTGTCATGGATCATCAGCGCAAAAACATTCTCTTCCACAGAGTATTCCTAATAACAAAAGCACCTATGTGAGTCCTTCCAACTGGGTTGCCAGCTCTTTTAGGTATACATTTTCTCTTGTGTTTCAGCCTTTGTCAAATTCTGTCCTCTTGCAAGATAGTTCCTTTGTCTGTGGAATGTGAGCTTCCCTTGACATTAAAATGCAGGGCCTTCATAAAAATCATTTTTGAAGAATCAAATCACCTGACTTTCTGGTTAGTTTGTGGTCATTCTGCTAAAAAAATTGATGTATTTCTGCTTAGGTTGCTAATTTCTGTCTTTCAGTGAGCGCTCTTGCAAGCCTAATTGCAGTTTCAATTTTCCATCTGTAATATTGATTCATGATAGGCTTTAAAAAAATAAATAACCAGACATCTTACCTAAATTCTATCTTAAATATTTTACTCAGTGTTGTCAGTGGACCTAAAAGTATCCTTGGTGTATATATTTCCTGAAAAATATGTATAAATAAAATGTTCATTCGAAAACATTCTATTTGAGGTTTGCCATAATTGAGGAGGTAGACATAAATTATACATCCGGTTACATATAGAAGTCTACAATGGTGTTTGGCAACTGGAGTCTAAGTAAAAATGGATATCTTAAAAAGTGAACAATTTGTTGTTGTTTCTTATTCAGTCCAGCCAGTCCTCCTGCTGTTGATTTAAGAACTATTATGGAAAGTGAAGAAAATCTACAGAAATGTGAAAGCATGCCAAAAATAAATTCATGGTTAGTAAAAAGGTTGCAATACAATCAATTTCACTGTACTAAAGTCCTAATTTGTTGTGTATCTTTTTTTGAAAAAAATCAACTTTGCTAGAATCAATGCTTCTGAAGTTTCAGTTTTGGATTAGAAATAAGTATTAGTAGTGCAGAACTCATGTTGTCCTGCAAACATATATTTCATTTATGTATTCATTTACATGAATACATAATGACAGATTAGGAATATTTCTTTTTAAAACTGCTGTTATTCTAATTATGAATTTGGTTAACAGTGGCAAATAATTTTGTAAATTCAGAGGATATAAGCCATTAGTTTTTTGACTGATAGTCTTTTGTTACATTCTGTTTGATAAACTTTAGTAAAGTAATTTTACATTTCTGTGTCTAATTTTAGTAGAGCCACTTCCCATGGAAATAAACTTTCTCAGAAGCAAAAGAAATTGATGGCTCTGGCTGCTAAGGATAATAACCCAGAGATTGTGCCCGATGTAGTTGTGTTATCTACAGCTCCCAAAACTACAAAACCAGCGACTGTGTGGTATGAACCTTTTAATTTTTTTAATGTTTACTGCTTATTGAGGTCATTTCAGTTTTGTGTGAGACTCATCTATGGGAGGGGCAATAATTTAATACTAGAGTATTGATTTGAGTGTCAATTTTTGATTCATCTGTGGTATCTCAAAAGTAGGAAATGCCGAATCACTACTGGTGGTGTTTTCTGGAAATATTGAGCGATTGTCCAAAGGAAGTACAATTTTTAAAAAAAGTTTATGATTATACATGGTTCATTGAGTAACTGTATTTATTTTTTGTCTTTAAAGTTTCATTTAAAATAAAAATCTAACTCAGCTTGTTTATCTTTTTGAATCAATAAATAGTATTAGTAAATAAAGTATTCACTGAATATTCCTGAGTACTTAATTAATAGTGAGAAAAAAAGATGTGTACTTAACATGTTGAGATTTGTTGATGTGGTATGACTCCAATTTTTAAAAAGGAGAATGGCATTTGGCATTGAATTGAGATTTCTGTGCTTGCAATGTATGGCATTCTCTGGAAGTGTTGTTTTGCAGTGAAACAAGACACTTGTCTTGGAAATCCAGCAGGTCTTCTGGCAAGAAAATATGCCAGAAGGGTGTGAGACCTTTTTGAATTTTTTTTTTTTTTGGTTGACATGGAGATTCAGGCTACCTTAAAGCATACTTTTATTTTTTTTTCTGGCCAAAAATAATGTCCAGTTTCACAGTTTTGTGGAATCAGGGATACATATTGTTCTTTAAAGATTAGTTAAATAAAATATGTGGAGGTTACTGTTAGAGTGAAACGTGGAAGAAGACTAAGAGAACAAAGACTAATCTTTCCATTTGAAAATGGAAGTATAATTTCCAATTTTGTTTGTGTATGAACGTAATTTATATACTGGAGATGTGACTTCTTCCTTCTGGCATGATACCTTTTGCTGTTACTTTCCTAACTGCCAGATGGTCAGGGCTTTTTTCTTCTTCTTCCAGTTAACAGGTTCAGCAGGTTCTCATTTCTGAATATTGTTTATTTCTCATATTATGCTTAAGACTTTTGGTGGCTTTAACTGAAAAAGCTGCTTGTTTGCCTAACTTGCAATACTCATGGTACATCAACGTTGTAAGTGTGTTTCTTCATTTGGAATGTTGAAACTTAATGGGTTGCAGACCACAACATCCCAATTTCTCCAACGCCTGAAAAGAAGAAATACCTTGTTGAGAAGGAGAGCATTTTGTATCTATCAGGGGGGAAAAAACCACAGTGCAATGGTTTTTATGTTGTGACAGTAGAAAGGAAAACTTTATAAGGCTGTGTGTACCTTACAAATTACTTTTGATTTTGGTCGTATGATTTTAGCATAGTTGAACTATATATTTACCAAGCTATATTATGTTCAGTCAGATTACTGATAGAATATTTTATTGGCCAAGTGTGATTGGAGACACAAGGAATTTGTCTACAGCATAAGTTCTCAGTCTACATACAAACGACAAAATATATAATCATAAGATACCAATAACAGAAGTTAGTAGAAAAGATGAGAAGGATAATAGTAATAAAGCCATACTACATGGGTAAAAAATATCCTTAGACATAAAGCAGTGCTATGTTAATTATGTGTTCAGCGGAGTGATGGCACGAAGGGGAAAAAAAAACACCTGTCTCTGTGTGTAGTTATTTTGGCATGCAGTGTCCTATAGCGGGTGCCCTGAATGGATCAATAACATCCTTCAATGGACGAAATTATTTTCTGTTTTTAATCAATTATGTAACAACCCCAACCCCCAAAAGGCCAAACTTATCTTTGATTGAATGATTTCAGAATTTCTAGCAAAAGCAGATTCTTCAATGCATTGTACTGGTTGAACACAGAAGTAGAAGATATGGAAAAGTAATCTTCTAGAACAGCAGTCATGAAGATTCATGTTTCTGAGTGGTTCATTTCACTAACAGAAAAGATAGGTTAGTTGGTAAAAGAATTGCAGTAGGATGTCAGTAAATGTTGCATAGTAAGATTTAGTTTATTTTACTTTAGGGCTTCTTCATTGCATTCTGCTTTGCCAAAATCATTCCGAGATCTCCTGTTACAAGAGAAAAAAGTAGTTGGTGCCAATTCTGCTAAAGTGATGGAGAATGTACCAGCACAAAAATGTTTGAGGTAAGAGAGCTTCAAATTGCGTTTCCATTTCTGATAAAATACTTTTCTGAGAAACACTGAAGATACATATGCAAGGATAAAAAAAGTCAGTAAAGAAATATTATTTTATTTCGGTGTACATTCTCTAAAGATGTGGCAGCCAGTTAGTAAATATCTAGCATCATGAGGTCACACTGCCAAAATTCAGTGACAAAATAGTCAAATTTCAGAATGGCTTCAGTGTTCTCAAACCTGAAGGGTAAGAGCAGCAGGCTCCTGGGGTGTTTCCTACATTCGTTCCTGATCTAATATCCCAAAGGCTGAAATCTTTCTTAATTAGGTCACTATTAATTGGGAAGTTTTAATGATGGGAATGGGAGGCATTCTCACCTCCAACCCCACTGAAATGATTCAAAATTGGCTTCTGCTGCTATCTGTACCTGTTCCTGCATCCCTCTCAAAAGTTGGTGATGGCATCATATCAAAGGAAGGTTAGGAGGCTGCATTATAACCTTCATCCATTGTCCTTGAGTAAATGCAATATGACTAACAGATCATTCTGTTAGGACTGCAAAACTTTTTACTTAAAAGCAAATGAATGGAACGTCTGTAATTTTTTTTCCTCCTGATGTGCAGTCTATTTTTTTAAGTCTGGATATATGTCACTCTACCATAACAAAAGATTTTTTTTGCCAATCCCAGTCCCGTCAAAACAAACACCCTGAGCTGAAATAGTGTTCTGTTTTACTTAATCATTGTTTCTCCTTAAAATACTGTTCCTCTGACTCATACTCTATACTAGCGAATCCCAATACTGCAATGGCTGTTTATGTCTTCACAGAAGTGTTGATTGAAACATTTTAGTCCCTGCTGAATAAAGACTATGTGGTCATAACCATTTACTTTGTAGAAGATAGAGTGCTGCATTTATACAAGTTATTTGGGCTCTGCGTTCTGAATTTTTGTACCTTAAATAACATTTCTTATTAGCAATAGCAGTAGATTTAGACTTATATACTGCTTCATAGTGCTTTTACAGCCCCCTCTAAGAAGGTTACAGAATCAGCATATTTTACCCAACAATCTGGGCCCTCGTTTTACTGACCTGGAAGGATGGAAGGCTAAGTCAACCTTGAGCTGGTCAGGATTGAATTGCTCCTATTTGGTAGCATTAGCCTGCAATACTGCATTCTAACCACTGTGTCATCATGGGTTCCTAAAAATTCTTGTACTCATTTTTGTCAGCAGGTACACAAATACCATTGCTCTTGGAGTAGAAAGTGAACATTCTTGTGAACCAACGTCATCAGAAAATCAGAAGTAAGTTAAATTTATAGTGCAAATATTTATGTACAAAAGCATCTGTTGTAAAAATGTGATGTTTTGTATTTGTAACTTATCTTGCAGTCCTTGGTTAGCATCACCCTTACGAAACCCGGCTGTAGCATTGCCTATCACATTTGCAGAAATTGTAGAAGAAGAACTTCAGCAAGAAGCTGCTCTTATACGAAGTAGAGAAAAACCTTTAGCTTTGATCCAGGTAAAGAGTCATAAAAGTCAGAATTATGCACTGTACAAATGTCTGTTTCTTGTCTTCTTTTCATCTCTTCCTTCATTTGGGATTCCAAGAAACCTCAGTGATGTTTCTAAAAAATGCCATACAATACAATATTCTTAAGGATTTAGGCTGCAATACGTTTATTTAAACTTCAGTTTTAGCAATTCATATCTAGATTATATTAAATTGTTATGGTTTCAGTAGCATAACTAGATATAATTGATGGCTGCTTCTCTTCTTGTGTTTTGTTAAAACTTTATGGATTGCGCAAAAACTGTGGAATCCAGAATCCGTAATTGAAAGTAATAAGGTGTGATTTATCCCATTAAACATTTCAGTATATGTGAAAGATCTAGTCACTGCCCTGTATGTTTTGCCCTGTGAATTTTTGCTCTTATTCCCAGTTTTTGACAGATTCCTAAGAGTTTCTCCCTTCCTTTCCTCCCTTCTCATTTCAGATTGAAGAACGTGCTATTCAGGATTTGTTAATCCACTACCAAGCAGTTGGCAACCCTGATGAGTTTGTGGTTGTTGAAAGGTCTCCACAGGGGCCGATCGCAGCTCCTATGTGGAATAAGCATTGATGCCCTCATTTTAAAAAAAAAATCTTCTGTTCATAAATGTGAGGCTATTTGTTGTTTGCATGGATCTGCTGATTCTAAAATAAGAATGAGGATAGTAAGATGTGTTACTGCTTTTCAGTATAGTATCTGTTTTGAAATGTGCAATTTCTTTATCAAATTGCTTATACTATATTGTGCTCATTTACCAGATGCTTTTAACCCACTATTTGGAGTTGAAAAATATTACACATGGTTAAACTTAAAGTACGCAGGTCATATATCTCATATAATTAGTTATCAATAATAAGTACCATATTTTGAATAGCTTTTCCAGTTGGTAGTAATTGATTTCTCATACTCATGTATACTTGTGAAATTAACGGGACTAACTAAAAGTGATCAACCTGAATTTCAGATTATTTAAAAATGCTTTTGTATGGAAAAGGAAGAAAAATAGTGCTGTTATAGAAACGGGTATTTGATGTCTGTATTTTTGTGGATTTATAGTCTTTGGTTTTTTTTGGACAGTGCTCTTAATTCCATGCCTTACGGGAATGCAAGCGCTTACATTGTTATAAGAATGATAGTGTTGATGATGATAATACTATTTACTGCTAGTACTTCTACTACTTCTTCTACTACTATTATTACTATTACTACTTACTTTTTCTAAAGCTAATTTTCAGATGAGGTCTTGCAAGAAGGATGTACAGAATGGGATCTTATAAATACACATGTTAACTCGAAAAAAATACCTTTCAGGAAGAAGCAAGCTAAGTGTTAAAGCTCGAAAGGAAATCGGACAATTTACTTAGGTGTTTCTCAGTCTCGATAACTTTTAGATGTTTGGGCTTCAGTTCCCACAGTTACCAAGCCAGCACAGGGAATTCTGGGAGTTGAAGTCCGCACATCTTAAAAGTTGCTGATATCGATCAGCACTGTGTTAGATATATACGTATAACATCAAATTCTGGGTCTTCAAAGCCCTGATTGTGGTTGGTTTTTTGTTATTCAAAAGCCTTTCTGCAAAGTCTAAAAAATGATGTAAATTATGGCTGAAGTTGGAAAAAGGGTAGGATGATTTCTTTCCATTATTTCAGATTCTTCCATAGTAACCTGTGGCCAAGTGGACTTCCCCTCCTGACCACTAATGGTCCTTGGAAGAAATCATCTTTATCCATAATCATGTAATTCTGTCTAATGATGTGTGTGTGATTGAACCATAAAAATAACTCTGTCAACAGAGCTGCAATAAAGAGCGAAGAGCAAGTTCCAACAGGCCATCTCAAAACAGCAGTTCTTATCTTCTGTGCCAGTGTCAGAAATTTTCAGTGTGTTCATTGTACTTATGCATGATCAAGCAAAATGGGTACAAAATGAATTTAATTTCGTTTGCATTTGCAATTAAATAATCAACCCCAAGAGTAGGACTGGAGAAGCTCTTGAATGCTCTTCTCATGTGATGTTTTTCCACAGACTACTCCTTCACCAGATGTCTTCACAAATAATGGCTTCAGCACTCATCTTTCTGCAGAAATCCCTTTTCTTTGGGTGTAAAAAAGAAAACGTTCATTCTAGATGCACTTACCAGATTGCTTATAAAAACTGTATTGACATTATTCTTTCTTCTAAGTAGGCCATTTTCCTCATCTAGTATAGTTTTTTCCCTTAGATTTCATTTTTTTAAAAAATCATGTTCAGTTAAAAGGTCCACCTTTTAAATAATTCTATGGTATACCCAGGTGAACTTAAATGGGGCAGATTGGAAACAGTTGTTTTGGCCCAAAAAGCAGCTCAAAAACATTTTCTGATGCTGAGCTTCTGACAGTTCAAGCTCTGAGTTATGGCAGTGTCAAAACACTTCAGCTGATGTTGAAATGACTATTTTAAACTTAAAATGGGACATTTCAGATCTGAATTATTTTGGACACCACTAGGGTGTAGTAGTGACATATTCTTATTCATCATAATTTTAATTAATTTTCACACTTCCTTTCCGACATAATAAACTGTAGTTCAATTGTGCAGTATGGTGATAACTGTCTTTTAAAAAAAAAACGGTTTCTCATCCCAAAGTGGAAAATGAACAGTTAGACCTTTGAGTAATTTTAAAATCATGAATAAATACTTTGGGTTCAGAGTTAAAGCACCATGGAGCTCAGCGTAATGATTACAAAGTGAATTGCAGCTTTGTCATTATTAAACCACTCTGTCTAAGGGTTCACAAGTGAGTAAATATCATTTCAAGATAAAACATAAAGCATGTTTTTTTTTACAATGATTGTAAAAGCTCCTTACAAATACAAGAATTGCAAGGCATACTTTCCAAGATAATCTGTAAGTAATTTAAATACTTATTCCAAAACTTCTCATTAAATGCAGGACTCCCTAAGAATGATTCTAGATGCATTAATTATTTTCCCTATCAATTGGACAATTAAGTTGCCTTTAGTAGCCAATAATACCTTAAAATTACTGTCAGCCTTTTTTCAGCATACAAACTTCAACACTTTTATTTCAGAAAATGCCCAATTGTAATTTTTCTGATTGTCACAGGATTCGCTATGAAAGCACTTTCACGGAAAAAATAATGGCAACTCTGCTGTCCTCTTCCTTGAAAGAAGTATCCACTTTTGCATATCCACTCCTCTTCCATCAGCCAAATAAAGTACATTGACTGTATAGAGCACAGGTGTCAAACCTGCGGTGTCATGTTACCATCACAGGACGTATTGCGACATTTTTTTCCCTTTGCATTGCTAGGGTGGGTGTGGCCCTGCGCATGACGCATCCTGCCCTCACGGACTACCAGTTTGAAACCCCTGGTATAGAGCCATTGGCCCTTTTTGAAAGTCTTCATATAAAGCCAAAAGTATCCTCTGAGAAAGCTATAAATGTATCATTTCATAGTTGAGGAAAAATATATATTTTTCAAGCTGTAGCAGAAAGTACTAAAGCTGAATCTACACCAAATAGTAGAAACTTTTTTCTAACGCTACATTTAATCATTTAATGAGAAAACAACGAATTTCAACAACTCTAGAATTGTGCTGCAGCATAACAAATTTGACAAAAATGAAGGGAGTCTGAATACTTTTATAAGAGCCGAGGTGGTGCAGTGGTTAAATGCAGCACTGCAGGCTACTTCAGCTGTCTGCAGTTCGGCTGTTCAAATCTCACTGGCTCAGGGTTGACTCAGCCTTCCATCCTTCCGAGGTGGGTAAAATGAGGACCCGGATTGTTGTTGAGGGTAATATGCTGACTCTGTAAACCGCTTAGAGAGGGCTGAAAGCCCTATGAAGCAGTATATAAGTCTAACTGCTATTGCTTTCTGAATGCACTATATTTGTCAAATTTATATTGCCACCCATCTTCACAAGTAACTTTTGATATCAAGTGTTCTTGCAAAAGTCATTTTCTGCAATAGTTGAAAAATAACTGACATGTTTATTCTGTGAAGCACAGACAAAATAGGATTTTAAAATATGGGCATCAGACGGAAAAATCTACTAAAATAATACATGAAAAGTAGGAAATACAGTGCAAGGATCACAAAATGAAATACAGAGATTAGAGTAAAACTCTTTGTGTGCTTTCAAAATGTATTGTGGAAGATTGATGATCCCTGCAGACCAGATTGAGAAGAGGGTGGTGCTGCCCAGGAATGAGCAGAGGTCCTGTCAGTCACGTTGAATTGCATCATAGTACACAAGCAGTTTGGGCTTGCGATCAATTTTACAAGGTAATCCTGAAGAAATAAGAGTGTTCTGTGTATGTACTGCTCGGATTCATAAATGAATAAATCTTAAAAATTGCCACCACACAAATGCTTTTTTTAAAAAGAAGCTTGCCAAATAAAGCATGTTTTAAAATGTCAGCAAAATCGAAATGAAGATGCAGATCCTTCAGACAGAAGCTACCCTCGTTCTCAAGATTCGGAGCATAATTGTTAACGTGCTCATATTATACTTTGATATTAAAAATGCAAGGAGCTGCAAGATTGCTATGCATTTGTTGATTATGTGGCTTAGATATATGTTTATAATGAAAAAAAAAGTATCTGAAGATTACTATACAGTGGATTTCCACATCATCTGACATCCTGTCTGAAACTGTTCGGACCATCTCGCATGGAGCCATTTGAGGGATCTGGGAAAAGGAAGAAGAATTGGTTCTGCCAATAGACTGATGCTCTGGATTACAAACAAATCTGTTTTGCACCATTTAAAGCATTAGGTGGTACTTGTAAATAGTTCCAATATTCTCAGTGATTGAAGTTTACTGCATTTCTTTTTTTTGAAGTCTTACCAAAATTTTTATACATTTCTGTTCTTGCCATTACAATGTTCTTTTGGAAATGAGCCTGTCGCAGTTTCTTTATAGAGTTCCAAATTCATTAAAAAAAAAAAAGACATACCGAGTTGAAAATAAATCATTAAAATCAGGATAAACAGCACAAAAGAATATTCCCAGCTGTGCATGCCAACTTAGATCCCCCCATTTTAGTAATATCTATAGTGCATGCAAGAATAGAAATCTCTAGGGCGCACAAAATTACTTAGTGTTTGCATTTGTTATAGTTATATAAATTCTAAAAACTGAACAGTCCGCTTTTTGATAGCAATGGACTTTTATCACTGCTGACATTACCACAAATATCCCACTGTTTGAAATAAACATAATATGATAGGTTTATAATTGATATCTTATTAGCCATCATTTCAAAGAGATGTGTGTATCAGATTTTAACCACAATAACGGTGTTTTTTTAATCCTTCCCATGCATTCTTGAATATTATTAAATCTGAGACAGGACAAAATAAAAGCATTATTTCCAATGTTGTAGTTCTGTTCAAAAGCACTTCTAAGTTTTCCATCATTACAATTAAAAGATGTATTATTTTTGGTATGTTTAATGTTGTATGTATCATAGCTTTTTGTAAATGCACAGGATTTGTTGCAAGACAACTACTTGTGCATTTTCTCCCCTTCCCTTAAAAAAAACAAAACCTTAGAAGATTAACTCAAACAAGGAACATTTACTTTCTTCAGCCAGTTTGGAAGCATAATCTACAAATAGATAATTGCCTTCCTTTTGCCCACTTGGAGGGTACCCACAATGACCTGAGATTTTAAAAGTTAACTTTTTCTGTGCTGAAAACGTTCCCAAGCTGTTATGTTAGCTGAATGCATATGTAGCAATATTTAGACTTATATACTGTTTCCCAATGCTTTACAGCCTCTCTAAGCAGTTTACAGAGTCAGCATATTGCCCCCAACAATCTGGGTCCTCATTTTACTGACCTTGGAAGGATCGAACCTGAGTCAACCTTGAGCTGGTGAGAATCTTAACTGCTGGCAGTTAACACAGTCAGCCTGCAATACTGCATTCTAACCATTACCACTACAACTCCATGTACACATTCCTAGAATTCCCTTTACCTACCTCTATATTTAAGAGAAGGATATAACTTGCTGGCTAGTATTCTCCTTTCTTATTCTGGTTTGTCTCCATGACTAGAAGAACACGGTCTCCTTGGATTCCGCTCACACTGTCAGGTAGCCCTTGACCCTTCGTTGTCCCCAGTCTTTAACATTTTCCCTAATTTTGTGCCATGCTCTACTTTTGCTTGGCATTTCTTGGACTTGCTACTCAGTAGTGGAATTCATTGCAGCCTATCTCAGGTTCACCAGCTGAATCAAGCTACCAGTCTTCAGCAGGCAAATCCATCTTGCCAGCCATCAGTTTTTCTGTCAGACATTTTTCCCACCTCTTTTTTAAAGATTCTGCCAGCACACTAGCTGTCCCTCCCCCCTTCACCTTTGTGAAATATTTCCTAAAGGAGATTACTGACTACTTCTTTTAATTGAGTAATGAGAGGATAGTGCCTGTTAAGCTGTGAGATAAGATGTAAGGGAGCCATTGGTAATAGCAGGTTGTCACAGTTTCCTGGTTGATAGAGCCGAGGTGGCGCAGTGGTTAGGGTGCAGTACTGCAGGCCACTTCAGCTGACTCTTATCTGCAGTTCAGCGGTTCTAATCTCACCGGCTCAAGGTTGACTCAGCCTTCCATCCTTCCGAGGTGGGTGAAATGAGGACTGTGGGGGCGATATGCTGACTCTGTAAACCGCTTAGAGAGGGCTGAAAGCCCTATGAAGCGGTATATAAGTCTAACTGCTATTGCTATATGTTTTAATCCTAATTTATAGTGCAAGTAGTAGAAAACACACTTCTATGAAGTTACAACATTTCCTGCTACTAGCATTTTCAAAATAGAGTTAACAAAAGGAATTTCATGTTTGGGTCCCAGTATTAATCCCATTTTATTTAGTGACTAAGTTTTGGGTTGGGTGTAGTTTTGGGGGGGAGGGGGTCAGATTAATCCAAATAGCACTTTAGTTTCTTTGCCCAATGTGAGTTTTTGTTTGTTTGCTTTTATTCTGAAATTACTAAATTACTCTTTAGAGCAGTGTTTATCTTTGGCCTAAACCTTTCTTCTGATTAAATTATGATGTGGCGTTTTTGTATTTAAAAGCTGCTGTTTGCAATCTATTACAAATATTCTTATGGTTTGATTTCATATCTATCAGGAGCAAGGAACTAGTACGACACCATGAGTTGATTAGAGAATTTTCTTTATTGCTATTTGCCTGTTTACAAGAATCTTGCCAGACTGATTGCACTTTCTTGGGAACAACCAGATAGGGGCTCCAGGAATTTTTTTAAAAAGGAAATTTATATTGCTGCCTATTTGCACATGGCGACTCAAGGCGGCTTACAAGAATATACAAACCTCATATAAAAACAATAAAATGTATAAAAGAATCATATAATAAATTAATATAATAAAATAACTCCCCACCCCCCCACCCCTGTCCTGGCGACAACACATCACATGAGCCATTTAACGGGCTCCATCCCACTCTGCGTTCCCCAGACGGGGGATCAGTTATCTGTCACTTCCTCTCCTGCTTGGCTTCAAAGCTAGTCAGTCTCTTAACTCCACACTCCATTCAAGCTGCAGATTTCACCACAATATAGATGCCTTTATTTACGTAGGAAAAAAATTAAATATTTAAAGTTTGGATCGAACCTACACATTTGTATGAATCCGAGTTGGAAGGGAGCCAAGTGGTCATGAATCCAACCGCCTACACATTCTAGGATTTGCAACACCATCCCCGATATATGACTTTCTGATCATATTTGCATGGCAATGAGATTGTTTATAGACCGAACTAAACAATGAAACTAATTACGCATTGTTCCCATTTTGAGCGGGATGCGATAAATTAGCTATGCTAATAACATTTTTTTTTAAAATCTGCATTTTTAGTACACGCTTTGCACTATATTTAGTTGGAGAAATTTAAAATTAACTTGCAACGGAACAGGAACCTTGTTACCAACTATGGATAAAATGCAACCATAGTAATTCAACATGGGTATTCTGAGTGAAGCAATCAATATATAAACATTTTAGAAAGTTGAAGCTTTTGACAATTACACATTAAATTGGACATGATCACAGGAAATATTTTTGGCTTAGTACATGGCTTTACTGTCTTAATATTTTAATCCTTAGATTCATTTTATTCCCTTTGTTTCCCCCTTGTCTTTCCATTCAACATCAGTTGGAAGCTTTTGATCAGATGCTCATAATAAAATATACATGGAATGAGAAACAAAGAGGGTGAATATTTTTTTTAATTCACTAAATATATGCCCAAGGAAATACGCCTATTTTTAAGGGATTTTTGTAATCTCAATTTCTAATTCATAGGAATCATGGAACACTGCTTTCATTTCTCCACTTAAAAAGTCAAATTTTTTAATAGTAGCAAGTGAGTTTTCACTGAGAACATAAACCATTTTGCTTCAGTCAGTATGAATCATCACCTGTATCACTCTGCATTATGACTCATTCCTGAGGGCTATTTTCTCTCAATTTCATGTAGGCAGCTGTTTGCCACATCTGCTGAATGTCAGTGAGCAGAATTGACACTTCATTAGAAGTGATGTGCTTTTTCATAATAAAAGAGGCTGAAACAATAGGTGAAGACCAAAGTAGAAACGTTAATGGAAAGATGCTTGGAATGGAAAAAATAGTCTTGTACAGTTCAAGTTATATGCAAGATGAGTGATTTCATCCGGAAGCTTTGAACACCTGTTTTCAAAGGGAACTATACTGGGAGAAAGAGTTGAATTTTCTGAGTATAACTTGAGCTGACATTTGAGCTGGGTGATAGACAGTGGTGGGTTTCAAAAATTGTTGGAACCTACTCTGTGGGTGTAGCCTCCTTTGTGGGAGTGGCTTGTCACCCATGTGACCAGATGGGAATGACTTGCTGCCCGTGTGACCGGATGGGAGTGGCTTGCCGCCCATGTGACCGGATATTAAATTATGAATTAGTACTTAGGTCCGTCCAAGTAGCTATTCAGAAGTTAGTGGTTAGAAGTAATCGTAAAGCAAGATATGGAATTAAAACCAGAAATATTTTGTTGGCTATTTGAAAGGGAGTATAATATATATTTAATTTTACACATGTTAGCAGCAGCTGGAATTGTGTTTGCACAACAGTGGAAAAACATATATAAATGAATAAATATTACAATGTGCAGGAATAAATAAATTGACAATTAAAATCAAGAAGGCTTTGAATACTTTTTCATGTGGGATTGGTTTTAGCAATTGCCAACTAACGGAAACAGAAATTAGAAATCCAAAAGTATGAAAGAAAACACCAATTAAATAAGGAAAGGTCCCTAAAATGTATAAGAAAATATTAGTAGATCATTATTAATGCGTAGATAACTGCGGGACATTACATACCCACCAGTGATGGGTTTCAAAATTTTTTGGAACCTCTTCTGTAGGTGTGGCCTGCTTTCCGGGTCCACTGGTGGAACCTCTTCTAACTGGTTCGGTAGATTTGACGAACCAGTTCTACCAAATAGGTGCGAACTGGTAGGAACCCACTTCTGGTGATAGATAAGAAGGCTGACTCTTAAGGCCTGGGAGGGCTATCCAATCCCACAAAACAAATTCAAACGCATTGGCAGTATGTAACAGTCAAATAAAGGTAATCCTCAGCAGTTGCCCCATCAGTTTGCAATGTTTGGTTACTAGTTTGGCTTTGATACTATTGTGGATGTGGAGCTCTCATTCCTCAAAGTGGGAATAAATGATAATCAGACAAATTTAGGAAGAGGGTCCCTGCCTGGGATAGATTTCTGTGAAGGAAATGAAAGGCTCAGGTGACATTCCCAGCCATTCCTCATACTTAAAAAGGGAGGGCTGCAGTGAACCACCAAGAATGTTTCAGATAAATGATCATCTGAGAAGATGGTTTTGAAGGAAAGTCTCAGTTTGGAACCAATTGTCTTGCTTTCTTTTATGTTTATTAGCAGACCTGGGTTGTCCAGATGCGTGGCACGACAAAACCGCGGTCCACTAAAGCGCGCCCGATTAAAGCGCGTACCTGACGTCATCAGCAGCGCGACAAATACGACCGCGGAGAAAAAAGGACGCTTTAAAAAGCGCTTTTAAAGCAAGCCGATTCACGTAAAGGTAAGGGTTAGGGTTAGGGTTAGGGTTAGGGTTAGGGTTAGGGTTAGGGTTAGGGTTAGGTTAAGGGTTAGGGTTAGGTTTAGGGTTACGTTAAGCGTTAGGGTTAGGTTAAGGGTTAGCGTTAGGTTTAGCGTTAGGTTAAGGGTTAGGTTTAGGGTTAGGTTTAGGGTTAGGTTAAGGGTTAGGTTTAGGGTTAGGTTTAGGGTTAGGTTTGGGGGGGTTAGGGTAAGGTTTTCGCGTTAATTTTAACTTTACCGCTCACAGCGTGATGTTTTCGTCGCGCTGTGATGACGTCAGGTACGCGCTTTCGTCGAGCACGCTTTAGTCTACCGCGGTTTTGTGGTGGAACCGTCCAGATGTATATGTGACTGTTAGGAATTTTTGCCAAAGCCAGTACAGAAGCTTTGTTCTATGTATAAAACAGGACATCTTAATTCATAAGTCTAATTTTGCTGAAGTAATTGCTTCTGCTCCACAATTGTGCAAAGTTGTGTTAGCATCACCAGCTGCTTTCTTGCATTGGAGTTTGAATTAATTACATTAGAAATACCTTGTGGTACATTGCCACCAAAGTATTTTATGCTGTTTCTCCCCTCCACAGCTTATCCAACTAAGGATAATACCCCAAGAATCCGAAGAAAGGAATTCTCACCCACAAAGCTCATTCCTGAATAATTTTGAAATCTTTGTGGTGACAAAAACTATGTGTCAATATTGCAAGAGGTGTCCCATTCAGCCAAAGCATCTATGAAGATTACAATCGTGCATCTTTATTCACCATCTTTATCATTGATATTTTCAGGGTTCAAAACCCCTGTTCTCTTTATATATTGGGCAGATTGCATCAGAACATTTATTTCAGCATGACCCCTGAACCAACGTTCCCATTATTAACCACCTTCACATTGTATTAGTCAAGAAAGGCCTTCCAAAAGAGATTTTACATGTGCTATAAAATGACTCATAGGGTAATGTAGGCAATGTAGTTATCAATCATGTTCTTGCTTGCTGCTGGGAAAAATAACCACAACTTACTAAAATGATTGGATTCTTGGGTGTTACCTTCTTGGTGTGGCTTTGGTATTTTGTCCCAGATTACTCAAATGGGACCCAGCATTATCTGGTAGTAGGGAAATTATATTTTCTTGCAACTAGTGTCTGATTGGAATCGCCAAGTTTTTTTCTTAGAATTAGGGGTGCCAGCTTTCCTATCAAGACAATGATGTCAGGCTCTTAAAAACTCATGGTAGCAGAGATAATCTTTGCAAAATAGCAGCATGTAGCTGGCTTTATGTGGGTTAAGAAGCTAAGCAGGATTGGCCTGTTTAATTTCTTGGGTGGGAAATTACCAGGGAATTACTGGGGCGTCGAATGGGATGGTGACAATGGCACTTGATTTCTGTATTATTGCCAATGAAACTTCAAGAGTTTGAATCCAAGGGCACTTGAGTGTAAATAATCTCACTTAGATATTCTAAAGTCCACCCACTTGGCCTGTGCAAATCCCTTATTGGTTGTGAAAAGAGGAACAGTCCTATAGTGTCAGCTCAACATTGAAACCAGGGACGACACCATTTGTATGGGAATTTTGTGTATTGCAATCCAATACATCTAGATCTGTGTTTTTCAAAGTAGGGATCTTTGAGATGTGTGAACTTCAGCTCCCAGATTTCCCCAGCTAGCATTGAAAAACGAAGAACTAGAGGTGACTGAAAAACATTTTTTTAAGATGAGTTTCAAGCCTCTCTTCTTAACTTTCAGAAGAAAGATCATTCTGTGTCTGATTTATTTATGTATTATTTTGACAAAAAAAACCCAAGTCTGCTCATTTCCCTCTATACACACACACACACACACACACACACACACACACACACGGTAATTTTTTTAAAATTTGTATGGGCACAGGAATCACAGCATTTGCAATGATGCTGTACCTTTACTTTCAGGCCATGAAGTTTCTGCCTACATGGCCCCATTTTAGAAAAGAAAAAGTCTAGCTATCGGCGAAAAAGCTCTTGCACTACTCACTTAAAATATTTCTTCTAAAGCCATTTCTACATTTTTCAAATTGGCTTTCTCCACTAATCACCATATGGATTTTCCATTTTTGGGGGGAAGCACAGATTATTTTTCTTAATAAAATGCGACAAACAACTAGCATGTCTTTGGGATATGAATATTTTTTTTTAGAGGGGGTGGGTTAAACAGAAAGGCAGACAAACAAGGGTTCATAGATCTGACAACAATACCAGGATAAAGCAAAGTTTCAGTCTAATATTGGGCACAATCAACTGGAGAGTTTCTGGCTATCCTGTCCTGCTTATGAGGATATTTTGGAGGTTTTTTTATATAATAATTGTCTGTGATGGCTGCTAGAGAACAATCCTCTGAGGAATTCCACTCAAAAGGTTGTCTCAAGCATGTTGTAAAGGGAAAAACCCATATTAAGAAATAATTAGGTCTTGGAGTTGCCTATCTTTCAGTTAAGATAAATATATTTCCATTTAAATTACAGTGATTATTTGAAATCAGGACTGTTATATTTAAATATATGCAGAACAGCCTGAAGATGTGTAAAATCTATTGTGCTTCAGTTCTTGTCGCATTGCACACGGATTCAGGAGACCAAGTGGAAGGGCATAAGGACTTCGAAGCTAGTTCAGACTCTTGGGAGCATGTCTCCTACATTCTTTCCCTGATCGATCCCTCCTTCCTCCAAACTGCTACTGCCTCTCAGACACTAGACACAGTGCCGTGGTGGGGTACGACTGGTATGCCCTGGTACAGGTGTACTGCTGCCTGCCAGGAGCACCAGATACTGTTCCGGTACGGTGCTCTGGAGGGCCCACCTGCCCGCCCGCGCTCCTTACTGGTATTTGAGGTCTTTTATGCAGTGGCGCAGTGGTTAAATGCAGCACTGCAGGCTACTGCTAGATCAGCAGTTCAGCGGTTCAAATCTCACCGGCTCAGGGTTGACTCAGCCTTCCATCCTTCCGAGGTGGGTAAAATGAGGACCCAGATTGTTGGGGGCAATATGCTGACTCTCTGTAAACCGCTTAGAGAGGGCTGAAAGCCCTATGAAGCGGTATATAAGTCTACTGCTATTGCTATTCTGTGCAGGGAGCATACGGCACCTGCGGAATGCTCCGGCAAGCCGCTGGAGCATCACGGAGGCATTGCGGAGCATTGCAGGAGGTAAGGATGCATGCGCTTGGTGTGCACGCATACTGCGCACATTCATGTGGTGGGCGCCTGGCCCTGTTGCACCGTACCAGTTGCACTGGGATGCAGAACCCACCACTGACTGACACAGTGGCTCAAGAGATGACACTAAAACTATTTGGTGCATATTCTTGCCAATAATATTACATGATTGTGTCTGTGTGATTACCAGGGTTTTGGTTTCATCAGGCTGGTTAATTCTGAGGATCAAAAGGATGAATGAGCTTTTGCCCTTGAAGGGGGGGAAAAAATCAGCTTCCAAAAAAAGAAAGAAAATGGGTCTTCCACATAACTTTTTATTATAGTGATCAGCATCTGGGTAGAAATTTCAAAACTCAGCATTATAGAGTCTGCACAAACCACTGAATAGTTTGTTTCTATTCAGGCCAGTTTAGATATGAAGAAAATGTATGTTTATTTTTAAAAAAATAGGTAAATGAGCTTATCATTCCATCCCTCCCCTCCCCTTTAATGTATTTAATTTTTTTATTATTTCTGATTCCAATGATTCCAATGAAGAGCCAGGGAAGGTAGTTTCAGCTATGTATGGGATGGGAAATAGAAGGAATAAGTGAATTAAAATGTCTTAATTCAAAATAAATGTCAGCGTTCCAAGTATCATGCAGAATTAAATAGGAGTCCAAGGCAAAATGATCCTTTTTGTTCCAATTTAATAAGACAGACATCTTAGGCACATCTGTGTTAATCCCAATACTGGAAATGACATCAGAATGCCACCCAGTTAAAAGTTCATGATCTTGTCCCCACGTCCACAATCCATCACATGGTCCAATCTTCTTCTTCCACGCTGGCGTCTCCACCCAGCTGCTTCCGGTCAGGTGTGAAAGTGTGGAGACAAAGGATGACCTTGGCTTCTAGTAAAGAATGAAAGTAATACATTCCACAATCCTACTCCTTCTATTCCCCCCTCCCATCGACTATACTAAAGAAACAGCATAATGAAATAAGAGAAAGTGTGGCAGGCCAAAATTCTAAAAGGAATATAAATGCAGGCCTGACAATAAAATCAATGAAAACAAACCATTTAAAATTGAAGTCCATTCTAAACTATGAGTCCCAATGTTCTCCTAATAATGTCCCATCTTTTGTTTCTTCCTCCCTTCTTCCTTCTGCAGGGTGGGACATTCTATTGTGAGATTCTCATTTGGTCAACGATCCTAGGCATTAGGACCCTTGTGAAAACTTGTTTCCAACTTCTGGTGTTTCTTGCCATGCCTGGGGCACCATGAGAAATCTTTTTCCTTCAAGGATCTAATTGTCTCCGCACCATGGGCTACACCTGGGCATAGGCAGAACTCAATAAGTTCCCAGATAGGTTTTAGCTCTTCTTTGTCCTAATAAATGACAAAATTTGTACCTCCCTTTTCAAATGAGGGGTCCTTGATCTGAGGTTAGTTGGTTTCTTGCGAGTGTTTCATTACCTGAAATAGTAACATCATCAGTATTAGTGGGGTTTGTTCTCAATTTATATTCCAATCGCCTGCCCAGTCAGTGTTGGTAGGAATGGTCTTGGAGGTTGTTTTTTGCTTAATGCTAACTTGTTTGGCAGTTCCTTGATTGGGGTATAGTTCTTGATTGTTAGTCTCTTAGTCCCTCTTTTATTTTCTCACTTGCTCTCTTATGCCTTTCTTTTCTTCTTCCCTTTGGTTAAGTCTGTCTTGCTCTATAAAGTGCATACCTTCACTATGATATGAATATAATGACATGCTTTCTAATTGCTAAGTTACTCCCAGTTAATGATACCTTCTAGTCTTCTTCCTTCAGTGGTCCATCCTCCTTAATGGCTGGCTGTTCTCCACTTCTGGAACCCTCTTTTCCAAGGGTCTGACCAAGACTTAGCTGGGAGACCTCGCATCAATGATGTCATTCACTAAAGGAAGCATTTAGTGGCTAGGGATAAGTGTGGGTTTGTTTTAGTGGCATGTTTTCTGTGTATTCCTGTTATATATTTTTGTGGCTTTCTTGGAGGCATTTCAATCAGTTATTTCTCTCAACCTAAGGAATCTGTCAAGATATAGCTCTAAAATAAATCAAGAGGCTTCCATCTGCAAACTACAGCCTTTTGGAAGGTAATTTCAGCGGCCTTAAGGAGTTATAGTCAGGGAAGTGGGGTCCATCATTTATTTAAGACTTTTATATAACCGCCTATCTTATAACCGACTCTGGGTGACTCCCAATCAGAAGTAAAAGCAACATAAAAAAACCATAATAAAATGAACAAACTAAGCACATGAAAAACATGAAAAACAACAAAAACCTGGCACCAAATCAGACAGCCTCTCATCCCAGTGTTTCATGGGAGAAGCCGGGTCTTCAAAGCTTTTTGGAAGACTAGGAGGGTAGAGGCCTGACAAACGTCAGCAGGCAGAAAGTTTCATAGGACAGGATCTGCCACAGAAAAGGCATGCTTCTTAGTTCCCATCGGACGGCAATATTTCGTGGAATGGAGTCAGAGCAGAGGTGGGTTCCTACCAGTTCGCACCTATTGGGTAGAACCGGCTCGTCAAATCTACCGAACCGGTTAGAAAAGGTTCCACCAGTGGACCTGGAAAGCAGGCCACACCTACAGAAGAGGTTCCAAAATGTTTTGAAACCCACCACTGGTCCTTGGATATGATTATTCTACACTATCATGCTCATATTTATAAAACTCAGTGCCTCTGTGAAAGGTAAGGATGACTACTGCGTTTGTGGTGCAATCAGAACATTGCGTGAATTGAAGTTGTTTTAACGCAAACCAAAGATGCCTTTCAAAAAACAGGTTTACATCATATTCTTATGCATGCCGGTGCTGTGTGTGAGGTAATTTAAGGTGGTTCTGACAAGTGTCGTCGGCATCTTCATATCTGGTAACATGGGCGGCAAGCCACTCTCATCCGGTCACATCAAGCCACTCCCACAAAGGAGGCCACACCCACAGAGTAGGTTCGAACAATTTTTGAAACCCACCACTGAGTCAGAGCATGCCTGCCTTACTGACCGAGTACGACAGGTAGATGTCTTTAAAGAAAGATGGTCCCACGGATAACCTGACTGCCAATTGCATTAGGTATACTATCAAGGAAAGACTGAAGGAGCCAAAGCTCACCGACAGCTCTTACATGCTGTGACCGGACTCAACACATGTGCCACAGCTGCACTAGGGACAATACCAAGTTATGTCTGAATGACACTTGGGATCTAAAGGACCAAAAGCTCTCCCACAGGTGTCAATATGCTCTTGCCATTAGCAAGAGGGTTTTTTAAATTAAAAAAAATGCCAACTTCAGTCTTGGTATATTGAATTGTTTCTCAGCGTCAATAGGAGATAACATCTGCCTTCATCCTACCGTCTAAATCAGCAGAGCTTCGCATGTGCAGTTTCTCCGCTTGAATTGTCAAATCGGATTACTCAGAGAAAAAAATGAAGTCTCTTCCATCCATTAGGAGACATATAACTATTATAGTCTATCTAAATCCCCACTTTAAAAAATATTCATGTAGCAACATTATTACTAAATTGCTATCTGATTTATAAAGTGGGTTACTATTTGCTAACATGGAAGTTAATGTAACACACTGTTTTAAGAGTTATGCTACATGTAAGATACTTGGGTACTTGACCTGGGTACTTGAGAGACCGCCTGCTGCCAATTACCTCCCAAAGACCCGTTAGGTCGCACAGGGTCGGCCTCCTCCGGGTTCCGTCTACCAGCCAATGCCATCTGGCTACTACCCGGGGGAGGGCCTTCTCTGTGGCAGCTCCGGCCCTTTGGAACGAACTCCCCGCAGAGATTCGGACCCTCACCTCTCTCCAGGCCTTCCGAAAAGCCGTTAAAACCTGGCTGTGTCGGCAGGCCTGGGGTTGATGAGTTCCCTTCCCCTCTCGATTTGTGTGTCTGTTGGTTATTTTTAAATGCTTGTATTTGTAGTTTTTGTGTTTCCCTTTCCCCCCCTTGGGTTTGTGCGCCGCCCTGAGTCCCGTGGGGAATAGGGCAGCATATAAATAAAACAAAACCTAAACCTAAATCTAAACTTGAAAGATTTTTTAAAAGTTTCAGTCTAAAATCTGATATTTGTTTTGTGATGGGGATGGCAAAATATGAAAATGCCAGTTTTGCTGAGTTCAACATATTTTGCTGCATGTCATCTCGTTTCTATCTTAGTTTGCATTTTTTTTTAAAAAAAGTGTCATGAAAATGTTCATTTTATTTAGATAATACCCATTAAATCACTGCTATATGACATGTTGCTGAGTGCAGTTTGCACAAAAGAAAAACTGTTATTCTGCATGTATGATGATTTCATAAATGTTTGTGATTTGTATATATGCATATGTAAATGCACTTGTTTAAAAATGGAAGTTAGACTTTAAAGTGGGGAAAATAAGATTCTCATACCAAAAAGCATAGCATGAATATGTTTTAATCTTGCTTCTCATTTTATAATTGCACACCATGCAATTAAAATGCAAAATGTGGACCGATTCTCTCCCCTCAACCCCACCCCTCCAATCTCTAGCAACAGGCTTTGCAATGGATTGCCTTTTCTCTCAAGAAAAGGGACAAACAATTAAAACTTGTCATTTTTGTACGTGGTGGCATCGTTTAGCCTTCCCAAAGGTATAATAAGAGTTGACTTTGGAGTGACCTTTTCATACAAACCAGCAATAAAGGGAAAACCCTCATCTTAAACACAGTGATCAACTTGCCGTCACGTCCCACTCTCCTATTTTTAGTTCTTGTGGTTTTGAGGAACTCGAAAAAGGAAAGAAAACTAATCTATTAACACAATGGGTAGGGGGGAAAAAAGTATGCATTTGTTCTATACGTCTGCAATCTTCTGCATCCTTATTTGACAGTCCTAGTGAATTCGGTAGGACTTATGCTTGTCCTGCAAAATGGCTTTTGTGGGAATGGTGCCAAATTTAATTCCAGGTACAGTAATACTGTACTTTCTGAAGCATGTACGGGAAGCACAAAGCTTGTCAGGGGGGGGGGGGAACCGCAACTGAATTCATCGGAAGTTCATGTCATGTTTGTCATATATATGATTGCCTTAAAGCAGAGAAAGTGGTTCTTTTGAGCTTAAGAACAGAGATGATTTCTATCTACTAGGTTAAGTCACACTTCTTTAAATTGATCTATTTGTGGTGTTGGCCGGATAGGGAATATCTGATTTTTCTTTTTTTTCCCTAAGGTACAGTTCTGAGTTGTGGATCGTCCCTAGGGATTTGCCCATGTAGCCTTCAATTTCTATCATCTCCTCCAAATTCTAGCTCTCTTTACACAGATTGACAAGTTAAAGACCTAACAGCTTTTAGTTTTACCTTGGTTTGTTTTTGGTTTTTTTTCTATGCGGTGGCCCTAACCTATTTGTCTAAGAGAGTCAGTTTGGTACAATACTAAGACGGTTAGTATTAGTATCACCTAATTCAATGCGTTCAGTTATGCCAATACACAGTATAAGTTAAGTAACCAAGTTACTCATGTGGCCTAAATGTAATCAGTATGGAGGTGACATAACAAGCAATCATCTTCTTCCAAAGAATTAGAGCGTGTAATATATTCTCTCCCGCAGGTTCTCCTTCAAATCTCCTTTTAGAAAATGCAAAATACATTGAGTGTATGACATTTGGAATGCTCATAATAAAATATTATTACATACTGAGTTTTCTGTTTTGTTTTTTGGAAAAAAATGCTTGCATTTCACATATTTTGCAAAAAGTGATTTTGTCATTGAAGTATTCCTTTATTTCCAAACATTAAACAATGATGAAAGCCTGACAGCTTTATCTGGTACAACTCACAGATTTAATCTCTGCTTTAAAATAAATAAAAATAAAATAAACAATCATATCCTCCCCCCCATTTTCTACCCAGAAACCTCTGCAAGACAATTGATTTTTTTTTAATACTTTGGGAAATGGTGCCCAGGCATTACTTTTTCATTCCAGGATGTTAGATATAACACAACACCAACAAGGATTAATTCATACAGGCTCCAACTTCATGGCTTGTTCCTTGAATTTTTATATCCCTGTCCTGGTTAATTTTGCAAAACAAAACCCTAACTAGGTTTGTGAAGTTTTAAAACAAACTCAAAACTCCGTATGATTGGTTGAAACAAAAATCCTCTCTGCCTACCAGCAGCCCTGTAATATATAAGCAGCTTATCTTCCCTTTATAGATGAGATCCAAGAGAGAAATGTAGCCATCTTGTGAATTTAAGCTTAAACTGGAGTCTTCTGCTCATTGCAGTGGTTAGAATGTTGTATTGCAGGTGAACTCTGCCCACAGCCTGGAGTTCAATCTTGATGAAAATTGAAGTTGACTTGGCTTTCCATCATACTGAGGCTGGTAAAATGAAGACCCAGATTGTTGAGGGCAATATGCTGATGTTGTCAAACAAATAGAGAGTGGAGTGGTATATAAGTCTAAGGCCTATGGCTGTCTGCATTGTCACCATTTTGCACAGTTTTAGACTCAGTTTCCAGTGCTTACATTAATGCTATGAAGGCATGTATTGAACGGAACAATATGAAACTTACTCTTCTGAGTTCTTTGCAGTTGTTAAGGCCTTTTCACTCTATACGTTTTGCCAGTTGTTAAAATCATATCAGAATTATCTTAGTAAGACAAAATGCTTCCATTTTATCTACGTGGGTTTGTTGATTGACTTAATGCTTTTGGCCAGTGAGTCATTTCTGCCTACAAAGATCACATTTACAAAAGGAGTTTTGTATATTTTTCTTTAGTCACGGCATTTCTTTCTTCTTTTTTTCTTCTTTTGTAGATTCAGTCTGGAAAAAAATATATCTGTGAGAGCAAGCGAAACAGGAACATTCTATATACAGCAGCAGAAATGCTCAAGGGATCAATTTATGCCTAAAGTCATAGCAGAAAGTTTAACACTATTATGATTTGATTCCCACGTGGAGGACTTTTGGAAAGATATCTCTGCTCAAAACCATAATTTATATAATTTTATTTAGCAGTGATTTGACAATAAATAAATACATATTGATTTATTATCAATAAATAATGATTGGTGTAACACACAAGCTTAACCTAAAGAATTGCACATTATATGTAGCAGGGGATGAGTGTTGTACCCTCTTCAGCATTTAATACAGTGTCAGGAAAGCATTTCTTCAAACAATGGTAAAGGTAAAGGTACCCCTCACATATATGTGCTAATCGTTCCCAACTCTAGGGGGCGGTGCTCATCTCTATTTCAAAGCCGAAGAGCCAGCACTGTCCAAAGAGGTCTCATTGGTCATGTGGTTGGCATGACTAAACGCCGAAGGCGCATGGAGCACTGTTACCTTCCCACCAAAGGTGGTTCTTATTTTTTCTACTTGTATTTTTACATGCTTTCGAACTGCTAGATTGGCAGAAGCTGGGACAAGTAACAGGAGCTCACTCCTTTACATGGTGCTAGGGATTCAAACCGCTGAAGTGCCGACCTTCTGATCGACAAGCTCAGTGTCTTAGCCACGTCCCAAGAAACAACGGTAAATATATAAAATTAGGTTATGCAGTTTCCATGGCGAATTGGGACTTCACAATAGCAATCCTTCCCTCTCACAAGAATTTGAAGTTATTTTTGGTAATTTTAAACTAAACAACAACTCCCCAACTTCCTGGAAATGAAGATGCGTCTTTGAATCCAAGCTGCTGTCATTTGTAATGCAGAAACTGCTTTAAAGGAGCAATATTTCTCAGCCACAGCAACTTTCAAGATATGTGGACTTCAACTACCAGAATTTGCTAGCCAGGAGGAGTTAAAGTTCAGCACATCTTTAAATTGCAGAGGTTGAGAAACTGTGCTAACGAGCAGACAGTGTAATCCTTCAAATGGGTTCAAGAATGACTTCTTACCACATACCCTTGTCCTGAGGGCAATTAGAATGAGCCAAAAATTCTCACTCACAGCTCTTCTAGGTGAAGAACAACTTAGATATCTTAATAAAATTGTACATGGATCATAGCTGCTGAATGTGACCCCCCCCTTCCCAGCAAGAAAAGAAGCAGTAAATTAATTTTGCAATGTAGTTTTCACTTCAAAATGTGCATAGTAGTGACAATTCTACAGAAAAAAAAAAGCCTCTATGCGCGCAAATAATGTAGAAAATACATTATGACCACAGGTTGATTGTTGGGAAAAGCTGTATACATCTGACAAAACGGAAATAAAAATGTAAACGTTTTGAGAAAGGTGCCAAAAAAAAGTATTAACTTTTGCTACAAGAACAGGATCAAGCAGTGGTGCAATTCAACCAGTTCTATTTGGTTCAGGAGAAGCGCTAGTGGTGGTGGCAGGAGGCTCCGCCCACCCCCCTGGATGTCATCATGTCCCATTTTTGATGCTCTGTGCATGCACGGAAGGTCCATGTGCACGCACTCACGTTTGCGAACCAGTAGTAAAGGTAAGTTGATTTCACCCCTGGGATCAACTATTGTTGTGAGTAGAGAAATAAGAAACCATAGATTGATTCACTTCTTGATTCGGGCCCATTTTCTTTCTCAACTTTCTCCAATGTCAAGATGAAAATTCCCTGTAAAACTTTAGAAAGGTGAAGGATTAAGTCTCTGCTATGATTTTATTTAAGCGTATACCAGGGGTGGGTTTCTCGCCCCGTTCCAACCGGATCGGTTGGAACGAGGCCGGCGGCGTCCTCACGCATGCACGCGGCGTCCTCGCGCACGCACGCGGCGCGCGCATGCGTATTAGCGTCTTCGCGATGCTCCAGCTGCTCCTGGAGGATCGCGCAGGCGTTCTGCGCATGCGTGGAAAGCGCGAAATTCAAAAAAACCAGGTAAGGAGCGGGCGCGGGTGTGCGGGCGCGCGCGGGCGCGGGGGGGGGGCCTTCGCCGTTCCCGGAAGTTACTTACTTCGGCGACCAACCGGATCGCAGGGACCGGTGCGAACCGGTTGAAACCCAGCCCTGGCGTATACCCACAAATGTGGTTCTATGAGATATTAGTAAAATATTTTGTAATTATCAGTTTTGAGTGAAACAATAGAAGTCACTTCTGTGTTTTGCTGATTAGGAGTTATCACTTTGTAATCATATCTCACTGTGTCAAAACTGAAAGGGGTTTGTTTAAAGTAAAATTCCAAATAAGAACAGAATTCTACAGAAAAAGAAAATGTAGATTGATAAAGAAACATTTATAAATGGTACATGATAAAGTCCACCCATTTGTCTAAGTAATATTTTCTTTGGTTCTCATGTTCTTCATTATTTTGTACATGTTTTTAGCTTCATAGTGTTGTATCTTATTAGGAGATTTTGCTGAGTTTTCTTTTAAAGATTATTCTCATTATGAGACTTTCCATTCCATGAAAAAAAAAGCTGTACAAATTATAGAACATTATGAATTGAGACAATCCGGGCTTTCAGAATTAAAGTCTAAAGCTGTAAAAGGAGAAGGAATGGAGAAGGAGGGTATAAAAGGTAATTTAGGCCATAGTTCTTATTACTCCCATCTGTGATGGAAATAATTCAGCTACTTTGATAAAATTATTTCTAATGGCTGAGGAGGGAGAAGAACAAAAGAAAGGGAGATAGTTTTTCAACAGATTCAGGAGAATAATCCTGTTCAACGTTCTCACTGCAATCAGTAGGAATCGCCTTGGAAATATTAGAATATTTGATAAAGATGCAGCTGTATATAGAATTTATAGTTTATACCTGGGGTGTCCATCCTTGGCAACTTTAAGGCTTATAGATTTCAACTTCCAGAATTCCTCAGACACCATGAAGTCCACAAATCTTAAAACTGCCAAGGTTGGACATCCCTAGTTTAAACTTTATAGTGGCCATCTTATAAGCTGAGGCAATTTCTTCTTTTCAATCATATTGGAAATCCCGAAGAGCAAAAAGGCCACCAGTACATCATGTGCTATAATAGGACTTGTGTTACATTGCGGTGTCTGCTGAGGCTTAGAAAGATCATGTGATGAAATCAGAGGAATAATAAAATTCTCCCTCATTTTTGCTCTTGAGGCCAACCCATGTACCGTTGTCTTGGTCAAAGAGACAAATATGGGAGACATATTTTTCAAGGTGTTGAAGAAAATACTCTCTCACCCATATCTTCAACCATTGAAATAATGCATTGAATTTGTCTGCCAGAATAATTTCAGGAAGATGGCTGGACATGTTGAGTTACATAAAAACAATTTGGATTAATCAAAAGGATTATAAACTGGTCATTATAATTATCTAACCCAACGTGTTCTATGTTTCTTCTGTAGAGAAGCAAGACATCTTTGGTTTAAGGAAAAAAAAAGGTTTCTAAATCTTTCTTTGCTGCATTCTGTGATCCCTTTTTATTATCCTTAGAAACATGATGAAAGAGAAAATGTGTATGATTCTCATCTCTGGAGATCTTTACAGAGACTGCTTCTGAAGAGAAAATTTCATAGAGGATTCCTGGGACTTTAAATGCCTAAAATGGAAAAAGCGAATGGCCGAAATCTTCAGCCCCCTTCAGCAAGTATTTACAGCTCAACTGGACAGGTTACAGGAGCTGTCTATTAAACACCTGACTTTATGCCTGTGGAATCTTTCTGTCCTTTGGAAATGGGACACCAGTAAACCTTTCCAAATGGAAATATTGGATTTTTAAACTTGCCTATTAGCCAGACGATCTTAATATTTTGGAAGGAGACAAATTTCGTGCAAAATGGGCTCCATATATTTCCATGTGCGAAAAAGAACTCTTGGATTTTACTGGCACAAGGAGGAGGCTTGGAATTTTTCTGCCTTACTGGTAGACAGTTGACTTGTTTCAAATTGGATACGCAGATGTTGGGGAAAGAGGAGAAAACATTATTTCTATGTTGAATGATGCTCAGATTAGGAAAGCAGGCAGCCCTGTCATACTCTGATTAAAATTGGCCCCTGTTAGGCTTCAACATGGCAGAAGGTGAGGAAACATTCTCTGCTTATGAGTGGCTTCCCTTCCCTTCCTCAGTTATTCATTTTTCATCTTGAATATAGGGTGACTAAGTGTCCTGCTTTAAAGGGAATAGCCCAAAGATGGCTAATATTTTGGTGCCACGTGCACATGCACATACCCATAATGCAATATGTGCATTACCCCCTCACATGCCCCTACCCCTGCGCATGCACATGCAACCCCCCTGCGCCCTGTGCATGCGCACATGATCCCCACGTGCAACCCACCCCTCATGCATGCACATGCAACCCCACTGTGCCTGCACAGCAGAGACCCACACACCAGCTGGCTGGTGTGAGGCCCATGCGCATACACAGCAGAACTGAGCTGGGGCACAGCGGGCACTTGTGGCACGCGCGCCATAGGTTCACCATCAAAGGCATAGCCTCTTTTCAGTGAACACTTCAATCCAAGGCTTATTGTTGATTATTTTTCCCATAGTGGACTGCATATTTCTTTAATAGAAATGGCATTTTATCAAATAATGGTGATGCTAAAGGCATGTTTCTTACTTTGCAGCATGGCGGCTTCCTAGTTTTGGTTGAATAGAGGAAAATTTAAAAAGAAAATTAAGAGGGGTGTAGGAAAAAAAGAGCATTTCAGGACATGGTGATGATATGATGATGATGATGATGATGATGATGATGATGATGATGATGATGATAATGATAATGATAATGATGGTGGTGGTGGCGGCAATAGCAATAGCAGTTAGACTTATATACCGCTTCATAGGGCTTTCAGCCCTCTCTAAGTGGTTTTACAGAGTCAGCATATCGCCCCCCCCACAGTCTGGGTCCTCATTTCACCCACCTCGGAAGGATGGAACGCTGAGTCAACCTTGAGCCAGTGAGATTAGAACCGCTGAACTGCAGATAACAGTCAGCTGAAGTGGCCTGCAGTACTGCACCCTAACCACTGCGCCACCTCGGCTCATTCTGCAGATTGAATGTTTCTAACACAGACAAACTAAAAGTAAGAAGTCTAACTGATAAAATGTATGATTAATTTAATATTTTTATAACATCTTTTTGAAGAAGAATAAACAAGTCTACAAAACTTTATTCAAAACTGTATTTAAAAAGCACGGGGAGAAAAGGGATTCAGATAATTAATTACAATAATTCAGGAGACTAACCAAGGGATTTTTGTTATTTGGAATATTGATCTTTTATGTCACAAAGAAGAAACTTTTGGTATCAAATACAAAAATCTTTCTTACAGAATTTTGGCTGTTTAGGATTTTTATTCCCCCAGAGAGAACCTTCTTCAACAAAGGTGGAGTTAATTGTACACAAATAAAGCTTTTTGCAAGAAGATATCTTCTTGGCATAGTTTATATGCGCCTGGAGCAAAAGGCTGTTGAATTAAAATTGATGGGCTCAAATTTTGCCAATTTTCATTTAATGTTTTCTACATGTCTTTGGTTAAAACTAGCTTTAATAGAAATTTCACACTGGGTTTTTACTTAGCTTCTGGATGCAATTTAAAGTGCTGTTGTTAACACAAAGACATGTCTTGGTGCCTTGGCTGCCATCTTACAATTTTGTCAGGAGAAGCAGCTGATTATTCCCCACTTGGGGGAAGTCAAAGGGCCAATGCTCAGAAGTATTGTTTTTCCATAGTATCACCCTGCCACTAGAGGGCACTCTTTTAGGTGATTGCCAGAGTAAGAAAAAGACCTCACACTCCCATTCTATTTGTCCCAATGGTCTTCATTTTTATGGAACTCTTCTTAATTCTAATTGCTTTTATATTTATCTTTTTACCATTTGTGTACCTCCTGGAATCACTTTACTGGTGAGATAAATTTAATAAATAAGCAAGTAAACAAACAAACAAATCTAATGATCATAACACTTAGTTCATTTCTGGTGACCAAAATCACAGACAAAAATCAATGAATACAGCTACGTTACAGTATCTAAGAAAGGTTCGTTTTTCTCCCCACAAAAAACAAAACCTTCTTTTAAAAAAAAGCAAGAAAATCAAATCCTCCCTTCAGGTCATACTTCCAGCAGCCAATACCTCTAGATCTTATGGCACTAAACATTAATGATGGAAGTTTTTTCCCAGAGGAATCCAACTTGGCCCTTTTGAAGATACTCCACGGTAGAATCTCTGGCATTTAATATATGAAATGCAGCTCTGCTTTTCTCTCCAGTTCTGGGGGCAGAATTGATTCCAGGTGAGGGCAATGTGAGGAAAAAGATTTCTTTCTCCTCTTCAGGGTATCAGATTGGGGGAAACGGAACATACTGTAAAACAAGTAAACAGCCTAGAACCATGTATTATCAGAAAAGCGATAAAGCACCCCAGTTGATTCTTGGGATGAATAAAATGTTTTATTTATGAAATGTTAGAGACTTCTAGTTTTTGGTCAGGCTATGGAACTGGTCAGTTTAAGGAGGATTTATGGACAATGAACACCTAAAACTGAAAAAGAGAAAGGAAGGAAGGAAGGAAGGAAGGAAGGAAGGAAGGAAGGAAGGAAGGAAGGAAGGAAGGAAGGAAATGAAATGAAAGAGGCCCTATCCAGTTATATGTTAGAGCTACTGTTGTGATCAAGTATTGGAAAAAAAGAAGAGGGAACTAGTGTACTAATTGACATGGTAACGCAAAAGACAGTTGGAAACAGCTTCAAAACAGCCTGGAAAATAGAAGTGTTCTTTATATATTTCAATTTTCTGCTTTCTGAGAATATCATAGTTCCAGAACTTTTCATTTTCAGCAAATCTGTTGGAAGGTGTTGTTTTTTTTTGAGAAGATGAATTAGGACAAAATCTTGGATTTATTTAAAACTAGTTCCACCCCCCCCCCCCCATTTTTAAAAAATGATCTCTGTTCCCTGACCAAGTGTTTTCAAGAACAGTAAGTTTCAAGGATATCTCAATTTGTATTTATTTATAGAATATACTACTGTGGTGCAGAGTTATTTATTTAGACTGGAAACATTTAGTAAACAAGAAATTTGTTCCAAGTTACAATGCCAGGAATGATACCAAGTACACACAGGCAATTGGAAATGGGAATATCATCTCTGCTCAATGTTCAAAGTGTCTCTTTCTTATTTATTCCCACCGTATTACTGAGTTTTAGAAACTGAAAGCAGAAGCCAACACACTTCAAACGAACAATTTATAAAGTATTGGAGGAGTCATCCCTCAAAATTATTCTGCCAGCTTCTTAGGGATATTGGACATTGGCTGTGGCTATTTGCAGAACTGGTGAACAATTAGGTAGCAAGCATCTGGTGAAATCATGGTGGCTATAGGTATTTGCCAAATTTACCACTGTTGTAATCACTTCATGACTGCATGATTCACTTAATGACTGTAGCAAAAGAGATCATAAAATTGTGCACAACTTCCTTAACAACTGCCTTGCTTATCAACAGAAATTTTGATCCCAATTGTGATTGTAACTTGAGGACTACCTGTAGACAAGAGGGACGGATTTTATATTTTCCTTGTGTTCTTATATGCTTGGCTGCATTCAGCATGAGGAATAACAGAAATACAAAATTGGAAGGGACCTCGCAGGTCTTCTAGTCCAACCCCCTGCTCAAGCAGGAGACCCTATACTATTTCAAGCAAATGGTTATCTAGTGTCTTCTTAAACATCTCCAGATCAGAGGAAGTTTCTGGGAATGCCCTTGGTTACAGGCACAAGCAACTCTCAGGCTGAAAGAGCCGTGGTGGCGCACTGGTTAGAGTGTAGTACTGCAGGCTACTTCTGCTGACTGCCAGCTGCCTGCAATTTGGCAGTTCAAATCTCACCAGGCTCAAGGTTGACTCAGCCTTCCATCCTTCCGAGGTGAGTAAAATGAGGACTCAGGTTGTTGGGGGCAACATGCTGTCTCTGTAAACCACTTAGAGAGGGCTGTAAAAGCACTGTGAAGCATATATAAATCTAAGTGCTATTGCTATGTCTTCAAGCATCCTTACACAGACATTCTAAATAAATGTCTTATACAGGTTTACTCCAAATTTCTGGAATCAGTGACTGATTCCAGAATCAGGGAAGGGCTCTAAAGCTCAATGCTTGGGGATGAGAAATTAGGGTGTCAGAAAGAATCAGAAGACGCCTCAAAGAGAAAACTGTATCTCAAACCTTTTCAGCTCTGGCCTCACAAATTGCTTGTTACCCCCCCAAAGGATTGGTATTGGTATCCTAAATGGTGATGTGGAGAATGTGTGTGTGTGTGTGTGTGTGTGTGTGTGTGTGTGTGTCTGCCTATCTGTCTCCCTCTCTCTGTGAATTATTTCTTGCTATTCTCTTATTCTACCATTACTGGTAGAACACATGGGACCGTATAACCGCATTACATTATAGAAAGTTGTTGTCCATTTTCGGCAGAATAATGTAGTTGGCATGAAAACTTTTGGCTGTGCCCTGCTACTTCAGTGGAGCCGTTATGGAAATGTCAAACTTTCATTGTGACACTCCTGCTAAAAAATTGAGGTCCAAGTTTTTAAAACAGGAAGTGTTTAGAGACATTGCATACTCTTCACTCTGAAAAAAAAAACCCCATTGACAGCTCTTACATCTGAGGAACATCTGCCAACTGAAAACATCTGGTATCAATATATAGGCTCTGAATTCTTGTGCCTTGGGTTCACTCCACTTGTTGTATTCAATTATGGCCACTTTAGATTATTTCTGCTACATGCCAGTGTAACGAATGCAGCATATGCTTGCTGAATTAGGTTGATGGCAAAGCTGCTGATTTTTTCACCCATCAGTATCTAACATGTGATTGCTATTTTATTGACAACATTATTTATGGCCTGCCTTTTGATATAGGCTGATGGAAGGTGTCAAGCATAATTTGGGAAGGAGCGAATTGCAAAATATGGACAGCATCACTGGTAATTTGCAACCTGTATAATCTCTGACAGCAGGAGATCTCAGCTTGTATTCAACTGAAGGCCATAATTCTTTCAGATTATCTACATTCTGTTTGGTGAATATGTGGCATTTTTATTCCCCTTTTTGGATTGAATAAAGGTCACCTGAGATTTGCTACACAGGCTAGCCAGTCTTCACGTTGTAACTGATGACTTTGTATTAATAGAAAATACTTCAAGTTTTACAAGTTGAAACCCCTCTGTCCCATTACATAGTGAAGTATCTGAGGCATAGTAGCAGAAACTGAATTTGGTAAATTTTAGCAGAATGTGAATGGGGCGTGGCACGAAAGCAACACAGCCAGAGAACAGGTCTAACTCTCCTTTATTGCTCCAACTGTGCCCCCAAATGTTCCCACATTCACTACAAGTCTTGGAGCAAAGCTCTCACACGCACCTTCAGAAGTCTTCTGGTTGCAAGTGGTCCAGTAAACCAGGTTAATCAGGGCCAGCAATCCAATAAGACAGATTAGCTAAACAGTAACCAGAGCAAGAAGTTCAGCGAAGCAGGCAGACTGGCAAGCCCTACAAGAGAGTACAGCAATCTCCAGGTTTTGGCAAGTCCACATGAGGTTCCACAGATTCAACGCTTATTCCCGACAAGTGCCCCTCCCACTGGGACCTCCTTGCATCTCAGTCCCCAGGTGTGCTCCACTCTCCTCCCTCGTAGCGTTGATCTTGCCTTCTCTCTTCCCTCTTTGCTCTCGGATCAGGAGGGGGTAGTCCTTGCTCTTCTCCTGAGCTCTCCCTGTCTGCAGGCCTTACTAATTCAGAAAAGCCTTGCCTGGATTGACTCTGTCTTTCTCCAGTTTCCTTCAAGGCCAATGGAGCCGGCCTCTCCATCTCTGTCCGTTCTTGTTCCACTCATCTTCCCCTGCAGATTCCGATTCCGATGGGGGCATGACACAGAATCTACTTTCTACTAATGCAAAATTACCATTGGATATAGAAGACCTTTCTCCTAGTATTTATTACAGCATAATGTAATCACTTGGATTATGTGAAGAGATTGATGAAGAGATTCAATTAAAAGTTCATTTGAGCAAATTCATTTTTAATTGATCCATCTAATGTTGACTTCCAGGGGAAAACTCTTGATTATTCTCTCTTAACATCCTGGAAGTCACTTAAGATAGAACATTTTCAAAGAGTATTTGATAGATAGTTTATTATTACCATATTTATTTTAATTTATCTTTTTATTTCATTAGTATCAAATGAACGGGGGATTGGTTATTTTTGTAATTTTATTAGTATACTGTTTTCTTCCATTTTTATTTTATATCTTATATTTTAATTTTGATTCTGTTTTGTAACTATTTTTTTTTAAATTAATGTAAGTTACCATTGGTCTGTAGATTGGAAGCATCCACAATAAATTGAAATGGATTTCCTATGCATATTACATAGGGGAACAAAAATCAACTAATGCTCTCTTCCCAGTTCACTGAAACTGTGAGTTCTCATTTTGAAAGTTTGGAAAATCAAAACAAAGTGACTGGTTACAATTGAAAAATAGATTTTAAAATAAAATAGTTTATAAATTGTCTTAAATTCTAAATGTAATGGCCTTTAGCATATTTAGTTTCAACCAATCTGTACCATCATAATGTTGAATAAATCTTAAATCAAATTATATTTGCTATTTTGTCTAATGGAGTGCAATTATTATCTGAGAAAATGTCCAATATTCCACAATTAGGTTTTCACTGTAACATCCAAATCATGTTGCCAGCCAGCCTAATATGTAGTGAAATGTATTTTTAATGTGGTTTCACCTTTACTGGGGAAACATTTTTCTTCTCCCTAATTAATTCAGTCATTTCACTTGCTACCTATGAATAGCAATTATTTCAATATCCAAAGGATCTTGCAATCTGTTTTCCAGCTCCCCATTTTAGCCAAGAACAGCTAAAACTGGTGATTGGAAACAGTTCTTTAATGTGATTTCTTTCCCAGCCGTTGTCCTTTTGCTGAAAATCCCTTTTCCTTGATAACTCTATAAAGTATACCAAATACCCTAATAAAGACCAGTACTGGCAGGAAAGGTGAATCTTTCTAACTTGCTTTTCCTACCCCCTTTTCCTTTTCTCCCCCAAGCAAACTTTCCTTTCCTTTTCTATTTTTAAGCTCAATTGGGCCCAAGGCGTCCTTTTCGGCATATGTGTGCATGTGCCAATGCTACATTTTAGAACTGTAGAATTGAAAGGTACCAACAAGTTTTATTGGAGCATCTCTTAGAGGTGACTTTCGAAAACCTCTGTTTGAAGATTTCCTGTGGAAAGAACCCACCACTTCATGCAGTAGCTTACTACCCTGAGTGGCAGCTCATACAGACAGGAATTGCCTCCTAATATCTAGCTTGAACCGTGGTATTGCAAGCTAATTCTGCTGATTGCCAGCAGGATTTGGGGTCCAATATGCTGACTCTGTGCTTAGAGAGGGCTGTAAAACATTGTGAAGCAGTATATAAGTCTAAGTGCTATTGCTATTGCTATTGCATCTTATAGTTTCAACCAGTGGTGAAATTCAATTTTTTTTACTACTGGCTCTGTGGGGGTGGCTTGGTGGGCTTATTGTGGCTTGGTGAGTGTGGCTTGGTGAGCATGGCAGGGTAAGGATACTGCAAAATTTCCATTCCCATTCCGTTCTGGGGCCAGCATTTGCCAGTTCTACAAACTACTCAAAATTTCTGCTACCGGTTCTCCAGAACCTGTCAGAACCTGCTAGATTTCGCCTCTGGTTTCTGGTTCTGGTCCTGTCCCTGAGGCAATACAGAAAGGTGTGTGTGTGTGCGTGTGTGTGTGTGTGTGTGTGTTTATGTAAAATTTAATTTTATTCAAACATTTTCAGCAGGATTTCCATACTCCAATTCTTACATTTCCATGGAAATTGATTTTCTTTTCATACAGTGCCACTGATTCATTAATGAGTTAGTTCCTTATAACCCCCAGTGTTTTTGTGCTGATTGTGAATATCATCCCACCAAATGTCAGTGATGCCTAATACTTCCTTTCTGAATTAGGTTTGCTAGTTCCCATTGTTTATCCCATACTTTGGGCATTGATACAGAAACATCTGATCTTTGAGTGACATTACCTACTGGCTGTTATAGTTTCCTGTGAGACCCACTGAGACCCACCTTTGGCTTTCTTCTTTCTTGGCCTCAATTCTTGGATTATATTTGTTGGCGTTTGACATACTTTTTTTCTAGTTTCATATTTAACGCCCATGAGGTTGGATTAAAGGTACCTGCCAAATGCTTCCCTCCCGGTGTTTTTAAGATGTAGCCTGTTTGTTTCCAGAGATCCGTCATGAAATTCACATAAGTCAATGTTGTAGAATCCAATTCTTTTATTGAAAACACATATATGTAGTCTTTAAAAGACCCCATTTTAACAGTAAGATTTTGAGTGGAATTCACGATAGCAACAGCTTTACAAGCCCTCTCTAAGTGGTTTACAGAGTCAGCCTATTTCCCCCAACAATCTGGCTCCTCATTTTGCCAACCTTGGAAGGATGGAAGGCTGAGTCAACCTTGAGCCAGTCAGGATTGAACTGCTGGCAGTTGGCAGAGTTAGCCCACAATACTGTGTTCTAACCACTTTGCCACCACGTATCTTTATCTTTAAAGCCCTATGTGGCATAAGCTGCAGTTCTCTTCCTTAATGTTTACCCAAATTCTATGATCCCCCCAAAATTGGCTTGAAGTGATTGAATCCTGTCATTAAAATAACATCATCTAATAGGATCCATGAAGTGAGCTTCGGCTATGTTGTAGCTACCTTCTAGAATAGCATTCCTCTGAAGAATCAACTCACCCAACCCTTTAAAATATGGCTTTCCCCAAAGACCTTGGCTTAGTGGTGGTTGAGCCCCTTCAGGTTGAGAAGTGGGAAAAGTGTAGCTGCGTTGATTCCTTTTAAGTAATAACTAATATTATATATATTATTGAGAGGGTGCTCAGAGTTGTTTTAGTGCTGTGCAACTGAGAAATTTGATGAAGGAATAAATAATAAGATGACACGATTCAACATGTTATCTTAGCTTGACAATATTGACATTTGGTTCGGCAAAACTACTTTGTTCTTTTGAACCTTACAATATCTTAGATTTAATCCTTGATCTTTTGTTAAGCCATATAAAATTAGTTGTTTCTATCAGTCATTTAATATCATATTTTAATTTGTTTTTGAAATCCTCTGGCAGAGAAAATTAAGTTTTTTACAAGATGATACACCTTCCTAACAAAGGCAATTTTTGCTTCCTCAGTGCTGAGAATAAATTATGTATAAAAATGCCTAATGAGCATGAAAATCCTGTTTTTCAGCAGTCATTTCTAAGGTCACCCACATCCACTTAATTTCATTAATGCATTTATAAAATGTAGAGATTGCTTCCGTCTAAGAGATTCTCAAAAGCAACTCATATTGGGTTCTTACTTGGCAAATACTTGGCAAACTAGAACTGATCTGGAAAAAGAATTGAGAGCCTTTCGATCAAGCCAAGATTGGTCTTCTCGCTGCTGGCATTGCACTCTGGATGCTCCCCCCCCCGTGAAAGATTTCTCAGGGTGTTGAGTTCATTTACGGTAATCGTATTATGCAAGCCACAATTCTTTCATTGGCTAACTCTAAACCAATTTTCTTTTGAAAAGATTTCACATGCATTCTGGAATCCGAACTAAAGGCTTGCCATTCATCGTTACTGTTTCACACTTGTAACATTTGTTAGTTTAGGCATTTCTAGGCTGGAAGTTATGATAATCTCTTGAGTTTTTTTTTCCTTTCCAATATAAATATCCAAAAAATTTCAGCTGACTTTCAGCTATTGATTCTTTCCCTGCCCAGTTTAATTCCTGAGGTATTTTCTCTCTCTCTCTCTCTCTCAATTCCTGTAAATCAGGATGAATACATTATTGAGTCAGATTTACAAAACCTTAAGCATAATTTTGAAGAGTGTGTTTCCTTCAGAATGTGTATTTATCATTACAATAAACTTTTCTTATTTGCAGCTGATTTTAAAATATTGCCTTGGAGCCTACGTTATTCCAAAGGAAGAAGATATTTACCTTGATTCAACATTAGATCATTTCCAATGTATTTTTGTTAAAGCAACGTGAACGCAAACCTTCTGTTGATCTTCCTGTTAGCAAGCAGTATTAGCTACTGGCCTCTAAGAAACAAAGCATCTTTATAGTGCAGATGATTTTTCAATACGGAGTCACTGAGTTTTCCTCCATGAGATCCTCATTGAAAAATGGTTGAGGGATCTGAAGAGCTTAGTTTAGTTTAGTTTAGTTTAGTTTAAAGTTTATTTATAGGCCGCCCTTTTCCCTGGGGGGACTCAGGGCGGCTTACAACTCATGGGGAAGGGGATACAAACAATGACACATAAGAACAATACATAATTAAAAAGAACACAACATTCATACCATTCGGGTGGGGGTGGGTTAAATCTTTAGCCCCAGGCCTGACGGGATAGCCAGATTTTAAGGGCTGTGCGGAAGGCCTGGAGGGTGGTGAGGGTACGAATCTCCACGGGGAGATCGTTCCATAGGGTCGGAGCTACTACTGAGAAGGCTGTCCTCCGCGTAGTTGCCAGTCGACACTGACTGGCAGATGGGATTCGGAGGAGGCCTAATCTGTGTGATCTAATTGGTCGCGAGGAGGTAATTGGCAGGAGGCGGTCTCTCAAGTCCTCCATAGAGCAGGTAGTCCTCAACTTTACAACCACAATCCAGCCCAAAATTTATGCTGTTAAGTGAGAAATTTGTTAAGTGAATTTGTCCCATTTTACGACTTTTCTTGTCACATTTGTTATGTGAATCACTGCAGTTCTTAAATTAGTAGCATGGTGGTTAAGTGAGTCTGGGTTCTCCATTGATTTTGCTTGTCAAAAGGGAGTGCAAAATGACTCCTGAAAACTGCAACCATCATAAATATGTGAGCGTGGGTGAAAAACGGGCATAAATCACTATTTTCAGTGCCATTGTAACTTTGAATGGGCACTAAATGAACTGTTGTAAGTCAAGGACTACCTGCATATGAGTAATGTATTATTCTCTCTTCTCTGCCACATATTAAAGAGCCGAGGTGGCGCAGTGGTTAGGGTGCAGTACTGCAGGCCACTTCAGCTGACTGTTATCTGCAGTTCAGCGGTTCTAATCTCACCGGCTCAAGGTTGACTCAGCCTTCCATCCTTCCGAGGTGGGTGAAATGAGGACCCAGACTGTGGGGGTGATATGCTGACTCTGTAAACCGCTTAGAGAGGGCTGAAAGCCCTATGAAGCGGTATATAAGTCTAACTGCTATTGCTATATTAGAAGCCAAGTAAAGGAAAACAATTTTGGTACATAAGCGCACCAAAGTGCCTACTGTCCCTGTCCTAATGTCCCCATTTATTCGTGTCCATTTCATGCATTCATAATATGTTTATACTTATATCTGTTATCTTATACATGTTTGACAAATGCATAAAATAAAATAAATAAATGAAATAAACTTGCAGCTGAGATGAACATTTTGGAATCCTCCTGTGATCTATATTTCTAAATCAGATCCACAAACCCTAGTAACATTTCTAAAAAATCCTCAGATATGATTTACATGGGGCAGCCCTTGAAGAGCATTCGGAGACTTCAGCTTGTCCAGAATGCAGCCGCGCGAGCGATCGTGGGTGTACCTCGGTTCACCCACATAACACCTATCCTCCGCGAGCTGCACTGGCTGCCTATTGGTCTTCGGATACGCTTCCAAGGCGCTAGTCGTCACTTATAAAGCCCTTCATGGTATTGGACCTGGGTACTTGAGAGACCGCCTGCTGCCAATTACCTCCAATAGACCGATTAGATCCCACATATTAGGCCTCCTCCGAATTCCATCCGCCGGCCAATGCCGACTGGCGACCACCCGGAGGAGGGCCTTCTCTGTGGCTGCTCTGGCCCTCTGGAACGAGCTCCCCGTGGAGATTCGAACCCTCACCACCCTCCAGGCCTTCTGCAAAGCCCTTAAAACCTGGCTGTTCTGACAGGCCTGGGGCTAAAGAGCTTTCGCCCCCCCCCCCCGAATGGTATGATTGTTGTGTGCTTTTAAATTGTGTATTGTTCTGTTCGTCTTTTTTATTCCTTATCTGTACCCCCTCCCTTGACTTGGATTGTGAGCCGCCCTGAGTCCCCTTAGGGGAAAAGGGCGGCATAGAAATATAATAAATTCAATTCAATTCAATTCAATTCAATTCAATTTATTCACTTTAGCATTCTTCATGACTATCATATCCTGCCATATTCTGCACGACTAGTAGAATTTCAACATCTTTCCCCAGTAACTACATACCAGGGAGTTTTTCCATGATCAAATTTATGGCTCTCCTTGGTAAAGAGATTAGTGTTCTTTATCTACATGGTGCTTCTGTTGCATATATATATATGGATTTCCTTGGCATTTAGGGAACTCAATAGTTGTTGAGTTAATGTCAAAGAGTGCATCGATTTGGACAAATCCCTCATCTGATTTGGCCTGATTCATATGACACACAAATGAAAGTAGATCTGTTTTGTTGCTTTATTATTAATTTTAAGACATTAAAATATATTTATTTCTCTCCAACTGATTCACAGAAAGAAAATTCAAGCGTTAAGAGAAAAGGAAGGGATTGAAGGAACTAAAACCTATACTCTACTATAGTCTCCTGTTGAGGCCCAGAAGGAGCCGTTGGAGCTGCCACCAGACTCCGACAGCGAGGGGACATATGAGTCGACCCTGGAGGATGTGGAGGACCCTGGACAGGGTTCCGACTCCGAGCAGGGCGCAGAGAGACTGGTTGGCCAACAGGTGGTGCCTGAGCATTGGACCAGTGGGGAGGAGACAAGGGAGAGTGATCCAGAAACCAGCAGTGAGTTGTTCCTGGATGCACGCCATCGAGCTACTTGGCGTCAAGAACAATTATGCAATTACAGGAGGTAATTGCGCTCAGCTGATGGTCATTAGGCTCCTCTCTGGACTATAAAAAAGACTGCTTGTGACACACCCTTCTTGCAGAAGTCAACGCTTTGACTAAAGAGAACGTAACTACCTTGGCAGGCTGGATTGCTGCCAAGGTTTGTCTGAATTGCTGCCAAGGTTTGTCGGACTTGCTGCCAAGGTCCTTATCTGTTTGTTTTGCTTGGCTGTCAGCCACCGAGATCCTGGTCTTGCTAATTCTAGTTAAGCTTGTCTCGGCTTTCGTTACTGGACGGAGGAGGGGGTCAGAACACTTACTTTAGAAGTAGACAGATAGCTTGATTTCCAGTTGCAATGAATAGTTCTATTAAAACCTTCCAATCACAGAGCTTACACCACTGGTCGTTACTTGGAAAATTCTGGATGTTAGCTCCACATTCATCCTTCTGATTTTTTGCAGGTTTCTTGTCTAGGGTAGCATTTATGTAGCCTACACTTTTCTAACTATTTTGGAAAACCCCTCCCCCACTAAACCTAAGGGAGAAAAAGAAAAGATATGATGAGACATTGAAGATATATTGTACTTATCCATTCAGAATTTTACAAGCTTCTTTTAGGAGGTCATCCTTATTCTGGACTGGAGATAATTTTAAGATCTGAAACTTTCATACACAACCTTTTTTTAAAAAACAAAAGTTATAGCATTTAGCATTTTCACTCAAATGGAAAACTCATTCTTGCGTGAAACCCCCCTGAATTTGTTCATCTTAAGCTTGGCAGACCATGAATCTCTTGGAAGGATTAACTCTGCTTTCAAATCATATCCAGTCCTGGCAAGAAATGAAAAAGGTTATTCGTGTCTTCCTTTAAAAATCTGTGAAGGTAGTGTAGTTATTTGGAGGGGGGTGGCGTATACTTATGTCATGTATTTTTGTCATTGAATGAATGGACATCTTTGAAAAATGTGACATGATGAGACTACTCAAGCAGGCCATTTAGTGGGAAAAGTTGTATTGGAAGGTCTTAGCTTAAGCAGTATATGGAAAAATACCAGAATGAAGACCTCCTAAGAAGAAGACTCAGCAAAGAGATAAAACAAGGAATGGTTCCCAGACAAACTAACTAAATAGCATTCAAGTGAAAAATTATCCAGTTGGACTGGAACATAATTCTACCTGGCTAACTAGACATTGAGTTGGGTAGGTATATACAGCCATAAATCGTCTGATTTTGCAGAAGCCAACAATAAAAGTTGTAAACCTGCAACACATCTTGAATCCATGGACACGATGCTAACACTTGCTGACTCTCTAGGGCCCTCCATATATGGTTCCAAGAAAACAGAATATTTGTAGCTCAGGGTTGAACTGGGGAGTCCTTGGTGCTCTCTGAGCTTGATTGTTTGGTAACGTCTTCAGTGCAAGTGAGTGTGGGGTTTGTTTCAAGTTTTTATACAATAAGTTCAGTGGTGGGTTGCCAATTTTTTTTTTTACTATCGGTTAGGGTGCGCTCCCAAGCACGTGCAACACTTCTGCGCATGCGCCTCCTGCAACACTCTGCCAATGAAAATGGAGCTCGGGAGGGCCGTGCCAGTTTTCATTGGCAGAGGGTTGCAGGAGGCCATGGCAGCCGAAAATGGACTCAGGAAATCGTTTTCGCTGACAGAAGCACCACAGTCCTTCGCTGTTTCTAGGGCAGCCTGTGGGCCAGATCTAAGTACCACATGGGCTGGATCTGGCCCCCGGGCCTTGAGTTTGATACTCTTATTCTAAGGCATGAAAAAAAAGGAACCAAATTTAAAATATCCAAGTTTTGCAAACACAGCAACTAGGTATTTAAGTAACATGGTTAAACATGTACTATCCCAACCAGCTGCCTGAGTCTCTTGCGTTCATCCTGAGTCTGCTTTAGTCATAATCTTACTCCAATAAAATTTTAATGAGTGGCACAAGAAAATATTTTGAAATGATTCATGCATCTGAAAGAAAGGTCTGTCTTCTTTCTCCCTTATCTCTCAGCAAGTCTAGCTATAAGCTAACCACAAACCCTCTATTAGGAATTATTAAGAAGGATTGCTGGATGTTTCCCACTCAAGATCCACTGCATTTTTGTACTGGCCTAGGACCATTTTTTAAAAAAACAGTCTGATTCTACACAGAACCCATCTTTCTGCAACATTAAGACCTAAACAGAAAATAAGAACCCAAAGGAGATTAGAGATTTAATGTTAAGCTTCCTGGAGATCAATCAGTAGGTACCAATTTGCCCTCACTCTACCTTATAATGAAGAATTAGCAAATATTCATTTCTTTAGGATGCTATGAACACAGCTTACAGTATATGGCACAACGGCTGGCACATCAGCAATATCTTACATTTTCTTTCAAAGAAAGACTACATCCATTAGATGACACCAATAGTATGTGTTTAAATGTGGTATCTGGAAAGGTGTTAGTTTTTCAGTAGAATTTCCCTTTGGCAGACATCTGTGGTCTATGGATTCCTCTGAAATTCCAAAGATTTTATGGGGGATAAAAGTCCTCTCAATTCTCCCAATTGTCAAAAACAATTTCCATCTTGCTATTATTGCCAAGCCTTCCAGTATTCATATTTATTGTCTCATAAACATTTTGAGAGCTTGAAAACTGGTTCAAGTTAGTTTACCAAGCTTGAAAGAAGCAGAATTTGACGACGAGACACAACAACTGTCTTGGGCTAATGGATAGATTGCAAGTGCTCGCTAGAGATTTGCAAAAGCTGCTACCCAGTTTACAGTGTATAGCTAAGGAGGGTTTGTGTTTTTTGGGGGGGTACAATGCTGGGTACCTGAGAGACCGCCTCCTGCCGATTACCTCTCTCAGACCAATTAGATCGCACAGGTTAGGTCTCCTCCGGATTCCATCTGCCAGCCAATGTCGGCTGGCGACTCCCCGGGGGAGGGCCTTCTCTGTTGCAGCTCCGGCCCTCTGGAACGAGCTCCCTGTTGAGATCCGGACCCTTACTACCCTCCCGGCCTTCCGCAAAGCCACCAAGTCCTGGCTGTTCCAGCAGGCTGGGGGGAGCTGAGAAGCATCTACCTCCACGGAAATTGTGAATGTTGGTTTTGTTTTTAATATGTTGTCTTTGTCTCGTTCCCCCCTTTCCCTTGTCTTTTGTGAGCCGCCCGGAGTCCTCCGGGAGTGGGCGGCATACAATACAAATAAATAAATAAATAAATAAATAAATAAATAAATAAATAAATAAATAAATAAATAAATAAATAAATAAATAAATAAATAAATAAATAAATAAATAAATAAATAAATAAATAAACAAACAAACAAACAAATGCATTTTAATTTTGTTGAACAATACTAGCAGTTTTCAACATACTCTTTTAAGTTAAAAAAAAATTATTTCAAAGAGATCCAAAGTTATGGTGGGAAATTTAATGGGGATTCACCAAAGGTTTGTTTGAATTTAAGTAGCTGATTTTCAAGAAAGGGAGGATGAAACAAGCTAATGGTCACTGAAATATACTGACTGTACAAATCATGTAATAGTGAAAAATATGTGAATCATATTGCCTTTTGTCTTTGCTGTGGTAGAACAACTAAGTCCAAAATTACTACCCCACCATGTTCAAAGTAAAAAAATAAATAAATCACAATACGGCACTTTTCAATTTATACTTCTGATAGAATACAAAGTAAGCCTGGCCAGCAGTGTGCTCCAGCTGTTCAAAGAACTTAATGCAATTTTGGACTGCTTCAACAGGGGTATAAGGCGGAGATCATAGGATGTGATAGTTATGCTCTGTGCTGCGTTGGTCAGGCCACACATGGAGTATTCTGTTCACCTTTTCTTGTCACGACCCACAAAGGATGCTGAGGTACTGGAAAGAGTGTAGAGAAGATCAACAAAGATGATAATGGAATCAAAAGCTAAATCTTCTAAAGAGCATTTAAAAGAACTAGGTATGTTTACTCTATCAGGGACACGGTGGTTCAGTGGCTAAGACGCTGATCTTATCGATCAGAAAGGTCAGCAGTTCAGCGGCTCAAATCTCTAGTGCCGCATAATGGGGTGAGTTCCCGTTAAGTGTCCCAGCTTCTGCTAAACTAGCAGTTTGAAAGCATGTAAAAATGCAAGTAGAAAAATAGGAACCACTTTGGTGGGAAGGTAACAGTGCTCCGTGCGCCTTCGACATTTAGTCATGCCAGCAGTGGTGGGTTGCTCATCCCGTTCCAACCAGTATGGTTGGAATGGGGCCGGCGGCATCCTCGTGCACGCGCGCAGTTCATGCATGCGTCTTAGTGCCTGCGTGATGCTCCAGCTTCTCACAGAGAATCACGCAGGTGCTGTATGTGCTATGCGCCTGCGTAGAAGCGCAGAAGCCTTCTACCGATAAGGAGTGCGGGCGGGCGGGTGGGCCCTTTGGCGTTCCTGGAAGTTACTTACTTCTGGGTTCACCGGCCAACCGGTCCGCGCGGACTGCCACGGACCGGTTGAAACCCACCCCTGCATGCCAGCCATATGACCACACAGACGTCTTCAGACAGCACTGGCTCTTTGGCTTTGAAATGGAGATGAGCACCACCTCCTAGAATCGGGAACGACTAGCACATATGTGTGAGGGGAACCTTTACCTTACATGTTTAGTCTAAGGAAAAGAAGACTAAGGAGAGAGCCGAGGTGGCGCAGTGGTTAAATGCAGCACTGCAGGCTACTTCAACTGACTGTAGTTCTGCAGTTTGGCTGTTCAAATCTCACCGGCTCAGGGTTGACTCAGCCTTCCATCCTTCTGAGGTGGGTAAAATGAGGACCCGGATTGTTGTTGGGGGCAATATGCTGACTCTGTAAACCGCTTAGAGAGGGCTGAAAGCTCTATGAAGCGGTATATAAGTCTAACTGCTATTGCTATTGCTATAGCAGTCTTCCACTACTTGAAATAAAGAATTTCCTGACCAAGAGAGCTACTAAGCCTGTCTCCTGGAATCCTGGGTGCTCCACAGGGTTGGGTTTCTCGCCGGTTCGGTTGGAACGGGGCCGGCGGCGTCCTCGTGCACGCGCGCGGTGCACGCATGCGTACTAGCATCTGCGCGACGCTCCAGCTGCTCCTGGATGATCGCGCAGGCGCTGTATGCGTCCTGCGCATGCGTAGAAGCGCAGAACTCGTCAAAACTGGGTAAGGACCGCGGGCGGGCGGGCGCGCCCTTCACCGTTCCCGGAAGTTATTTACTTCCGGGTTCGGCGACCAACCGGTTCGCAGGGACCGCCGCGAACCGGTTGAAACCCACCCCTGGTGCTCCATCACTAGAATCGTTCAAGCGAAGGATGGGCAGCCATGTGTCTGGAATGGTCTGAGGATTTAGGCCATGGAAACAAATTGGATGAGGAGATCTACAAATATGCTGCCAACACTGATCCTATGAATTGCTCTGCCACATAATTGTCATCCTATTGAGCCCACACCGGTAGTTTGATAATTAGAATAAGCTAAAGCAGTTCATCAGATGCTTCACTGAATGTGGACAGCATTCCAATAATTTATTAAGGAAGCTGCTTGTCTGAAAAATAAGATAATGTTAGTCTGGAAAGAGTTGATTTTTTGACATGCTATTTTTAGATAATCATTGAATTCTTCTCAGGATTCTTAGAGACTCATTGCTTTGGGATCTGTTTTAGGATCTTTTGGGGTATTGATGCCAGGCTGACTGATCTGAAATTCATTTCTTTTCTCCTTTAAAGATGGGGTTAATATTGCCTTCCTTCAATTGTCTGATGTTGCACTTCTTCTTACTATAAAATTTTCTGATTTAGACCTTTGGTTTAATGAAGTGTGGGAAGTTATCACCCAGCCCTCTCCCAGAAAAATGAAATATCCTAGGAAATATTGAAGAATATTTCTCTGGATATGAAAAGAAAGAAACATGTTTAAAAGACAGAATAGTTGCCTGTAGCTTCCTGCCCATCCCCACTGTTAATGGGCCATTAAGAAGGCCAAGCTAGTCCCTTTTACATAATAAAGATTTCTCCACTGCAGCCCCAGGGGGGATGGGAGTAAAGGCATGATAATATTGGCCCCTTTACTCAACTGACCACATGGCATCTGAGAACTCAACTAAACCTGGATTCAAAACACAGCCCAGAGAGTTGCCCCTGCATGGCCCTATGGGAGTCTGACAACCAATCAGAATACATTTCTTACACAGGAACAGGAAACAGAGAGGTGGGACTAAACAGGTTATAAAAAGCCTAGCAAGCCCCTCCTTCGGCCCTTCTCTTCTTCTCCACCAACATTGAAGCATGTGATCATCTTTTCTGTTCAGGGCTCAAGCCATGTGGCCCTGTCCAACAATAAACCATCTTTCCAAGCAGCCTCCATGTCTCCAGTGTCTTTTTCCCCACTTGGAGCTGAACCCAGAAGGACATTTCTTTCATCAGAAGTCTGCTTATTATTAAACTCCTTTGTCTCTCTTCAATCTCTCACTTGCTTTGATCAACTGTTTACGTAATAGGCATCTTGAAGGAGCTGATTTGGCACAGCTCCAATTTTATGATGGGATAGCATTCACACGACTTTCAGTAGGAACTCCTTTCCCTATTTCCCCCCAAGGCACAAGAGAGTAGAGCAGCTGGGAACTTTTGATGAGTAATGAGCAGATATAGATCAGTGGTGGGAGTCAATTTTTTTTACTACTGGTTCTGTGGGTGTGGTTTTGTGGCCTTAGCATGGCTTTGTGGGTGTAGCAGGGGAAGGATACTGCAAAATCCCGATTCCCTCCCCACTCCTGGGGAAGGATATTGCAAAATCCCCATTCCCTCCCAGCCCACTAATCTGCTTCCCAGCTCTGTTCTCCTGTTCAGGGCAACAAAAGAAGATCAGATGGGAGGCAGTGAGGGTACGGCCAGCCTATTTGCCAGTTCTCTGAACTACTCAAAATTTCTGTTACTGGTTCTCCAGAATCTGTCAGAACTGGCTGAATACCACCTCTGATATAGATAATTGGCAAATAACTTTATTTACCCTGACTATCACACATTCTCATTCCTCCTTTTCTGTTTCTTGTGACTCATTCTTGGTCAAACATCTAGCTTAAGACCACAATAGAAGGACTTTTTATCATGAAAGAAATTAAACGTTGGTTTCAGGTCTTTTGCAGTCTGGCTAGTTGTTGGGCTGGTTGCCTTGCATAATTGATTAATACCATCACTTTAAATGTTTATCTCAGCAGTCAGTATCCATATTCTTTTGAGAGCTGTTTTTCTAACCCTCAAAGATGGACTTTTTATTTTTAAGACCTTAGAAGGGCTATTCCCCCAGACACTGAGGCAGAGTGCTAATAGATCACTGATGAAGTTTATCTGTTGTTAAGAGAATTTAAGGATTTCACTTTTTATACTTCTTATGCAAGGACTTGTGAGTTTGTTTTATTTATTTAGTTAGTTAGTTTGTCGAACATGTACAAGATAACAGATATAAGTATGAACATGGCAGTGGTGGGTTTCAAAAATTGTTCGAACCTACTCTGTGGGTGTGGCCTCCTTTGTGGGAGTGGCTTGCTGCCCATGTGACTGGATGGGAGTGGTTTGCCGCCCATGTGACCAGATATGAAGATGCCGACGACACTTGTCAGAACCACCTTAAATTACCTCACACACAGCACTGGCATGCATAAGAACATGATGTAAACTTGTTTTCTAAAAGGCATCTTTGGTTTGCGTTACAACAACTTCAACACATGCAATGTTCTTATTGCACCACAAACGTAATAGTCATCCTTACCTTTCACAGAGCACTGAGTTTTATAAATATGAGCATGATAGTGTAGAATAATCATATCCAAGGACCAGTGGTGGGTTTCAAATTTTTTTGGAACCTCTTCTGTAGGTGTGGCCTGCTTTCCAGGTCCACTGGTGGAACCTCTTCTAACCGGTTCGGTAGATTTGACGAACCGGTTCTACCGAATAGGTACGAACTGGTAGGAACCCACCTATGGAACATGGACATGAACAAGGAAATGAGTACAAATAAACACAGACAGGGACGATAGGCACACTGTTGCATTTATGCATGCCCCCTTTATGGATCTCTTAGGAATGGGGTGAGGTCCCCAGTGGACAATTTAAGGTTGAGCTGTGGGAGTTAGAGGATGTAACAACGGAGTCAGGTAGAGCATTCCAGGCATTGACCACTCTGTTGCTGAAGTCGTATTTTCTGCAATCGAGTTTGGAGCGATTTACCTTGAATTTGTATCAATTGTTTGCCCGTGTATTATTGAGATTGAAGCTGAAGTAGTATTGACAGGTACAATGTTGTAGCAGACAATTCTGTGTACTATGCTTAGGTCAAACCATAGGTGGCGTAGTTCTAGCTTGTCCATTTTGTTTTAATTAGTTTGCCAATCAGAGTGCCTTTGCTAGATAGGCAGTCATATAACTAGGACAAGCAACTACATAAGCTGTTCTGACCCCCCTTCTCCGTCCAGGAATGAAAGCCAAAAGCCACGTAACTAAAAAGGTTTCTTTTAATCAGTCCAAGCTCTTGTTGGCTGCAAGCCCAAATAAACAAAGATAATAGCTCCGGCAGAAAGTCCTATAACTCACACCTCAATGCAAACCCGGCTTCTCTTATCTCAACCCACTTAACCAAGTTGGCTTCTCTCAGTTTGTGAACGCGAACAAGAACAATCACTAGAACAGGAATGGAACGTTGATTTATACTCAGGAGAGGATCCCAATGAGCAACAGCTGCTCGCAATCATCTCCTGTAACTACTCAGTTGTTCCTTCCGTTGAGTAACCCTTCGACGGGGTGCATCCTGCAACCACTCCCAAGTGTTTCCCTGAACACTCCCTCTGATCCAATGCTCTACCGCCACCTGGTGGCCAACGGCTCCTGCCGGGCCACAACAACAAGCTATCCAATAAGATTTGGGCATGACTCTCTGAATAAGGGCTTCCTGAATTCTCTTTCATAGATGCTGGCTCTAACTCTTTTAGTCACCTTCTTCTTTCAAAAGTTATTTCATTCTCTGGGATTTCTGATTGCGTGACCCGACAAATGCGCGCCCGACAAATGCTCACCGACAAAACCACCACGACAAAACGGCGATGTTGAAAGCTCGCCCACTAAAGCGCACCGACAAAACCGCACCCACAAAAGCACAATTAGGGTTTTTAGGTTAGGGTTGTTAACATTGTTACCATTGTTTTTGCGTTGTCTTCGATGGCACGCTTTTGTCGGCGCACATTTGTTGACGCGCTTTAGTGGGCACGCTTTCGACGTCGCCGTTTTGTCGCGCCGGTTTTGTCGCGCCGGTTTTGTCGGTGCGCATCTGTCAGGCGTACATTTGTCGGTGAACCTTCTGATCGAGCTCAAGCTTCAATTTCTCTTGCTCCTGGTAAGTGCTGTGGAGAAGACACTGTTAGTTTGCTACATTTGGTTTTCTAACGTTTGCCAAAAAGTTTGCTAAATTTGGCCAAAATTTGTCATCTTCAGTATTCCCGCCTCAAAGGGCTGCACAGCTTTGGAATGTTTGCAATGCTTTGGAAGGTGACAGATGGTGGACAGCTTTGTTACAACACAGCATGCTTCAAATTGAAGCAAATCACATTGCCGCTTTGCTTCTGGGGAAAAAACCCCACATCATTCTTTTTCATGATTTATTTTGTAAAAAAAATCTAAGCTATCTGACTCACTTCTGTATTTCATGGCTCTGCATACTCTTTCTTGGAGACCAATCTTTTTGTCTCCTATATGTGTCCTTTTCACTTTCAGCTCTTCACTAATTTCACATTGAATTCTAACTAAGTTACATTGAATTCTTCTGCAGTCCTCTATCCTCGCTCCCCCTCTCCCAATTCCCCATTGGAATTGTGTGCAGTGTGGTTTTTAAAATCTCCTTTTGAAAGAATTCCCACATCTTAAGCTCCTTCTCCTCCTAGCTTATCATGACATATAACTTACTTGACCTTTTCTTTAAGTTATTTACTGTATTTTTCGGAGTAATAAGATGCACTTTTTCCCCTCAAAAAAGAGGCTGAAAATCTGGGTGCATCTTATACACTGAATACAGCATTTTGGGCCTACTGGAACCTCACCCCCTTTGCAAAAATGGACGTGCCAAGGGTTTGGGAGGCTTGCAAAATGCTCTTGAGGGCTGGGGAGGGCAGACAAAAGAAAAAAAAATGGACTTTTTTTGCTCCCCCCGCCCCCAAGAACACTCTAAAAGCCTCCCAAAGCCTCTGCATGCTGGTTGTTGTTTTTTGTAAAAAATGGGTCATTTTTGGCCCTCCCAGCCCCCAGGAGCACTCTAAGAGCCTCCCAAAGTTTTGCATTCCCCCCCTTTTTTTTGCAAAATATGAGGCGTGCAGAGGGTTTGGGAGGTCTGAAGAGTGCAAAAACTTTTTTTAAAAAAATACTTCTTCAAAATCATGGTGCGTCTTATTCTCTGAAAAATACCGTAAATCCATTTTCTTGATGATGCCTATTGGTCAATAATAGCTTTCTTCTAGCATGGCCTGGCTACTTGTAGGACTGCCTACCTCCTATAGCATCTGCCCAGCCAATTCAATCTTGCACTATTGTCATTCTTCAGTTTTCTTCAATTAAACAACATCATGTTTCAGTACCCTGGTATTATACCCTCTTGGTAGCAGCTTCTGCCCTCTGGATCAAGATTCTTCAGCATGATCTGAATGGTCTCAATCAACTCTTCTGTTGCTTAAAAGGGCCATAAGGATCTGTCTCTTTACTCAGGCATTTGATAAGGAAATGGAGACCCCTATCTAGACTGTTGACTTGCCATCTTTTATCATTTATTGATTCTATTTAATTTATTTGATTATTGTGAGCCACAAAGAGTTGTTGGGAGTCAAGTGGCCTAAATAGCTAATTCTGTCCTCTTGGCTAATATCACACTAATGATAACTATATTCTCTGAGCAGAACATCTTGTACCTTTCAGCATTCTTAGGTGATCATGGTTTACAAAAGCCTCCTATTAATGTGTTACTACTATACTCTCTTTGAAGCTGTTCATGAAGCACCTTTAACTGGGCCGGGTACAAAAATAGGTGGTGATAAGGATGTCACACAAACTTTAAAATTGCCCAGCAAATTAACTCAAACAAGGGCAGATTAACTTTTCCAGATTAACAAATTTGACCTATTGTCTTGCAACTACTAATACTAAAAATTCCTCTTATCCAGAGTCCATGGAATTGGGCATTTTAATACATATATACATGCATATATGCATGCATGGATGCATGCATGCATGGATGCATGCATAATATTATGTAATCTGTGATCAAGACTTTCTGAACAGGTTGCTGAGGACAGGCTAACAATGTCTACTCTATTGATAACTGTTTACTACATTAAATACTGATTGCTGGGCAGTGATAATAGAAGCTGCAGCAAGGGTTGGTAGAGAGATAGTTACCCTCCATTCTAGACATGTGAACTTTCCAAATATGAGACAGATGAGTCTGACTCAATATGATTTTTCTTATGAAAAAAGGCACATAGTAATATTGAGAAATCAAGGACAATTTCCAACTTAAAATTGGTGCATTGAAGCCACAAAAAGGGCTCTGCAATACATCTCCTTGCCTAGATCATTGCTCCACATTCTTTGTGCTTTATTTCATTTTCGTGTCATTTAATACCTCCACCGCATTTTTCCTTCAGGCAGGAAGTTCGGAGGCTTTCTAAGTGCAGCTCAGAGTCAAGTGCCTGCAGCATTCACATTGTTATCTCTATGATTGCAGCTAATAAAATGTTCCTCACTCATAATGGGAATGTGGATTTTCTCCCATCGGTTTCATGGAATATTTCTGAGACCGCAAGGCATGACATTTTCTACTTTTCTCATTGCCCCGCGGACTGCTGAGCCATTTTGGCCAGATGAAGTAATTTGGCTTTAGTCACCTACTATGCTTGCAAGACATTTTAGCCTGCACCACAAAAGAATGACTCAGCGGGAGCAACAGCAAGAGTTGTACCATGGCTGGAAAAAGTGAGGATCCTTGGGTACCTTGAAATGATACCCTTTCCAAGAGATTTGGTTATCATTTTCTTCCCTCTGTCCTGCCCCAAATTAAGCACACATTCAGTACGTTATTATGGTTAGTCACCTCGTCAGCCAGATGTTTAGACTGGATTTGGCATTTATTGAGTCCTTCCCAAAGACTTGGGGTAGACAGATTGTCTCATTTGATAATATTGTTGCAGGATGTAAGCTATTCCAAGTGAAGCTGCCTTTTGCAATTGACTGATGGAGATTTTGTCAATGCCGATGGTGTTCAAGTGATGCTCCAGGTTTTGGGTTTGCACTCAAGTCAACTATTACTATTGATACTATCTTTGCCTTCTTTTCCCTCCAGTTATTCTACTTCTATTTGTTGGTCTTTCTATTTTGTTATCTTCTGCAGTTCTTTCTCTTCTCTTCTGCTGTCTCCAGGCACTGCCACATCCACTATCTAGATTTTTTGTCTTTCTTATGGGCAATTGTTAAGTCTCTTGGGTGTAATGTGGCAGGTGCCTGTCTGTTTGAATTCTAAAGTCCCAGAGCAATTTAACTTCTTCATTTTCTATGACTTTCTCTTCTATTCTGCGGTCTCTAAGTACTGCAACGTCTAGTATCCAGACTTGTCTTTCTTATCGACAATTAAATCTGGAGTGTTCTGTGTCTGTTTGAATTCTAAAATCTTAGACACAGTAGTTTCTTCATCTTCTATTACTTTATCTATTTTGTAATAATTATATGTACAAAAATGTTTACACAAGTTGCCAGTTCTTTAGCTAATCTTGGCTTTCATACACACCAAGTCCTTCCCAAGAATCTAGGATGTCATCATTATTGTTATTACTTTAAAAACCAAGATGCTTCCCGGTACTTGCAAAACATACTTTAAGCCTTCAGTTAATCCTGAACAGAAGCAGCTTTATGGAGGCAGCATTTAAAGTCTTTATGGTTACATCCTTTGCTGAAGGATTCTTCTACTCTATCCTAAATAAATAAATAAGTGACAAATATCAGATATCTACAGCATTAAAGTTAAGCCTTTATCACTAATCACACAGAACTAAGTCATCACATGTTTTAGAAAGAATTCAGACCAACTGGAACTGGTCATATGGAGACAACTGGATATACTTGCGAGAGGAGATTGAGGAAGGATCTGATTACATTTTCCATTTGAGAAGCTGCATCTTACCTGCCTTCATCTCTCATTTGGTAAATAAGAGGGCAAAGAACATTTGTCGATATTTTTGAAGGCATTTTCCCCATTTGCACACTTTTGTATGTTCATTTGTGTTTGTATATAGTTTTAGCAAAGAACTTTACTCCTTGTATTTGTGTGTGAGTGTGTGTGTATCAAAAAATGCATATATTCAGGAAAAATGCTTCCTGAACCTGAACAACCCATAGTTTGTATCCGTATAGACCGAATTCTACCAGAGATGATTGAAACTGGTCGAATCCTGATTCGGGGCAGATGGTCTGGCTTACTGATCTAGAGACACTTCTCAGCCCTATGACTCATCGATAGAATTAGTCATAAATAATTAAACCAGAGTGGTTGTGCTCTTCAAGATGGTTAAGGAAATTCTTCATGACCTTAAGGGAAGACCAGCAATATCTGTGGGATTTTACAGATCCCTTAGGGCTCATTGCAAAAGCACTGGATGAAAATATATGTTTCCCACCATACTTCACATACACCGACTCCAGATGCTTTCATTGATTGCATTTCTATCCCATCTCTCTGTTCCTTCAACAAAATACTTACAGCACAGCCGTGAAAAAAAATACGATGTATTTTTAATACAATTAAAAACAAATGGAAACATAGAAATTAAATAATTAATGGTTTGGCCAAAGAGATTTGTTTTTACTACTTATTTAAATAGTGAGATTATGGGAAGAGAAACAACTCTCCCTAGGGAATGTGTTCCACAGTCATGGAGTCATGCAGGACCAAGGACTTTCTTACTCATCAAGTAGCTGACCTTGGCTTAAGTAGCCAGAAATGTCCATAATAGAAGAGATGGTTCTCTGGTTAGTCAGATCTTTAGACATTAAAAACTTTAAAGGTCAACATCAATGCACCAATTGTTCCCGGAAGTCAATTAATAGCTACTGCAAATGCAGGATTATATTATGCACCTCATCTGAAGACCAGCAGCCCAACTACTACATATTGCATTTTACAGATACTTTTCAAGGGAAGTCCCACATATGACACGTAATAATCATGATAGGTTATAACTAAAATGGGTTGTAACTAATCTATGGGTAGCTAACAATCAAGGATTATTCAAATTCTGAACATGTTTCTTCTGGGGGAGTATAAGCCTACTGAGAGCAAGGCCACATCATAATTCCACAGTCAGCCTTTTCCTTCAAAACAGCACATTGCTCTTGTCTGGTTTTGAGATCCAGAGATGATTCCCCCCCCAGTGCGAAGTAACCATCCTCTGCTACCAAATGTGATGTACCTGTGGTTCGTCCATGAGACCAATGTTGAGAAAAGACACGGACACGAGCTTTCTCGGGATGGAGCAACCAAGATTGGGGTCTGGAAGCCCCTTTTATTGAGATAAGACAAAGGCAGGAGGAGCAATCAGCATGTGATTAAAGACAGCCTGTCAAAGTACAATTGCTAATCTACTGCTCAGGGAAGTTCTGTCTATATATGGTCAAATCCTGGTCAGGATGTTTTGTTATGAACTATCAGGATGTTATGGAGTACTATCAGGATGTTATGTTCTTTAGGAATTTGTTTCTTTCCTGTGTGGTTCAGCGTGGCTGCGCATGCCCTGTTATGCACTGGGCCATGGGTGACCGCCACACCTACACAAGGAGTTATATGACAACAAGCTGCATGGCATTGGGAGGGGAAAGGGGGAATAGAAAGTTACAGCACAGCATAGGAGGGAGAAAGGGCATGTGTGGGAGTAGCTGGCTCACATAGTTCATGTTACATGAGGCTGCATAGTGAGTCCTTGCCGTTTAGGCCGGAGAGATGTTTCTGGTGCAATGTTTTTGCATCCCTGTGTATGTGTGTTTCAGACAGCAGAAACTGCCCTGCACATACAAACCCGGAATGGATTCCAACACCCCAGTATTGAGGTTATACAACTTTCAAGGGTATTGATTGTTTTCTTAGAATTAGAAGACAAGGAGCCATATACTTGGTTGTCATCAACATTCTGATGGTGTCCATTCCAAAGGTTTGAATGACTACTCCCAAGAGTTTCATGAGGAGACAGGGTAGAACATTGAGGGACACCATAGGTCATAGTCTTCAATGTCATACCAGCTTCTAGAGATGTCCTAACTAGGAATGATTGGAATCACTGAAACACAGTCCTTGCCAAGCTCAAACTAGTCCCAGAAGGATTTTTTAATTTGGCATCAAAAGTTGCTGAGAGGTCCTAGAGGAGTCGATATTACACACACACAAACACACACACACACACACACACACACACACACACACACCAATGTGTGCCCAGATGCATGTACTATTTATTATTTATTTTAAATGCTGTTGTACCACTTCAGTCATACAATCTAATATATAAACAATGTTTCTTGAACCCAAATAAATAAAATTACAACATTTCCAACAATATACTTCAGTTAAAAATGAAAAAGGAATTTCAAAACAACTGTGCAATATTTTATCTGCAACTTATGTCCAAATAATGGTGTCATAACTCATTGATTGTTCAACCTCTTATTTGCAATCCTAAATGCTCTCTGGGACAACTGCAAATCAAATCAAATCAAATCAAATCAAGTAATCCTCTCTAAAATGGTTTGGTGTTCAATAATTTTTGAAAGACCAGCAAAGAGGACAGAGATTTGATTAGTTAGCAGAGTAAATGAACTGAGGTTTTTTTTTTTTAGAGAGTAAGGAAGATGGAATAGGAAAGATGGAATCAGGCAAGAACTGTTACCTATGTAAAGGATGCTGAAACATTACTTAAGCCTTGAGAATTGAGATAATATTTGAAAGAAGCTCAGGAATGTAGCTCCCTCATTCACCAGACTATAAGAAGAGGTGATGGGGTCACAATCAGAGTTGCAGAAATCTACTACTATAGTGAATCTAAAGTGATTTGAAGGACCATCTTTTCCCAATTACATCAAACCAACCAGTGGTGGGTTTCAAAAATTGTTCGAACCTACTCTGTGGGTAAGGCCTCCTTTGTGGGAGTGGCTTGCCGCCCATGTGACCGGATATGAAGATGCCGACGACACTTGTCAGAACCACCTTAAATTACCTCACACACAGTACTGGCATGCATAAGAATATGATGTAAACTTGTTTTTTAAAAGGAATCTTTGGTTTACGTTAAAACAACTTCAACACACGCAATGTTCTGATTGCACCACAAACGCAGTAGTCATCCTTACCTTTCACAGAGGCACTGAGTTTTATAAATATGGGCCTGATAGTGTAGAATAATCATATCCAAGGACCAGTGGTGGGTTTCAAAAAATTGTGGAACCTCTTCTGTAGATGTGGCCTGCTTTCCAGGTCCACTGGTGGAACCTCTTCTAACCGGTTCGGTAGATTTGACGAACCGGTTCTACCGAATAGGTGCGAACTGGTAGGAACCCACCTCTGTAGAAGATGGGCGTTCTTCCTCCCATCATCCCTACAGAAATAAGATTGGCCCCCACCTTAACATTCTTTTGAAAGGCTCTGAAGAACCGAGTTTTGCCAGTGGGCCTGAGAACCCCAAGGTAATATGGAGTCCATCAAGATTTTTATTTGATTGTTGTTACCAAGGGGAAGGGGGGGGAATTGGGTTTGCATTGGAGTTTTGTTTCTCTAAGTTGCCCAGTGAGTTGTCACTGTGAGTGAGTTGGGCCATACAAAATTTCTTAATAAATAAATCTCAATAAAAGTCATTCTAGTCTTCCTCTGGACTTCATTTTCTGGTTTGATCTACTTAGGGCAGTGGTCCCCAACCTTTTTATCGCCGCGGACCAGTCAGCCTTTGATAATTTTACCGTGGCCCGCTGAGCGCACGCAGGGGTGGAGGGCCTACACAAGGCTACGCTACTAGCGCTGTCTATGCTAGCCCTACATAGCTGCGCAGGCGCTCTTAGGTTTTTTTCAGGAATCGGCCAGCGCTGAAGCGCTGAAAAGGAATGAGAAGGGCGGCGCTGGACACAGGGGGGCGGTGTGCCAGAGTGCCACCAGCGATCCAGTAACACCCCTTGTGCCAGTTAGCCCTAATTTGCATACAGAAAGAAACTATGGCCCCCGGCCGCTGCAGCAATCATGGCCCCCGGCCGCTGCAGCGATCATGGCCCCCGGCCGCTGCGCGGCCCGGTGCCAGGTACTCCACGGCCCGGCACCGGTCCGCGGACCGGGGGTTGGTGATCACTGACTTAGGGGATCTGACTGTTTCAGAGCATGTTTTGGTTTTCGTTTCCCCATCTTTTTCTACCTTTCTCTTCCCTGCATCTTGTTGCCTATCTAATCAGAGGCAAAACGGCTGGCAATATCACAAACCCTCGCCAGTGTTATCCTCATGCAAGCTTTGTCAGTGATGTCTTTGGAGAAAGCTTATGAGGACTCTTTGCTAAAATAGTGGTGTGTGATTCAGTTGGTGCGATTATGTGTTGACAGAACATAGGATTAGAGGCTGGCCTGCAAAGTCAGACACACAATAAACCAACATTACCCTGGGAAAACATGAAAAGAGAATCAATAATACAATAATACAATAGCAGAGTTGGAAGGGACCTTGGAGGTCTTCTAGTCCAACCCCCTGCCTAGGCAGGAAACCCTATACTGTTTCAGACAAATGGCTATCCAACATCTTCTTAAAGACTTCCAATGTTGGGGCATTCACAATTTCTGTAGGCAACTTCTGTTCCACTGATTAATTGTTCTAACTGTCAGGAAATTTGCTTCTCTCCTTGATTAGTTTCCACCCATTGCTTCTTGTTCTACCCTCAGGTGCCTTGGAAAATAGTTTGATTCCCTCTTCTTTGTGGCAACCCCTAAGATATTAGAACACTGCTATCATCTCTCCCCTAGTCCTTCTTTCTATTAAACTAGACATACCCAGTTCCTGCAACCGTTCTTCATATGTTTTAGTTCTCCAGTCCCCTAATCATCTTTGTTGCTCTTCTCTGCACTCTTTCTAGAGTCTCCACATCTTTTCTACATCGTGGTGACCAAAACTGAATGCAGTATTCCAAGTGTGGCCAGGCCAGTAATGGATACTGCCTGATTCTTGGTTTGGTTCGGTTTGGTTTATTGGATTTATATGCCGCCTTTCTCCCAAGGACTCAAGGTGGCGTACAACATTAAAAAAAAAAACATATTACAAAAGTAAAAAAAAAATAGAAAACAAACCCAATTAAGATTAACAATAACATTTAAAAAAATTCAATTAAAATTAACAACAATCAATCATTTATTTTATTTTGTTCAGGCCAGGCCAGCTTGCTGGAAAAGCCAAATTTTTAGGGCACGTCAGAAGGACCAGAGATCGAGGATTCTACGAAGCTCCAGGGGCATTTAATTCCAGAGGGAAGGCGCTCCCACAGAGAAGGCTCTCCCCCTGCTAGCCAACACTGTCTGGCCAATGGCAACCTGAGGAGACCAACTCTGTGGGATCGCACTGGACCGTGGGAGGCTACTGATGGCAGTAGGTGGTCTTGCAGATATCCTGGTTCTTAGTCTGACAATGAAGATACTTAGCTTATAATTGCTTGTAGCAGCTACTGTTTCTTGTATATTGTCCCTCCCCCCCAATATACTGGATGTTGCTGGAGGAAGAAAAGATTCAGCTCTGGAAAGGTAGTCAATTTTCCAGGGTTTCAGATTAACTTCTTCCAAGCCCAACCTATGATTTCTCAATACAAAACATCCATGGAATGAAACCATATGGAGACCCATGAAACCATATGGAGACAGAAATGTGGGCAGTTGCTTATTTCTATAGGTGGGGGGAGGATCTTGTTTTTGTGGGCATTTCCCCCCTGACATGACAAGATATGTGGCTTGAAGTTGTTTGTCCTGGGTGCCATTGTGCTACTGTTGTGGTCTTGGTTTATTATTAGGTTGTTTTTGATGTTGTGCTCACCTCCCGGAGTAGCAGTATAGCAGTTAGACTTATATACCGCTTCATAGGGCTTTCAGCCCTCTCTAAGCGGTTTACAGAGTCAGCATATCGCCCCCACAGTCTGGGTCCTCATTTCACCCACCTCGGAAGGATGGAAGGCTGAGTCAACCTTGAGCCGGTGAGATTAGAACCGCTGAACTGCAGATAACAGTCAGCTGAAGTGGCCTGCAGTACTGCACGCTAACCACTGTGCCACCTCAGCTATAGCAGCTATACAAACCAATTTATTAGTTCTTTTTCTCTTTTAGATGCCTGATATATTTTATCTTTCAGCCTAGCAGGGAGGGAGAGCTTGTTAAGATATAATATGGTTCAAATATGACTTAGCATATTGTACAAATCCAGTTACTTATGGTTTATTTATTAAAAAAAAACCATTGTTAAATCATGACAATACATGATAGTTGACTCAATTGTATAAAATGTGCTTTCTAGGGAGATTTATAGTAATACTGACTGAAATGTGTTGTGATAATTTTTTGAAATTAACCCTTCCTGATATTTTAAATCAAGAACTGTCTTAATTTACCACAATGGGCTTGCGTGAAATGTTTCAGTAGGGTCAACCACTGTGTACACAATAAAGCCAGTTTTTGTATTTCTGTGTCAAGATGAAACTCAAATGTGGTTGGTTACTTGTGGCTTAGTGTGTCATACAAATAAAACCCATCCTCCCACCCAGTGAGCCTGGTGGTTGGCTGTGGTAGAAGTCTAGTTAGGACAGTCCTGGAAAATGCTATTCCAGGAGACTGAATTAGCATAAAATTTCCGAGTGGCATAGTTTGAGTCTTAGTTTAGTTTAGATTTGTCTCACTTAACATTTGGTTTGTTATTTTTCTTTGATGGCGTTGGTCCCTACAGTTAGAGTAATGTTGGGAGTAACTGTGACATGTTTAGCTTAGATGTTCAAACTGAATTAATATGATAGCATTTCTTCTCTGTGGTAAAACCAAAAAATGTTGTAATCAATACAAGAGAATATTTGTAACTCAGGGTTGAAATGAGGGGTCCTTGGTGATCTCAAAGCTTAGTAATTTTCTTGCAGATGTTTCATTAGCCGAATTAGTTATCATCATCAGTGCAGTAATCACTAGAGCCGTGATGGTGAACCTATGGCACACATGTGGCACAGGTGGCACGCAAAGCCTTCTCTGCGGGCACGCAAGCTGTCGTCCAAGCTCAGTTTCACGCAGATGTGCTTGTGCCTCTGGCCGGCCAGCTGGTTTTCACATCTGCTGTGCATGCACAGGGGGCAGGGCACATGTGGGAGATGCATGTGAATGCATGGGGTGTGTGGGAACTTGTGCGTGCATACACGAGAAATGCACACACATTGCATTATGGGCGCAATAAACACACGCTTCTGGGATGCAACGACAAAAAGATTAGCCATCACTGCACTAGAGGATGGGAGTCTGATTTTAGCACTAGCACTGATGATGTTACCTAGTTTGGGCAATGAAATGTCTGCAAGCTCAGAGAGCACCAAGGACCCCTCATGTCTAATTTTAACACAACAAATTGCTGAGTTTGTACCAAGGTCCATAGTAGCCCTGGGAAAGAAATAGAAATTAGTGTGCTTGAAATTCTTAGAAGAGATGAGTACGACTGTTCCTATTTCTGATTAGGGAACGGCTCTCCTAGAGTGCAGGGGCTGCATTCAGATGACAAAAGGACCAGATTGCAACCATCCTGAGGTAAACATTAGCTCCAATGAGTTGGCAGCATAGAACTATTGATGTCCTGGAGAACCCCAAAGCAGTATACATAATGAATCTTTCTCCTGCAACAAAACTGTGAAGTAGGTTGGGCTGAGATGGAATAACTGTCCAAAGCCCATCATGGCTGGGGGTGGTTAGCTGGGTTTCCCTGAAGCCAGTCCAATATTTCAACTACAACACTAGGTTGATAGATGGCCGTGTTCTTGAAATGAGGATGTCAATTGCCATGTCAAGTGTGGGAAATCAGGAATCCAGGAAGTTCAAATGAATATAAAAGTTTATTGCAAGCTTGAGCTTTCTACAAAAATCTTAACTACTAACAGGCAAAACAAATTGGCGGTAGATAAGAGTCAACGGATTTCACTATTGGCTGGACTTAAATCGCTTGTGGGCACAAAGGGACAGAAGACTGCTGATGTGTCTGATCCCTCTCTTAAACTCAGCCTGGTCATCTTCTGCATAGCACTTGTGACTATAATCAAGCTAAAGGTAAAAGTTCCCCTTGCACATATGGGCTAGTCGTTCCCAACTCTAGGGGGTGCTGCTCATCTCTGTTTCAAAGCCAAAGAGCCAGTGCTGTCCAAAGACGTCTCCATGGTCATGTGGCCGGCATGACTAAATGCCGAAGGAGCACAGAACACTGTTACCTTCCCACCAAAGGTGGTTCCCTTTTTTCTACTTGCATTTTTTACATGCTTTCGAACTGCTAGGTTGGCAGAAGCTAGGACAAGTAATGGGAGCTCACTCCATTATGGGGCACTAGGGATTCGAACCACCGAACTGGTGATCTTTTTGATCAACAAGCTCAGCGTCTTAGCCACTGAGCCACTGAGTCCCTCAATCAAGCTAAGCTTCTGTAAAATACATGTCTACTGTTGATAATTGAAATCCTAGCGTATAGATTCCTGGGCTCCTCATTCTTAACTGCTTTTTTAGCCACTTCACTGAAATAGTTCATGTTCATCTTTTAGACGACACTTTCCTCCATTCTTCATATGTGTATCAGGCAAATATTTACAATATCAGCCACTAACCATCTCTCCTTTCTCTTCCTCTTTGTTGAGCCAGCTCCAGGTAGCGTATTGATTTCTATCTTTTTCTGTGCATAGATAACCTCTTTTATTTTCTTGATCATAATGGCTGCTCAGAAATGAAATCCCTCTAATTTGCCTCCTGAATGCATAAGTTGAATGTTATCAGCCGGCAGTGGGGAAGGCAAAATAAGATTTCTTTTCTTTTTTTCCCCAAACAGTGGATATATATATATATAAACAAGTTGTCATGGTTAAAAATTACAGAAGGCATCCCAAACATTGAAAATGAGAATATTCATAAGATTGAGATTGAGATTTGTTTTATTTATATGCTGCCCTATTCCCAGGGGGACTCAGGGCGGCGAACAACTCAAGGGGGAAAGGGAACACAAAAGTACAATACAAGTGTTTAAAATAGCCAACAGCCACACAGCCACACAGGTCGAGAGGGGAAGGGAACTCATCAACCCCAGGCCTGCCGACACAGCCAGGTTTTAACGGCTTTTCGGAAGGCCTGGAGAGAGGTGAGGGTCCGAATCTCTGCGGGGAGTTCGTTCCAAAGGGCCGGAGCTGCCACAGAGAAGGCCCTCCCCCGGGTAGTAGCCAGATGGCATTGGCTGGTAGACGGAACCCAGAGGAGGCCAACCCTGTGTGATCTAATGGGTCTTTGGGAGGTAATTGGCAACAGGCAGTCTCTCAAGTACCCAGGTCCAATACCATGAAGGGCTTTATAAGTGACGACTAGCACCTTGAAGCGTATCCGGAGACCGATCGGTAACCAGTGCAGCTCGTGGAGGATAGGTGTAACGTGGGTGTATCGAGGTGCACCCACAATCGCTCGCGCAGCTGCATTCTGGATGAGTTGAAGTCTCCGAATGCTCTTCAAGGGCTGCCCCATGTAGAGCGCATTGCAGTAGCCCAGTCTTGAGGTCACGAGGGCTGGCCCCCAAAGCTGGCCGGGGCCTCTTTTAGACAGCCATTCTTGTTACTTTCAACATCATCTTCTTAGAACTTTCTTCTTAGAATCATTCTAATAATTGTCTTCACCATAGCTGTACAGAAGTCCATCAGCTGACCATCAGCATTCCCTCCAGGAACCATTGTGGAAACTCAATATTTATCTCTTCCTTTCCTTTGCTGTATTTCCTTGCTTGGTTAACACCAACAAATGGCCACCCTCAAAAACATAGGTCATCTCCAGCTGCTTCTCTCATTGCAAGGACAGGTTAGAGCTAGGATAATTAAATTATGGAGGACGGAAAGAGACATGAAACTGGGAGGAGAGTTCTGGTGGAAAAGCCAATAGGGAAATGACTACCATCAAAGGGTTTGAGTCATAGCTTTTTTTTTTTAAAAAAATCATGTTTTGCAGTTTGTGTTGAGCCCAACTGAGCTGGAAGTAAATTCACTCCAAGGTGATCAGATTGGTGCATTACTGGATCCTCAGCAATGTCAAAGCCCCATGTGGGTCTCATCTGAGTTTAAGCTAAGTGAACAATGGTAGAACAAGGTTCCTGCAATATTTCACTATGTGCAAAGCAATGAGGAAGTAGATGCCTGAATAAAATACATTTTATTAAGCAGGAGAGAGAACTTAATTGCTCCTTTGTTTCATATATATACAAAAGTCCAGCTTTCCAGGGATTTCCCCCCCGCCCCCAATTTATTTCAGACCAGCGTCTTGCTGTTGAATGGTTACACCTTACATTTGATTAGAAAAAGTCAACAAATGGTTACAACACTTTGACACTTAACTGGAAATAGTGTGGAAATACAGGTCTGTGGAATTAGTCCATTTTTTAAATCTCCCCCCTCCACAGTCTTTTTTATTCAATCTTAACAGTGGTGGGTTTTTACCGGTTCGGTCCAGTTCGGCCGAACCAGTAGTAGTTTGGCGGCCTGGGTCACTGGAACTGGCAACAGCCCAGGCCTGCCATGCTTCCTGGTCGGCGCCGTTGGTGCCACCATCTTGTTTTTCAATTCTGCGCATGCGCAGAACAATTTTAATTGCACTGCGCATGCGCACCCAGCGTGCACGATTGAACCGGCAGTAGTGCCTGCTGGAACTCACCCCTGAACATTAACCTTCCCTCTAAACATAACTGTGCTTGAAACTGCAAATGCATTTTGTAAGAAGAACCGACAAGCTTAATCGGGACATTGGTTTCTGCAGATATGATAAATGGAAGAGTATAAGACCAGGTCTTTAATGTAAGCAAATAACATGATTTATGATGTCCCACTTGAAACATCTTTATGATGTCTCACTTGAATTATGCTTTGGGATAAACTCCCAATGCATTTGAGGTAAACATTCCGATGAGAGAAGAGGGATCAAACAGGAGTCCCGGCTCAGCCCTTGAGAGACTGGAATGCTTGAGGGAAACTTGCTTCAAATCATAAGTCAACTTCTGGGTCAAATGAGGTAAGCAGCAATTATCATCTCCAGACAGTAAGATCAGGTATGTGAATCAATGATTCACCTTTGTGGCAGAGAAAGCAACCGAACTTTCTATTTTACAAGGATATCCTGTTATTTTATGGCTTGATGACTGTTTACACACAGCTACTATTTCTGGCTTTTCTCCAGATGACAAAGGCCTTTAGGACTTCCTCCACAATGGAAAATGAGAAGAATGTAGAGCTGGCTGGGACAGAAACATAGGAAACATGGCTTTGAAGATGCTGATAGTGATGAAATGCTTTATCTTCTAATTTTGACCCCCACTTATGAGGCAGATTTAACATACATACTTGGGGTTTTCTTGACAGCCCTTCTGTCCCGTCCCCCCACCCCCGATTCAATTGGTATTTAGGTATTTATTGGGATTTATATGCCGCCCTTTTCCCTGAGGGGACTCAGGGCGGCTTACAACCACAAGGAAAGGGAGGTGCAAGGTCAAAACAAAACAATATGTGAACAACAGAAAAGTAATAAAAACCCAACTTTCATTCAACAGTCAAACACTCGGGCGGGTAATTAGGAGCCTATCCCCAGGCCTGCTGGGAGAGCCAGATCTTGAGGGCTGCGCGGAAGGTCTGGATAGTGGTGAGGGTGCGGATCTCCATGGGGAGCTCGTTCCACAGGGTCGGGGCAGCAACAGAAAAGGCTCTCCTCCGCGTGGTCGCCAGTCGGTATTGACTGGCGGATGGGATTCGGAGGAGGCCCAGTCTGTGCGATCTAATTGGTCGATTTAGGGAGGTAATCGGCAGAAGGCGGTCTCTCAAGTACCCAGATCCACTACCATGGAGTGCTTTAAAGATGGTCATCAGTATCCTGAAGCGCACCCGGAGACCAACAGGTAGCCAGTGCAGCTCGCGGAGGACAGGTGTAACGTGGGCGAACCGTGGTGCGCCCACTATCACTCGCGCGGCTGCATTTTGGACTAACTGTAGTCGCCGGATGCACTTCAGGGGCAACCCCATGTAGAGCCCATTGCAGTATTCCAGTCTAGAGATCACAAGGGCTCGAGTGACTGCTGTGAGAGCCCCCCGATCTAAGTAGGGCCGCAACTGGCGGACCAGGCGAACCTGGGCAAATGCCCCCCTGGTCACAGCCGACAGCTGGTGATCAAAAGTCAGCTGTGGATCCAGGAGGACTCCTAAGTTGCGGACCCTATCTGAGGGGTATAGAATTTGACCCCCCAGTCTAAGCGTTGGTGTATTAGCCAAATTATTGGGGGGGAAACACAACAGCCACTCGGTCTTATCCGGGTTGAGTACCAGTTTGTTAGCACTCATCCAGTTCCTAACGGCCTCCAGACCCTGGTTCATCACGTCCACCGCTTCATTGAGTTGGCACGGGGCGGACAGATACAATTGTGTATCGTCCGCATATTGGTGGTATTTTATCCCGTGCCTCCGAATGATCTCGCCCAGCGGTTTCATGTATATGTTAAATAGTAGGGGTGATAGGACCGAACCCTGGGGTACCCCACATGTTAGGGGCCTCAGGGACGATCTCTGCCCCCCAACTAACACCGACTGTGACCTGTCCGAGAGGTAGGAGGAGAACCACCGCAGAACAGTGCCTCCCACTCCCACCTCCCGCAGTCGTCGCAGAAGGATACCATGGTCGATGGTATCGAAAGCCGCTGAGAGGTCCAGGAGAACCAGGATGGACGCATAGCCTCCATCTCTGGCCCTCCAGAGATCATCGGTCAATGCGACCAAAGCGGTTTCTGTGCTGTAACCAGGCCTGAAGCCGGACTGGAAGGGGTCAAGATAACTAGCTTCCTCCAAGGCCCGTTGAAGCTGAAAGGCCACCACCTTCTCAACAACCTTCCCGATAAAGGGAAGGTTGGAGACAGGACGAAAGTTATTTAAAATGGCTGGATCTAACGATGGCTTCTTCAGGAGGGGTCTCACCACCGCCGTTTTAAGTACAGCGGGGAAGTGCCCCTCCCGAAGGGAGGCGGTGACAACCGCCTGGATCCAGCCATGTGTCACCTCCCTGCTGTTAGCCACCAGCCAGGAGGGACACGGGTCCAGAATACAAGTGGAGGCACTTACAGCTCGAATGGCCTTGTCCACATCCCCTGAGGCAACTTCCTGGAACTCAACCCAGAGCTGATGTAACAGATGATCCTCCTGCGTCTCAGCTGGATCTACTGCGGTGGAGTCCAGGTCCGATCGAAGCCGAGCTACTTTGTCCGCCAAGAATTGAGCATAATCCTCAGCCCTACCCTGCAAGGGGTTTCCCGCCTCCCTCCTATTAAGGAGGGAGCGGGTTATCCTGAACAGGGCGGCTGGGCGTGACTCGGCGGACGCGACCAAGGAAGAAATATATGATCTTTTCGCAGCTCTTAATGCTCGGACATAGTCCTTGGTGCAGGTAGTTAAGAGTGCTCGGCTTGCCTCGGACCTATCGGACCTCCACTGGTGCTCTAGGCATCTCCTCCGGCGTTTCTTCTCCCGGAGTTCCTCGGTGAACCAGGGAACTCTCCGGGATCCACTGACCCGGAGGGGCCGTAGTGGCGCAATCCGGTCGAGAGACTCCGACGCCGCCGAGTACCAGGCGGCAGCCAGAGTCTCCGCCGAACTGTGGGTGAGGGTATCAGGAATAACCCCAAGCTCCGTCTGGAACCTCAGAGGATCCATAAGTCGCCTGGGGCGGAACCACCTGGTCGGTTCCTCCTCCCTACGGTGGGGGTTTGGCCTCCGGAAGTCAAGCCTCAGTAGGCAATGGTCTGACCACGACAGGGGTATGATCTCATTACCCCTCAGACCAAGATCACACATCCACTGCTCCGAGAGGAATACGAGGTCGAGCATGTGACCCGCTGCATGGGTTGGGCCCCGAATTACTTGGGTCAAGCCCATGGCCGTCATGGAGGCCATGAACTCCTGCGCCCCATCAGAGCGTTCACCGAGCGATGGCAAGTTGAAATCCCCCAGAACTATAAGCCTGGGGAACTCAACTGCCAGCTCGGCTACTGACTCGAGGAGCGAGGGGAGGGATGCTGCAACGCAGTTGGGAGGCAGGTACGTTAGCAGCAAACCCACTTGACCCTTGAGGTCCAACTTTATCAGCAGAGACTCACACCCGACAAGCTCCGGAGCAGGGACCCTACGAGGTAACAGAGACTCCCGGATTACAATAGCCACACCGCCACCCCTTCCCTGGGCTCTCGGCTGATGAAGCACCTGAAATCCCTCTGGGCACATCTCTACAAGGGGGACTCCTCCTTCTGTGCCCAGCCAGGTTTCAGTAATACATGCCAGGTCTGCCCTCTCGTCAACAATTAAGTCCCGGACGAGGGGAGCTTTGTGAACAACAGACCTGGCATTTAGCGACAACAGCCTGAGACCAGGGTCCTGACTACTCGCGCCATCTGGTCTTGGAGTGGGACTCCTAGGGCCGGAAGGAGGGATCTCTGTAATGTAGCGAACCCTCCTTCCCCGGTAATGGCCAGCCCTAAGGTCCCCGCCGTATCTGCCTCTCCCTGTCACGACCGCTATGCTCCGACCCACTCCCATGTCCATGGTCCCCCCAACCACCCCAGTTCCTCCCGCCTTCCCCAGCAGGTCCTCCGAGTCAAACATACTCATTTATCCACTCTAACAATTCCCACGTAAAAATTTAAAACATATAAAATACAAGGGTAACAATTACTAAAAGTGGGCCATTCATTCAATTCCAGTCAGCATCCATACACTCAGCATTCTATTTAAAAATTGCGCAGTTATAGTATATAATAATAATAATAATATGGGAACAATGGAGGAAGCGATGGTTTGCTCCTCTCCCTTCTTATGACCTGGGGAAATGTCCTAAGCCACCAAATCAAAAGTACGTAATATATCCGGTGGCTGTAGGCAAGCAAGATTAAATATAAGACTCCAAAGTTCATAAACGACATCTGTATAGTCTTGTCCCACTGGTGGAGGTTAGCGGGCTGTATATTCGAGAGTCTCTTTCCCAAGGATGTGTAAGGGCCCCAATGTAGGAGACCAGAGTTCGAGGCTAACTTGCACCGCTCTTGGAAATGGAAGGAGAAATGCTGGTATTCTCGGGGCTCAGTCCTTATCCCTGTAGTCGCCATCCTCTATTGCTCCCCGCCAGTTGGCCACAGTCCTATTCCTCCTACTAGTGAAATGAGCAGGGAGCAAAGTCCGGAGGGGGCTACAACGACGATAGACAGCAAAACAGCAGATGATAAGTAATAAAATGGCGACAGATAGTACAGTGAACGGAGATAGATCCGAGGGGGGGGGCGTCTAGGGCGATAGCAAGCACGTCCATTCAATCTGTAAATTCAGTGCAGCCTCCAACAACTTCCGACAGCCCCCTTCTTTAAAATAAAATAAATTAAAAATTCACCCCTCTCAGTTCACTAGTCACCAAGACTCACAATCTCAGTCACGACTACTCAGCTCCAGCGTAGTCAGCAAGCTGGCCGGAGAAGAGGATGTAAAATGTAATACTGTGAGTCAGCTGTTTGGCGCCGCCATTTCCTCCATGCTTTCCTCCACGTTTCTCTTCCAACCTCAGCAGCTGCTGTTCCGCTGCTCTGGGATGGGTGCTAGGACCAGGGGCCAGCAGGTAATTGGCCAGGGGGCTCACCAGCAGCACCAAGGGCTACCAAGAAGGCCAGAGATGGTAAAGGGAGGCTCCGAACAGGCTCCGAACGCCCGCGCGCCGCTCTCACCGCCGCGCGCCGCCGTCGCCGCCGTCCTCGCACAGCTGGGTAGCCCGGGCTGCCGTTACGATGAAAATGCGAGCCTCCGGATTTCAACAGGTCCTATGGGATCCGGGGGTCTTAGGCTCTCCCAGGCGCTGTTCCCAACAATTTTTGCGGTCCGTTTGGGGGCTTCCCGGTGCTTTTTCGCCAGGTTAATGTAGAGCGAAAAAGCCCGGTCGCCATTCCAAACCCGCACATGCGCACACCAAGTAGCCTTTTTGGCACAGCATGACATATGTTATATCTCTTATTTGGGACTTATAAAGTAGGCTTTAGTAATCATGTACCCTGATGTTTTAGATTTCGACTGCCATCAGCCAGTGGCAGGAGGCAGATGATGTTATTATCCCAAATACTGTGGAGAACCAGGTAGTCAAAGATTTGATTTTTTTTTTGTTCCAAAGTTGTTCAAAGTTTACATGGTTTGAATTTCCCATTAATATATTTGAATTTAAAAAAATCTTCAAATTTTTAAGATGTCAGATTGTGTTATTTTCTAAGGCATAGGTTTCCCTCCTTTTAAAAAAAAAGATTATATGTTATACTTTAAATTAGACTTTTGCTATTTTTATAATGCCACTAACAGACTAAAGAGATACAATTCTGAGTTTCTGACAGGTTTCAATGTACAAGTTCTAATGTATTACAAGCTTAGCTGGGAGAAAGCCTAAACAACTGTGCATATTTAGTGCTCATTGAAATTTAATCCCAGATCTATCCGTCAGAAGACACTGACTTGCCAAAATCGGAAAAGGGTTCTTTCTTCTACAAAGCCTTTCCCACAAAGAAGGACCATTAAAGAGGAACCGGATTGTTGGGGGCAATGTGCTGACTCTGTAAACCGCTTAGAGAGGGCTGAAAGCCCTATGAAGCGGTATATAAGTCTAACTGCTATTGCTATTGCTATTTAAGAGAAGTGTAAATTTTATCTTCCTCTGCCACTTTCTTTGTGGAACACAGTTCTCCATGCAGAAGGTAGATAACAATTTTCTGCGCAGAGATAGGCCCTCTTCCTGCATTCACAGACCTGTAAGAAGCAATCACCCACTTTCTCTATCAATAAAAAAAAAGTTGTGGAAATTGTTGGTTCCTCTCTTCAAAAAGTTCCTTCCTCCCAAGTAATCTATCTCACCAAAAGCATAAGGTAGAAATAATATTTCCTGAAATCTATTATTATTATTATTATTTGGTTCAGGTCTGTTTGCTTCTCCTTGCCAGCATTGACTTTTTTTTCCTGCTATAACTTCAAGATAATTCTTTTTTTTTTTGGTTAGAACTTCTTTCTCCTTCCCAGAAGGCTATCATCAAATCAAGGATCACACAGTACGGATTGTGATATTATCGTTATTCTGAGAAACATATGATATTTGTTAAGATGAATATGCTATTGAAGAAACTGGGACAACAATGCATGTTCTTGGACTTTGGATTATTGTGAGTTAGTGTACATGACAAGTCATTTTTATTTCTCTTAATGGTGTCTTGTCAACTTACCAAATCAGAATGCTCCAGTTTTGCTTGGCGATACAGTATATATAAAGACAAAAGCACTTTTTCCTTTGTCTTGGTCCTCGATAAAACTAATATTGGTTCAAAATCTACCATGGAATCGCCTGAAATTTCCTTCCTTGTGAAATAAAACTCTTTCCCTTTTTTTAGGATGTTTGAGATTTCTTTCTAATTTCTTTTGATAGTGCTTTTGAACTTAAGGCATTGTTAGAAGTGAAGGAGAATGCTAATTTCATGATTCCTGTTAACAGCTTTTCATCACTGACGCTTTCCTGACTGCTCCCACTTCTAACTCTGAAAGATTTTGAGAGAAGATCTTTTATGTTGCATTTAATTTAGGGGGGGGGGGGTTGTTAATTGAAGGATGGGAAGCCAAGAAAGCAACAGGCTGCTGGAGAAAGAGTTGTATAGTATTAAGATATTCATATCTACTATTTGGCCATCTTGCAAATAAATAAGTGCAAAAACCCATTAATAAAAAAAAATCATGTACAATTTCCCTTTGAAAATGATTTCCAAAAGAATAAGAAATGGCTATTAAGAGAGAGATGTGCATAAAATCAGAGCCGAGGTGGCGCAGTGGTTAGAGTGCAGTACTGCAGAGCTGACTGTTATCTGCAGTTCAGCGGTTCAAATCTCACCGGCTCAAGGTTGACTCAGCCTTCCATCCTTCCGAGGTGGGTGAAATGAGGACCCGGATTGTTGTTGGGGGCAATATGCTGACTCTGTAAACCGCTTAGAGAGGGCTGAAAGCCCTATGAAGCGGTATATAAGTCTAACTGAAAATCACACAATAATCCTAAAATAATCCATAAAGTAACACTATTTCAGAGCCTGTATAAATACACCCCCTCCAACCATTTTCTTGACTATTTCACCAGGTAGTTCCATATTTTGGATGTATTTCGGTTAAACAAAAATACTTGTTCCAGAAGTAGTGCCATCATATAACTTTCCCACAGCAATGTTTTAATTACAGGGTTGGATTTGCTGGGGGAGCTAAAATTAGAAGAGGCTGAGTGGATTTTGATAGGAAGGGCAAGATTTCCTCTTTTGTTTGAGGAAATTACATTCTTGGGAGAAACGTGAAACCAAGAGGACCAAAATGACTTTGCAACGTTTTCTTCAGCTATGGGATAGAGGAGGAGGAGGAGATTGTGCAAACCAAAGGCCATAGGCGTACAAAGATCTATTTATATACAGGTCAGACATTACAAAAGGAAGGCCTACTTTAAAATGAAGCAGCATACTTTTCAACTAAAAAAATGGAAAAGTGTTCTTCCAGATGGCTGTGTTTCTCATCTGCAGAGTTCCAATTTATAGCCCATTCCATATTTGCCTTGAGTTAATCTAACCATGTCAGATCGTTCAGACAACTGGAAAACGATGAGGCTGGGACACATGCATATCAGAAAACGATCAGCCAATCGGTGCTTGTCCCTGTGGGCCAATTGTTAAACACTGGGATCTGCCAGCAAATCAATACTTGATTGAAACCTTTTTATTTGTCTCTTCCCATCATCTTCATGCTAAAATGTACTGTAAATACTTTCCTTGCATTGTAAAAAAAAATGCAGCTACCGTTTTAAGGCTGAACAGGATAATTAACCATTTTTTCATGCCTTGCAGTCAGCAATAGGTTCCTTTTAAAGCCAGTACATTCTGTACATAGAAGAGAAAGCCAGATACAGTCTCTTCATGTACTTCATTGTACACTCCAGACAGCAAAGTGCTTCTACTTCCAAACAACATTTCCTTTAATAAAATGGCTTTGGCCCTGAGCAGGAACAGCCAGCGCCAGCTCAGTATTATTATTTCTTTTACTTCATGGGCAAGGATCTAGGTCTGTATCATAATGTGTTTTAATTATCTTACTAGTACTGGACATGGTGGCTCAGTGGCTAAGATGCTGAGATTGTCGGCAGTACAAATCCCTAGAGCCGTGTAACGGAGTGAGCTCCCGTGACTTCTCCCAGCTTCTGCCAACCTAGCAGTTTGAAAGCAAGTAAAAAATGCAAGTAGAAAAATAGGAACCACCTTTGGTGGGAAGGTAACAGTGTTCTTTGCTCCTTTGACAATAGATATTTGGCATTTAGTCATGCCGGCCACATGACCACAGAAATGTCTTCAGACAGCAATAGTTCTTCAGCTTTGAAATGGAGATGAGCACACTGCCACCTAGAGTCAGGAACAACTGGCACATGTGTGCGAGGGGAACCTTTACCTAGTACTGGAAGTTGTGGCTAAGAGAGTTTTTTTCCAGGTCGGATGGCTCCACCATTGTGTCTTATTTAACAAATGTCTCACTTAGTAACATAAATTTGGGGCTCAATTCTGGTCATAGGTCAAGGAGTACATATCTATATCTATGTCTATGACTTGGTCTCTAGCTCTATTTCATCTCTCTCTCTCTCTCTCTCTCTCTCTCTCTCTCTCTCTCTCTCTCTCTCTCTCTCTCCCTCTCCCTCTCCCTCTCTCTCTCTCTCTCTCTCTCTCTCTCTCCGCCCCCCCTCTCTCATGGCAGGATTAGAACTGACTATCCCCTGGTTTCTAGGCCTGTATCTTTACCATTAATCCCTAGAATCTGCCAGGCTCTATCCATAGGTTGGGAGTAGTAAGTGTTTAATCTGGCACGATTCTGTCTACTACTTGTAAGCAAATAAAGAACTGAACTCTGGCTGAACTGTTCCACATTGTTCTTGGGCTTGGCTTGACAGCCTTCCATATAAATCGGTATTTTAACTGCTATTAATTCAAAAATTATTATAAGGTCGTCCTGAAAATTACATTTAGCCATGGTTCATTTAATCATGGTTTCATGGTTGATGTATCACAGTACTTCAAAACTAAATGAAGCATATTAAGACCATTTGTCCATTAGTGTCTTTTTAAGTTACCCAACAAGCAGTGTAAAATCTAGTTAGATGTCTCTACGAGATATGTGTAGCAATACTGAGGTCTAGATAATGTAGATTTGGAGGTCACATACCAATTATAAGAGTGCTTTGGGAAGTCTCTGATCACTGGCACAACAACCTAAATCTACTGTGTGGGAGATATAGGGGTTTAACACCTTTTGCTGCCTTCCTGGAGATTATATAGTCAAGATGTAGAAGTTGAAACAATTTATTGGCTATTGAGCATTAATGAATGGTGACTCAGGGCTCTGGCCTCCCTTCTGGGAGATAAATCAATCACACAGGAGATAAACAAAAATAAAGATAATGTAAAACAATATTCTTCTAGACTATAAGTATTAAAATGACAACACTCGATGTGGAAATAAATAGTTTCAAATCACAATAATACAGTGGTTTGCAAATGTGTTACAAATCCAAAAGAAATGCAATAATTTGGACAGATCATAAATGAAGAGCCCTACCCTCCAAATTTCTAAGAAGACTAGATAACAAAGTATTACAAAGAGGAAGGATATACTAATTAAAAGTGAATTCAATATGAAACATGAATGAATTAAACAAATAAATTAAACAATCCTACAATTTGAATAGAGAGGGGAAAAGGAGCATAACAGAGAAAATAGAGATGAAAAATCTAATGTTAATTTCTGGCTGCATAAATTCATATATTTGTTTAAAAACTGAGGACTTCCTGAAGGAAGTTTTTCAGTTTTTGGATGGCTCTAATTCCTTATAGATTCCTACATAATAGATCAAAGGTCCATCAAAGTCCATGAATTCCCTGACTACCTGCACAGATAAATCCCGAAGTAGCCTCAAGACCTCTCAGGAAGAGTGCTAAGATCAGATGACTGCAAAGAAATATGATCCTTCCAACCCCTCTCATCCTATCAGAACTAATCCATCCCAGTCCCATCCTGCCAGAACTGATGAAGCTTCTTGGATGAGAAGCAAAACTACTACTACTACTACTACTACTACTACTACTACTACTACTACTACTACTACTACTTCTACTTCTTCTTCTTCTTCTTCTTCTTCTTCTTCTTCTTCTTCTTCTTCTTCTTCTTCTTCTTCTTTTTCTTCTTCTTCTTCTTCTTCTTCTTCTTCTTCTTCTTTTTCTTCTTCTTCTTCTTCCCCTTCCTTCCTTCCTTCCTTCCTTCCTTCCTTCCTTCCTTCCTTCCTTCCTTCCTTCCTTCCTTCCTTCCTTCCTCAAGGTAAAAAACAGTCCAATTGCATTTTGAAAAAAAACAAAACACTTTTGAGACAACTATGACCTGGATAACTGAGAATCTCCACAGAATCTCTACCACACACTGTCTTTTATATATCTAGGAGAGAGATGGGCTGTGGTAATTTGACTTAGGGTCTATGTTGTGGCAAACAGCCGTCTCTCACTTGTGGGAATGTGGATTGTGAGTCTGAATCTGCAGGCTGGCATGAAGCTTCATTCACAACAATGGGGTCGTTTGTTAGGAAATCACCAATGTGTAAATTCAGCCATCAAACCTGCAATGTGAATAATCTTCCACAGTGTTGGGACTGGCTCATGCGTAATGATGGTGGTTAGCATTTTTTAAAAGCTTGCCAGGATTCCTTTGGCTGTTTCAGAACTCATGGCTGGTGCTGGGATGCAGCAGGATGGGACAGTTGCCTCCAGATTAAGCCCTGGTCTGAGCCAAAATCTGGAACCACTTCTTCTATCTGTCTTTCTGCTGCCCTTGATAATTAAAGATTTTAGAGTATTTAGATGCAATAGTAGTCTTACATTTATGTTCATTACTTTTTAGAATAAGTTTGAAATGCTGCCATTTTCCTAATTAATTCGGCTGTAGGTTTCCTCTGGTTTCTGGAGCAAGTTCTGGAATTTCAGAGTAGTTTATTGGAATCTATGGTGAGTTCCAAGGAAGCAGAAGCTCAGGTTAGATCTAGTCAAATATTTGTTCAGTATCAGAGGTTAGTGCCATCAATTGATGATTCCATAACTTAGCAGTTCCCATGACTTCTATGCTTGGTAAACTTACAGTGAAGCAGGCATATTTATTTAGGTTAATAAATGTCACACAACAGAAAAAACACTTCTGCAAATAGTAATTATACAACATAATCTACATGTGCTCTTACATATATATTCTAAATAAACAAGCAAGAACATACTTCATCTCTGTTTATTCAGCAATGGATGTTAAGTGGCATAATTTCTTCTAGGTTTATTCCGGGAATAAATACACTTGTTTAAAACCTTGCAGCCTCGTTTTCCCCCTTCCCCCCTGAAAATGTATAGAATTCATAGATTGATGCTATCATTTTTCTTATCAGCTCATTTCTGGTAGTATAGTATCTTAAGTATAGCAGAGGATATTATGTTATATATCTCATTTACTCAAATGACTGATTGATTATAAACAGACCAATAATATGGGAGAGAAAATATTTCTACTCTATGTTATGAGGAACAGTCCTCTTAACTCTTTATCTATTTTAGTGTTGTGGCCCACCAGCAGAGCTGGCAGCAGATTTGGATAGTGAGGAGATTGGGGAGAAACATGGGCTCTGATGAGGGCTCTGTGTCGGAGGCAGAGAGGGTGCCAGAGCCATATGCCAGTTATCAGCTGCCTTCAGAGTCAGTCATAAGTGACTGACTTATGGAACGACCCTTTGGAATGAGCTCCCCGTGGAGATTCGTACCCTCACCACCGTCCAGGCCTTCCGCACAGCCCTTAAGAACTGGCTAGCCCGTCAGGCCTGGGGACAAAGATAGCCGCCCCTCCCGAATGATGAATGAATGTTGCTTATTATTTTTTACTATATGTGTCTACGTCATTGTTTGTATTCCCCTCCCTGATCTTTATGTGAGCCGCCCTGAGTCCCCTCAGGGAAAAGGGCGGCCTATAAATGTTAATAAACATCTCAAAACAAACATCTAAACATCTTAATAAACATAAGTGAGGCAGATGAACAGCTGGAGCCTGTTCCCAGCATGCACATGCGCAGAGTTGCCAGACAAAGGGGTCGACTTGGGAGTAAGGCCACAGGTGGACGATGAATGGCCCCTCCCAGAGGAAATAAAAGAGGAGCGAAAAGGAAGTGGAGTTTGCAGGAGACAATTAGTTCACTTAATTGGTTCGTGACTCTCCGGGACTCCTTGCCAAGTTTTCCAGATATTAGCCTGTCAGCTGTCCAAGCCAAATTAAGTCTGTGACTCTAAATCCTCCCTTGAAAGACTTTGCTGGATGTGAATGAGCAGAATTCACAGTAATTTAATAAAAGGGATTTTTGTCGGGACAAGGAGTTTGCTTCATGCTCTTGGGAAGCCTAGGTCAGAACATTTAGTAAAAAATGGTAATTTCATCACAGTCCCTCTCTAGGAATACTTTCTCTGATGAGATGGTCTCCAGAACTGTTTGCAGTACAACCTCCAGAATTCCTTGCCATCATTCTGCCTTGGACCTACTTGTAATTTAAATAGGTCAGGAGGCACCAGATTGACCTGAAGTCCTTCAGGACCTTGGACGTGCTGTTAAGTCAAGAAAAGCATTTGATGATTTCTTGATGGCTGAGCTTGGTAGAAGTTGAGGTTTAAAAACCCCAATGGCAGAGGTATCAAACGCATGTCATCATGGAAGCATCACATGTTGTATTGGGACTTTCCCCTCTTCTTGCTAAACCAGGCCTGAGCATGGCCAGCGTGTGAAGCATCCAGGCCACGGGACAGGAGTTTGACAGCCTTGTCTTATGACATGAGGTTATCTGTCCTTGGAGTATTCTGCCCCATTGTTATTGGCATTAAAATGTGCAATGAAAGTGGCAACATTTACAAGGACCTGCACTTAAACAAGGAATGGGTAACATTCAAATAATGTAGGGAAACATGGAACCTCCAATGTTGCTGAACTACAACTTGCATACTCAGTAATTGTTGGCCAAGCTGGGGGCTGTAATAGTCAAAGAATATCTGGAAACTCATAGGTTGTTAGGCACCTCTTAAACAAATGTGTGTGATTATCCAAAATCCTTTTGAAATACAGAGACAATTTATCCACCTATTCTGCACATAATCCAGAGTGAAAAGCCTGCTGAAATCTTATGCCCAAGTTAGGGAACACAAGCACTGATGTATTGCCGAGGTGGCGCAGTGGTAGAGTGCAGTACTGCAGGCCACTTCAGCTGACTGCTATCTGCAGTTCGGCGGTTCAAATCTCACCGGCTCAAGGTTGACTCAGCCTTCCATCCTTCCGAGGTGGGTGAAATGAGGACCCAGACTGTGGGGGCGATATGCTGACTCTGTAAACCGCTTAGAGAGGGCTGAAAGCCCTATGAAGCGGTATATAAGTCTAACTGCTATTGCTATTGCTATTGATGAGAAAATCTGGTTGGGTTACTCATCTCTATTTTTGAATACAGTTTTCAACAATTACAAAGAATGAGAACTCTTTCCCCTACCGAGATCCCTCAGTTCTTCTTGTTTTAATTTGCTTTTGTTTATTTTCCATCTTAGAATAGTCTCTGTCATAAGTGGGTAATTGGAACAAATTATAACAAATAAGGTCACGGCACAGAACAATTCCCCTATCCCAGTCTCCAATTCGTTCAGCCTTGTAAAAATTCTTTGCTACTTGGAACAGTGCTACTCAGAGGAATACACTTTTTCTATTAAAAAGAAAAAAAATCCCCTGGCTGATTTGTTGTTGAAAATTGCTGACTTTATGGGACTTTTGGAAAGCACACAATTTCCTAGTAGCAATAAACTTTTAAGAGATCATCATGGGCCTCAACTCTTTTGGAGCAATGGAGATGAGTTTAGGCATACAGGAGCCCTTCGATTTGGCAGTATTTGAAGTTGGCAAAAGAAGAAAAATGCAGTAATTTTTAAAAGAAAATAATTTGTGCAAACAGTTAATATAATCTAACATTCCCCCTTACATCCTGTATTTCAGTTGTGCTTGCTTATTTAGCATCAAATCACCTCCCATTAATTTTTAAAATATACTAATTAGTATCAGATCATAAGGTGGAGGAAAATTACTTTAGGGCTGCTGTATAGATGTCACTGTTCCCCAATCTGAAGCTTCTAGCTATTATGGATAGTAACTTCCCTTTTTTTCCAGAAAGCACAGTCAATAATCTTATTATGCAGAATACCTCTTTTTGCTTGGATTCTAAAACAAAAGAAAATTTTAAAAAAAGTTCTGGGCTGTCATCCCCAGAGGAGAAAAATCCTTCCTCTGTGATAAGGCGTTTGCTACTATCTCTCTTGGCTATGAAATCCCTTCATAGTTCTTACACACCCTGAAAGTTTAGACCAGTTTTGAAGAAACTTTTCAGCATCAGGTCCTGAAATGGAGGCGTGCAGGGGGAGCTACCGAAACCGAAAGAGCAGCTCCCTGGTACGCACTCATGGGACAGAGGTGGGTTCCTACCAGTTCGCACCTATTCGGTAGAACCGGTTCGTCAAATCTACCGAACCGGTTCGAAGAGGTTCCACCAGTGGACCCGGAAAGCAGGCCACACCTACAGAAGAGGTTCCAAAAATTTTTGAAACCCACCACTGGTCCTTGGATACGATTATTCTACACTATCATGCTCATATTTATAAAACTCAAGGCCTCTGTGAAAGGTAAGGATGACTCCTGCGTTTGTGGTGCAATCAGAACATTGTGTGTGTTGAAGTTGTTTTAACGCAAACCAAAGATGCCTTTTAAAAAACAAGTTTACATCATATTCTTATGCATGCCAGTGCTGCGTGTGAGGTAACTTAAGGTGGTTCTGACAAGTGTCGTCGGCATCTTCATATCCGGTCACATGGGCGGCAAGCCACTCCCACCAAGGAGGCCACACCCACAGAGTAGGTTTGAACAATTTTTGAAACCCACCACTGTCACGGGAGCACTGGAACCCAGAACAGCAGTTCCTTGGCGTGCATGCGTATGCCGGGAAGCTGAGCTTTCAGTTTTTGATGTGCGCATGTGCACTGATCACCTGGTCGTCTGATTTCTGATACGCATGTGTGCACAAAGACCAGCTGTTCCGGCACGCATATGCAACTGGAACCCAGAAGAGCAACAGCTTGCATGTCCAGAGAGATGGCTCTGCATGACACTTTCGGCACACATGCCATAGGTTCGCCATCATGGGTTTAGACTATGCCTATACTTACATAAACCCTTATCTGCCTGCACATGTTACTATTTGGCAAACTGCCAAACTTGTTTCACCATTTAAACTTCTCCTTAACAACATTATTTTGATTTTCAGAAACAAACTTGAAACTCAAGGTTGTTGTTGGCTTCAGATTCTAAGCTACAATTTGCATGACTTTTGTCATTGGTTGAATTCATACAAGTTAAAAGGGTGTTTGTCTTTACAATTCTCTCAAAGTCATCCAACTATCATGAAGAACTAAATCAGGGGTGGGTTTCAACCGGTTCGCGGTGGTCCCTGCGAACCGGTTGGTCGGTGAACCCGGAAGTAAGTAACTTCCAGGAACGGCGAAGGGCGCGCCCGCCTGCCCGCGGTCCTTACCCGGTTTTGACGAGTTCTGCACTTCTACGAATGCGCAGGACGCATACCGGTTGGAACGGGGTGAGAAACCCACCCCTGAACTAAATGGATGTTGCCACTAGAGATGTTAGCATGTTCAATTTTCAATAATTTCACTCCTTCCCATAGAATTTAGAAAGACCTGAATTAATATAGAGGCAGAAAGAGCCATCTCTCCCGGCACGCGAGCCATCGCCCATTGCTCTTCCGGGTTCTGGCATGCCGGCCAGATGGTCTTCACGCATGTGGGAGCACCAGAAACCAGAAAACCAGCTGCCCGGTGCACATGCGCACATCAGGTGGCTGCTCTTCCGATTTCCAGCAAGCGCCTGCGTCCTGGTCACATGGTCTTCTTGTTTCTCGTGTGCATGTGCACGCAAAGACCAACTGGCCAGCGCACATGCTGGAAACCGGAAGATTATCTTCCTGGCACGTGCATGCACACCAGGTGACTGCGTGCGTTCCCGTTTCAGCACTTGGTGCCGAAAAGGTTTGCCAACATCTAGTCCAACCCCCTGCTCAAGCAAGAAACCCTATAATATTTTAGACAAATGATTATCCAATCTCTTCTTTAAAAAACCTGCAAAAACCAGCACCCACAATCATTTTTGTATAGTCTTGCTATTCAATACTTTTTCAGTGGAGTCAGGGTCTAGTGTATCGTTAAAAGATTAACCACAAGTGAACAAAATCTTGTTTGGTCTTCCCTCAAGCACACTTCAAGGATACTTTTACAGAGTACACTGCATTTCTTTGTGTATTGGTGCATTTGCAATGTTTTACTCGACTATGTTTTTATCTTCAAAATTGATTATAGATTTTTTAAAAAAATATATTCTGGGGAACAGTAATGTATCGTTTATGCAGTTTGTATACATACTAAAAAAAAGGAAAAGCTTAGCACCTATCTAAAAATCAAAGATTTGAATGGGCATTTTCCTTCTTATAATTTTAACCTAGAAGATTATGCACAATGATTCAGGGTATATCATCTCCATGTGTTTGCATAATTTCTCTAATTTGCATTGCACACCTTAACTCTAGTCCAGTGTTTCTCCACCTTGGCAACTTGAAGATGTCTGGACTTCAACTCCCAGAATTCCCCAGCCAGCATTTGCTGGCTGGGGAATTCTGGGAGTTGAAGTCCAGACATCTTCAAGTTGCCAAGGTGGAGAAACACTGCTCTGGTCTATCTATTCCCTTTTCCAACATGATTGTTGGTTCAGTGGAGCTGAACTTTGATTCTCCAAATGAAAGGGGTGACCTCCACCCTCCCAACTTTCTCTTTTTCCCTTTTACTTAGTCGTTTACTCTTGTATAACAGAAAAAAAGTTAATAAACAGTAAAAGCCACAAAGAAAAAGAAAAAAAAGAAGAAATGGATTCCAGTGTGCACCAGAGGTGGGTTGCTATCAGTTTGCACCTATTCGGTAGAACCGATTCGTCAAATCTACTGAACCCGTTAGAAGAGATTCCACCAGTGGACCCGGAAAGCAGGCCACACCTACAGAAGAGGTTCCAAACATTTTTGAAACCCCCCACTGCCCCCCCCCACACAGAGAGACAGACAGACAGACAGACTGACACACAGAGAGAGAAAGAGAAAGAAAGGAAGAAATAAATAAATAAAAAAAGAAAAAAGAAAGAAATAGAGTGAGAGAGATGAAAGAAAAAAAGAAAAAAGGGACAGAGAGACAAAAGGAAGGAAAGAGAGAGAGAGAGAGAAAGAGAGAGAGAGAGAAAGAAAGAAAGAAAACACATGGCCGGCAAGCTACTCCCACAAAGGAGACCACACTCACAGAGTAGGTTCCAAATTTTTTTGAAACCCACCACTGGTGTGCACCATAAAAATCTGCTCCAGGAAATTGTCCTGGATATTTTGAAGGAATTGAAGAGTGCAGTGAAGAAAAGAGAATAACAGGACGATTCGTTGTTTGGAGATGAGAAGCCTATCTGAAATAGTTGGATTTTATCCAATGGCAAACTAGAGCTTAAATTGCATTCTTGCCTTCGAATATTCGATTAAACCTTTACTAAAATAGGAAATTGAGATTTACTATATGACTATTACCCCTTTTCAGGCATTGATACTGATAACTGCAGAAGTATATCTTGGGCATAACCCTGTGTATGATGACAGGGTTAATGTAGAATTTTTTTTCAAAAGTGCACCATGTATAACTTCAGCAATCTATGGCAGTGTTTTTCAACCACTGTGCCGCGGCACACTAGTGTGCCGTGACATAGTGTAAGGTGTGCCGTGGGAGAATTACTTTATATATAGTCAATATAGGCATAGAGTTAAATTTTTTTAACATTTTCTAATGGTGGTGTGCCTCGTGATTTTTTTCATGAAAAAAGTGTGCCTTTGCACAAAAAAGGTTGAAAAACACTGAATTGTATGGCACAACTCCTTGCACAAGAACAAAACTTAGCATTCAGGATGTATTGCTATTCCTGCAACAGGCAAATTTATGGGACATTTTATTATATTGCAGTTAAGTAATAAAATAAATTACATTGTTCTCTGGGTGTACCATATATCGTTTGCAGTATTTCATGTACATGAGATATTTAATTTGGGCAATCATTTGTTTTCTTTCCAAATTTCTGTTTATCCCGTTTGCTTAATTGATCAATTTTGGCTCAGGCTGTCTAGTTTTTCACAACCCCACGTGCAGAGAGATAACAGGTTTCAGGCATTGTTTGGTTTTCCACTTCCCTTGTGGTCAAAGCAATTGACTTAAAATGTATGTCAGTTAATTGAGAAACTTTTTTGGTCAGCTTGCACAGGCTCAAATTTTTAAGTCAGACTCTAACTGTAAGAATTCAGCAATCGCCATAAAGAATGGAGAGAGAGCCATTGCTTATCCTCGCTGTGTTCTAGCTTTCCTGAGTTATATTCATATATTTTGAGTCACAGTGGTGGAGTGGTTAGAATGCAGTACTGCAGGCTACTTCTGCTGACTGCTCGCTGCCTGCAGTTTGGCAGTTCGATTCCAACTTCAAGGTTGACTCAGCCTTCCATCTTTCTGAGGCGGGTAATATGAGGGCCCAGATGGTTGAGGGCTATATGTTGACTCTGTAAACCACTTAGAGAGGGCTGTAAAGCACTGTGAAGTGGTATATAAGTCAAAGTGCTATTGCTATCTTGTTTTCTTCTCATTCACACCCCTTCCCGCATAATCCCACATCTTAATCTAGTAACATACTTCCATGGACATCTGGAGGAAGGATCAACAGGACAAATTGGCATGCATGACTCGCAAATCAAATCAAGTTTGTTACAGTCAAAGACCAGAGACCAGAACAAATAAAAACGTTCAATGAATATCCAGTTCAAAATTCTAGAATAAAATAATAATAACAGATAAAATCTATATTGAAATCACAATTTGGCATCCAGTCTGTCAGTTACATATGGCCCAACTATACTATAATATCAATCCATAAACAGTGAAGGCCTGTAGTCATTAAATGCTAAAATGCAAAATTTTTTAAAAAAAGTATTGCAAAAGGCTTTGCTAAATTAGTTTTGTAAAATAGCTACGGTGGATTAATCACATGTTTCCAACAAATCTTCACTGCCGCTGTGCCAGTCAATGCTCTGCTCCTTTTTTTCAGATGTATGGTGCGTGCAATACATGTTTAAAAGGGATGTGTCAGGCATGAACAACATGACTCACATGGGTAGAATTCAAACTAACTACTTTATTATCTTCAGCCTGTAACACAGGAAGCTTCCAAGTCTGGTAGCACTCTCTTGGGAGTAATTGGATAAGGTTCCCAGGAATTCAAGAAGGTTCTGGCTCTTTTACAGTTGCACAGTGACTCTAGATTAGCTCCACACTTAAACCCTCCTCTCTGCCAGGCTGGGCACTTCTCAACAGGGTGAGTCTTCTTCAATTGCTTGACCAAACCTGTTATTTTGATGCTATTGATCTTCTGCATATTTTAAGCCAAAAAAAAACACACAAGTAAAGGACTTCATGGACCCCAGAGGTCTTGGACTGTACATAACAGTGTGTGTGTGTGTGTGTGTGTGTGTGTGTGTGTGTGTGTGTGTGTTTGAGTCAGTGAGATTAGTCACAGAAGTCGAGCTGATTACAAGAAACAAAAAGTCTCAAACCTAAATTGAATTATAGATGATGGGGAACAATTGGGAAATCTCAAGGATGTAGTAGCTTGTACTGGGGGAAAAAAAACCTCGAAGAACATACCGGCAAGCCAGTTCAGTACCATTGTCAAAAAGTGGTCCTCCATGTATGACCACAATTGAACTCAAAATTTATGTTGCGAAATGAGACATTTGTTAAGTGAATGTTGCCCCGTTTTACAACTTCTTTGCCGCAATTGTTAAGTGAATCATGGCAGTTCTTAAGTTAGTAACACGGTTGTTAAGTGAATCTGGTTTACCCATTGACTTTGCTTGTCAGAAAGTCTCCAAAGAGGATCACATTACTCTGAGATATAAATATGAGTGACTCAATTATGAGTCGTAAATGAGTCATTTGCCAGCTGTCTGAATTTTGATGATGTGACCACAAGGATGTTGCAACAGTTGTAAGCAGTGGTGGGTTTCAAAAATTTTTCGAACCTACTCTGTGGGTGTGGCCTCCTTTGTGGGAGTGGCTTGCTGGCCATGTGACCTGGTGGGAGTGGCTTGCCAGCCATGTGTTTTCTCTCTCTCTCTCTCTCTCTCCTTTTGTCTCTGTCCCTTTTTCCTTTTTTTCTTTCATCTCTCTCTCACTTTTTGTTTCTTTTTTTCTTTATTTCTTCCTTCCTTCCTTTCTCTTTCTCTCTCTGTGTGAGTCTGTTTGTATTTCTGTCTGTCTGTGTGTGTGTGTGTGTCAGTGGTGGGTTTCAAGAATTTTTGGAACTTCTTCTGTAGGTGTGGCCTGCTTTTTGGGTCCACTGGTGGAACCTCTTCTAACCGGTTCGGTAGATTTGACGAACCGGTTCTACCAAACTGGTGCGAACTGGTAGGAACCCACCTCTGGTTGTAAGTATGAAAAGTGGTTATAAGTCACTGCTTTCAGTGATGTTGTAACTTTGAACAGTCACCAAATGAACTGTTATAAGTTGAGGACTACCTGTATATGTGGTTACTGGAAGTCAATCTTGACTCAAGGGAAACTTTATATATTTTATTCAGCAAAAATGGGACATGTACTGTGACACAGAGACATATCAGCAGACATAAGAAACCTCAAGGTAAAACTTTAACAGCCAGAAAATGCTGGCTCACTGTTGTGTGTGAATTAAACAAAAAAGAGGGAGGGAGAACGCAGTCTCAAAGCTGTACATTACTGTTTCTTTGGACAAGAGCACATAGCTTCTGTACCACATTTTGATGCATCCTTTTACACTTAATCCTCTCTAAGGCTTTGATTTACTTCAAAGACTTTTAGCCCCGAGTTTAATTTAACCCAGTAATCCATTTAAAAAAAAAAAAAGTGAGTCATTTATATATTTTCATTTTGAGCACCATAATTGGATTTTCTTAACTTGGGAGTGAAGTTCCGAATGTATCCTTCTTCAGTTTATTAGTTGCTCATTTCACAATTAAGCAGACCATTTCCAGCCTAAATCAGATTTAATCTTGTTAGACAAGTTCCATCTGCATCTCAGCTCTTTGGTGGGTCAACTGCAGGAAACACTTCCTTTTACACAGACTGACTTGATAAGGTTCTCTTTGTTTGAGTGCTCCTACACAGACACCTCTCTCGAACAGTTATGTTAGGAAAGCAGGCACCATCGGTTAGCCTAGCTAGATTGAATTAGTTTGTTGGGTGTACATCAGTGGTGGGATTCAGCCAGTTCACACCTATTCAGGAGAACCGGTTCTTAACTTTCTAAGAGGTTCAGAGAATCGGTTTTGGGAAGAAATCTTCTTTTGGTTTTTTCCCACTTTACAGGGCTAATCCTGTAAGGAAGGCAGGAAGGAAAGATTCTGATGTTGTTTCTATCTTAATCTTTATTGCCCTGCTTACAGAAACTGCCTCTCCGGTTAACCCTTATTACATTGTCACAGCTAAGACAAAGCGCCCATCAACCTGAGTAATGTTGAGTTGGCCCTGCCCACACGGTCACATCACCACTATGCCCCACCTACCCACCTGGTCATTAGGACAGAGAACCGGTTGTTAAATTATTTGAATCCCACCACTGGTGTACATACCCAAAGAACGGCATTCCTGGTCAAAATACAGTGCTAATTAATAAAGGAGAATATTTGTACCTCAGGGTTCACGTGAGAGATCCTTAATGCTCTCTAAGCTTCCTTGTTTTCTTGCAGACATTTCATTGTCCAGACTAGGTAATATGATCAGTGCACTGATAATGTTACCTAGCTTAGGTAAGGAAATGTCTGCAAGAAAACAAGGAAGCTCAGAGAGCACCAAGGATTCCCACACGGTTCTAATTATAGCTGTCCCTGAATGAGGGACAGTTGTATTCAGTGGTGGGATTCAGCCGGTTTGCACCAGTTTGGGTGAACTGGTAGTTGGAAGGACCCACTGGCCCCACCCACCCGTCCCTTCACAGGAGTCTCCACACGGCCCTTTTTGGTAAGTTCAGAGGCCACGCAGAGGGCTTGGGAGGGCAAAAATCGGGCCTTCTGGAAGTCCGGAAACGGGCCTCTTTCCGGCTTCCGGAGGGCCTTTGTGGCCCGGGGGAGACAGTTTTCACCCACCTGGAGTCTCAAGGAAGCCTCTGGAGCCTCCAGAGGGTGAAAAAAATGGGCCTACTGGAAGTCTGGAAATGGGCACGATTCCTGCTTTCAGAGGGCCTCCAGAGCCCAGGGAGGCTGTTGTCGCCCTCCCAGAGTTACGGGGAAAGTCTCTGGAGCCTGGGGAGGATGAAAACAACCCCTTGCCGTGGTGCAGGAGGCTGAGTAGACCATGCCTATTGCAGACTGGACTGATTGAAGAGATGTGGAATGGCTGAGGTAAGTAGAACAGCTTTACTGCAACGGAACAGCAACTAGAATAACTATGTACAGAGTTCCACCTCGCCCTGCTTGACAGCTATTTATATGCGAGCTGTCAAGCAGGGAGACCAATAGAAAAGATGCAAACAGCCTGCGCTCAGTCAGCGCCTTAGCCAATCGGGCGCGACTGAGCAGTTGCCGGCTGTCAATCGTAAGTCGAGGACTTAGGACCAGTCGCAAGTCAAGGATTTAGGACCGGTTGCAAGTCAAGGACTTAACAACGTCCACCATGGCCACGCCCACCCAGCAACCGGGCAGAGAAGCGGTTGCTAACATTTTAGAATCCCACCACTGGTAGTATTATATAGCCACACCATACCTAATGCCTTCCCTTAAGGAAGGCCAGAAGAAGAAACTTTGAGCTCTCTAAGTTTCCAGCTGCATATGTGTGCTGTTCAGTCAGGAGACCGGTTCTGCTTTTAACTCCAATCTGTATCATGATTTCAAACATGAGATTTTGGCATAATCCAAGTTGGTTCCTGCCCCTTTTCTAGACTTTTCAAAGAATTGGAGCTTATATAGTCATCACTTTATTTAAATATTGAGACATGATGAAAGACAGATAGATGAATTCATATCCCCCCGCCCCCGTTTATCTGTTACAGATAACTTTGAAAACTTCAGAATAAATTATAAAATTAGAACATATCCCACAGGCTAATTATCAGGCAGGATTAATCACTGGATGAACCACAATCCAGAATTAATTACAGTAAAAAGAATTCAGATCATGAGGGATGATGTACTAAAATTACATATTACTTATAAATGCTAAGAAGAGCAATCTACTAACACACTGGTGCTAACCATATCGATTTAAATTCAAGCCATGTCATTCCAAGCTATTGTACTTAAGAAAGGAACGCACCGCTGTCTAAGGGGATATAAGAAAATAATGTCTGTCTCATTGACTCATCTGTCTGGATGCTTAGCATTAATTGGTACATCATTTGTATAAACAAGGACCCGAAAATTGTTTGGCTGCATTCTCTTCTTATTCTTTTAAAAAGTCTTATTATTTCTCATCTTCATTGCTTAAACAAGTCTGATATGCACTGGTCTCATTCAGTAATTTTCATATTTGTTTTATAAAGCAAGGAGGGTGATAAATATCTGCAGCCAGAAGTAGAATAGAATAACAGAGTTGGAAGGGACATTGGAGGTCTTCTAGTCCAACCCCCTGCTTAGGCAGGAAACCCTACACCACTTCAGACAAATGGTCATCCAACATCTTTTTAAAAATGTCCAGTGCTGGAGCATTCGCAACTACAAGTACAAAAGGTATAGAGCAGGGGTCCTCAAACTATGGCCCAGCGGCCGGATATGGACCAGCGAAGCCATTAATCTGGCCTGTGAGAGACCACAAGGCTGACCCACCCACATCATGCAACCCCCCACCTTCTGCAGGCTGAGGAGGCCAAAAATGGGACGCATGGAGGCCTCAAGAGGCCCAAAATGGGCCTGTTTTTGGCCTCCCCAGCCTTCAGGGGGAGGGAGGGAGGAGGGAGGGAGAGAGAGACCCCAAGGAAGCCGCATCCCTTCATTACCCTGCTTTCCACCCTCTTTCTTTTCTGTGTATTTTAATTTCTGTGTATTGTTTAATGGACTTTTAAATTGGTCATGCCCACCTGTTCACATGCCCACCTAGCCACACGCATTCAGTCACATGACCACCTAGCCACACCCATCCAGTTAAATAACCACCTAGCCATGCCTGCCCAGTCACATGACTACCTAGCCACTCCCGCCCAGTCACATGACCACCTAGCCACGCCCAGCCAGCCAGTCCGGCCCCCTAACAGTCTGAGGGACCGTGAATTGGCCGTGAGGACCCCTGGTATAGAGGCCATTGATGCTCTTTTATTTGTATATCTTCTCATTTCCAATTTCCCTTACATCATTACAATTGTTAATTGGATGGACATCCCCCTTCCCCCCCTCCCAAAGCAAGGTAATGTATGTAGTGTTTCCCCTTCCCATTTTTATCTCTACCACAACAATCCTTTGAAGTAGGTGGGTTGAGAGACAGACAGACAGGCAGGCAGGCAGACAGACAGACAGACAGACTGGCAGGCAGGCAGGCAGGCAGGCCCAACATTTCCCAGATAACTTCCATACCAAGGTAGATTTGAACCTGAGTCCCTAATCCAGCTCCCTACCATTATACCACATGCCTTGACTGTATTAACAGCAACCAAGCCCATCTATACTTAAAAAAAAAACAGTTCCATGCATAACTACATACAGTTCCATCCATATCTATTTAATCAGTTAAATTTATAGCGAACTCCACCTTTTGAATTGATTTGCACTGAGAAACCAAAAAAAAGCATCAAAATTATATTTTAAAATTAATTTTTAAAAAAACCCAATGGAAATATCCAAGGAGTGGGATAAAAAGAGAGTCAAGATTGCAGCAACGTACACACACACACACACACACACACACACACACACACACAGAGAGAGAGAGGGTATAACCCTGACAGTTGGCCATCACCACTTAAAAACAGCAGCAATAAAAAATGACAGGTTTAGTTGACATTTTAATGGGATATAGGTGAGGTTCTCTCTTGGTTTATCTGGCCATTGATTTCTCCCAGATTCAGAAGGATCTTTTGTCACGTGGTAGCCATTTTAGCAATAGCAATAGCAATAGCAGTTAGACTTATATAGCGCTTAATAGGGCTTTCAGCCCTCTCTAAGCGGTTTACAGAGTCGGCATATTGCCCCCACGATCTGGGTCCTCATTTTACCCACCTCGGAAGGATGGAAGGCTGAGTCAACCCTGAGCCGGTGAGATTTGAACCGCCGAGCTGCAGAACTGCAATCAGCTGAAGTGGCTGCAGTACTGCACCCTAACCACTTCGCCACCTCGGCATTTTGGGTATGAGCAACCCTGCTCTGGATGCCATTAGTAGCAGCTTAAGGAGCCACAACCCGAACTCGACGTTCCTGTTGACTTGCTAGAATAATCATTTTGAGATAGAATGGAAGGAGGCTCCTGGCTGTTCCTAGGGAGAGGATGCCACAATTAGGTTACAGCTGAGCAGGTAGCCTTTGGATACTTGCATATTAATAATGGACCAAAAACCATTTAATGAGGCTAACTAATCTGAGCAAAGAATTCCAGGCCCTGCAGCTGAGAGATAACATGCTCTCTTGATAAAACCATTTTCTGCACAAAACTGACAGAAGCTGAAATGTTGAATGTCTGAACACCTAAAATGTTCAAATTACTTATTATAGGGAGAGCAATCCCCCATGTAACCCTGACCCATATCTCCTTTTTAAGCAGAAGAGGGAGGGGGTTTTCTTAGGCAAAGATCAAAGTCCTATTTCAACTCAAGACAGCTTTCAGTGTTACAGGACCAGCCGTCCCCTATTGCTCGTTGTATCTTTTCTACTTTGCTTTGAACAATTCGTACATTGTGGGTCATCATATCACCTGGAACAGTTGACCTTGTGGCACGAGATTTCCTTGGAAATGTGAGTACTTGAGATTATTCAGCTTATTGGAGAAAAAATTTAAAAACCTGTAGTTCCTGAGTGGAAAATTAATGGCCTGGGTAATGCTTAGCGTACTTTTTATTATCACAACAGTGATAATATCATTTCTAACCCTTGGATGTCATTAGTTACTGTACTGGGAAGTCTGTGGATAGTTTTTCAGCTGCAAATGTATGACTTGGGTTTCTTAGCTCTGCAGGAATTCTGCATATTTTATGGCAGGGAAGCAAAGTGCCGACCAAAAATACATACTAAAACCACCAGCTTGAAATGCACACCTATATTGTCATTAAATTAATACTTTATGTAATTGCTAAATCTATTCACTTTACTTTCTGAAGTTCCAAGTGTAAAGTGGTAAATTCCTAATTTTTCATTATGATGCCTCTTTAACCATGGAATTGGTTGTGGAGATCAATCGGTTGTATTTCTTGGGAAGTGGTGGAAGGTGCTTTGATTTGGATGTGATGGAAAAATTGGCCAATTCGAGAATGCTTTCCAGTCACCTCAAAGGCATAAGCCATCTCCTCTTTACATTTCTCCCTGTTAAATTTTGCTCCGTTCGTTTAGGCCCTCAATTTTGAATCTTCTTTTTCTCCTCTGAAATATTAGCCACTCTTCCTAGTTTTGTGTCATCTGCCAATGTGAGAGCAGACCACTGCCATCTTGATCATCAATAGAACTTGTTGGAGGGCAGAGTCCCATGGTATTCCAGTTGATACCACTCTCCCAGTGGTGGGATTCAAATTGTTTTATTAGCGGTTCTGTGGGCGTGGCTTGGTGGGCGTGGTGTGGCTTGGTGGGTGTGGCACGGGAAGGATACTGTAAAATCTCCATTCCCTCTCCACTCCAGGGGAAGTTTACTGCAAAATCCCCATTTCCTCCCAATCAGCTGGGACTCGGGAGGCGGATAATAGATGGGGGGTGGGGCCACTCAGAGGTGGTATTTAGCGGTTCTCCGAACTACTCAAAATTTCCACTAACGGTTCTCCAGAACTGGTCAGAACCTGCTGAATACCACCTCTGTACTCTCCGGCCTGATATGGGATTTATTTATGAATATTGTCTACTGTAGGTGCAGTTATTCAGATAGTTATCCATCCATCAAAAAGTTTATCATCTAGCCCATATGTTGACATTAGTGAGCATATCGTAACAGACTTTCTCGAAAGCCTTGCTGAGATCAAAATACACGATGTCCACAATATTTCCCTGAAACAGCTAAGCCCTCAAAGATAGATATAATGTTAGTCCGCCATGATTGATTTGAACTCCCCCTGCCTATTTTTTGTTGGCTTTTGTTAACTGATGCATTCCAAGTGCTCACAAACATGATGTTTAATCATCTACTAGAGGTCAGTGCCCGGCATAGATATCAGGACTATAATTTCCCAGATTGTTTTTTTGAAGATAGGGACAATATTTGCTTTCCTTTAGGCTTCTAAGGCCTTGTCAGTTCTATCCCTTGGAACATAAGGCTTTCCCCACATTGCCAAAGGAGACCAAAAACTCCTGTCTGATTCTAGTTACCTTCAGTATTTATAAGGCTGCATGATCTGATCTGTAAACCCCAGACAATCCCAGGAGGTCAGTGAAAATTTAGCATTTTCTGGTCCTCTTTACTATCATCTACTGGCTACCTGGGTTTTTGTGTGTATGTGTCCCAAGGCTGCTTTTTCAGAGGCAACTGGACTTTCTATTTTTCTTTGAAGACATTTTGCTTCTAATCCAAAGAAGCTTCTTCAGCTCTGATGAACTAAAGAAGCTTCTGGGATGAGAAGCAAAATGTCTTGAAAGGAAAATCAGAAAATCCAATTGCCTCATGAAAAAGCACCTTTGGGACAACCATGACCTGGATGACTGTGAATCTCCATAGACATTTGTATGTGTGTATGTCTGAAATCCCTCTTTATTTATTTGAATGTATTTATTTATGCATTCTTGAACCACCAGAGACTCTGAGTAGTGTACAATAAAATACTTATGGTTAGTCCTCAATGTACGGCCACAAGCCCAAATTTCCATTGCTAAGTAAGACAGGTTAAGTGAGTTTTGGCCCATTTCATGACCTTTCTTGCTACAAAGGTTAAGTGAATCACTGCAGTTGTTAAGTTAGCAACAGGGTTGTTAAAACTAAACTGGAGTCCCTATTAACTTTTAGCAATAGCAATAGCAGTTAGACATATATACCGCTTCATAGGGCTTTCAGCCCTCTCTAAGCGGTTTACAGTCAGCATATTGCCCCCAACAACAATCCGGGTCCTCATTTTACCCACCTCGGAAGGATGGAAGGCTGAGTCAACCCTGAGCCGTGAGATTTGAACAGCTGAACTGCAGAACTGCAGTCAGCTGAAGTAGCCTGCAGTGCTGCATTTAACCACTGTGCCACCTCGGCTCTTCTTATTAGAAGTTTGCAAAAAATGACCATAGGACTCTGGGGCACTGCAACTGTCATAAACACATGCCAGTTGCCATGGGGTTTTATACTACTCACAACGGAGGAATGGTTTGTGAAGATGATGGAACTTGCAGAGACAATATCCACATTTATGGCTGACTGGAAACCCTGTAGAGAGTTTCTGCATGAAAAATAATCACTTATGACTTTTGGTTTCGAGGATTGAAAAAAATGAGTAATAGAAAAAAGTTATTTTTTTAAATCATAGAATAACATAAATCTAAAACTCAAACTTGTACTTGCTGCAAAGGAAATTGGAAAGCTGCTTCTTATTTTTTTAATCCCTTCTTTTCCTTTTTCCTTCTGTGTTTCTTTTTTCGTATCAGTTTGTGTTAGTTTTTAAGTTCTCTTTAAAACTTTCAATAAGATGTATATGTGTGTGTGTGTGTGAGTGTGAGTGTGTGTGTGTGTTGCATTTGTGCTGATAAATAAATAAAGGGAGACTAGTATAGATCTATTTCAAGCTATTTAGCTCTCATCAGCTAGCCATACCCTTACTGGGATTTGAACCCTTGCTGTATTACATATTAGGCAGTTGTGTTAGCCACTAAACCACAGGCTCTCCTGTAGAATGTAAGACTGAAGTGTGAGGAATTATATCTGTTAGGAATATAATTCTAACGGTTGGGTTGGCAATATATAAATCATGTAACAATGCAATACCTGTTTCTTTAAATCATACTGTAAAATGTGATTGGTTGCTGTTTTCCTCAATCGGCCATAAGAGGGAGCCAGAATGACTGTTAGCTCTCTGTTTTGTTAGATGCTGGGCTGATCTGATCTGAGTGTTTTTGGAAGCTGGCTGTTAGAAAGTGCCGTGAGCTATTGTAAGTTTTGCAACTGCTAGCAAACTTTGAGTACTGAACTGATTATATGATACTGGACTATGTTATTTGGATTATCCCTTAATTGAAAGACATTGATGACTGACTGTCTTATCCGGGTATGATTTGGACTGTTTGATGGACTCTGATACCTCTATTTCCACAAAAGTAAAAGCCTATTTACACTGCAGTGTCTCTGTATTCTGGTTTGTGTGTTCTCCAACACAACTCTCACAACGCTTCTCTGAACGTACTCACTCTCCCAACGGGGAGCTTCCCTAACAATATCCTCATTCCCTTTCATCAACAGACCATCTCAGGGAGTTTTCAGACAATCAGTAGTCTGCACACCACAGTTTGGAAAGAACTGCATTAAAAATGGGAAAGAAGTAGCTGTTTTTAAGATTGCTGGCCTAAAGAAAATAATGGGATCATTATTTCTTGCAATAAGTCTTGCAAACTTTCAATAGCATGCTAATTGCCATTACAATTTAATTAAAGAATAATAACTGTGGTGGAAAAGCAGGTTGCTTCAAGCATACCAAGACAATGTGATTAGCTTTTGGACCGTGATTTGGGATGTCGTACCACCACTGGAAGGAGATGATGATGAAAAGCACATGCAGGAAGTTTCTGGAAGTAATAAAATCCATAACTACTTTCAGATGGTGACTGACCATTTAGAAGTAAAGGCAAAGAGGCAACAAATGAGATTGTGTTTCTTTGAAGGAGTTTACCAGTTCACCTGTATTATGATCCTCAGACAGTGGTAGACCCAGCATATGATATGACTGAACTGAAACTGGAATCTAGCATGAAATGTGAGCCTTCGAGTACAAATACTAAGTGGAGATAAAACTTCTATCAGGGAAATTGACATGCTTGACGTTCTATTCAGATTTTATTTTTTTATTTCTTTTATTCCTCTTTTATTATTTTTATAAATAACTCAAGATGGCAAACATAACCAGCAGGGGTGGGTTACTGCCAGTTCTAACCTCTTCTATAGAAGAGGTTCCACAAATCTACAGTGCCAGCCCGTCCGCACATCATCGAGATGAAGAGCGAGAGGAGGAATTCTGGGAGTTGAAGTCCACAAGTCTTAAAGCTGTCAAGTTTGAACACCCCTGGGGGTTTTTTTCTAAAGGGTTAGGGGTGCCCAGGGTCTTGTAACTTGACAGGTTTAAGACTTGCGCGCTTCAATGCCAGAGTTCCTGAGCCAATATGACTGGAGGAGGAATTCTGGGAGTTGAAGTCCACAAGTCTTAAAGCTGTCAAGTTTGAACACCCCTGGGTTTTTTTTTTCTAAAGGGTTAGGGGTGCAAGGGTCTTGTAACTTGACAGGTTTAAGACTTGCGTGCTTCAAATGCTAGAGTTTCTGAGCCAACATTTTGATTGCTAAGCAAGCGCGTTGTTAAGTGAGTTTCACCATATTTTACAAGTTGGCCATGCCCACCCAGTCACATGGCTGGCAAGCCACCCCAACCTGGTCACATGGCCAGCAAGTCACTCCCACAAAAGCAGGCCACATCTACAGAAGAGGTTCTAAAAATTTTTGAAACCCACTACTGATAACCAGTATTCCCTTCTGTTTCTATTTTCCCCAAATAACAACCTGCGAGGTGAGTTGGGCTAAGAGAGAGTGACTGGTCCAAAAGCAGCCAGCCAGTTTTCATGCCGCAGGTGTGACTAGAACCCAAGGTCGCCTGGTTTCTGGTGCCTCAACCATTAGACCAACTATCAACTGTTGTTATTTTCACAGTACATTTCTGGTTTCATGACGGTGGAAAGAACTAGACTCTGCATTGGGACAATGTCTGTCTGAGGCAGGAATAGGATGTTTGCAACATATTACATTTACATCAAATAATTGCAATGGATAGAAACTACCAGTAATCAAGGAGAGAACCAACCTAGACCTAAGGAGAAATTTCCTGACAATTAGAACAATTAACCAATGGAATGACCTGCCTCTAGAAGTTGTGGGTGCTCCAACACTGAAGGTTTTAAAGAAAAGATTGGACAACCATTTGTCTGGCACAGTATATAGGGCTTCCTGTTTGAGCAGGGGGTTTGGACGAGAAGACCTCCAAAGTCCCTTCAAACTCTGTTATTCTGTTTCAATCACACACTTTCCAAGAAGGATAGGATGGAAGTCATGTCAAATCTTGTAGGGGAGGGCATGGCATAGTGTAATGCCCGTATCTCTTTGCTCTGGGAACTTAGGAACAGGTGGACTATATGTACCATTCAGTGGTGGGTTCCAGTGTCCTCCACATGAATGTGCATGCCATGTGCATACGTCTTACCAGTGGTGGGTTTCAAAAATTGTTCGAACCTACTCTGTGGGTGTGGCCTCCTTTGTGGGAGTGGCTTGCCACCCATGTGACCGGATGAGAGTGGCTTGCCGCCCATGTCACCAGATATGAAGATGCCGACAACACTTGTCAGAACCACCTTAAATTACCTCACACACAGCACCGGCATGCATAAGAATATGATGTAAACTTGTTTTTTAAAAGGCATCTTTGGTTTGCGTTAAAACAACTTCAACACACGCAATGTTCTGATTGCACCACAAACGCAGTAGTCATCCTTACCTTTCACAGAGGCACTGAGTTTCATAAATATGAGCATGATTGTGTAGAATAATCATATCCAAGGACCAGTGGTGGGTTTCAAAAAAATTTGGAACCTCTTCTGTAGGTGTGGCCTGTTTTCCGGGTCCACTGGTGGAACCTTTTCTAACCGGTTCGGTAGAGTTGACGAACTGGTTCTACCGAATAGGTGCGAACTGGTAGGAACCCACCTTTGCGTCTTACCATCCAGCGATGCCTCCGCAAGCCTCCACGATGCTCCACCTGCTCGGCGGAGCATCACGCTGGAGATGTATGCATCATGCACATGCGCAGAAGCATCGAAAGGTTTAAAGACAGGTAAGGTGCGCCGGCAGGCGGGTGGTCCCTCTGGAGCACTGTACTGGAACGGTACCTGGTGCTCCGGGCAGGCTCCAGTATACCCGCACTGGGGCGTACCACCTGCAACCCACCACTGGTACCATTCAGCAAGATCCTGGTCCATCAAGTGATTAGCAAGTTTTATTGTAAGTACTGGCGATAAACTTTTAACAGGGCACAACAGACCTGGCAGCATTTTCCTGCATGTGCCTTCCAGAATTTTGAACTTGCATTCTCCTCCTTTATTAGCTAAGAATTTTTTGGACAGTAGCATGAAAGTTTCTTCTTTAGTTTATCCGCAGATGAATCCAGATGACATATTTCTTCCCATTTTTAAATGATATTTAAAATATGCAGAAAATACTTCGGAACATCATCTCCTTTTAGAAAAGGAGGTTTAATTTTTTTTTTTAAAAAAATGTTTATTTGAATATTGTTTAGCATTGCTGTTTATCCTTTGGCAGAGAATCATTTGAAAAAACAGACTTGGTAATTCAGGCAGAGAGCAGACAGAAGAGACAAAGGCCAAGATATCTGTAAAATGTATTGCTCTATTTTCCGTCTTTGAAAGCTGCTAACAAGTGACTCTTTCAAGCCATTACTTCAATTGAGATAAGTTTTCTATGGCCACAGACGTGGTTTGCAGTGCCAGAGAATATGTGAAATAATAATTCAAAATGAACAGGCTTCCTTCAACTATTTGGAAAAACAACAAGACAGCTTCACAGATGTGGATTATAATTTCTTGATTAGAACAGATGACTTGCAGATTTCAATGCTGTATTTCCCCTTTTTCTTTTGAAACTATTTATAAAATGATCTTTAGAAGTTATAGGGAAAGAAAGAAGCATAGAAAATCCCAGGTTAATGCTGTTGGGCTGTGATGTGCTGCATCCTGTAAAAAATTGGTTTTCAGTGCGCAGACATTCATTTTCTCCAGGTTGCAACAATCAATTTTTTAATTTCTTTATAAAAAGATATGGCAGGGAGAATTTCCCAAAGTGTCTTTGGATATGAGATGGGCGGCAAATAAATTTGCCACTCGTCTCATATCCAATGGCAATTTGGGAAACTCCTCCTGCAATACCTTTTTCTGCACACTGTCTCAAAATCAGCATTGGGCAAGGAAGTCCAACTCTCTCCTATCTGCTAAATTTTGAGGATAGGGTTTCTAAACCATGTATGTAACCTAAACCCTTGGAGTAGGAAAGCTACATCTCGCCAGTCCAGGTGTCTTTCAACACCATTTCCATGAGATTGGATGAAGGAACTGAAGCATCAGAATTGAGTAGCATGTGGAAGGACAGGCGTTTCCTGCTTTTATTGTGAACTGGAGAAGAGTTTTCCCCTAAGGCAGTGATAGCCAGCTCTTTTCATTTAACTGTTTTTAATGGAATGCTTTTTTTAAAAAAAATAGATGTATTAGTTGGGTCTTTAATGGCTGCAGGGGAATCTTCCCAGGAAAACAGAATATTAGAGTTGGAAGGGACCTTGCAGGTCTTCTCGTCCAACCACTATACCATTTCAGACAATGGTTTTCCAATATCTTCTTTAAAGTCTCCAGTGATGGAGCATCCACAACTTCTGGAGCACTGATCCACAACTTCTGGAGCACTGATCCACTGATTAATTGTTCTCACTTTCAGGAAATTTCTCCTTAGTTCTACATAGGTTGTCTTCTTGATTAATTTCCATCCATTGCTTCTTGTCCTGCCTTCAGATGCTTCGGAGAATAGGTTGATTCCCTCTTCTCTGTGACAGCCCCTCAAGTGTTGGAAGATGTCTCCTCTAGACCATCTCTTCATTCAGCTAGACACACCCAGCTTTGTTCATCATATGTTTAGCCTCCAGCTTTTATCTGCACTCTTTCTAGAAAACGGGTGTCAAACTCGCGGTGTCACATTGCTGTCAGATGATTTATCACAACGTTTTTCCCTTCGTGGAGCTGGGGTGGGCGTGGCCTGCGCACGATGCATCCGGGCAGCCTGCCGCCAGTTTCACACTCCTGTTCTAGAATTTCAACATGTTTTTTTGGGTATTGTGGTGACCAAGACTGGCTACAGTATTCCAAATGTGGAATACAAAAGCAGTAGTAACACTTCATGTGACTGTGATACTATCCCTCTGACCAGTGGTGGGTTTCAATTTTTTTTTGAACCCACTCTGTGGGTGTGGCCTCCTTTGTGGGAGTGGCTTGCTGGCCATGTGACCTGGTGGGAGTGGCTTGCCGGCCATGTGTTCTCTCTCTCTCTCTCTCTCTCTCTCTCTCTCTCTCTCTCCTTCCTTTTGTCTCTCTGTCCCTTTTTCCTTTTTTTCTTTCATCTCTCTCTCACTTTTTCTTTCTTTTTTCTTTCTTTCTTCCTTTCTTTCTCTTTCTTTTTCTCTCTCTGTGTGAGTGTGTGTGTGTGTGTGTGTGTGTGTGTGTGTGTCAGTGGTGGGTTTCAAAAATTTTTGGAACCTCTTCTGTAGGTGTGGCCTGCTTTCCGGGTCCACTGGTGGAACCTCTTCTAACCGGTTCGGTAGATTTGACGAACCGGTTCTACCGAACTGGTACGAACTGGTAGGAACCCACCTCTCTGCCTCTGACAGAGTAGAAGAAGACATGCCGTGAGAGGCCTTTTAGGTGGGTAGTTGCAACTCAGAATTGCATCTATGAAAGGACCAGGCCAGGAAATGTAACTGAGTGGGAAACGGAATTTCCATAACCCTTTTTTGTTTCAACTGACTCCAAAATAGGTTTCATGATGGGCTGACTTTGTTCTTGATCTTTTCCTGCTAGTGGGCTTTGGTGTGTGTGTGTGCATTTCCAGCAGGGCTGCCCTTGAAGAAAAACAATTGCTACTTACAATGATATGTTTACCATTCTTCCAGTAAAAGGATATGCAGGCCAGACCAGAGGGGGTTGATGGAGCAGAGGAACTGGCCTCTGGCCAGAGTTTGCGGCATAGGAATCCATCTGGAGCTTAGCGCAGGGAAAGAGTAAGCTCTTCTTCCAGCTTGCAAATTTTATGTTCAAGGCAATTTCCGAGCTCTCTGTACAAACAACAGCACCTTCTTATTATCTGTTGCCAACTTGCACTAAGCATCACAATCTTGAAAAAAGGGGAAAAATAACCTCCCCTCCCCGTGTTTGTTGGCAGTAAAGAGAAGTGTCAAAGTCAGTTGCTTTAAGTTAGTTCAGGTGTTAAAAGGGAAACACACAGAAGAAACAAGGAATGAAGCCAGCAGAATCTTTCCCTGTCCTGACTCTGCTGTGTTGAACTCACCGTGGGGGAAACCTGGACGGAATTAAAAAACAACAACAACTGGCAGCTGATTATTTCCATCGCAACCCCAGGGTGTGGGTCAGTGGGCAAAAGTCACAGCACAAGACCATCTTAAGTGCGTATTTGCTTCAAAGGTCTAGTTCATAGCACAGGAGGTGCCATAGTTCTGCTCCCAATCAGGTTGCAAGAGGTTGGCTGGCCGGCTGGCCACTCCGTGGGCTGCCCTGCTATTTCTGCAATACAGTTACCGTAGTTGGATCATTTCTTGAAGACTCGAGGTGGGGCAGTAGTTAAATGCAGCACTGCAGGCTACTTCAGCTGACTGCAGTTCTGTAGTTCGGCTGTTCAAATCTCACCGGCTCAGGGTTGACTCAGCCTTCCATCCTTCCGAGGTGGGTAAAATGAGGACCCGGATTGTTGTTGGGGGCAATATGCTGACTCTGTAAACCGCTTAGAGAGGGCTGAAAGCCCTATGAAGCGGTATATAAGCCTAACTGCTATTGCTATTGCTATTGCTAAGACTCAGCCATAGTTTTCAGACACTGAAGGGACTCGTGGAGATGCTTACTTCTTCATGGATGTTTACTTCTTCACAGATATCAGATACCAGTCCATTCCACTCAACGATATCTTTCTTCAGGGATGGCATAAGCATAGCAGGTAGGGGTCTCCAACCTTGGCAACTTTAAGCCTGGAGGACTTCAACTTCCAGAATTCCCCAGCTTTGCTGGCTGGGGAATTCTGGGAGTTGAAGTCAGCCAGGCTTAAAGTTGCCAAGGTTGAAGTCTCCTGATAGCAAGCAACAACTAGTAGTAGAAGCAAGGCAACAATGGCAAGAGTGTTGGGTGCTTGTCCCAACCTCCCGCATAACTTCTTTTCTGGTGGGGGGGAAGGGATACAGCAGTTTATGCAACACGGTTTATCTGGCCTACTACTGCCCTCAAATGTGTAGTAAGAGATCTTCCCATTGGTAGCATTTCATTAAATTCCAACTTCTATACAGGAAGTCCTCAACTTACAACAGTCCATTTAGTGATCATTCAAAGTTGCAATGGGACTGAAAAATGTGACTCACGACCATTTTTCATAGTTACGACCTTTGCAGCATCCCCAGGATCATGTGATCAAAATTCAGATCCTTGGCAACTGTTTCACATTTATGACCTTTGTCTTGGCCCAGGGTCAAGTGATCTCCTGACAAGCAAAATCAATGGGGAAGCTATATTCATTTAACAACTGGGTTACTAACTTATCAACTGCAGTGATTCACTTAACAACTATGGCAAGAAAAGTTGTAAAATGGGGCAAAACTCACTGAACGAATGTCTCACTTAGACAACAGAAATTTTGGGTTCATTTGTGGTCATAAGTTGGGGACTACCTGTATATGACATGGGATTCAGGTAGTGTCTTATCCTTTGCTTGAAGCAATAACATTTCTTGAGAAGGTCTTATCTTCCTTTATGGAGATTGGATCAAAATTTCAAGATTTGTCTTCCTATATTCTAAAAAGCAGACTTGATTGATTGATTGATTGATTCAATTCAAATCATTCATTCATTCAATTTATATGCCACCCATCTCACTATCCAAAGTTGATATTATCTAGAATTGATAAAATATGGTTCAAGGAGCTTTATATTGGTTACCCCACTCTTCCAAGCACCTTAAATTGTATTCTCCTTTGCTTAGATGTTATATCTATGGGATTGATAAATCCATTTTTCTTGATTTGATTCTTTTTTTTTCATTGCTGGGTCTTTGATCTCATTTAGGCATAAGTTTTGGATTTTTTTTTTGTTAAGATGTTATTGAGCAGCCTTTCAATCCCATATGCTTCCCAAAACCTCACCTAGTCAACTTATTTGGATGAAGGACCATTTGGAGAGTCTGCACTGACATTTTTGGAGAGAGAAAAAAACAGGCTTAAGATGTCTAAAAGAAAGAACGAAGGGGCAACACTGCTTCGGTTTTTCCCTGCTTAAAATTACAGCTTGAAAAATGTCCTTTATGTTTAGTCTGGATAGAGATAGCTTGGAGATGTTCAGTTACTTTCAGGTTTGTGACTGTTATTCAGGAATAACTTCTAGACAGTGACAATTAGGTTTATATCCTTCTTTGATTACTTAGTTTCCTGTAACTAAAAGCAGGAAATGACTGCCTTCAGGTACAGTTCCCCAAAGGCAACATATTGTGTACTGTATATCAGTGGTGGGATTCAAATATTTTAACAACCGGTTCTCTGCCCTAATGAACCATCTGGGTAGGTGGGGCTCAGTGGTCATGTGACTGGGTGGGCGTGGCCAACTCAAGGTCACTCAGGTCGATGGGCGCTTCGCCTTAGCTGTTACAATGTAATAAGGGTTAACCGGAGAGGCAGTTTCTGTAAGCAGGTCAATAAAGATTAGGCTGGAAACAACACTAGAATGTTTCCTTCCTGCCTTCCTTACAGGATTAGCCCTGTAAAGTGGAAAAAAAACAAAAGGAGATTTCTTCCAACAATCGGTTCTCTGAACTACTTAGAAAGTTACCAACCGGTTCTCCCGAATAGGTGTGAACTGGCTGAATCTCACCACTGCTGTATATAGATTCTTTCTGAAAACTGGACTGGTACCATCTTATGCCTCAGTCAGAACGACAGTCTGGGAAACTAACAATCCCAGTATGTATGAGAACAGTTTTGAAGCACACCTTTCTAGTGGACAATTGTGCATCTGTACCTGTATTTTTTCAGGTTGGAAATCACCCCACTGTGATCCTCCATGTGTACATGAATACTGACTGCATTGAATACTGCATCCAGTTTTGGTCACCACACTACAAAAACAGATGTTGGGACTCTAGAAAGAGTGCAGAGAAGAGCAACCAAGACGATTAGGGGACTGGAGGCTAAATATATATGAAGAACGGTTACAGGAACTGGGCATGGCTAGTTTAGTGAAGAGAAGGACCAGAGGAGATATGATAGCAGTGTTCCAATATCTGAGGGGCTGCCACAGAGAGGAAGGGGTCAAGCTATTTTCCAAAGCACCTGAAGGCCAGACAAGGAATACTGGATGGAAACTGATCAAAGAGAGAAGCAACCAAAAAATAAGGAGAAATTTTCCGACAGTGAGAACAACCAAACAATGGGACAGCTTACCTTCAGAAGTTGTGGGAGCTTCATCACTGGAGGCTTTCAGGAAGAGACTGGACTGTCCCATCTGTCAGAAATGGTGTAGGGTCTCTTGCTTGGGTGGGTGGGTGGGGTTCCTCTCATTTTTGCAGACTCCGTAGAATGGCTCATTTGGCCAAAGGTTTAGATTTAGGTTTAAAGAGAAAGAACTCTTCAACAAATCAACCCATGTAAATGGTTTCTGTAACCTCAATTTTACAATTCAGCATTTCGGAGGTCAATAATTTACAGTAATAAGCAGTGGGGTTGGCACCAGGTTTGTGTAGGCTGAGTTAAATTTGGGCTAAAAAAAATATGAAGAGACAAGGAGCAATACAGGTTATAATTAACAAGAACTGAAATGCACCATATGAGGAGGAGGGTCTGGAGTCTGGGTGGACCTTCAAGCACAAGCAATGTGACAGGTTGTTCCTCTGCCAAACATTGTTGGGTCCTTCTGACTGTTTTGGAGGCTACTCACTCCTTTGTTTTCAGGCTGTCGGAAGAATAAACCAGCGGTCTTAAGCAGCACTACCAAACGTTTCCCAAACGTGATGAAATAACTTCTCGTTGTGCAAGCTTTCTGGATAGCTGAGCTTGTAGTTTGGATAAGATCATGAAAGTTGGGCAAGGAAAAGTGTCAGTTACTACCCACAGAAGATACAAGTTCTGCAATCTTGCTTTTCAAACTGTTCAGTGATAAATTGTCAGGAAATCCACCCCCCCACCCCGCATCTTTTCCTTTTGAATAAAAGTTTCCTGTGTTGTTTCACCTTATCGCTACTCTGTTTTGACTTATCAGCTGTGCTGTTGATGCACGTTGCAATGGTCATCATAATTAAAATTACATTCAGATATATAAAGGAGAAGTAACTCTCTTGCATCTGCTCGTTCCTAAATGCTTATCTGTGTGCCTGCTTGCTTATTTAAAATTATATTGGTATCTAGTGTTCCATATGAGAACCTCAGTGGCCTAAGAGAGATTCTTGGTTTAGTGGACATTTAAAATTTGAACCAGGGTTCAACATGCTTGCACAGTTCAAAAACCTCGCAATAAATGATAAAGAGCATATATTCACAGATGTCCAAACTTCTGAAATTTATTTACTGTATGCGTGATAAAGGCAGCTTACATAAAATTTTAAAGCAACAGAAGTAATAAACTGAGCAGCAACACAATAAAAAGAATACCTACAGCAAAACAGCAGCTACTTTGATGTAGCAAAATAAATGCATACTCAACGCGATTAATATAGGGCTATCAGATCTGAATTGCAAAAATTTGGATGACCACAAGATGGCAACGAAGAGTTTGCATTTTCTGCATCTCTTTACTGTCACTTAGTGATTGCCTGGACGTTTGTAGCACAGATCTGATTAAAAGGCCAAGTAAATAGGTCTTTGGTCCTGTAAAGAGGAAGGAAGACAATCTTGACAGTTATATTCAAGAATTGTTACCTAGACAAAAGAGTCTAAAACATTTTTTAAAAGACCAAAACAATGTGATAACATTCCAAAGTGGCTCAAGCAAGAAACTTCCTTAATTCACTGAACTATAAAAATGAAGAGGAGATACATCACAATCGGACTTGCAAAATTTTGGAACATCGCAATGCCTAGCTGAAAAAATACAGTTGTTTTCAACAACCTGCCTGCATGTTTTTTCTATTTCTGTTTGCAAGGTAGTCTGTTAGCTTGTTTGTACCGAGCATCTTACACCTCTAGACAAGAATATTACCATCTTAAATTTCTGCAGCTTGTTGTTATTATTGTTCTTAGTTGCTGGGTCTGTTTGCTCTGCACTGGACTTCCCTAATTCTGGTTCCATCATGCAAGCAAAGGTTTTGTTATTTGGCTGGCTCATTGAACATAAAAGATCCAAGGGAGGACTAGAACTAGATCTCTACATATAGCTCAGCACCTTACCCTCCAAATTGTGCTGACCCTTAAATTTTTCCAGTTCATAATATTGATTATATTGTTTAGTTCTGAATGATCTTCGTTTCTGTGTCTGTGTCTGTGTCTGTGTCTGTGTCTGTGTCTGTGTCTGTGTCTGTGTCTGTGTCTGTGTCTGTGTCTGCCTGCCTGCCTGCCTGCCTGCCTGCCTGCCTGCCTGCCTGCCTGCCTGCCTGCCTGCCTGCCTGCCTGCCTGCCTGCCTGCCTGCCTGCCTGCCTGCCTACCTACCTACCTACCTACCTACCTACCTACCTACCTACCTACCTACCTACCTACCTACCTATCTATCTATCTATCTATCTATCTATCTATCTATCTATCTATCTATCTATCTATCTTCTTTGGAATCTGTTTTTCAATGCAGTCAAAGTAGTTGTGGACTTGCTGTGATTATAAATGAATTCAGAGCTGCTGGGGGAAAATAAATTATAGTAATATAGCATCTAACACCCAGATACTCAGATGGACACAGTATCCATCCATCCATCCATCCATCCATCCATCCATCCATCCATCCATCCATCCATCCAATTTCAATAGCCTTCCAACTCAACCACGCAATGGGTTACAATTCTAAAGGTATAAAACTATTAAAAAATAAAAAAAATAGCTGCAAAATAAATACAAACAGCAGCAGTGATGTTTAATCAACTAATAGTAAAGTGAAGAAATTGAGCCCATTGAACATTTCATGGCATTACATGTGACAGGCAATCACACTGGAGCAGTGTGGTTCAATCTCCTAGCAGAAGAAGCGCCATGATCTAACAAATCTAGGCAGATATGTGATACTGAAACATTCAAAGGCTCTTCATTCTGGTTGCTAGGGAACACTTCACACTTAATGGTGGTCCTTCAGATGCAGAACTTTCATAGAGAAAGCACAAACAGAGGAACCAACCAAATAGGAAATACAATTTAACCCTTAGCTGGTAGCTGTGAAGTGCCTTCCTTACAGTTTCATTTTTGTTTTGTCTTATTTTCAATTGTCTTAAACACACATAAAGTTTTTCTTACTCACCAGAGTTTCTCATGATAGCTGGAGATATTTTTTTCCCTTCAGATGTGCTGATAGATCATTCTGGGCTTTTGCATAGACCTTGCCTATGATGCAAATTGCAAGCAAACATAGATAAGCTCTTCAATTCAAATGGACCTGTGGTTTTCTTTCTTTAGGTATATATTTTATCTCTTCCTGTATTCTGACCCATGATCAATTACATTCATTAAGAATAATTTATTAATAATAATACTGCAAAAATCATAATGTTTTAAATTATGCTTTGTTGAACAGGCCGTAGTGTCTTAGTTAATACTAATCACAATGGTTGAATCTATCTATCTATCTATCTATCTATCTATCTATCTATCTATCTATCTATCTATCTATCTATCTATCTATCATCTATCTATCTATCTATCTATCTCTCTATCTATCATCTATCTATCTATCTATCTATCTATCTATCTATCTATCTATCATCTATCTATCTATCTATCTATCTATCTATCTATCTATCATCTATCTATCTCTCTATCACCTATCTATCTCGCTAGCTAGCTAGCTAGCTAGCTAGCTAGCTATCATCATTCTCTCTCTCTCCTATCTATCTATCTATCATATCTATCTATCTATCTGTCTGTCTGTCTGTCTGTCTGTCTATCTATCTATCTATCTATCTATCTCTATCTATCCATCCATCCATCCATCCCTCTATCTATCTATCATCTATCTATCTGTCTGTCTGTCCGTCCGTCCATCCATCCATCCATCCATCCATCCATCCATCCATCCATCCATCCATCCATCCATCCATCTATCTATCTATCTATCTATCTCTATATATATCACATTAAAGCAATCCCCAAACTACTGAATGCTATTTGTAAACTGGGCCATATATGCACAATGATGTTTTAAATATATATTGTTTAATACTATTTTTTTTAATTAAATAATAAATTTAATATTAAATATTAAACTTGACCTTGTGATATACGGGGCATTCAGAAAGTAGATTCATGAGGGGAAAAATGAATTTCAACTGTAGAATCAGACTGCAATATAACAAAATTGACAAAAGTGGAGGGATCTGAATACTTTCTGAATGCACTGTATCAAAGCAAGATATTTCCATATGATGCATTTGTGTCGGTATCTATTAACTGTAGTCGGGTCTGAAAACGGTTTCCATTTCCTCCTACCTCAACTGAGCTGTATCTACAGTCACAGGAAAGGTAGATATTTTTTGCTTGAAACAAATCTTGTTGGGAATTCTTACTTCATTTTCCTCTCACTTCTCACTGCATGAAGGTTCAATCATAGTCCTGGTGTTAGCATTGCAAGAGATTGCAGAAATGAAAACAATCACGAGTTGGCCTCAATTGCTTTTCAGAGACTGAGGAGTAGGAAAGGTATTCATTTAAAGTGCCATTTTTTTACACTTACCATTCCTTTGCTTTCAGTGTGCAAGCCTGCATAAAAGCTTACCCTGAAAGAATCTTGATTACAATTAACATCGTTACTTTGAGTGCCTTTATGGTATTCTCCTGGATTAAATTTGTTTTATATCCCATACCAGGTGTGTTAAATTCAGGGTCCATGGGCCAGTTGTGGTCAGATCCAGCCCGTTGGGCCGTCCCAGTCTACCCAATGCCAAGAGGAAAGATCAGGCCAGCATGGCTTTGGCCAGTGCGAAGAGGAAACATGCTACCAGTTTGGGGAATGGCGTCAAGCTGGCCATGCCCACCAGGTTGGCCACACCCACCCAGTCAGCCACACCCACCCAGTTCACTCCCCCCTTCCCGAGGTCAATCACAGCCATGATGTGGTCCTCAATGAAATTGAGTTTGATACCCTTGCCATATACCTTCTGTCAAAGGAGGCCTTATTTTTCTGATAAAGGGTTATTACAATTATTTGATGCAGCACCCAGAGACTTTTGGAGGTCTTGTTGCTAAAATTATGATCCCGCTATTGCAGGGTTTTTTTTTTGTATTTAACAGATTATTTATAAGTCATAAGCCAATGCTTAGATGAAGAGAAGTGGAAGTGAAAGCTTTTTCCCCCCAGAGGTTTTTGGTAGTTTTCAAACGCAATCAATGATGCTGGATTCTGCTTGCTTCTTAATTCAGTCAGAAAAGTCTGCAATCTTACTTACAAACGAAGAAACTTCATGGAACTTTCCGATTTGAATAGATAAGTATAGGATAGAACCATGCCGACAGCAATTTATCCAAACGTCCTGCATTATAGGGGGGGGGGGGGGAAAGGCAGCTGCAGATATTTTGGATTTGTCAGGGAGAATACAAATGGAGAGCCTACTTCTATGTAATTTGTGTAGTGACACGATGTGATTTGTCAAAGGCTTTGTTGATATACATCATATCATCTCTAAGTCCCATTTGGCAGTTCCATTTGGCAAAAAAAAAGAGTTTTGTGGTTGTGTTGACATGTTCAAATGGTTCTGTACCCTGAATTCCCCCTACACAAGCCTAGAGAGCTCCAAGGACTCCACAGAACGACCTCAAATATATTCTTGTCTATTGAAACATGTGGGAAAGCTTCTTTCAGCCTTTCCATTCCCTGGCTCCTTCCATTCACCTGAGATTAGCAAGTTTGGGCATTGCACATGTTCAGGAGTTCATTCTGGTATCAAAACTAGATGAAGAAGCTTCAGATTGAGGTAATAGAAGCCAGGTGCCTGCTTCGTTTTAGAAGTGATTTATTTAGAAGCTTTCACAGACCTGTGGCTTAAATCTGTGCAATGAAGCTGCAGCCTTGGGTGACTCACTTGAGGGGGTGTGCAAAACAACATCCTTTTCAGCTGACACCCCAAGTTATATCCGAACAGGCATATTTCAGAAATGTCTTGAGTGGGGGGGGGGACTCTATCCACTCCCACTTAGCTCCACCAACATTGGAGCAGGCTAAAACCCAACCTGAACAAGGTATGTAAGCTGAAATGGCAAGATCAGGATATAGTACACCTCTCTGAAGAGGTGTACTTGGAGGTTGTGGTTGCTGCTGCACAAAAAGTTGATCATCAACAAGTCAAGAAACTGATAGATTCCATGAATGGAAGGCTTATGGCTGTTATTAAAAAGAAAAGAGTGGCTATATTGGTCACTGATATTTTTGTGTGTGAAATGTCAGAAGTGTTTTATTCGTACATTCTGAGTTGTTCGTTTATTATTCTCACTTTACCAGATGCAAATAAATGAGTGAGATGGGCAAATTTTCGTTTTTCATTTAGTTCATAATTCCGAACACTAATAGTTGCCCAATAATTGAGCACACAGATATTCTCCTAAGAAAGCCAAAAACCTCACTTTTACTTTCTTACATATTCAGGTTAGAGGTTTATTAACATTTTGGATTGACCGAGAGCTCTGTAGGTGCTCAATAATAAGAATTAATCATCCAAAATACAACTTGCCTAATAATTGTGCACACAGTGTAAAAAAGACTTGGTTTGCTTTGGTTGATTGGCCATGTAGAAACTGTGTTTATCTGATCAAAGGTGGTTTCAGGATATACTTTAAGGTCTTTCAGCTACCATCCTAATATAAACAAGATAAGAGGGCTTATATTTGGATTGCATATTGAGTGTTTGTCTTCTTAATCTTTTTCCTGGTAGCATTGTACCTTACATAAGGAAAAGGTACAATAGATCCTATCACTCATTTACTCTAGTTCATTATGAACAATTAAATTAAACAATTAAATTAGTGCGTGAAAAACAACTAAAACATTGCCCCCTTTCTCTTTCCTTAGTCTTCTTGGCATTGGAGCAGGGAAAATGCATAAAGAAAACTAAATCTCAGGAATTAAATTAGCAACTAAAAATATACCTTGAAATTATACATTGAGAATATTGTAATTATAATTACTCAGCCAAAGAATTCTTTAGAATTGCTAACGTGCTCTACATGGGGCAGCCCTTGAAGAGTATTCGGCGACTTCAGCTTGTCCAGAATGCAGCCGCGCCAGCGATAGTGGGTGCGCCTCGGTTCACCCACGTAACACCTATCCTCCGCGAGCTGCACTGGCTGCCTATTGGTCTCCGGATACGCTTCAAGGTGCTAGTTGTCACTTATAAAGCCCTTCATGGTATTGGACCTGGGTACTTGAGAGACCGCCTACTGCCAATTACCTCCACTAGACCAATTAGATCCCACAGACTAGGCCTCCTCCGAATTCCATCCGCCAGCCAGTGTCGACTGGTGACTACCCGGAGGAGAGCCTTCTCTGTGGCTGCTCCAACCCTCTGGAATGAACTCCCCGTAGAGATTCGTACCCTCCCCACCCTCCAGGCCTTCCGCATAGCCCTTAAAACCTGGCTGTTCCGACAGGCCTGGGGCTAAAGTCTCACTGCCCCATTTCGAATGGTATGATTGTTGTGCTTTTAACTATGTATGGTTTTGTGTTTTTGTTACATTGTTTGTATTTCCCTCTCCCTTTTTGAGTTGTGAGCCGCCCTGAGTCCCTTCGGGGAAAAGGGCGGCATACAAATAAAATAAAACTACAAACTACAAACTAAACTAATGGAATGCATACAACAGTGTGGTTTGATATTAGGATATCGGCTCAAGAAGGATACAGCTGAAATGATGACTTGAGGCTTAACTGAATAATATTGGTACCAAGTAGTGGGGTTTAATATTGCTGCTAAATAGTTAAATATCTGAAAACCTATATGGCCAAAATTAATTTTAAAAAACGATTTGCAAATTATGATTTCACAGATTTGGAAGAATATAGCAGTAGATATTTCAAGGAGAAGATTAAAACTGCTTTGATTGAGAAGAACTGCAGCTGTAAAGGTGACTGTTCTACTGTGGTTTGAATTTCTGTTTCCAACAATTCCTTGAAAATAAGATATAAAATGACTGGCAGAGACAAGGAACAAGTTGGAGATGTTCCAATAAAAGACTGGGAATTAAATTCAAGCTATTACAGGATTTGAAAGACTGATGTAGTCTGGTAGCTATAATCAGGCTAGCAGCTGGGACTGAAGATTAGAGCATGTCCATGTCACCTAATGGGTGGGTGGTCTCTACTGAGGGAAAGAGAGACTCCCAAATGGTCTGCCCAAATATCTCTGGGCTAATGCAGACAGAAATAAACAGTCTATAAGAGATTGTGCAACAATAATCAGCATGTTAAATCCCTGGGATAAATGGATAGAACAAATGAATCCAACTGATACCCTCTTGCCTCATTACTAAATACTCCTCATGAAGAGAACAGCACAAAAAATGTACCCAATGGAGACTTAACCAATAAAGTTGCAATATTTGATTATTTTTAAGACAAAAATGAATTCTGTTGAGATTTTGGAATGCTCAAAACCTTCCAGCCAGCTATGGTAACTTCAAATAAAAACTATATTAAAATAATGGCAATAACAAGGGACAATACTTAGAGACCTGACTGAATTTAAACGCTTCTAACATGGAACATAAAACATTTACTGAGCCTAATTTATTGTTAGTGAGATGTGACTCAGGAAGCGAAGAAATCAAACAGCGAATGGTTAAATGGATGCTGAATTTAGATACAGTAATTGATATTCCACGATGGCATTTCAATTAAATGCACATTGAATTTAACCGAAATCAGTACTAGAACAATATACCAGCAGTGAACATTTTATACCTGTTTACAAAATACACAGCAAAGATGTTCTGCTGCTGATGTCTTAATCCAGTTGTTGATTGCTAAAATGGACAGTTCGTTCTCCAAAATTGCTTGGAGGTGTAGCAATCAGGTTGGATCATTTTTGTATAATTGATGGAAATGCTATAAAACTCAACAATTTGGGGAAATGATTTGAAATTAAATGATATACATTCTAAAAGGTGAATTCCCTTTACAGCCTAATATCTTTTTATTAGACATTACTAAATTTTATATCCCCACAAGTCTACTAAGCAATTTTTGTATATGGTAATGACTGGAAGGATTCCTTGCATTTCTTACTAGAAAGCACCAATAACTGCTCCTTTTGAAGAAGGGCTATTTGAGCCTTGCACATATGCTTTGATGTTTATAACAACCTTTCATATAAAAATTAAATCTGACATGGAGTGTATTTCAACTTGGAAACCATGTTTAGATTATAATTCTGCATTTAGGGTGATACCCCTTCTGGACAGAAAGTCATTTGGGGAGAGGCTCTTACACAGTCCGCAGTCCATCAATGGTGCCCCACCATGCCCAGGGTTTAAGGAAAAGGGGGTGGTACCTGTCAGGAGGCACAAGATGGTCTTCAACATCGCTCTTCAGACAACAGAAAAGGTGCGAACACCTTTTCCGGATGTTCTGTGAAGAGAAGAGAAATAGCTATGAATCAGTCAGAAGAGTTGAAAAGCATGACTTTCTCCCCTGCTGCCAGTTTCTTGATAGCTCAGATGGCCACACTTACTCTGAAGAGCCTTCTGAGAGCCATGACCAGCTAGTTGCACATCCTTTCACTGCACGAAGGGAGTGATGACTAGCGCTTCAAGGCGCTAGTTGTCACTTATAAAGCCCTTCATGGTATTGGACCCGGGTACTTGAGAGACCGCCTGCTGCCAATTACCTCCACTAGACCGATTAGATCCCACAGATTAGGCCTCCTCCGAATTCCATCCGCCGGCCAGTGTCGACTGGCGACTACCCGGAGGAGAGCCTTCTCTGTGGCTGCTCCGACCCTCTGGAACGAACTCCCCGTGGAGATTCGAACCCTCACCACCCTCCAGGCCTTCCGCAAAGCCCTTAAAACCTGGCTGTTCTGACAGGCCTGGGGCTAAAGAGCTGTTGCCCCCGTCTCGAATGGTATGACTGTTGTGTGTTTTAAATTATGCATTGTTATGTTTCGTTCTTTTAATTTTTTGTCTGTATCCCCCTTCCCTGGTTTGAGTTGTGAGCCGCCCTGAGTCCCCTTCGGGGGAAAAGGGCAGCATATAAATATAACAAACAAACAAACAAACAAACAAACAAACAGAATGGGCAGCTGGGCACTGGCTAGTGGCTTTTCAGGGAAACTGACAATCTGGTTCCCTTGGCAACCAAGTAAACAATGGCCATATTTTATACCCACCCAAGGAGGGCAGCTCACCTGGGTCTAGGAGTGGCCGGTGGCTGATTCCCTTTGTAGCCTTTTAGCCTGTGTGTTTCATGTGGGAAGTTGTTGGTTCATGAACAACAGAGAAGCACCATCATTGTGGCACAAAGCACGGAGGGAATCATGGCATCCTAGGGCGGAAGCGACATTCAGTCTGACTCCCTGCCCAAGGAAGGGCTCCTCCTAACATCTTAGGCAAATGATTGCCCAATCTTTTCCTGAGAATCTCAAGAATGGAGCACAAACCAGTTTTGGAAACAAACTGTTCCACTGTTTAACGGTTCTCACTGTGAAGAAATTCTTCCTTATTTCCAGGGTTGGATCTCTCTCTGATGAGACACACACACACACACACACACACACACACACACACACACACACCACCACCACCACCACCACCACCACTATCCATCCATCCATCCATCCATCCATCCATCCATCCATCCATCCATCCATCCATCCATCCACATATGTATAATGTTGAAAGTCAGCTCCATTTTCAATTCATTAAACCCAGGATGGTTCAGGATTCAGTCCAGTGGTGGGATTCAAAGAATCTAACAACCGGTTCTCTGCCCTAATGACCATCTGGGTAGGTGGGGCTCGCTGGTCATGTGACCATGTGGGCGTGGCCAATGCAATGTCACTCAGGTCAATGGGCGCTTCATCTTAGCTGTTAGAATGTAATAAGGGTTAACCGGAGAGGCAGTTTCTGTAAGCAGGGCAATAAAATTAGGCTAGAGATTAGATTAGATTAGATTAGATTAGATTTATTTATTTATAGGCCGCCCTTTTCCCTGAGGGGACTCAGGGCGGCTTACAATCAAAAAGGAAGGGGAGTGTAGGACAATACGAAAAAAAGAAATGTGCACAAAGTAAATTAGACAATAAAACTCAACATTCACTCAGCATTCGGGAGGGGCGAAAATAAGATTATCCCCAGGCCTGACGGGTTAGCCAGTTCTTGAGGGCTGTGCGGAAGGCCTGGATGGTGGTGAGGGTACGAATCTCCACGGGGAGATTGTTCCATAGTGTCGGAGCCGCAACAGAGAAGGCTCTCCTCCGAGTAGTCGCCAGTCGGCACTGACTGGCGGATGGAATACGGAGGAGGCCAACTCTATGCGATCTGATGGGACGCAGGGAGGTAATTGGCAGAAGGCGGTCTCTCAAATAGCCAGATCCACTACCATGGAGCGCTTTATAGGTGGTGAGTAGGACCTTGAAGTGCACCCGGAGATCAACAGGTAGCCAGTGCAGCTCACGGAGGATCGGTGTTATGTGGGCGAACCGTAGAGACAACACCAGAGTGTTTCCTTCGAGCCTTCCTTACAGGATTAGCCCTGCAAAGTGGAAAAAAACAAAAGGAGATTTCTTCCCACAACTGGTTCTCTGAACTGCTTAGAAAGTTACCAACCGGTTCTCCCGAATAGGTGCGAACCAGCTGAATCCCCCCATTGATTCAGTCCTTTCAGGATCTCTATATGGCCTACAACATTCCTACTGTATTTCAAGGATGTATTTCAGGCTTTCATACTTAAGTTGCTACATTGAAGAAATTGGTCTGACTCCCCATTTATATCATCTCAAGACCATTGAGATCAAACCATTGCCTTTAGAGTAACGAGACAAACCAAACAGACATTATTTATAATATCTTGTTCAGTTGCCCTAAAAGGCCATCACGTTTAGCATTCTGAGCATGCTGCGAACTGGGAAATCAATAAACAGAGTATTAATGCAAGTGTTTTGCTAAGCTCCTTTCTACCCAGCTCTTATGATAAAAGTTAAATATAGGGTTTTTAACTATTTTCCAGTTGATTTGTAAAAGAGTCCATGTCACTATGTCTCGCCCCACAGTCTGGATCAGTCATTTATGTACAAAATAAGAAACATCAACATCTATTTTTTTTAATTGATTACAAGGGGAAGGCAGTCCTGAGAAGTCTCAGGTAGTATATTCTCTGCTGGGTCCTTTTGACCAATGCTGCAATGTGAGCAATCCTCTTTTAAGATAACACCCAGAAAGTTAAAACTGGCCACTTGCTCCACTTGGTCTCCACTGATAAGCAAGGGCTGGGTTTCTCATCTATTCCTTCTATAGTCTACTATAAGCTCCTTGGTTTTATTTGTGTTAAGGGTGAAGTTAATATCTCCATATTACGAAAGCAACTGTTCCACTCCATCTTGATAGGCAGACATTTACTGCTTAAAGTTAAATCAGGATTGAGCTAGAGCAGTATGGGTTCAGCGACAAATGCGCGCACGACAAATGCGCACCGACAAAACTGCGACGTCGAAATCGCACCCACAACAGCACCGAAAACAGCGGGCCAACAAAAACGTGCCATCAACAAACAACGCGGAAACAATGTAATAACCCTAACCCTATCCCCAACCCCAACCCCAACCCCAACCCCAACCCCAACCCTAACCCTATCCCTATCCCTAACCCCAACCACAACCCCAACCCCAACCCCAACCCCAACCCCAACCCCAACCCCAACCCCAACCCCAACCCCAACCCCAACCCTAACCCTAACCCTAACCCTACCCTAACCCCAACCCCAACCCCAACCCCAACCCTTACCCTTACCCTAACCCTAACCCTAACCCCAACCCCAACCCCAACCCTAACCCTAACCCTAATCCTAACCCTAACCCTTACCCTTACCTTAACCCTTAATCATGCTTTTGTGGGCGTGGTTTTTTTGGCGTGCTGTTGTGGGCACGATTTCGACGTCGTGGTTTTCTCGGCGCGGTTTTGTCGGCACGCATTTGTTGTGCGTGCATTTGTCGGGTCACGGCAGTATGTGCTTCTAAATGCGGGGAAACGTTCAAATATTTCTCACTTCCAAACCACTGGTTATTAAAAAAAAACCATTGTTTGCTAGCAGTAGATTATAAAGAATAGTAATTAAGAAATAACCTCTGACAAGATGAGCAATTCTGAAACCTTTTTGCCTGAGCACTAAGCATGTTCTATCTTACCTATTGAATTCCAGGTAGGCTAAAATTGCATTTCTCCTATTCTTAATTGTAGGTTTTCCTCCATTCATGACCATAATACAGTTGTAAGTCACTATGGTCATTAATTGGGTTGCTTAATGTAACACCAACTTCATAACTTTTTCAAGTATTGCATGTGTTCTTAGGGAATCCCTGGTAGACATGGAAATATGCTTTTAAGATACTTTTATTCTGGTGCCTCTTTTTATTGATCCTGTTGATGTTGATGGTCCCGCTTCCTCTGTCAAGTGATAGAGAAGGCAGGTTTTGATGATAAGAGGAAATAGCAGTTTCTCCAAGCTGCAGTGCAGTTATGTAAGTTTGTTTAATAAATAACTAACTTTAATAAATACTTTAATCTGTTAAGTAAGAATATATAATATATATTAAATTGCTTGGATAGAAACTACTATAATTTTTATTCTTATTTTACAATTTATGCTATGCTAATTATGGCTGTTGATATTTGTATATTATTTGGATCTCAATCTGTAGCTTTTAACAATGTATTTAAGTATTTAAAACAAATCAATCAAATATTGAGAGTATTAATCTAATTCTATAATGCTTGAACATAATTGCTGTATAAAATTAAAATGCTATTTTGCAATAACCTTATCTGAAGGAATATATGAAATGTAAGAGGTCTTTAAAGAGGTAAATCAATAACAGTCACAGAACAATTGTCACAATGGCCCACCAATATCTTTGTTTTATTTATATTAGTTATTAAATAATTTACTTATATGCTTTCCTTTCCTCCCCGCCACCCCCAAAAAACATTGGTTTATTCCAGCCAATTGTCTACTGCAGTGGTTCTCAACCTCTGGCCCCTGGGGGGGCTGTGATGTTGTCACAAGGGGTTCATGAAGGCTTGAAGAAATGTTATGATTGAAATCTTGGGTAAAGTCTTGGAGGGTTCCGTGGCCATGGTTCATGGCCACAAAAGGTATTTAAAGGAAGTTCATGGTGAAGAAAAGATTGAGAACCAACCGTCCATTGACTCTCTTTTTTCTTAATGATCCCTTTCTTTCCAAGATCACATAGCTTTCTTCTTGCTTTTCTAATAAGGAAGTGGCTGGTTAAACATTTCATTTAATAGAATGAATGTAACTCATTCTATGAACGGAACCAGGATGGGGCATTGATTAGAATGTAGTATTGCAAGATAACTCTGCCTACATCCAGCAGTTTGATCCTGACTATCTCAAGTTTGACTCCTTCTGAGGCCAGTAAAATGAAGACCCAGATTGTTGGGGGCAACATGCTGGCATTGTAAACCGCTTAGAGAGGGCTGTAAAGCACGATGAAGCTGTATATAACTCTAAGTGCTATTGCTATTGTTATTATTTCGTTAGATAACTCTCAATTTCTTTCTATCCTTAGTATCGCTATCCTTCTATTTTTATATTGCCTGTCACAATATATCAATCTTTTCTTTCCAGCTATGTTTTGTCTTCTAAATTCATAGCTGCTTCTTTTAAATTCTTCAACTTCTCTGCAGCCACATTTCCATTGAGGGAACCCAGCCTATGGGAAACCATAGCCGGTCACAAGCCCGAATAAATGGGGAGTGTTGGTTCCTGTGGCGACGGAACCGTGAAACAAGCTGAGAATCCAATGGCAGGACAACACACGGATAAACAACTCTGTAATCCGTGACGTTCTGCCTTTGGCCTTCACAATGCAACAGTCACTGCCTTGTGGACGTTGACGTTTACGAAGATTAAGTCCAAAGTAAGTCCATTGAGGGCATCACTACCATCACTGTTGCCACTACTACAACCTGGCCTGCATTTGTTAGCTTCCTTGTTTCTATGCTGAATTGTTTCTCCCTCTGGTTTCCTTCCTTATCTAGCAACGTGAGAAAATGCTTTTACTTTTGTGAGCAATTTTCAGCACTGGCGTTATTGAAATAACACCACTTCCATTTTCTTGTGAACCCTGGGAAGAACCCCAACCTGGGTTTACTCTCAGAACCAGTTCACCATTTCCTGCGACTCTTGGATTCTCTGTGTATATTGTAATACGAGGCTGCAGCTACCTCTTGAGTTCCTGTTTCAAATCTGATACCTCTGGCCTTGCGGTAATCTTCATTTTCTCCAGAATCATTGGCTTGCTCTGGTGCCTTATTTGTCTGTCAGTCTTCTTTCCTAATGATGCTCACAATTTGTTTTTCCTCTTATTGTCTCATGTGAAGCTTCCCTTTTTTAAAAATTTTTTTTTATTTTTAAAACAAACAAAAACAAAACAACGCATACAAAAAAAACTTTCCTCAATTTCGTCAAGCGTGTCATTTGGTTACAAGCTTTTGTGCATCAGTTTCTACAATTAAAAATAAGATCACTGGTTGTCCATCAAACATAACTAAATACATCACTATCATTGAGCCAGTGGTGGGTTTTCAAATTTTTTTGGAAACTAGTCTGTGGGTGTGGCCTCCTTTGTGGGAGTGGCTTGCTGGCCATGTGACATGGTGGGAGTGGCTTGCCGGCCATGTGTTCTCTCTCTCTCTCTCTCTCCTTTTTTTTGTCTCTGTCCCTTTTTTCTTTTTTTCTTTCATCTCTCTCTCACTCTTTTTCTTTCTTTCTTTCTTTCTTTCTTTCTTTCTTTCTTTCTTTCTTTCTTTCTTTCTTTCTTTCTTTCTTTCTTTCTTTCTCTTTCTCTCTCTCTCTGTGTCAGTCTGTCTGTCTCTGTGTGTGTGTGTTTCAAAATTTTTTGGAACCTCTTCTGTAGGTGTGGCCTGCTTTCCGGGTCCACTGGTGGAACCTCTTTTAACCGGTTCGGTAGATTTGATGAACCGGTTCTACCGAATAGGTGCGAACTGGTAGGAACCCACCTTGGCATTGAGCATTATGTGTTCAGGTTACTATTAATATTACTCATCCATAGATTATAGAATACTTATAGTGTTAAATATTGGTTAATTATTCTTGCTGTCAGTAACACCCTCTAGCTCTCTGATTGGCTGAGAGCTCCAGAGGGTGTTGCCGACGTATGGTTCCTGTTGATTGGCCGAGGGACTGACGTCAGCAGTTGCTGTCTCGTCCCCGGCCGGTGATTGGTTTAAAAATAGTATAAATACCTTGGCGCGAGTTTTTGTTCTTCGAATCGCCTTCAACTGAATAAAGAGTTCTGTTAGTTGAAACCCTGGCTGCGCGTCGTCCCTCCGTCAATACTTAAAACTGGCGACGAGGATGGGATTCGGCGATTCCACGCAAGCCTAGGTTTAAGGACAGAGAGTTTATTCCAGCTAGCTGCTGTAAGTCGCTGTCCGCGCCAGCACCGAACGCTGAGGAAAAATTTTTCTGTCACGACCTCAGTCACTCCGCTCCTCACAAGTCAGATTAATCAATATGAATTCATTGCCGCCTTTCGCTCCTTTCGGCTCCGCCGGTGAATCCTGGGAAGGATTCATGGAGCGCTTTGAAACCTATTTAATCGCTACCAAAAATCAGGCTCAAACGGATGAGGAGAAGTGCAGCTTCTTTTTATCATGCTGCGAACCCTCAATGTTTGCCTCAGCCAGAGCTATGGCTGCTCCCAGACCCGCATACAAATTGGGCTGGGACAACTTGATGGCGAAATTGAAGGGGCACTATGCCCCAACGCCGTCCAAAATTGCCCGCAGCTTCGCGTTCAGGAGACGAGTACAGAAGCCGGGGGAGACGATCAGTCAATTTTTGGAAGCCCTGCGCACTGTGGCGGCCCAGTGCGATTTTTCGAACCTAGAAGAAAATCTAGTCGAGCAGTTTGTGTGCGGAGTGCGGGATGTACACTTAAGAAGCCGCATGTTCCGCCATCACGACATTACACTTCTCCAGGCAGTCGAGATCGCCAGAGCAGCTGAGCTCTCTGAGCAATCAACAGCAGATTTGGAGCGGCTACAGCTGTCAACTAACCCGGCACCGGCCTCACAAGTGCATGACATTGACTATGATGATATTACACCTTGTGAGGTCCGGGAGCAAGACAACATCGACCAAGTCCGTGCACAACCACGGCGGAAGCCACCTGCTCTATCCACAGCCGCACCGCAAAACTCCAGGGTGCCTTGCCTTAGCTGCGGAGGCCGCCACGACCGCCAAACTTGCCAATTCAAAAACGCAATCTGCCGCCGCTGTCAGAGGCAGGGGCACATCGCCCAAGTGTGCCGAGCCTCCTTGCCGGCCCCTGCCTTCTTCCAAGCTAATGAGAGAACCAAGCAGCAGCAGCGCCGCCAGCAGCCCCCGAGACCAGCTCGCAGAGGAGATGACTGCCACACTGTTTCCGAGCCGCAGGAAGTGGAGACTTCCATCAATCAGGCCTCCTCAGGCAGCCGCAAAATCACAGCCAATGTCCACCTGGCAGGTCAGCCTTGCCAGATGGAGGTGGACTCTGGCTCCTCCCGATCGTTATTGTCATGGGACATGTTCTCCTATCTCTGCCCTACAGTTTCCCAAAATAAGTTAGCCCCATCCCGGGTACTCTTAAGGGACTACCAAGGAAAGTTGATCCCTGTTCTGGGATCCTTTCCTATTCCTGTTAGGTATGGCAAGTTTGAGGGAGAGCTGCCAATCATCATTGTAAAAAATGATTTGCCGGCTCTTCTTGGCCTTGACTGGTTTAATGCACTGGGACTGTCCATTGGGGGGGTACACCAAGTGAAAACTTCAACTATTGAGGACGTCCTACAGGAGTTCTCTGATGTGTTTGATGGACAGCTAGGATGTTATAAGGGAACCCCCATCTCCCTTAGCTTAGATCCTCAGATTGCTCCTATTAGGCTGAAAGCCCGCAGGGTGCCTTTTGCCTTAAGGGCCAAGGTTGACGCCGAACTTGACAAATTATTGGCGCAGGGTGTCATCGAGCCAGTCGATCATGCTCCATGGGAGACACCCATAGTTCTTCCGGTCAAGCCGGATGGCTCGGTGAGAATCTGCGCCGACTACAAGTCGACGATCAACTTGGCCCTTCAGGCAAACCCCTATCCAGTCCCTGTTGTGCAACACCTGCTCCATTCCCTGGGGCAGGGTTGCATATTTGCCAAACTGGATATGGCGCAAGCCTATCAACAGCTCCCGGTGGATGACGATGCGGCGGCTGCCCAGACCATCGTCACCCATCGTGGGGCTTTTCGTTGTCGCCGCCTACAATTCGGTGTATCCGTGGCCCCGGGGATCTTCCAAAGTCTTATGGAGCGCCTGCTCCATGGACTTCCGGGGGTAGTTCCATATTTCGATGACGTTCTGATCGCTGCAACGAGCCGCTCAGAACTCATCGAAGTACTAAGGAAGGTCCTCTGTCGTTTCAGGGGCGCGGGATTAAAATTGAAAAGCAGCAAATGCTCATTTGCTGTCCCTAGGGTAGAATTCTTGGGCTTCTTAATAGATGCCCAAGGCATTCACCCTACACCCTCTAAAATTGCCGCCATTAAGAACGCCCCTGCTCCCACCTCCAGGGCGGAGCTACAGGCGTTCCTAGGGCTGCTCAATTTTTACGCCCCCTTCATCCCTCACAAGGCGTCACTAGCCGAGCCGCTGCATCGGTTGCTCGACCGATCCGCGGCCTGGCGCTGGGGAAGCCGCGAAGCGCATGCGTTCGCGGCTGTCAAAGAGACACTGACGTCATCGGCAGTCCTCATTCAATATCATGATGGGATGCCTCTGACGTTGGCGTGTGACGCCTCCCCATTCGGAGTAGGGGCTGTCCTGAGCCATATCCTCCCTAATGGCTCAGAAGCCCCTGTGGCCTTTTATTCCCGGACACTCTCCTCGGCGGAGCGCAACTACAGTCAGATCGACAAGGAGGCTCTGGCTGCAGTGTCCGGGATTAAGAGGTTCCACGACTACCTCTACGGTCGGCACTTTACCCTTGTCACCGATCATAAGCCACTCCTTGGGCTTTTGGCGGGGGACAAGCCGACCCCCTCCATTCTATCCCCCCGCATGACTCGCTGGACGGAGTTTCTCGCAGCGTATTCTTATACGTTGCTGTACCGTCCGGGCAAACAGTTAGGGCATGCAGATGCCCTCAGCCGTTGCCCACTTCCGGAGACGGACACCGCCCCCGTTCCCTCTCTCTCAGTCCTCTCCATTGCCGCCTCCGGGTTCCCACTCTCTGCCGCGGACGTAGCGGCCCACACAAAGGCCGATCCAATCTTGTCCCAGGTCTCTTCCTGGGTTCTAAGAGGATGGCCGACGGACAAAGTGGCAGAGGGCTTCCAGCCCTTTAAAAATCGCCAAGCGGAGATCTCCCTCCACGGGGGATGTCTCATCTGGGGGGATCGGGTGCTGATCCCCACCGCACTCCGGCCACTAGTTCTGGATCTGCTCCACAAGGACCACCCGGGCATAGCACGGATGAAGGCATTAGCCCGTAGCTATGTCTGGTGGCCCTTGCTGGACACAGAGATAGCGGCCCATGTAGGCCGCTGCACGACCTGTCAATTATCCAGGCCCAACCCCCCAGCCGGGCCTGCTCGTGAGTGGGAGGCTCCGAGAGGCCCATGGTCTCGCCTCCACATCGATTTCGCCGGTCCCTTCCACGGCCAGAACTTCCTGGTAGTGGTGGATGCCTACTCTCGGTGGGTGGAGCTAGTCCTCATGGGCTCTACCACAGCCGAGAGTACGGTCAGGGCCCTGCGGAAAATGTTCGCAACCCATGGGTTGCCGGACGTGGTGGTCTCGGACAATGGGCCCCAGTTCACATCCACCGTTTTCCAGGAGTTCTTGGCCGAGCAGGGGATCCGGCATGCGCCCATAGCCCCGTACCACCCGGCCAGCAATGGCCGGGCAGAACGGGCGGTCCGCTCAGCTAAGGAGGCACTGGGCCGCATGGACCGGGGCGACTGGCAGGCAAGGGTGGCGGCTTACCTGCTAAGCCAACATTCCACCCCCTGCCCAACTACCAACAAAAGCCTCGCGGAGCTCTTGATGGGCAGGCGCCTGCGGACTCCCCTGGATAGGCTTCACCCGCTCTATTCAGGGGATCAGCCGAGCAATCTGGGGGTCCTCCCTCCCCGGTCCTTTAAGCTAGGGGATCCAGTGTGGGCTCGGTCTTTTACGGGGGAACCAAAATGGGTGCCGGGTGCTATCGTTGCCCTGACCGGCCCCTGTTCTTTCAGGGTCCAATTGGCTGATGGAACCCAATGGAGACGCCACCTGGATCAATTGAGGAGGCGTCTCCCGTCGCAGGCTGGTGGCCGCGAACCCCTGAGCGACAACACCGCAGCACCGGGGTTGCAACGTGAAGCCTTCGCCGCTCCAGGCCTCAACCTGCACCAAGCACAAAGCCCTCAATCCGAGAGACCACATCCATGGGCCTTTGCCACACCAGGCCCCCTCCTACTTCAACAACAGCGTTCTCAAACCGGCAGTCCGCAAACGAGGGCCTTCGCCACACCAGGCCCTGCTTACCCAAGCGCCACCCAAAGGGACGCCAGTCCAACAGCTCAATCCGAGAACGTTGCCCAGAGGATTCCCCCCACGACAAGTGACGCGCCCCCACGGCTACACCTACCGTTGCAGTTGAGCCCGCCTTCTGGGCCATCTCGAAAGGGCGGGCCTCGGAGCTACACTCCCTTCGGGGAGGAGCTACCACGAGGAGGTCCTCCTCCGCCGACGACTTCCCCTGCAATGAGAAGATCTGGGCGGGTCCGGCGCCGCCCAGCGTACCTTAAGGACTACGCATGCTCCGTTTCGGGCATGCGCAGAACTGGGGGGAAGGGGTGTTAAATATTGGTTAATTATTCTTGCTGTCAGTAACACCCTCTAGCTCTCTGATTGGCTGAGAGCTCCAGAGGGTGTTGCCGACGTATGGTTCCTGTTGATTGGCCGAGAGACTGACGTCAGCAGTTGCTGTCTCGTCCCCGGCCGGTGATTGGTTTAAAAATAGTATAAATACCTTGGCGCGAGTTTTTGTTCTTCGAATCGCCTTCAACTGAATAAAGAGTTCTGTTAGTTGAAACCCTGGCTGCGCGTCGTCCCTCCGTCAATACTTAAAATATAGTGTGACATATTCAATAACTACTTGGATTAACAATGGGAAACTATTTCTGGAGTTGAATATGTCATGTGAAACTTTCAATAGATATTTCAACTACTGCCCTCTCTATTGTTTGTTTCAGCAGCCCAAAGAAAAAATTATGTTTCTTTTGTTTGTCTTTTCTTCTAGAGGCACTTCCACAAGGCTTCCCCAAGTCCTTTTGCCTCTTCTGCTATTATCTTTGCTTCCTCATGTGCTCTAGCAATAACCAGCGATATGTCAACAGCAATACTTCATCCGTTTCTTTTGCTACTTCTGGCTTCCACAGTTCCCCTGCTACACCTCCCATTTCCTAGTGAGCATCAGAGATCTAGTTAGCTATTCTATTATCTCCCAAATGTCTTGGTTTCCTGGTAGTAACACAAACATGCATATTGTTTGATGTTGATATTCCTCCCTATAATAAATGTTATGACTTGATGTTAATTATATTTACTGTGCTTCAAACTCCTTTCTCCTCTCCCACTGTCATACACTGGCAGCCTCAAAGGTGTTTCCTTCCTGATTCTCCCACCAGGTATATGTGTCTTCTATTCTCATTAAGTTTTGGTGACAAATGATTATAGGCAGTGGTGGGATTCAGCCAGTTCGCACTGGTTCAGGTGAACCGGTTGTTAAATTAACACACACACACACCCTGCTATCAAAGTGGATCCTGGGCACTGTGCTAAACTGCGATGGAGAAACGGGCAACAAAGCGGCCAGCGCAAGGCAAGGAGAAGTCTGCTTTCCAGTGGTGGGATTCAAAAATTGTTTGAACCTACTCTGTGGGTGTGGCCTCCTTTGTGGGAGTGGCTTGCTGCCCATGTGACCGGATGGGAGTGGCTTGCCACCCATGTGACCGGATGTGAAGATGCCGACGACACTTGTCAGAACCACCTTAAATAACCTCACACACAGCACTGGCATGCATAAGAATATGATGTAAACTTGTTTTTTAAAAGGCATCTTTGGTTTGCGTTAAAACAACTTCAACACACGCAATGTTCTGATTGCACCACAAACGCAGTAGTCATCCTTACCTTTCACAGAGGCCCTGAGTTTTATAAATATGAGCATGATAGTGTAGAATAATCACATCCAAGGACCAGTGGTGGGTTTCAAAATTTTTTGGAACCTCTTCTGTAGGTGTAGCCTGCTTTCCGGGTCCACTGGTGGAACCTTTTCTAACCGGTTCGGTAGATTTGACGAACCGGTTCTACCGAATAGGTGCGAACTGGTAGAAACCCACCTCTGCTGGTTTCCCTCCTCATTCCCTCGTGCCACCTGCATTGTTGCCTGTTTCTCCATTGCAGGGGAGGGCAGCGCAGTGCCTAAGATCCACTTTGAGTGTGTGTGTGTGTGTGTCTGTGTGTGTGTGTGTAATCGGTTCACCCAGGGTCAGGTTGGCCATCGCAGGAGGCTCATCCCACATGTGTGGTGGAGCTGAAGGACTGGGATGGGCCATGCTTCCCACAACAGCCAACCTGTCCCTGGGCAAAGTGACTGTTAAATTATTTGAATCCCACCACTGATTATAGGTTGCTACACATGATCTTAGACAAAGGGCTGGTTTTCCTTTGACTTTTCAGAAGAGAAAAATGTCTCTTTCTGCGAAATTATTCTGTTTCGGATCTACAAAATCTGAAACGTTACTCCTCTTCTTTTTTTTTAGTGCAAAGCGGTCAGCTATCTCAGCTATTCTCCATTACTCATTAATATATCTGTACTCCTTCCACCCATTTTAAATCTTTATTCAATAGGTTAAATGAAAATAAAATGGTCTCAAATTTATTAAATACATCATCTTTTCAACATTGTCTACCTTGGTCTCATCTAACAGGGATGTTTATGCTGGTTTTAAAAATATCAAGATGGTTGCTGCAACCCCATAATCAAAATTCCACCTCTTTTTATATAAATGGCCAGGGGTATAACCACATGATTGTGGTTGCCATCTTGATGCTTCCTTCTCCTCAAACCCTGCTCCCTTGTATCTAATTATTTATTGAATAGTTGTATAGGAACTCCACATAAAATTCCTTACTTTGCAGTTCAAATCTAAACATTTTCTGGGGAATAAATGTAATAATTAGGTCCCATTGTAAACCTCCTGTATAGAGCTTGTTTAAAGACAGCATAGGAAGCCATTTATGAAAAAGTTCATTATATTTCTCTGTCCGGTCTGGTGGATCTCCTGAATCTTTTTCAGTTTCTTTGTTTTAATAGTTGCCTCACAATTTGACAGAAAGGTGTGGGCATCTCCCCAGACATACATGAAGAAGATCCTTAGAAGTATCATTGTCTTTCCACTACTGTAAACATTGAACTGCAACATTTCCTTTTCATGCTGATGTTGATCTGTCAGCTGGAAAATGTTCGGCTCCTTTTGTTCCCTTAAAATCTGAGAATATTCAGTACTGGCTGATTTGAAGTTTCGTTTCTTGCTGTGGTTCCTCCCTGCCTCTTAACAATTGCTTTTTAGTTAGTAGCAGTCTTAGATCTTTCACACTTACTTCTTTATCCTGAATAGTATGTTCCACACATTCTTTGTTAAAGCAGCTTTTCCATTATTCAGAGTCTGGCATGGCTTTCTGTTTATAGCTGTGTCCCCTCCTCTTTCTTTCCTCTACACCCTTCCTCCCGTGGAACTAATGTTAATATCTTTCTTGTGTTTTTTGTGTTGTATTTTTCTTTTGTCCTTTTTACAGCATTTCCCACTCTTTAGACTTACATCCTCATAATTCCTGCTCCACTTTTTCTTCAGCCTTTTAATCAGGGTCTCTTCTTCCCTTGTATATTTTATTCCATCCTTCTGCTTCTCGCTTGAGGGGAAATGGGATTATTGGGTCAGAGTTTTAGATTGGGGACCAAGACATCTATATTGAAATCTTGCTGTGACTCCCCAAAATGATAAGCCCAAATTATCATCACAAAATGATAACTGTAAAGTTTTTACACTGTTGTTTGTTACATATTCATATTATTCTTGTTTCTGTTCTTGGTAAGATGGCGTCGTAGTCTTGAGGCGGTCTTTACAAAAACTTCTGTCTCTCACTTACTTAGAAGACCAGTAGATGGTGACCAATTAAAATGTGATTCACAGTAACATTTTGTTAGAAATAAACATTTATTTTTCTATGAAGAGTTCTTTATAGAGCCTAATTAGAGAAGAATTTTCATAGATTCTTTTCTTTTGTGAATTCTGGCATTCTCTTCTCCTTTCTTTTTCTTCTCTTTCTTTTTTCCAGCTATCCACTGTTTCCTCTTAGTAGTTTTCTGTCTTGAAGCTGTATTCAATTTCTTCTGGCTTCTATTTTTAGTAAGGAAATAGTCAGTTCACTCTTGGCTTTTTTTTTTTAATAGAGTGCAAGTAATTTATCACAAAACCTATACAATTAGTATTCCTTTAAGATTTGAGAAATAGAATATATGCCTTAGAGGCTGAGAAGAAATTAGAAATACTTGTTATTCAGGCATATCTTGGGAAGATTGAAGGCAAAACATTATGTTTGTTCATCCAGTTAATGTACCTTAAATGTATATAACAATTGGTATTCCCAAAAGATAATTAGAAAGCTTACATTATAAATCAGAGGAGAGTATTACAATGAAGGAATCTTAATTTAGGGCTGTGTATGCTATTATTTGGAAATCGAAGCATTTAAGGGTAAAAAAAGAGTTAAACCTTGGAGATTGTAAAGGCAAAATACAACGTTTTTCAAATGTCTAGTTGATGGAAGTTCATAATATTGAAAATAAAATTAAAAGCAATGAAATTGATGAAATGTAAAACAGTTCAAAAAATAATCAGTCAGCAGTAAAATAAATCTCATTTTTTACACTATGCACATAAAGACTTTTGTGCTCAAAAGGGTAAAACAACAACATTTATACACATTTCTTAAAAAAGAGGAAACTTGCAGAGACAAATGAATCCTCTAGGAGGTATTCAAAAAAGGACAATCATTGAAAAGGGCTGGCCCCACTAAATGCTAATTTTGTATGCACAAAAGACATAATCTTAACGATAAACACATTAGCAGATTTTTATACCAGGTTCAGAGGAGTTACATAAGATGAACTTTGAAATCAAATCTTTGAAGTAAAAATATCAAATAGCACCAGTTATGATATTGCTTTCCTAGCTTGTGCCTGTTAAAAGGACTTTAGCAGTTGACATAGTCTGAAATTTGTAGACTGTTGATTTAAATCAGTCCTGTTGAGCCTGTCTAGATTTATAGAGGTGAAAAATATATTGGGTGAACAGAAAAATAGGTTCAATTTAAAGATTCATTTAAATCCATTTTTAGAGTCAAATAGATTTCATCTTGTTAGTGATTAAAGTAATTTTTCCGGTGAGCTTTGCCATCTCAACTACTGACTGAAGACTGGAGTGGTGGTGGAAGGTAATGAAGTCTGACTTCTAAGATTGAGATAATGCCCTAGAGCAGGGGTGTCAAACTCGATTTCATTGAGGGCCGCATCAGGATTGTGTTTGATCTCAAGCTGGGCTGGGTGAGGCAGGGTGAGTGTGGCCAGCTCGACGTAACTCGTGTGATCAAATGCCACTTTTGCTAGTAGTTTGTTTTGCTAGCACTCTGCCAGTGAAAATGGCCTTCACGAGCTCTGTTTTCGCTGGCAGAGGGTTGCAGGAGGCCATAGCAGCCGAAAACGGAGCCCAGGGGGACCACACACAACCTTCACAAGCTCTGTTTTTACTGGCAGAGGCATGACAGGCTGGTACTTTGCTGTTTCCATGGCAGCCCTGCAGGCCAGATCTAAGCACTTTATGTGCTGGATCCGGCCTGCAGGCCTTGAGTTTGACACCCCAGTCCTAGAGGACCCAATGAAATAACCATGAAGTATAATGGTTATTCTGTTTTTTACCATTTGCCCTCTGCTCCCATGGCCACATGAGGATAAATGAATGAAATGAAATAGATGAAATAGAAATTGGTGAGGGTGGATAAGGCCTTTCCAACTCTGAATGCCTTAGTTCTGACCTTTCCCTAGATTTAGGGATAGACAAAGTGCTCATATTTTGAACAAGTCTTATCAAAGTACTGGAAATACAAAGCATAGTGAGAAGATTGGGGACTAGAAGCAACATGGAACTTCTTGTCAATTTTATAGATTATTATACCACCTTTTTCGGTGGCAGGCTGCAATTTATTACAATTGCAAGAGCCATGATGGTGCACTGGTTGGAATGCAATATTGCAGGTGGACTTTGCCCAAAGTCTGGAGTTTGATCCTGACTGGCTCAAGTTTAACTCATCTTCCATCCTTCTGAGGCTGGTAAAATGAGGACCCAAATTGTGCTGACTCTATATGTGCTGACTCTATATATCACTTAGGACTGTAAAGAGGTATATAAGTCTAAGTGCTATTGCTATTGGTATGAGCAGTTGACTCTTCAGCAGGAACTGTGTGGCATGTCAACCACCATAGCAACAGTCCTTGTATTAACCTTTCCGCAGTGGCACAGTAGTTAGAGTTAGAGCAGGCTACTTCCGCTGATCACTGGCTGCCAGCAGTTTGGCAGTTCAAATCTCACCAGGCTCAAGGTTGACTCAGCCTTCCATTCTTCCGAGGTGAGTAAAATGAGGATCCAGATTGTTGGGGGGTGGTGGTGGTGGTAATAGGCTGACTCTGTAAAACCACTTAGAGAGGGCTGTAAAGCACTGTGAAGTGGTATATAAGTCTAAGTGCTATTGTTATTGCTATTTCTACAGAAATCTGGTTGGCCTTTGCAAGGTGGACTTCCCAGATTGTTTGGATTTGAGTTCTCATAAGCCTCAACCAGCACAGCCAACGGTGAGGAATTGTGGGAGTTGTTGTCCAAAACCTCCAGATTTCACAGAAGAGATTATCAGAAGAGCTTTATGCTGTTGTGTTGTTTGAACTGAATTTTAATGTATTTCAGTCATTAAGACAGGATCTGGCTGCTTATAGATTGGCTTTAAGCAAAAAAGGTTTGTACATTCAACATAGACCCATCCTGGATTCCTGCCCAAGTAGCGTTTCATTCGGTCTTTTTAGAAATAGCCATCCAGTTTTCCATCCTGTTTTCAAAGACATAAAATTCACCGCAGAAGAGCAGAATGAAATGGATGCTGCATTCTTGAAGTGTATGATGGGATACCACATAAAGGTGTCTGTCCTCTGAAACAACCTCAGCCAGATCACCCTATATTTTTCAAGCTCTAAGTACTGCAATGGGTAGAGAGGGCAAGAGTGAGCATATCCCTTTTTGTGCCCTTCCCTCAGATATGCTGAAGAACACAATATGTACTTCGGGTGGAAGAGATAGACCATTTTGGTACGTATGGATAAATCAGGCCCCAAAACCAATAGCAAAAGCCAGTGATCTTGAATGAGGAAACGCCCTGTAATTTGCTATTGGCATCATAGCTCCTTCGAATTTCAATCTTTATTCAAAAATTGTATGCATTTAAGCACAAGGATCATCACAAAGACATTGAGACCACATGTAAACAAAACAAACATTGGCGAGACAATTTGCCGCATCCTATGCAATCCGCAACTTGAAAAGAAAAGCAAGCTTTTAATTCTGCATTTTCCCAGGCTGCTGCTGGTGGCTGGGAGAAGCAAAGTCACTCTCTTTCCCCCATTTCTACTTACTGGTTTAGTAGTAGAAAGGAATTTGTTTGGACATGAAGTCTAGACACTGTGATTGTAAAAAGAACAGGCACACTTGGTAATCTCTAGGGTGATAGGGGATATTTAGTTAAAACTATATATTATTGCTTAGGAAAGGGAAAATTAAGACACAATTAAGAATCTTCCCTTAGTCGGTGAAAAATTACCCAAATTCAAGAGTGCATAATGTTTTAATTTCATAATGAAAGACAGTGATCAGTCCTGTGTAAAAATAAGTATCCAGACGAGAAAAGATGTTAAAGGCTAATCCACATGATGGTGGTTTTCGCTTTCCCCATAGCCAGTGATTTTGATTTTGTGTCCTACCTTGATCTTGTTCAGAATTCAAGTAAACAGCCAAGCAAAAGAGTACATTTGAAAGCATCTGTCTCTACCGGCATCCCAAAATGGCTGTGGAAACTCATGGAAAGGTTTGACTGCCTGTGCAGCTTCAGAAGTTGCCACCAAACTTTCATATTGAAAAGGATAGGAAAACACTGCTAAATGTATAGGGGTAATCACAGTAAATTAATTACTTGGCTAAATTTAATATATAAAGTTCTTTGAATTCAAATTAATTCAATTAGGTTATTTAGTGATACACAAACACACACATACACACTTACACCAGTGACGTGCGGTGAGGTTTATGCCTGGTGAGGCTCAGCTAGGCATCCTTTTGTGAAGCCTTGGCGGTGGGGGGGGGAATTTGCGGCCTCGGCGGTGGGGGGGGGGAATTTGCATCGCGGGAGCCGCCCAATTCCAAGGAATTAAAATATGCTTGCTCCTGGGGAGGAAAGCTATGGCAAATCTAGACAGCATCCTAAAAAGCAGAGACATCACCCTGCCAACAAAAGTGCATCTAGTCAAGGCCGTGGTTTTCCCATTTGCAATGGATGGCTGTGAAGGTTGGACCAGAAGGAAGGCTGTAGATTGTAGATTGTAGAAGTTTATTTGTATGCCGCCCTTTTCCCTGGGGGGACTCAGGGCGGCTCACAACCCAAAGGGGAGGGGGAGACAAACTTTTAACATATAAGACAATACATAATTAAAAAACACAACATTCATACCATTCGGGCGGGTTACAGTCTTAGCCCCAGGCCTGACGGGATAGCCAGATTCTGAGGGCTGTCCGGAAGGTCTGGAGGGTGGTGAGGGTACAAATCTCCATGGGGAGATCGTTCCATAGGGTCGGAGCTACCACCGAGAAGGCTCTCCTCTGCGTAGTTGCCAGTCGGCATTGACCGGCAGATGGAACTCGGAGGAGGCTGAGTACCAAAGAATGTGAAAAATGGTCATCAGTCACTTTTTTCAATGCCATTGTAACTTTGGTCACTATACCACCTTTCTTGCCACAGTTCTTAAGTGAATAATTGCAGCTGATAAGTTAGTAACATAAGTGAATCTGATTTCCCCATTTGACTTTGTCAAAAGGTGATTATATGACCCCAGGACACTGAAACCATCATAAATACGAATCTGTTGCCAAACATCAAAATTTTGATCGTGTGACCATGAGGATGCTGCAACGGTCGCTAAGTGTGAAAATGGTCGCTAAGTGTGAAAAATGGTAATCAGTCACTTATTTCAATGCCATTGTAACTTTGGTCACTGTACCACCTTTCTTGCCACAGTTCTTAAGTGAATAACTGCAGCTGGTATTTTGTATTTTGGATAGAATCTTTTTTAAAATTTGTCTAAGACAATTTAAAAAAAGATTCTATCCAAAATAAATTGAAGTGAAACCATTTTTAAAAATTCTATGCACAATACTTTGAAATATATTGTGCATAGAATTTTTAAAAATAGTTTTACTTCAATTTATTCTGTGTGGAATAGTTTGAAATGTTTTACTTCAATTTATTCTGTGTGGGTTCTTTTTTTAAATTGTCTATAGATACCCCAATAGTTGGTGGTGGAAATCATGTAAAACTCATATGTGGGACCGTGAGAAAACATAACATCATCACTACATCTCTGCTCTGAGAGCTTAAGGGAAGATGGGCTTCATATACCATTCTGATATCGCAAAGAGAGAAAATATTGATTCCTCAATTCTTTACAATAGGAAGATATTAGGATCCATATTATCAGGAAAATTGAAAGTTGAATTTTTGAAACACCATTCATTCATTCATTCATTCATTCATTCGTTCGTTCGTTCGTTCATTCATTCAGTATAACATTGTAATGTTATTGAGTTTGTATTAAAATATTGTAGGAGAACGACTGGCAGAAGCAGGAAGAGGGGATAGGATTTTATCAATAAATCAGTTAAATTGAGCCTTCATGCCTTTTGCACCCGACAAATATCCATGGTAAATTTTTTAGTGACCTTACAATGAGTGGCCAAGTAGAAATAAATACAGTATGTATTTTATACTACTCGACAGGCAAATAAAATGTGCATTTGTATGTCTCTGTCTCTCTGGTTATACATGCATATTCTAAACTTTGATTTTTTTTATTTTTTATTTGGCCATCTTCACTCTCTATTGGCCCTCTGAAATAGGATGATCCAATCAATAAGGTTGATGTTGTCTTTAAGTAAACAGCTTTCAACATAATTTCCCGGCATGGAAGTTAGCTGATGGGAAAAGTTTTAACTGTTGACTTTACATTATATAGTTAGTTATTAACACAAAGGAGCTCTGACATTAAAAAAGAATAGGAAAGGCTTTTAAATTGCTTAGATGAAAAATATGATCTGGAAGGATTTGCTGACGGCTTCGACCAAGAACAGCCAAAAATTTGGGAGCTTGTGGAAAGAAGCAAAGAAGAAAATCTGGCATTATATTACTAAAACAAGATGTCATTGCTTTAAAGACATATCAAAGCAGGACTGCCTGTCCAGGAGACTAAATAAAACACATAGCACACATTTATTCTATCAGATGTGCAATACTGCCTATAATACCAGTGATATTAGCCAGGAGGAGCATATAATCCAGATGAATCAAGTGGTTTCTGGCAGCTCTAATTGGAATTTATGAGCAAAATATACTTCGTGATTGGGCACAATCTGCTGCTTACACTAAGATGATAGTCGGGGGGGGGGGGAGAGATCTATATGGTAGTTTTTGCTCTTTTCATAAATTGGCCTGAGGCCAATTAGTCATCCAAACATATCTGTACCAGGAGGGTCTTGTCCTACAAAAGAGCAAAAGTAAACATTTGGACATTTGGTTAAAGTCCAGCAGAAACTGGATTGGATCATGGATATTGGATCACATTGCGTAAGTGTGAAAGTGAGTAATTACTTCTAGCTGGGCAGAGAACAGAAGCTGAAAGAATTCTGCAATCTGGATTTCTTCTTGTTTTGTCAAGGAGGATGAGGTGCTTGTAGTAGAGATTTGAAAAGAGACAATAGTAAGTTCAAAAAGGCCAACAGCTTCCAGGGAATGACTGAACATCTCACTTGGAGGCCGTTGAGTTACAACTGACAATTGTCAACCCTATTTTTTGAGTTATCAACACTAAATTGCCAATGTGCTTTCTATTCTTCATTTAGCGCTGGCCTATAGAGGTAGGTCTTATGAAGTCTCCTACTGGGGGAGTGGGAGGAGAAATCACCAGTGGGGGGTGGGTGGGAGGAGGAGCTCTGTGTGGTTCCCAGAGAATGACCAAACTCGTGGCTTCTGAGCTGTGGTGGCTCAATGGTTAGAATGTGCTAACTCACTGCTCACTCCAGGAGTTCAATTCTGAGCGGCTCAAGATTGACTCAGCCTTCCATCCTTCTGAGGTCGGTAAAATGAGGACCCAGATTGTTGGGGGCAATATGCTCTACCTGACTCCATTATTACATCCTCTAACCCTCACAGCTTCAACCTTAAACTGTCTACCGTGGACCTCACCCCACTCCTAAGAGGTCCAAAAAGGGGATGTGCATAAGTGCACCAGCATGCCTACCGTCCCTGTCCTAATGTCCCCATTTATTTGTATTCATTTCTTTCATTCATCTCCATGTTTATATTTGTACCTGCTATCTTGTGCATGTTTGACAAACTAATAAATACCAATACAAATATGCTGACTCTGTAAACCGCTTAGAGAGGGCTGTAAAGCACTGTGAAGTGGTATATAAATTTAAGTCAGGGGTGGGTTCCTGCCAGTTCTATAGAAGAGGTTCTACAAATCTACAGTGCCATTTAGAACTGGTTCCAGCTCCCTCCCCCCCACCCGTCCACACATCATCAAGATGAAGAGCGAGAGGAGGAATTCTTGGAGTTGAAGTCCACAAGTCTTAAAGATGTCAAGTTTGAACACCCCTGGGATTTTCTTTCTAAAGGGGTAGGGGTGCAAGGGTCTTGTAGCTTTAAGACTTGCGTGCTTCAAATGCCAGAATTTCTGAGCCAACATTTTGGTTGCTAAGCAAGAGCATTGTTAAGTGAGTTTCACCACATTTTACAAGTTGGCCACACCCACCCAGTCACATGGCTGGAAAGCCACTCCCACCCGGTCACATGGCCAGCAAGCCATGCCCACAAAGCAGGCCACACCTACAGAAGAGGTTCTAAAAACTTTTGAAAGGAACTCACTTAAAGGAATTAGGAAGAAGTGCAAATGGCTACAGATTTCACTGCTGAAAAACGACTAACTTGAAGGTTACCTGTTGCTAGGAAAGAACTGTTTGCCTGGCAAATTTACACCTAAACAGGTGTCTACAGGTGTTTGTTACACTGAAACATAACCTTTTTTTATTTTCCTATCCAGTTGCCCTCAAATCTCCATACAGTTTTGGTGTCTCTGTCTTCTATTCTTCCTTTACCAGTGTGACAGTGAATGGTGGTACAATACAATACAATAGCAGAGTTGGAAGGGACCTTGGAGGTCTTCTAGTCCAACCCCCTGCCTAGGCAGGAAACCCTATACTGTTTCAGAAAATGGCTATCCAACATCTTCTTAAATACTTCCAGTGTTGGGGCATTCACAACTTTTGGAGGCAAGCTGTTCCACTGATTAATTGTTCTAACTGTCAGGAAATTCCTCCTCAGTTCTAAGTTGCTTCTCTCCTTGTTTAGTTTCCACCCATTGCTTCTTGTTCTACCCTCAGGTGCCCTGGAGAATAGTTTGACTTCCTCTTCTTTGTGGAAACCCCTGAGATATTGGAACACTGCTCTCATGTCTCCCCTAGTCCTTCTTTTCATTAAACTAGACATGCCCAGTTCCTGCAACCGTTCTTCATATGTTTTAGTCTCCAGTCCCCTAATCATCTTTGTTGCTCTTCTCTGCACTCTTTCTAGCGTCTCCACATCTTTTCTACATCGTGGTGACCAGAACTGAATGCAGTATTCCAAGTGTAGCCTTACCAAGGCATTATAAAGTGGTATTAACCCTTCACGTGATCTTGATTCTATCCCTCTGTTTATGCAGCCTAGAACTGTGTTGGCTTTTTTGGCAGCTGCTGCACACTGCTGGCTCATATTTAAATGGTTGTCCTCTAGGATTCCAAGATCCCTCTCACAGGGATGTATCAATCAGTTATGAGGATCAGTGAATTACACTCTTGTTTTATACAGAATTAATTTTAATCAATAGTTACCAATGCTTTTGTCCTGTTGCTGCCTTTTAAAAATCTCCTGGGAGGTATAAAAAAAGAACACCCATATACCTGTAGTTTGTCATTTGCACATACATTTGTTAGATTTTATGTATCTGTGCAAAAAGGGGGAGGAATGTCTTCAGAGTGGTTTCAGTTGGAGTTGGCAAATAAAACTGGACACATTGAGGAAGATGAACTTTGCATAGAATGTTACAGTGTTTATTTATTTGTTGTGTCATCTCTTCCTTGATGTATATGGGTATATAGGAATTTGTCCTGCTGAATAAATAGACTTTCATCTCCTATTCACTCCTAAATGTGGATGGCTGTGTTTGATTATAATATTAAGCCAGGAAACTTTAAATCATGATTTTTTTTAAACAAAACACATTATGGGTTCTATGCCCAAAACAAAGAAATCATGTTGTGGGTTCTATGATGTGTGAACTCAGATAAAAAAAATATGAGAATAAGATTCTAAGTACTCCTGCTGGGAAACAAATGTGGTGATCACAATGAAAAACAGAATGCCACCACAGAACTTGGAAATCACCTTAGAGATACTGTATCAGGGGTGGGTTTCTTGCCCCGTTCCAACCGGTTTGGTTGGAACGGGGCCGGTGGCGTCCTCGTGCACGCGTGCAGCGCACGCATGCGTACTAGCGTCTGTGCGATGCTCCAGCTGCTCCTGGATGATCGCGCAGGCGCTGTATGCGTCCTGCGCATGCGTGGAAGCGCAGAACTCATCAAAACCGGGTAAGGAACGCGGGCGGGCGGGTGCGCCCTTCGCCATTCCCGGAAGTTACTTACTTCCGGGTTCGCCGACCAACCGGTTCGCGGGGACCGCCGCGAACCGGTTGAAACCCACCCCTGTACTGTATGTAGAGACATTGGTGCTTGTTGCTATAGTGACAAGGCCTTCTTCCTCTCCTGCCTCCATTTTGACCGCTTGCTTTTCATTTTTTTTATCCTACCTGCCCATTAGGTTGTTTTTTACAGTTTCTTCCCCAATTTCTTCTCTCAGAGCAACCAAAGCAGAAGAGGGACTGGTTGCTCACACCGAACCACAACTGCTTCTTTCATCCACTTGCTTCTACCACTTGCACCTTTGCTCAATTTCAACAGCGTCTTCCTTTATTACCACAGGCTCAGTGAATTTAAGACACACACACACCCAAATTGGCAGGTATGCGTTTGTGTGTGTAATACCTTCCTCTATTTTGCGAGGAGTTTGCAAGCCACAAGAAGCAAAAAAGGAAAAAAAAAAGTGAGGAAAGGATCATTGCAAAATTGTAAACATTCAACTGAAGTCACAGCAGGAAGCATATTCCTTAGCTGTTTCTTGAAATATATCAATATCTTACTTATCTAGTACCACTTTCTATAGTTCCTCTTGATATACAGTTTACAAGAACACAGTGCTTACCAAGGGAGGTGGTGATGGAGCTCTCCCTTTGGCCTTATCTTCCCCTAACATAAATATTGGATAAATGTGCAATGACTGACCACTGGACTCCTCCCAAAACAAATATCAATATAGATAGTTGGTCTTTTAACACAAGCAAGCCAAGAATGAAAAGGCTTTGAATTTCCGCCTCCAATTCAGCATCAGCTCAATTTTACCTTACAATATTGGATAGTAAAGAGAACTAATTACAATTAGCCTTCCAGAGGCAATAATACTATTGTTTATCATTATTTAGGCACCCAATACAATCAGCAAGAATCCAAATTTTTGCAAACTTAACCAGAGATATCTGCTTCAATGCAAGATAATTTAATGTGCAGCATTTCACAGATTCCACAGTTTTTTGTGCATGCTTCTGGAATTATTGGAAACTTTATGCCAGGGATTTTCAAACGTGGCAACTTTAAGAGTTGTGGACTTCAACTCTCAGAAATCCCCCAGCCAGCATGGTGCAACTTCAGTTCTACAGAGGAAGGAAATAGGGGTTTGATTGGCAGGGGGAGTTCTGATACCAATATGAGCAGCCAATCCAATGACCTTTATCACTTTCCTGGGGTCTCTGTTTATCAGTTGCTTTGAGGTGGGAAAGCTAACATTCCTTTGGGTATCTTTTTTACTTTCTCTGCTGTCAACCAGTCATACGCTATCACTTGACTCTACTTTGAACAAATGGAAATGTTATACTTCCTTAAACCCTTAAACTTGTATTTAAAACATCCATAGCTAAGGATTAAAGGAAGCTTACCCTAGGCAGTCAAACCTGTCTATCCGAAAGTTCCTAACAGCTGAAAAGCAACGAACAAGCAATTTCTGAAAGTGATTAAAGAAGTGTGCAAACCCAGCGTCCTTTTCAAGGCACGGACTGTGGTTTGAGCAAGATGGATATTCTCTCACAGCTCTAAAGTTGTTGGCGATTGCAGTGTTGTGGTCTCTTCATAAGGAACAACGGTATGGAGCACTTGTGGCTGATCTCAAGTTCTCTTGTCTGAAGTGGAATTAGGAAGAGCTGATCTTCTTTTATTACCACAGACTCAGTCATCTTCAGATCGCTACTGTTTTTGAAATAAACAGATCAAATGATTAACAGGTAAATTTCAAAGCACGTTGACTTACATTATATGTGAAAAAAATTTAAAAGGGCATAATTGATCACTGAGTTTTTAACCTCAAGAAAATTAAGCCCTGACTTTTCCTAGAAGTTCTCATCTCAAGAGGAAAACCATAAATGGCCATTTAGAAAACATAAGGGCTGGGGGTTTGCATCACCACAAGCCACAAATAAATAAACCGTATTGGCGGATTGATATGTGATGTAAACTCATTGGTTTTTCTGCATATCATTTCTTTTAGGGAAGAGCCTTTTCCAACCACATTGGAGAATGCTCCAAAATTAAACTATTACTGTACTCAACAGTAACTCTCCCCAGCGTAGTAGCTGATCATAAGTAAAGGTCACTTCCTAATGGCTAATGATAATCTTGAACATGCAGTTTTTAATTTTGAAATACAGTGAGAGTGAAGAAATGTTAAACTGATTTCCATATTGCAGGATCATTATGAATGTTGGTAAGTTCAGGAAGGAATGTCAAAGAAGTATTCAAAGGAGATTAAATGCCCCCTTTTCATGTCTTTGCTACACATTTAGCAGCAACACATCATCTTTCCTTTCCATATATCAGAAGAGCTAGCAAATCTGACCCCTGGTTTGTGATAATGCCCCTCTCTGCTCCTGGGGCAAGAATGCACAATGAGGATTTAGCCTCCTGCTGCCCAAATTACATTATAAATGTAAATTGTAATGTGCACATATAAAATGTGAAGGGTTTGACAATACTTCCAAAGCTTCTTTTAAAGTTCTTGGCAGAAGACTAGATATTTATCTTGCAGTAGTTTCAGAACAGCTTCAAATATAATTCTAAAAAGAAAGATTCACAAATGTTGATTTAAACAAAATTCTATGGAGATTCTCAGTCATCCAAGTTATGGTTGTCCCGAAGGTGCTTTTTCAAGAGGCAACTGGACTTTGTGGGGGTTTTTTTGGAGGACATTTCGCTTCTCATCCAAGAGGTCTCTTCAGCTGAAGAGCTGAAGAATGGGATGAGAAGGGAAACATCTTCAAAGAAAAAACAGAAGGTCCAATTGCCTCTTGAAAAAGCACCTTCGGGACAACCATAACTTGGATGACTGAGAATCCCCATAGAAGCTTTGCCTCTTGACAAAGCTCCTTTGAGATTTAAATAAAAAGGTTTAGCAACCCTTAAATACCTATGATTGCTGGTGCTTCAACTAGATGTAGAGATTTTAATATCTAAAATGGTTTTTAAAATGGTACTAGTAAAGGATGAGCTACCCTCTTCCCCTGAAAATAAGACCTCCCTGGATAATAAGCCCAATCAGACTTTTGAGCGCATGTGCTAAAATAAGCCTTCCCTGAAAATATTGCAACACAGCAGCAGCCATGAGGTGACCACACTCATCACCTCCTGCACCTCAAAAATAATAAGACCTCCCCAAAAATAAGGCCAAGCACTAATTTCAGGGTTCAAAAGAAAACAAGAGACTCCAAGACTCATTTCAAACTCTAAGGAAATGTCTCATTACATTCTACACTGAATGTATTAATAAAAATGAATAATATTATTAAAATATATTGATATTCAGGGAGTTCTATCCAAAAGGTTCAAGATGATTTTATTAAATCCTCTTGCCCCACTTTTGTCTTCCCAACATTGCATTTTATTGGACATGGGATCACTTCATTCTTCCGAGAAGTAGATAAAAATATAAGCTGAAAACAATCCTTTGTAAAAAAAATAATAATCAATAATTAATAATAATCAAGCCTCTGCTGTAAAATTTATGTTTTCATAGTGATTTTTATATCAAATTTATGGATCTTATTTCAAAATTGTATGAAGGTATCAAATATGTAGACGATATAGAACATCATGATCAGGAAGTCTGTCATGAAATGTCACTTGGTGGCAGTGGTGGGTTTCAAAAATTGTTTGAACCTACTCTGTGGGTGTGGCCTCCTTTATGGGAGTGGCTTGCCGCCCATGTGACCAGATATGAAGATGCCGACGACACTTGTCAGAACCACCTTAAATTACCTCACACACAGCACTGGCATGCATGAAAATATGATGTAAACTTGTTTTTTAAAAGGCATCTTTGGTTTGCGTTAAAACAACTTCAACACACGCAATGTTCTGATTGCACCACAAACGCAGTAGTCATCCTTACCTTTCACAGAGGCAGTGAGTTTTATAAATATGAACATGATAGTGTAGAATAATCATATCCAAGGACCAGTGGTGGGTTTCAAAAAAATTTGGAACCTCTTCTGTAGGTGTGGCCTGCTTTCCAGTTCGGTAGATTTGATGAACCGGTTCTACTGAATAGGTACGAACTGGTAGGAACCCACCCGTGCTTGGTGGGCTTCTATCCTTACTTTTTGACTTTCTAGATGCAGCTGACTAACCATTTTGAGAAAAAAGGAGAAGATGAACACTAAAACTAAGATTGACTTACTATTATTAGTTCAATATCCATTTTATTTAGAGAAACAGTTGTAAGTATTCCTCGTGGTTTGGAGTACCATCATCTTGAAAAGTTTAAGAAGTGCCCCAAGGGGATATGTTTAGCACTTCTCTGATTTTGGTGAGAAAATAATTCAGCCCATCCAGTTTTACCATTATAACGTGAGTGCCTTAAAATTGCTAATCTTTCACAGGTTCATGCCGCTGGTCTTTGGCTCTTTATCTTGGCTCTGTGAAGAAACGTGACACTGCTTCAGATGGAGGAAATGTTAAGGAGGAAAAATAAAAATAAAACAAGGAGAAAGAAATGGATTCTTGGCAGCCTTTGAAGCCCATCTCATTTTGCTACTTGCAATTGGGGACATGCTAGCCAGGAATAGCTGTTAATCCAAAATAATGTATTGGCCAGTTTAGCAAAGTAAATAAACCATCATTTCCCAATTCTTCCTCTTATGCCTCTTTTGCCAGCAGAAAGGCATCTACACTCCTTTTCAAAGAAGTAGCTTCCTGCTGTGAAGATTGTTCCCATTATTAATCTTCGACTCTAGCAGTGCCAGGATGAACGAAGTGACCTGGGAGTTTTGGAGGAGGCCAGGCCTGTTTAAAAAAAAACAAAACCAACACATTCCAGGTAAGCAGAGCCATAGCAACTGGCCAATATGCCCCAGCAGATTCAGAATGTGTCACAATCAAAAAAATTGAAAGTTAGGCTGCACATTGTTTTTTCTTCTTCTTCTTCTGAATGCCATCTGCCAGGTTTTGTTTTTTTTCATCTCAATAGTAAATGTATCAAATCACTACCGTATAAACTTTTTTCTCTTCTGTTGTCGAGGCTGCTTTTCTCCTAATTGTTCTTCAATGCTACTTTTTCACCATCCTTTTTGAAAATTAGCTTTTTCTGATACCTTTCAAGTGTTGTGGGAAGTTATCATCCAGCCCTCTCCCAGAAAAATGAAATATCCTAGGAAATATTGAAAAGGCAGAATATTTCTCTGGATGTGAAAATAAAGAAACATGTTTTAAAAGAGAGAATAGTTGCCTGTAGCTTCCTGCCCATCCCCACTGTTAATGGGCCATTGAGAAGGCCAAGCTAGTCCCTTTACATAATAAAGAGTTCTCCACTGCAGCTGCAGGGGGAAGGAATGTTGGAACTTTACTCAACTGACCACATGGCATCTGAGAACTCATCCATACCTGGATTCAAAACACAGCCTAGAGAGTAGCCCCTGCATGGCCCCATGGGAGTCTGACAACCAATCAGAATACATTTCTTACACAGGAACAGGAAACAGAGAGGTGGGACTGAACAGGTTATAAAAAGCCTAGCAAGCCCCTCCTTCAGCCCTTCTCTTCTTCTCCACCAACATTGAAGCATGTGATCACCTTTTCTGTTCAGGGCTCAAGCCATGTGGCCCTGTCCAACAATAAACCATCTTTCCAAGCAGCCTCCATGTCTCCAGTGTCTTTTTCCCCACTTGGAGCTGAACCCAGAAGGACATTTATTTCATGAGTGTGTAGAAACAGAAAAATCAGATGGGTGGGTGCATTGCCTTTCCACTTTTCTAGACTTAGGGAGACATTCAATCCTACAGCTAAATTGTTATCTAGGCTGTTAGGCTCAGTTTATTTCAGGCCTACCAACTTCTGTGTATCTATTAGAATTGTGAAAACAACAGTGTGGCCCATGAGTGTACACACAGATAAGAACAAATCCCTTTATAAATTTCCTTAACTGTGCTGATGTAAAAGTCACGTATACAGAGGCTTCATTGTGCAAAGGCAGCAAAGCACCTCAGGGTATTTTTTTTTTAAATGTATGTAATTGATTGTATTATTAGATTTGACCTTTCCGCGTCTTGCAACTCTGGAATACTATATGTTCCTTTTCCCTTCCTTCTCTCTTTCTATTTTTTTTTTTTAAATCAGAAGATCTATCCAATGGTTTATGTCCAGCTTAGATGCCCTTTAGTAAACTTGAACGGTAAGCAAAGTCCTGAAGAAACTTGTTTGCTGACATTTTCAACGGAATGAGTCACTTTTAAACTTGATAAAAGGGCGTGCTTTCCTGTCCTGAAGTTTATCAAGATCCTGGGTAAGAGGCATGCACTTGTATTTCCTATCCTGTTGGAGAAAATTTATTTATACATATGTGTGCGCGCGTGTGTGTTTCCGCTAATGAGAGATAAATAATTCCATATTATCAGAAGCAGTGGTGGGTTTCAAAAATTGTTCGAACCTACTCTGTGGGTGTGGCCTCCTTTGTGGGAGTGGCTTGCCACCCATGTGACCGGATGGGAGTGGCTTGCCGCCCATGTGACCGGATATGAAGATGCCGACGACACTTGTCAGAACCACCTTAAATTACCTCACACACAGCACTGGCATGCATAAGAATAGGATGTAAACTTGTTTTTTTAAAGGGATCTTTGGTTTGCGTTAAAACAACTTCAACACACGCAATGTTCTGATTGCACCACAAACGCAGTAGTCCTCCTTACCTTTCACAGAGGCACTGAGTTTTATAAATATGAGCATGATAGGGTAAAATAATCATATCCAAGGACCAGTGGTGGGTTTCAAAAATTTTTGGAACCTCTTCTGTAGGTGTGGCCTGCTTTCCGGGTCCACTGGTGGAACCTCTTCTAACCGGTTCGGTAGATTTGACGAACCGGTTCTACCTAATAGGTGCAAACTGGTAGGAACCCACCTCTGATCAGAAGGCTGCCCTGTCTGTTTAAAAGATGTATTCCCTGTACTAGGAAGACCTCCAAGAGTTTATTGTGGCTCTAATTACAGATGTCTAGAGACAGGAATGAGATCCATTGCCAACACTTTCAATAAGACTCAAGAGAAACATTGTCATTTGGGTTACTTGCCCTAAATTCAACTACTTCCCATGAAAAGCAATACTTCTTCTTTCCTCTCAATTGTAGGTACTAAGATGGGATGGCAGGAAGCATTTTTTTTTCCTTTTAAAATCTAGATAAATTTGGCAGGATTAAAAAAAGACTGCTTCAGCTTTGCCTCCTCCCTCGATAGCCTATCAAGGAAAGAGGCACTAATGAAGATCCTGCAACCCACTTTTTATTTTTTATTTTTAACAAGAGGATATTAAATAAAAAAATGAGGATTATTGAATTAAAAGGAGAGACAAAGATGCTGGCCCATAGTGGGAAAGTGACATACGTTCAAAAATTGTGTTGAGGGGAAAGCTTTGCTTTGTTTTGAACACTATCAAGAGTTACGCTTCTTAAAATAAAACTTTGCACCTATTCTTTATCCATGTCTATGGAAGCCTATTCGTGACTTAGAAGTGAGTTGTTTGACTTACACAAAACAATGCCTGAAACATTTAAATCCCACCTGCACACACACACACACACACAGAATGTGACATGTAGCTCAAGAGGTGCAGATCAAGCCTCATCAATTTCCTATCCTTTCACAAGCATTCCAGCATGAGTTGCTTCATCAAATGTTGTGGACATTTGTAACAAAATGGCCTGTTGTGGTCTATGTTCTGACAAACATATTTTGTATGCCGTTCTCTTAACAGCGTTTTCCCTCCCTGTGCTGGTTTTGAGTTGGGAATACTTTCAGTTGGATGCTAATGGACTCCAGGAATTGCAGGCTTTTGTAGCGCTCATTTACATTCTTAATATAAACAGGTGGTTTGTGCTGTATGTCATCTTTTAAATCACATTTAGGTAATTTTTCTCATCCAAAGATTTGTAGTTTTGAACTCTCAATATAAGCCATCTATTTCACCACACAAAGATTGCCCAGAATTCTCAAGACGGAGTCAGCATAGAGATTTAATAAAATATTATTAATTATTATCTGGATGCTGGGATAAGACTACATATCCCAAATATATTAAAACACACAAGTAAATAAAGAAGGGAGGAAATACCTTTAAATGTTTTGCTTGTGAAAATACTACTGTCTAATCAGGACAAATGCAATCTTTTCTCTTTTTTTAATATAAATTTTTATTTTTATTACATAGACAACACATACACACAACAATAAAAAAAAACCATCATCACATACAGCATGTCGTTTGGTTACAGGTGTTTTAACATCCATATTCTCGAATAACATTTACCATCTCAGATTTTTCATCTAGTATAACTAAATACCTCACTTTCATTGTACAGTATATGTTCAATTACAATTAGTATTATTTTTTTTCCAATAAATCATAATTCCCTTACATTCTTGATTGTCTATTTGATAACAGTATACCTTTATATAATCCCCATGTGATAGAATTTTTTTTTTTACCAACCATTTATATTTGTATATCACTATTTTCAATTATGCATAATTCCACCAATCAACTATCAGGTATGCTTATGTTCATTATTATCCTTGTACCTCATACCTTCAAACAGAAATCTTATTCTTTCGTTTTTCAACAAAATATTCTAAATAGTCTCTACATATATATACCAATTTTCAATTATTCCCTTATTAAAATTATTTATCAACAATGAGATATCATTGTAATATATTCTTAACGTTATACATTATATCGCCAATCCTCTATCAAGTATACATAAAATCATTATTATCCTTATCCTTTTTAAAGCAAAAAATTCTAAAGTATTCAATTCATAGATGTATCAGTTTTTCATTGTATCGTTGTTAATCTATTTCACAGCATGATTGTGTTATCATTTAGTCCTTCAGTTAAAGCATGAGTAAAACATTTTTCATTTCCAAGTTTTTCCTCCCAGCAAATGCAATCTTTTCTTTGTTCTCATGAGAATAGCAGAGCGGATTGTCATGCCTCAGCAGTGTTACTCCCCAGAAATAACGTGGAAGGTAAATTTTGTTAAAACTACACACACACATGCAAAGCACACAATCATGAACCACTTGTTAAAGCGGCAGGATCCCACCACTGCGTCTTTGGGTGTGTTGTTTAATTTGCAAGTCTCCCAGTACATTTTAGCCACAATAGGGCATGGTTATCTAACAATCCTGTAATTGGGGGAAATTGAGAAGGCACCCTATGTGCTATGTGCAATACAGTGAAATGTTAACTCCAGCTTTCTCTCGTAGAAGTCTTATCTCTGTCTGCAATTTCACGAGAGTTCTTCTGAACAAAGAATGAATCCATTGCAGGGGACGTACATGAGGAAGTGCTTCTGTAACAAAGGAATATTTCTTCCCTTAGGAAAAATGCAGTTTGCCCACCTGTCTCAGCTAAATGCTCTGCTGAATGTCATAGGTGTGGGTGTAGCAGGCTCCGGTTGATGGAGTTCACAATATCTTGGTTGTGAGAAGTCCCACTGTTTCCCCTTCACCCAATGGTGCCCATGATTGGGACTGGTTTTTCACTTTTCTTTTTCAGAAACATGATGCTCCACTACCCTTAATCCAAAGCAGCATTTGGAAACACTAGTGTTCCCTTGGATATTGTGGCGTTTCTGCTTCTCGGAGCCATCATCACCGCCTACTGCCAATTACCTCCAATAGACCGATCAGATCCCACAGATTAGGCCTCCTCCGAATTCCATCTGCCGGCCAATGCCGACTGGCGACTACCCGGAGGAGAGCCTTCTCTGTGGCTGCTCCGACCCTCTGGAACGAGCTCCCTGTGGAGATTCGAACCCTCACCACCCTCCAAGCCTTCCGCAAAGCCCTTAAAACCTGGCTGTTCCGACAGGCCTGGGGCTAAAGAGCTGTTGCCCCCCTTCTCGAATGGTATGGTTGTTGTATGTTTTTTAAATTTTTATATTGTTATGTCTCGTCTTTTTTCATTCCCTTGTCTGTACCCCCTTCCCTGATTGAATTGTGAGCCGCCCTGAGTCCCCTTCGGGGAAAAGGGCGGCATACAAATGTAATAAATCAATCAATCAAATCAAATCAATCATGGCCATGGCCATGAAACATGGCAATACTCCTGATAGCATTAACCCTTGGGCCCCCTTCTTCCATCATTTTTGGAAATCCTATGGATTTGATCTCCCATAGATTATTATTTCCCCTTGTCTTTTAGAAATCCACTCCCAACTCTCCTACTCATACAATTAACACAAACCAGTCTGCATAATGTATCTTGCTCTGTACATGGTCAGGGCCACAGGATGGAGAACAATCTGAAAAAGCGTTTGCACGATCAACTTCAACTTGATGCAATGGGAAACCAGGAGTAAGGAAATTCTGACCTTCAAAAGTTTTGCTGAACTGCAAATTCACATTGTTTGATTTTGAATGCCCTTTATATCTTAGTAAAACATTTCCAGACTACAAGTTAATTACATTATCCTCAGTGCAGAATTCTCTTTTTTGCTGTGGGATAACAAATTATTTGCTTTTAAAAGGTGGGGATGTATAATTTCTAAACATCTCCTTATTGAATTAATAATCCTGTGTTGTTTGACTAAGATAAGCTGCACCATTGTGCATGTCTCTGTGAAAATATTGTTTTATGAAATCTCCACCCTCTTTTTTTTAACAATAAAAATAGTTTAATTAAATCTCTCTGGACCAAAGCTTCAGTTTTCCAAATAAATAAGTTTCTGGGAATTGGGTTCTTTGCATCAGAAGAAAATATTTTTTGAGGATTAGATTTATGAGTGTGCACTGGCCCTTTTACATAGTAAAGAAACTTGCTTCCCTTCTCCCAAATGGATAAAATATTAGGAAGGAAAACAGCACAAAAATACTATACTTTTTTTTTTAATGAGAAGAGACTTTTTTATTTATAGGTTTATACAGAATGAAAAGTTAATACATCAGTTTATGCGTGGAGGTAATGAAGGTTGGAAGCCACTTTATTAGTTTATCTTTTTTATTTTTTCTGCACTTTTTCTTTTAAGTTAGTTTGAATCATACTCATTAAACATGTTAATGGTGTTATTTAAAAAAGAACAGATGGTGACCCAATAGACCCTAAACCCATCTCAATTTCCTGCCTTTCATTCAGACTCAGTGCTGTTCTTCAGCCATTCACACGATCTGTCAATCTTGCCTGCCTCTTATGATTATGTGTGAAAGCAAGTACAGTATGATACTTTCAGATTCACTATCGTTGGAAATACACAGGCTTATATACTTAACACAGGGCTGATTATTTATTATTAAATGTACATGCCACCCATCTCACTATCCAGAGCAATTCTTTTTTTTCTTTTTTTCATGCTGTATGGATGTTGGCTATGTACAGTATACATGTGAGTGTATGAAAATGAAAATAAAAAAAAATTGTGGGGGGGGAAGGAAAAAAATCCTATACTTTTAAAAGAATAGCAGTAGACTTAGCAGTAGACTTATATACCGCTTCATAGGCCTTTCAGGCCTCTCTAAGCGGTTTACAGAGAGTCAGCATATTGCCCCCAACAATCTGGGTCCTCATTTTACCCACCTCGGAAGGATGGAAGGCTGAGTCAACCCTGAGCCGGTGAGATTTGAACCACTGACCTGCTGATCTAGCAGTAGCCTGCAGTGCTGCTTTTAACCACTGCGCCACCTTGGCTCTAAAAGAGTTGGTAGAAAAGATTATTTCAGCTGGTGTGAAAGATGGAGTAGAGAAAGAGAAATTGTAGAGATATTTTTTCCTATGGTAAAATCTTTTCTATATTTTTTTTTACCCTCTTAGAAATTTGTAATATTGAACAGGACATGTTTCAATTTATTAAAAGAGCCATGTTGGCACATCTGGGAAAACCCAAATATGAAAGCTTCCAGGTTTCCCCCACTGAGGTGAAAGTTTAAGATCCTACCCCAACACCCACAAGTTCATCACATGATCCAATCTTTCACTGCCACGAAGACAGATTCCTCCCATCCAGATCCAGCCAGGTGCAAAGACAAAGTCAACCTTGACTTTCAGAGAAGAATGTTATTATGGCTACACATCTCCCAACTCTACATAATCCCTCCTTCCCAGTTTCCCACGATAGAAAGTGTGGCAGGCCTGAAATCCAAAAGGAAAAGATGGCTTGCAGATCTGACACACGGTCTGATATTGGCAATAGAATATGGAATATATTATTTCAGACTTTCAGGTATATCTTTAATTTAATCTTCCAATAAAGAAGGATTAGATCATCTGGGTGTGCTTCTTGTCTGGATTACCTTTCAAGGATGACATTAATTTTGCAAGACTGTAAGTATTAGTCCCCTCCTCCCTTTTTAGCCTCCAGAAAACTAGGAGGTCCCTTCTGAAATGCTTCCTATTGCTTTGCCCCCACCTGCAGATCTAGCTGTGTCTTATCAGACCATTGTCCAGACTGTTGGTCTTTCTTCTGGGTTCCACCACAAAACCGCACTCGACTAAGCCGCGCCCAACTAAACCGCGTCGCTGACGTCATCAACAGGGCCACAACAGCGCGGAGACGGAAGCACGCTGTAAACCCTAAACCTAAAATTAACCCCTAAACCTAAACCTAACCCCCCTAAACCTAATCCTAAACCTAACCCTTAACCTAACCCTAACCCTAAACCTAACCCTAAACCTAACCCTAAACCTAACCCTAAACCTAACCCTAAACCTAACCCTAAACCTAACCCTTACCTTAAGTTGAATCAGCTTGCTTTCAAAGCGCTATTTAAAGCGCCCTTCTTTCTCCGCGCTGGCTGTTGTCGCCCTGTTGATGATGTCAGCGACGCAGTTTAATCAGGCGCGGCTTAGTCGAGCGCGGTTTTGACGGGTCACGTTCTTCTGTCCCCCCCCCCAGTCATTGCCACGTAACATTATATTCCTACTGCAAGGCACCTGTCAAGGGAATGTCTGGCCTCTTTACCTGGATGAAGAGAATGGTGCCATCCCAAGTGTTGCAAAACATCTCCTTTGAACAGAGCTCAGAGTGACAACCAGATTGACCAAAGAGCAAGAAAAACTAACTTTGAGAAACTTGAATATGTAGGCATCACCCTTCCAGCTAATACATTTTCTGTTGTGCGTAAAAGCTTCAAGGGCTGAAATACAGGATTCAGGCCCTAAAAAAGTAGCTGATCTCACTTATAGGGTAGAAGAAAAAGAAACGGATGTTTAATCCAATATAGACAAAGGTGTTCCAGACCAGCCAGAAGACAAACTGAAAAATGGCCTTGAGTGTCACTTGGAGAGAAAGGCAGGAGATCTACTAATTTATGAAATAATTACTTTCCTGGCTTCCTTCCACAACACAATGCTGCTCTTGCTCTCTGAAAACAAAATAAAAAGGATGTATGTAATTTCACAAAAGTGGTCTTTCCAACCAGTGGTGGGATTCATTTTTTTTTTACTACTGGTTCTGTGGGTATGGCTTGGTGGGCGTGGCTTGGTGGGCGTGGCAGGGGAAGGATACTGTAAAATCCCCATTTCCTTCCGATCAGCTGGAACTCCGGAAGCAGAGAATAGATGGGGATGGGGCCAGTCAGAGGTGGCATTTACCAGTTCTCTGAACTACTCAAAATTTCAGGTACCGATTCTCCAGAACTGGTCAGAACCTGCTGAATACCACCTCTGCTTCCAACATAAAAGTACCACATGCCAAGCTGCCTCACCATCAAGGGTTGCTTTACAAAATAAGATGATAGTTACAAAACAAACGCTTACAGCCTTAACAATGTCCATACCCCAAGTCCATATCTTCTCGTTCTTAATAAATTGCATTGTTCTTGCCATCAGAGTTAAACTCCCCAAACATTTCTATAAAAACACTTACGTTGGCAGAATACGAGGAAGGTGGATAGTGACTCTTGTTAGGAATATAATCTAACGGTTGGGTTGGCAAAATCTAAATCATGTAACAATGTTATAACTGTTTCTTTAAATCATACTGTAAAATGTGATTGGTTGCTGTTTTCCTCAATCGGCCATAAGAGGGAGCCAGAATGACTGATAGCTCTCTGTTTTGTTAGATGCTGGGCTGATTTGATCTGAGTGCCGTGAGCTATTGTAAGTTTTGCAACTGCTAGCAAACTTTGAGTTCTGAATTGATTATATGATACTGGACTATGTTATTTGGAATATCCCTTAACTGAAAGACATTGATGACAGAATGTCTTATCCGTGTATGACTTGGACTGTTTGATGGACTCTGATACCTCTATTTCCACGAAAGTAAAAGCCTATTTAAATGGCAGGGTCTCTATATGCTGGTTTGTGTGTTCTCCAACACAACTCTCAAAACACTTCTTTGAACGTACTTGCTCTCCCAATGGGGAGCTTACCTAACAACTCTGATGTCAGGTATTCAGCAAGGTTGGTGTATTCCACCCCTTTCCCTTACTTTCTTGGACATAAAAACAGTGGGGTATACAGGGTTAATTCACAGCCTCTTTAACTCTTGTCTTCCTTTTTAATCTACATGTGCAAGTAGGAAAACTGCCTTGCAATTCATGCTCATAGGCAGACTTTTCTCCTAAGTGCTTTGGCAATTTGAGGCAAACACTGTAATTTGAAATGAACACCTAACACTTCTGAAACAAAAAAAAAGTTTTGTGCCCAAAGGGTCAGCATTTCTCTTCAAAATTAAGCTTGTGCCCTTCATAATATTTGGCAACTGATTGGGAGATTTCAAATAGAATCTTTCCAGCTCAAAAATATCTCGCCATAATCTAAAATCGATTTAGAAATTTAATGTAGAAACGTGTGTGCATATTAGAATTAGCCAAATAGGCCCCGCAGTTACTATTCAACTTATGCCTACTTGTTTACCAACTGCTAAGTTACGAAGACGCTGAAAAAAGTTACTTACAACTGGTCCTCCCACTTGTGACCATCATAGCGCACCCCTCCCCCCAATGGCATGATCAAAATTTGGGTACTTGGTAATTGACACGTACTTATAATAGAGGCGCTTACGTCTGGGCCTGGCGGCAGTGAGTGGAGTCAGGACCAGGATCTCCTTGGACCCAGTGTCACCAACCTGTCCTTCTAATACCTGGGCCAGGGCTGGGCAAGAGGCAGCCACGTCAAGCTCACCTGTTTCCAGAGTGGTTTGCAATGGCAAGTGTTAGATAGGGTGAATAGATGAGACAGGGCTCAGGCTTCAGTGACAGCAAGCAGCTCTTTATTCAATAACTATGTATAGATCCAGCATTGGCCTGTCTAACAGCTAGCCCTTTTATAGGGAGCTGTCAGATGGCTCAGACAATTGGCTTTGAGTCTTTTCCTGCTGAAATGGAGGACCTTGGTGGAGCCTATTGCTCCAGTCCAGTGGTGGGATTCAAATAATTTCACAATTTAACAACACACAATAATTTAATTTAGGGTTCTCTGCCCTAATGACCAGCTGGGTAGGTGGGGCTCAGTGGTCATGTGACCAGGTGGCGTGGCTAACTCAACATCACTCACGTCGATGGGCCTTAGCTGTTACAATGTAATAAGGGTTAACCAGAGAGGCAGTTTCTCTAAGCAGGGCAATAAAGATTAGGCTAGAAACAACACCAGAATGTTTCTTTTCTGCCTTCCTTACAGGGGTTCCACCACAAAATCGTGGAGGACAAAATCGCGCTCGATGAAAGCGCGCATTTGACGTCATCACAGCGCGACGAAAACATCGCACTGTGATCGAAAAATGTAAAAATAAAGCTAAAACCTTACCCTAACCCCCCCAAACCTAACCCTAAACCTAACTCTAAACCTAACTCTTAACCTAACCCTAAATCTAACCCTAAACCTAACCGTTAACGTAACGCTAAACCTAACGCTAACCCTTAACCTAACGCTAAACCTAACGCTAACGCTCTAAACCTAACCCTAACCCTAACCCTTAACCTAACCCTAACCCTAACCCTAACCCTAACCCTTACCTTTATGTGAATCGGCTTGCTTTAATTTTAATTTAATTTTAATTTTTAATTTTTTGCGTTGCGCTGTGATGAAGTCACATGCGCGCTTTCGTCGAGCGTGATTTTGTCCTCCGCACTTTTGACGGGTCACGCCTTACAGGATTAGCCCTGTAAAGTGGAAAGAACCAAAAGAAGATTTCTTCCAAAAACCTGATTGCTTGGAAAGTTAACAACCGGTTCTCCCGAATAGGTGCGAACTGGCTGAATCCCACCACTGCTCCAGTCTCAACATGTAACAGCAAGAGAAACAGCAGTCCTCGCTCCCCAAGCAACAGCAGGGAGATCTTCAGTCCTGCACATGGGGAGAGTGTGTGCTTCATCTATGAAGCATGGCAATCTGTGGATCAGGATCTCCACAGTCAAATGGCAGGTGGTGAATGGGTTCTTGTAAAGGAATATGTGGAGAAGGTGCCAAATCCCAGCTTGAAGGTATTCAAACCTGTTGATTTGTGTGACCTAAAGTGAAAATAGAGGCAAACATTATGAAGGACATAATGGTCCTTGGTTTCTTTTTTGTTGCTGAAATCCATACGAATGAAAATGCAGTGACCAAATTCAGATTGAAATAATACCACTATATTAGAAACCTGAGGAAAGGCTAACAAGGGACAGGGAAAAGCACCACAATGCTTCCCTTAGGGAATGCTATTAACACAAAATATGCAAATTATGTAGATTAGAAGCACTGAAGCATAGCATGTATTCACACAAATTGCTAAACTATTCCCAGGGGCCAGAAACTTGTGCTAGAGGTCCACACCATAAAACATTGCTTTGAAACCACACTACCTCATGGCAGCAAGACTATTAATTTAGGGTTTATTGCTGTAAAAGATGTAGGCATTTGCAAAAGCCAGCAGAGCGCTTCATTACAGGCTTTCATACTGACCCAGAGCCCCACTGCTTCCAGCAGGGAGAACATAATTCATGTTGCATTTCATTCCTGGCTATAGGAGCCCACAATGGCAAGAATTGTGGTTTAATTACATCCTGTTGTCTATCTTCTCATTCTCATCCCTTTGTTGCCAGGTCCATCTCTGCTTTCGTCATGGTAGTCACCAAAGCTTGATTCCACGTGTTTATTCAGAAATGAGTTTTAGCAGCTATGGTGGAATTGACTGGAACATAATGAGCACATCACCTATATTTGTTTAGGACTGTTTATTGGGCAATCTGCTGCCATTAGAAAAACCCCTTTGGGTACCACTAATGATATCCAATCTTCCCACCACCACCTTAATTTCTCACATTTTCTATCTCCTCACATCCTACAGTCTGAGGTTCATTGGCTTGCAGTTGAAGCCCAACTGTAATATAGAATAGCAATAGCAATAGCAGTTAGACTTATATACCGCTTCATAGGGCTTTCAGCCCTCTCTAAGCGGTTTACAGAGTCAGCATATCGCCCCCAATAACAATCCGGCTCCTCATTTTACCCACCTCGGAAGGATGGAAGGCTGAGTCAACCCTGAGCCGGTGAGATTTGAACAGCCGAACTGCAGAACTGCAGTCAGCTGAAGTAGCCTGCAGTGCTGCATTTAACCACTGCGCCACCTCGGCTCTAACTAGACTCATCATATTTCCCGGTGCCATTTTCAGAGGAATTGTGTTTTCAACAGCCTGACAAATAGATTGATGGTTTGATGGTAATGCCATCTTGATAATGGAGATACCATGTTTTTCTCCCATATTTTAGGATAGTCGTGTAAATTATCTCCTCATGTACCTTCCTTCCCATCATTGCAGTAAGGGACAGTTGAGACAACTAAGTGCGAAGTGTGTCCATGTGTAAGTACCCACCACTGCGTGCTCCCTCGGAAAGTCTCTTTCTGGATGAAAATAACATTTCCTTCTTTGAAACAAGTGCAAAATGATATCATAATAAGGCAATAATAAGACTTTATCTTTTTTAAAGATTTTTTTGCTGAACTTTTTGTCTGAAAAAAAAAATCTATTTACAGGGGCTAATTTTGTTTTTTGTTAGTTCTCGTTGGGTTCCCTGACTTCTGTCTTCTCCTAGCTGTTTAAAAAGTGTGCTGCCAAGTTATTTTTTTTTTATTCCCCTGTACGAACTTAATTAGATTTAATAGAACATGTTCAAACAGTTTGTTCTTGTTCTCCATGGCTTTCACTCTATAGGGAACTTCTTGAAATCATCACTGTCTTTTCCCCCCTGAGCCTAGATGACTAATTTTGCTATCTGACACAGAATACATACATTGTCTCCTAAGTCAATTGCTACATCAGAGTTCAATTCTTGCCTTCTTTATCTATTCACACAAACTTCTTCCCAAATTAAGTCACCAGGCTAGGTAGGAAAGTTAAACAACCAGGATAAAGATGATAAGATGCTTTCTTATCATGTTCAGAGCTCAGATGAATAAGTTCAGGACACATTCGGGGGTGAGATGCTTACATTATCATCAGGCAAGATCTGCAGTCACATTTTCTTGTCAACTTGTAATTCTTTTTTTAAACAAAATGTATTGCCACAGTAAAAAGGCAGAACATTCTTGGCCACATCCAGGGATTTCCCCCACAGAATACCTTTATTGTGTACCTGAAGTGGGTCTGCACTGTGCTGCTGCCTGAGTACCTTTAACACGTAGTAGACCAGTGAGTAGGACTGGTGGTTCCCTCTGCTGAAGCATCTACCTCATCCAACACAGGGGTGGGGTTCCGGCAGAGACTACTGCCGGTTTGCTCAGGGACGTGCTTGATGTGTGCTGCGTGTGCATGCGCAGTAAAAGTAAAATTGCTCTGCGCGGGCGTAGAAGCAAAAAACAAGATGGCGGCACCTGTGGCGCTGCTGGGAGAACCGGTTCAGGGGCATAGGAGGCCTGGGTCGCTGCTGGTTCCAGAAGGGAGGAAGAGAGGGGAAAGAAAGGGGAAGAAGAAAAAAGGAAGGAGAGGAGGAAGGAGGAAGGTAGAGGAGGGAGGTTGAGAAGATGGAAGGGGAAAGGTGTTGCAAAACAAGATGGAGGCACAGGGTGGCAAGAAAGTGACTCAAACTGTATTATATATATATATTAGATTTTTACAACCCCTGGTAAGCCCCAATTATGGGGGGAAGCTAACTGCTTCCATCATCTGTCAATCGGCTCGTCACAAGAGTCCATCACGATAGAAACCCAATATTTTTACTGTTGCCTTTGTTATATTTGTGTTTTTTTTAATTTGTGCTGATAAATAAATAAAGGGAGACTAGTATAGATCTATTTCAAGCTATTTAGCTCTCATCAGCTTCAAATCCCAGTAAGGGTATGGCTAGCTGATGAGAGCTAAATAGCTTGAAATAGATCTATACTAGTCTCCCTTTATTTATTTATCAGCACAAATAAAACACACACACACACACACACACACACATATATATGTGTGTGCATGTGTGTGTGTGTGTGTGTGTGTGTGTGTAAAAATGAATATAGAGACTATGATGAATAGACAAATGTTAAATAGCAATTATAAGAATGTATATCTATGAATGAATTTGAAAGGGAAAAAAAAACTTTTTAAATAAATAAAAAAAGGTACTACTGGTTCGGTCGAACCCGTCTGAACCGGTAGGAACACACCACTGATCCAACATCCACACCTCACAGAAATTACTCTATGTATTGAGAGTTTTGGTTCTATCCCTTGGTTTCTCCTGTCATACAATTGACTGTTTAAAACATCTTTATTAACTATGATTGCATCATTCCACTGTTGAACCATTGGGTAGTAGGAAAATTGGCCAACTGTTTTGCATCTGGCAGCCGTGTAGTGACCATCTTGCAGTGGTGGGATACGACCAGTACGGGCATACTGGTGCCGGCTGGGAGCACCAGGTACCGTTCCGGTATGGTGCTCCGGAGGGCCCACCCACCTGCCCACCATCCTTACCTGTATTTGAGCCAATTGGGGCTTATGCGCACGGAGCATATGGCATCTCCGCCAAGCAGTTGGAGTGTCACGGAGCTGTCACGGAGTGTCACGGAGTGTCATGGGCAGTAAGTATGCATGCATGTGGTGGACGCCCGGCCCTGTTGCACCGTACCAGTTGAACCGGGATCAAGAACAGACCACTGTCATCTTGATGCGTTCATGTGAGAGATACCACCGAACAGTAGAGGTTTGAGAAAGGTGTGAATTCCAAGAAAAAGGAATCAGAGTTTCCTTGGAAACCACAACATCTGGGAAGGGAATTCCCCACTGATGATGACACCTAGTTTGGGTAATGAAACATCAGCAAGAAAATAACCAAGCTCAAGGAACACCAAGGAGCATTCAGTTAGTGTCTGAACCAATTGCAGTCATTAGATTGCCATCATGGAATCCAATACTTCTGACCATCTCCTTGATGTACACCAACATACTTTACATTATCACAAGCAGTCTCCTGAGTCAAGATACTAGGGAAAGTACCTTTTCCAATACTTCCACTTAGCACCTTAGCATTTCTTTGGGTTATCTAAGCTATGGAAAGATGCTGAGATACAAATAGAGGCAAGTGGATTAATGAGACAGCCTTAATCCAAGACATGCCTTGATTTCCTCCTTATCTAATCAAAAATACTCTCTTTCCAGGATACCATCGATGAAAGAGGAACACTATTTTGCCCAAATGTGACACTAAAAATTTTAATCCTTATTTGTGAGATACTAAATTCTAGATACATTTTGAAAAAAATATATACTTAACCTGGATTTCCCAAGGCATCAAAGCTTTTTTAAAAAAGAGGGCTATATGAAGACCCATGTCCATTTGAGAGCCTGTGTTTTTTCTTCCTCTCTGCCTGCTCATAAAAATAACTGAGAAAGTATCCCTTAGGATGACCTAGGTTCTGCCATTCAAAATCTCCCTTAATTACAGACTTTCCCTCAAAGATAATTTAGAATGGGGCGTAATGCATGGCTGTGTTACACTCTACCACTCTCTGAATTTGCTGTAACTTGTTATTACTACACAAAACTGCAGTGGTCTGTTCAAAGACTTTTCTATAAATAAAGAACCTCCTGGTGGGCAGATGACAATCTCCATCAACAGTAGCTCCAATATGACTGTTCTCCACTTTCTGTTGCAGCCCAGGAAAAGTTTCTGACTTAGAAGGAAGCCGATAAGTCTTCAACAGTCATAAGATACCCCAAAATTGTGACAAGCTGTTAACAATAGTTTGCTCATAGAAGTAGCACCTGCCACCCATCTGTTTGTGCATTGCATTTATTTCTCAGAAGGGGAGACCAAGACAGATGTGCATGTGTTATGGGGCTCTGCCTTCCTGGTAGGATGATGAGGAATAATGGATATTTTAGTTCTTCACTTCGAAAAGACAGCAGATGGGAGAAGCTGTATGACCAAGCTGTCAAAGAAGTTTCATAGCATATTCTCAGTTCAGCTGGTGCACATGTGACATGGTGGATTAATTTGCCTTCCTATAGGAAGCAGCATTATTGCATAATATACAGTAGATGCCATGTCCTAATGAATGAATGCTGAGCAGAGAATAGAATGAAACATTACTGTATTTCCTTAGCAGTGGTGGGTTCTGAATCCCCTTGCAACCAGTACAGTGCAACGGGGCCGGGCGTCAACCACATGCATGTGTGCAGCACGTGCGCAGCACACACGCAGCATGTGCATGCATACTTACTGCCCACGATGCTCCGCAATGCTCTAGCTGCTTGCCAAAGCGTCGCACAGGTGCCGTATACTCCGTGCGCAGAAGCCCCGATCGGCTCAAATACCAGTAAGGAGGATGGGCAGGTGGGTGGGCACTCCAGAGCACCATACTGGAATGGTACTTGGTGCTCCTAGCAGGCACCGATACACCTGTACCGGGGCGTACCAGTCGTATCCCATCACTCTTCCTTAGTTTATAAAGGAGTCAGAAAAGTGTGTGTGAAAGCCAATCGGTCACTCATTGGACCATAACCTCTGCTATATAAGCCTCTCTGACTTTCCATGTTTAAATTCATCTGTAAGGAAAGTCACCAGGAAATTCTTCCTATCTGGGCTTGTTCAGTAGTGATGTTACTATAATCACTATGAGCGAGTCCTTCTATTTACTCATTTTCCTTCTCTTAAAGATCATCCAAGAAATAGTCCATCCAAAGTCTCTACTCCAGAATTGGCAGAGAATTTTAAAATGTTATTTGTGCCAAGTTTTCACACCACACAGTGTTACATCCTCAAAAGTTCTCCGGCTGTGATTAAGATGTAAATTACAAAGATATTAAAGTCTTCTTTCTGTCGGGGGTCTCCAACCTTGTCTACTCACCCACATGTATCTTGCTATCCTTTACCAGCAAAATAAATAAAACAATCCCAGTTTCTAGGAGTGGATGATGAGATCAGGTGCATGTAAACTGTCACAGAAAGTATGCCTCAAAGTAGCTCAAGTTGAAGCTTGAGTATCTGCTGAAGAAACAACATGTAAGTCTACATGTAAATTTAATTCCTTGATGAACCTTCCCTTTTAATAAACATGATGGATGAGAAAATATTACTTTTTGACTCATTCTTACTTGTTGTAGTTGTTCAATATACTGCCATATAACTTTGTGGATAATATAATAGAAGGTTTCGGTTTGTGATAAAGATAGCACTGATGTCAACCAGTGTAATGCAAATTAAAACATTTTGTAAGTAATATAGAAAGATGTCACCAATATATAATATATAAACAAGTAAAAAAAACACCTATATTCAATCATTATATAAACCCGTAAATTATTAAGCAATCCTAGCACCATTACCTTCAACATTTCTTCATGGAGAATTTATATCTTACGTTAAGCAAGTTTTGCATTTAGGCCTATGAAAAGGTTGTTCTTTATTTGAAGAGTACTATGTGGGGATGAGGTGGCTAAAACGCTGAGCTTGTCCATCAGAAAGGTCAGCAGTTCGGCAGTTTGAATCCCTAGCATTGCATAACGGAATGAGCTCCTGTTACTTGTCCCAGCTTCTGCCAACATAGCAGTTTGCAAGCACGTAAAAATGCAAGTAGAAAAATAGGAACCACGTTCGGTGGGAAGGTAACAGCGTTCCGTGCGCCTTCTGTGTTTAGTCATGCCAGCCACACGACCACAGAGACGCCTTTGGACAGAGCTGACTCTTCGGGTTTGAAACGGAGATGAGCACCGCCCCCTAGAGTCAGAAACAACTAGCACATATGTGCGAGGAGAACCTTTACCTTTATGTGCATGACTTTGGCCTTGGATTACAATATTTCAAGTTATAAAAATTATAAGACAATATTACATTACATCCAAGGCTGACTTTTGTTCAGTGCACAAGCATTTTGTGATAGAAGGTCATTGTCTTATAAAATTGTCCTGGTGAGAATTTTCACAATGAATTGAAGGTTGTTTTTTTTCCTAATTAAATTCCTGGATATAGTAGTGTAAAAATTATATTAGTCCAGTTACATTTTTTTAAAAAAGAGCTGGTAGAAAGAGTGGTTGAATCTCATAAAAGTAGTTCTTAGGGAAGGGCAGTTCAGGTTCCCTTGGGACAATCCGCCTTTGTACTTTGTCCATTTAAACTGGTTGTCTGGTGTAGCTGTATTTGCTATAATTGCTATAGTTTGTAATTGCAGAACTGTGCATCGCATATATACCCTCTCATTATGGTATGGAGGCAGAGCATTTCCAGTAATTCTGGGTCAGCTGCAGCTTCATGTTCCTTGATAGGGTGGTGGTGCTGTCTTGTAGCAGCTTCAGTTAGGATCTCCAAATAGAATCAAGCCAAAGCAAATGTACTGTAATTATTACATAAAGACCTGCTGCTCGCTATGCATGCCTCTGCCAATAATCCATGCAAAGCGTTTTAAAGATCTTTGTGGGTCTGTAAAAGTACCTCTCTAACTCCCCAATAAAAAGCAACCTCCTAAGCTGTAGCTTAGTCATATATTGAAGGATAATATACCCAAGTAGTGCAGGTTCCTCCTCCTTCTCCTCCTCCTCCTCCTCCTCCTCCTCCTCCTCCTCCTCCTCCTCCTCCTCCTCCTCCTCCTCCTCCTCCTCCTCCTCCTCCGTCTTCTTCTTCTTCTTCTTCTTCTTCTTCTTCTTCTTCTTCTTCTTCTTCTTCTTCTTCTTCTTCTTCTTCTTCTTCTTCTTCTTCTTTTCCTCCTCTCTTCTTCCTCCCCCTCCCCCTCCTCCTCTTCTTCTTCTTCTTCCTCCTCCTCCTCTCCGTCTTCTTCTTCTTCTTCTTCTTCCTCTCTTCTTCGTCGTCGTCCTCCTCCTTCTTCTTCCTCCTCCTCCTTCTTCCTCTTCTTCTCTTCTTCCTCCTCCTCCCCTTCTTCTTCTTCTTCTTCCTCTTCCTCTTCCTCTCTTCTTCTCCCCCCTGCTCCTCTTCTTCTTCTTCCTCTTCCTCTTTTCTTCTTCTTCTTCTTCTTCTTCTTCTTCTTCTTCTTCTTCTTCTTCTTCTTCGTCCTCCTTCTCCTCCTCCTCCTCCTTCTTTTTCCTCCTCCTCCTTCTTCCTCTTCTTCTCTTCTTCCTCCTCCTCCTCCCCTTCTTCTTCTTCTTCTTCTTCCTCTTCCTCTTCCTCTCTTCTTCTCCCCCCTGCTCCTCTTCTTCTTCTTCCTCTTCCTCTTTTCTTCTTCTTCTTCTTCTTCTTCTTCTTCTTCTTCTTCTTCTTCTTCCTCCTCCTCCTCCTCCTCCTCCTCCTCCTCCTCCTCTTGTTCTTCTTCTTCTTCTTCCTCTTCCTCTCTTCCTCCTCCTCCTCCTCCTCTTCTCCTCCCCCCTCCCCCCTCATATTCCTGCAGGTACAGGATCTGCTTTTCAGACCAATGAATGCCACTTTGCATGGTCAGCTGCATCTCCAGGGTGCAGGTTTACGGCTTGCATATATTTCTTGATGGTGTCTTGTCATCTTTGTTTTGGATGCCCGTGAAGTCGCCGGCCATTGACTTCTAGTTGGTAGCCAGTCTTGGCCACAGTGGAAGTTGCAAAAAAAATTGCAAAAAAAAAAAAAAAAAAAAAACCCCTCTGTGGAAAGACCAATAAAGTGCAGGATATGAGCTGACAATGAAAACCAGAGAGAGACAACCGAGGTGTTTTTGTTTATGTAAAGACTGGTGATGACTCTTAAGTAATGTCAGCAATTCTTCTGGAAGCCCAGAAGCGCATTCAAAACTTTGAATGATCCATTCCTCTTTCTACTGTGAGCATGACTAAACACTGGGACTTTCCTCAAGTTAATCAGACTTTACTTCTAAATGACAGTGTTGAAGTCACACTGCCTTTCGTTTTTCAATAACACAGTGCTTTTTCTGTCTTGTCACCACCTGCGAAAAGGGTTTTTCAGCATCTCACTTTTGTAAAATCTTAGAGGAAGACTGCTTCATCTCAATAATTCACTGTATCTTATATCAGAGCTGTTTTAATAAGAAAATATTAGCACCTTTGAATTGCTGTAAGAGGCTCTATAACAGGGGTGTCAAACTCAAGAACCAGGCCCCAGATCTGGCCCATGGGACAATGAGATCTGGGGCTGGCCTGAAACAGTGAAGTACCAGTGGTGGTTTCAATTTATTTTACCAACAGTTCACTCATGCACACACAACACTTCTGTGCATGCACAGAAGCATCCGAATGGGTGTGCAGAGCCTCCTGCTGCCGCCACTACCAGGTATTGGACCGGGGTACTTGAGAGACCGCCTGCTGCCAATTACCTCCAACAGACCTATTAGATCCCACAGATTAGGCCTCCTCCGAATTCCATCCACTGGCCAATGCCGACTGGCGACCACTCGGAGGAGGGCCTTCTCTGTGGCTGCTCCAGCCCTCTGGAACAAGCTCCCCGTGGAGATTCGGACCCTCACCACACTTCAGGCTTTCCGCAAAGCCCTTAAAACCTGGCTGTTCCGACAGGCCTGGGGCTGACGGATTCCCCGCCCCCGCTCGAATTGTGTGGTTGTTGAGTGTTTTTTTTAATTGTTTGTAGTTGTTTGTCCGTTGTTCCTCTTGTTTGTATTCCCCCCCACTATCTTGGTTTGTGAGCCACCCTGAGTCCCTCTGGGAATAGGGTGGCATAGAAATCCAATAAATCAAATCAAATCAAATCAGTTCGCCTGATCCAGGGTGAACTGGCAGAAACCCACCTCTGTGAAAGCCTGGCCTTAAGTTGCGTCTGCCATCGAAAATGGAGCAGGAGGCCATGGCAGCAGAAAACGAAGTTCAGGAGCCTGTTTTCGCTGGCAGAGCGCTCAGGCCACCACAGGCACCCCTGACATGAATGACGTCAAGCTGGCCATGCCCACCCTGGCCCCCAGAGGCCAAACACAACCCTGATGTGGCCCTCAATGAAATTGAGTTTGACACCCCTCCTCTATAAAAAGATTGTCAACGTCTAAAGCATTCCCATGGCTACTATCAACTTGGGAAGGGGGGAAATGCCATGCATACTTTTGGCCAGAGTAAAATTTCTGTAACTGGGATGTGAATGTCCAGAACCCTGGCACAGGAGACAACTCCAATACTTAATCAAGTGGAAGGGCTACCCCTTATCAGAGGCATCGTGGCTGAAAAGTGGAAATATCCAGGCTGATCGCCTTATAGCAAAATTCCATGCAGAAAATCCAAACAAGCCTGGGGGAGGGACACATCCCTAAGTTATACATCTGTACTCAAATTGCTTTGTTTTATACAGTTCGCTTTCAGGAAGTGAGGGTAGCCGAATATCAATATCTAAAGCATTTCCATGACTACTATCAACTTGAGAAGGTGGTGGTGGGGGGAATGCCATGCATACTTTTGGCCAGAGTAAAAAGTCTCATATTTCTGTAATTGGGATGTGACTGTGCATGTCCAGAACCCTGCCATAACGTCCTGTTGGAGAATGTGATTGATGACTTCAGGAAGAGGGGAGGGGACACAGGGGTAAAGTTCAGACGCCATTAAGTGGGATTTAGTTTTGGCTCCACAGAAGTCCATGCCAAGATGTTAGTCCTAATAAATGAATGGGATTTTTTTTAACTTTGTCTAGAGACTCGTAAATTAATTAGGTCGGCTCTTGGAAACTTCACAAAGATTACCATTCAAAATTGGCACTCTCTCAATTTCTTGGTAAATAGTGAATGAAACCTGAGTCAGTACTTATAAATTTCTAATAGCTGGTGTGGCTTCTAAATAAACTAGGAAGTGAAAATCAAAACCAACAAACTGAAGAGAACTCTCTATCTTTGGTTTCAGTGTCACAATAATTTTCTGGAATTTCTTTGGGAATATTCTTGAGAACAGTCAGAAAAGAGACTGAAGAGGATACTCTATCAATTTAAGCTTTCTATTCTTACATATACAGTTTCAGCTTCTATTTGAGGTGGAATATTTTCAGCCTGTATACAATTCTTATTCATATCTCATGATGTCAACGACTTTTAGTCATGATGGACAAAAGGATTTCACATAAGGTAGGGGTATCAAACTCAAGGCCTCGGGGCTAGATCTAGCCCTGGAAACAGCAAAGGACCAGCTTGCGGTGCCTCCGCCAATAAAAATAGATCTCGGGGGCGGGGACATGCACCATCCTCCCAGATTCTGTTTTCAGCCGCGACTGTGTGTGCCCCCCCAAGCTCTGTTTTCACTGGTAGAGGGCTGCAGGAGGCCGTTGCAGTTGAAAATGGAGCTTGAGAGCCCATTTTAGCTGGCAGAGTGATCAGGCCACCACAGGCCCCCCCCTGATATGAGTGATGCCAAGATGGCCATGCCCTCCCTGGCCACATCTACCCCAATCCTGGTGCGGCCCGCAATAAAATCAAGTTTGATACCTCTGACATAAGGCATTATTCTCCTGGCATTATTGGGAAAAGTGAATGTCCTGCCTGATGACCAGGCTCAAAATCTGGATTCACTGACCAAAGAATGGGATTTCACTCAAGAGAATTTCTCTGACATTCTTCTTTTCTGTTCCAGAGTCAAAACGAAACAAAACCAGCTGCTGCCAACTCCTTCCTCTTCCACCCTTCAGTTCAGAGAAACTTCTGCTCTATAGGCATCGCTCACGGCTCATTTCCGATCTCGCCTGGGTTGGAAAATTACAGAAGTAATTTCCAGTTTCATTTGTATCCATTACTCTCCCCATCAATCCTTGTCTCCAAATCAGAAAAAGCATACATTCCACTCAACTGAGTTAGCAAAAACAGCAGCAGCAACAAACCCATAGCTTGATGTTACTTTATTAAACATCAGCAAACATCAACAATGGATTAGTAGCCGAATGGGATTAAAGGCAAGCAAAAGCAAAGAGTATGAGGCATGAACAAGAGGCAAAAATGCACATTACTGATATCAGCTAATCAAACTCATGGGGGAAAAAGTACTGTGGGCAATTAGCATGGATAGTCTCAAAAGAAGTGGTCTTAGTTATTTAGTTTAGTTTTTAGTTTTCCCTTTATTTGTATGCCGCTCTTTTCCCTGGGGGGACTCAGGGCGGCTCACAGTTCAAAAAAAGGGGGGGGGAGGCAGAGGTGGGTTCCTACCAGTTCGCACCAGTTCGGTAGAACCGGTTCGTCAAATCTACTGAACCATTTAAAAGAGGTTCCATCAGAAAGCAGGCCACACTTACTAAAAAGGCTACAAAACTTTTTGAAACTCACCACTGACACACACACAGACACACTCACACAGAGAGAGAAAGAGAAAGAGAAAGAAAGGAAGAAAGAAAAAAAGAAAAAAAGAAAAAAGGAGAAAAAGAAAAAAAGAAAAAAGAAAAAAGTGAGAGAGATGAAAGAAAAAAAGGGAAAAGGGACAGAGAGACAAAAGGAAGGAGAGAGAGAGAGAGAGAGAGAGAGAGAGAGAGAGAGAGAGAGAGAGAACACATGGCCGGCAAGCCACTCCCACCAGGTCACATGGACAGCAAGCCATGCCCACAAAGGAGGCCACACCCACAGAGTAGGTTCGAAAAATGTTTGAAACCCACCGCTGGGGGAAGGACAAACAATTTTCCAACATGAAGACAATACAACATATTAAAAAGAAAACACAACAGTCACACAATTCGGGTGGGGTTAGAATCTTAATTATACCAGCCCCAGCCCTTTTCCCTGGATGAGAATAGAAGAACAGAGAGGGGAAGTACTGATTCTTCCTCCTTCTGCACCATGGAGCTAACTGTTTGGTAGACTAGGATGGTGTATTCAAGATCACAAGCTTCCTTCCCCCAGATTGCCCCCCAGGAACAAACAATTAAGACTTGTCAACTGAAGATGCAATCAATTTGTTTCATAGGATGCTGGTGCTATAGCAAAGAAGGGCTACTTCCCCACTTCAGTTAAATGACATTGCTGGAGCAACAAGAACCAAACCAAGTCAACCTCGATTATCCGGGGCAGGCTGATAATTGCAGGAAAAAAAGGAAGTCCCTCTGATAGCTAAGTCCTAAATCATATGCAGCTTTAAAGGGGATAATTTTGTGTTGCAACTGGAAGCATATTGGTAAAGTGCTTGTGGCACTGTTACATGAACATACCGAGGTTTATCGTTGTGATTGCCTATGAATTCTGAACCAGTTGTAGCTTTTTAAGGGTAGCCCATGTAGAGTGAATTGTTAAAAGTCCACTTCCAAGATGAGTGACTCTAAGGAGGGTTTCTCAGGTGGCTCAGTGGTTAGGGTGCAGTACTGCAAGCCACTTCAGCTGACTGTTATCTGCAGTTCAGCGGTTCAAATCTCACCGGCTCAAGGTTGACTCAGCCTTCCATCCTTCCGAGGTGGGTGAAATGAGGACCCAGACTGTGGGGGCGATATGCTGACTCTGTAAACCGCTTAGAGAGGGCTGAAAGCCCTATGAAGCGGTATATAAGTCTAACTGCTATTGCTATTGCTATTCTCAGTCCAGAAAAGGGGGAAATAGCAGGGGTGAAATCCAGCAGGTTCTGACAGGTTCTGGAGAACTGGTAGGGGAAATTTTGAGTAGTTCGGACAACTGGCAAATACCACCTCTGGCTGGCCCCAGAATGGGTGGGATTAGAAATTTTGTAGTATCCTTCCCCTGCCACCCCCACCAACCCACCCCCACCAAGCAACCCCCACCTGTCCAGTCGTTAAAAAAAATGAATTTCACCACTGGGCAATAGGCACACAAGTTGGATTTGTGTGAAGGCCTTCCTGGAGTCATGAATCCAGGAAGACCCTCTCCCCTCCCATTAAATTGTGCAGCAGTCCTGGGGAGGTCAGTGCAAGGGAGGAAGGAGAAGAAGGGAATGACCAGCAACAAGATGGATGGGACAGAGCATCATGGAAGAAATATATGTAGTTGCTAAGAAATGACACCAACTTGATTAGGCTGCATCATCACAAACACCAAATGATCCAATAAAAAATCATTTAAAAGGAACAAAAGAATTGTTTTATTAGAATATGTTCTAAAAGGTTGGAATGAAAAGTTGTGAAGGAACTGTTGAACCATTTCATTGTGTTACATTTTTAGGCTTGATGAATGGAAAATGTAAATGAGCACTAAATAGCACTACCGTATTTTTCAGAGTATAAGACCCGAATAGAGAGTGAAAATTTGGGTGCATCGTATACACCAAATGTAGCCCTGCCTAGCCACTGCCCCCGCCACCCTTTGGCCTCTGCCTCTCACCAATTTGCAGCAAACAGTTGTAACTTCAGTTTCAGCTTCAGCACAGCCTGATTAGCACAACTAGCTGATTGTCGGTTGGATCGTCCTCCCAAACATCAGCTGTTTCAGGCTGCATGGATTGCCATTGGCGATTGCCACCTCCACATGCCCCATTTTCGGCATCTGCAGATATTTTTTTCTGGTTTTCCTCCCCAAAAGCTAGGCGCATCTTATACTTCAGAGCATCTTATACTCTGAAAAATATGGCATGTAAGTTGCTATTGATGGGTGTTGCCTGCTATGCCTGCTATGTTGCTAAAAACAGCAGGGCAACAACATCTCTTTTATTTACATTATCCAGCATGCATATCAATGCACATTCCTCAGAATTTCTTCATCATGGCTAGTAATTACAGGAACAACAGTTGATAACAAACAAGCATTGATAATCTTATCCTCCATGAATTTGATCAAATTATCCCTTAAAACCCATCTACATTCATGGACATCACAATGATTTCTAGAGTTGAGTTTACATGAGGTGAAAGGTATTTCTTTTTCCTTACCATGTATTTTTTGTGATTTTACAGTGATCAGTGGGACCTGTGATTCAATAATTGTTGATTCTGAAAAGATGTTCCTGCGATGCCTTGTAGAACATGTTGGTTTTCAAGGTAGAATAAAGTAGGCGAACCATTTTCTTTTGCTGAATTAATAGGAACTCTACAATGTTACATTTCAGTCTTTCTTACTGCAGTCTAACCACTGTGGTGGCTCAGTGGTTAGAATGCAGTATTTCAGTCTAACTGCCCACTGCCGGGAGTTCGATTCTCACCAGCTCAAAGTGAGGTTGGCCTTTTATCCTTCCATGGTCAGTAAAAAGATTGTTGGGGGCATTCTGGTGACTCTGTAAACCACTTAGAGAGGGCTGTAAAAGCACTATGAAGTGGTATATAGGTCTGTGCAGGGATGAACAGGTTGACATTGAAAATAAAGGATAAAGAAGAATTGGTGTACTTCAAGACATGGGGAAGCTTTTATGACTGGCTAGAGAAAGGAATCTAGAAAAGAAACTAAGGGGAAGATACAGAACCCAGACGATACACTATTAAATGAGAAGTGGGGGAAGAGGGGAAAACAGAAAAGAAGGTACTAAATGCACAAGTATATATTCAAGAGCGAGAGATAAAGGGAAAAAACATAAGATTAGCAAAGATAAGGGAATAAGAAATGAATCAACTATATTTGGGTTTGCGGATATACCATCCCAACAAAACATAAACTGAGATTTGAAAGAGACACCTATAACAACAGAAAAAGAAAGGGAGAGAGGAGGAGAGAACAAGAGGAAGAGGAGGGAAGGAAGAAAGAGGTAAAGAGAGGAGGGTGGAAGGGAGAGAAAGAGAAGGAGAGGGTAGGAAAGGGAAGAGGAAGAGTAGGAGTAGGGGAGAGGGAAGGGGAAGGAGAGGAGGAAGGAAGAAAGTAGAGAAGGGAGGGAGGGAGAAAAGAAAGGAAAAATAAGGTGATGTTATAACAGGTGGAAGGGATGATAAATAAAACAACCCAAACTGTATATTATAAATGGAATGGAATAGCAAATGTATAAGAATGACAAATGTAAAGAAGAATAACCACTCTGTGAATGTATACCTATAATTGAATGTAAATAAGAGAATAAAAAAAATGAAACACTTTTCAAGAAGTGGTATATAAGTCCAAGTGCTATTGTTATTCTTGATCATGATTTTTTCCTAGAAGTTTTGAAGAAGTGAGCTGAAAGCTCAGTCAAAATTCTAACTGAAAGAAAAAAATGCATTCCTGGGACATTTCTTGTGACAGGCCTTATGCTATATTATCTCATTGATTTATGCGTTATGTTTTGCAGCTTTCAAAGGCAGTCTTGCCTTTGTTCATATGTGCCTACTGGAGGAAAACAGACCACGCCGCCTGCTTTAATGAGTGTCAAGGCACTGTAAATTCTTTGAAACAAATGAAAGGCCTTAAGCAGAATGGATGAAGAAAAGCTGTTAACAGTGAGGGATTTTGACATCTAATCTTTACACAGGTGAAAAATCCATTGGAAATCCTTAGCACATTTTCTGGGCGAAGAGAAGAGAAGTCTTTTCAAAAACAGAAGCCAAAGATGAATTGATCCTCACAGCCTTACTGACAGGCATTGTGAAGAATAGCTGCCAGGTGGATCACAAATCTGGGATCATTAAAAGCAAATCTGAACCAATTTGTCTAAATGCTCTGGATCAACTGTACATGCAATACATTATCTGCTCTAGGCTGGAAACTCTCTCCCTTTTTTTCAATATAACAAACCTTAGTTAAACTTCAGCATGTGCAGAATCAGAGCAGATGTTACATCTTTTTGACCCCAGACACAGCAAAATGAAGTACAAAGGAGCCAAAGTTAACCTCGGGTGGGGGGGGGGTGTCAAATCATAGTTGTGAGAGCTAAATAGTAGACTAAAACTTAATGTGATTACAGCTAATCCTTGCTTAATGATCACCCTATTTTGTGACCATTCAAAGCTACCAACTTTATGATTAGTCCTTGCACTTATGGTTAGGGTGACCAGACGTACCGATTTCAGCGTGACAAGCACGCTTTATAACAATTTTTCCCGTGTCCCTCCACCTTTTAAAAAAGTCCCGATTTTCTGGCTTCATGTTGAAAGCCCAGTGGATTTGCTTAAGAAATCCTAACTGGGGCAAGACAAAAGACACCCTATCTAATCCCCTTCTCTCTCTGTCTCAGTACTTTCATTGAAAATATTAAAACGTTAAAGCAACAAAACGGACCTCCCCCCCCCCACGCCGGTCGCGTTTACCTCATTTTATAAGAAAAAAATGATCTAGTACCATAGAGCTGCAGGAAATGGCTAGAGAGGTCGCCAGTGTTATTTCCTGGATTTTCCGGAGGGGAGGGGCACGGAGGTTGGAGGACTCCAAAATGGTGGGAAAGTTTCTTTGAAAAATATTGACTTGGAGTTTCTGCCTGCTGGTAAGTGTGCTGGGTATTTTTCTTTTATTTTTTAATGCATTTTAAAATAATGTAGGTTTTTAAAAATGTGATGCTGCTGTTTTTTTATTCAAAACAATATGTGATGTGCCATGGAAAAATCATTAAAAAAAAAACCCTGAAAGAACAAAAGGTTTTTTTTAGGGTATTTTCCTGATCAAAACTATAATTGTTTCTGCATGACACCCTTAATCACAAATAGCCAACTACACTTCATTCTAAATAGTTTTATTTCCTTTATCGTATGTGATTATTCAAGTCCAAAAAGTGAGTTAATTGGATAAACTCAGCTCCACAATTTACTAAATATACAGTTACAGGAATTTCATGTATAGTATGGTCGTTGCGGTGTCGCCATGATCGTGTGATAGAGAGTGGTCGCTTCTCAGCCAGTAGCTGTTCCTCACCATCACAGCAGGCAGTGGTCTTGTGATTGTCATTTGTGTATCTCACAGTGGTTTCTGGCAAGCAGCATCCATGGAGAAAGTGGAAGTAAAATTGCAAGTTGGGGTCATCTGATGTCTCATTTTAAGAAGCAGGGGTGATATGCAGGGGTGGACTTCAAAAATTTCAGCAATGGGTTCTCTGCCCAGTTGCTGGGTAGGCATGGCCAGGGTGGGTGTGGCCTAGTCAGCTTCCTGCACCACGGGGCTGGCGTTTTTGCCTTCCCAGTCTCCAGAGGTTTTCCTCGCGCCTCTGGATGGGTGAAAATTTCCTCCCTTGTGCTCTGGAGGCCCTCCAGAAGCTGGAAATAAGCCCGTTTCCATCCTTCTGGAACTTCCAGGAGGCCCATTTCTCCCTCTCCCTGAGCCTCCACACAGGCCCTGCACTTACCTCGCATCCAAAATGGGCCTCGTGGAGACTCCTGGGAGTAGTGGGGCAGTGTGGAAGAGGCTGGGCACGGCCAGCCAGAGGTGGGATTTGGAGGTTCTCCAAACTGGCCATAACATTAGCTACAAGTTCTCCCAAACCCGTGCGAACCTGTAGTAGCCCACCCCCGGTGATTTGTTTATTGACCACAGCAGAAGTGATGACCCTCGGTATGTGATGGCTTGCTTAATGGCTGCATCATTGAGTAATGGAATTGCTAGTCCCAATTGTGGTTGTTAAGTAAGGACTAGCAATATATCAATAGCAATGGTTGGGTGTTTTTTTTTGTAAGGCTATGTTTTATTATTGACAATTCAGGGCTTGTTTAGATTTTTGTAGCCCAGATATGTTATGTCTAAACTTGGGCACTGATTACAAAATGATCTTGCTCTTATCCTGAATGGTCATTTCACTTCTTCATTTCATTTCCTCCTGGGTATCTCTATTGTCCTGTTTCTCTGCAGATGGTGCACCCATTTCTCTTCTTGAAGGGAAATTAGCTTTGGGGTCCCAAATCGGGATCTGCCAATTGATGTTTGGGAGGTTTCTTCTAAGACACTCCAAGTGCTGCTTCCCCCCCCCCCCAAAAAAAAACCATTGATGCATTATAAATTATACCTTTAGGAATTCCTTTCTCTACAGCTAGAGAAGAGGTCTGGTACAAAATTGTCATGGGGCCTCAGTTATAATAATTTGATTTTGAAAAGCTGGGAGAATCATTAAGTACTTTCGCATTTTCCAAGGGATCCTTCATTGAGTCAAAGTCTTAAGCCAATGAGAGTTTCAAGCAAATGGTTCCAGACCACGTAGTGGTTGCCTCACTTTTTTAGACAACATTTAGGGCATGCGTAAAAGCTTGGATATCATAGCAAAGTACCTGGGAGAAAGACAGAAAGTCTCCATCCCAACCTTTGTCACTACACAGGCACGTGGCCTGCAGGTTATGCTTTTTTAGCATCAAGGCAGATCAGTAAAATTTATGCCATATGAAATATTCTCTTAAGGCAAATCCTGGTCTACTTATACAGGTGTAAAAGCATGGTCTTCCTTTTTCCAATATGCATCTGCAATCTATAGATGAGATACCTGTGGCTTTCCAGCAGGGGTGGGTTTCAGGCGGTTCGCGGCGGTCCCCGCGAACCGGTTGGTCGGCGAACCCGGAAGTAAGTAACTTCCGGGAACGCCAAAGGATCCACTACCTGCCCGCGTTTCTTACCCGGTTTTGTGTTCCACAGAACTTACCCAAGTTCTGTGCTTCCACGCATGCGCAGAACGCATACAGCGCCTGCGCGATCCTCCAGGAGCAGCTGGAGCATCGCACAGGTGCTAGTACGCATGCGTGCACTGCGCGCGTGCACGAGGACACCGCCGGCCCCATTTCAACCGAACCGGTTGGAACGGGGTGAGAAACCCACCCCTGCTTTCCAGGTATTGTTGGACTGTTACTCTGTGTAACATCAGCCCACATTTTTAGTAGTGAGGGATGCTAATGAGAAATATTGGATATGCTGGATGAAGCTGATAAGGGATAAGCGCAGGAAGTGTCTCAGAAATAAAATGCTGGAAATAGAGTTGCTCATTATTTTTGCATGAAAAAAAATGGCATTTCGAAAACTGCTGTGGTAGCTAAGTGTTGAAAGGACATGGAAGATGAGTGTAATTGTCAAGAATATGTACCAGCAAGTAGGTGCTACTCATAGAAAGGCTAAAGTACAAAAAAAAGATGAAGTTTACAAGGAAAGTTAGAAGCAATGAAAAAAACCTCTTTTTTTTTACTATGCTGGTTGCAAAGGGAATAAAAAAGAGGGCTGGGTTTTTCTAGGATAATAACTGGTGATAGGGTGAGAACTTCAACTCCTCCTTTGCTTAGGACTTCTTAGCAAAGGGTAACAATGTTCAAATGGACCTAAGCAGAACAGTTGATACAAGGAGGAGCTGGCAGCCCAAGGAAATGGTTACAAAGCCCCTGGAATACATTTAAGCTCATAGAACTGGACCAGTAATACCTGGTCCTGAGAGAGTCCTGAGGGAATTTGCAAACATCAGGCCCAAGCACCTTTCTGTAACTTTTAAGAAACTATGGAGGGATGGCATAATACCAGAAGATTGAAGAACAGGAAATGTGGTTATCTTCAAGAAGGACCTGGATAACTATGGACAGGTTAAGGCGCCATCACTACGGTGAAAAACGATGGAGCCCCTCTACCAAAGCATGAAATCATCGCTACCGATGGCGCTTCTGCGCATGCACAGAACCTTTTCTGCACCCTCTACCCCAGTGAGAAAAAAGCACAAGGAAGTAATTAATAAGGCACTTTGCTGAGTGTGTGTGTGTGTGTGTGTGTGTGTGTGTGAACAATTATCAAAGGAAATTAGAACATATTAGATTAGAATGCTAGAAAATAAGCTCTCATAATTTAAGAAAGAGAAGTAAGTAGGTTAAAAAAGTAATTAATAGACCTACAAATAACCAATAAAGGAGAATATTCATAGCTCAGGGTTGAAACAAGGGCTCCTTGGTGCCCTCTGAGCTTGTATTCTTACAGATGTTTCATTATCCAAATTACGTGTATTGTGTTTTATGTCCCCTTTCCCCCCTGAGTTGTTCGCCGCCCTGAGTCCCTCCTGGAGAAGGGCGGCATACAAATAAACTAAATCAATCAATCAATCAATCAAGTAACATCATCAGTACTTCCAAGTATAAAAAATGAGGTATGAATAAATGTAAAATTTAATTGATGATATTACTTAGCTTGGGTAATGAAACATCTGTAAGAAAACAAGCACAGAGAACACCAAGGATCCCTCACATACAAATAAGAATGCAAATAAGAAATAAAATTAAAGTTACATGGATAAGAGGGGAAAATACAGGAATAAGAGGAAATAAGCAAAGATGGAAAGCATAGTCAATAGAGAGAAAATGAAGATAAGAAATCCATTAATAAAAAAAGATTAATCAATGATTGAAGATTAAGCACAAGTTTCTTGTGGTTAACTTTTCTAGGCAAAAACTTGTTTCCCATGCCCATATTACATCCAATCTTGGAGTTTAAAACTTACCTTGTGTTTCTGTTATGTCAAACTCCCCTAACCCTGTCAAGAGACTCTGTATTTTTCTTTTGTTGAGAAAAACTGAAATGCCTAGCACCAAAACCTCAATAGTTCTGTTTCAGAAAAAGAGATGTATGTTTGCTGTTGTTATGTACAGTTTGCTGCAGAATGATGAAGCGCTGTTTGCTCCGCTAATATTTTGTAGGCATCAATATTAGGGCTGTGCAAAGAATGTGAAGGAGGTGTTTTACAAAGGACCTCCTTTAGTGCAAACACAGCACTTCTCTTTGAAAAGGTGGAGAAGCATCAACTTTTCCAAGGCTCGACCAGCTCCCTCAAACACTGGCCCATTGTCTGCGTGAGAGCAGCAGACAATACTTTTGATAAAACCCAGGTCAAGTGAAGTGGCTGGGCACCCCTTTGCATATGCAAACATCAGGGAACAGATTTTCAAGCAGCCATGCAAGGCTTGCAAAAGTTGGCTCTTCCAATTACCTCCCATAGACCGATCAGATCGCACAGACTAGGCCTCCTTGGGATCCCATCTGCCAGCCAATGTCGGCTGGCGACTCCCCGGGGGAGAGCCTTCTCTGTTGCAGCTCCAGCCCTCTGGAACGAGCTCCCAGCAGAGATCCGGACCCTTACTACTCTCCCGGCCTTCCGCAAAGCCACTAAGATCTGGCTGCTCCGGCAGGCTGGGGGGGCTGTTGAAATAACCAGCCCCACGGTAACTATGAATGTTGTGTATTTTAAATTGTTGTTTTTGTCTATTTGTCTATTTACCCCCTTCCCTTGTTTATTGTAAGCCGCCCGGAGTCCTTGGGAGTGGGCGGCATACAAGACCAATAAAATACAAAATACAAAATGCTTTAATCCTTCCTTCTGGCTCATGCACAGCAGGGGTGGGTTCCTGCCAGTTCTAACTCAGTGCCGTTTAGAACCGGTTCCAGCTCCCTCCCCCCATCCATCTGCACATTATCAAGATGAAGAGCGAGAGGAGGAATTCTGGGAGTTGAAGTCCACAAGTCTTAAAGCTGTCAAGTTTGAACACCCTTGTGGGGGAGGTTTCTAAAGGGTTAGAGGTGCAAGCGTCTTGTAATTTGACAGCTTTAAGACTTGCATGCTTCAAATGCCAGAGTTTCTGAGCCAACATTTTGGTTGCTAAGCAAGAGCGTTGTTAAGTGAGTTTCACCACATTTTACAAGGTGGCCACTCCCACCCAGTCACATGGATGGCAAGCCACTCCCACCCTGTCACATGACCAGCATGCCACTCCCACAAAGCAGGCCACACCCACAGAAGAGGTTCTAAAAATGTTTGAAACCCACCATTGATGCACAGCTAGATAGGATGAATGGAAAACATTTCACAAAACCAATCTAGGCTCGTCCCCACTCACAGATCATGTTATGACATCCAAACAAGATATACATCCCTCCCTCTGCTAACAATATCAAATGTATGAACACTTATTGTTTTTAACCATGAACTGTTATAGATGTAGGATGAGTTTGCTGACTAGTTTGAGAAAATGTTTTGATATTCATGGCCCATCCCCTTAGATAGACCAACCACATAATCAGTTCCATAGAAAGACTTCACTGAGATTGGCTGTAATAACAGAACCTTGCAAATATAACTGTGCTCTACTGCCCCCCCCCCACTTATACCATAATAAATCATGGAGGTATTTGCTTTAGTTGTTTCTGAACAGTTTCTTGTTTCCTAAGACCTAAAGAATGTCTCATCCCCCTTTTCCTAGGTAACAGTTCTTGCATGTTTCCGTCAAGGTCATCTTACAATTTCTTGCTTAATTCAGGTCCCTGGGTATAGAAACCTGAATCTGTGTAGACATGAGGGAACCACATTAGATTACATTGCATGTGCAAAACTATTTCATAAATGTGCACTTTATTTATGGAATAATAGATACATCATACATCTTAAAAGATGCATGATGATAAAGGCTAAAACATATGAAGAACAGTTGCAGGAACTGGAAAATTTAATAGAAAGAAGGCCTAGGGGAGACATGATAGCAGTGTTCCAATATCTCAGGGTTTGCCACAAAGAAGATGGAGTCAAACTATTCTCCAAGGCACCTGAGGGTAGAACAAGAAATAATTGGTGGAAACTAAACAAGGAGAGAAGCAACTTAGAACCGAGGAGGAATTTCCTGACAGTTAGAACAATTAATCAGTGGAACAGAAGTTGTCTCCAGAAGTTGTGAATGCCCCAACACTGGAAGTCTTTAAGAAGATGTTGGATAGCCATTTGTCTGAAGTGGTGTAGGGTTTCTGCCTGGGCAGGGGGTTGGACTAGAAGACCTCCAAGGTCCCTTCCAACTCTGTTATTCTATTCTAAAGAGCCAATGTGATGTTGTGGCTCAGCTCCATTTCGCCATGGAAGCCACAAGGGTCAATATTTCTCAGCTGAAAGAAATGTCCAGAGATAAAAGGGAGGGAAGGAAGACTCAGTTATTCCATCTTGAGTTTGTGGACTACACACATAAAACAATTTGGGATGGGGCAATCCCATAAACAGGCCAACTGTAATTTCATTTCTTATCTACTAAGCATAGGAGAAGAGGTGGCAAAACCCGGGGTGGGGAGGGTGGGGGGTGGAGTCAAAAGAAAGATCAACTTAGAATTGCTATGTAGCCACACATGGACCAAGTCTTCTTGAATTTCATTGACCCTTATCTAGCACCAAAATAGTGCTAACAGTTAATTGAGTAGATTCCCATGCATAGGTATGAGTAATGGTTCCACCACAAAACCGTGGTAGACTAAAGCACGCTCGACGAAAGCGCGTATGTGATGTCATCACAGCGCGACGAAAACAGCACGCTGTGAGCGGTAAATTTAAAATTAACGCGTAAATCTAAACCTAACCCCCCCAAACCTAACCCTAAACCTAACCCTAAGCCTAACCCTTAACCTAACCCTAACCCTAAACCTAACCCTTAACCTAACGCTAAACCTAACGCTAACCCTTAACCTAACCCTAACCCTAACGCTTAACGTAACCCTAAACCTAACCCTAACCCTTAACCTAACCCTAACCCTAACCCTAAACCTAAACCTAAACCTAACCCTTACCTTTATGTGAATCGGCTTGCTTTAATTTAATTTTAATTTTAATTTAATTTATTTTTTATTTTATTTGTCGCACTGCTGATGACGTCAGGTACGCGCTTTAATCGGGTGCGCTTTAGTGGACCGCGGTTTTGACGGGTCACGATGAGTAATAATAAATCAGTTTAATTGGAACATTACATGTGGTCCCCATTTTGGTGCCTGACACAAGTTACACATTAGTGAGAGTTGGTCAGATGTTGAAAGAGGTATTAATTATGCAATTAGGCATCCTAGAATGATGACGTTGGGATTATGACCACAAAGATAATACTGGTTGTGTTCACAAATCTTTCTGAACCAGCAGTAAGCGTGGTTTGTTGAAATGAGCTACTTCATCATAACGTTAAACCTTTATCAGTAGGTATCCATTTCATGCTAAATGAAAATAAACAAGCTACCTGGTAGCTTAGTTTCATGTATGAACAAGGCCACAAGCCATGATATGCTTCAAAATAGGCTGCATATGTATCAGCATGCAAGAACCAGTCTTCTTCCAAAAGGGAAAAACAAATAATTTTAAGAGCTAAGGTGGCACAGTGATTATCTGGAAACTCGTAGGTTGTTAGGCACCTCTTAAACAAATGTGTGTGATTATCCAAAATCCTTTTGAAATACAGAGACAATTTATCCACCTATCCTGCACATCATCCATAGTGAAAAGCCTGCTGAAATCTTATGCCCAAGTTAGGGAACACAAGCACTGATGTATTGCCGAGGTGGCACAGTGGTTAAGAGTGCAGCACTGCAGGCTACTTCACCTGACTGCTAGCTGTAGTTCGGCAATTCAAATCTCACCGGCTCAAGGTTGACTCAGCCTTCCATCCTTCTGAAGTAGGTAAAATGAGGAGCCAGATTGTTGGGGGCAATAGGCTAACTCTGTAAAACACTTAGAGAGGGCTGTAAAAGCACTGTGAACCGGTATATAAGTGATATTGCTATTGCTATTAAGAGAAAGTGTTTTATAACAAACCTTTTCATTGACACGCAAGGCTAATCTTTGTGCATTTACTTTGAAGTGAATCTTTCTTGTCTTCAGGTGGTTTACTCAAAAGCCAAATGGTATTTATCAATTTAGTTATTATAATAAAAGCATCTTTCATTTATAAAAATGAAATTAACCAACATTTATGAAATAACGATAGTAAATCATTCTAACTGAAACATAGTGCAAAGATTAGTTCATGCTAATAGTCTCATCTTTGTCTTTTATCTGTTATTTTCCACTGATTATAGCATAAATGTAGTTAGTCTTATGGGGAGTGGAATTTTCTTTAAATCCATGTCCTCCAATCTATTGAACTATTGCACCCTTCATCATCTTAATTCAAAGCATACAGCAACTTCCTATAGTTCCAACTTAGGGTGATAGCGATTATAGTTCAACTGATTTGGGAAAACAAGAAGACAACAGAACCTAAACTTTGTTTAAAGGTAAAGGCAAACAGTTGTGTCCGATTCTAGGGGGTGGGTGCTCACTTCTGTTTCCTAGCCAAGAGAACCAATGTTGTCTGAAGATATTTCTATGGTCACCTTCCCACCAAAGTGGTACCCATTTATCTACTTGCATTTGCATGCTTTTGAACTGGTAGGTGGGCAGGAGAAAGTGTGTTATCTAGATTCATATATGTTTTCCAAAGTAATGATAAATATATAAGGTAACGTGCATGATAATCAATATCTGAAGATATTTCTATGGTCACCTTCCCACCAAAGTGGTACCCATTTATCTACTTGCATTTGCGTGCTTTTGAACTGGTAGGTGGGCAGGAGAAAGTGTGTTATCTAGATTCATATATGTTTTCCAAAGTAATGATAAATATATAAGGTAATGTGCATGATAATCAATATCTGAAGATATTTCTATGGTCACCTTCCCACCAAAGTGGTACCCATTTATCTACTTGCATTTGCATGCTTCTGAACTGGTAGGTGGGCAGGAGAAAGTGTGTTATCTAGATTCATATATGTTTTCCAAAGTAATGATAAATATATAAGGTAATGTGCATGATAATCAATAGCTGAAGATATTTCTATGGTCACCTTCCCACCAAAGTGGTACCCATTTATCTACTTGCATTTGCATGCTTTTGAACTGGTAGGTGGGCAGGAGAAAGTGTGTTATCTAGATTCATATATGTTTTCCAAAGTAATGATAAATATATAAGGTAATGTGCATGATAATCAATAGCTGAAGATATTTCTATGGTCACCTTCCCACCAAAGTGGTACCCATTTATCTACTTGCATTTGCATGCTTTTGAACTGGTAGGTGGGCAGGAGAAAGTGTGTTATCTAGATTCATATATGTTTTCCAAAGTAATGATAAATATATAAGGTAATGTGCATGATAATCAATAGCTGAAGATATTTCTATGGTCACCTTCCCACCAAAGTGGTACCCATTTATCTACTTGCATTTGCATGCTTTTTAACTGGTAGGTGGGCAGGAGAAAGTGTGTTATCTAGATTCATATATGTTTTCCAAAGTAATGATATATAAGGTAACGTGCACGATAATCAATATATATTTTTAACAAGTACAATAAGAAGTGGTTTTGTTTTTCAGAATAAAACATTTTCAAAAACTGGCAGCAACTTTTCTTAAAGGTCGTTTGGGTTTGCCCGACATATGGAATGCAAATCTGGTTCAGCATTTGGGGACAATAAAGTGGATTACATTTTTCATGAGAAAAATAAAAAAAGATGTTTAGCGACTGTTCATTTTCTTTTTCAGGTCCTGTGAGCACTTTCAAAATAGGCTCTAACTGTTTCTCTCATTTAAATTTGTTAAAAGCAGACAGTTCTTGAAATCACTTCATTAAAATGTTTGGAAAGCAAAGTAAGCTACAGGGGCCTCATTAAAATTCTGTATGGGTATGTCTCTTGCTTACATCCTCCCCCCCCACCCCCAATTACATTTTCAAGAAACGTTCTGGGAAATAAGAATCAGAGTGTTGTTTAAAATAATGTTTAGCACATTTTTTTCTGCTCAGACCTGCTTTATAAGTTGTCTATTTGCAGGCTGGGTTTCCAATGCAACTGCTGCTCCGGCAACTCATCAAATAGCAGCTGTGGCTTGAACAGCCTTTACACACCTTTGGGTTGGGCGCCACTTTTACCCCTTCCTGGACTGGGAAACCCTGCTCACTGGCTTCCCCCACACGCACAGCAAGGGTTCTACGCAGGGGTGGGTTTCTCGTCCCGTTCCAACCGGTTCGGTTGGAACGGGGCTGGCGGTGTCTTTGTGCACGCGCGCGGTGCACACATGCGTACTAGCATCTGCGCGATGCTCCAGTTGCTCCTGGACGATCGCGCAGGCGCTGTATGCGTCCTGCGCATGCGTGGAAGCGCAGAACTCGTCAAAACCGGGTAAGGACCGCGGGCGGGTGGGCGCGCCCTTCGCCGTTCCCGGAAGTTACTTACTTCCGGGTTCGGCAACCAACCAGTTCGCAGGGACCGCCGTGAACTGGTTGAAACCCACCCCTCGTTCTACGGGTGTTTATTCAAATCCCCTAAACAGGTCTAAAAGAATGCAAATGACCATCTGTCTGCAAGGAGTATAAATCTTTCCATTCCCCATCATCCAGTCAGAGCTAAAGAAGTTTCTTGGATGCGAAGTGAAACTTCTTCAAAGAAAAACAAAGGAAGTCCATTTGCCTCTTGAAAAAGTACCTTTGGGACAACCATGACCTGGATGACTGAGAATCTCCAAAGACTTTCATGATTGGAGACCAGGTTGAGACACGAGGGACTGTCTTTTCCTAGTTGTTGTTACCCATCCAATCTGAATTAGCAAGATAGCAATAGCAAGAGCAGTTAGACTTATATACCGCTTCATAGGGCTTTCAGCCCTCTCTAAGCGGTTTACAGAGTCAGCATATCGCCCCCCAACAACAATCCGGGTCCTCATTTTATCCACTTCGGAAGGATGGAAGGCTGAGTCAACCCTGAACCGGTGAGATTTGAACAGCGGAACTGCAGAACTGCAGTCAGCTGAAGTAGCCTGCAGTGCTGCATTTAACCACTGTGCCACCTCAGCTCTCTCTAGATGTGCACCAGAGGGGGTATTCAGCAGGTTCTGACCAGTTCTGGAGATTTTGAGTAGTTTTGAGAACCGGTAAAAACTACCTATGACTGGCCCCACCCCCATCTATTCTCTGCCTCCCGAGTCCCAGCTGATTGGGAGGGAATGGGGATTTCACCGTAACCTTCCCCTGGAGTGGGGAGGGAATGGAGATTTTACAGTAACCTGCCAAACCACACCCACCAAGCCATGCCATGCCCACCAAGCCATGCCCACAGAACCAGTAGTAAATTTTTTTGAATCCCACCACTGATGGGCATGCTCTGTGTCGCATTGCCCATGGAATACTGTTAATTGGGACCCCAGATGGTGTACTTTTTCTGTTTTAGTACCCACCCTATCAAATATTCTCTCTGCAAAGACTAGGGTCCCCTCTTTTGTAAGGCCCTAAACAGCTGTGCTGCAATCTGGGTCCCCAAGTATCTGAAGGGTGCTTGTATCCTGGCTGTGCTAATAACCTTGTATGGTAACATTCTCCTTGGCTGCTGTGTATTTTAATATGTGCTAATAACCTTGGATGGTGACATTCTCCTTGGCTGCTGTGTATTTTAATATTTCTATTTATGATGGAAGTTTGCTGTTAATTTATTAAGATTGTTCACTGGTGGGTTTCAAAAAATTTTGGAACCTACTCTGTGGGTGTGACCTCCTTTGTGGGAGTGCTTGCCGGCCATGTGACCTGGTGGGAGTGGCTTGCCGGCCATGTGTTTTCTCTCTCCCTCTCTCTCTTTTCCTCTGTCCCTTTTTTCTTTTTTTTCTTTCATCTCTCTCTCACTCTTTTTCTTTCTTTTTTCTTTATTTCTTCCTTCCTTTCTTTCTCTCTGTCTCTCTCTGTCTCTCTCTTTCTCTCTCTCTCTCTGTGTGTGTGGCAGTGGTGGGTTTCAAAAATTTTTGGAACCTCTTCTGTAGGTGTGGCCTGCTTTCCGGGTCCACTGGTGGAACCTCTTCTAACCGGTTCGGTAGATTTGACGAACTGGTTCTACCGAATAGGTGTGAACTGGTAGGAACCCACCTCTGCTGGCCAATCACTTTTGAGATAGGTAGCTATAGGAAGGAAGGAAGGAAGGAAGGAAGGAAGGAAGGAAGGAAGGAAGGAAGGAAGTTGTAATAGCTCTGTTCCCTCGAGCAGCATGTAATAACTTGGAACAAATTAACCAGTCCCATTACTTTATTCATCATTTTAAACCACTCAATATATTCTTAAGAGAAAGGATTTTTTTGCTCCCCTTAAGTATACAGAAAGTGCAATTGAATTTCCACTAGCCTTCCCTAAGACATTTTTCCAAGTACCTCTGCCCAGGTAGCAATAACTTACTTCTTGGAACAAAATGTGAACTTTAGAAAAGTCTTAAAAATAATTTCAAAAAAAAAAAAAATCTCCCATGAGACTCCCCAGCAAAACAAACTGATAATCAAGTTTTGCAGAAAGTAAAGAACAAAACGGATACCTTAAAATGTTTATGGGTCAGACACATTGGAAGCCAGCATGAAAAAATTATGCTATTATTTGGATTCCAATGTCATACCTTTCTAGAGCATAAACATAATTGTTTATCTATGATAATTGCTCTACTAATTCAACCACTTCTGTTTAAAAATATCATTTGACTTGGCAAAAACAAAATGTTCTTTTTAATCTTATTTTAAAACAGGCTGTAGCAGGATGGTTGGGTTCTGTGCAAATTTGACTTGAAGAGTATTGTGAAGCAGGGGAATCCAACTGGTTTTACTCTAAGGATTCTCTTGGCTTGAGTGTATAGTATAATCCACAGAACAGTGAGAAGTGACAAAACAGGCGATATGATCTCTTGACATAAACAGGGTGAGTTGCACTACTCATCTGGAATTGCTTTAAGTATCCAGGGGCGAAGTTTCTATTGTCTTGCCATGATACACATTTTGTTTTCTCGATGTTTTCTTGTGCATACCTATGTTGGAGTGATGTGATGGGTGGTGTACATTTAAAAAAGATGTTTGGCATGAGAGAGGGAAAAAAAATCTGATTAAATGGCAATTTAATTAAAATGACTTAACATTATTTAAATTTGTATGTGATTATGATGCATTGTGTGCCATTGTGCTGTTACCTAACGACCACAAAGATAGAATTTCTGTTGGATGATTTGTTTCTAGGCTGGTTCTTGAGGCCTCATTACTACTCTAAGTGAGCCCATCCGCCTTGCTGCAGGTCACTCTCTTCTTTTCTCTTCCACTTTCCCAGCATTGGAGCATTTTCTAGAGAGCTGGGTCTGATAATTGGAGCCTGGTGGCTCAAGTGAGAATCCCAGGGTGATTTATTTTATGATCCATGTGTTTATTTTCTTGGCTGTCCATTATGTTTTTTGGGACCCTTCTCCAATGCCAATATTTAAAAGCATCAGTACACTTCCTAGTCCGCTTCTTCAAAGTCCAATGTCGATTTCTACCGTGACCCGTCAAAACCACGCACGACTAAGCCACACCCGATTAAACCGCGTCGCTGACATCATCAACAGGGCGACAACAGCCAGCGCAGAGAAAGAAGGGCGCTTTAAATAGCGCTTTGAAAGCAAGCCGATTCAACTTAAGGTAAGGGTTAGGTTTAGGGTTAGCTTTAGGGTTAGGTTTAAGGTTAGGTTAAGGGTTAGGGTTAGGTTTAGGGTTAGGTAAAGGGTTAGGGTTAGGTTTAGGGTTAGGTTAAGGGTTAGGGTTAGGTTTAGGATTAGGTTAAGGGTTAGGGTTAGGTTTAGGGTTAGGTTAAGGGTTAGGATTAGGTTTAGGTTTAGGGTTAGGGTTAGGTTTAGGTTTAGGGTTAGGTTTAGGGTTAGGTTTAGGGTTAGGTTTAGGGTTAGGTTTAGGGTTAGGTTTAGGGTTAGGTTTAGGATTAGGTTTAGGGGGGCTAGGTTTAGGTTTAGGGGTTAATTTTAGGTTTAGGGTTTACAGCGTGCTTCTGTCTCCGCGCTGTTGTCGCCCTGTTGATGACATCAGCGACGCGGTTTAGTCGTACGCGGTTTAGTCGAACGCAATTTTGTGGTGGAACCGATTTCTACAGCGTGTCAAAGAAAATACCCTGGCTTGCATAATTATGATCTTTCATGGCATCTGAATATCTTTTCCAAGGCCTTCATGGCTGTTCTAGGAAAAATAACAGAGTTGGAAGGGACCTTGGAGGTCTTCTAGTCCAACTCCCTACTCAGGTAGGGAACCCTATACCATTTCAGACAAACAATTATCCAATCTCTTCCTTAAAACCTCCAGTGTTGGAGCACCCACAAGAGATAATCTCCAGTGTATTTCTTATTGCTTGTTCCTTTCCTATGCATGACTGATCCTAATAGGCACCTCCAGTGTGATAATCCCTTACTGGGGCTCCAAGCCAACTGGGAAGCAATCTTTCCTCAGAAAGTAAGATGTTCCAAATGTCCCAATTGCAGCAACCTGGAGTTCATAAAATCAAGTCTGGTCACATAGTAACTTAATGTAAAAGCACAACAATGTATGACCAAAATTCCAGGCTTAATCATGGTAATAAATCAAGAACTATCTGGGGTCCATATGTGAAGTGACTAAGGCATGAGTAACCATCAATCGTTGCTTCTTCCTAAAACTTATAGGTATAAAGTTACTAATTACTTTAGTACAATATCCACATGAATAGATATCTAATCATTAATAGCATTTTGAAGGGAAGGGCATTGTATCTTAAGAAACCACCATTCTATTTACTTAAAAATCCTTCCTTAATTCTAAGAATACATTTATTTATGATCGAACCGAAACAAATCCCGGAAATTGCTTAATACAATCCCTAATATTAGAAGATGTACATCTCTAGTAAATGGTACTCAAACTTCTATTTAAATTTGGTTACTTCTCTGGTCCCCTCTGTCCCCAAGAATAGTCTATGAGAGGATCATGCAGCTTGTGCTTTAAGGAAGGGTATTTAGTTGGTCTGCTTTTAAAAAACTTCCATTGTTCTAGGCCTAGTGGAACATATATTCCAACTTTACACACTTTCCAGACATTGGAAAACAGCTGCCATTTCCCCCATAATCTACTATTCGGCAAAATGTTCCCTGTTCTTTAAATTGGTCCTTATAGAACTTAGTTATCAACTCCTCACCATCCTGGTTAAACACTTCTGGATACACTGAAATATGCAATATTTTAATTGGCCCTGACCCAGATCAATATCAGTTCCAGGCTCCTTCATAACCTTATAAAGACTTGATGAAAAAAAAGAGAAGTATAACTGAATGTGATCATCATACTGTTAGCATTCAAATTCCATTACTCCAAAATCTCAGATAATGAATTCCAGTGGTGAAATCTAAAAGGCTTAAAACATGGGAGATAAGCTGGAACATTGTGAGAAACTGTAACTTAAATCTCATAGATTCAAACAATAATCTCAGACATCTGGAAAAATGATGCTGGAATTAGGACTGGAACCTTTTATTACTGAAATTTGACTCAGAGATAATCCAGAGTCAATGGCAAGCTAGTCACAAGCTCTGTGTTAAGACCCACATGCTCTTCCATGACTTTTAATATTTGCTATTTACAAAGGCACCAAAAATAGTTAACACATCAGGGACAGGAGTTGGCCAAAAGAATTATTATAGAAATCAGAAAGAGAAATCTACACTTGATCTGCAACAATATGTGATGTGATTTGTTCTCCCTTTAAATTGTCCTCCCCAATTTGAATCAAGGTTTATGCAAATGTCATATTATGGTCAAGCCAAGAGATCCAAAGCTGCTTGCAAGAAAATAATGCTCAATTGCAGTCAAAATGAATACATGTATTTGTTTGTTGTTGTTTTTAATCTAGCCTTAGTGAACACACCTAAATGGGATGGAATGTAGTAAAGAGTTGGATTCCTAGGAGGGAGGGGGTACATTCCAGAGGAGTAAGAGGCAACTCAGCTGAGATATCATGTGTGAGAGAAAGAGGGTGAAGACAGGCCCTCCCTAATAGTCCACAGAGTATATTGTAGATGCAATATACAGATAGTACAGTGTTCAGTTTGGCAAGAATTTGTCTGTAAATGTGAAACAATAAACTCAGCTTGGAAGAAAAACCATATAAGATAGCATTCTTGGTTTTGGGCTTTGCATTAATACCTCTTCCTATTTTCACCAAAATAACCCTTTGAGATGAATTGGGCTCTGAGAGAGTGACTAGCCCAAAGTCACTTTTCTCGTCCATTTAGGCAGGATTAGAACTCAGAGTTTTCTGGTTTCTAGCCTGGTGCCTTAACCACTAAACCAAACTGCCTCTGTGTGCTAAGAAGACTGCCAGGCACAATCCTGAAGATATGGCTATGTTCCTGGGTTTGGGAATGCCTATTACAGCCTGTGGATGAGTTTAACTGAGATGTTTATATTGTATTTGCATTGCGATTGTTTTTTCCACTAGTGGTGGTGGTTTTATCTTGCTTGTTGATTGCCTATTTGTTTTGTGTTTGTTGGGAGAGGGATGGCTTGTGTTTTTAAAATTGTTGTTAGTGTAAAGGGCATGATGAATGTCCTTGAAGGACAATAGAAGATCTGTTATCAAAGTAATAATCAGATAAGAGCAGCTTAAGATCTTTCCAAGTTGAGAAAACACCTTAGATCATGGGCGTCAAAGGGTGGCATCACATGATGTATCGGGACTTTCCCAATCTTTGTTAAACTGGGCATGGGCACGGGCAGCATGTGACACACCTGGCCCATGGGCCCAGAGTTTGACAGCTGTGCCTTAGATAGACCCCCTCCCTAATTCAAACAAAGACGAAGTGAGGGAGGGGGAAGCCCATTCAAATTACAAGCTTCTGCTCCAATTGAAGTAACGTTAGACTACTGTAGCATTGGTTTCTTAGTCTGGTCTGCCCTAGAAGGCTGACAGTTCGTCACCCGGAGTCATTTGTTTCAAATGGACAGCCATGTATTTTGGAATAAGCAAACAGACAAATGCAAGCAAACAATGTAGTTAGAAAAAAGAATCCCAATTGAAGAAAAGCAGGAGCTATTTAATAGTTGGTGCTTTAATAATTGATGCTACAACAATCCTAATGGCAACAGGAAATAAAGCCAAGGAGATCTTTCCATATTAAGATTGTGTTGACATTTCTCCTCAGCTCTTCCCATTTGCAGTGCTGATGCCTGGGTCTTTGTAAAGTAATGCTGTTAGAGCTGAACTTACCACCGATTAGTCCTTTGATTAATCAGAGCAACAGGTTTAAGGTTTTCCACTTCTCATCAACTCCTTTTCGGAATCTGTCTATTAAATCCGAGGTGGCGCAGTGGTTAAATGCAGCACTGCAGGCTACTTTAGCTGACTGCAGTTCTGCAGTTCGGCTGTTCAAATCTCACCGGCTCAGGGTTGACTCAGCCTTCCATCCTTCTGAGGTGGGTGAAATGAGGACCCAGACTGTGGGGGCGATATGCTGACTCTGTAAACCGCTTAGAGAGGGCTGAAAGCCCTATGAAGCGGTATATAAGTCTAACTGCTATTGCTATTGCTAAATCAAAAAGAAACCTTTTGTAGGGCTATCAATTTTTGGCAATTCTTGACTCAACCAGGAAGAAAGCCATTAATTCAGCCTTACCATCTGTGTGAAACATTTTTTTTGGGGGGTGGGATTCTTTTTCAGACTCCCCTTTGTTAATCTTGATCATCTCCTCTACCCCCCCCCCCCCGCCCCTTTACCAGGACTAATAATAATTCTGCTTCAGGGCATAAGCCACCTACATACAATTAGAAGGAAACTGCTATTTCTATAGCTTGCTCTGCTTTGATACAATCTGGCCTCTTTCCTTCTCTATATACAGCTGAGGTAACTTTGAGGGGGGGGGGGTGAAGAGGGAGCCCAGCCCTGAGATTTTTCAGTCACATGATAGCTTTTTGATTATTCTGGAAAGACATTTCTTTGAGCTCTTTGACGATAACTTCTCAACTGGATTGGACAAGTCCAGCCAAAGTGATCCTCCATCAGAGACAGATCTGTCAGGATCCTTATTGAGTTATAGTATAATCCCAAGGAGGTACAGTAGCTTATATAACAGCTGAAAAAACCCTATCCCCCTCTGATAGATGGTCTCCGCTTTGAAAGCACAGTCTTCCTAGGTCATGGATGCAATATGGCCAAATTGGGGTTCACACAGGAGTGAAATGCTACCGGTTCAGACCAGTTCACCTGAACTGGTAGTAAAAAATGCTACCAGTTCGGGTGAACCAGTATTGCCAACAATCAGCTGGGCGATGCGTGATTTATATTAGCTAGAATCATCAGATTTCCTGTTTTCTAGCTAATCTAAATTGCCTGGCAGAGTGGATTATCTTCCTTGCTGTTCTACTTACTTTTGCAGAACTTGGAAGGCTTCAAACTGTTCCCTTTTTTAGCACTGCACCGGCCCGCCTCAGGCTCACTGAACTGGTAGCAGACTTCAGAGGATTACACCGCTGGATTCACAGCTTGGAATAGAAAACTGGCTTTTCCTTATCAGCTGGATCTAGAATCAAACAAAGGAGTAGAATACCAAGGCACTTTCGTGGAATTGGTCTAAGCCCAACCATGGTTTCGGGAAGTCAAAGAGAATGTGGAAAGTAGTAGGGAGCCTCTGTCAAATCCAACTGTTTGAAGATTCTTCAAATGTTTTGAGGACCAGAACTCTGTTTACAAGCTTCAAAAAAAAAAAAAGTGGATTCTTCCTTTGAGTTAGATCCAAAAATAAGTGTCTATTTTATTCTCAATTTTCAAGTAAAGTGGTGCCTGTACAAAAGGCACCACTTTACTTGAAAATTTCTTCTTCACATGTGTGTATGTGAACGCTATATCTTGTAAAACTCTCCCCCTCTTTGCTGTTACACGAAGCCTCCACAATTCTGCCTTTCTTTGTTGCATCAACGACCTTCACATACCTCTTTCTGCTGTCTCCTGAACAATATCTAAAGTGAGTCACTCTACAGTATTCAATTTCCCCCCATTTCTCATTCTGCTCTTTTAAACTCCATGCCCTTATCTCTCTGTGCATTCAGTATTCTGATCCCCAAAGCAGATGCCTCTTTCGCATTGAATTAATGTAACAATATCGGAACAGCTTGTATTTTTCTCATTGAACTGACAATGGGTTGAATTCTTATAGATTATTATCCTTTGACTGCTTTGTATGTTAGCTTTAAATAATCCTTTTTCTATAGTCCCCATAAATAGTTGACTGCTTTTATTTTATTGGCAACATACCATCAGTTTCAAATATTAGGTGATAACTTGATTAATGATCCAAATTTCATTTTTTAAAATTTTTTGGAACACACAAGTTTGTTTATGTTAATATACATTAGAATTTAATGTAAAGTTCACTCCAGAATTGCTGCTGAAACAGGGCGCCAGTTTGCAATAAATATTTTTTTTGTCAATACTTGAATAGGACTTTTTTCAATCAAGGGCCAAAGTAATACAGTTCCTTTGATTTGGAATTATTCTATATATAATCATAAATGTCCAGGTCTTCCCCTCTTCCACTATTAATGTTTATAATTAAATAATTATTTGGTTAAATTTTTAGTTTTGTATGTACACTTCTGTTTCTTCTTTGTATGTATGCTACTTTATTCTGTTTGTTAGTTTGATATAATACAATTTGATAACTTTACAAGTATTTTGGAAAGAATGCTAACAAATTTACCGTGGCATAAACTTGCAAGGACTATATGACTTCATCAGATGACTTATAACTTGAAAGGTAAAATGTGTGACATTATTATTATATTGAGGTCAACAAACAGCAACAATTATCATCAAAGTGTCTGTGACACTACTGAATTTTGATTTTCAATGTTTAAAACAAAATCAATTTTTAAACATTAAAAATCACTGAAATCACAATTTATTTGTTTCTTATCATTGCTGTTATTAAATGATCCTCCAATATGCCAGCTACCTGAAAAGATTTCTGTTTCCTCTAAACTCTTTTTTTAAACAATTAAGACATTATCTTTTTTTTCAATATATTTTTATTATTTTTACATTTAAAACAATGCAGTACCGCGAAGTTGGAGTGACTATACATTCACATTATATACAGCTAGTCACAACTATTAACAATTAGTTAATTATTAACTACTAAATACATTATCATTCCTTGTCCAATCACAGTATATACAGTTTGTTCCAGTCTTGTCACTTTGTTTTATACCAGTCATAAAATCTATTCCAGACTTCAAAATATTCTGATTCCCCTTTATTTTTAAGTTCAAGAGGGAGCCTGTCTGCTTCCGCACAGGCCAACACTTTTCTGATTATATCTAGCTCTGATGGTGTATTTTCTTTTTTCCAATATTGTGCATAAGTTATGCGTGCCGCAGTTAGCACATGAATAATTAAATAAAGTGTATCTTTCTTATACCCCTCTGGTATTATACCTAGGAGACAAATTTCCGGTTTAAACAAGATTTTGTCTCCCACCATTTGTTCTAGCCATGATTGAATTATTTTCCGATAATTTTTTGCCTCATTGCACGTCCACCACATGTGATAAAAAGTGCCTGGTGAATTAAGACATTATCTTAATGACCTCTATTTTCCTGCTTTTAAAACTTTATCTATAACCTTTTTGTCTCTGATATCTATAACATATCAGATGCATCCAAGGCTTTCTATATAACAACAGCAATAGTAAGTAGGTGGTTTGCCATTGCCTCCTTCCAAGGGCTGAGAGTGACGGGTCCAAGGTCACTCAATTGGTTTGTGCCTAATTAGACTTGAGCTCCAATGGTTTCTTGCCCGGTGTTTTAATCACTACACTAGACTGGCACTCTTATTTCCAAGAAAATGAAAAGTTTATTGGTATCATCTCAGGACTCAAGGTCAGACCAGGTGAATTTATGTAACAAAGATAGAAGAATGGATCAGTTAACTTGGTTGCAACAAATGGGAAAACACTGTATCCACTGATATTTGATCATTTAGATGCTCTATTTGTTTAATTTGGAATGCACAAATGATTCTAGGAAAAGTACCATTTTAAAGACGTAAATCTTTTGTGTACAATTAAAAAACACTCTCTTCTTACCCTTTAACATTATGATATCAGTTGATAACATTATTACATGAATTTGACTTGGAAGACAAATAGCTCTATTATTTTCCAAGGACCTTGTTTTACACTCATTTTTACAGGTCAGTAGCTAAATAATCAGTCACCTTCCAGAAAATTAATCTTATTTAGCTAAATAATTATTGGTTTATCTTTATATTATAGAGGTGTTTTATAAAGACTTGGCTTCAGTGTATTAGAGCAAAGGATAACCTTCACTCCCGTTTAAATGGACAGAACACTAGTCAGATATGAATCATCTGAACAACATTTGACCTATGTCTATTTTTCTTAGTTAACTTGTCCATCATTAGCACATCAATAGCCAAATAGTATCATAGTTACAACTCACACAGACGTGGTATTCAGCAGGTTCTGACCAGTTCTAGTGAACTGGTAGCAGAAAATTTGAGTAGTTCGGCGAACCAGTAAATACCACCTCTGACTGGCCCCACCCCCATCTATTCTCTGCCTCCCAAGTCCCAGCTGATTGAGAGGAAATGGGGATTTTGCAGTAACCTTCCCCTGGAGTGGGGTATTTTCCCCTGTCATGCCGACCAAGCGACGCCACACCCACCAAGCGACGCCACACCCACCAAGCCATGCCACACCCACCAAGCCATGCCACACCCACCAAGCCACCATACCCACCAAGCCATGCCACACCCACCAAGATATGCCCACAGAACTGATAGTAAATATTTTGAATCCCACCACTGAACTCATTCCCACTTCTCTTAAATTGACATTTTAGTTGGTTTCTACAAAGAAGCAATTTCAAACTGATAGGTAAATTCTACCACATCCACACTCAACTACAGGGCGGGGCATAACCTTTTCCTAGGGGGTCACAGCAAGATCGACAGCAGTTTACAACTTCCGCGACACCTCATTTTAAAGCCCATAAAAAACTGAATTGAATGAGCTATTAAATGTTAAATTTGCTTTAAGAATGGCTGGAAAATTCGATTCGGAAGAACAAAGGATCATTGACAGAATAAAATGCATTGCCTTTCGAGAGGCTCGCGAAAACAATGTCGAATTTTGGGGCAATGACGTCTGGCCGGGAAATTCGCCAGATCTCAATCCGGCAGAGAACATTGGGGCCATAATTAAGGATGAAGTGGAAGCTCTGATGATTCAGGAGCAAGGTCAAAATCGATATTCGGTTGAAACTTTGAGAATGAATTTGGAAACTGTGTTGAAAAATCTGGAAAATCGAACGGAACTGTTTGAAGATTTGTTGTGTTCTTATCCACCTCGTTTGAATGCTGTTCGAAGGGCTAATGGTGGTCATACTGACTATTAAATCGTGTCAATAAACTCAGTTTTTGATGGGCTTTCGAATGGTGTATGAATTATTTGTGTTGTTATTACAAGTGTTGCTGTGACCCCCTAGGAAAAGGTTATGCCCCACCCTGTATATTGGAAACACAATGAATTTGAGATTATAGCATAGTTCCTCAAAGTTTCCAGCAAGGAACCAGTTTGTACTTTAATTAGGCAGCTATGCAGCATTTTTTAAAAAAACCACAGGACATTCTCATTTCGGAAAATGTATAACACAGTTATAAACATAGGAGTATATATCTATGGAGATTCTCAGTCATCCAGGTCATGGTTATTCCAAAGATGCTTTTCAAAAGGCAACTGGACTTTCTTGAACTAAAAAAGCTTCTTGTATGATAAGTGAAATGTTTTCAAGAAAAAAACAAATAAGTCCAGTTACCTTTTGAAAAGTATCTTTGGGTCAGCAATATTGTATATGACACAGTAGCTACAGTATGTGAAGTATTACAGTAATGTAAGATAAGGAACATGAACATGAACTCCAAAGAAATAGATAAGTTTCTGTCTCGATTATCCCTTATCAATGAGACTCAGTAGAATTGTCAGGTTTGGTCTACACTTTGAATAGATGATGGGTTGAACTTACTGCCTTTCTGTGGCAGCATCAATGCTTTAAAATAGCCTACTGGTGAAAATTAGGCAGCTTCCCTCCTTCCTTATTGGCCCTCAGGAAGATGTTGAAAACATATGCTATTTTAGAAGATATTATTCTACTTTAATAACTGAGCCTCTTTTATTTTCTCATTTATATTATTTTTATTTGAGGGAATTATGATTTTATCTTTTAATGATACCATGAGTATTTTAAATGTTTGTTATATTTTATACTAATAGAAACCATCGAGCCATTGAATTGCAGAGAGATATAAACCGGATGGATAGGAGGGAGGGAGGGAGGGAGAGAGGAAGGAAGGAAAGAAGGAAGGAAGGAAGAAAGGAAAGAAGGAAGGAAGGTCTCCTCTAGAAGGAAACACTTTGGTCAGTTTTACTTTCTTTCACATTTAGATTTTTGTAAACTATTAGATTATAATTGGAAGCAAGCTAGCCCATTCTTACTCCACAATGGTCAACAAGTTGTGCTTAGGGATAATCAAACTTATAGATATTTCAAGCATCAACCAAGTCATATTTCAGTCAAATTTGCCAACATATTTTCATTTTTATAGACAAACAAATAAGTGAGTACATTATATAGTAGGATGCCTTATTTCAGGTCAAATATTTATTCCAGGCTGTTTTTATATGTTGACTTAGCAATGGCACTCCAAGATCTTCTATAGAGATTATTCTCATCTTTTTGTAACCTCATCCTTTTTGTGAACATATAAAAGGTCGATAACATATCATAACTACAAAACCTTGCTTTACCTTAAAGCGATTGTTTTTTTAATAGAAGTGTCATCTGTTTATTTTTTTTCAGGTCACTGATGGTTTATTTTCCCCCCCGAATAGCATAATATTTTCAGTGTTTCATCATTCCTTCAGATCAGCCAAATATACAGCCTAAAAATATGTTTTGCGGCAATTTAAAACAACACATTCCATAAGTTTCCAAATGACTTCAATGAGATAGCCAGCTGCTTGCATCTTAAATATTTTCCAACCAACCAAACAGTTAATATTTTCAGGCATTTTAGTTCAAGACTTCAAACCTGCCAAATTTTAACTAGATTGAAAAAAAATGTATTTATTTTATATCTGTCATTTTCATTGTTTGTTCTTATTATTCTTCCATGTAGCCTTCCTTTGACCTATACAGGTTGTTCCAAGTTTTGATTTTTTTTACCCCAAAGGAAAATAATTAAAAATAAATCAAGCAAAAAATATATAAACCATAAATGGATTTTCATTAAGAATCCATTTGTCTAAATTCTTTTCTTGTTTTTCTTTCATCAGAATGGATGTACATCCCCTGGTGCATCACAAAATATATTTGCATGTTTTGGGCACAAAAATGCTTGAAGAGCTGTTCTCTTTTATTATGCTAGTAACTGAATAATGCTAACTGAATCTTTCATAGACAAAATTCCTTTGAAGCATTAAGTATCCATTCTAGTTGTAACTATATTTATCTGTAAATCAACTAAAACAGAGGTCAATTTTCCTATTTGCAAGGTAGGAAGAGTTTCCTCTAGTAATATTTTTTTTAACCAGGATCATCGATTCAGCATATCAATAAAGATATTAGATTTTGGATTTTCACATTCCTCTGGTTTAAAATATTCTTTAAATTGTTCTTTATTTATCAATCACACATACTTCCTTAATGGATCAAGTGAGCCAACAGGGTTAGAAGTTTTGGGGGAAGAAGTAGCCTAATGCTGAAGTGAAGGAATAAATCCCGGGCCTTGTAAAGCCAATTATTTCATTGTTAAGTTTTATTAAGACTTGAAGAACCCCCATCCTATTTAATTGTTTTCATTTTTTTTTATCAGTATTAATAGTTAAAATTCAAGGCATTGAGAAAATTTTAACCACTTCAGAGGGCATTTTTATTTTATTTATTAAATTTATATGCCACTGTTCTCACTCTTTAAAGTAACTCTGGTAACCTTTTTCCTTTATTTTTAATCTTTTAATTCTTAATCTATTTGGTTTTAATACACTCCAGACTGTGTTTGATAAAGAGTTATGCCGGGAATGGGATCTGGGAAGTCGGAAGGGGGCTAGGGAGTGGGGTTCATGGGGGGAGGGGGGGAGGGTGGAGAGATAGTTTCAATTTTTAAAACAATAAGAATGCACTTGTATACTGTTGCTCTTTTTTCTTTTTTTTCTTTTCCTTTTATTTTCCCTTTTTTTTCTCTTTTCTTATAATTTTAGTGTAAAATACAAATTGAATAGATTAATGAATAGTAGAAATACACCGAAGTGAGGAGTAGAGGGAAAGAAGAGGGAGGAGTTAAGAGGGAGTGAGAGGGGAATGTAAGGAGGGTGAGATGGAGGGAAGGGGAGAAAGGAATGTTTGAGGGGGAGGGAAAGTAGAAGAGGGGAATGCTGGAGGGAAGGGGAGAAAGGAATGTTTGAGGGGGAGGGGAAGTAGAAGAGGGGAATGCTGGAGGGGAGAAATGAAAGTTGGAGGGGGAGAAGAAAGGGTGTATGGAGGATCGAAGTGTTATGTTGGTTTTCCATGGTGGAATAGAAGATGAGTTGTGTTTATTGCTTTTTTAATTGCACAGTATATAAGTGATTGTATAAAAAGGAAAATGAAAATGAAATAAAACAGTTTTTCTACCAAAAAAAAGTAACTCTGGGGCAGATTTGTAACCCAAATGATTTTAGCAGAACAATCCTCTCAACAATGCTACCCTTTTACACAGTGTTTGAGACAATCTGCTGAAAACAATATGCCATGAAAATTCATATGCTGCAATTAACTGAGATAATGTATCCCATACAAGGGACTGACTTTTTTTAGTTTTATTTAACAAGGACAATACAAGCGATAGAATATTAAATGTAACATTTGCTGCACATGAATTATTTAGAACCAGTGATAACTTGTAATAGCAATTAAAAATAATTAAAATACGTCTATCAGCTGGAATATATTAAAAAGCACTACCTTAAAAAAAAGAAACAAACTTTTATTATCTCAATGAAAGGGCTCTGGGATACAAAGTATGTACTATACAGTAATATACTGGGTGGCAGCTCAAGTATTTTGGCCTAATAAGTGATAGTTGGCCAATTTTCCAAATTGAAACATAGTCCTTTTCTTTAACCGGTTGCTGCATTGAGAAAATTCTATTCCCATGAACTCTTACTTAATACAGGATGACTCTAGGTTTCTATGTTCAATACTAAGATTTCATTGTTGTTGTTGTTGTTGTTGTTGTTGTTGTTATGTGGTTAATCTTTGGTGAGATTCACAGCCTTTGGGGCTGGTTGGTAGCTCAACAGCTCGAGTCCTAACCAAGGACCCAGGAACTGTTAAGGTAACGTCAGAGGATATAAGCTGTTCCAAGTAGGGTGGTTTTTTGTAGAATCAGAATGTTCAAGTCTGATAAATTTAAAATTTCCAAATAGTGAGGTAACACTTTAGGTATTGCTCCAAGGGCTCCAATACGATCGGGACAGCACAGTCGCTCAACTTCAATTTGCAAATCCCGGTACTTTGTGATTTTTTCTTGCTGTTTATCTTCAATTCATGCATCACCAGGTATTGCAATGTCAATGAACCATACTTTTTTCTTTTCAATTATTGTTATGTCAGGTGTGTTTTAGGCCAAGTGCCTGTCAGTCTGGATTCTGAAGTCCCACAAGATCTTGACTTTCTCATTCTCTAAAACCTTCTCAATCTGATGGTCCCAGTGGTTTTTACTGTACTCAAATCCAAACTTTTGGCACAATTTCCAGTGAATAATCTTAGCAACACGGTCATGGCGTTGTAGGTAGTCAGTTTGTGAAATTTTGCTGCACCCACTGATCAAGTGGTCGACTGTCTCATCTTTCTCATTACAGAGGCGACATTTGCTGTTGGTGGTTAACATGTTGAATTTTTGCCTTCATGCAGTTTGTGGCTACGACTTGTTCTTGAGCTGCCAAAATAAAGCCTTCTGTTTCTTTTTTCAGTGCTCCTGATCTTAACCAGTTCCAAGTTAGCTTTTGGTCAGCTTTGCCTTCAATACTTTTCAAGTATTGGCTATGCATAGCTTTGCTTTTCCAATTTTCAGCGTGCTTCTCAATTACGCCTTTCTTATATTCAGCTTTTAACTTAGTTGTCTTCCAAAGGCCTCCTTTATTTACTTCCTTAATCATTGGTTCTTTACTTTTCTGGATGTAATGATTCAAGCTGTGTCTTTCTTCTTCCACAGTCTGCTTTACTTGTAGGAGTCCTCGACCACCCTCTGCTCTTGGTAGATACAATCGGTCAACATCACTTTTAGGGTGCAAAGCATGATTCATTGTCATAAGCTTCCTTGTTTTTCTGTCCAAATTGTCCAACTCCATCTGGGTCCAATCAATTATTCCTGCAGAGTATTGAATTACAGGTATAGCCCAGGTATTTATGGCTTTTATGATGTTTCCTCCACTCAGTTTGGACTTTAATAACTTGCGAATTCGTAGAATGTACTTGGCTGAGGTTAATTCCTTGACTTTATTATGCATTAAGTCAGAGGCCTCTAAAATCCCCAAGTATTTGTAGCCTTCTTCTGGTTTTACTGCCTTTATCATTTCTTCATTCTCAAGTTCTATTCCATCATCTTCTATGACCTTGCCTGCTTTGGTTGCCATTGTTGCACATTTGTCAATTCCAAACTGCATACCAATGTCTTGGCTAAATTCTTTTGTGTTTTCAATTAATAAATTCAGTTCAGCTTTTGTTTTACTAAACAGCTTCAAATCATCCATGTACACCAAGTGTGAAATTTTCAGTCCTTTCTTTGCAAGTTTGTATCCATAGTTCACCTTCTTCAAAATGGTTGTCAGTGGTAGCATTGAGAGTATAAAAAGTAGGGGTGAAAGGGAATCACCCTGGAAAATGCCTCATTTAATTTCAACTTCACCCAGTTTTTCTCCATTAGCCATAAGCTTCATTTTCCAGAGGTTCATTGAAGTTTCCATGAATTTTTGTATGTTGCTGCTGATGCCAAAGATTTTCAGGCATTTCTTGATCCTCCTATGGGGAAGTGAATCAAATGCTTTCTTATAGTCTATCCAAGCCATGAACAGGTTGGTTCGTCTTTTCTTTGAATTCTTTAGGATTAGCTTGTCAATCAGCAGTTGGTCCTTTGTTCCTCTTGAATTTTTGCAACATCCTTTCTGTTCTACAGGAAGCAAGTCATTTCTTTCCAAGTATCCGTAAATTTGGTTTGCAATGATACCAGTAAGGAGATTGCATGTTGTTGGCAAACAGGAGATTGGCCTACAGTTTCCAGGGTTCTTTCCTTTTTCTTTATCTTTTTGGATCAAAAATGTCTTTCCAGTTGTCATCCATTCATTATTGTCAGGTTATTTAAGATCTGGTTCATTTGGGCTGCCAATCTTTCGGCATACTTGTAAATGTCTTTAGCCAGAAACAATGTAGCTCATCTGATCCAGGTGCACTCCAATTCTTCACTTTTCTTGACTGCCTTTGCACCATTTCTTTTCTTATTTTCACACCTTCCATTTTATGCACTTTAATAGAATCCTCAACCTGCTTGATTTGGTTTGCACAGCCTCATTGACCTTTTTAGTACCTTTCTCAATTCTTTCCAGTTCACTTGGTTCAGCTTTGGCAAACATGTTCTTTCAGCATCTTCCATTTGATGCTTTATTTTCTCAGCTAATTGAGCAGTAACTATTGGTGCTTGCTCTTCAGTGCCTCCTTGTTCTTTATCTTCATCCATTTCAGCAGCCTCTTCGTCCCTTTCTTCCTCAGTTTGCTTTTGAGTCTGCAAATCATTCTTGATGTTACTCTTCTTTGTTTGTATACTCAGACCATTAGTTGCTTTCTCTTCGATTCCTGTTAATTCTGCTATAGTGAAAAATTAGTGGCTCAGAATTACACGGCGTTGGTCCATTAGCTTTTGTTCACTGATATTACAGTCGTGTGGTTTACCTTCCAAATCTGATACATTCATTTTTGAAATCCATGTTTTTCTGGCTCAGACTGATAGTAAGCTTCCATAATAGAGATGTTTTCTTCCCTAGTCCAGATTTTTCGCTTTTTTGCTTTTTCTTCAGGGAAGCTTGTTAGCTCCATGTCCTGGTTGCCTAGCAGAGGGAGCTGAGCCCTGTAGCTCATTTTGCACAGAATGCCCAGGAGCCATAGCATCTAACAGAACCCTTGTTAATCCAGGCGATGGTTCAGCCGGCATAAATTTCATTTTTCTCACATTCACCATGTTTGAATGGGTTGTGGAGCAAATTTTGTCTGGCCCTTCACCTAAGACCTGTCTGATATGGTTGCACCTGTTCAGCATAGCCCTTAGAATCACTAGAGCATGCAAGCCCCTCCACCACGACAAGGTTAAGCTCCTCGGAGGGGTTGTTGTTGTTGTTGTTGTTGTTGTTATTAAATGAACAAACTGGAAATGTAAGGGGAAATCTGAACAGTCCTTTAGCCTCCATGGCTAAAGGCAATGGTGGGTTTCCATTTTTTTTACTACTGGTTTTCTCGTGTGTGTGCCCAACGCTTCTGCGCATGCACAGAAGCAGCCAGGTGGAGCCTCCCCCCGCCGCTACTACCAGTTCGCCCGATCCAGGAGCAACCCACCTCTGGCTAAAGGATATCTTACAGTTTTCTGTTTGTATTCTTACAACTTTTTAAAAATTATGGTTCCCTTTTAATATTAATTAAGCTCTTTTGTTTGATATCATTTCATTGAGTAGATTTAATGCCAGAGGCAGCGCCGCATCCAAAATAAATTTTGCTCATCTTTTACTCTCTCTGACTGATGTCAAAGAAAGACGTATTTTCAATATTACTGGAGAGATGTCAGTGGATTCCTTCATGCAGAAGACAGTGATGCAAGTTTGTTTGCATTGAAACCTGTTTCCAAACAAGTTCTGAACACAGTATGTGAAGTTCAGAGTTAGCATTCTCCATGCACAAAGTTCTTAGCGCACATTGTAGCAGGCATAACTATCAAGAAAATTACATTTGTTTAATTGGGTTTTCTCCCAGATATGCACACTATGAGAACCAGTTTGGTGTAAGGCATCAAGCTAGAGCAGGAGTTTTAACCCCACTTTAGTCTGAAAGCCAGCTGGTGACCTTGAGCCAGTCACTTTCACTCAGCCCTAAGAAGGAGGCAATGGCAAACTCTTTCTGAAACTTGTTGCTAAGAAAACTGCAGGGACTTGCCCAGGCCAGCTCTGGGAATCAGACATAACTGAATATAAAGGGGAAAAAAGCACACTTTAATTCCGGAAAAACAGTAATTAATGTTATTTAAGTAAACATGTTAAAAAGAAATCGCAATATCTGCACAGAATGAATATACAGTATATTTACTATTTATAGAAATCTACCATTTCCATTAAAATACTCTTGAGTGCTTAGTCCCAAATGTTTATTCCTAATATTTAATCCAACGATTCTTACATTTTTTACAATGTTTTTTAAAGTGCACTGTACACCCATAAAATCTTCTCTACAAGGATAATATTTATTTACCTATACAATAGCTTATACCAATCATAATTTCTATTAATACAGTAAAACACAATATTGTCATCTATTGTCATCAATATTGTCATATTGTAAAATCTTAGAGAAAAAGCCTTGATAGTTAATTAAATATTAAATTGCTTCCAAATTTTAGGTAGATTAGATGGGGACTTATTTTCATTTTCAAACTACCATCTCTCAATCCTTAACAAATATTTTATTTGCTAAGCTTATATATGAGGAAATGTTTATTATGTTGGTTTGGGAAAATATTTGCCACTGTTTTTTTCTGAATTGAAAATGGGACAGCATTCATTTCATTTCATTTTCATTTTAATTTATTTGTATGCCGCCCTTTTCCCTGAAAGGGACTCAGGGCGGCTCACAACTCAAAGGGAGGGGAAAAACAAACAAAGTTACAAAAAACATAAAAAACCATGCATAATTTAAAAAGCACAACAGTCATACCATTCGAAGTGGGGCAGCGAGTCTTTAGCCCCAGGCCTGTCGGAACAGCCAGGTTTTAAGGGCTATGCGGAAGGCCTGGAGGGTGGTGAGGGTACGAATCTCCACGGGGAGTTCGTTCCAGAGGGTCGGAGCAGCCACAGAGAAGGCCCTCCTCCGGGTAGTCGCCAGTCGACACTGGCCGGCTGATGGAATTCGGAGGAGGCCTAGTCTGTGGGATCTAATTGGTCTAGTGGAGGTAATTGGCAGTAGGCGGTCTCTCAAGTACCCAGATCCAATACCATGAAGGGCTTTGTATGTGACAACTAGCACCTTGAAGCGTACCCGGAGATCAACAGGCAGCCAGTGCAGCTCGCGGAGGATAGGTGTTAGGTGGGTGAACCGAGGCGCACCCACGATCGCTCGCGCGGCTGCATTCTGGACAAGCTGAAGTCGCCGAATACTCTTCAAGGGCAGCCCCATGTAGAGCAATTGTCAGGTCGACTTCTGATTAATACTCATGAATATTTTTTGTTTGTTTGTTTTGTCTGTTGTTTATTATAGAGCATGGCTAAGAGAAATTATGTTTTCAATATGAGAACATCTTTCATTGAAGTATATGGGGATTACTTGCCCAAACCTAACATTCAAGAAGTTGAAATTATTACAGAGTTGGTGCTTTTCTTCAGCCTGGAAGCACACTTTTCTCTCTCTCTCTGAATAAACACATGGGAAAGATATCAAATGTCCCCAAGAAGCCACTGATCTTCTGCAACACAATTGAGTTTATGTCATGTTGAATATTAGCAAAACTATTTTCTTACCTTTTCAGTTTGGAAGCCGCCTCCCCTTCCTAAGATCAGTTCAATAGAAATCTAGTAACAGAAAAGTTGGTTTAGAAAATAAATAATGGATCCCTGATATGACTATCTCTAGATAGATTGCTGGGGAGATAGTTCATCTCAAGGACTTACATTGTTATAAACAAAGTTTAATGTGATTAGTTTGGTTCGGAGAAGTAATTCTTTTTACAACCTTCTGACAAGAGTTTTATTTTACTTACTTACTAACTAACTAACTTACTTACTTACTTACTGCTAATGTGTTAATACAATAATTCAAGATGTCAGAATGTAAAGTTTTTAGGGTTGAGTTGAAATCTTCATTGTAGTTTGCCAAAAGTTTAATTCATCTATTATATCTGATTATTGCAATCTGTTCAAATATAGGTGTCGCAGCTCAGTTTTTAAAAGCCATTGTTTAGCCACAAAATCTTTTTTATATTTCTTGTAAATTAGATTGTTTTGTCTCTTTTGAAGTTTTTATCTAATTCTTCAGTTTGCTTCTCTGAGAACTCAGAACACTTATATGATACATGATTGCAATATGAATCATCATCCCCCAAGATATTCCTGGTTTAAAGAAAATGGGAAAAAATGCAAATCATCATACATTTTAGAGAAAGGTTCTTGCTGCAATATCCTGAATCTATTAGCAGAATTCCAAATACTTGAATCAGATAAGTCATTAGGTTACTCACTTGTTCCTTTGTTAGTGGTAACCCATCAATTTTTTAATTTTTTAAAAAAAAATTAAGTTAGTACAGTGACCCAGTAATGATCCAATGTTTCTTTTTCTTCCCCATATTAAATAGCTGTTAGTATCTATTCACATATCAAATACAACAGTATCAGACAATAATATATATTTTTTTAAAACTATCTCCTTAGGTAAGAAACATAAGCATGGTAGAGAGCAGTGGTGGGTTTCAAAAATTGTTCGAACCTACTCTGTGGGTGTGGCCTCCATTGTGGGAGTGGCTTGCCACCCATGTGACCGGATGGGAGTGGCTTGCCACCCATGTGACCAGATATGAAGGTGCCGATGACACTTGTCAGAACCAGCTTAAATTACCTCACACACAGCACTGGCATGCATAAGAATATGATATAAACTTGTTTTTTAAAAGGCATCTTTGGTTTGTGTTAAAACAACTTCAACACACGCAATGTTCTGATTGCACCACAAACGCAGTAGTCATCCTTACCTTTCACACAGGCACTCAGTTTTATAAATATGAGCATGATGGTGTAGAATAATCATATCCAAGGACCAGTGGTGGGTTTAAAAAAAAATTGGAACCTCTTCTGTAGGTGTGGCCTGCTTTCTGGGTCCACTGGTGGGACCTCTTCTAACCGGTTCGGTAGATTTGATGAACCGGTTCTACCAAATAGGTGCGAACTGGTAGGAACCCACCTCTGGTAGAGAGCAATACCCAATCCAATAAAAGAGGAATATGAAGAGGTTATCTAGCTAGGAAATGAAACATATGCCCAAAAACAATTAAGCTCAGAGAGCACCAAGGACTCCGCCAATATGCAAGCCATAATGTACAGAGTTAAAATGTCTGGCTGCTGCCATCTTGCAGAAGCAAAAGACATTTGCAAAAGCAAACCTCCTTATATTATTAATTGAAAACATCATTTCAGCATCCACTTTCAATCAGGCTTTGGAAAATTCCTACTGTCATCAGTCCAAATAAACACATTTTTCTTTGATTTATCTTCTGAAAAACTGGCCTTCCTGTAAGGACATTGGACAACTGCAATGAAAGCTTTACATTTTGCCACTAAAGTATGCAGAGCAGGTCGGTCCAACATGTTATCTCTTCGTCCAATCCAGCTTTGAAGCATAAGTTGGCCTGTTAAGACCTCAATGAACTTCCTGCTTTTGCAGCTATTCTAGATAGGTTCCAAGCCAAGAAAAAGCTTTAAGGTCATCTGATTTTAAATTAATATGCCTGTCTTGTAAGATTTGGGATAAAGGCAATGTCCTGTTGGCAATAGAATTTCTGATAAGGAAGAAATGGTAACAGAGTAAAAAATATGTAAGAGTAAACTTTTCATAATTCTAATGATCAAATCAAAAACATAAATTAAAATTATATGCTGATGACCATTCTCTCAAGTCATTCATGCAAAGGACTCCTTAGAACTGGCAATGCATCATATATAATAATACCATTTAATACCAGGATATTGGTTTGACAAGAATAAGACGTAGATGATTTATGGAATTTATCTGAAGAAGAAAAGCAGCAGCTGAAAGAAATAACAGGATTTAATATTTGTGTTAAAACATTTCAGAAACAATAAAGACTAAAAATCAATAATAATTAATTACACATCTGATAAAAATATAAATATTTATGCATAAAAAATAAGCATGATGTTTTAAAATGCAGAAACCTAAATCTATCTAGGCTAGAAGAAAAATCAGCAGGAAAAAATGAATAATTCAGCAAGGACATTCCAGATTATTCCCAATAAAAATTGAAGAAAAGATGTCAAATGAATTACAAAAGAAATAAGAATCTCAGAAGGCCTGCATAACTATCCCGGGCATGATAGCAATAGCAATAGCAGTTAGACTTATATACCACTTCATACGGCTTTCAGCCCTCTCTAAGCTGTTTACAGAGTCAGCATATCGCCCCCACAGTCTGGGTCCTCATTTCACCCACCTCGGAAGGATGGAAGGCTGAGTCAACCTTGAGCCGGTGAGATTAGAACTGCTGAACTGCAGATAACAGTCAGCTGAAGTGGCCTGCAGTACTGCACCCTAACCACTGAGCCACCTTGGTTCTGATACAAATAGAAGTGTTCAGTGCATAAGATACCAATTATAAATGGCCTATTAAAATTATGAGATAAATATAAAGCAATATATGTAGGTTTAAGGCCTCTTCCTTCAGTAATGAACCTTTTTTTTTCCATGAAGGCAAATATGTTACAAATTTGATCAGTGGATAAATATTAATTCAGGTAGATTGCAAGATTTAACCTTTTTATAAAAAGCTGTAATCTTTTGAGACTACCTCATTGGAGTAATCCCCAACCATTCATTATCTTCAAAGATGATAGTGGAGTTACAAAAAACAAAGCTGGATACAAGAGTTTTGACTAAATATAAAATTCTTACAGCACAAAATTCACAACATTTCATACTTTGAATAATTACCGGTATGTACATTGCAAAAAAGAGGTGGATATCTCAAGTTGGATTATTATTTCATATCAGGTAGCAAAATGTCACAAAGCTCAGCAATTCTGGAAGATGCTTCATTATGGGATGAAAAAAGCAAAATGATTTCACATTCTTTCATTTTATATTTCCAGAAAGTATACTGAGTTGGCTTTATACATGATAACTGTTGCTAGAAGGAGCTATATCTATCACTGGGAATCACTTCCTTGGTTAGAAGACTGGCAGATTACATCACAAGAGTTGTGCATCACTGTCAAAAACTTAATTTGTAACCCATGAATGGGCTATAATTTCATGCACAGATTTCTGTCTCATCTGAAACTTGGATTTCTTTTAATATAAGATGTACAACATTACATTCTGATTGGTTGTAAAGCTCCTACTTCATATTAGAAATTCTTCTCAAATTTTTGTTTTTTATTTTTTATTTGACTGACAATTCTTATGAGCTGTTTTAACCGTGGCACGACAAAACCGCGGTCCACTAAAGCGCGCCCGATTAAAGCGCATACCTGACGTCATCAGCAGCGCGACAAATATGACCGCGGAGAAAAAAGGGCGCTTTAAAAAGCGCTTTTAAAGCAAGCCGATTCACGTAAAGGTAAGGGTTAGGTTTAGGTTTAGGGTTAGGGTTAGGGTTAGGGTTAGGTTAAGGGTTAGGGTTAGGGTTAGGGTTACGTTAAGCGTTAGGGTTAGGTTTAGGGTTAGGTTAAGGGTTAGCGTTAGGTTTAGCATTAGGTTAAGGGTTAGGTTTAGGATTAGGTTTAGGGTTAGGTTAAGGGTTAGGGTTAGGTTTAGGGTTAGGTTTGGGGGGGTTAGGGTAAAGTTTTCACGTTAATTTTAACTTTACTGCTCACAGTGTGATGATTTCGTCACGCTGTGATGATGTCAGGTACGCGCTTTCGTCGAGCGCGCTTTAGTCTACCGCGGTTTTGTGGTGGAACCGTTTTAACAATTCTGGTTTGATTCAATCTTTATTCTTAAAGCGTTAAACTGATATAAAAACTCAGCATGGTAAAGCAGTCGAAGTGCTGCGCTAAGAGCAAAGAGATTCAGGTACTAGTTTTCTCTTAGGCACTGAAGCCAACTGGGTGACTTCTGGCAAGTCACTCTCTCTGTGTGTCAAGCTTTGCAACAGGCCACTTAACAAACAGAAGCCCTTACACATCCTGTACTCGCAGCTGTGCTGTTTGAACTAAGTGCAGCAAAAAAACAAGGAGGCCCTGCAACAAACACTAAGAGGAACAAAGTACTAAACTGACATTAATTTTTTTTAGATGTTTCCAATTAAATTTTACAGCACTTACAAGAATAATGATGGATTGTGTTACTTTTCCCTATCAAGATATTATGATTTCTAAAAGAACTCTTTAATGCATTAGTTTTCATCTCTCTCTTTTACAATGAAGACTTTAACAAATGTCTCACAAAATATCCTGGAAATAAGGTATGAGTCTCTTTTGCCTATTATTCTGTCTGGAAGCATAAATCAACTTGTCAGCTCTGGAACCTGTACCAATCCACCTCTCATTTTTCAGAATCCTTTCTGAAAAGAAATTGCTAAACCATCTTATATTTTGCAGCCTGAATAGAGAGTTGCAAAAGTGGTGAAGTGTTTTGCATTCTATTGAATTTTTAGGCATGGTCCTAAAGAATATTCTTCTTAAAAGATATATTTATTTTCAAATGTAATTGTCATTGTTTGGGGAACTGCAGAGGTTTTTTTTAATTCTTCCTTTTATTTTTGTTTTGGTTTTATTTCTGTTACCCTTTTGCTAAGGGTGTTTCTTTTATTTCTGTTTTCCTTTTTCTAAGCAAAGGAATGGGTATAAAAATTAGGAGAGATATTTTGCTTTGCAAATTTATCATGAATTCTGAAATTTCTAAAAGTAGCAATATGTGCCAAAATTGGAATTAGTGAATATACTCTTACTCAGGGAAGCCATAATGCATCCCTATTAACCTGTAATTATGAAAAGGATCACAACCAGTAATGAAAATGTCTTTTTAAAAATTGTTTCCGAGTAGATTTTGCATTACCATAATGTAATAATGGATAGTTAGGTTTCTATTCTTCCTCTAAAGCACTCAGTAGAATTGCCTCCCTTAATACCTACAATATAGTCTTCACTGTATAGATGGATAAAGTATTATTCAAATATTTGTTCTTTGTTATTATTCTTACATAATTTCAAATGATTTTACTTCCTAGTTCTAAAGAAGAACTGCCAAAAGTCTTCCTAGAGTTACTCACATCCGTATAAACATTTTTATCACTGCAATTATAATGTTGTGAATATTAAGAATACATATAGAATGAACAAAAGCAATTACAATTAGGTTTTATAGTGCACACAAAATATTAAACCAGTTATTTAAGGGCACCTGTCATTTGGCTCTGAGCAGGGGTGGGTTTCTCGCCCCGCTCCAACCGGTTCGGTTGGAACGGGGCCGGCGGCGTCCTCGTGCACGCACGCGGTGCACGCATGCGTACTAGCATCTGCGTGACGCTCCAGCTGCTCCTGGACGATCGCGCAGGCGCTGTATGTGTCCTGCGCATGCGTGGAAGCGCAGAACTCGTCAAAACCGGGTAAGGACCGCGGGCGGGTGGGCGCGCCCTTTGCCGTTCCCAGAAGTTACTTACTTCCGGGTTCAGCGACCAACCGGTTCGCAGGGACTGCCGCGAACCGGTTGAAACCCACCCCTGGCTCTGAGGGAAAATAAAGAACCTTAGAACTTTTTGTCATGCAGCAAAATATAAAAATAAAGACTTTATGTAAATAACAAGCAACTTGTGCAATCTCATATATTTTATTACTGTGTGCTAATTTAACACTGTATTTCATTGGTCATTCCCTTTGATTAGTTTAGATTTTAGTAGAAACCTAAGAGCTAGGTTTAATTTCATAACCCATATTTAACTTAAATATGGCAATCCACATAGCAGACATTTTGCTGGAGGCCTGAAGTCTAAATCTTTTAATTCTGAGAGAATTAAAGAATACGTTCCACAATATATCAGCCCAGATGCGATGTAATCTCATGTACATCTGACCAAAAGCAAACTATCTAATATTTCAGAATTCAAGCTTGCTGTGTTTTTTTTCCTAAATGATCAATTTTAATGTGTTTCAAACTGAACCAAACGATTACGTTCTTAGTTAATATGATAGACTTTCTTCTTTTGTTTACTACAGAGGAAGAGTTCTTAAAGTCATAATGTGCGATTTCTCCGCGGGTCCTTCATGAAGCCAATGTGGAAGGAAGACTCGGACACGAATTCCCTTCGGGACGAACTGACCCGGAACAGAGTCCGGAGGCCTCTTTTATTGAGCATACACAAGGAAGGGGTGGATTCACATAGTCAATGGGGACCAATCATGATTGTGCAAGTTTACAGTATATGATAACTCATTTACTTCCATGTAGACCTAAAGAATACTCATAGTCAATAAATCTTTTATCGCCATGTAAACTTCCAATCCTTAATTAATGTTTGAGAGTTAATTAGTTGTACCCCTGATTTAATCAACGCTTATAATTAAGAGTCTGTGATTACTGATCTGCTTAGTGTTAGGAGTTAAACAGTTTGTTTTACTGATTCAATCATATGGTTAATCATTGCTTCTATTCTATACGTGTTTCAGCATAGCTAATGCCTGCACGTATATTGCAACAATAATGCATTAGGATTCATGGAGGCTAAATTGCAGCTAACTAAAACCTTAAAAAATGACTATAGAACGGTGCCCTGAATCTATGTTTCTACAGAACAACAGTGCAACAGGCTATAATTTTTATTTTTAATGTAATCTTTGGTCTTGGCAGTGCTGGGTTTCAAAAATTTTTGGAACCTCTTCTGTAGGTGTGGCCTGCTTTCGGGTCCACTGGTGGAACCTCTTCTAACCGGTTCGGTAGATTTGACGAACCGGTTCTACCGAACTGGTGCGAACCAGTAGGAACCCACCTCTGGGTCTTGGATTTAAGTAGCAGTTTTGTAGTACTTATAGAAGCATCAGTTTCATTCTTTTAGACAACAATAATGGAGATTCATGATTGTAGTTGTGGACGTATGAATATTATTGTAATTTGTGACTTAATGGGGAAATTGAAAATTTCTATGTAAATATATCTAAGGAGGAAGAGTGAGGAGCTGTCCCTTCGCTAAGGAAAGGGAACCTGTGGTTGTGTAGATGTTGCTGAACTATAGCTTTTAGCGTTGGCCATGGCGTGACTGCATGGAGTTGCAGTTCAGCAACCAGACCACAATTTCCCCACACTCTTGGATAAATGTTTTGGTAACAAAACAGCTCCAGGACAATATAAACTTTATTTATTTACTGTGGTGATGCTTCCAACACATGACATGATCATTTCTTATCTTTACAATACAGAAGTGAGAGGCAACCTAACCGTGGATTTGAGAAACTTCCATCTATATCCCATGAGAATACACCTCCTTTGAAGCACAGTGTGATGATAACGTAGTGGCCCAAAGTCAACTGATCTCTGGCTTGGTACCATAGTGACATGAAGAAACTAATATGTGATTTCCACAGTTCTGTAGATAACCCAGTGTTTCTCAACCTTAGCAACTTGAAGATGTCCGGACTTCAACTCCCAGAATTCCCCAGCCAGCATTCGCTGGCTGGGGAATTCTGGGAGTTGAAGTCCGGACATCTTCAAGTTGCCAAGGTTGAGAAACACTGAGATAACCGACTGATCTATGGATTGGCGGTGTTTGTTTTTTTTCCCCCTTCCTGTAAATGTGTTTTTATTTCCCATTTTTCATTTTCATACAGTCACATATATACTGTGCATAACCGGGGCCATATAACATTAAACAATAAACACAGTCCTTCCTCTTGTCAACAATACCCCCCAAAATAGAAACCCAATGTACCTCTTCGACCCTCCATAACCCTTTCTTTCGCCCCCCCCTCCAACTTTCCATCTTCCCTCCATCATTCCCCTCTACCCTACTTCCCCTTGGTGGTGGTTTTGAAAGGTCTTCAAAGAAAATACTAAGGCCTTTTATAGATTTTAATCATTTTTCTCAGCTACCCCATTTACCTGTAAGAGTAAACTGTAATTTCTAGGCCACCATTCCATTTTTGATTAATGAAATGGTCTTGCTGTGACAAAATTCAGAGCATCGCAACTTTATTATTATTAATTTTTTGATGGAGTACTCTGCAACATAGGTTTACGGAGATTTTCACTCATCGAGGCGATAGTTGTTTGTCCCAAAGGTGCTTTCTCAAGAGGCAACTGGACTTTCTGTTTTTTTCTTTGAAAACGTTTTGCTTCTCATCCAAGAAGCTTCTTCAGCTTCTTGAAAAGCACCTTTCCCATAGGTTTCCCCATAGGTTGTCTTTTTCTGAAGAGGTTTTCTTCACTGAGATGAGTTGAACAATAAAAGATAACATCGCCCGGGAGTGTAATTATTTGTCAAGGATTCGGTGTCACTCAGAGGTGCTTTTTGAGCGGTAAAAAAACCAGCCTTGAAGCCTAAAGGGAACATCCCCCCCCCCCCCCCCAAGCTCCCTCGGTAGGCGAAGGCAGAGCCTAAGTTGCATTTGGCCTCTTCGCCGGCAGGGGCCAGCATTGCCACATAACCTGCACCTAAGCGGCGCACACATAGGCAGGAGCCAATCAATGGGGCGGAAACGAGCGCAGCGCGTGCCACTCTCCTGCGCGCGGGATTGCCGCACGAACCACTTTCCTTTTCCCCCGCAATCGGGTCGGGAGACGGAGTTGAGAAACCCGGCAATTTCAACCCGCCTTTAAGGGTTGGCAGATCAGCAGGCTCGCTCGACTTCTCCGGGAGAAATCCCCATAGCTCGGGAAAGGGGACTGTTAGAAACCGCTAGCCCTCCCCCGAGGCAGTCCTCGGTTCTACCTTAAAGGCGGCTACCCCGAGTCTGGAAGTCTTGGAAGAACGAAACCATTTCCAATGGCGGGAGGGGGAAAAGGAAGGAAGCGGGAGCTGCCGCTTCCCCCCCCCTCCGCAAATACGAAGTTCCTAAATCCCCGTTGGGGCGCGGGTGGTGGGGGAGCTGATTGTGGCGGCCGTTGCCGAAGATGCCCGATTGCCTTTATCATTTTCTACGACGCTTTCAAGGCGGCGATTTAAGGAGGAAACGGGCTCTTTTTACCTTGGGAGTTGAGCACGAGCAGCGGGACATGGTCCATTTTTTCCCCATTCCATGTCAATTTACCAGAACTTCTGGATAACGAATTTTTTTTAAATTTTTTTTTTTTACAAAACTGCTAGTAAAAACTAAGGCGGGAGGACGTGGGGCGCACGCCGCTTTTATGTAACGCTGGAAGGTGGTGGGAGGGAAGGGGGGGAAAACCTCCCCTTTTGGATTGGGCTGGCAAGCCTAGTGGTGTCAGCAGGCATGCGGAAGGCAGAACATTGCCCCAAAGAGCAACCCGTGTGGCTTGAGGCGCCCGAAGGATGTTAACTGCGTGACGCCGGTCCCAAGTAGTAAAAAAAAAAGACTGAAAACGCCATTCGTGTTATTTTTCTTTTTAACCCAAGGAAACTCATATTATTTCGACAGCTTTTACTCCATCGCTTATTGCCTGAATGCGATGCGATTGAGCAACACGATGCGGGCAACAGACCCGGCCGCTTGGCTTAACCACCGCTTTCCTTTTTCTCCGTGTATGGCACATAACACGACTCGGATCCAAACCGACATTATTCCTGGGCTGAAGCGGAGTTCAGGAATGTGTGAAAGCCCAATGTAAGGCGATTAGGAGCCTGCAAATCTTGAGCAATAATTCTGCTGTCAACTCCCCCCCCCCGCTTCCCCCGGTTGTCTTTTTACGGCTGCGCAGGGGGCCAAGCAATAGCAATAGCAGTTCGACTTATATACCGCTTCATAGGGCTTTCAGCCCTCTCTAAGCGGTTTACAGAGTCAGCATATTGCCCCCAACAACAATCTGGGTCCTCATTTTACCCACCTCGGAAGGATGGAAGGCTGAGTCAACCCTGAGCCGGTGAGATTTGAACCGCTGAACTGCAGTCAGCTGAAGTAGCCTGCAGTGCTGCATTTAACCACTGCCCCACCTCGGCTCTTCCAAGGCTGATTTGGAACCCCCGTCAAAGATCGATGTGTATTATTTATATTATTTATTGCACAATCTCCCCACTTCATAACCCACCGAGTCCCGAACCTAGTGAGACGCCTCAGGCAGTGCCTCTTAACCCGGCGGCGCGCCATTGAGTCCTACGGCGAAAAAAAAAAACCAAGCCAGACACCCCTGCTTTAGAAGGACGGATCGGTCTGCCTGGCCGACCGCGATCCTTCCACCCCCAATGCAAAAATTCGGGACTCTCGGGAGAAGGAAGCACCCGAAAAGGCCTTTCCCATCGTTCCTTGATCTCCGCCTCGGAAGGCTCCGACCGCGGAAGCTTTCAGCTTCGCGAAAGCAGCACCCCTTGTTTGTGGGCGCGTGGGCGGGCTGTCTGGTCTCCCCCCCCCCCCACACACACTCCACCTCCGCGCGCACAGCTCATTCACAGATCTGGCAAGGCTACGTTCGCCCGAGCAGCTTTCCAATTGGCTCGACGCTTCGGGAGCCCGAAGGCAGGAAAATAAAAGGATCGCGGCCAGGGCGGCGCTGATTGGCGAAGCTCTTCTCACATCACAGGTCTTTGGGATCGCCCTACAGCTGTTGCTGGAACGTCAGGACCCGTGACGTTGCAACCCCCCCTCCTATTACTGTTCTTCCAATGGGGGGGGTTTGACCTCTCTCCCCCTCCTCTTTTTATCGGCCGTGATCTCCTTCATCTTGTCTTAGGAAGCGTGACGGACACCTTTGCATCTGTGCACGGCGCCTCGGCTACGTACCTCGGCTCTCTTGCCATGCCTTTCAAGTCCTGCGTAGCAACATTGAAAGAGGATTTGGATTTGCGCAGGTAGAATCCTTCGATTACCGCGCTTTAACTCTTTTAATACTCAGGCCGTTGAATGATTCCGTACTGGAGATTTGACATAGCGGAGAAAGAAAAGTGAGTTATCTGTATTTTATTCTCTCCCCAGACAACACCCCCCCCCGCATGTATTAGGAACTTTTTAAAAAAGTAAACTTAATGCTTGTAAAAAATAAATAAATAAATCCTTTAATAAAAGGTAACCGTTGCTATTAAGGTAGACAACTTTTGCCTAATGCTCTATATTCGGCGCCGTTTATTTGCATTGTGCGAACGCTTTTTAAAACTACGTAACCTACTTGAATACAGTCAGTTCTTCGCCTCGTTTGCTGTTGGGCGCGCAGCCCTGCCTACTAACTTGTTAAACCGGGGTGGGTTGGGGAAGGTTACCCTTCGGAGAATAAATGCAGAGGGGGCAACAAAGTGACCGAAGCGACTGTTTTTAAATTGGGGTTATTTCTTTCTCTATGAGAAGATGCGCCAGCGGTTTCGCCGGCCGACTTGGAAGATCGGTCCAGTAAATAGTACATGGCTCTTTCTACCGCCTGCAGCAACTCTTTTAAAAAGAAAACAAGTACTCGGAACATTTCGGCCAACTTTCCCTCCAATTGTTTTTTTTTTATGTTTAGCTCCATACCAGACATTTCTGTCGTCAGGATTACGATCTAATTATTCCCTGCGTCGCTAGAGGCCTGTCCTGAGACGCCTTTGCATACCACCCCACCCCCGTCCTTTTCTTGCCAGTTAACCATCGGGGAGGCCACCGGAATCTGATTTGGAGTTGGATGGCCGTGAATATCCGCATCTATCACAAATTAGAGACCTCGTGCATTCCTTGAGTTCTGTAGCCCAAGGTGTCCCTTGCTTCAGTTGTGGAGAGAAAGGGGGGGGGGGCAGGGGGAAGATAGATAGATAGATAGATAGATAGATAGATAGATAGATAGATAGATAGATAGATAGATAGATAAGAGAGAGAGAGAGAGAGAGAGAGAGAGAGAGAGAGGTGCCTATAGTGGTGCTGAGCAATCCCCCCCCCTTTCCCCATTCTTGTGTTACCTATTTATTTAGCTGATGTCGGTAGATGTGTGTTTTTTTCTCAAACGTTCCCGACAGTACAGCGCAAAGTAGCAAGTGCGCAACGACCGAGAGCTCAGTATCTTTTCCCCTTTCCTTCCCCCTCCCCCAGTCCCCTCTTTTTTCCCTAGGAACTGAGAATTTGGTTTCTACCTGAGAAAAACGCCCCAGCTTGTCTTTTAGCCTCTGATACTTTCCCTTACGTTACTTTGCTCAGCCGCTCTGAGTCAAGGCTTTATACCGCGAGGAGGGTGGGCGAAGACATTTGACAAGTAAATCAATAATTAAATTAACAGGAGGAGAGAAGGGGGGTGTTTGCACGGGAAGAGGCAGCCGTCCCTTTACCCAACCGCTAGCTAACGTTGCCTTTGCTGCTCCGGTCGGCCAATCCCAGATGCAGAGGCTAACTTTAGTAATTACCGCATAAATTCGGGTTCAGAAGGGCTTAGTATCATTCCTCCACCCCCGCGAGACAGGCTGTTCCGTTGTCCGCGCTATTGCAACGCTCGCTCTCCGCAGGAAGAGCCCAAGAACGTGCGCAGGCTTCGGCTGCTGGCTCTGAGGACCAGCCTTATTCGAGGGTCCCTGGTTGACGATTAAAGATCGGGGGGGGGGGCTCTTTAAGAGCTCCCACCGCCCCCACCCATCCTCGCCCCCCCCATCGCTGGCAGATTTTCCGACCAGCTGCTTCCAGGAAGTCCCAGCAGAATCCCCCCCTATTCGGACTTTCACCTTTCCTCCCCTTGCACTGGGGACAGCTTTTATGGGGGGGGACGACAGAGGGGGGCGGAGGAAGGAACTTTCGGAAAAGCTCTGCGAAAAGCAGCTGTTTAAGCAGAGAAAGGGGCGTGTCGGAAAGCGAGAGAAGAAGCCTTCATATGCAGATGAGAGGGGCGTGGGGATCGGAGAGTGATTCGGGCCCGGAAGAGCCAGGGGAAAAAAAAAAAGCCCATATAAAAAAGTACTTGGGAACGGTTTTCCGACCAGAACTAGCAAATAGCCTAGAGGCGGAAGAGCGATCGGGAGCAGCTCTCTGGAGAAGAGCGAACCGGGCTGGCTGGCTGGCGGACCCACCACGGGACATGACTCCATAAATAACTCCAAACCAGGCTGCTCCTCCACAATTGCGCGTAGGTGGACATTCGTCTCTCTACCTCTCTCTCTCTCCCTCTCTCTCTCTCTCCTCTCTTGCCAGCCCTTCAGTGCTTCTTCCACGCCGTCCCTTAGCGAGGCGGCTCGGTCACGTACACACACAGACACACACACACACACACTACTGCCAGGTGGTCGAGAGAAAGCCCGGGTGTGTATACCGGTGGATGAGATGGGTGGTGGTGGTGGCGATTAAAATATTTGTGTCCCTGGTCAAGTCCAACCTGGGGGCGGAGGCGGCGGTGGTCTTCGCTTCGTGTGCTTTGAAAACTCGAGGGAGCTCGATGAATAGGAGGGGGCGGAGAAAAGCGACTGCGATCCTCCAGGCTTGAGGATCGCAGCCTTTAATTCAGTTTGCTTTTGCATTTCTTTCACCCCTCCCTCCCTCCCTCCTATCCACCCTCCCACCCGCTAGGAGCGAAGGAAGAAGACGCCTCGAAAAGGAAAACAGTGCCTTTGTTCATTAGTTCTGCCTGTGTCGTTTGAACTCCCCTCCACACGCACATCGTCTCCGCACCATCCTATAAATTAAGCTGGACCATGGCAGACGACGAAAACGGTCTTAGCGGCGGTAGCAGCAGCAGCAGCAGCTCGAACGAGGTCCCTCCGGAGCCCTGCAGGGACAGTTGCGAGAACAGCCGCTGCAATGTGCTGACTTGGGAGCAAGTGCAGCGCTTGGATCGTATCCTGAGCGAAACCATCCCGATTCACGGCCGGGGCAATTTCCCCACTCTGGAAATGCAGCCGCGACAGATCGTGAAAGTGGTGAGGAGCCGCCTGGAGGAGCAAGGCATCGGCGTGCGCGATGTGAGGCTCAACGGCTCGGCGGCCAGCCACGTCTTGCACCAGGACAGCGGCCTGGGCTACAAGGACTTGGACCTCATCTTCTGCGCCGATTTGAAAGGCGAGGCGGAGTTCCAGAGAGTCAAAGACGTGGTCCTGGATTGCCTCTTGGATTTCTTGCCGGACGGGGTTAACAAGGAGAAGATCACGCCGCTCACCCTGAAGGTAAATTAAAGGGAATGCGCTCTCCCTCCCAGCAGGTGGCTGCTTTAGGCAGACGAGGTGCACGCCTAGAATAAGATACACATCAAGTCTGCATTGGGAAATGCCAGCTCTCTGAGGATTAGACACATCAATTCTCTCTCCCTCGCTCTCTCTCCCTTCTATGCTTATAGCCAGCACCATCTTTTAATTGGCTTCCTCCAACGATTACTTCTCCTTTGCTTTTGGAAGAGCAGGGAGAGCCTCCCGCTTTAATTATAGCCCTGATCTATAGCTGAATTAAACCAAACTATTTGAGCTTCTTTAGAGGCTCCTGTTTTTTTCCTGTGGGCTAAATTGTTTTAATTACAGTTATTTGTTTTCTTCCTTGAGTTGTGGCTGGGCCCGCTAGAGGGAAACAGTGCTCCTTCATTTCCCTGCCCTTCAGATGGAATAGAGAGGCTAAACCCATTCCCCCCAGGGCTGTAGAAACACCAGGCTAGGATTTAGTTAAGGATTTTGAGAGCCTAGTCTCTTATGATCATGATTTATCACTTGTTGCTTGCATGTACATTGTGAGCTTATACACTGGAGAGAAATTCCTTGTGTGTCCAATCACACTTGGCAATAAAGAATTCTGTTCTGTTCTATTCTTGAAAAATGTGCTCACTCACTGGCACTACATTAAGCTTAATTATTATTTTTTTAACACTCAAAAAGTCCACTGAAGCCAAATGGCCTTTTAACGGAAGTCTGGAATCGCCCAAAAACCTTTAAGTTATTACTCTGCAGGAATTATCTTGGTTTGGAGGGCAGCGTATAAGCTTAAAATTTTATTGAGAAATTTTCCAGTTTCTCCAAAAGGTAAAAAATATTTTTTTTAAAATATTTTGAAGATGGAAAAAAAACAAAAACCGAGAACTAGCATGTGATCCCCTTCATTTTTGCCATCATTAAATTGCAATTTTCCAAAGTAATTCTACTGCTGTTACTTTGTATGCATTTTTATATTACATCTTTGAAGGAGGAGACAAAATAAAACCCTTACACAGAACATCCCTTTTGTGCATTTATCATGGCATGAATCTCTCCAACCCCCCCACCTCCTACTGTCTTTAACCACGACCTGTCTGCAGAGCACATACTCAACCTGTCCACATTGTCTCTTGCTTATGCCTGAGCTCTGGGGATGACAGGGGTAAAGTTGGGATCAAATCCAAATGAAAGCTCTAAAGAGGAAGTGCTGCTACTGGTTTCCTGACCTTTTCTTCTCTTCTTCTTCTCCTTTTTTTGTTTTTGTTTTTTTTGTGGCGGGGGTTATTTGTTTCAAATTGCAGGAAGCCTACGTCCAGAAAATGGTGAAAGTCTGCAACGATTCCGACCGATGGAGCCTCATCTCCTTATCCAACAACAGTGGCAAAAACGTGGAGCTGAAATTCGTGGATTCTCTGAGGAGGCAGTTTGAGTTCAGCGTAGATTCTTTCCAGATCAAGCTGGACTCCCTCCTCCTTTTTTACGAATGTTCTGAGAATCCAATGACCGAACCTTTTCACCCGACTATAATTGGGGAGAGCGTCTATGGGGATTTCCAAGAAGCCTTTGACCACCTTTGTAACAAGACGATCGCAACTAGAAACCCAGAAGAGATCAGGGGAGGTGGCCTCCTTAAATACTGCAACCTCCTGGTCAGAGGCTTCAGGGCTGCCTCCGAATCTGAGATTAAGTCCCTCCAGAGATATATGTGCTCAAGGTTTTTTATTGATTTCTCAGACATTGGAGAACAGCAGCGCAAGCTGGAGTCCTACTTGCAGAACCACTTTGTGGGACTCGAGGACCGCAAGTACGACTATCTCATGACCCTTCATGGGGTGGTGAATGAGAGCACTGTGTGCCTGATGGGGCACGAGAGGCGACAGACGTTAAATCTTATCACCATGCTGGCCATCCGGGTGCTGGCTGAGCAAAATATCATCCCCAACGTGGCCAATGTCACTTGCTACTACCAGCCAGCCCCTTACGTAGCTGACGCTAACTTCAGCAATTACTATATTGCTCAGGTTCAGCCCATGTTCCCCTGCCAGCAGCACACTTATTCTACTTGGTTGCCCTGTAACTAAACGGTTTTGATAGACTTGGGGGGAACTAACCGGTTTTAAGAGACTTGTGGAAGCGAATAAAGGGGGACCGGTGGCTCTCCTCTTTTAAAAGTGGGAAGTGCAACATGGTTTGCTCTACCTTTTTTTTTTTTTGCTGGAGGAAAATGCTTCTGGTTCTTCTCTCTTGCGCTCTTAAGTGAGCACGATATTAGAAAAGAACCAAAAGCTATTCGATTCCACCCCAAAGTATGCAACCTGTCTTGAAGAGCAACTAGATCGCCTTGAGATAAACCTTAGGAGAAATGGTTGATGACAATATGGGTTGGCACTGCTTGCTCCCATAGCTATGGCAGAGCAGAAGTTGGGAAGCCCGCCTTGATTATTACTATTTTTTTTAAAATGGAATTTGAACATTGAAATGAAAAATGAACCTTAAGAAGAAGAAGGAAAACAAAACAAAAGCTAAATATGCTTTGAGGAATTAAAAGTTAGATGCAAAATATATTCAGATACATTGGAATAAGGTGTATTTTGGAATTATCTCCTTGGAGCATGCATTAATTATGCTTCCCAGCAAGTTGCCACAGAATGTATAGCTTGCTTGAGTAGAATGCTTTAAGAGAAATTGCTTGCTCAGAAAAGAGAAAAAAGAGATGGAGGCTGAAAGAAGGGTGGGGGTGGGAAGGATTATGGCAAATTTCATTATTTCCAGCTGTGTGCATGCTTCACATTTTTTTTTAAAAAAATGTGGAAAGCAAGAAAACCAGCTGCAGCAAGATTCATACGCTTTAGGACCAAAGATAAATTCTCCTAGTAAAGACGGGATATGTTAGATTATGAAATATAAATATATATATTTGTATACGCAAATTTTAAACAAAAGTGCCTGATGTCTTCAGAGAATTTGAAGTGAGGGAAAAAATATAGTTTTGTGGTTTAATCTTGCATTTTGTTTTTGTTTTTTATCAGGGACACAAGAAACTTTTAAAAAAATAAGCTTGTGAATAAATGGTGGAGGATGTTCCTATTTGTTTTCTTTGCAAATACCTATATAAAGGTTATATTGTTGGTGTTCTGCAATCTTTGGTACACAATGTATGTGTATGTTTATTGTTTTGTGTGTGTGTGTGTGTGTGTGTGTAACACGTTATATGTATATACATGTTTTTAACATGGTAGGGAAATGTAGCAAATGTTAAGGAATGTTTTAAATGAGCTATAGTATGCGTGTTCCAGTCTGCAAGAGGATATAATCATTGTGAGGCACTTTGCAGAGATTCCTGAAAAATCTAGATACACAAATTAGTCCTATATAAAATAGGAATCCAATAACAAAAATAATTAATTGGCCTATTTGTGAGTCACCTAATTGGACAAAACCTCTTAACTATTGTACCTTAATTTAATGCGGTTCATCTTAGAAACTCCTACATATTTCTGTGGTGGAATAAGACACCAACTGGAATGTGGCTCAAACAGGTGGCTCCCCTAATCCCCAGATACTGTTTTACTTGGTAATTTAAATACTTATGATTAATATCTCTTTTGAAAAGCAAGCAGAATGCACTGTGCATTCCACAACCACTATAACTTAGCAAATGTGAAATGAACCCTTTGTGTTGCACGTTTGCGTGCATGTATGTGTCTTTCCACACATACACACAACTATCAAACATCTTTGATTTGATTGCCACACTCTATTTTGCAGCTTAATATTGTGTCTTATTTAAAAGGAATCGTTTTTGCTTTCCCAAAGAATCAACTTACTGCGTGTTCTTCCATCCCTTTGTGTTGATTATCTTACAGAAGAGTCCTGTTTTCCTTTTCCTCCAGCCACTGGTTTTTAAAGGAAATGAAATCTAACTGTAACGTTCAAATACAGAGTTAAGAGATCTTTAAGTTAATTAATTGAGGAACTTATGTTTGGATTTGACATATGTTCTTACTTATCCTAACTTATGTTCGGATGCTTTATGAATTGTGCTAGAGCCTGGCTTGCCTGCTTTCCCCCATTTTTAATGATCTGACATTTCTAGTACTGATGGAGGAAGGCCATCAACACCTGTAGAATCAAATATTATTTAGATACATCCCTGTCGATGATAAAACAAGATGAAATATTTACAATGTAAGATTTAGTAAATTGCTAATCTGTCCTTGGCCCTTGTAAAGCGAATTGCAATCTTATTTCCTCTACCAGCTTTTAAATTATGAAAGATTTTCTCGTATCTACAATAATTTTTGTGTTAGTTGAATAGGATTCCCCCTGTGTTTACAGTACTCAAAAGTTTGTCCCCCCCCTCAGTGGATCCTGCGGGGAGACCATCTTTTGTTCTTGAAAGCACTATGCTTGCCTTTGCTCCTTCCGATGCCTGATAGGTGTGAACCTTATTTTTAAAACTTATTTCAATTAGTGCTTAGTTATAAACCAATGTTAAGCCAGTCTCAGTCTGGGTGGTGAATGAAAAGAGAGGTAAAAATTTGTATTTAGTTTAAAAAAAACCCACACACCCCAGACATTCCATTATTGTCCGTCTTTATTCCCGTGACCATCCAGAACAGAATAATGAATGAATCCAATCTAGGGTAGGAGTGAGGGAGACAGACAGGTCAGGGAAGCCTGCTGCAACTGTGTACAAGTTTGTTCCTGATGCAAACTGAGCTGAAGGCTGGGGAAATGGGATCAGCTGGTAATGTGGTTTTATCTTTTCCTTACTGCAGATAGTTTGCTGCAAAGAAATGAGTCACATCCACTCTAGCAAGGGGATCACTGGCAGGACCACAGCTATAAAATGCTGATAGTATATAGCATATTTTCCTTTGGAGTAGTTTCTCCATTTTAAAAAAAAATCCTTATTAGTCCAGACATTATAGGTCCTCCAACCCATACTCTGTACCACATTCCATAGTTAAGACTTTAGTTGCTTTTTACAGCAAATTGATGTGGTCAAATCCTGGCAATTATTTTTCCCCTCCTCTACTTCAAAGGCTCGGTAGTTTTCATTAGTCTACAGACACGTCCACACATTTATACTTGGGGGTGTGAGGAGTTGTAATTGGTATTGGGGGGGGGGTTAGTAGAAAGTGTCTGATGCTACTGACTGCTGGTCAAACAATCGAAAACCTATATTTTCAAACCCATTTACCGTAGTTTTTATGGGCACATATTTAGCTCTTTTTAGGGTTTGGCAATATCCACCTTCCTTTTTCAATTTTGATGTATTAATAGTTTGAGGAGAAAATGCTTCATAGCTGTACTGTACTATTTTTTCAGTAGTTTTTAAAAGTTGTTGCAGTGTTTTTAATACAAGACATCTCACGCATAGCTAAATTGATTGGGGTCCAGTGGATTATCTCTGAATAATTTGTTCTAGTTTGACAGTGGCTGGAAAGAGAAAAGAAGAACGTTAAGGTTTTGTATTCTATTCAATTTTAAAAGAATAATTTTAATAGTGAATATTTTGAAAATCTCATTGGCCCATATCTGTTGTGTGGATATCAAATGATTGGAAGTGTTATTTTCAAGTCCCAAGTTGTTCAGTGAAAATTGTACTGTATATAATCTGCAACATGCATACATGAAACAAATTATTTGAAAGGAAAGAAGCAAAAATTAAGAGACAATAAAAAATGCCAGCAGGATTATTGTTTTCATAACTCATTTTATTTAAAGGCTTTAAAACTTACTTGCTGCTAGGTATTGCACAAAGTTTCACGCACACCTTATAAATGCCTATTTTAAAATGCTTTATATGCAAGTTATATTATTGAAGGCTCTTATTCATTCAGAGAAAGCTTTAAATAGTTTGTGGAGTTTAAAATTATGTAAAGGGAAAGAGACAGAGAAGGAAATATATCTAATGACATATTCAGCACTTTTTTTCTCTTTTTTTCTTTTTGTTTTGTTTAATTTGTTTTCGAATGTCTTTCCAGTTTCCATTGCAATGGACAAAAATCCAAAGTCAATGTATACATTTTGCTGTTTGCTATGATTACAACTACTTAAACTTTGGAAAGCCTACGCATTCTACGATGCGCTGTACATGGCACTGCAAGCCCTTGAAGTCTATGGGAAGTATGGTCAATTTCATTCTCCCAAATTCTACAGAATTCTGAACTTGTAGTCTTCAGCAAAGCATCCAGCTGTTCCTTTGACTGCTCCTGCTATGGGGATTTGTTGACTCTGGGTTCGGTTGGAGGTTGAACCAAGTAAAGGCTGGGAAACAGACCCTTTTTAAGTAAGAAAAGCATTTGCTTCTGGGCTAGAGGAAACAGATTGTGAATTTTGTTTACAACATCCAATATTTGGAATATTTGTAAATAAAAATGTTATTTTTTCTATTTATCTGTGTCTGATCTTTCCAGTGTCAAAAACTATTCTGAAAGCCATTGTCCGTTGAGTTTTGCTGTTGAATTGTCCATAAAGGGTTTTTACTTTTATTGCATGGCCTTAAAAGAGTACTTTGGCTTACTGGAAAATGCCATTATAGATGCTATGCAGTATGGGAAAAAGCACTGGCTTTCTTCCAGCATGACGTTTGCAAGCTCTTTTTCAACTGAATTCTTCATGGAAACGGTTGGTAATGTATTTGCCAGCTTTCTCCAATCCAGTGACCCCCCAGGTGTGTTTCACTTGCAATATCCCGACTAGTTGAGAATTAGTGTTGTGGAATCAACCTATCATGAGGGAACCAAGGGGGAGAACTGGGTTAGTTAGTCTATGTAAACATGCCTTTCATTCAAATTACAATCTCAAATCATGATGAGAGCAAAACTTATCCATTTTCCTGTCACCTGATACTGGGGTAAAAGGGATGATCTAAAATGGGTGTCATACTGTGGCGGTCCATGAGTTGGATGTGTCACACATAGGCCACGCCCACCCCAGCTCCGTGAATGGGAAAAACTTCGTGAAATGTCACGTGATGTCAACGTGACACCCGTAATCTAAAGTAAGGTTTCCCTTCTTAACCAAATGCCTCTTCTACTCCAAAACTAAACCACAGGTGCCCATTTACAGAGGATAAAATATTTTATTGAGAAGCATCTTAACACATAAGCGTCATGGAACAGTTGCATTGCAAGTAGCCACTTCAATGTTAAGTATTCTAAAGAAAAATAAGTTATACAATTTTCTTTTCCCAGAACTACAGAGACTGGAACGCATTCATGTGCTAACAGCTGCACTGATTTTAAACGCTACATTTAAGTTTCTAACAAAGCAAATAAAAATGCATAAAAGTTTCAAGAGCACACTTGAATTTCAAGAACGGACTTGAAAAAAATATTTTTACTAAAAAAAAAGTGAAAATTAATCCTATTAGGGAAAATTTGTATGATTTTCATAACCGCGTTAGGTACCAAATAAACTCTCATAAATAAAAGCACTAATTATTCTTCCAGCTGTAATTCCTCTATGTGATGAAAGCACAATGGTAAGAATGAATTTGTTACTAAATTAATAGATCTTTAAAAAAGAATAAGAAAGTAGCTGATTCAGGTCCATGAGGAACATGGAAGTGTGATGCCTCCTTCATGAAGTAGAAATAGGAAATAGGTTTTCAGGGAAAGAAAGGGGAAAATCCTAGCATTTGAGAGCACCCAGATAAATGCTTAAAACTTCATAAACACAATTTTCTACCATACAAAGCATTTGTTATGTTCACACAGCCAGCATAATAAGATTATTTTTCGTTTATGCACTGAAAATCCATTCAGGCTCCCTGGCACCACCAAGATGCATCAGATTTATGCGACACCAGTGCCCAAAGAATCCTGGGAATTGTAGTCGAGAGCCGAGGTGACGCAGTGGGTAGAGTGCAGTACTGCAGGCCACTTCAGCTGACTGCTATCTGCAGTTCGGCGGTTCAAATCTCACCGGCTCAAGGTTGACTCAGCCTTCCATCCTTCCGAGGTGGGTAAAATGAGGACCCAGATTGTTGTTGGGGGCAATATGCTGACTCTGTAAACCACTTAGAGAGGGCTGAAAGCCCTATGAAGCGGTATATAAGTCTAATTGCTATTGCTATTGCTATTAGTCAGGCTGCTGAGAGGCTTCTCCCAAGCTACGCCCAGCATTCTCTTCAGAAAGGGAATGACTTTGGGAACTATGTTTCTCCATATTAGCAGTAGTGCTAAGTATCTTCCTTAGGAATGTGCTTTGGAATAACTTTCATGGATACTGTACCTGCTTATGGAAATACATTTTAAAAACGGGGGGAGTTCACCCAGAATTTTCAAGTAATTTTTCCCCCTGTTGGAGAGCTCCTTCTTCATGCTTTTGCTTCCCAGAATCTGGATTGTTAAACTGAAGGTATGAGGCCAAAGTGAAGGATCAGGGCATATTTGGAGATGGGTGACGAACCCAATGGGTCTGTTTGCCATTTCATTCTGCTTTCCAGTCCCTCACCCAGAACCTGGCAGGACGGTTCCACCACAAAACCGCGTTTGACTAAAGCGCGCTCGACGAAACCGCCTAGGTGACGTCATCACAGCGCGACGAAAAAAGCACGCTGTAAACGCTAAAGCTAAAATTAACCCCTAAACCTAAACCTAACCCCCCTAAACCTAACCCTAATCCTAACCCTTAACCTAACCCTAAACCTAACCCTAACCCTTAACCTAACCCTAAACCTAACCCCAACCCTTAACCTAACCCTAAACCTAACCCTAAAACTAACCCTTACCTTAACTTGAATCGGCTTGCTTTCAAAGCGCTATTTAAAGCGCCCTTTTTCCCCCGCGGTTGCTGTTGTCGCCCTGCTGATGACGTCAGCAACGCGGTTTAATCGGGCGCGCTTTAGTGGAGCGCGGTTTTGTCGTGCCACGGGCAGGACTGGCTCTCTGTTCTGCTAGCTTTGAGCTCTTAACATTAATTCCAGAGAAAAATCTTACTGAAATTTTGGATAGTTTCTTCCATTAGGAATAGCCAATAACGACATCAGCCTTTGTTGATCTGTGAGAAACAGATTCATGTAAACATTCTAGACTGACCATTGTCCACCATCGTTAAAAAATGAAGAGTTTGATTGTGGGTTGTTAACATAGCCAATGCTAGGAGCTAGATGAGCATTAGTCCTCTGAAAAGATTCCAAAGCTTAATGCTAATGAATTATTAATGCTAATAAATTTTTGGTTTAAGAACTTGCAGAGTAAATTCCTTGAGTATTAATAAAATCAGGAACACTTTAAATTCAGTTGTTAAAAACAACAACAACTATAAAAAGGGTTGGATAGAAAACAGAAAAGACGAGTCTCTAAAATTGGCAGGGAGGCCATAACGTCTACTGCATGCCCAGTGGATAAATGAAAATGGCTTTTCTCAAATAATATCTAACGTGCCATTAATAAATAAAAACGGCAACAGTTCACAATATACAAATCTTTCTTAAGTATTTGTAACGTATGTGAAGATTGTTTTCACATTTAAAAGAAAGTGGAGAGAAAGCTGTCAGATGAAAACTTCTATAACCCAACTGGCTCAAGGTTGACTCAGCCTTCCATCCTTCTGAGGTCAGTAAAATGAGGAGTCAAGATTGTTGGGGGGCTATATGCTGACTCTGTAAACCACTTAGAGAAGGCTGTAAAGCACTGTGAAGCGATATATAAGTGTAAGTGCTATATTGATATTACTTTTACATTATACTGAGATTTTGGAAGCTCATCCCAACAATCTATTACATCTCCACTGTACCCAGCTGGTATATTGCATGCTGAGAACAACTATTCCTCATATAAATTTGAATTCAGGAGACATACATGAAGATTCTACGTGTAAACATCATAGGAGGATCCTATGGTACATAATGTAGCCTGGCAGACTGAATCCTGCGCCACAATATTTGGATGATTTTGCAGATGTTGATGGAATCAGAGAAACACCATTCAATGGACTGTCAGCTACAACTGGTAGACAACTTGCAGGAACTGAGAATCCAGATTGTGCTACATCTATTCTAAGCGTGCTACACCAGTTGCCCATTTATTTTGAAGTCTGTTTTAAAAGACACACACTGAGTTTTTTGGAAGTCTATTTCCATTTATATGAACCTGGCAAACTTTAATATCTATATCCATGGCCTCACATCTGGTTAAAATTAAGAACAGCGTGAAATAGAGGTACAAGCGGAAGAGAGTTTTCTGTAATGATCCTACTTCATTGCTAAGCCCACTCCAGGTAATACACATAGTTTTTGCTCGCTGTTGAAGAATTTTTAAAACTTTTTTCTTATTTGCTCCATGGTGAATTATAATCTGCTACACTTCTAACTAGTTTTATCACATTGAAAAACATAAATGTAATAAATATTAGTCCTCTAATTTTTAATTATGCATTTAAATGGTTATGCATGATACTTCTGCAATGGCTTCCCTCCAGAGCTTAAGGCATACTCTTCTCCTTCCACTTTCCCTTTATCCCCCAAATACTGATATACAAAAGAGCAATTAGCCAAATCAGCTAGTGTCATGGTCCCATCGGAGCCCGATTTGGAGGAGGAGGAAAAGTTGGACTGTTTGATGGAGACGGCATGTCTCCTTTGGAATGTTTGAAGGGACAGGGGATGAGGCTCAGGCTGTCCCAGGCTACTCAGGTATTGGGGAGGTGGTCAACCAGACAGAGAGCTGCCTGCCCTCACAGACACAAGGGAGGATCAGAGGCAGACATCTATTTCTATTTCTATTTATTAAATTTATAGGCCGCCCAATCCCGAAGGACTCCGGGCGGCTTACAGAAATAAAATTTTAAGAAAAAGGTTAAAAAACAGACAGAAGAGAGCAGATCAAAAGAAACACACCATGCATCCAGTCTAAGCGGGGCTGGACCTCGGTCAGGAGGTCAACAGCTCCAGGCCTGCCGGAATAGCCAGGTTTTGATAGCTTTTCGGAAGGCCATGAGAGTGGGTAGGGTCTGGATCTCTGGAGGTAGTTCATTCCATAGGGCTGGAGCGGCAACAGAGAAGGCCCTCCCCCGAGGCGCCGCCAGCCGACATTGTCTAGTTGATGGCACCTGGAGAAGGCCCACCCTGTGCGATCTTATCGGTCTTAGGGAGGTATGCAGCAGAAGATGGTCTCATAGATATCTAGTGGTGCTGATAGGCAGCGGATCCCCTCTGCTGAGGAACAACTGCCTCCCCCACTCGATCCAAGGGCACGGAGGAGTAGAGTTGAGGCAAGCTCAAAGGAGGTCTGCGAGGCTACTCAGAAGAAGGCCGCCCCACCCCTCCTCACAAGAAGCACCTGATATGGGATGACTTAAGGAGAAGCCGTGGACAGGGGGAATTTGTCTTTGTCAGGAACAATTATTTGTTTTGGCTTACACTCCCCTCACTTTGACATGCTCTTTCCTGTGCCTTGAAGACTGCCTTTTGCCTCATGGACTTGCATTTTTGTCTTGTGGACTGGGTCTATGACAATTCACCAGCTTGCCATGACCAACCTGCCACAGCCAACTCACCACTGTTTTATCTTTCTGTAAGCCGCCCAGAGTCCTACGGGATTGGGTGGCATGCAAATTTATTAAATTGACAATTGAATTGACCACGGCCAACACTCCTTGGCCAACTTGCCACAGGACAACTCGCCGCCGGATAAGAATTACACTAATAGCAAAGATACGGTGCAATATAATGATTTTTAAAATAAAATTGCAAAATAAAATTCGAATGGCAAAAATTAAAATATTTGTATTTGTTTTAAACAATTAAATAAAATTGCTAAATTGTCCCACAATGACTTGTCTTGCAGTGAATTGGCTGTGGTGAGTTCAGCCTCTGCAAGTTGCCCGTGGCGAGTTGTCCCATTTTCTTGTGGGCTTGCCTTGCCCTTTGTACTCTGGACCTTGTCCCATGGGCTTACACCTTCTCTTTGGACTTCCTTTGTTGTTTACTGGGTTGGGTTTGGGGCAGGGGTGGGTTTCAACTGGTTCGCAGCGGTCCCCGCGAACCGGTTGGTCAGCGAACCCGGAAGTAAGTAACTTCTGGGAACAGCGAAGGGCCCACCCACCCGCCCGCACTCCTTACCGGTCTTTGAAGGCTTCTGCGCTTCCACCCAGGCGCATGGCACATACAGCGCCTGTGTGATTCTCCGCGAGCAGCTGGATGGCACATATAGCGCCTGCGCGAGTCTCCGCAAGCAGTTGGAGCATCGCGCAGGCGCTATGACGCATGCGTGAACTGCACGCGTGCACGAGGACGCCGCCGGCCCGTTCCAACCGAACCGGTTGGAACGGGATTAGCAACCCACCCCTGGTTTGGGGGAATGAGGATGGCTGCCTTCTGGGTAGTGTAGAGTGGAGGCTTACCGGCCATTGTAGGCCCAGTTTTTGTGGCATTTAATCAAATCAATAAAGGACTCCATCAATGCCTGCCTCTAACCTAGGTGACCTGGGTCATAACAGCTAGCAAATTTTGTGATGAGTGGGGATTTGAACCTGAGTTCTTTACTCTAGCTAATAGAAAGCAGCACTTTTGATAATATACCTCTGAGCCAATCCTGTTTGCATATAGTTAGTGCACTATAGATAATGAGCCCCTTGATGAAACTGGTTTTCTTTTTGGGGAGGGGAAGAAATCAACCATTTTTTGATACTTTTTCAGTTGTTTCTTCCCACCAGCATGCACAAAATAATGGATGCACGCTGATGCAGGATAAAAGTTAAGCGTAAAAAATAATACTAGAGAATTAAAGCTACATAATTGTAGCACATATTGAATTCATCCATCAAAATAATTAATAATCAAATGTTGGAAGCATAGTGGTGAAGCAAGCGGGAGGCATGACTCAGAGACCACAGCTTGTGTGCGCTCTCAAATCCCCCTGTTTGTGGATTAAACATTTTTGGGAGTCATGCCACTGAAATTTACTGGCACATTGAGGAACATTAGGAATACGATTTCCCATGGAATTTTATGAACAGACTTCGTACAACCCACCACCCATGATGGCAAACCTACGGCATGCATGCCACAGGTGGCACACGGAGCCATTTGTTAGGGCACACGAGGAGGTGCCCTGTTAGCTCCAGCGTGCGCCAGCTGACTTCGGCCTTCGTTTTTGGCTGCTTTTCACCCTCCGGAGGCCTCCCTGAAGCTTCCGGAGGGCAAAAAATGCCCCTTTGGGCAAACCAGAAGTCTATTCCCAAACTTCCAAATTGCCCTTAGGGCCATTTTTCTCCCTCTGGAGGCTTCATGGAAGCTGTTAGATTCTGGGCTGAATGAGAGGCATGAGGCAGCTGAGGTAAGTAGAACAGCTATTTATTAAACAGAACTAGCATAACAGCAACTACGTACATTCTATCGCACCTCGCCCTGCTTGACAGCTATTTATACTAGAGCTGTCAAGAAGGGCGACCAATAGGAGTGCTGTAGGCAGCCTGCGCTTAGCCAATTAGGTGCGGCTGAGCTGTTGCCGGCTGTCAATTGTAACAGCCTTGCTGCTGGTCGTAAGTTGAGGACTTTAGGACTGGTCACAAGTGGAGGACCTAGCAGAAGCCTCCTGAAGGCAAAAAACAGCCCTACTGGAAGTCTATTTCCAAACTTCCAAGTTGCATAAGGCTGGTTTTTCTCCCTCTAGAGGGGGGGGGGGGAGGGCAGTTTGTGCCCTTCTCAGACTCCTAGAAAGCCTTTGAAGCCAGAGGAGGGCAAAAAATGGGTCCATCATGCGCCAAAAGCAGGGGAGGATGGGGGTTGTGTGTGCATGCATGGGGGGGAGGTGGGCACACCCACGCATCATCTGCCTGCGCTCCCCCCCGCTTTTGGCACACGATGGGGAAATGGTTAAACATCACTGACCTACACTAAAACAAGTAAACAAGAAATCATATCAGAAGAACTTCTGTCTCTTGAGGCAAAAATGTATTGGTTTGGAGAAGAGATAGTAATGTAGTGATCAATTGTAACTTGGCTAGCATCAATCCACATATTTGGGTTCATTGGGAATCAGACTGAGACGATAGATTCTGAATATGGAAATCTTTGATAGATTCCTAACAGCTTATTAATAATTATATAATCTACTTTCTCAGTTTACTAACATCATCCAAAATTTTGTAGTTCTATTTTTACGGAATGTGTACATACTTATCGCCCAATTTATTTACTGTTGTAAAGTCACAGGGGGGGTTGTTTTTAGAGAAAATAAGAGGAGAAAAAAGTGATGGATATGTTAGTTGCCTTGAGTTATTTGTAAAAATAATATAAAGATGGGATACAAACAAGTAAACAAAATGTATGTCTTTACTCCAGTACGTAAGTTTCTCTATGGAATTCTTCCAAAATATGTTAATTTTTTTAAAATGAGAGTTTACATTTGAGAATGACAATCAGCAATAGGCACTGTTGCACTCTGTGCTAAAGCAGAGCCTGCTCATGCAGACCGTGGGATTTTTCTAGATGACAGGCCAAAGACATGCCATCTGTGTTGGACAGTCCCCATTCTAACTTCTCCTCCTCCAAACCGAGCTCCAATGGGGACTTTGATACTGGATAAATAGTTGCTATGCAGAGAGAGAAGAGTCTTGTTTTTAACCTCTTGCTGTGGGCCATCAAGATGCACTCTGCCCCTCTTATAGCTACTGCTCCCCAAAGACTCATAACACACGTTCATCTATAGAAGAGGTTCCACAAATCTACAGTACCATTTAGAACCGGTTCCAGCTCCTTCCCCTCTACCCATCCACAAATCATCAAAATAAAGAGCAAGAGAAAGAATTCTGGGAGTTGAAGTCCACAAGTCTTAAAGCTGTCAAGTTTGAACACCCCTGGGTTTTCTTTCTTTCTTTTTTTTAGCAGATTTTTTTAAATTATGTTTTTCCTTCTATAACACCTTACAGTCATTACATCAACATTGTTATGTCATCATACCTGTACATGTATATACTATTTCATTTCTATATTTACACTTTATACACAGTTCTATATATATTTATATATATTGTTTTTTTGGCTTAATAAATTTTATTCTTGTTTTGCAGCCATTTGTAACAATTGTTCCAAATTTCATAATATTCCGACTCTTCTTTATCTTTTAATTTCAGTGTTAATTTGTCCATCTCTGCAGAATCCAAAGTTTTTTTTATCACTAATTCGTCCAAGGGGGTAGGGTTTATTTTTTCCTAAAGGGTTAGGAATGCAAGGGTCTTGTAACTTGACAGCTTTAATACTTGTACACTTCCATGCCAGAGTTCCTGAGCCAACATTTTGGTTGCTAACAAGAGCATTGTTAAGTGAGTTTCACCACATTTTACAAGTTGGCCACACCCACCCAGTCACATGGCTGGCAAGCCACTCCCACAAAGCAGGCCACACCCACAGAAGAGATTCTAAAAAAATTTGAAACCCACCACTGCCATAACATATTATTCTGGCTGGATAAGCAAAATGGCATAGGTGACAAAGTACAGCAGTTGCAAAATTGTAATTCTCTGAGTGGGAATTCAATTGTTCTTCTCCATAGGTCACCCTGTTTTGTTTTCACAGATTCCCTACAAAAACGTTCATGCAAATATAATAATCCAAACAACAGTGCTACAGTATATTCCTTGTGAGATGGAAGAGATACAGCTATCCCGAGGAGTCTCTTTATTGCACCAGGATGGCTTCTTAAAGGATTTTCCTGCCGCTTTTTTCAAGCCTCTTTGCTGAGCCAGAAGACGTGAAGTGACATGCAGCCTGTGTGATACAAGGATTTTATAAGTTTGAAGAGAAGCCATGTCAAAACCCCAAGTAATGGAATGTTCTCTCCAGAATCTCCTATGCAAACTATAGATTGATTTTCCAGTACACAAAGTACCTCTCCTGAGTGCCAAAACTTTCTGGTGGCTCCATTGATGGCATCGTAAAACTGCCAAAAGTGCAGTCTTTTTCTTCTAGTAAAATTCAATCCATTTCTAACAATTGTCAAATTCTTTTCAGAAGTGCCTGTATAGTAGCAGCGCCACGTTTGATCATGCGCTGCTCACGGTTTGCTGATCTGCCAATACATAGCAAAAGCTCTGAAATGCTCTCAATAATTCATGGCTAAAATTAATGTTGACCTTAATGGTTTAATAAAATTCACAGGAGAGCATATGATGCTTTTTTTTTTCATAGTTTAAGTAACCTAAGCTTAAATAGGGAGTTCCTGAGAGGTTTTGGAAGAGATACCAAACTGTTTGCAAATCACAAACTAGGCCTAGTTCAGTGAAATATCTCTTTGAGAATTGTTCAAAATCCAACTTGAATGTAATCAAAATGGCAATATTTTACCTTCTTGGCTGCAACTACCGTATTTTTTCTTTTGAACTCCAAGTTGGCTTAAGCTGAATTGCATTGTTCACTCCCATTTAAAATAATTAACTTACCTCTCTTGCTGCAATATCATTTCCTGTTATGAAAGACTATTTGCAAACCGCCTACAGGCAACATCGACAAAGAGTTATTCCCCAGTGTTCCAATAGGGACTGCCACACAGAAGAGGGAGTCAGGCTATTCTCCAAACCACATGAAAGCAGTACAAGAAGCAATGGATGGAAGCAAGGGTTAAAAGCCGAAAAATTTCTTATGTAGATGAGGCTCGTAGTTCTCTTGCCTCCTCCTGTAGAGGGCGTTTTTTTAGAGGCTTTTTTAAACAGTTAAGCAGAGTCATCCATGGGGACTCTGGCAGCAACTAGTCCAGCTGACCTCAGCAGCTCTTGCCTTTTTCCTTTTACATTTTATATTTTCGTGATGGCAGGCATTCTCTCCTCTCCCCAGATATCCCACTGTCTAAAGTGCTTTCTTTCTTTCACCCGCCTGTCAGAGCTCAGGCAGGCAAAAGAAAGAAAGTGCTTTAGACAGTGAGATGTTGGGGGAGAGGACTGCCTCACCAGTCATAAACCTCACCGCACGTCACTGTTAACGACATAAATGTTGGGCTCAATTGAAGACTACCTGTATTTCATAAAGGGGAGAAGATTTGCCAATGCAAAAATCATGTAAGATGAGTGAAGGTGGATCAGAGAAGAGCAACAAAGATGATTAGGGGACTGGAGACTAATACATATGAAGAACGGTTGCAGGAACCTGGTATGTCTAGCTTAAGGAAAAGAAGGACTAGGAGAGACATGATAGCAGTGTTCCAATATTTCAGGGGTTACCACAAAGAAGGGGAGTCAAACTATTCTCCAAAGCACCTGAGGGCAGGACAAGAAGCAATGGATGGAAACTAATCAAAGAAAGAAACAACCTAGATCTAAGGAGATATTTCCTGATAGTTAGAATATTTAATCAATGGAACAACTTGCCTCCAGAAGTTGTGAATGTTCCAACACCGGAAGTTTTTAAAAAGAGATTGGACAACCATTTGTCTGAGTGGTGTAGGGTTTCCTGCCTGAGCAGGAGGTTGGACTAGAAGACCTTCAAGACCCCTTCCAACTATGTTATTCAGTTATTCTTATCAGAACAGGAGACGAGGCATCTCCATCCTGTACCTATCAGTGAATTGAGACTAAACGAGGCCCAGATAATCACAGGTTGTTCCATAGTTGACTTCCCACTTCACCCACCGGCTCAACCACTTTCCATAAAGGTTTGTAAAACAGTTGAATCCAGGGAGAACTTTATAAAAATTAGCACAGTGTAGCTTCCTTCCTTCAAATCAGTAAGAGTGTGACAATCTTCTGAATTCCTTGACACATCACAAGCATTTCCAGAAAACATGGCAAATCGTTACACCAGCTATTTCTTGGCGTGGCCCATAAATAGTCAATATTTTAGAGATTTGATAAGCTTTATCAGCAAAATGCTGTGCAAATTGATGGGAGATCCTGATTCAGATTCCTTTCTCCCAAAGGGAAATTAGCCATGTAAATAAGGATGTTGGATGATAGCCCACCCACTCAATAAGATAAGTAGAAATGTTTGAACTGGGATTACAAACCCTATATGAATAATTCCTCTTTTTCAGGAAATCATCTGTAAATTGAGGCCAACAAAGAGAGACTGCTAAGGGGCAATCTTATCACCTTAAACCACCTAAATGTTAGTAGGCTTGACATTGATTCATCACTAAATTAGACGTCCCCCTTCCCAAAAACATGTCTAGGACAACTCGCTGTTACTCACAGCCAACTCACCATGGCTAATTAACTATGGACAACTTGCCCTGGACATCTCACTGTGGAACCATTCGCCACGGGACAAGAATTCCACTAATATTGAACAAATGGTGGAATAGAATAAAGAAAGGATGCCAAAGGAGGGGCAAAATTAAATGTGAATGGCAAAAGATAAAATAATTAAGTTAATAAATGAATTGAATTGTTGAATTATCTGGGACAAGTTGGCTGTGGCAATTTGTCCCATTTCACCCAAGAACTGCCTATCCAGAATTCCTGGTCATATGTTAGTTTATGCTAATTTCAAGATATCTTACTTTATCTTTTTTTAAAGATGTGGTCCATTTCTTCAAATATCTTGCAAACAGTGTAATCGCCTAGAAGAAATTGTGTTTGTGTGTCTGATCTGGTTGTAGAAATTACTAGTTATGATAATGAGAAATGGAAACCCGTTGTGCCCACAAGTAGCTCCTTCGTTTAAACAAATCAAAACAAAGCAAAAAATAACCCCTGAAGCCAGTGTTACAAATTCCATCTCTCAGCATTACAGTGGGAATGGGAAACTATTATACTCAGAGCTAGATTGATGCCATTGGTCTGCTCTCTGTTACCATATATTCAATTTCAGAGTTTTTCTACTAGGCAAGCTTTTTTAGGGGAACATCACAAAATATGGTTCAGAGTTACTCACTGCAAGCATCAAGCTCAGTGGTGTTCTAATAATACCCTTATTGGTAAACTGAACAGAATAATGTAAAACTCATCAAAAACTTTATAAAGTTGGGCACCCACAAGAGCTGTTTTGCATTGCTCTTGTGGGTTTCTATTTCCATCATAAACAAAATTCTTTATGATATTATTATTTGGTCTAAGATTTCCATTACTTTATTATTTGTCTGTGGTTTACATTCACAAAAGACAACACAGTCAACACTGTGGAACTTGCACTGTGGAACTCTCTGCTCTTTGGGCTAATGGATTGTGGAAAACATCGTGCTGCAGTACTGCGTGTGAAATCTTCCATTTAAAAAAAAAAAGGTGAAATCTTTTATGAAACATAATGATACCACTTAAGGACACAGAGTCTTGCACTTATAGAAACTGGATCCATGCTCTCTCCCCAAAAACTGCAGTAAAACGAGAAATTTAAGAACTTGCAAAGAGTAGAAATTAATTTGTCTGCAAAAGTGGTCACTGAGTTCAAGAAAAACATATCTCGAAGCTATAAAAGTATTTCCCTGAGAAATCATCAGTCTATTTCAGTATCCATTCCAGATGTGATGGATGCATCATGGGCAGTAGCCAATAATCTGTTTGCTCAGCTTCCTCTACGTTCTAAGTTGAATTCTTCCACAATTCCAAAAAAAACAAAACACCCCTTTTAAAGTCGATCAAATAATGTAACTGGTGGACAGTACGGTTTCTGATTGATTCGTCATATGCCATCAAAATAATGTAATCTCTTAGCAACCATACAGATGCATTTTTTCCCTCCGGGATAATCTAAGCCACTGGTCCTTCAGCTTTTCCAATGATGCACTTATTGTTGTTGCAACCAAGATCATTCATTTGAGTGCTGGTCATTTTCTCTTTTTCTTTCCTTCCACCTTTCCCAGTATTGCAGAGCCCAATCTGAGTCTGTCACTGGGACAAGAGGTTTAGTCTTCTGAGTTTTCGGACTCGTGTTGGAGCCCATCCTCAGGGAACTTCTTTCTAACAGACTTTGAGAATGTCTCTGAGCAGAGGTGGTTCCTACCAGTTCGCACCTATTTGGTAGAACCGGTTCGTCAAATCTACCGAACCGGTTAGAAGAGGTTCCACCAGTGGACCCGGAAAGCAGGCCACACCTACAGAACAGGTTCCAAAATTTTTTGAAACCCACCACTGGTCCTTGGATATGGTTATTCTACACTATCATGCTCCTATTTATAAAACTCAGTGCCTCTGTGAAAGGCAAGGATGACTACTGCGTTTGTGGTGCAATCAGAACATTGCGTGTGTTGAAGTTGTTTTAACGCAAACCAAAGATGCCTTTAAAAAAACAAGTCTACATCATATTCTTATGCATGCCAGTGCTGTGTGTAATTTAAGGTGGTTCTGACAAGTGTCGTCGGCATCTTCATATCCGGTCACATGGGTGGCAAGCCACTCCCATCCGGTCACATGGGTGGCAAGCCACTCCCGCAAAGGAGGCCACACCCACAGAGTAGGTTCGAACAATTTTTGAAACCCACCACTGTCCCTGAGGATGGGCTCTAGCATGAGTACAAAAGCTTGGAAGACTAAATCTCTGAGCCCAGTGACTGACCCAGATTTGACCCTGCAACATTATCCTGGGACACATATATATTCATCTTCATTCATTAAAAGTAGCCTTCAACTTATAACTTAACAACTGTTAACAACAATGGCACTGAACAAAGTGATTTGTGATCTGTCCTCACACTTATGACCATCGCTGTATCCTTACAGTCATATGATCAAAATTTAGGCACAACCAGGCTATATTTATGATGGTTGCAGCACCCTTGGGTCCCATGATCATCATTTGCATTTCCAATAAGCAAAGTCAAGTGGGAAAAGCTGGATTTGTTTAATGGCCACATTGTCACTTAATGACCATGGCTAAAAAGTCATAAAATCAGGCATAGCTCTCTTAACAGTTGTACCAGTTAGTGCCAAAAGTTCTAGGCCCATTTGTGATCATAAATACCTGTGTAGACTGCTCAAGAAAACTACATTTTTTTTTGCATAATGTGTCCAATATATGATATTTTGAGCCTGGTCATTTGTGCTTCATATGAGAACTCTGGGATCGAGTCATTCAATAATCCATTTTTTTTCTTGATTATTTGTGATATTCTCAGGAGTTTTCTCCAACATTCAAATATTATTACCGGTTCCACCACAAAACCGCGGTCGACTAAAGCGCGCTCGACGAAACCGCGTACCTGATGTCATCACAGTGCGACGAAAAAAGCACGCTGTGAGCGGTAAAGCTAAAATTAACGCGTAAACCTAAACCTAACCCCCCCAAACCTAACCCTAAACCTAACCCTTAACCTAACCCTAAACCTAACCCTAAACCTAACCCTTAACCTAACGCTAAACCTAACCCTAACCCTTAACCTAACCCTAACCCTAACCCTAACCCTAACCCTAACCCTAACCCTAACCCTAACCCTAACCCTAACCCTAACCCTAACCCTAACCCTAACCCTAACCCTAACCCTAACCCTTACCTTTACGTGAATCGGCTTGCTTTAAAAGCGCTTTTTAAAGCGCCCTTTTTTCTCTGCGGTCGTTGTTGTCGCGCTGCTGATGACGTCAGTGACGCGCTTTAATCGGGCGCGCTTTAGTGGACCGCGGTTTTGTCATGCCACGACATGTATTACCCTTTATGTCCTGCTTTTCAAAGTCCTGTTTTCACTTCCATGGATTGTCACAGAGAAAAACCATCACCTGTATATTGCTGATCTTTGAAGGCATAGAAACATCTCAGAGTATGTATACCTGTTACAAGCCTTTGCTACTATTATAGGTGTGATCTTTGGCTTATCTCTTGATTTCTGGGTCGCCCCCCCCAGTTTTAAACCAATTTGTACCAATAATTCAACATACAGATGAATAAATAAGGGAAGAGTATACAGCCTTGTCTACCACGTTTGCCAGCCTGGAGTTAGATTCTTTCATCTCATGATCCATCTGGATAATGGCTTTCTGAGGTTTTGCATGAGAATTATGAATATTTCTTGCATTTCCATTTTTACAAGTACATTCTACAATGTGGTGCTATCAACACAATCAAATGCCTTTTTAAAATAATCAATGAAGCACACACTGACTTCTTTTCGGTATTCTTTAGTGTTCTGGCCCCCTCCTTCGTCCAGTAACGAAAGCCGAGACACGCTTAATGAGAATGTCCTTTAATAGCAAGTTCAAACTCTTGGCTGAAAGCCAAGTAAACAAACAGATAAGGACCTTGGCAGCAATTCAGACAAACTCTGGCAGCAATCCAGCCTGCCAAGTTAGTTTCTCTTTAGCCAAAGCATTGACTTCTGCAAGAAGGGCGTGGCACAAGCAGTCTTTTTTATATTCTGGAGAGGAGCCTAATGACCATCAGCTGAGTGTAATTACCTCCTGTAATTACTTAGTTGTTCTTGATGCCGAGTAGCTCTTCGACGGCATGCATCCCGAAACAACTCACTGTTGGTTTCTGGATCACTCTCCCTTGTCTCCTCCCCACTGATCCAAGGTTCAGGTGCCACCTGGTGGCCAACCAGTCTGTCTGTGCCCTGCTTGGAATCGGAACCCTGTCCAGGGTCCTCCACATCCTCCAGGGCCAACTCATAGGGCCCCTCACTGTTGGAGTCTGGTGGCAGCTCCAACGGCTCCTGCTGGGCCACAACACTTTAGTATGCATCCCATTGGAAACAATTGGACTGTTTTTTACTTTTGTTTTCTGTGTATCATTTTGTTTCTCCTTCCATACAAGTAAGGAGCTGGGTGTTTATTTTCAGCCTTTATTCATATTTCAACCTATGACCACAAAGATCTAATCTTTATAGCCTTAATGTTCTCTGGGCTCCTTATTTGTGGTCAGTTTAGAGCACTGCATTTTCTTCTTTAGCTTATGTGCAAGTTATCATATTACTGAGCAGTTCTGTAATTATCTCCTCCCACAATGAATGGTTGCATTTTATTTATTTTTAAATAATTTGTTTTTGTTTGTTTTACATATTGTCTTCTTGAAATAGTGCAATTTGATTTCAGTGAGGATAATATCTCTTCCGAAAGCATCCCAGAGGGAGAAAGAAAATGCAGAGACCTCTTATCACTGCCTCTCTATGGTACAATGCAGTGGTGGGTTTCAAAAATTGTTCGAACCTACTCTGTGTGTGTGGCCTCCTTTGTGGGAGTGGCTTGCCGCCCATGTGACCAGATGGGAATGGCTTGCCGCCCACGTGACCGGATATGAAGATGCCGACGACACTTGTCAGAACCACCTTAAATTACCTCACACACAGCACTGGCATGCATAAGAATATGATGTAAACTTGTTTTTTAAAAGGCATCTTTGGTTTGCGTTAAAACAACTTCAACACATGCAATGTTCTGGTTGCACCACAAACGCAGTAGTCATCCTTACCTTTCACAGAGGCACTGAGTTTCATAAATATGAGCATGATAGTGTAGAATAATCATATCCAAGGACCAGTGGTGGGTTTCAAAAAATTTTGGAACCTCTTCTGTAGGTGTGGCCTGCTTTCCAGATCCACTGGTGGAACCTCTTCTAACCAGTTTGGTAGATTTGACGAACCGGTTCTACTGAATAGGTGTGAACTGGTAGGAACCCACCTCTGGTACAATGCCAGGAGATAGCACTATCTAAATTATCTGAATTTTAGCATTTTAGGTATTTTTTAATTACCAGAAATGTAACACAAAGTGCGTGTGCCCTGTTTATCTCTCAAACTAGAGTTAGGTGGTAGACATCCAGGAGGTATCTTCTGGAAGGCCCATAAGGACCTACTAAGAAAGAACCAGGAGAGGAGAATGAAGTTGTCATATTTATAAAGAGGGAAGTTGTAAGAAAAAAAAATCCAACGCATTCTTAAGATAATTGTAAAGTATTTGGTTATGGAATATACACTAAGCAAGAAAGCACATAGTGACGAATGATCAAATATGTTATAATAATGCATGCTACATATTGAGATTACAAACAAAGCTATGCAGTTTTAGACCATTTTGGAAAAATTCTTGCTAACCTCCTATACCATCTGTGAGGATTCAAGGCATTTGCATTTAAAAAAAATATATCTATCCATACTGAATTGGAAGTGGCACTTAACTGGCAATTCACCAACTTCCATAATATTCTTTTATTTAATTTTAATTTTAGTTAAATTAAAATCTATACATATTTCTTTGTTTTTAGATATTGGCAAAGGTTTTGAGGCTGGCAAATTCAGGAAAGAACCACTTGGATTTCTGGAATTATCTTCATTACTAGTAGAGTAATGTAACTGGTAGGGTCTGTTGGATATATAAATGAATACTTGTGATGGAATATTTCTTTTGCCATTTGCTTCCATTTCCATACAAATGGCAAAATGTTGCTTAAAGGCATATTGACAACTATAACCGATTTCCTGACACACACACACACACACACACACACACACACACACACACAAAATTGCATATGAAATTATTCAGTGAAATCTATCTTTGCTCCTCTAAAATGAACAGTAAAAATCAATTCAAAACATAATTACTGTAATGCCATGTGAAATAAAATAAACATACTTAAGATTTATTCAACAGTTTTTAGCGATGGGTTGCAAATATAGATATATTGCCCAGATTTGCTTAATTTCCTATTGAAACGGATTCCCCCCCCCCTCTCTTATTCTCACTAAAAACTAAGGGCAGGTAAGTATTTCAGACGTTTAGAGACACAGCAAGAAGGTCATTACTGATTCTTTTGGAATGGCTTGCTTAATCATGCAAAGTTCCCAGAAGTTTTCATTCATTTTTTTGCCATTGATTGATATATCCATTGATATGATCAACATAGTACATCATTAACTAACAATAGTAATAGCACTTAGACTTACAATATATACTGCATCACAGTGGTTTACAGTCCTCTCTAAGCAGTTTACAGAGTCAGCATATTGCCCCCAACAATCTGGGTCCTCATTTTATCCACCTCGGAAGGATGGAAGGCTGAGTCAACCTTGAACGGGATCTCAGGGAGTGGCTTACCCATCACTTTTTTCTCCCCTTTACCCATCACTTTTTTTTTAGAAAGCTTATCTTTCTAAAATCCAGCACCTGAAAGCTGATCCAGCACCTACTGCCAATTACCTCCACCAGACCGATTCGATCACATCGATTAGGCCTCCTCCGAATCCCATCTTCTAGCCAGTGCAAACTGGCAACTACCCGGAGGAGGGCCTTCTCGGTGGCTGCTCCGTCCCTCTGGAACGAACTCCCCGTGGAGATTCGGACCCTCACCACCCTCCAATCCTTCCGCGCTGCTGTAAAGATCTGGCTGTCCCGGCTGGCCTGGGGTTAAGATTATAGCCCCACTCGAATGGTGTGATTGTTGCGTTCTTTCTCTTTTAATATGCTGTATTGTTTATTGTTTGTTGTTTCCCCCTCCCTTTTGAATTGTGAGCTGCCCTGAGTCCCCTTAGGGAAAAGGGCGGCATACAAATAAAGGCAAAAGTAAAAAAAAAAGTAAAAAATGATCTCAGCCATCATGATGCCTTCAGTCTAGTATTATCTAAGCCAATTGGAGAAACTTTAAAGAAACAGCTGTTTGGAGGACGGTATTTCAGTCTGATAATCTGATCAAGATCTCCATCCAGAGAGGGAACCCATTTAGGTTTACCCAAAGCTACTTTATACCTGGAGTTAGTCATATTACTTGAATATGGGTTCCTAGCAATTCTGTCATCAGCAAACTCTACCTGAAAGGAAGGATAAAAGCTCTTCATTCAAAGAAATTGGTATGAATGGGGCTTAATTTGGCACACAAATGAGTCATTTTTTTTAAAGGGGATGACTATGTCTGCTGTGATTCAAGCCTGAATTATTTCCTCACTTCATGAGAGATATTGCCATCTCAAAAAATGATTCTGCAAAAGGGCAAGAAAAAAAGGGAGCCGTATTTGTCAGGAGCAAGAGAGGGAATGATAAATTGAAGCTTTAAAAGAATATCGAAACCTTCCCCGGTTGAAAATTAGAACGCAAACACTTCTCTCTGAATTCACTTGGGAACCATCTGCTATGATTTACACAGGTGGAGCTTCAAAATCCAAACCGGCAAAAGCAAACCTCATAACACTGCTCATCTTTTTTGAGGTAACCAAACATAAAGGTTAATAATGTTTCCTTCAAATTGTCCTGTACGAGGAATTTGTTCAAATGCTATAAAATATGTACTTCCTCAGCGAATCAATGTACTTCCATCTGATTTGCATAATGCTGCTGGCTCTTTCAGTACTGTAAGAAGGATTTATTCTGAAGGTTAAAATAACCTGCTTCACTGTAAATCACGTTGTTAAAGAGGGGATTGCAAGTCTTTTAATCCTTTTCTATAAGAAGAACTTGAAGGAAAAGAAAGCCAAAGGGATGATAAGGGTACTATACGTAATTACAGTAGGTTCCACCACAAATGCGCGCACAACAAAAGCGCGCCTGACTAAACCGCGGTGTCTAAAGCACGGTGACAAAACCGTGCGACGAATGAGCGACTAATTAGCCCTAAAGCGCCCCGACAAAAGCGTGCCGACAGAAGCGCGCTGTAAAGTAACCCTAAACCTAACCCTAAACCTAACCCTAAACCTAACCCTAAACCTAACCCTAAACCTAAATGTAAATCTTACCTTAAAGTAAATCGCGCTTCTGTCGGTGCGCTGTTGTTGGCGTGCTGTTGTTGGCACGCTTTTGACATCGCGGTTTTAGCGCCGCGGTGTTGTCAGCGCGCTTATGACGTTCACGCTTTTGTCGGGTCACGATTACAGTATATAGTCCACTTTACATTTGATGGATTTTGTAAATCGTGGGCAATCTTTGATTGATACTCTTTGACTTAATCCAATGACCTACAGTATATCAAGAAGTCTGACTTCTATTCAGAGGTCGTATGTTTGTGGATATCCACAGACTGAAGTTTTAGCTTTTGCTAAAGCAAAAGAGAAAAGGGTCAATTAAAAATCAGATACAACAAGGGAGTTAATGAAGCATAACCCGGTTATGCACAGTATATACGTGACTGTACGAAATGAAAATGGAAAATAAAAACACATTTACAGAAGAACTGCAAAAAAATAAAAAATAAGATAAAAGCTCTCTATGATTGATCAAAAAAGTATAGAGAGTATACAGTCTGAAACATCACTCTAAATAAAAACACTTTAAATTAAAAAAAAGGGAGTTAATGAAGATTGTAAGAATTTTGCTGAGCTTTGTAAAAAAACAATCTCTCATTCATACAGGTAGACACCGTGTCTAATAACTAACAATGTACATGAAATATGCATTTCTGTAATTAATGTCTAGAATTTCAGAAAATTTGAAATGTTTTAGTATACCTCTGTGAGATCATGATTTAATACGATTTAAACAGTTTTATTAAGTTTGATACCCTTAATAGGAAGAGACTGGTATTGGCCTGCTGGAGCTTTCCAATAATTTTGTGTTTATATATGTGTGTGTGTGTGTGTGTGTGTGTGTGTGTGTGAGAGAGAGAGAGAGAGAGAGAGAGAGAGAGAGAGAGAGAGAGAGAGAGAGAGAGAGAGAGAGAGAGAGAGAGAGAGATATTTGTGCTGATAAATAAATAAAGGGAGACTAGTATAGATCTATTTCAAGCTATTTAGCTCTCATCAGCTAGCCATACCCTTGCTGGGAATCAAACCTGTGCTATAGATATAATGAATATATTTAATCATTCCTGGCTAATAATGTTTCTGGCTTCAGTGGCTGATTGAAAACCATTTAAAAGATGATAGATACAGTCAAGCTGTATTTTCTAGGGAAATATTAGAAATAAATGGATGCAGTGGTGCAGTGCTTAGAATGTAGCATTGCAGGTTAATTCTGCCCATGGTCTGGAATTTGATCCCAATAGGCTCAAGGTTGACTCAGCCTTCCATCTTTCATTGGGTCAATAAAATGAGGACTTGGGGCAATATCCTGACATTGTAAACTGCTCAGAGAGTCTTGTAAAGCACTATGGAATGGTATCAGAGGTGGGTTCCTACCAGTTCGCACCTATTCGGTAGAACCAATTCGTCAAATCTCCCGAACTGGTTAGAAGAGGTTCCACCAGTGGACCTGGAAAGCAGGCCACACCTACAGAAGAGGTTCCAAAATTTTTTGAAACCCACCACTGGTCCTTGGATATGATTATTCTATACTATCATGCTCATATTTATAAAACTCAGTGCCTCTGTGAAAGGTAAGGATGACTCCTGCGTTTGTGGTGCAATCATAACATTGCATGTGTTGAAGTTGCTTTAACGCAAACCAAAGATGCCTTTTAAAAAACAAGTTTACATCATATTCTTATGCATGCCAGTGCTGTGTGTGAGATAATTTAAGGTGGTTCTGACAAGTGTCGTCGGCATCTTCATATCTGGTCACATGGGTGGCAAGCCACTCCCATCCGATCACATGGCTGGCAAGCCACTCCCACAAAGGAGGCCACACCCACAGAGTAAGTTCAAACAATTTTTGAAACCCACCACTGAATGGTATGTAAGTCTAAGTGCTATTGCTAAGTGGTAGTGCTGTTCTGTTCTTTTGATTATGGTCCATGTTTTGCAAATCGACTCCTATGGCAAATACATATGGAAGTCCGCCTTTCAACCCTGGTATTTTATTCCTGATTTAATCAATTGTCTTCACAGGAAAATGAGAGATGTTTAGAAAGCATACTCATAGTGAAGTGTTCCTTTCAAATACTAAAAAGCCTTGAAAAAGGGACAAGTAGAATGACCAAAACAAGTTCCCTACTCTTCCACCCACAGATTTTAAAAAATATCTTTCTGGAAATACCACAAAACATAAGGTGATAACTTCCTTTTTCTAAAGAACTGTTTAAAATGCAAGGCAGGTTCCAAAGGCTACACATTTCCTTATCCCTCCCATTTAGCTAGATGCTCTGATTACAAGTATTTGTGTGGTGTTTACTGCAAACAGAAGGATCGTGTTCTTCAGGGAAGGAAATCGCTAGCTTTCATTTCTTTCTGTGGAAGAGTGTTGGTTTTGCAGGCATTCTTGCATTGCTGAGATAGCAGGGGGGAATCTTCAGAGGGAGGCAAAGGATGTCCAGACATTGGACAGTTCCAATCAAATTCTACATTTGGCTGGAATCTGTCCAGTAATCTAGGGAGGGGGAAAAAAAACCAGCTGGGCTGGCAGAGATCTGAAGAGATGGTTCTATTAGATCAGGAGTCTCCAACCTTAGCAACTTTAAGACTTGTGGACTTCAACTTCCTGAGTTCCTCAGCCAGCAAAGCTGCCAAGGTTGGAGACCCCTGCATTAGATGTTATATCTAATCAGTCTTTTAAACTGAATCTTCAAATCATTTCTCCTATCATTTCATAGTGTTTTCTGGATCAGGTGCTCTTAAATTGCCCTGGAGAGATTCAGTGGTGATTATTTAATAAACTTTATGGCTCTGCCATTTCTTGAACATTATTACAGTCTTCTTTGATACATAGATAAAGCTAAGAGAGAATTCACTTATCGGGTCTTCTTCATTATGAAGATTCCTTGGATTTACAAAAGAATGTAGGACTGAAAAGAGCTGGTTTCCGCCTTGGTGATTGCATGGGTTATGATGATATGGGGAGGAGGAGGAAGAGGAGGAGAAGGAGATGAAGATCAGGAGGAGGAAGAGGGGAGGAGAAGGAGATGATGATCAGGAGGAAGAGGAAGAAGAAGAGGAGGAAGAGGAAGAGAAGGAGATGGTGATCAGGAGGAGGAAGAGGAGGAGAAGGAGAGATGATCAGGAGGAGGAGGAAGAGGAGGAGGAAGAGGAGGAAAAAGAGATAATGATCAGGAGGAAGAGGAGGAGAAGTAGATGAAGATCAGGATGAGGAGGAGGAAGAGGAGGAGGAAATGATGATCAGGAGGAGGAGAAGAAAGAGGAGAAGGAGGAAGAGGAGGAGAAGGAGATGATGATCAGGAGGAGGAGGAAGAAGAGGAGGGGGAGAAAGAGGAGTAGGAGATGATCAGGAGGAAAAGGAGGAGGAAGAGGAGGGGAAGGAGATGATAATCAGGAGGAAAAGGAAGAAAGGAGGAGGAAGAGGAAGAGGAGAAGATGATGATCAGGAGGAGGATGAAGAGGAGGAGAAGTAGATGAAGTTCAGGAGGAAGGGAAGAGGAGGAGGAGGAAATGATGATCAGGAGGAGGAGGAGGAAGAGGAGGAGATAATGATCAGGAGGAAGAGGAGGAGGAGTAGGAAGAGGAGGAGGAGGAGATGATGATCAGGAGGCGGAGGAGGGAGAGGAGAAGAAGGAGATGATGATCAGGAGGAAGAGGAGGAGGAGGAGAAGGAGATAATGATCAAGAGGAGGAGGAGGAGGAGGAGGAGGAGGAGGAGGAGGAGGAGGAGGAGGAGGAGGAAGATATGGTTCTCATGTGTGCAAATTCTTGGGCAAGAAAAGACAAGAGAACAGACTAGTGATGAAGGAAGAATCCCTAAAAGACAGATGCTGTTGGACCAGTCCACCCACCAGCCAGCCAGCAAGACTTGCCTTCCCTGAAAAGAGGAGAGGAGAAGAAGGGAATAGACTATTCAGGTCTTGTAGTGGATGTAGTCTGGCCAGAACACGGAGCCTCATTACGCTGCCATTCCACTTGAATTCGGACTCAAATTTCTGAAATTGATTTATCAAACAGCCAGGAGCTTCATGGTAGACCTATAGCTTCGGCTATACTAGGGTTTGCACAAAGTTACTTGAAATCATTCATGCATTTATCTGGATAATAAAGAGTGGCCAGATCATCCAGCCTTGGGATGATAGCTTTTATCCATACGGCTGTAATTTAAAGAAACAAATTACCCAAATTAAAAAGGCTTTCCCAAGAGAAGGAAGAAAATAAAATTATCTAAAACTGATCAGAATGCATCCCAAAAGAAACACGAATAAATGAACAGTGCTCTTTAGCTTTGGCAGACAAATTTGACGTCAACACCTTTGCCAAAGGAAGCAGCCCACCCTCCTCAAGCTTTGAAGCAACAAAGAATCTGTGCTCGGTTTCACCTCTTTTCTCACAACAAGGCAGCCAGAGGTGGGTTCCTTCCAGTTCGCACCTATTCAGTAGAACCGGTTTGTCAAATCTACCAAACCGGTTAGAAGAGGTTCCACCAGTGGACCCGGAAAGCAGGCCACACCTACAGAAGAGGTTCCAAATTTTTTTTGAAACCCACCACTGGTCCTTGGAAATGATTATTCTACACTATCATGCTCATATTTATAAAACTCAGTGCCTCTGTGAAAAGTAAGGATGACTACTGCGTTTGTGGTGCAATCAGAACATTGCGTGTGTTGAAGTTGTTTTAACATAAACCAAAGATGCCTTTTAAAAAACAAGTTTACATCATATTCTTATGCATGCCAGTGCTGTGTGTGAGGTAATTTAAGGTGGTTCTCACAAGTGTCGTCGGCATCTTCATATCCAGTCACATGGGCAGCAAGCCACTCCCATCCGGTCACATGGGTGGCAAGCCACTCTCATCCGGTCACATGGGCGGCAAGCCACTCCCACAAAGGAGGCCACACCCACAGAGTAGGTTTGAACAATTTTTGAAAGCCACCACTGAAGGAAACCAATTGAAGTAGATTGACCCCAGTGTTCAGGCCATGGTTATAAAGTGATCAGAGGCAACAATGGCAGCAGGAAGGAATTCATGGATGGAAGTTTCAGACAATGGCTGTTTATTGAAACTACTACTGGGTTTGATTTAGTTATAATTCTCCCACCTCCATCTCAACTGCCTGCTTTCTCAGCAGACCTAAGCATCCTATAGGACTGAGTGTCAGGCCTGCAGCCAGTTCCTCAGATTTGGGTTTTCCCAGATGTGCCAACATGACTCTTAATAAATTGGAACTTTGAGCAATAGTTTGCCTTGGACTCTGATTTAATTTTGGATGCTATTTGGAACCCTGACACTGAGGTTGGTAAATGCTTCAAAATGACATCCTCGGACTGATCAGGCTATGTATGTATTTACACATATCCAAACATACACTCATACATACATTTAATCATTTTTGACCTTATTAACTGAAAGAACGAAGCCTTCAGGAGCTAAACATCAACCCTTATAATACCTTTATCGTCCTTCCTCAACAGATTAGCTCTGGCAAAAAGAAAACATTGGACTTATATCTTATCTAACGTGGCTGAACTTTCCTATTTATTAAATTTTAAACGACTACAAATATTGAACTACGCAGTTTTAAGGACACCCTTTCTATTATACATTTTCCACCTCTGTACTTAAGTTGGATAGTTAACAATGTACATTCTACTCTCATAAATGTTATTTTTTTTAATCCATAATGGCTGTATTTTTTTTCCACATTAATCCCATGGTAAAGATATCAGGCTTCAGTTCAGTTTGTGTCACTATCTAATGTCCTTTTCATATTTGCTTTCTCATTACAGTAAAAGGCATCCTCTCTTATTTTGATATTTTTTTTCCAGTAGACTGTTTGATTTGCAGTTGGCAAGAGCCAACTAAAATACCAGTTTTTCACTGAAAAAGATCTGGTACTAAATCTTAGTAATTAAAGTTGATTTCAGGTATTTAACTTAGGTTGTCCTTATGTATAAAACAGAATTTGCCCCTTGCTTCCTAGAGTGATTTATGATGGGCTGATCTGGAATACACTTATAGTAAGTGACAACATTCCTTTAACAGAAAAAAAACCCTAAAGTATATACTGGTGTAAGGTTATTTGAGGTACAATTTCTCATTCAAGTATGATACATCTAAAGCAGGCACCTGGGCCCTTTCTTCTCATAAAAATGTTTCTGCATTCTGTGAATATAATTTGCTTCACATATGTTTTGCTGGGAGCAAATTTTTAAATTCATCTCCAGAAATTCAGTGATGGAACAATCTATTAGATCTCTATAAATCAGTTGCCAGCTGTTTTCAAAATTCTGCAAAGGTGTCTGGAAAAAATTGGGATTTCCTCACAGATATGAGCTGTGCTAATTTATTTATGGAATTCCTATTTTATGCTCTTTCCCTATTTCTTTTTTTCTGTAGATTTTGTGCATATTTTAAAACACTTTAAAGTAAATATGTAATTTATTATAATCAAATGGCATACAGAGATAAAAATGTACAATTCTGAAGGAGAGGTTTTATAGAATACTAAATCAATCAATCGATCAAAGTCTAAAGTTATATAAGGATGCTTAAAAGTTTGTGAAACCTAACTTTTCAAAATGTACACATAAATATGAACTAAAGCATTCTTGTTCCCCACATGTCCTAAAAACTAGATAAAGGGAAACCAACTAAACCAAAGAGACAACAATATGATACTTATCAATTGAGCCACTGTGAAAAATAGGAATAGGAATAGCACTTACATACTGCCTCATGGTGCTTTTCTTTTCTAAATGGTTAGCATATTGCCCCAACAATCTGAAGGCTGGAAGGTTGAGTCAACCTTGAGCCCCACCAGATTCAAACTCCAGGCTGTGGGCAGTTAGCCTGCAATACTGCATTTTAACCATTGTGCTCCTGTGGCTCCAAAAAAGGTTCCAAAGATGTTCTCCAGAGGAGAAGCGGGTAAAAGTGACCAAACATATTGTGATATGATGCCAACTTTATCCTTTACATATGCAATGCCACAATCTAACTATGAAAGGGCAAAGCTTGCACCATGATATTAGAATGTATGATTCATAATATTGGAGTCATTCTGGTTAGGAACAAATTCCTAAGAGTGATCTATAGACTCCTGAATGGATTTTACATGGCAGCTCAGCCTGGATGAAACCCAAAATGAACTCTTAATCTCTGTGGTGAGACTAACCAAGTACCCTGAACATATGGAGCCCTTTAATATGCTGATGAGAAACCGCTAGTTATGTCTGCAGTGGAGGTCATTGAGTGGGAACAGTGGTTTAGGTCAGTGATGTCATCAATCCTGAAATGTGTCCGTTGGTTATGCATTCAAACTGATGCTTAAGGAACTGGCTGAATCTCAAGAATCGGTCTTTATATCTTTATCTCTATATATGTTAGATATTCTACTAATTGACTCTCTTTTAGAATATGTAATAAAGATGTAAAGTTACGGTAGACTCATTGATATTGTGAAAGTATGCCAGTAGGTGGTTGTGTCTTTAAATATAAATATATTTTAGATAAAAACAAGTTTAAGTAACTGTAATCAAATACAGTGATAGTAAAATACATAAATTCTAAAATGTACAACTTAATTTGAATGAAGTATATGTAATGATTGTGGAAGAAACGCATGAAATGTATTTGTAACCAATGGACACGCTTTCTACAAGATGTAACGAAAGATGATTCGTTTTTTTCTTTTTTGTGTGTGTAATAAAAACAATATTTTTTAAAAAAAAGAAAGAATCGGTCTTAATATTTAAGGAAATAATCCGTCCAGTGGACAGAGAGACCAGCTCCCTAAGAGACTGCCTGTTTGAGGATGAATCTGTCTATGAACCTGCTATGTCATGATTATGAGAAATCTGGTGGATTGACTGTCATGGAGTCTATGAATTTCATTCTTTTTTCAATTTTTCAGTGCTATAAAGATGAGAATGAGCAGATGCTTATATGGGGGATGGGTAGATCAGTAAAATCCACCTGACTCTACTGCTAACATAGTAGGGCACTATTCCCATCCATGAATTTTTAAAACCATTGCACTCAAGTGAAATGCCTTACCCTCAATCCAGGGGTGAAATTCAGCAGGTTCTGACAGGTTCTGGAGAACCAGTAGCGGAAATTTTGAGTAGTTTGGAGACCCGGCAAATGCCACCTCTGGCTGGCCCCAGAGTAGGGTGGGAATGGAGATTTTGCAATATCCTTTCCCCAGGAGTGGAGAGGGAATGGGGATTTTGCAGGATCCTTCTCTGTCACACCCACCAAACCACGTCCACAGAGCCGGTAGTAATTTTTTTTGAATTCCACCACTTTGGTCATTCTTGCTATGAATCATTCAACTCTGCCACTAAACATGGATGCCAATTTATGAATATTGCCTTTTCTCATCAAAGTGAAATTTCATCCGTTTCCTCTGCAGTTTGTGAAGAGCAAGGCAGTTCACTTCCTGCCTTGCTCTTGGTCCTTAAAAACTAGTTGGAGACTTTCTTTGCTAAGAAGACATTCCCTTCTGATTTGGACTCAGGATCTGTTAGTTTCCACCCCCCAAAAAAAGCTGCTTTTTCCAAAAGGAAACTGGACTTTCTTGATTTTGTTTCTTTGAAAATGTTTTGTTTCCTATCCAAAAAGCTTCTTCAGAACCGAAGAGACATTTTCAAAGAGAGCAACAACAAGAAACTCCAGTTGCTTTTTGGAAAAAGCATCTTTGGGACAACCGTGACTTGGAGGATTGAGAATCTTCATAGGCATTTTGCCTGGCTTGTATTACTCATTAGTTTTATATGCCTTCCATCTCTCTAAGGCCATCAGCAAGTAAATAAAATAAATAACTTTTGATATATTTTAATTTTAATAATGATTCATCGAATAACAATTGTTTTATATTTTTATGTTTGCATTTATACAATTGTTTTTATTTTATTTTTGCATTCTGCACAGAGTAACTTCCTGTGAGATGAATGGGTATATAAATCTGATAAATAAATAAGTAAAAATGCATAAAATCATAAAATATATCTGCAGTTGTTCCTGATATGTTGAGGCTTTGTATACATCTTCTAAAGTATTTTTTTTCCAAAAAAGGTAAATGGTTATGCTTTAATTACTTGGATAACATTTTAAACATATAATTTATATATCACTGTTTGCATTAAGTTTCAGTAGGTAGCTTCTTTTCAGATAGATTTTCTTACCGAGAAAAGAGGAGTACAAGACCAAATTGGTTAGTATTGGGGCAACTTGTTGTGGCAATCTTACCATGGACAACTTGCCATGGCCATTTTGCTACAGCCAACCCACCACAGCCATCTCATTGTGGCCAACTCACCATGGGACAGCTTGTGTCAGGCCTGCAATTATATTCTTTTTAGAATTTTGGCCTGCCACACTTTCTCTTATTTCATTATGCTTTTTCATTAGTATAGTTGATGGGAGGGGGGAATAGAAAGGAGTAGGATTGTGGAATGTATTGTTTTGATTCTTTTCTAGAAGCCAAGGTCATCTTTTGTCTCTGTACTTTTACACCTGACCGGAAGCAGCTGGGTGTGGATGCCAGCGTGGAAGAAGAAGGTTGGACTATGTGAAGGATTGTGGGTGTGGGGACAAGATCATGAACTTTTAACTGGGTGGAATTCTGATGCCATTTCCAGAATTGGGATTAACACAGATGTGCTAAGATGTCTGCTTTATTAAATTGAAACTTTAAGGATCGTTTTGCCTTGGACTCTGATTTAATTCTACATGATAGTTGGAACGCCGACAGCTTGCCATGGTCAATTTGCCACAGGACAACTCGCCATAGACAATCCCACACGGGATAATTCAGAGCGATAAATGCTATCGGCTACTGTTTTTTCGACATTCTTCGCCTTGACGAAAATGGAACCCCGTCTTTCACAGCACCAGCTTACTTGATCTGAGCTTAATTTAAAATGAGTTTAATTTGAAATGAGTGCAGACTCCGTGTACACAAAGCATTGGCTTTAGTGCATAAATTTAGCCATGACAAGGCCACATTTTCTCCAGCTGAGAAAAATAATTGTGTTGTTAAATTAAACCTTGCTGTATCACGATTGCAGTTGAACTATAGATATCTGAAGTCAGCACCGGAAGTTTCAACAATTTTAAGGTTATAAAGAACACACAAGTTCACCAGCCACTATTTTGCTTTCACATTTCCCTGACTTTTAATTATGGCATGTACCACGAAGCATTCTGAATTCTGCTTCTCTAAGACACAGGGGTGGGGATAGGAGTTTCATGGTCTGTCTCTTTGCAGTAGGCATGTTATGCTTTGCACTGAAGACCAAAGCATTCTAGCTTATTTGGATAAAACATGTCTTATCTGCCTCTAACCTGCAGGGCTATGTTAAATAAGAAGAAACAACCTTTTAGTCATAATGAAAACTGTCTGATAAAACATGCCCTCTGCAAAAATTACAAAATGAATACAACCCAGTAGGGGTCTAATGCTTGATTAAAATGTGCAAAATACAATTTCCTACATGCAAAATTAAACCCTGGTCCTTGGTTCTTGTTGTAGTAAAGCTGAATTCATAAATACAGCTAAAATCCACCTGGGAAATTGAAAAAAACAACAACTTGGATCAAAGCCCATGCCCAGCCTTTGAGGGAGGTAGGAAACAGCTAAGCAATTGAACACCTTACCTAGCGCAGTAAACAAGTGTTATGTAAGATCTTCTGCTGTAGAGAATCTTATTTCCAGCGGTTGGTATTAATGTTAGGTTATCCCAGTGGGCAGGCAACATTGATTTATCTTGTTAGTTTCCCTTTTAGAGCACTGAGATCAAGGCATTTCTATTGGTTTTAACTGAGATGGGTTCAATTCAATTATTTAATTATTCTGTGGATTTTTATTTTATCTTCTATTCCATTCTTTCTGCATTCTAGTAACTCGCAGAAATTTTCATATGAAGACTTCAAAAGACTACTAAAGTTATTTCCGTTTGTCTGTCGCCTACACTATTAATGTGTGATGTGTGGATTTACACTGATAAAATATTGTAACATGTTGACATGGGCACATATGGTTTGTGTGTGTGTGTGTGCGCGCGCACGTGCGTGTGAATGAAAGAGAGAGAGAGTCAGTCTTTCTGAATGAATTACCAAATCTGCATTTCTAAAAGCTGGCCTACTCAGTTTCTGCTTGGGGCAGGGAAACTGGGACTGGTTTTCTGAATACACTGGTCCAATCTTTCTTAATGGGCACAAAATATCTGCTGGGGTCTATTAAGAAAGACTTGTGGGCTGCTTCCTGCCTCTAAAAACATGTTTCTCCATTTCTCATTTAGGGAAATATAATATTCTGCCTTTTTATTTTTTTATTTTTTTTATTAACAAACATATAAAATACACACACACAAAACTTAGACATACACCACATTTACACAATACAATATGAACAGGAGCTTCTTGTTCTTTCTAATAGCAATTATCAATCGATACCGCTCACCTTATATGATTTCCTCTTCTATTATATTTCATTTGGATTTCACCATTCTTAACCCTCTTATTTTACTCATAACTATTATTTTTGAGTTTTGTTATATTCCTTCATTGATTCTTGTTTCTTTCCTCCATCCACCTATACCATTTATCCCATATCTGGTAGAATTCTGATTCTTCTTTTCCCTGGATTTCTTTAGTTAGTTTGTCCATTTCAGCACAATTCATAACCTTTCTTATTGTTTCATCTTCGCTTGGAATTAATATTTTTTGCCACTTCTGGGCAAAGGCAATCCTTTCCGCCATAATTATATGTAGTATTAAATACTGGATTTCTTTTTTGTATTTCGCAGACATTATTCCTAGTAAAAAAACTTCCTATTTCCATCCTATTTTAATCTATGTTATTGCCTCCAGCCAATTTTTGATCCTTTTCCAAAAAATTTTAGCCTCCTCACAGGTCCACCATAAATGGTAATATGTTCTGTGTATTGATTCGCATTTCCAACATTTTGGGGAGGTATTTGTTAAGATTTTAGCTAACCTTGTTGGTGCCAGGTGCCATCTGTAAAACATTTTGTACTGGTTTTCCTTGTATGTAACTCATAGTGTCATTTTTAAGTTTGTTCCCCAAAATATTTCCGATTTGTCTAATTCAATATTATAGCCAAAGTTCTGCGCCCATTTTATCATTTGTTCTTTCACAATTTCCTCTTCCATTTTATACTTCAGGAGAAATTTCTATATTCTCCATATCATCTTTCTATTTGAGCTTTGAATAATTTTATCCAATTCGTGTGGTTCTAATTCAATGTCATATAATTTATTATCTTTATTGTATTTAGTTTTGGTTTGGAGATAAGTTAGCCAGTCAACTTTCATATTCTGTTCTGCCAATTCTTCAATTGTTCTTAAATTTCCCTGTCTATCAATTAAGTCTCTGTACCTTAGCATTTTGTTCAAATCTATAAAATTTGGGTGAGTTGTCTTTTCTGTCGGTGATAGCCAATTCGGGATTTTCACATAATGGATTTTTTTGATTTTTGAGCCATTTTTGCAATAACACTCTTCTGATTAAATGATTTTGAAAGTATTTGTGCCTTTTATTTTTATCATCCCATAGGAATGTATGCCAGCCGGTTTGCAAATCATGGCCTTCTAAGGTCAAAATTCTTTTATTCTTTAGCTCTATCGAATCCTTCACCCATGTTATTGTTACTGCTGATGCGTATAAATCTCAATTTGGTAATGCGAAGCCTCCCCTCTCCTTGCTGTCTTGCATTGACTTTAGTTTAATCCTCGGTTTTCGTCCCTGCCAAATGAACCTAGCGGTTATTTTGTTTGTTTAATTCTTCAAAAAATTTTTTACCTGGATTAATAGGTGCGGCTTGCAATAGGAATAAGATTCTTGGTAAAATATTCATTTTAATTTTCACTATACATCCCATGAATTATAACTGAATATTTTTCCAATTTTCTAAATCTTTCTTTATTTGTATTCCTTTTTAATATTCCTCAAAATATTTCCATACCTGTATTTTACAATCTCTATGGAACTGAGTTTAAGGTGTTCCTCTGATTTTTTCCCCCTGGCCAAATTCCAATTGTTAAGAACTCTGTAGCAGATGTTGCCACAGATGTTGCATTGTGAGAAAATTGTTAATTGTTTCCAATTTAAAAAGAAGAAATAATTAAATGTCTAGCTTTCTTCTTTGAATGGAGAAGAAAAATTTGGGTCCCCCACTCCACTTTAATTAGATCTGGGGGCAGACAAAATAGACAGATTGATTTATCCCTAACTTACAACAGCCTTCTGCAATTTTATTATTGTACAGCAAGATGGTATTCCAATATTGAAAACACATTTTGTTTTCTTGCTGAGAGGTCCAGTTAAGGTCCTGATTTTAATTTTACTTAGATTAACCACTGATTGGTGGAATTTTACAAAGGCAACAATGGTGCAATGATATAGCTAGCCTAACATATGGTTTAGCAACAAACATACCTGGGGTTGGCTGCAAATATCTGGTGTCTGATTTGTCCAAATAATGTCATCTCACTGTAGTCAGCATTTTTGCCAGGATTTGTTAAAATTATCTGACTTGGATGGAAAGATTCTGAGCCACTACTCAACCAGTAATCCCAGAGGGATGAATCAAAAGAAGTTTTCTAGATTTGTTTCTTCTGTAGCTCCCAGATAAATCCAGATCACTTCTGACTCTAATCCTTCCATTGTGGGCTTCTCCTGCCACATCTAATTTGGTCAAGTTCTCTTTTTAGAAAGTTACTCTGCTGATAAACAGAAGAAAAAATAGATAGAATCCTAAAACTCTTTGCCTCAAATATGTTTTCCGTCTTGCTTTGGTTTGGGAAGAATAAATATCAAACCATCTCTAGATACAGCCCTTAAGCTGCCTTTAAACACTGATTGTTCTGATGGCTTTTAAATTAAATGTGGTAAATCATTAGAATTTGCATAGGAGGCAGTGACGGCTTCACTCTGCCCATGTATGAATAAGCTGGCAGTGTTAGAAGCTGCGGCTTCATGGCACAGAGAAGAAAAGGGAAGAACTGCAGGAAAATGCTTATAGAAACACATTTTGATGAAATCATCTTGGGAACTGAATGGAATGAATAATGAAGAAGTTCATTATTAGTTTAGCGTTAGTTCAATGTTGGTTTAACAGCAACACATTTTACAAAATAAGGTACTGGGTGTAAACACTCCACAGACTCAAGCTATTCTAGGAGCTATGGCCTATACATGTAAGATTCTGTGAAACCTAGATATGCAATTGCAGTGAAGGAGCAATACATTTTAACATAGCCAAATGGCAAACTCCTCCTTTCTTAGAAAGGACCCCCTGGTCATGATTTCTGAATACCAAATGACAGAGGGTGAAAGGATTAGGCAGGACTTTGCTCTATCACAACCAGCCTGCCTTTCATTGAGGACTTGTCTACTGCACAAACCAGAAAGAGAGCTGAGAAAATACCTACAGATCCCTCACATCCTGGACATAATCTAATTCAACTTCTCCCCTCAGGATGCTGCTAGAGGGAATTGCATGCCGAAACAGCTAGATACAAGTCCCCCCACCCCACAACCGATATCACTCTGCTGAATACTTATTTCCCACTGCACTGTCTCATTTTTCATTTTTTCCTCATCTTTCCTACTCTATTCTCCTATTGGTTGCTTATGATTTATCAGTCGTTGTTTGTAACTTATGATTAATGATTGTAACTATGATTTATGATCTATGACCTATTACTTATTGTTTATATGTATACTGTGAGCTCATGCACCGGGGAGAAATTCTTTGTATGTCCAATCATACTTGGCCAATAAAGAATTCTATTCTATTCTATTCTATTCTATTCTATTCTATTCTATTCTATTCTATTCTATTCTATTCTATTCTATTCTATTCTATTCTATTCTATTCTATTCTATTCTAGTCTAGTCTAGTCTAGTCTATTCCAGTCTATTCTATTCTATTCTATTCTATTCTATTCTATTCTATTCTATTCTATTCTATTCTATTCTATTCTATTCGATTCTATTCCATTCCATTCCATTCCATTCCATTCCAGTCTATTCTATTCTATTCTATTCTATTCTATTCTATTCTATTCTATTCTATTCTATTCTATTCTAGTCTATTCTAGTCTAGTCTAGTCTAGACTATCCCATCCCATCCCATCATCACAGATAAGTGATAGAATTTCTGGCAAGATGCTGGCAGAGAGAAATCAGAAATGAGAAATGGAATCAGTTGGGATTGGATACGGCCTTTGGATAGTGAGCAGGTAGGTGATGGAGCTGGCAGGGATAGCTAGCTAGCATAGAGAGCCGAGGTGGCGCAGTGATTAGGGTGCAGTACTGCAGGCCACTTCAGCTGACTGTTATCTGCAGTTCAGTGGTTCTAATCTCACTGGCTCAAGGTTGACTCAGCCTTCCATCCTTCCGAGGTGAGGACCCAGACTGTGCGGGCGATATGCTGACTTTGTAAACCGCTTAGAGAGGGCTGAAACCCCTATGAAGCGGTATATAAGTCTAACTGCTATTGCTATTGCTATAGAGATCATGCTAGTCAGCCATCTGAGAATCCATGCCTAGTGGTAGAATTAGAAAATAGCCAGGCAGAAAAGGCAGAACTAGTTCAGTAGTAAAAATAAAATCCCAGTTAAAAGTTTAAGCAAAGCAGATGTAAGTATAGGCTTGTGATGGGCTGTCTGGCAGAGGTTGGCACGGATAAAATGGCATTTAAAGGTTTGCTGTCTCTGATTAAAAATAATACATGTTTGAATCCTGCTGATAAGTGTTTGCTGGAACCCATGCACTCACCATGAAGAAGTTCAAACAGCCCCAGGCAAAGGGATTCAGAAAGCAAAAACAAAGCTGAACTTGTCAACACATTTAGCCAACTGAGAACTGAGAAAGCAAATGAAGCCTAAAGCTTTTGTAGCTTTTCAGCTTTGCATTTGAGGAAACAAAATCTTGGAAATAATTATTTGCAGGTAATGCCAGTTGTAGACCGCATCTTAATTGTAAAGCAATATGAATTTGGACACAATAGTTTCATGGTGAATAACCCTGTATTCCTTACTCCTACATCTAAGGGGTTATCTTAAAAAAAAAACTTAGAAACCTTAAAACCTCAGATCTTTGCTGAGAGCTTGAAAATTGCCCCAAGCAAAAGTTTTGATCTAAGCCCAAATACTTGGCTTGATCATCCTTGTAATGAGATATTGCTTCTTTGATTAAGCCTACAGGCTCAATGAATAAGGGAGGGAGTTGCTTTGAGCAGATGCATTGTACAAAATCCAGTTTATTTACACCCACTCACCCACAACCACCCACACACCAGCAGCAAGAGCACTTGAAACAGAGTAGAGAAGGGCATTCAATCTTTGTGGAAGTCCAATTTAGGCATTCCCAGTTCATCTTCCAGAGGCTCACTGATTCCATCAGCTCAGATTCCAATAACATGGGATAAGTGGCCACAATCTCACCTTCTTTTTTAATATTTTTTTTATTTTTAATTTTCAAAACAAACACAACACAAAGAATCTTCCTTCTTTACATACTGTAGAAAGTGTATAAAAGACTTTTGTGCATCTCTTCCACAGTCATCAACCATAATTCATATTAACTCAAGTATTTTAACTCAGATATTTATACATGTTACCATCATCATATCTCCATTTTCATTTGACTATAATTGTTTAAATGTCCTTCATCATAAAATATAACAAGAGTTAATACATAACCACATACTGGCATTTCATTTACTATTTCTAAAATCCTTCAATAATACTGAATCATTATGTCTTATTCTAGCTAAACATCCATAATATTTAATAACAAAATTTTCTAATCCTCCTTTCCAAATCACTGTTTACAATTTACATCCAGTTTCCTTATGTTATACACACACACACACACACACACACACACACACACACGTTGTTATAATTATCCCTCTTTTATTTGACTATATCCTGTATCATAACATTTCCCCCCTAATAATCAAGACTTAACTGAATCTAACTTACTTCTTTTTTATTAATCTTTATATATAATCAAAAAGATTTCTAATCTTCCTTTCATGGGTACCATTCAATATTCATATCCAATTATTACTTATCATAACACTACACTTGTATACATTATTATCATTATCAATTATTTAACTATATCTATTGTCACTAAATTTCACTAAGTTTAACTAGTTTTAAATTATACACTTCTATCGATCAACTGTATCTTTCCAGTAGCAAAACAGTCTCATGTCTTATGCCATTTGTGGTATCAGTCCTCTAATCATCTCCTTAATCAAATTTGTATTGACACCTCTTAGCAACTCATTGCTTATAAAATCTCTCATGTAATTTCGATGCCCTTCTTCTGTTTCCTTAATCAGCTTGTCTTTAATTGTCAGTAGCATTATCAATGATGTTGCTAATAAAATTTCTCTCTTTAAATCCATAAATTCTTTTGTTTTTTCTTCTTCTGTGTCTTGCCATCTGGGATAGAGTTCCCCTCCATTTAATTCCCCTTTCAGTATTCCACTCTTTCCGTTTCCAGACACAAACCAATCACCATAAATATCAGCAGATTTGGTCATTTTCCTCTTCAGTTTTTAGGATTCTAACCTCCACTTTTTCCACTTGATAAACATCTCCAACTTCTTCATCATATTTTACTGTTAGATGCTCTAAGTCTTCCAACTTCTTCTTCATCCTCTCAAATGTGTTTGATAATTTCTGAATTTCTAAGAATATCTTTGGCAGGCTTAAAGTTTCTTTCTGCTGTTGAAGTTGTGCCATTATCTCCAGCTAACAAACACTGCTGCTCTGGCTTGGAAGGTTTTTACAAGATTAAGCATAAATAAATTCACAATTAAGTTTTATTTTCACTTTTATCTGGTTAAAGATATACTTCAAAGGGACATCTGTATGCTTTTTTTCTTATCACTCTCTATAAACAAGCAGTGAGGCCTTGAAGTGCCAAGCCAGGATAATCAGTAAGGAAAGTAAAAGTGTTTCATTTCCAATACACAAACCTCCAGCCTCCGATTAGCAGTGTTATCTTTACAATTTTCTTTGTTTCTTTTTGTATATTTTTTATATTCCAAATTAAAAAAAGGTCCGATTCTTGAATGAATTAGAAAAACACCCATAGTAATGAAAGAGGAGAATTTTAGTCCATAGGTTACAAAGAATAATAAAAGAAAAAAATAGAAGAAGAAAACTTAATCCATTCATTTTAAAAGGCTTGCATAAATTCCATCCATGAAATAGTATTTAAAAAGTAAGATAACCCACTATCCAAAACCATTCAAAGCTTAATTCCGCTGCTTATTTCTTCTGTTCTCCAATTTAAATTAATTTTAAGTTTTTTATAGGCAGTCTCTTTTAAAATGGTAAAAATTCTTCACCAGCTGGAAACACTTTCTCTTTTCGTATCCTTCCTATTTGGAGCTGCCCCGACTTTATCAGCCTTGGCTGGATTTTTTGTTGCCGGCTTGAAGAACTTCTCTTGTATTGATCAGGGACTTTACGATGTCCCTGAGATCAGCAAGACGCATTCTTCCTTTTCACCATCTCTGTGGGATGGTTTAGGTCCGATTGGACCACCCAGCGGCAAAAGTTTCAGCTGCAGACTCGGAGCATCGAGACTGCACGTTCGTATCATCGCGGCGTTGAGTCCTCCTCAAGAACCTCACCTTCTTTATTGAACATGATCTCACGCTAGACACTTCTTGGTAGGCATGAATGCTGTTTCTATACAATGAATTGAGGTAAAAGGTAAAGAAAATGTTTCCCTTGTCCAGTTGTGTCTCACTTTAGGGGTTGGTACTCATCTCCATTTCGTAGCTGAGGGAGCCACCATTGTCTGAAGATGCTTCTGTGGTCATGTGGCCATCATGACTACGGAACTCTGCTATTTCCCACCAGAGTGATACCTATTTATCTACTTGCATGTTCATGCTTTTGAACTGCTATGTGGGCAGGAGGTGGGGCAAGAAATGAGAGCTCACCCTGTCACGTGATATTTGGGTCTCAAACTGCCAACCTTCTGGTTGACAAACCCAGTGCCTTAATCACACTGCATGAATTGAATTGAGACCCACCTTTCTTTGAAAAATTCTGAATCCGAATTTGGCTAAATACGTTGTGCAGCTTTCTTGACTGAAAACAAAATTCCAGATATTAAACTACTCTCCCAAATCTTCAAAACACAATCCTGTAGATGTCTTTTTTTTTTTGGTTCCCACTAAATCATTTAAAATCAGGGGCAGTTGGTATGTGTGATCTCAATATTGTACTGTCAGCAAGCTTGTTGCCAGTAGGTTTCTCAGTTCAGTTTAAATTGCTGGATTTAATCCTAAACGGTAAACAGTTTGAACACAAGTTACACGACAGGCTGCCTTTATTTGCACCACCCTGCTTTCATAGAGGCTCTTTTTATTTGCTCATCACCACAGTCTGTGAGCTGGGAGATTATAAGGGAGAGAACCTTTTCAATAATAACCTTATTTCTCTGGGCTGAGCTTTCATCTCAACCCTACAGTGTAGGTCATGGAAGGTCTCTGAAAATCCATTTATTTTTCTTAGCCTTTTCCTGACGTGTATTTTTGGTTGCTGGTTTCATTCAGATTTGCTGTACTGGTACCGCCTTTAAGGTAGCCTAAAATTATGCACATGGAAATGCCTAAGGGATGTAGGCAGAGGATATATAAAAACACCCCCAAATTTATGAAAGTTAGCAACTAAATAAAATCTAGTAAGGTTTTTGTTTATTCCCTCCTCATTATTTTTAAGGTAATGATTTCTAAATAAATACAATTTTATTTTCTGATTTTCAGTTGAAGGAGTCCTTGTGCATTTGATCAGGGAGTTCAGCTTGTCTTTGAAGACGTTCCTGGAGGAAAGCCAAACACATTTAGAGACATGATTTGTGTATACACATTTTTTTATTTCTTCAAGTTCCTCCATATTTCCCATTCAATGTCCTTTTTCATTGTATTATTTAAAGTATTATAATTTTCTCCCCAATTCCATAAATTCCTGAACATTTAGTTCAAGTAGTTTAATTAATTTAATATTTTTTAATCAAGCCAACACTTTTAAAGTTTTGTTTTATGTCTTTTTGAATATTTAAACTACTGTTTTATGAATGCAAAAAAAATGGTCATTTATGCCTTTAAAAATTTTTAAATTCCATTTTTGCTTTGAAGGTACATAATTTGAGATGAGGTTTGTAGGGATGTTACATGCGATGATTCCCATTAGCAGCTTGGATGCAATAAGCACACAAGTTATTGGATTAAAATGATCAGGTGTATCCTTTGTTTTGTATTTCATATTCAGAAATATTCACTGTGCAGTGAGATAGTGATCTATGAAAGCTTGCCGAAATATTTGATTAAAATGATTTGTGAGATGAGAATATAGAATGGAAAGATGTTGGAATCAAATTCCATGAATGTTATTACATCTGCTTAGGTTTTGCTCCTTTTTTATACCCTATATCATGTGGCCATTTTGTTGTGTTTTATTTAGTTATCCCAATTTTTTTTTTCCAAATTCCTATGGGAAGTTATCATCCAGCCCTCTCCCAGAAAAATGAAATATCCTAGGAAATATTGAAAAGGCAGAATATTTCTCTGGATGTAAAAAGAAGCATGTTTTAAAAGACAGAATAGTTGCCTGTAGCTTCTTGCCCACCCCCACTTAATAGACCCATTAAGACTAGCCAGGCTAGCCCACTTTGCATAATAAAGACTTCTCCACTGCAGCTGCAGGGGGGAGGGATATTGGAAGTTGCTCAATTCTCCACATGGCTTCTGAGAACTCATCTATGGATTCAAAACAGCCTAGAGAGTAGCCCCCTGCATGGCACCATGGGAGTCTGACAACCAATCAGAATACATTTCTTACACAGGAACAGGAAACAGAGAGGTGGGACTAAACAGGGTATAAAAAGCCTTACAAGCCCCTTCCTCAGCCTTCTCTTCTTCTCCACCTACACTGAAACTTGTGATCACCTTTTCTGTTCAGGGCTCAAGCCATGTGGCCCTGTCCAACAATAAACCATCCTTCCAAGCAGCCTCCATGTCTCCAGTGTCTTTTTCCCCACTTGGAGCTGAACCCAAAAGGACATTTCTTTCAACATTCCAATATTCATTCCTTATTTTCAGAGGATTCAATTGGTTTTGGGCTTTCAGTTACATATTGGGGAAAAAAAGGTTGTTTATCTGAAATAACTTATTTTGTTCAACTTGCTTAATCCTACTCTCATCATTTATTTTCTTTTAGAAGTTTACAATACTCTAATTCTTCCATGACATTCTCAATTGTTTTGCTATCCAGATTGCAATTGCTTTTGCACACCTGACTTGATTTTCTCACTTTTAAAGTTTTTATTGGTTTGAATTTTTATATAGCTAAAAAAAAAACCTTTTTCAAAATTGATTTCTTTTATTTTCCAATCCAATTTTACAATTTGGCATCTGAAATTTTATTTAGTGATCTGCTTTCAATTTATTACCCAGTTCTGTTATTTTTACTGCTGTGAGACTCCACATGAGATGGTTCATCTGCAATAATTTTTTGCCTTAATTGATATGGCAACCATTTTTGCATTACTGTGTACCAAATTTTATTTAATTCTTTTCTTCTGATTTCAAAGGAGATAAAAACATTTTCCAAAACCTCTTTTCTTAATTGGCAGCTTCCAAATAAATATTTATGTAACAATAAAGGAGAATATGATGGTGATTTGTTTTACAGCACGTTTTTGTTTTTCAGTTTCAAATCTTTTTCTTCCAATATGTGCCTTATTGCTCCAATTTATTATGTACAGAGACTCATTTTTTGAGTATGAAATGTCTCTAATCCACAAACCATTGTTCAATGATACTTGATTCCAGAAATTTTATTTTCTAAAGTTCATACATTCATTTCTAGAAATGGCAAACGAATTGTTTTAATTCATAATAGCATGTGATCATTTCTTAATATTCACTGAATGTCCATATAATACACCAATTTCTTTCTAGTGCCTTCTTTCAAGTTCTTTACTTTAGTAAACCAAATTGAATCTCATATCCCACTTGCCACTGAATGCTCAGAATCCATACCATTAGATCAGTGGTGGGTAGCAGGTGGTATGCTCCAATACGGGCATACCGGAGCCTTCCCGGAGCACCGGAAACCATCCCACTCATCTGCCCAAGCTCCTTACCAGTCTTTTAAGTCTTCAGCACTTCCACGCACGTGCATGGCGTGTACAGCGTCTGCACGACGCTCCACTGAGCAGCTGGAGCATCGTGGAGGCTCTTGGAGGTGCTAAGATGCATGTGCGGATGCTGTGGGGATCCGGAACCCACCACTGCATTAGATGATTTTCCTAATTGACTTGGGTGACGGCCAATTCCATGTGGATTTTTTTTTTCAATTGGCTAGTTGGGATACTCTTGGTTTAATTCTCTCAGTTGGTTTTGCTGAAAGTTCTGGCTGACCAAACATTTCATTAGCATAATCTTTATGTCTGATTTAGACACCATGCAATATGATGACATGGTCAAAAGTAAACAATTAAATCATACTCTGAAACAAAAATAGATAGGAACTAGATCTCTTACCCCCAAATGAGTAGAAGTCATTCTAGCTGTTTGTATAGATTGATTGGGATCTTGAAGTATTTTTGTGTGTGCATGTGGGTTGCTGAGCGCAGGAATCAAACCTGATGAAGGATTAGTGAAACAGATTTTATATCTATAGGATAATAATCTGCAGGAATTACATTGTAGGAATAAGCAAAAGGAGCAACTAGTTGGATACATCCTACCAGGAGAAGAGTCCAAGAGAATGTGCTCTGAGTATGCACATCTGGAAAGAAGACCAGAAGGAAGTGTCCATAGTTTAACCAACTCTTAGACCCACGTTTCTCTTAGTGCGGTCTGGAGATTCCAGGGATCCTGCAAAGTCCAATAAATGGTTATTTGGGAAATAAACTTATTTAAATTTAAATTCAAGAAAAAGTTTTAATTTCTAATTAGTAAATCATTCATTGGCATCCTACAGTCTCAAAAGACTATGGTGTCATGCTCTGGAAAGAGGTAAAACTGGAGGGTCCTCTTCAGCACGAGGCCTGAGTAGATTACTATGGAGGATAGACTGTTATCCAAGCAGTAGATTCCCCCCTCTCCACATCGCTGAAATAGTCCAATGGAACGGCAGAGCTGGTACGATTGGTTCCAGCTGCGTCACAGGAGTTACCAGAAGGTGGCTGTACCAGTGGTGGGTTTCAAATTTTTTTAGAACCTCTTCTGTAGGTGTGGCCTGCCTTGTGGGAGTGGCTTGCCTGCCATGTGAGCAGGTGGGAGTGGCTTGCCAGCCATGTGACTGAGTGGGAGTGGCTTGGCAGTCATGCGACTCTGTGGGCATGGCCAACTTGTAAAATGTAGTGAAACTCACTTAACAACGCTCTTGCTTAGCAACCAAAATGTTGGCTCAGAAACTCTGACATTTGAAGCACGCAAGTCTTAAAGCTGTCAAGTTACAAGACCTTTGCACCCCTAACCCTTTAGAAACACAGGGATGTTCAAACTAGACAGCTTTAAGACTTGTAGATTTCAACTCCCAGAATGTCTCCTCTCACTCTTCATCTTGATGATGTGTGGATGGGCGGGAGGAGGGAGCTGGAACTGGAACTGGTTCTAAACGGCACTGTGGGTTTGTGGAACCTCTTCTATAGAAGAGGTTAGAACTGGCAGTAACCCACCCCTGAGATGTACATAGTCACGAACTGCTTCCAGGACTCCGTCTCTGGATTTTGCCTCGAGGTTGACTCCTGAAACCTTTTCCAGTAGTGGATATAGCCACAAAGCAGTGGAGGTTTGTAATTAGAATTTCCCTTCTCCTAGAAGATGGTTCTGCCGCTTTATCTGCCGTTGGGGCATAGAGCCCTCTTCCGCCTTCAAAACCATGGTTTGTCTTCTCCTGTTACCCTGGGAAGTGGCCCTTACAAGGTGCTACCAGCCGGGCCAGCTGGCCCAAGGTTTTTTTTAAGGAGATGTTACTCCTCCATCACTTACTCTTTGTCCTGGCTTTTGACAGGCTGAGCCTGGCTTCCCAAATGTTGGGCCCAGGATGGCAGGTTTAATATAGTAAATATTGCTATATATATGTAACTCCCTAAACCAAAGCTCTCTGAGGTTCTCAATTTTTTTTTAAAAAGTGGAGGGGTTCTAAGATCAAAAAGCTTGAGCCACTGTCTTAGACAAAAAAAGGGGCAGAGGGGAAAAAGAAGGGAGAAAGTGTCGATCTTTAGCTCTCTATATACAACTTACTTTCCTTTTGTATTCAACAAATCATGAGATGCTGATACTGGATTTGGACCTTTATAAAAAAGGCAAGAATGTGAATATTACTATAAACAGAAATCATATTTAATGCTCAACAGCTGGAATTTTTGATATTAGCTTATTCGCTTTTCTACAATATCATTCCTTAAGGAATTCCTGGGTTTTGTTTTCCTATTTAACTGATCCTAGTCTAACTTGACATTCAGAAGCCCAATTAATTAGGATATCTAATTAATTCATTTTCCCCTAGGCAGGTGCTCTTCTGACTAATATTCCCACAATACTAAGAATAACGGGGCGGTACCATCCAACACTTCCAAATGGCCCTGAATTAGCAAATTTGTTTTCATGATTTAGCCTACCCCATTTTATGAAAAGAAGAGACAAAGGTTTATTCTGATTTCTGTAATGCCTTAGAACATTTGCCATCTTTTTCATAGTAATGTTAGAAAACATTAAATTTAAAAAGGCAAAAAATACAAAGAAAAATAAAATAATGAAAAGAAAAAATAGAGTGAATAGAAAATAAAAAAATAGAATGAAAAAGAAAAATAAGAATATGTAAAGAAACATAAAATAAATATATTAAGAAATAATTTCCCCCTTCATCATAAATGAAAATTCCTTAAAGCTTCAACAAGTCTGCTTTATAAACCCAATAGAGGAAATTTGGTTTGTTATTTGTTTAGCCTTTTTAGTTATAAATACATCAATCATTTTCCTTTGTATATCCAGTGTAACACTTCTTTCCGTATCTTGTAGCCTGGTGATTTCAGTCTTGTCTGTTATAACTTGTTTCTCTTTCTTAATATTTTTAAAACATAGTCTGCTATCTTAGCAGAAACCCTCAAACTTAATTTCCATTGTCCATTGCCCATTTCCAATTGTGTCATTCACAAATATCCCTCAATATATCAAGTTTATTTTCATCCATTTTATATTAGTAAACCACATTCTTTTCTTTTAATTGTAATATTTAGTTCCTTCTCTTTTCATTTATTGTCCAACCTTCAAAGTTCCACCTTATCATTTTTTTAAAGAATCCAAAACAACAGTATTTTTTTTGTTTCCATAGGAAGGATTCTTAGAATTAATTTCAAAATCTTATTTCAAATTTACTTGGACTCCTAGTCCATTTGTAACTTTCTAAAATCAACATTCTAATCAACTATTTGCTGTTTATTGAAAAATAGTCCTTAAACCTGTATTTAAATTTTCTTTTGTGAAGGATCGAAGGAGACTCACCTATTATTATAAAACCTGTCATTCCAAAGATTCCTAATAGCTGAAAAGCAATTAATAAGCAATTTCCAAAAAGAGAGTACATGTGCATTGTTAGATATCCCCCCCCCCCGGCTGACAGACTGCCAGAGGTTTCCACCAAGGTCCTCTGTTCCGATGGGAACAGAGTTTGAATATAATTGGTCAAGAGGTCTGACAGATCACTTTAAAAGTGATGCTTTTATATGTTTTTTTTTTTATGAAGTTAGCTTCCTCCCATAATTGGGGCTTACCAGGGGTTGTAAAAATCTAATAGATACCTTCCACCCTGGCTTCGCTGATAACAGGATAAGAGCCTGTGGCCTAATGGCTAAGATCTCTGCCTAGTATGCCTAGTGTGCAATATAGCCCAGGTTCAAATCCCAGTAAGGGTATGGCTAGCTGATGAGAGCTAAATAGCTTGAAATAGATCTATACTAGTCTCCCTTTATTTATTTATCAGCACAAATAAAAAAAACCACAAATATAACAAAGGCAACAGTAAAAATGTTGGGTTTCTGTCGTGATGGACTCTTGTGACAAGCCGATTGACAGATGATGGAAGCAGTTAGCTTCCTCCCATAATTGGGGCTTACCAGGGGTTGTAAAAATCTTATATATATATAATATCTATCATCTCTCTCTCTCTCTCTCTCTCTCTCTCTATCTATCTATCTATCTATCTATCTATCTATCTATCTATGAAAAATATATTGTGGCAAAGATGATTGTCAAACTGGATTCTATCACTTTTTGAGAAACTAGGACAATATATATTATTGTCCTTTGCATAAGGCCTATGCAAAGTCAACTTTAACATCTCAGAAATGAATCAAATTGCCTATGTCTGAACCTTCAGCTCAATATACAAATGGAAAAACATGTGGGATATAAATATAAAACGTAATAAATCAGAGGACTCAAAAATATTATAGGCCTTGGCTTGCGTACAGTATAAACGTCTAGCAATAGGCTGATTCTTTTTTTAAAACAAAATTTGAGCTGGGCAATTCATAAAATAGCAATTGCCCCCTTTTTACTTTTGCTTGAAGATCAAAATTTGCAGTATCACTAAAACTTGAGGCATCTGGTAGTGTTTTCTGCAGATCTAACATTCTTTGCTGAGAGCTTTGGACATAGTACCCAGTCAAGCAATGCAACCATATTATCTCTTCTTTGGTATAAGACCAGTCTTCTAGCTGGAGAGGTCTTCCAAACTAGTGTCATATGGAGTCTCAGCTGGATTCCTTCTTGCCCTAGGTTATGAAAAAGCCTGAGTAATACTCTTTCAAAGAACAGATGATATGGAGAACCAGCTGGAGGTCAACAGGATGCCAATTAACCACATAACCTGGATTTCAAGGAGACCTTGCATTCCAGCCAAACATTTAGCATCTCTCATCTTCCCAAGGTTGAGGAAGGATTTCTTTCAGGCACAATAAATTTGTTACCATCAGCATTTTTAGAGCAAATGTTCCCAAAACTTCTTATCCTAATGTGTTTGTCAAGGAGGACATGAAAAGCATGGTCTTTTAATTATCTGCATGAATTGCGTTGCAAGTTGAAACACCCTATCAGATGGTCCTTTATCACTGCTGTGTTCTGATGGGTTTCTGTGAAAACACTCAGTTGGGCCTTTATAAACTTCAAATGCTTTTGAAATAATTCATTGGTCAAGTTCAAACATGTATTCCTCACAGAACAGAGTTCATTCTCATTTCTTTCCAATAAAGACATCCTCTTTCTCATCATAAGCATATGAGTATCCTGATAGATTCAGGAAACTGGATCATCTACATCCAAATCTCATCCTTTAAAAACGTCTACTACAATTGATTAGTTAAACTATTAAGCCAAGCCTGTGTTTAATATTAGTACACAAGTTGATAATATCTTAGGAAAGGGTTATAGTGCACTTTGCTAAAGAACATTTGATAAAGTTTTGTAAAATGTTTATATGTTGCTCTCAGCAGAACATTTGTTTTCCTTTCTCAAGGTCTGCAATTTTTTTTTAAAAAGTCAGATTGTGGAACACACAAGATTTGGACTTGAATTTCTACTTCAAACCTGATTTTATGAACCTGCGTGGACTGAATTGGAAAGAAGGAAGAAGGATGCAATCCCTTGGGCATATGTTACGTAATATAGAGCCGAGGTGGCGCAGTGGTTAAATGCAGCACTGCAGGCTACTTCAGCTGACTGCAGTTCTGCAGTTTGGCTGTTCAAATCTCACCGGCTCAGGGTTGACTCAACCTTCCATCCTTCCGAGGTGGGTAAAATGAGGACCCGGATTGTTGTTGGGGGCAATATGCTGACTCTGTAAACCGCTTAGAGAGGGCTGAAAGCCCTATGAAGCGGTATATAAGTCTAACTGCTATATGACAGCACCTTCAAATAATCATAAGAAGTTGTCTGTTTGCATACATATCTACATATTAGCTGTATCTTATGTTACGGCTGTATATTTTTTGTAGGTATCACTATAAGGATCTACATCAACATTCTTCTGTATATTTTCAATTGTTAAGCAGCAGCTTGTACCAGGTCAAGATATCTGGGGAAACAAAGAATAAATCAACAAAGCAATGCAATATATTTATATATTTTTACTTTCTTCTTACTCTCTTGGGCACTTGCCAAACTCGATCACATGACGTGACGTATCAAGATGTATCACAATATTTTTTGCCTTTGCAGAGCCGGTGTGGATGTGGCCTCTGTGTGACGCATCCAACGCACGGGCTGCGAGTTTGACACCTCTGCAGGATAATAGCCCTGAAAAGCCAAGAGAGAAAAGGTAGAAAGTAAGAAATATTGGTAGGACATTCCTTTTTACAAAATGTAATAGCCAAATGTCTATAATTCTCAACATTAAAAGGACCACCATGAAACAACCATGGGGATAGCTAGTGTCCAGAGGTGGATTCATACCAGTTCGCACCTATTCGGTAGAACCGGTTCATCAAATCTACCAAACTGGTTAGAAGAGGTTCCACCAGTGGACCCGGAAAGCAGGCCACACCTACAGAAGGAGTTCCAAAAATTTTTGAAACCCACCACTGACACACACACACACACACACACACACACACACACACACACAGACTCACAGAGAGAGAGAAAGAAAGGAAGAAAGAAAGAAAGAAAGAAAGAAAGAAAAAATTAAAAAGAAAGAAAAAGAGTGAGAGAGAGATGAAAGAAAAAAAGAAAAAAGGGAGAGAGAGAGAGAGAGAGAGAGAGAGAGAGAGAGAGAGAGAGAGAGAGAGAGAGAGAGAGAGAATGGCTGGCAAGCCACTCCCACCAGGTCACATAGCTGGCAAGCCACTCCCACAAAAGAGGCCACACCCACACAGTAGGTTCCAAATTTTTTTGAAACCCACCACTGCTAGTGTCAGAGGGGCTATTCTAACTACAATGGTATATTGAATAGAAATGTTCATAGTAAAGGAAATAAATGTATTATATTAACTCAAGGAGTTTTCCCAAACATGGAATATTAAGAGGGGGGGGGATTATGGCATTTGAAAGAGTTGTTCTTTCTGAAATATCAGAAGGCAGAAAAACAAAGGCATTTCAAAGGAATCCTTCAAATTTGTCTTTAAATAGTGATGGCAACTGAAAAGACTTTTTAATGGCATTTTTAGGTTTCATTTTTATAGCAGCCAAAGCCCAAGAAGGCTTCGCATTTTTGGAACAAAGCAACTTTAGTCATGCAGATAGTCCTCATTGAGTGATCACAACTGGGACTGGTCAGTGAAGTGAAACGATTGCTAAATGAAACTATGACAGTTCTTTCATTTTTACTTCAGCTGTCCTTTGCTTTAGAGGCCTTGAAGGTCATAACTGCAAGGATTAGTTGTAAAGTTACTTTTTCACCACCATTTTAACTTTGGTCACTAAACAAGGCAGTTGTTAAATGAGGACCCATTTAAACAGGAAGGTCGCAGGCAGCCCCTTACAGAACTAATTCTAGATTATTGAAATGATCACCCTTCTATTGTGGCATGATTTGACATTTCAGAATTGGGTCAGGAATTGCAAGTGGGAATTTACCCCAAAGTTTGAGCATGCTCAGTGAACCCAGAACAATTAATGGCTAATGCTAGTGTAAAAGAGAGAGAGAGAGAGAGAGGGAGGGAGGGAGGGAGAGAGAGAGAGAGAGAGAGAGAGAGAGAGAGAAAGAGAAAGAAAGAGAAAGAGAAAGAGAAAGAGAAAGAGAAAGAGAAAGAGAAAGAGAAAGAGAAAGAGAAAAGAATAATTTGCTGGCTGGAATCTTGAACACAGACACACAAAATTAAGAATAATTCAGATCTGAACTTGGGTAACAAACTTATTAGATTTTTTTTTCCTGTTCCTGGCTAAGGTTCTCAAAGCATGTTTGCCTATGCATTGTTTACCTAAGCAGCCAAGCTTCCAATCTTACTGGGTAGAAAGATCCTTAAATAATTATCTTTGTTTGTTATGCAATACGTGTTCTTCTATTAGCAGCCATAATTTTATTTTAAATTGCTATCATTGCATGCTACATTATTAATCGCTCACTTGGAGCGGAGGTGAGCAATTATGTCTGTTTCTGGATGACTTTAAATTTTTTAACAGGGAACATCTGAAGATGGAAGGCTGAACCCTGGTTGCATCAGAGCTCCTACAAAATGGGAATGTCATCAAACTCAAAATGTGCAATTAAAGCCTGTGTGTCATTTTTGGAATGGAATCCTATCTAGTCACAGTTAAAACTCAAGCCAAGGAAGAGCGATTCCAATCTTATCGGCTCTTGGCTGAAGAGAAATACAAAGTCTTTATCTAAGGCTGTCAAAATGTTGCAGTGGAAATATTAAAAGAAAACAATTAACAGCAACTTTGAGCTGCATTTGCCTTCTCTCGGTACAAAAGAGAGAAAGGAAGAGCGATCACAGATAGCAGCCTCCACAGATTAATAGTCTGCAAAGCCCCCAAAACATTTGACAAGTAACCTTTTAGAAGACTCCCTTTTCTTTATGACATAATGGTAATGCACTGCCAGTTTTCTAGCAGGGGCCTGTCAGAATTATACATTGAAGTGCTGCCTTTAAATATTATATATATGGGAAAGAAAGATAAAAACAAAATGGCTCATTCTGTATTGCAAAACTTTGAAGCCAGGATAGCAACTACAGTGGGACCTCGAGTCCCGAGCGGCTGAGACCACGAACAATTCGGGTGCCAACCGAAAAATCTGCTAAATGTTTCACTCAGGTCACGGACACATCCTCGGGTGCCGAATAAACACAGCCGCAATGCTTTTCCCAGCCGTGGCAAGTTCCTCTTCAGTGTCATTTTTGTGTTTGTGTGCGCGCGCATGCGCAGTCAGTCTTGCTTCTGGTCATGACCAAATGGAATGGATTACGGTTAGCACCCGAGGTTCTACCGTACTTCCTGTAAAACCTTTTTTCTTCATTTGAGTTTAGCCTTCTAGAAGCAATGCTGACACTATCCAACTGCGTGAATAACCCTTTGAACACATGACAAGATTTTCCTTTCCTGAGCACAATGCTCAGCCTGTGGAGAGCCATAGAACAAAACCTGGTGTGACCTTGATTCAGAGAGATGAGCTAGAGAGATGTACATAGAAGCTTCCTACACTAATTAATAGTGCCCTTCTGCCACCAATGCCTGTAATATAAGCAAGGCTAATAAACAGCCTGAAAATTCTGAAGTGTTAATTAGCATTCAGAGGCCGTAACAAAATTGGGGAGAAGAGGCAAAAGGGACACTGCAAAATAGTGCATGTAATTTGGCAGCTCAGATTCCCCACCTATTATGTAAATTTTGCTCTGGATCTTCAGTTATTGGCAACCTTTATATGCGACAGATGAAGATTCAAGATGGCATAGAAGCCTAATTTGCATTGCGGCCCTGTGGTTTCTTCATTTGTTTTCCAGCACGCTTTTCCTAAGCACAGACCAGGAATGGAGAAAATATCTTATCCACGAACATGTGAACAGAACTTTAAGAATGTTTCATCTTGAAAATGATAAGAGGGTATTGAATGCCCCAATGTGGCAAAGATGATTGTCAAACTGGATCAAAAATTACTTTCATATTTGCAACCACGATGCATTTCTCTGGGAATTTTTTAATGTGTTGATGTTGACCAACTCAAAATAAAATGTATTTTCCAATTGGTGATTTCTCAGTGTAGCTGAGGCTAAAGGAATACATATGGGATTAACCATGTTTGTTTTCTAATCATCAAACCATGGGTATAATTTCCAAAATATCAGTAAGGCATTATGTTTTCCATTTATTGTATATCTCATTTAGCATCTAATTCCTCATCCCCTTAAGTATTGTTAGATAATTCTGTAAAAAATATACAGATAAGCCTCGACTTACAATAGTTCATTTAGTCGCTGTTCAAAGTTACATTGGCACTGAAAAAAGTGCCTTATGACAGTTTTTCACATTTATGACTGTTGCAACATCCCTATGGTGACATGATCAAAATTCAGATGCTTGGCAGCTGGCTCATATTTATGGTGGTTGCAGTGCCCACGGATCATGTTATCCCCTTTTGTGTCATTCGGACAAGCAAAGTCAATGGATAAACCAGATTCACTTAACAAACATGTAATTAACTTAACAACTGTCATGATTCACTTAAAAACTGTGGCAAGAAAGGTCGTAAAAATGGGGCAAAATTCACTTAACAAATGTCTCACTTAGTAACATAAATGTTGGGCTCAATTGTGGTCGTAAGTCAAGGACTACCTGTATATGGCTCCTCAGCTTCATCTGTGGGTATTTGTTCCTTTAGTGTGAGTCAAGGATCTGTGCTTTGACATTTCCATCTTCCGTTGTTGTGATGCTAGCAAAAGGAAGAACCACAATTTAATGAGAGCAGGATGACCCAATATCTGAACCAACAAAAGAAGACACAGATAATGGAAAAATGGGGTGGTGGTGGTGATGGTGGTGGCACAGAGGTGGGTTTCTACCAGTTCACACCTATTTGGTAGAACCGGTTCATCAAATCTACTGAACCGGTTAGAAGAGGTTCCACCAGTGGACCCGGAAAGCAGGCCACACCTACAGAAGAGGTTCTAAAAATTTTTGAAACCCACCACTGGTCCTTGGATATGATTATTCTACACTATCATGCTCATATTTATAAAACTCAGTGCCTCTGTGAAAGGTAAGGATGACTACTGCGTTTGTGGTGCAGTCAGAACATTGCGTGTTTTGAAGCAAACCAAAGATATCCTTTAAAAAAACAAGTTTACATCATATTCTTATGCATGCCAGTGCTGTGTGTGAGGTAATTTAAGGTGGTTCTCACAAGTATCGTCGGCATCTTCATATCCGGTCACATGGGCGGCAAGCCACTCCTAACCGGTCACATGGGGTGGCAAGCCACTCCCACAAAGGAGGCCACACCCACAGAGTAGGTTCGAACAATTTTTGAAACCCACCACTGGGGTGGCAGCGAGAGAAGAACACACTAAACATCTTGGCATCCAAAAGAAAAATTACAATGAAAAACCACAAAAGGAAACAAATGTATGGAAGCCTAGATGCATATGAAATTACTTTTTCCTGCATGAGAAACACTTGTTTTTCAATTGCAAGGCTGGTCTAGAGTCTAGGAGGCAAAAGTATTCTGTATTGTAATTGCTTGAGGTCTTGTCAATTTCCAACCGCCATGCAAGTGGCTTGAGAGAGAGTTCTAATCAACTAATTAATGATGGGAGCTTCTTAACTTGTTAAATGGTTACTACTTATCAGGGAAGAGAAAACTTGCGCAGGAAGAGATAATCAACAACTTGAACCATATTTGCTTTAAAAGAGGGGTCCACAACCCCCAGTCCACAGAACTGTGCTGCAGCCTGTTAGGAACTGGATTGCACAAATGAATGACGCTTCATTCGCGCATGTGTGGGTCCTAGATAGTGCACAAACACACACACACACACACACGTTGTGGAAAAATTGTTTCCCACGGAAGCAGTCCCTGATGCCCAAAAGTTTGGGGAGTGCTTTAAAGCTAAGCCTGATGGACAGAGGACATAACAAGCAAAATACTGTTAAATCCTTTGTGATATGAAATATATTGGTATTTGGGTCTCTGTAAATGATTTATTTCACAAACAGAAATGCTGACAATTAGTGGTGTTAGAACATGGGACATAAGGAGGGGCTATTCTCTAGTGATCCATTTTGTGTTTCTTTAGGAAATATCCATATATATACACCACTGAATGAACAGAGTTGCACTGCTCAAACATAGTGTTGCTATATTGGATCACAATGCCAAAGTCTTCCTTCTGGATTACCGTATTTTTTGGAGTATAAGACGCACCAAGATTTTGAAGAGGCAAATTTTAGCAAAAACGGGCCCGTTCTTTGTCAAAAAAAAAGGGTATGCATAGTCTTTTGTAGAGTGCTCCTGGAGTCTAGGGGGAAGGGGGGGGAAACGAGCAAAGAACGGCCCATTTTTCACTCATTTTTGCCCCCCCCCAGCCGGCAGGAGCAAAAGGCTATGCACAGCCATTTTGGGGGTGGGGTTTCAGGAGGCCAAAAATGCTGTATTCAGTGTATAAGATGTACCCAGATTTTCATTCTCTTTTTCGAGGGAAAAAGTGCGTCTTATACTCCGAAAAATATGGTATCTTTCCAGTACATTCTGAGCTTCATGTTTGAGAGCTTACACATGTGAACTTTATCATTCAGCTATAAATATGACAATTTATACATTTGCTACTCATTGGTTGCCATGGAGGTATTCAGCTTGTATCTACTTTAAGCTGCAGATGAATACTTTGGATGCCATAATAAACAGAAAGAAGTGTACACTAAAAACACAGTTCATGTGACCAGAAAAAAGCTTCTTCATCAATTTAAAATCAATTTCATGTACAGTACCTTAGTACTCAACTGCTTTGAAACTCATCAAACTTGGTACTCAACATATTTTGATGGGAAATTTTTGCACTGGTACTGTAATGCGCTCTACATGGGGCTGCCCTTGAAGAGTGTTCGAAGACTTCAGTTAGTCCAGAACGCAGCCGCGCAAGCGATTGTGGGTGCACCCAGGTACACCCACGTCACACCTATCCTCCGCGAGTTGCACTGGCTACCCATTAGTCTCCGGACCTGCTTCAAGGTGCTGGTTGTCACCTATAAAGCCCTACATGGCATCGGACCTGGGTACCTGAGAGACCACCTCCTGCTGATTACCTCCCATAGACCGATTAGATCTCACAGGTTAGGTCTCCTCCGGATTCCATCTGCCAGCCAATGTCGGCTGGCGACTCCCTGGGGGAGAGCCTTCTCTGTTGAAGCTCCTGCCCTTTGGAATGACCTCCCCATGGAGATCCGGACCCTTACTACCCTCCCGGCCTCTCGGCCAAATCCACCAAGTCCTGGCTGCTCCAGCAGGCCGGGGGGTTGTGAAATATCCAGCCCCACAGTAACTGTGAATGTTGTGTATTTTAAAGTGTTGTTTTGTTTATTTATCCCCTTCCCTTGTTTATTGTAAGCCGCCCAGAGTCCTTTGGGAGTGGGCGGCATACAAGACCAATAAACTCAAACTCAAACTCAATTTGTTTAGAACTCAATTCACAAGCTAGAAATTGTCAGTGTCACCTGACTTGTGACAACATTATTCCTTATGGGAGGGAAAATGATATTCGTTTTTGGTACTCATGGTGCCTCCTGGAAATAATTTGATTTTTTTCACATGAAAAACAAAGGAAGCATGTTCTGGTTTGGGAAAGCGAAGCAAGATTCAATCAATGTTGATTTTATTACCTGTTCAATTTCATTTTCTTTTCAGAAGACTTTCTACTTTTAGACGTTGGGTTACTTTTGATTTCATATTTGCCCTTTATGTCACATTTCTTTTCCTTTGATTACTTCTTCGTCTCTGACCCAGTTATTTATTGTAGCCTCACCTTGATCCACCATGCCTGCTGGATACATCAGTCAAGCCACATATCTACCAACATTTTTCTTTCTTTCTTTTTTTTAGAGATTTTTATTAACAAACATGTAAAATACACACACACACAAATTAGACGTACACCACATTTATACAATACAGTGCGAACAGGAACTTCCTGTTTTTTATATTAGCAATCATCAATCGATATCGCTCACCTTATATTATTTCCCCTACTATCGTATTTCATTTAGATTTCACCATTCTTAACTCTCTTATTTTACTCATAACTATTATTTTTGAGTGTTGTTATATTCTTTCATTGATTCTTGTTTCTTTCCTCCATCCACCTATACCATTTATCCTATATCTGGTAGAATTCTGATTCTTCCTTTCCCTGTATTTCTTTAGTTAGTTTATCCATTTCGGCACAATCCACAATCTTTCTTATTATTTCATCTTCATTTGGGGTTAATTTGCTTTTCCATTTCTGGGCAAAGGCAATCCTTGCCGCTGTAAGTATATGTAGTATTAAATATTGGATTTCTTTTTTGTATTTCACTGAGATAATTCCTAATAAAAAAAACTTCAGGTTTCCATTCTATTTTAACCCCTGATATTGCCTCCAGCCAATTTTTGATCCTTTTCTAAAAAAAATTTGCCTCCTCACAGGTCTACCATAAATGATAATATGTTCCATGTATTGATTCGCATTTCCAGCATTTTGGGGAGAACATTTTTCTTTTTTTGCAGCACAATTCATGAGGGTTCAACTTATTTTCCAAAGCACCAGAAAGCAAGAAAAATGGATGGAAACTAATCAAGAAGAGAAGCAACCTGGAATTAAGAAGAAACTTCCTAACAGTGAGAACAATTGACTAGTGGAATTGCCTTCAGAAGTTGTAAGAGTTTTGTCAATGGAGATTTTTAAGATAAGGCTGGACAACCACCTACCTGAAATGATAGAGTCTCCTGCTTGAGCAAGGGATTGGACTAGAAAACCTCCAAAGTCCCTTCAGGCGTAGCACACATCAAGAGCACCTGAAGTGCATCCCTGAGTGAAAGAAGCCGGAACTCACCCCTGCCCCACATTACAGTTTACATACTAATTATAAAGTCAAGTGATGTGGTATATAGAGCTGTGGTGGTGCAGTGGTTAGAATGCAGTACTGCAGGCTAATTCTGCTGACTGCTAGCAGTTCAATCTTGACCGGCTCAAGGTTGACTCAGCGTTCCATCTTTCTGAGGTCAGTAAAATGAGGACCCTAGATTGTTGAAGGCAATATGGTCACTCAGTAAACCACTTAGAGAGGACTGAAAGGCACAATGAAGTGGTAAGGCACAATGAAGTGATATAAAGTCTGAGTACCATTGCTACTGCTATAAGAAGTCTATAACCAAAAATTGGCTACTGGAAAATAACAGAAAGACAGTCAGGCGTATAGAGAGTCTGCAGAGTTGGAAGGTCTGGCTGCTAATGCAATCTTCATCGCTCATTGTAGAATGTTGGATATATCTGAGAAAGAAAAGGTAAGGAGATGGAATGGAATTTGGGAAAGGAGGAGACAGAATTCTGAACAGCATTGTATTACCTATCGCAACTTGCAACAATATTTTATCCCAAACTGTTGTCTTCAGTCTAGGGTGGTGGGCTTCCTTTTTTTGAATTATTGGCCAGTCTTAGAAACTCCCTTATTGCACAATAGAGAAACAGGAGAGTACTAGTGTATAGTGTGATATTTCACCCTTCACATTTATTTAAACGTATTTATATAAATGCCAATAGGCACATCTTTGATATGATTTCTTCCTGAAAAACTAGTGGAAGATTATGACACTTGTCTAAGTGATTTAGAATGCAATAAGAATAAGGCTTACAAACACCACAATATCTACATAAATCCTCACTTAAGACACAGGGATAATTTCTGAAATATATATGATTGGAAGTGTAAAGTGATATCCTGGGGTGGGGAGGATAGCTGACTGTATTTCTTTTCTATAACTCTGCTTTCTTTTTTAGAGGAAAATCTTTAGCTGCAGGGTCAGATAGTTGACAATAAGAAAGAAAGACTGCTGTGAAGTCATGCTCCGAGAGACCAAACTATCTGAGAAACAAACAAAGAATTAGATTTAGAATTCATCTTCTATCAGATTCCTCTATTTTAAAAAAAATATTTGCATGCTTTTGGGGAGTCAAAGTTTTGATGTTTAGCATCTGAAAGCAAAATCCTCTGCTTGAGAATTATATAAAGGAAGTGACTTTCATAGTTGACTTTTCAAATGCATATTTATCACTGGATAGTATAGTTTACCTTGATTCTCAGCCAAACACACCGGTCATTTTTTTACTGAAAAATCCTATGTTTGATGACACTGAGTCACCATCTGTTGTAATTGATTTAACTATGGCTTATTCACACCTGCATACCATCACCGGCTATCACTCGCAAACAGACCGGTGTGAAATTCATTCACTTGCTGTGATTGTGGAGTGTGTAGGCCCTGTTCAACCTTTCCCACTATGGGACGCTTTCACTTTGCTATAAATGGAAAACTTTGCAGGCCAAAGAAGTAACTTTGGAAGTGTGTGAAAAAGAAACTGTGGGCTGTGGGCAGGGGGCCAAAGGCTAGCTGACTTTGTTTTGCATTTTTGTGGCTTTGTGGGGTGAAAGGCAGATGGGCATGTGTGATTGAGGAAAAGGGAAAATAGGGAAATAACAAAAACCACAAAAAGCTCCAAAAGCTTCTCCTCATGAAAAGTTCAAAAATATCTTTGTATGTAATATAAGTGGGTTGGTTCAAGGTTCCAGACAATTTTCAGCTGTTTCTGTTTAAAGGCTCTGTGACTGTATTCCTAAAAAGTCCGTGCACATTTTACATTTTCATTCTTCATCAGTGACTCATTGATTTAAATTTTTTTTTTAAAAAAAACCCTCCTTTTTCAAAGCAACCAGTGGTATACCATCGTCTGGAGCTTCTTGAGCAAAACCATAGCTTAGTCATCTGGGACTCCAGCTCTTGATCTATAAAAACACAAACAAATATCTGATTTTTATCCTGAATAAGTGCAGAACAACTTCTTTTATTCCTGCACGTATGTTTCTTTCCCCCTTTGTACATCCAACTTTATAATTCCCGTGACCCGTCAAAAGCGCGTTCCACAAAAGCGCGGTCGACGAAATCGCGTATGTGACGTCATCACAACGCGACGAAAAAGATCGAAAAATTGAAATAAAAATTAAATTACAGCAAGCCGATTCACATAAAGGTAAGGGTTAGGTTAAGGGTTAGGGTTAGGGTTAGGTTAAGGGTTAGGGTTAGGGTTAGAGCGTTAGCGTTACGTTTAGTGTTAGGTTAAGGGTTAGCGTTAGGTTTTTCGTTACGTTAAGGGTTAGGTTTAGGGTTAGGTTTAGGGTTAGGTTTAGGGTTAGGTTTGGGGGGGTTAGGGGAAGGTTTTAGCTTTATTTTTACATTTTTCGATCTTTTTCGATCTTTTTCGTCGCGCTGTGATGACGTCACATACGCGCTTTCATCGACCGCAATTTTGTCATCCGCGGTTTTGTGGTAGAACCTATAATTCCTCCCCCCCCAAGTACTTTATTTGGTTTAAATACATTGGGGCAATTGTTACTTATGAAGGGAACCTGTTATAGGAATGATGTTGATATCTGCTTGATTTACAATAGGGACTCACAAAAAAAATTGAATCTTTCCATATATAGGCGCACAATTATCATTGTCTGGTCTTAAGTTGGGCAAGTTTCTTTGCTTCAGAAACATAAAGAATAGAGGTAAAAATCACAGCCCCATTCCAAATTCCCTCACATCCATTCTGTTAAAAAGGAAAGAAAAAAAAAAGGAAGGAAATACAGCATCCCAGATCATTTGTGTTGTTCATAGTAGCCTAAGAGAAGAGAGACACTCACAGGGTTTTATCCATTCCCTTCTCCCCTGGGGTGCCACAATGAGGGAAAGTTGGGAAAGTTGTCAAGCCAATATCGTCTTTCAGCATCAAGCTTAGGAATCAGAAGGAATGGGTGAGGCATATGAAAAACAGCCCACTGCAAGCTCAGCTCCAGAATTTTCAGCTGGAAACCAGATTCGAAGTAGTTGTTCTTTCACCACAGTTGAATTTAGAGTCAAATGAGGTTACTGCCAAAGAGAGATGACAGCATAGGGGTTAAAAAAAATATATCTGTCCAGTGTCTCAGGGCTCAGACATGATTATCACAAGTCCCACCCTAGGCTATTAAGTCTCAAATCTATCCCAATTGTACACCTCACTTGCATTTCTGCACTCTTGTTAGCTGAATCTTGCCAGTACCCAGGACATAAAATCTGATTTATTAAGCAATAATGTCAAGCTCAGAAAACTTGAAGCACCATTAGGGGAAACAAAACAACCACTTCATAAATACCTGACATGACATAGGAGAACAACCCATCAGGACTAGATTCAGCAGTCCAACTGCCTTTAAAAGACCACTCTGGTTTGAAGGAGAGGGTCAAAGAGGCCATCTATGTCAAATTGAACAGCCCTCTCTTAACAGAGGGGAGGGGTACGACATTATCTATCTCCAGTCTATAACACAGTCCTTTCAACAGTTCCAAGGAGGCTCCACATCCATTTGCATTACTCAGATAACCCTGAGGACACAGATAAACCTCCAAGTAGCCTCAAGGTCTCTCTAAAAGGATGCAAATGACTAGCTGTCTGCAAGGAGTATAAATCTTTCCATTCCCCACCATCTAGCCAGAGCTGAAGAAGCTTCTTGGATGAGATGTGAAAAGTCTTCAAAGAAAAACCAGAAAGTCCAATTGCCTCTTGAAAAAGCACCTTTGGGGCAACCAGGATCTGGATGACTGAGAATCTCCATAGACATGCCAAATTAGGTTTTCCTTACTGGATCTGGAGACCTAAAACTAGGTCAAGATTCTCAGCAAAGATTCAATCTATGTGACAGCTTTCCCTTTTAGGGCAGTTTGGGGCACACTTTGAAGTTTTCAGTTAACATTTGGGAAGAGCCCCAAGATCACAGTAGTGATAATGATGATACAAATGGTTTTGCTTTTCTGAGTTTGTGAGGCCTTTCTTGGTCTTGCTAGACTATGCTAAGTGTTTAGGCTTATATTACAATTCTAATGTGATGCAAAATGTCAGAAGAGTACTCCACTCAAGATGCAATTGGGACCAGAAGCATATGGGAGATTACCTCCTGCATCTTAACTATATGCTCACATTTATATCTATACAGAGTGTAGGAAAAGGAGAGAAAGAGAGATAGTAGGAAAAGTAGAGGAAAGTGGAGGAGAGGTAAGGGAAGAAGAAAGAGGTAAGGAGAGGTGGGTGGAAAGGAGAGAAAAAGAAGGAGAGGAGGGAGGATGGGAGAGAAAGAGAAGGAGAGAGGATAGGAAGGGGAGAGAGAGGGTAAGAGTAGGGGAGAGGTAGGGGAAGAAAGAAGGGGAAGGAGAGGAGGAAGGAAGGAAGTAGAGAAGGAAGGGAGAGAGAAAAGAAAAGAAAGAAAAAATAAGGTGGTGTCATAACAGGCGCTAGGGATGGTAAACAAAGCAATCCAAACTGTACCTTATAATCTTTTAAATGGAATAACAATAGTTTAAGAATGGCAAAGAAAAAAGAATAACCATGTGAATGTATACCTAGAATTGTATGTAAGAGAATAAATGATAGTAAGAATATATAGCACAATATAGGTAAACAATATCTGGTTATAAATAGCTAAGTAGAAATAAATATAGAATTGTATATAAAAATGGATAACGGATAAGGAGACCATGAATGCAAGATAGAAATGTATAGAAGGGAAAACACTAACTGCAAAGAAACCGGTACGAACTGCTGTATGATATATGATGGAACTTCTTGTTCCTATGTTGTCTTAAGTCATGTGTTTGTTTTTGTTGATGTGTTTATGTGTTTAAAATAAAAATTTATAAAAAGGAAAAAAATATACAGAGTGTAACGTAGTATGATTGAATTAGAATGGGAAGATCCAGGTTCAGGTTGTCCCCCTACAATATATAGTTCATTGATGACTTTGATCTGTCACTCTTCTTCGGTCCATCTCACTTCCCAGGACTGGGAATGGGGGATAAGCAGATAGCCATGAACTCCCAGAGGAAAAATGAGATAAACACTCCCCTCCCCCAAAAGCCTATTATTTTACTTTTAGGAATGTCACTTACATGTAACAAATTAGAATCATGGGTCCTAAACTAATCACATAAACATGGATATAATTAGTTCATTCCATTGACCGAATGGAATTTAACACCTAAGAATAATAAAGCAGGCAACCAAATTGCCCATCAGATAAATATGTCATCCTTTCCTTAAATCGGTTGTTGAAAATGGGATAAGATGCAGAAATAGTTGCCAAGTTTAGCAGGCAGCTGCTGTCTTCTTTTTTTAAAGTGTGTATCGGCTACAGCAATACACATTTCGTTTTTCGTGGAAAACCAATTTGGATTCTTTTATTGTGTCACTTGCCTCGTCTGATTAAATAGATGGTGTATCTGTGTGAAAGAAACCCTTTATTCTACGTCTCAAGTGTGAAAATCCCTAATTTCGTGCTCCCACACCCCACATCTTTTAAAATGACACGCTTGGGTAATTTATTTCTCAGTGAAGGTTGGCATTAATGGATTTATCAAGAATTTTATGCAAATGTTGCCAAGTTTACTTTGCCACTTGTAAAAGTCTGGCTGGGATGTTTGGGTTTGAGGACCAAAGTTTGTCAAGTTAACAGGCATTTTTTTTTGTCCCATCCCAACTGCACTCTGGAAATCAACTTTAGATGGTTGCACTAAATACAGGAAAGCTGTTTCTATCTGTTGGTTAAAAAATAGTCTCGGCAATGATTTTTTGTGAGACCTCCCAGGCTTTGTAGCAAGAGCAAAACAAGTTGGAGAGCAAACTAAGAGATATTAGTACAATCTTATTGAATCCACGTGGTTCTGTGTGAATGAGCATATACGCAGATGCATAAAGAGAGTCCTATAATATATGAAAGCAGAGGAAGAGAAAGAAGTAGAGGGGAAAAAGGAAAAGTAACAACAGAAAGTAAGAAGGAAAATGTAAAAAAGGAAGCAACCAAACATACAATACATATAGGAAATCGTTCAGCCAAATGTTTATAGTCATCAGTAAACTTTGACCACTTAATGTAATATTGGTCAATCTTTCCATTACGTCAGTAGACATTCAGCTCATAAACAGATAATGAGCATCAGTGATCCTAGACTGTTAAATCGAGTAGCACTGACTTTTCAACACCTTAGACCCATCTTTATTTTTCTGTTCCCCATACTTGATAAATCCATAATGCATCATTTAGTCATAAGCTCCAATTTTTGGTATATGTATAAATTGTCCACTCACATCTTAAAAACATCCTTTGTAGCCCCATATTAATAAAAGTATGGATATTAAACTAAATGGGATGATAATGTAATATGAATACAGTAGACTTGCTTGTCAATAATCTGACTTAAATGTTTAATTTTTATACTTAACTATGATGGATAAATAGACCATATAGACACGTATCTGCAATATTCAAATTGGAATTTATCACAGACTATATGTTTGTCAGTGTGAAGGAAGACTAAAATGTATACTTCTGTCCCAAAAATTTCCAAATATCCCCTGAAGCATTTAATGTAGGAAATAATTAACTAACTATTGCAATTTCATCTACTGGGACTGTCTTTGAAGACCACTTGAGAGCTTCAGCTAGTCCAACTGTAGTGGATCAAATAATAATACCAGTAGGTACAGTTAGCAATAGCAGTTAGACTTATATACCGCTTCGTAGGGCTTTCAGCCCTCTCTAAGCGGTTTACAGAGTCAGCCTATTGCCCCCAACAACAATCCGGGTCCTCATTTTACCCACCTCGGAAGGATGGAAAGCTGAGTCAACCCTGAGTCGGTGAGATTTGAACAGCCAAACTGCAGAACTGCAGTCAGCTGAAGTAGCCTGCAGTGCTGCGTTTAACCACTGCGCCACCTCGGCTCTATACAGTTCACTCTGGCCATGTTAGCCCATCAGTGGGGATGTTTGGCCCCATCTCTATTAGAAAAAAAAATGACTCTTTGAGAAGATCTATCCCACCCACAGCAGTGGGAAAAGAATGTTGACAGTTGCCTTTAAGGAAGTAGCACCAGATGTAGATGAAAGAATTGGAAAAGATGGGGGAAGAATATTATGTTTTATTTTGTTATATTTTAAAGGTTTGATCTTACCATTGTAAGAAGGAGTGGTATATGGCTTGTTTATCATGCCACCTAAGCTTTCTTTTATAGTGAATCAGCAACAAAACATCTTTCATATAATAAGAACATATATCATATATGTCTTTGGGGCCAAAAATGTTGGATTTACATGTTGTAATAAATCTATCTTTTGTTTTTGGTGTACAGGGCGGGGCATAACCTTTTCCTAGGGGGTCACAGCAAGATCGACAGCAGTTTACAACTTCCGCGACACCTCATTTTAAAGCCCATAAAAAACTGAATTGAATGAGCTATTAAATGTTAAATTTGCTTTAAGAATGGCTGGAAAATTCGATTCGGAAGAACAAAGGATCATTGACAGAATAAAATGCATTGCCTTTCGAGAGGCTCACGATGCTGGAGCGACGTTTATCAATCGAAAATGGATTGCAAACAAATTGAAACGTCATCCGGATTGGGTTACTGATAATTGGAACAAAACAGCCCAAGAATGTTTCACAAAATTTGGAGAAGGGCGTCCTCTGCAACTGTCCCAAGAAAGCAAAGCCATCATTGCAACTGGCAGTCGCAAACAACGAAAAGGAAACCGAAAAGTGGCCCAAGAAATCCTTCAAATTCGTGGAAAACGAGTTGATCAAAGGACAATCGGCCGATATCGAGAACGAGAAGGTTTGAAGCCATTCCACGTCATTTGCAAACCATTGAAAACTCAAACACACGTTCAAGATCGGCTTTGGTTGTGCGATTGGTTGTCTGAATGGACCGAGGAAGATTTTCTTCATTTGGCGCCATCTGACGAATTCTTTGTTTATGCCATTCGAAAACCGAATTTCCAGAACGATCGAATTTGGGCTAAAGACGTCGACGACATCGCCAAACATGAACGATATCGACAAATCGTTCGCAATCCGACTTGCATCGGGATTTTCGTCATTTTCACAGCCAAGAAACTGCATTGGGTTTTGAAGGATAAAGGGGAATCCTGGGATGGCAGTTATTTCCGTGAGAAACTTTTATTGGAGAATGTCATTCCATTTCTCAGTGATCCAGACAATGTCTTGGTGGTTGGTGAGGCTGTCTTTCTTCATGACAAAGCTCCTTGCATGCGTGCAAATGCGACTCAGCAATTGTTAAAGGAAAACAATGTCGAATTTTGGGGCAATGACGTCTGGCCGGGAAATTCGCCAGATCTCAATCCGGCAGAGAACATTGGGGCCATAATTAAGGATGAAGTGGAAGCTCTGATGATTCAGGAGCAAGGTCAAAATCGATATTCGGTTGAAACTTTGAGAATGAATTTGGAAACTGTGTTGAAAAATCTGGAAAATCGAACGGAACTGTTTGAAGATTTGTTGTGTTCTTATCCACCTCGTTTGAATGCTGTTCGAAGGGCTAATGGTGGTCATACTGACTATTAAATCGTGTCAATAAACTCAGTTTTTGATGGGCTTTCGAATGGTGTATGAATTATTTGTGTTGTTATTACAAGTGTTGCTGTGACCCCCTAGGAAAAGGTTATGCCCCGCCCTGTAGTGCAGTGGTGGCACCTATTCGGGAGAACCGGTTGGTAACTTTCTAAGTAGTCCAGAGAACTGATTGTTGGAAGAAATTTCCTTTTGTTTTTTCCCCACTTTACAGGGCTAATCCTGTAAGGAAGGCAGGAAGGAAACATTCTGGTAGCCTAATCTTTATTGACCTGCTTACAGAAACTGCCTCTCCGGTTAACCCTTATTACATTGTAACAGCTAAGGCGAAGTGCCCATCGACCTGAGTGACCTTGAGTTGGCCACGCCCACCCAGTCACATGACCACCGAGCCCCACCTACCCAGATGGTCATTAGGGCAGAGAACCGGTTGTTAAATTATTTGAATCCCACCACTGGTGTAATGTATCATGTGATCCCATCCTTTCTGCCCTCTGTAACTCTTGGTTTGTAAACTGATAACCAAAACACACAGAGTACTTGTTTGGTATGTCATGAGTAAAAACACATTGGTTTAGTCCACGAGTGTCAAACTCGATCACATCATGTGACATATCGTGACATTTTTTGCCTTTGCAGAGCTACGTTGGGTGTGGATTGCGTGTGGCGCATCTGGCTGATGGGCTACCAGTTTGACACCCCTGGAACTTTAGTCTGACATGTGAACCAAGTGAGAGTGTTCAAAGACTACCCCCTTTTAGAAACAACCTACAAAATATATGATAGGAAAACGGGCAATAGATCATTATAACTTGTGCAGACCATTTTAGCTGAATGAGGTTAGATTCGGACATTAGTCTGCCCTGATAAAATTCTTCTCTTTGAAGCTGCTGGTGACCACATGGAAAACTTTCAGTTTTTATTGGACTATGCCAAAGGGCAAAAGGCCTACATTCTCTATCTGTTTTGGTTTTGATGCTGCATATTTTCGGTGGTTGCTATTTATACTTTAAGTATTTAATTCTTTGCACTTGACCCTCTGTACTGTATATTTTATATGAAGTATTTATTTATTCAGAAAATATAAATATATAATTCTTATTGGGAAGTATGATGTAAATAGTGTGTATATCCATATACGAATGAATATCTATCTCTCATCTCTTATCTCTCTTATCTCTCTCTCTTTCCCTCTCATCTATAAAATCTTATTCTCACCCTATTGTGTCTTCCTCAATCTCAGATCCTGTAGCAGACCCCTGGGAGTTTGAGGATTTTAGCAGTTCCTAGCACTGTACTCTTCTGGACAGAGAGCTCTGATGTCCCTCCTGGGAACTATGGGGGCCATTTTCCCAGCTTAGGAGTTACAGCCCCAGATGTTACTACTACCATAGACCATTTTAGCCTTGAATTTCCACATTCTCATCAAATCCTTCTTCAGGCCCTGGTGTTTTGTTTCTTTCCAGTTTCTCACACTCCTTCTTCCCAATGTTGTTGTCACTTGGCACTTTTTCCACCCTTCCCTAGAAAGGGCTGATGGGAGATGGAAAACTGGTCAAAAACTATTCAGATATCTTGGGGCCAATGATGGTTTCCTGAGGCAAGGGTGAACCAGTATGATAATTGCATTGGCCCTTATTAAGTTCCCAAGGTGGTTGTTACCATTACCATATTCCATTCTTAACTCTAGTGCCCAACCATTTCGGGAGTCATAATATGGAATGAGTTTTACAGAAAAACTGTAAAACTTGCATTTGATAGCACTGAAAATGTGAAATAGGATTCATGGAGCTTAATATTATTGTTTACAAAAAGCTTACCTGGGGAAGGATTTCATAGACATATTTTGAAAGGTTGGTTATGGTAGGAACCAAGTTCTTGATAGCTGTTGTGAATAATGCAACCGATGATGCACATCTGAAGTCGTGTTGCATCTCCATATCTTTTATTACTAATATATTGATAAAGTGCATAAACTTAGCTAGGCTGCATCCTGACTGAATCAGTGGCTAGCCTTGCTTTCTTCCAAGTTGACTTATTTTTAATTTTTAAAAATAATTTTTAATAGTAAAAATGCAAAATCCATAGTGTTACGTATGTACAGATGTCATAAATCTACATCACTTTTCATTTTCGCCGTGGATTGGCTAGAATCTATATCAGTTTTCATGCTCGCCACCGATGAATGAGCACAGAAGCGCACCGACAAAAGAGCGCCGACAGAAGCATCATTATGGTTAAGGTAAGGGTTAAGGTAAGGGTTAGGGTTATGTTTAGGGTTATGTTTAGGGTTAGGGTTAGGGTTAGGGTTATGTTTATGTTTCTGTGCTCATTCGTCGATGCGCTGTCGACTTCGCAGTTTTATCGCCACAGTTTTGTTGGCGTGCTGTTGTCGGGCGCGCATTTGTCGGGTCACATTAGACCGGAGGTGTCAAACTCACGCTGTTGTCACATGATGTATCACAACTCCCCCCCATTTGTTAAACTGGGGTGGGTGTGGCCAGGGAGTGACGCATCTGCCCATGGGGCATGAGTTTGACACCCCTGCACTAGACTAAACGTGTTTACATAACGAAGTCAGGTTCTGGAACCAATTCTTTAACATCAGGAGAATAAATTTCTTTTTCTTTTCTTTTCTTTTTTGTGCTGTGCCCTCTTTGTCAAAGAGTTTTGACAAAAGTCTTCCTGAGATGACAAATTCCATGTTGGGAAAATAATTTAGTGTTGTTTGTCTTTGCAGGCTATCCACATGTTCCCTCCTGTATTTCATCTGAGCATAAGCACTGGAATTGACACCCCATCTCCCAAGTTCACTACCAAGAGTTTGCTCTTCCCCTGTCTGTCTGTCTGTCTATCTGTCTGTCTGTCTGTCCATCCTGTCCTGTCCCATCCCGTCCCGTCCCGTCCCGTCCCGTCCCGTCCCGTCCTGTCCTGTCTGTCTACTGTGGAACAACCTAAGACATTTGGAGGCTCACCGAACGATCTGGAAGTCTCAGAAGGCAGGAATGAAACCAAGGAATAAACTCTTTCAACAAGATACCCTAACCCTAACCCAAAAGCAAAAAAAAATAATAATGGACAAAAATACATACATAGTTGGAAAAAATAGTAAAACAACATATGAATTTGAAATCAGAAATATTCTTGTTTGACATTTTCCTGGATAAGCACAATAAAGGGAATGCATATCTGATTTTACATGTACTGACTGCAGCTAGAATTGTATTTACACAACAAAGGGAAAAGCGAAGAGATCCCTAGAGATGAAAATGTGATTAAAAACATATTAGAATGTGCAGAAATGGATAGGCTAACACTTACAATTAAGGAAAAGAAAGAAACTGAATACTTTTTGATCTGGGATTTATTCTATCAATGGTTAACTGATAAAAACATGAGTTAGAAACAGGGAAATATAAGGAAAGAATCAATGATATAAGGGACGTATGTTAAAATGGTTAAGTGAACATCGTCACCCTCACCATTATTATTATTAATATCATTATAGAATCCATACTAATGTAATGAACACTGTTGTAAATATTTTTGATTACTATCTCCTAAAACCATTTGGACCCAGACAACACACTGTTTAATTGAAAATGGAATGTTTATATGTTATAAAAAAAAAAAAAACTTGATGGGTGGAAAAAACCCAAGATGCCATGAAGAGACTGACTTCCAGGAAGAGAAAAGATGACACAGAGGGAGTTTTTATGCAAGGCAATATAACAGCAGAGAACAACCAACAACCAATGAGTTACCGACTGGATGACACCGCTATCTCCTGGATGACCAATCATTTTTGTGTAAGCAGAATATTTCGCTAATGCAGCGAATCAGTAATCAAAAAAACTCCACAAGAGAACTGTGACCGGTTTTTATTTTTTTGTTTTTATTTTTTTTTAAGATATCTTCCTTGTGAAGTAATCGCATTCTGTTACAGGGTTTGGACTTCTCCTCCTGCACACCCATTATCTGCCACCTTTTGGATCCTGGCTCACTCTTTTCCTTTGTGCCACAGGCTAGGAGAGGCAAATCCTTGGCATTGAGTCCGGAGTATCCCTATGAAGGCCGTATTGGCAGCCAGCAAGAAGAGATGATTGCCTTGGCTTTGAAAGACTGAAGTGATGACAGCAGCCTGTAATTAGAGAGCCATGTTCTTGCCCCAGGCTGAGAATTGTTTTCTGTTTGGTTTTTTTTAAAGGAATTTTAGGAAAAGGGGAAGGAGGGTGAATTCAAAGGAGAGCACTGACGTTTAATAGTGTAAATACATACAATGCAATCGAGCAATATTATTGCACACATATTTTAACCTGAAATACGATCTAAACAAACGTCGACACTTTTAAAGGTTTTGTCAGAAAAGGAGACACTTGCTGTTTATAAATATCTCTAGTGAACTTGTACTTCATGTCTTCTTCTATTAACTTCTATAACTGTATGGAGTTCAGATTCTAGGTGATATCATGCGGGGATTTTCAGATCTTTTATTCTTCTCTGTTTATGGAATGTCAAAGGTGGCACAGATAGTGTCACTTTTCATTTAGAATTTTTCTGTTGTTTCTCTCCTGCTGGGGATTTTTATTTCTTTGCCTGACCTACATACACAATCTTCTAAGGAGGGAAAGATGGGAGAGTAGCTGCACGATGCTTTTTATAGCTGCACGATGCTTTTGGTTTTCAGGTGGTCCTCAACGCGCGGCCATGATTGAATGGTGGAAGCGGAGGTCATGCTGATTGTTAAGCAGGTCACCGTTGACAGCACTTGATTTTTGATTCTTTTGTAGAGGTTGTTAAGCAAACACTGGGGTTGTTAAACAAACACCGCAGCCATGGTTCTTTCAATAAATCCCATTTTCTTCACCAGGTGTGAAAATCACTTCACAGTGATTTTATTCACTGGGTGCATTTTGCTGGAAACTGAAAGTAAAGAACAGAAAATGCCCCCCCAAAAAACAAACCCCAACAATTGCCGTCACATGACCGTGGGATCTGCAAACAGTCGTAAATGGGACCCAGTTGCCAAGCACGCAAAATATCATAGTGTGACTGTGGATGGGTGCATGTTGCTGTTGGAACTCTAGAATTGTGTCATAAGTAGCAATAGGGAGGTCCATTGTAACTTGAATTGGTCACTATGCGACCAGTCATTAAGCAAGGACTATCTGTAGTAACTCCAAGGTAAACCAGTTTACAAGCTCATTTTTTTTTGTCTAATAGGACACCTTCAATTCTATGGTAATCCCATAGCAGAGAACTGGAAAGTAAGATAAAATGAGTAATGGGAATAGAGTTGGGCTTACTAATGCATCCGATGAAGATGAGACGGAAAGGCTTAAGGGAAAGGCTGAGAGATTTGAAAAGAATACCTCATAGATGGACAGGTTTGAGTTCCAGTCACAAGAACTAAGAGATTAGATGTTATGAAATGTTCTTCCAGTTTACCTCCTCTTGAGTGTCATTTATACAAGTCATTCAACTGAGATGGGTGACTGTTGTGACTCAGCAGAAGTTTGCTGTGAGTTGAGTTGGGATGCAAGATTAACAATGCAGCTGGGGCTCGTTAGTGGCATCTTCTGGTGATAAAAGAACGGATGGTGCCACACCCTGGTTGCAGGAGTCAACGTTCATTCATTCGTTCATCATTCATCGGTTGTGGTTTGTTTGTGAAAGACACTTGGAGAAGTGATTTGCTTTCTGTTACCCTGATTCAAGGAGACACTTGGAGAAGTGAATTGCTTTGTAAGAGTTTTGTTTTGCATTCTGTTATCTTCTGGTCAGAGACTTTATTTATGTTTATTTTTGGGCTCGCAGCCAGTCTGAGCCGAGGACTGATAAAGTTCTTTCCTTTTAAGTTTGTCTGCCTGTCGTCTGTTAACGAGCGAAGAAGGGGGGACAGAACAGGTGACTATAGAAACTGAATAAATAAATAAGCTTGTCTTAGTTGGCTATCAAATAACAATACTGAAGCACCAGACAAGGCTGCTAATTATGTCAATGTTAATTTTCATCAATAATGGTGAGTGTTATCACATTTATCTCCTACCTTCATAATATATTGTGCCAAAATAAATTATGCCCAAATGCTCCTTGCATGATATCTCCATTTAACATTTATTTTGAAATATATTTTATATCCTCAAAAAGTTGTTTTGTGGTATACCTGTTGTTGTATACCTGTTCCCTATCTCTAGTTCAGCTTTTCAATGAATTCCTTCTATATCACTTGAGTTTTTATAGGATCCTGGTATTTGTTCCAGCAAAAATAAAATAAAAAGAAGCAGCGATTTGCTTCTCAGACTCAGTAAGGAAATCCATGTTTTTAACCTAATTTTTTAAAAAACATAATAACAGTGCCATTTTAGCAATAAAATAGCACTTAGATTTCTACACTGCTTCACAGTGCTTTTCAGCCTTCTTTAAACAGATTACAGAGTCAGCATATTGCCCCCAACAATCTGGATCCTAATTTTACCAACCTTAGAAGGATGGAAGACTGAGTCAACCTTGAGCCAGTGAGAATCGAACTGCTGGCAGTCAGCAAAATTAACCTGCAATACTTCATTCTAACCACAGCTCCTTTTAGTTGGGTATATTAAAGGTTTTGCCTTACTATGGATACTACACTTTATTAATATAGTATAGTATCCCAATGATTTGCTCATGTTCTTCTATGTATCATCCATATGCAGTTCATTCAAGTAATATTCACTACATTGATTTTGCCAGCTCAGAGTTGAACAAACAAGCAAAATGATGCAGAAGACACTCTACCATAATGAGCAATAGATTAATCATAATGGCCTTTGAGAATATTCTTGAGAGATAGGAGGAGGAGCATCAGTAGACTAGCCAATGGACAGATAAGAGGCAGCTTAGCCCACAAAAGAAATGGGACAAGGCAAACATCTCAGAAGAGACTATTAAGGTGAGAACTCAAAGTACTTTGAGACTTGAAAGATTCTGTTACTGTAATCTTACAAGAGAGCCAGTTTGGTGTAGTGTTAGCAACCAAGAGACCATGAGTTGTGCTACCATCTTAGGTATGAAACCAGCTTGGTGATTTCTAAGAGAATGGCAAGAGCAAACTACTTCTGAAATCTTGCCAAGGCAACCGCAGGGATTTGTGCCTGGAGTCAACGCTGACTCGAAGACCCCAACACAAAATTAAATGTCATAATAAAGTTAATGTTAGTACTCATAGTTGGTGCTCCTTGCCTGGAATACCTCTAAGGACTGGCAGGAACTTCTCTGCCAGGATTATTCTACCATGAGGGTACAATTCTTCTAATATCCTAAAGGTGCTTTTTCAGGAGGCAATTGGACTTTCTTATTTTTTCTTTTGAAGACTTTTCACTTCTCATGCAAGAAGCTTCTTCGGCTCTGACAGGATGGTAGGGAATGGAAGGTGTTTCCTCATTATCCCACTATTCTGTCAAAGCTGAAGAGGCTTCTTGGATGAGAAGAACCTGGGTACTTGAGAGACCGCCTGCTGCCAATTACCTCCCAAAGACCTGTCAGATCTCACAGGGTCAGCCTCCTCCAGGTTCCGTCCACCAGCCAATGCCATCTGGCTACTACCCGGGGGAGGGCCTTCTCTGTAGCCCTTTGGAATGAACTCCCCACGGAGATCCGGACCCTCACCTCTCTCCAGGCCTTCCGGAAAGCCGTCAAAACCTGGCTGTGCCGGCAGGCCTGGGGTTGATGAGTTCCCCTCCCCTCTCGACTGATATGGCTGTGTGATTTTTGTGTATTTTAATTATGTGTACTGTTATTTATGTTCCCTTTCCCCCCTGAGTTGTTCGCCGCCCTGAGTCCCTCCTGGAGAAGGGCGGCATACAAATAAACCAAATACAATACAATACAATAGAAGCGAAACCTCTTCAAAAGAAAAAAAAAAGGAAGTCCAGTTGCCTCCTGAAAAAGCACCTTTGGGACAACCATGACCTGGATGACTGAGAATCTCTACAGATTTTTAATTATTCTAATGCAGTGGTTCCTAAACTTGGCAACTTTAAGACTTGTGGACTTCAACTCCCAGAATTCTCCAGCCAGCTCTGCTGAGTTGAAGTCCACAAGTCTTAAAGTTGCCAAGTTTGGGAACCACTGTTCTAATGGTATTGCCCAATTTTACCTAATGATTTTTCTTAGATTTGGTTTGGCTTCTTTGGTAAAATCTCCAGTATACATTGCTGAACTTTCACTCCTTCTTCCCCTCTAGACCTTTGAAATATGTCGGGCTGTTTTGTCCAGTTTTCCTCTAATTCATGCAGAACATGCCTTGGAAGCATCAAGCTTCTGTCCACAGAACAGTAAATCTGTGCCAGAGGAAGCCTCTGGCCATTCCCAGACATTGTTTATGAAGAGAGTTCAAAGGGAACTCAGCCAGCTGTCTTAGCTGTTTGTGTTATTCCTCTCCCTTGCCCCCCAGTTGATTTTTCACATTTTCCACTCCTCAGAGAAACATATCCTTCAGGCATCCTACAAAGCCAACTCTTTACTCAGTTTTCTTTCCTAGGGAGCATTTCTGACCTGCCCAGCATCTCTGAGTACCAGATGGCTCGGTTGGCCAACTTTTGGATGTGCATCTTCCATTTCCTTTTTGGTGTGTCCCCAGGTTACAAAAAAAAATAAAAAAATAACAGTCCTCTAGGAAATTAGCCTTGGTGGAGACTGCTAGGAAGACGGAAGACGGGACTCACATTTTAAGTTTTATGAAAAATAAAAGTATTTGAATATCCCATTTAGTCTTGCTGTTATTCTAGACAAGCTTTCCCCAGTCTAGTCCCTTCCAGCTGGCACCAAAGGAGACCAGGTGATAGGAAGCTGATTAATACCAGTTCCTGGTGCTTTTTGGTTTCAAGTACCTCCAAAAAAACATCTTTGTATTTTCATGAAGTGAAAAAGAATACTTGGCATTTACATAATGCACATGGATCTCTTCAAAGCTACCCGTTAATAGCAGTTTTATTGGTCTGAATTAAAAAAAATCTCTAAAACAGGTCCGTTTTGTTATAAATCTACAAGACATTTCCGCACCACTACTGCTTTAGCTCCCTAACTCCTCAAAAGCAATTCAAAGTTGATCTGAACCAATGATCAACTTTACTGCGAGAAAGCAAGGAGCATAATTCAGTGGTTATCTTTCAACATTTTAGGTCATGTTGTATCTACTAAGGTATATCTGTATTTCTTTTTTTTTTAATAAATATTTTTTATTTCCATTTTCATTTTCATAACACACACTCACATGTATACTATACATAGCCCGTATCATATAGTATTAAATAATAATTACATCAGTTCCTCTTGTCAACAATGCCCAGAAAAATAGAAACCCATTATAGCTCTTCTGCTCTCCATACACCTCTTTCTTCTACCACCCTCCAACTTTCTATCTTCCCTCCATCATCCTTTCCTACTCTACTTCCCCTCCCTTTCTACTGCTCCTCTCTCTACAATCCACTCCTCCTTATCCTTCTCATCGTCCCCCCTTACCCTCTCTCCTATCCTTCTCTTCCCATCTTTCTTCTCCCTTCTGTTTCCCATTCCTCCTCTCATTGGTGTATTTTCGCTACATGTCAATATGCTTAACATATCCTAGTTTTAAATAATAATAATAATAATAATAACAATAATAATAATAGTAATGAAAATATAAGAGAAAAGGGTTCCACCACAAAACCGCGGAGGACAAAATCACGCTCGACGAAAGCGCGCATTTGACGTCATCACAGCGCGATGAAAACATTGTGCTGTGATCGAAAAATGTAAAAATAAAGCAAAAACCTTACCCTAACCCACCCAAACCTAACCCTAAACCTAACCCTAAACCTAACCCTTAACCTAACCCTAAATCTAACCCTAAACATAACCCTTAACCTAACGCTAAACCTAACGCTAACCCTTAACCTAACGCTAAACGTAACCCTAACGCTCTAAACCTAACCCTAACCCTTAACCTAACCCTAACCCTAACCCTAACCCTAACCCTTACCTTTATGTGAATCGGCTTGCTTTAATTTTAATTTTATTTCAATTTTTAATTTTTTTCGTCGTGCTGTGATGACGTCAAATGCACGCTTTCGTCGAGCGCGATTTTGTCCTCCGCGGTTTTGACGGGTCACGAGAGAAAAGAGTATACATGTGGAGTCACATTACATTAAAATCTAACACGTCTCGTCAAACCTGATATATATCCCTCCCCCCCACCCTCCCCCCCCAACCTTCCCCCCCCCCCCCCGACTTCCCAGAACCCCTACACGGTATAGATTTTTAACAAAAACAGTCTAAAATATATTGGAAAAAAGAATAAAAAATTGATAACATGTATATCTGGTATATCTGTATTTCTGTATGTGTGATGAGAGGAAACAAGATCTTCAAAGCACTATTGCATTAAATGTCCTAGAAAAGAATATAACAGTGTAAGGGTTGGAAGGGAAGTTAAAAATAATATTTAATTAGTAATCTCTTTTAGCGCAGGAGTATACTTACTCCACTGTCACTAACATCTTGAAAGAACACTACAGTATCACCCCAAATCTTTACTGAGAGGGGAAAGAAGCGGTTAACTCTGCCAACCATTAGGCGCTACGCTGTTCCCCCAGGACAGGATCTCTGATGGTTACAAATTGGGATTGTTGTTTGTGACCTCAAATAATTTTGGCCTGGTTTGTTTTAATTGTGATTTTTAATTTTGCCTGCTACTCAGAGTCACTTTTGTGAGACTGATAGCAATCGATATTGTTTCAATCGATCAATTGCTGCTATCTCTGCCAGTTACTTGACTGTGTAGTGGATAATACCTAATAGATTTTAAATGCTCGAGGCTGCCTTTGCATGTTGAAATAAGAGAGAAATACTAATTTAACATCAACATAGCTTAATGACAATTTAAGCTGGTCTTACCCATGAAGTGAAATGCACACAACATCATGCGGTTACAGACAGGCATGAAATGCTCTAATCTTCGCTACCGGTTCGTAACTGGGAGCCCGCGCATGTGCGGTACTTCTACACATGCATAGAACCTTCTGCGCATGTGCAGAGCATCTGTGATGATGTCTGGGCGGGTGGGGGAAGCCTCCCGCTGCCGCCACTAGCAGTTCGCCCAAACCAGGATGAACTGGAAGAATAGCACCTCTGGTTACAGACAAAAAAATGTTGCTGGGCATATTTGTGCCATGGATATGGGCAAGCATAGAATCTTAGTGTGATTATATATATATATATATATATATATATATATATATATATGTATGTATGTATGTATGTATGTATGTATGTATGTATGTATGTATGTATATATATATATATATATATATATATATATATATATATATATTTGTGCTGATAAATAAATAAAGGGAGACTAGTATAGATCTATTTCAAGCTATTTAGCTCTCATCAGCTAGCCACCTAATGGCTAAGAATTCTGCCTAGTATGTAATATAGCCCAGGTTCAAATCCCAGTAAGGGTATGGCTAGCTGATGAGAGCTAAATAGCTTGAAGTAGATCTATACTAGTCTCCCTTTATTTATTTATCAGCACAAATTAAAAAAAAAACAAAAAAAATCCACAAATATAACAAAGGCAACCGTAAAAATATTGGGTTTCTGTCATGATGGACTCTTGTGATGAGCCGAAGGACAGAGAATGGAAGTAGTGATCTTCCTCCCATATTTGGGCATACTGGGGGTTGTAAAAGAAATCTAATATATATATATATATATATATATATATATATATATATATATATATATATATATATATATATATATATATATATATATATATATATATATATATATATATATATATATATATATATATATATATACATACATACATACATACATACATACATACTGGGGGTTGTAAAAGAAATCTTTATATATATATATATATATATATATATATATATATATATATATATATATATATATATATATATATATATATATATATATATATATATGTGTTTTCTGAGGTTTTCGCGGGTGTTAGTATGTAGGTCTCTAGTTATTTGGGTTTTCTCCAATTCTCCATATCTCCATATCTATATCTATATCTATATCTATATCTATATCTATCTATAGATAGATAGATATAGATATAGATATAGATATAGATATAGATATAGATATAGATATAGATATAGATATAGATATAGATATAGATATAGATATAGATATAGATATAGATATAGATATAGATATAGATATAGATATAGATATAGATATATAGATATATATGGAGGCAACATAACAATATCTCATGAAACTTTTAAAAACTGATATGAAAAGGGATGTCATTCTGTATCTCACACACTTCAATAATACAAGAGAATATTTCTACAGTAGGTTGGGGTTGAATTATGGAGTCCTTGGTGCTCTCTGAAACTTGTTCTTTAATTACAGACATTTCATTACCCAACTAGATACAATAATACAATTGCAGAGTTGGAGGTCTTCTAGTCCAACCCTCTGCCTAGGAAGGAAACCGTTTCAGACAAATGGCTATCCAACATCTTCTTAAAGACTTCCAGTGTTGGGGCATTCACAACTTCTGGAGGCAAGCTGTTCCACTGATTAATTGTTCTAACTGTCAGGAAATTTCTCCCCAGTTCTAAGTTGCTTCTCTCCTTGACTAGTTTCCACCCATTGCTTCTTGTTCTACCCTCAGGTGCTTTGGAGAATAGTTTGACTCCCTCTTCTTTGTGGCAACCCCTGAGATATTGGAACACTGCTATCATGTCTCCCCTAGTCCTTCTTTTCAATAAACTAGACATACCCCGTTCCTGCAACCATTCTTCATATATCATCAGTGCTAGTGATTGTGGGGTTTGCTCTCTATTTATATACAATTGCTTGTCCTGGCAGTATTGGTTAGGATACGGCTTGGTAGTTCCTTGATCAGAGTGTGGTTTCCTATTTCATTGTTTGTCTGGTGTTAATTTCCACTTATCTGGGTGTTGATTGCTGGAGATGATGTGCTTTGTGTGATCTTTTATTACCTTCTCAGTTTATTCCTCTTTTGAATGGTGTGTAAATATAGTTTATTTCTATGTATTTGTTGATGGCTGATTTGTCCAAATGCCAACTTCTAGGAATTCAAAGCCAAGGTTGGTCAAATGCTTCAATAAGTTCAATAATGTACAGGATCAGGGTTGATGGCAGGTCAGACATCCCTACAACTAGCTCAGTGAGCAATAACAGCATTGAGGTGGAATTGCTGGCCAGCAGCAAAAGTGTTTCAGGAGATAAGGAAAGATCTAAGAGCCGGGGTGGCGCAGTGGTTAGGGTGCAGTACTGCAGGCCACTTTAGCTGACTGTGATCTGCAGTTCAGCGGTTCAAATCTCACCGGCTCAAGGTCGACTCAGCCTTCCATCCTTCCGAGGTGGGTGAAATGAGGATCCGGACTGTGGAGGCAAGTTGCTGACTCAATTTGCTAAAAAAATTGTAAACCGCTTAGAGAGGGCTGAAAGCCCTATGAAGCGGTATATAAGTCTAATTAATAAGTCTAATTAATAAATCTTTGGATTGCCCATTTTGTGCTCTAGAAGAGCTGTTCCTCTCAAGGTGATCACATGAATTAAATTTGGTTTTTTTTTTAATTTTTAATTTTTTATTATTTTTTATTAGTAAAAGAAAAATACAACAGCCAATAGATTGCAAAAGACAATACAACATCCGCCACTGTTTTGCTTTACATTTGACTACGTTTCGAGACATTTCCATAATAACAAAATCGTTATAGACATCAAAAGTTAGGCATCTTCTTCCCTCCCTCCCTCTTTCCTTCCCTCGTTTCTTCTCTGCCACTCCCCTTCCTTCCCTCCCTCCTTCTCTCCTTCCCTCCTTCCTTCCCTCCTTTCTTTTCTCATTTTCTCCTTCCCTTCCCCCTCCCTTTCCTCTCTCCTTCCCCCTTCTTTCTCTCATACATTCCCTCCTTCCTTCCCTCCTTCCCTCCTTCCCTCCTTCCTTTCTTTCTTTTCTCTTAAATTCCCTCCTTTCTTCCCTCCTTCCTTCCTTCCTTCCTTCCCTCCTTCCTTCCCTCCCTCCTTGAGCTCCTCAAGAACTGAAGGATTTTACAATATGCCCTTAACTCGTGAGCACTCACCGGACTAGTAGTAACACCGGTAGGAACCCACCATTGGAAGGGATCCTGACAGAAGAAAAGTTTAAGAAACCCGGCTCTAAAGAAATGCAGATGATCTTTTCTCATATATTCATTAGGAACGACACTTTGAAAGAGAAACTGCCTGCCTTTTTACATTTTGTGATCCAAATGTTCATCCTTTGTTGTAAAAGACATATTTGGGGAAGGGCTAAAGGATTAAGGGGGCTGAGTATTTTTTACTTAAGAGCAACCTACCTAATCAGTGTGCAAATAAAGAATAATGTCTGTCTGTTTGTGACTATAGAAACTCTATGTTCTTGAAATTGGAACCAGTAGCATTTAGAAATGTCTTTTGATTAAGTTGGAAACCTCTGTAATCTCATGAGAATCCTTCTGATTATTAACCTATTAACATGCTTATTTTATACTGCAGTCTGAATGCCATTAAAGATTCTAGGCACGTTAGTCTACACCTGAAATTAAAACCAAAAGAATAGCTAGAATTTTAAAGACTGTATTCATTTTATGCAACATTTTTTTTTACTGTTTATTTTTTTTCCCACATTGGAAACCGTCCATTCCTGAAAATGAATGGCGTTTACTCTCCTAACTATGGCTTAACTTCCTTCCACTGTATATAAGTCTTTGTGATTTTATCCTACTTTCTCTCATATATCCTGGTGAATTTAATCTGTAGGCAACATTACTTCTTCCTTTAAAAATGATCAATCAGCTACCTTGGTTTTTTCCCCTAAACTTAAAAGACAGTATATAAATTATTTTTGAAATACATAAATAAAAGCAATTTAAAAATGTTTATCATCAAAAATTATGTACCTGAAGTATAATTTGCACTTGGCAGCTATGCCTCCAAACTGAACCAGACTTCACTCAGTAAACCAGAGGTGGGTTCCTACCAGTTCGCACCTATTCGATAGAACTGGTTCATCAAATCTACCGAACCGGTTAGAAGAGGTTCCACCAATGGACCCGGAAAGCAGGCCACACCTACAGAAGAGGTTCCAAAAATTTTTGAAACCCACCACTGGTCCTTGGATATGATTATTCTACGCTATCATGCTCATATTTATAAAACTCAGTGCCTCTGTGAAAGGTAGGGATGACTACTGCGTTTGTGGTGCAATCAAAACATTGCATGTGTTGAAGTTGTTTTAACGCAAACCAAAGATGCCTTTAAAAAAAACAAGTTTACATCCTATTCTTATGCATGCCAGTGCTGTGTGTGAGGTAATTTAAGGTGGTTCTGACAAGTGTCATTGGCATCTTCATATCCGGTCACATGGGTGCAAGCCACTCCCATCCGGTCACATGGGCGGCAAGCCACTGCCACAAAGGAGGCCACACCCACAGATTAGGTTCAAACAATTTTTGAAACCCACCACTGCAGTCAAGAAACACGCACCAAGCTCTTAATGATTAAAAAAAAAAAACAGTAGAGAAGCAAACAAGGTTGAAAGTGCTTTCTTGCTAAAGACTTTTTTTAAAAAAAGAGAATGTCCTTACTCTATGACAGGGGTGTCAAACTTGCGGCCCGTGAGTGGATGCGTCATGTGCTGGCCCCACCCCTGCCCGGTTTAGCAAAGGGGGGGAAAAGTCCCGATATGTCACATGACATCACAGTGATGATGCTAGTTTGACACCCTTGCTCTATGATAATATAACTGCAATTCCAAATGCTTCTGACAAATGATAGGAAATAGCAGGATTATTATACCTTGTTTGTTCTCAGCTTCCTAGAATTTACAAATGGGTACAGAATGTTGTTCTACTTAGACCAGGGGAGAAATTCAGCCGGTTCTGACAGGTTCCGGAGAACCGGTAGTGGAAATTTTGAGTAGTTCAGAGAACCGGTAAATACCATCTCTGACTGGCCCCACCCCCATCTATTCTCTGCCTCCTGAGTCCCAGCTGATCGGGAGGGAACGGGGATTTTGCAGTAACCTTCCCCTGGAGTAGGGTGGGAATAGAGATTTTGCAGTATCCTTTCCCTGCCACACCCACCAAGCCATGCCCACAGAACCAATAGTAAAAATATTTGAATTTCACCACTGACTTAGACGTGCTGTAAACTTTGCATTAAGCTGCCTGGAATCACAGTAAGTTGGGCGGCTATAAAATTTGTTGAATGAATGAATGAATGAATGAATGAATGAATGAATGAATGAATGAATGGATGGATGGATGGATGAATGAATGGAATGGAATGAATGAATGAATGAATGAATGAATGAATGAATGAATGAATGAATAAATATTCAGTCTGACCAGAGATATTATGGCCCAACAAAAAATAGGCAACAGTATGTGTATGTGAGACTTCCACAGGCATTGCTGGGGTTCACTTAACAGAAAAACTTGCCTGGGAAGGGGCTCCTATATGCTTCCAAATGTAGCTTATTGTTTTGCCTCATTAAATGACAGTGTAATTGAAATTGCCAGGATCAATGTCCAGAATTTTTACAACTCTTCTTTAAATATGTGCTTCCTGTTTTTCCTCTTAAATGTGCCCAGGAGATTGCAGTTTTATAACAGTTTCCTATAATTGCTTTCCCTCCCTCTCGCACATTTCCTTCTTTCATACCAGTTTAAACTGTTTCAGCTGCAGCAAAACCCTTTGCAGGGCTGCTCACTCAGCCTCTCTGTTCCAAAGTTGGTTTTCTTCCATTCCTAAGCTTACCCCCAAATGTATATATCACGAGATATAAATGCTTCTCTCTTTTGGCTTCTCCATTCCTAAGCTATTTTCTGCTGACGGAAGGATCAGAAGCAAGAGAAAACTAGAAAAGAAAGAAGAATCTGCCCTTTATACAAACGATATGTATTATAATTTATTCAGCACAAATAATATGGACATAATAAGGATTTTAAGGACATAAGGGGAGCCCTGTTGCAACAGGCCATATGGCCACCTTGCCCCGCATTTTGTGACAGATGGTGGCCAGAATGCATTATGGAAGCTCATAAGCCTGGATTCTACTCAGTACTTAAAACCTGCTGCCCACAATTCAGGCATTAGTAAAACAGCTATCAGTATTAGCAGCCATCGGTAGCCTGATGGTCTGCCAGGGACTTGCGCAGCTGATGTCCAAATGGAGTCGGAGATGCTGACACAAACTTGTAGTTTCATATAAATAAATATATTTCACATTTCGTTGTATTTATTTTGTACAGTGACAATAAAGACTATACTATTTATATTTACAGCAAACAAGATAGTCCGACACACCACTACATCATGAGATAAACCATCAAGTAACTCACAGAACTGTGTACAGAGTACACAGAAGGAAAAAAGATGAGAAAAAGGGGAAACGCTCCCTTCTCACCCAGCAACCAATCATAATGTGGATTGTCTCATGCAGGTGCCCACACTCTTCAACCAATCAACTACAACTGTGTGTTCTGGCCTAGTATACACTTTACTGTTTCAGCTATTAAATTTAAAGTATCTTAATGTGGTCCATGAACCTGATTAGGACTTGTTACTCTTCAGCAGATAAATTGAATGAGTTATTTGCTCCTGCCTTCCTTGTTAAGGACAAAGGATAGATGCCCAGGCTTTGAATGAGCTTTTTCAAGATGAAGATCAGATATATGCAGATAACATAATATCGAGTCATAGCCTAAACTGACAAATTAAAAATAAATAGACCCCCTGAGATGAGATGCATCCATCCAAGAGTCAAAAATTTAAGTATGAAGCTACTGCTCTTTCCACAGAATGTCTCTTTAACATCAAGAGTTATTCCCAAGAGCTGGGAAATAGTTTGATCCCACTTTTTTTTTTTTAAAAAAAGAAACAGAACAAAACTTTATCAGAAGAGCCGAGGTGGCGCAGTGGTTAAATGCAGCACTGCAGGCTACTTCAGCTGACTGCAGTTCTGCAGTTCAAATCTCACTGGCTCAGGGTTGACTCAGCCTTCCATCCTTCCGAGGTGGGTAAAATGAGGACCTGGATTGTTGTTGGGGGCAATATGCTGACTCTGTAAACCGCTTAGAGAGGGCTGAAAGCCCTATGAAGCGGTATATAAGTCTAACTGCTATTGCTATTGCTATTATCAGGTCTAAAACTTTGCTATTTTACTACCTTCCTTCGGTTTAAACAGATTATAATGCCAGATTTTTTTAAAAACATTTATGCCATGACCTTTTAATGATTTTAATTATTTGTTTTATTGTATTGATTCAGTTATGGTTTTTTTCTTTAGCTTGTTTGTGTTTGCTGCCCGGAATATTTCAGAATCGGGATGGGCTAGCAATGCAAATAAGCAAATAAGCCAGCAAGCACTGATTGAGTCAGTAAATATATAAGTATGATGGGATTATTTGCATACCAGATGCTCTATAAATAGCATTTAAATGAATTGTCAGTGAAAAAGGACTTTTCTGTCTCCTATAGAGTACAGGTATCTCTGGCTGCAAGAAGCAACAGATGGCTCACATAGTTCTTGAGATCCAACTTAATTAACTCTCTATCCAATTTCATAATAATGGCTTTAAAAAACAGGAAAAATGAAGTTCTTTCTTCAAGTCTTGCCAAACGTATATAGACAGTATTTTATGTTCTAGGTTTCATGTGCCAGGTAATATATTCATCTTTTTTATATTACTTTATATTTGGAAAGTCAGTATAATAATAGCCATTTGATCAGTGGTGGGTTTCAAAAATTTTTCGAACCTACTCTGTGGGTGTGGCCTCCTTTGTGGGAGTGGCTTGACTCAGCCCAATATGCATACATAACAGTGGTGGATGATCCCGTTGCAACTGGTACGGTGCAACCGGGCCCGGCGTCCACCACATGAACATGCGCAGCGTGCACTTACCCCCTGCGATGCTCCACGATGCCTCCGTAACGCTCCAGCTGCTCGGTAGAGTGTCGTGCAGGTGCCGTACGCTCTATGTGCATGCACGGAAGCCCCGAACAATTCAAATACCAGTAAGGAACGCAGGCGGGCGGGTGGGTCCTCCAGAGCACCGTACCAAAATGGTACCCGGTGCTCCCGGCAGGCACCGGTACACCCCACTACTGGTGGTAACCCACCACTGATACATAAGCACTAACAGATACAAATTTTATAAATGTAAGATATATTTTCACAACTCCTCTGGGATTTCTGATTGCTGCCCCCATTCTCCGGAACAGCATTCCCCTGGAGATTCACTTTGCCCCAACCCTACTGAGAGTTATAAAAGCAACAGTTACAGGTGTTATGTCTACCTTATATGCAGCTCTATCACTCCGCTCTGTTGTAGTTGTTTCCTGTATCATATTGTCTCTCTAGGATTCATCTCTATTGCTCCTGTGGTGCATTTCCTTGTAGTGTCCTTACTCTACATCAGGGGTGTCCAAACATAGGAACTTTAAGATTTGTGGACTTCAACTCCCAGAATTCCCCAGCATGGCTGAAGTCCACAAGTTTTAAAGTTCCCAAGTTTGGACACCCCTGCTCTACATGAATAAGGTGACCAGATTTTTAGATTTGTAAAGAGGGACACCTTTGACCGGGGGTGGGGGTGGGGGCTTGTTTAAAAATTTTATACGGAGCAACAATAGTATTGTAATATTTTTTTTATTTCAACATAACTACAATTTACAAATATAAATTGTAACTGTTGCCAAACATCAAAATTTTGATCACGTGACCATGAGGATGCTGCAACGGTCGCTAAGTGTGAAAAATGGTCATCAGTCACTTTTTTCAATGCCATTGTAACTTTTGTCACTATACCACCTTTCTTGCCACAGTTCTTAAGTGAATAACTGCAGCTGGTATTTTGTATTTTGGATAGAATCTTTTTTTAAATAGTCTAAGACAATTTAAAAAAAGAATCCACACAGAATAAACGAAGTAAAACATTTCAAACTATTCCACACAGAATAAGTTGAAGTAAAACTATTTTAAAAAATTCTATGCACAATATATTTCAAAGTAGAATAGAATTTTCAAAAATGGTTTCACTTCAATTTATTTTGGATACAAATCTTTTTTTAAATAGTCTAAGACAATTTTAAAAAAAGAATCCACACAGAATAAAATTATTTTAAAAAATCCTATGCACAATAAATAAAATATTATTTTAAAATACATTAAAAAAAGAAAAGAAAAAAACCCAGCTCACTTACCAGCAGGCAGGCACTCCAAGTCAATCCAGAATGATGTAGATGTTAATACAAAGAACTAAGCAAATTAAAATGGTGAAATAGTCCCAAGGAAATATTTTTCAAAGAAAAATGAGGAGCCACCATTTTTTCCCACATGAGCCGACCTCCAACTTCCATGCCCCTCCCCTCCGGGAAATCCAGGAAGGAACAGTCGCTACTATTCTAGCCTTAGTATTTCCTGCAGCTCTATGGTACTGGGTCATCTTATCTTATAAAATGAGATAAAAGGGGCGGGGGGGGGCTACGTTTTCTTGCTTTAACGTTTTAATATCTTCAATGAAAGTACTGAGACATAGAGAGGGATTAGACAGGGGGTCTTTTGTCTTGCCCTGGTTAGGATTTCTTAAGCAAATCCACTGGGCTTTCAACATGAAGCCAGAAAATCGGGACTTTTTTAAAGCCATGGGAATGTAGTTGGCATGTACAGACCTTTGATCCAAGTTAGACTTTTATAGCAATGTGCTACTGATGAAAGAAATGTCCTTCTGGGTTCACCTACAAGTGGGGAAAAAGACACTGGAGACATGGAGGCTGCTTGGAAAGATGGTTTATTGGAGGACAGGACCACATGGCCTGAGTCCTGAACAGCAAAGGTGATCACATGCTTCAATGTTGGTGGAGAAAAGAGAAGGAAGGGCTGAGATGCTGAATCCCTGGTTTTATGCCCTCTCTGGCCTTTGATCTTGAGCTTGTATTCTGATTGGTTGTCAGACTCCCATAGGGCCATGCAGGGGCAACTCTCTAGGCTGCGTTTTGAATCCAGGTTTGGTTGAGTTATCAGATGCCATGTGATGAGTTGGGTAAAGTTCCTTAATCCCATCCCCCTGGAGTTGAAGTGGAGAAGTCTTTATTATGTAAAGGGACTAGCTTGGCCTTCTTAATGGCCCATTGACAAAGTGGGGATGGGCAGGAAGCTACAGGCAGCTATTCTGTCTTTTAAAACATGTTTCTTTCTTTTCACATCCAGAGAAATAGTCTGTCTTTTCAATATTTCCTAGGATATTTCATTTTTCTGGGAGAGGGCTGGGTGATAACTTCCTACACTGCAAAAATAGCATTGTTGCTTTATTCAAAATGGAGGCTCCGAAAGCATGATTCTGTTAAATATTGAAACATTATTGTTGGGAAATTAAGTCTTCCATCACCATCCATCCTAAGATCAGGATGTGGTTTAGGTTTAACTCTAACTAAGGTAGACAATGGAATCCAGATGTCAGTTGCCCAAGGAAGCAGTTAGAATCTGGTGGAAATCTGACGTCAACAAGCTAATATCAAGGCCTTCCAACCTTTTGAATTGCCTGTTATCTTGATGTACTCAGATGCAGCTGGGTTGGTTCTCAGAAATGAGCCTAATTTGGTTTCTATTTGGCAGTTACCGTGCTTCAGCGATTCAGCATATTGTCCTATTTGAAGGGCAGCTGGGTCCAAATTCAAGTAATAGCTTTCCCCACCACTTAAGAAAACTGCTGTATTTGATAATGCACAAATAGCACTGCCCAAGCTAAACAGGATTTTGAAACTCAATTTCCTACTTCCTTTTGCTAAAATAATATCTTAAAAACTCAAGTGCAGAGCTGATTTGGTAACAGTTATTCCACTAAGCACTCATCTTATAGTGATATAAAAAAGACCTTTAAAAGCTTAAGATCCTCTAGGAAGGTTGACTGGGATACACACTCAAAGGGTACAGTACAGGCTAGGCAGTGCTTTGTATTCAAAGGAAAAAAGACATGTAACAATTGTCAGCAGCTCCTTAAAGCAGCTGCATCTTTTCACACAACCATGTTCGGTTTAAGGAATTATTACCAGAATAGCTACCTTTGCATCGTATGTGCTCTGAATGACCTTTTTTGCTTTGACACTGAAGTGCTGCTAGAGGTGATATAAAATGTAACACATATTTTAATTACTTAAAATATCTGTTCCCATGTTAGACTTATATTCAGTCAGCCACTCATCCAATCACATTTCTGAAAGCACAAAATTGTACTAATTGGTCCAGGATCATCCCATAAGGCCGCATTTTTCAGCCCTGGCAATTTGAAGATATGTGAACTTTACACATGCAAGAGAATTCTGGAGTTGCTGCCAGCTCATCTTCAAGGTGTTAAGGATACAAAACTTTGTTTAGAGCAGGGCTAGTCAACCTTTTTATACTTTTGTATCTCTGTTAGTAGTAACATTTTCTAACCGCCCACCGGTTCCACAGTAATGGCGATTTATAAAGTAGGGAAGTCAATTAAATTTAAAAAAGGAAAATGCTTCAGTATCGAACAAAACTCCTACCGCCCACCATGAAAGCTGGAACGCCCACAAGTGGGCGGTAGGGACCAGGTTGACTACCACTGGTTTAGAGAATTCAAGCTCCCTCCCCCATTTTCTTCAGGAAGTGATAGTATTCTATGAGCCTCTCAGTGGTGAGATTCAAATTTTTTTGCTACCAGTTCCGTGGGCGTGGCATGGCTTGGTGGGCGTGGCAGGGGAAGGATACTGCAAAATCCCCATTCCCACCCAACTCCAGGGCAAGGATACTATAAAATTTCCATTTCCACCCCACTCCGGGGCAAGGATACTATAAAATCCCCATTCCATCTCCATTCCCTCCCCACCTCACTAACCTGCTTTCCAGCTCCATTCTCCTGTGCAGAGCAACAGAAGAAGACCCAGCTGATCAGCTGAGATGCCGATCAGCTGGGACTCTGGAGGCAGTGAATAGATGGGGGCAGAGCCAGCCAGAGGTGGTGTTTGCTGGTTCTGTGAACTACTCAAAATTTCCACTATTGATTCGCCAGAATCTGTCAGAACTGGCTGAATATCCCCTCTAGAGCCTCTTCATTAACAGTCCTGTCAAGGCCCTTCCCATTGACCAGGTAGCTAGGAAAAGGCCCCAGTCAATTATTCTCTGGCAAATATATGCCATGTGGCTGGCTTAGGCAATGAATTCTGAAATAATAAGGTTTGCTTTTTCAGCAAGGATCATCTGAATGGATTTTGGGGCTCTTAGAGCCTGATTTGCTGGCAGTGGTGGGATTCAGCCGGTTCGCACCTATTCGGGAGAACCGATTGGTAACTTTCTAAGCAGTTCAGAGAACCGATTATTGGAAGAAATCTCCTTTTGTTTTTTTCCACTTTACAGGGCTAATCCTGTAGGGAGGCAGGAAGGAAACATTCTAGTGTTATTTCTAGCCTCATCTTTGTCGCCGTGCTTACAGAAATTGTCTCTCCGGTTAACCCTTATTACATTGTAACAGCTAAGGCGAAGCGTCCATCGACCTGAGTGACCTTGAGTTGGCAAAGCCCATCCAGTCATATGACCACCGAGCCCCACCTACCCAGATGGTCATTAGGGCAGAGAACCGGTTGTTAAATTATTTGAATCCCACCACTGTTTACTGGGTTGGGTTAGTGAAGGCTGGGAATCAGCAAAGTCCATGGTGGTAATAAATTTCAAGATGGCAGTCATGACTATGTCAAACCTCAGCTCTTTCTATGTGCAGGCAATGTTTATTTTTATTAATTAATTTTGGTAAATGTATATAGCTGCCTTTCTCATATGACTCTGAGCAGTGTACAAAGTTAAAAATAGCAATAGCACTTGGACTTATATACACCTTCAGGGTGCTTTACAGCACTCTTTAAGCAGTTTACACAGTCAGCATATCGCCCCAAAAATCTGGTCCCTCATTTTACCGACCTCAGAAGGATGGAAAGGTTGAGTCAACCTTCAACCCGTGAGGATCGAATTGCTGGCAGTCGGCAGAACTAGACTGCAATATCCCATTCTAACCACTGTGCCACCACGGCTCAGTGTGGTGGCACAGTCGTTAATTTGTCAAAAATACAAAAACAATATCACCAAATAACCAAAACAATATCATAAAATAACCCCAAAATGACAAAAAAATAAGAATGATTTTAAAAAGAACAGTCTGCAGGCAGAGCACTCAGTTTCCCTAGCAGTACATTGCAAATTCCAGACCACTGGGGGGTTCCAACTGGTTTGGACTGGTTCAGCCGAACTGGTGGTTTCATGGCCTGGGTCACTGGAACAATGCCATCTGGCTACCACCCGGGGGAGGGCCTTCTCTGTAGCAGCTCCGGCCCCTTGGAATGAACTCCCTGCGGAGATTCGGACCCTCACCTCTCTCCAGGCCTTCCGGAAAGCCATCAAAACCTGGCTGTGCTGGCAGGCCTGGGGTTGATGAGTTCCCCTCCCCTCTCGACTTGTATGGCTGTATCACTCTTGTGTATTTTAATTACGAGTATTGTGTTTGTATCCCCTTTTCCCCTTTTGAGTTGTTCGCCGCCCTGAGTCCCTCCTGGAGAAGGGCGGCATACAAATAAACAACAACAACAAAAAAAAGACCCAGGCCTGCCATGGCCCTGAACTGGTTCTCCTACAGCAGCGCCATCTTGGTTTTCGGTTCTGTGCATGCGCAGAACTATTTTCCTTCCACAAATTTAATTTTTTTCTCATTTTTTATGTTTTGCGCATGCACAGATCTATTTATGTACAAACATGCATACATGTGGAGAGCGCGTCTGGCATGCACATGAGCAAAATGTTTGTGCAAACCGAACCGGCAGTAATGTCGGCATCAACTTAGACACCCATGTTAATAGAGCCCTAGAAGAAGTGCTATATCTTCAAGTTGCTTCACAAGGTCAGCATGGTGAGGGCCAATCAAGTCTCTGGGAAGTTGATACTCCCAAAGGACAGGTGCTGCAGGAGAAAATTGACACATGTACAAAAGATGGAGGACATTAGTGTTGACTTTTATGACCCTCCCCCAATGAACACACCTACTGGGCCTAAATCCTTTGATTTTCTTTGATTTCCTAAAGCCTCTGATTTTCTTTGTTTATCAACTTCTTAACATACAACGTAGAGTCAATTCAATTCAATTCAATTCAATTTATTACATTTATTTGTACAATTTATTTATTACAATTATTTGACCTTTTTTGCCAACCCGCAACATTTGATGGATATTTTCAGGTGTTTTGGGGCTTTTTTACTCTTCCCTGTCTTGTTCATACTATCATACTATTATTATGTTTCTGTGTATTTATTTTATACAGCTATCCGTACAAATTATTGAAGTGTCACATTAATATGTCTCAGCAGGTGGCACTGTCTGTCTGACCTTTGTCGTGGTTTGAAAGCTAGCGCAGGGTCATCTATGGACAGTGTTTGGATGGGAACATACAAGGGAACAAATCAACATGTTGGAAGGATGAGAACTGTGTCAGTATCATTGTCAAGAAAACTACACTGACATGACCATACAACATGGAGTTCCATTTAACTCAGAAGGAGACTTTTTTTTACAATTAATACCTACCTTTTTGCATCTTTTTCAACATGTACAAAATGTGAACATAATCATTTCAATTAATTCAAACATTTAGTCTTCTTTGTCTTGTGTAGCTTGTTGGTTTCAAATCGTCTCAGAAGAATGAGAGGAGCACTTTGTACCATGCTCGGTCTCTCAGTGTCCTCGCAAGGGGTTACTGATGGAACAGGCCATACAACACCTGCTGAAGATCCGGGCCATCCAACTGGTTCCTCCTCAGCAGAAAGGGCAGGGCGTTTATTCCCGCCTCTTCGTGGTACCAAAGAGCTCCGGGGGATGGAGAGTAATTTTGGAACTAAAATCATTGAACCGCCATATTGTCTACCGGCAGTTCAAGATGCATTCTCTGCACACCAGAGGTGGGTTCCTACCAGTTCGCACCTATTCGGTAGAACCGGTTCGTCAAATCTACCGAACTGGTGAGAAGAGGTTCCACCAGTGGACCCGGAAAGCAGGCTACACCTACAGAAGAGGTTCCAAATTTTTTTGAAACCCATCACTGGTCCTTGGATATGATTATTCTACACTATCATGCTCATATTTATAAAACTCAGTGCCTCTGTGAAAGGTAAGGATGACTACTGTGTTTGTGGTGCAATCAGAACATTGCGTGTGTTGAAGTTGTTTTAACGCAAACCAAAGATGCCTTTTAAAAAACAAGTTTACATCATATTCTTATGCATGCCAGTGCTGTGTGTGAGGTAATTTAAGGTGGTTCTGACAAGTGTTGTTGGCATCTTCATATCCAGTCACATGGGTGGCAAGCCACTCCCATCTGGTCACATGGGCAGCAAGCCACTCCCACAAAGGAGGCCACACCCACAGAGTAGGTTCGAACAATTTTTGAAACCTACCACTGCTGCACACCATCCTGCAGGGAGTCAGAAAAGGTGATTTCCTCACGTCAGTAGACTTGACCGGAGCTTACCTTCATGTCCCCATCTTCATAGACCACCGAAAATATCTGCGTTTCTCCTATGGGGGGAGGCACTTCCAGTACCGAGCTCTTCCATTCGGACTGTCCTCAGCCCCCAGGGGATTCACAAAGGTACTGGCATCCCTAGCCGCCTACATCAGGTCATCTCCAATTCGGATTCTCTGCTACCTGGACGACATTCTCCTGTTGTCTAGGTCGCCGTCTCAAACAGAAGGGATCTCGCTCTCACCAACCACGGCCTGCAAGATCACGGGCTTGGGGAGAATCACAAGAAGAGTCACCTCATACCTGGAACTTGCATTCTTCACCTCGGGGTCTTAATGGACACCGTGACGGAAAGGGTATATCTGTCCAATGATCTCATACACAGTCTGAGGGAAATTGTCAGGGAAGTCCTGAGCCTCCGCAAGGCATCTCTACTTCTTCTCTCCCAAGTTTTGGGCAAGATGGTATCTTGCTTCGGAGTTGTCCCGTGGGCCAGGTTCCACAGCAGGAGCTTTCAATGGTTCATGCATCAGAAGAGCGACAGGAGCTGCTCCCCTCTCAAGGTCTCCCTTCCCAGACAGTCCCTCAAATGGGGGCAGTCCCCAGCAATTTTGCAGGGAACCTTGTTCAGAGATCCGAGCCATCTCACAGTTATGATGGATGTAAGTCTGACGGGGTTGGGAGCGTACATACAGGAGCTGGTGGCTCAGGGTCAGTGGTCCCTCGAAGAAAGCCAAAACAGCATAAATTGGCTAGAGTTGCGGGCAGTACGTCTCGCCCTCATTCAATTCCAACACACAGTCCAGGGCAGCCATATTCTAGTCCTAACGGAGTACACCACGACCAAGGCACACATAAACAGGCTGGAGAGGAACACGTTCCTGGCCCCTAATGCAGGAGTCCACCCTGTTGTGTCGGTGGGCGGAATCTCACTTGTCATCTCTCAGGGCGGAGCACAGCTCAGTGGTCTCCAACGTCCAGGCAGACTGGCTGAGCCGGACCAGCATAGATCAGGCGGAGTGGAGTATCCATCCGAACCTCTTCCATCAACTGACACTTCAATTCAGCCTGCAGGGCCTAGACCTGTTTGCGACAGCAGAAAACAACCAGATATTATTCTCGGTTCGTGGATCCCATGGCAGAAGGCAGATTTTGAGAGCAAATACTGAACTTCAGGGGAAAAGGAGATACATCTTATTCAGTCTGTTGATTTGACAGGCCTTAAAATTGTACAGTACATAAATGAATTGACAAAGCTAGCTGAAATTGTGTCTAGTCATACTAGACACAAATATAAATATTCCCATAGCCAGTAACACAAAACGTACTGCCAATTACATAGAGCAAACACAGCTAGTGCCATAGAGTAAGCAGAAACTATTTTTCAGTCTGTCTGTCTGTCTCTGTCTTAATCATCCACCCACCCACCCACCCACCCACCCACCCATCCATCCATCCATCCATCCATCCATCCATTCATCCATCCATCGCCATTTTGGTGGAAAAGAAAAATATTCCTCTTTCCCAAATGTTCCGAAATGCTGGTATCTTTTTAAGCAATTTTTTTAAACAAATGCATGTACATGCATGTAATGCATTTATGTGCAGATTCAGAATAACCCAGCTGTTTAGGGGAAGGAATTGGAGAATTGATCAATGCCTAGGCGCCTGCCAAAACCAGCTTGCTAAAACCCCATAGAGGGAAACTGCTCAGAAGCATTCAGTCCTTGAGGAGATCTGTATTTCAGCTTTTGGATCTTTCTGCCAAAAGGAATTGTCTCGATTCAGAGGAACAAGAACAAAAACAACGGGGGGGGGGGGGAAATAACACACAGAATGGTGACATCATCTGGATGCTCCCCGAAACTGTCTGTAAGAAATACACACATTTCATGTTGTATTCAAATTACCAAAAAGCCAAGGCTTAGATTCAAACTGCCAGATCATAAATGAAATACAGCTCTGTTTCCCACACCCTCTTTCTGTACCAAGAAATCAAATCCGCTCTAGAAGATTAGGGATCAACTGGAGTAGGAGAGGGGAGGGGGCAGAAGCCACTATTAATAGATCAATGGAATCACTGAAAAGCTCCTTCTCTTTCATTTGTGGGTGATATCCTTGGACCAAAAGATCATGAAATTTGTTTGTTTGGAAAAGTTCACCCATCGCTACTTTTTAAAATAGTAAATACTGCATTTTACCAACCACAAGCCAAACATTCAGTGTTTTTTTGTTTGTTTGTTTGTTTTAAGCACAAGGATTTGTTCTTTTGCCATGTTGAATGAGGAAGGGTTGCTTTTTTTTAGTGGATTACAAATCCACTTTAATCACACCTACTTCTCTGTCCGACAGCTATCATTTACTTGGAAAAAATAAATGTATCGACTGTAAAATGAAAATTACTTCCAGGTGAGTTTTTGTTCAAGCTTTCAGCCGCACAAAGAAGAACTGAAGAAACTTGTAACATGGTGCATGGAAGTTCTCACAAAATGTTGTTGTATATACAGTAAATATTTTATCTAGGGGAAAAAATGAAGTGGCTGAAAATACCAGTGAGCCAACATAATTTAAAAATAATTCTCATTTTCCACTTTGGAAGTGGGCTGATAGCATTTCAACTTATCACCCAATCTGGATCTGATTTTGTAGATGCTGAGCTTAAATGAACCCTTATATTTCGCTGAAAGTATAAACACCCACTGAGTCAATGTCACAGCCTATATTACTAAACATCTTTTGGTTAGCCAATTTATGGAACAGAGGACCTAAACTGTCCTGGTATTATCAACTCTCCATTGTTTTAAGCAATCAAACATAACCCTTTCAGTGATTAGAAAACACCATGGAGAATAGATGCCATGAGAATAAATGAAGTGAATACATAGCCATTAGCAGACATTAACTTTTAAGATGCGCTGGTCCAACACAAAAGATCTTTTAAATATCACTGTTGGAAATGTGTTCCTGAATTGTTGGAAGAAATGTCCTTCTGGGTTCAGTTCCAAGTGGGGAAAAAGGCACTGGAAACATGGAGGCTGCTTTGAAAGATGATTTAATGGTGAACAGGATCCCATGGCTTGAGCTCCTGAATAGAAAAGGGGAATCACATGCTTCAAGAAGAAAAGAGAGGCAGAGATGCTAAAAGTCCCTGGTTTTATGCCCTCTCTTGGCTTTGAACCTGAGCTTGTATTCTGATTGGTTGTCAGACTCCCATGGCGCCATGCAGGGGCAACTCTGTAGGCTGTGTTTTGAGTCCAAGTTTGGTTGAGCATCGCTTCTTCCCAGATGTCCTGTGGTGAGATGGGTAAAGGGCTAATACTATCATGCATTGATCCCATCAGCCTGGAACTGAAGGGGGATATCTTTGTTATGTAGAATAGGCCGGCTTGGGCCTTTCAATGGCCCATTGACAAAGGTGCGGGCTGTTAAGAGTGAGTCTGTTTCCTGCCTAAAAACATGTTTCTCCATTTCTGATCCAGGGAAATATAATATTCTGCCTTTTCAATATTTCCCAGGATATTTCATTTGTCTAGGAGAGGGGTAGGTTTGAACTTCCTACAGAATGATTAGTACAACAATCTTGGAAACATTCTTCCCACAGAGTTCTTAGAATGTTTGGAAAGTACCAATGCTTGCAGTGCCATTCCTGAGCAGAAGACTTTAGATGACAGATTAAAAAATCCCGCCAGTTAAAAACAGGAATTCCTTTTATTTTCTGTCTCCAATCCAGCTTTCATGCATTACTTTGGCCTTAGTTTTGTTATATTTAGTAGGATTTACTTTTCAGTAGAGATAGCAAAGAGCTTTTGGTGGTCTCTGGGCTTTGTTTTCGTTTCTCTTTAGGAGATACTATACAATATGGCAGCAAGAGGTCTATAAGCAAAAAAGCAAGCTCAGAGAGCATCAAGGACCCCTCAGTTCAATTCTAAGCGACATATATTCTCTTCTATTGGTATTATATAGCAATAGTAGTTAGACTTATATACCGCTTCATAGGGCTTTCAGCCCTCTCTAAGCAGTTTGTATCACCCCCACAGTCAGGGGGAGTCAGCATATCACCCCCACAGTCTGGGTCCCCATTTCACCCACCTCGGAAGGATGGAAGGCTGAGTCAACCTTGAGCCGGTGAGATTAAAACCGCTGAACTGCAGATAACAGTCAGATGAAGTGGCCTGCAGTACTGCACCCTAACCACTGCGCCACCTCAGCTCTTATATAGATCTTATATATATAGATTACTCTTCTTTTTTTTCTTCAAGTTTTTTTTCTTTTTATTTTAAAAAAAGAACAACATTTTAAAAAATTCTCATCCATTACATACAGCATGTCGTTTGGTTACAAGTGTTTTTACGTCCCTATTCTCAATTACATTTGCAATCACAGATTTTTCATCTAATGTAACTAAATACCTCACTTTCATTGTACAGCGTATATTCAATTACGATTAATATATATTTTTCTTTTCAATAAACCTAATTCCCTTACATTCAAGATTGTCTGTTTAATAACAATATACCTTTATATAATCACATATCACGATATAAAAAAAATTACCAACCATTTATATTTGTATATCACTGTTTTCAATTATGTATAATCCCACCAATCATCTATCGAGTATGCTTATGTTTCATTATTGTCCTTGTGCATCATACATTCAAACAAAGATGTTATTCCTTCATTTTTCAACAAGGTATTCTAAATAGTCACTTAGATTACTCTTCTTGAATGCATTTATAATACAATATAAAGGAAAAGGTAGGTAGTGAACTTTTCTTCAATGTAGAAAATGCTCTCTGCATATGTGCAAGATTTTGCAACACCAGACTTCGTGGGACAATCCATACACCAGTACACATACCTCATAAAGTGGCTGATGAGAAGAGGTACACTTAGTGCAAAATAAATCTAGACTTGTTTAAACTACAGCTAATAACGTATGAATTAACATATTAATTATATTAATAAGATAACAATAATTTAAAGTAGAATAAAATATGGATTAAAAATATAAGAATGAAGACGTGGCATAAAAAGGATAGTTAGAAGCTTGCTTAAAGGAAATGTCATCAGCTTCTAACCACAAGATGTTCTAGCCAATGTCCCTATGTCAAAAGTCCAAACCACAAGGTGCAGATAAAGTTCGTTAATAACACGTACTCCATACCTGTAACAAAAGGAGAAGTAAGACCCCATCTCCTTATAAGGCTTTCTCCTCAAGGTAACCACTAAGAAATGAGTTAAGTGTTTCCGTGTTACGCTGCCTTTGAGAATGTATAAGAATGCGTGCTTCGATAATGAAGGTTGTTCAGAACTTGCAATGCTAGCCATGGGCTGGCTTTCTGAACCTGGCTGCCAAATAAACTTTTCCTGTATCCTGAGAAGTCTAAAGGCTGTCATTTTCTGCAACAAATTCATGGTGTGGTTGCTAAAAATGACAGCACAGTATCAAACTATTCTCATTAGAAACAATTTCTTTTTTTTCTTGATTACTCCAATCCCATATAAGCAATATATATCCAAAGCTCTTTGTCAGGACTGTAGCCATATTCCCTTTTGGATCTTTGGCTTGCCACACTTTCTATTTTTCTATTAGGCTGTTTCTATTGTGGAAAAATGGGAGGGGGGGATGGTATGAGTTAAATGCTATGTAGCCAAAAATAAAATTCCTTTCTAGAATCCAAGGTCATCCTTTGTCTCTGCGCCTCTGCGTCTGATTGGAACTGGATGGGTGGAACTGGTAGCATGGCAGTGGAAGATTGGACCATGTGATGGACTTGTGGGTGTGAGGCAAGATCTTGAACTTTCAACTGGGTGGAAAACCCAGGAAGCTTTCAGATTCGGGTTTTCCCAGAATGTGCCAACATGGCTCTCTTAATAAATTGGAACTTTGAGCAATACTTTGCCTTGGATTTTGATTTAATTTTGGATGCCATTTGGAACACTTTTGTCCTCCATTTCAAATTCTGAACAAGAATTCACTCCCCCCTCATTTTTCTAACTTGACTTTGTAAGGGAAGAAGACAGAGATAAAGCCAGCATGAGTTGACTTGACTGATTCTTGGCTAAGCTATCGCATTTGCTGTAATTTCATCACTCCTCAGAGATCATTGTGTCAACTAGATGCTCCTTTTATTGTCATAACATTTGCATTTTTCCTCCATGTGTTGGAATAAACACATCCTTCTGCTGTTCATGGTCAGGCAAATATTTCAATTTGGTTGAAAAAGAGGTATAGACACTGCCTCCAGCTTTTCATTTCCCACTGCAGAGGTGGGTTCCTACCAGTTCGCACCTTTCAGTAAAACCGGTTTGTCAAATCTACTGAACCGGTTAGAAGAGGTTCCACCAGTGGACCCGGAAAGCAGGCCACACCTACAGAAGAGGTTCCAAAATTTTTTGAAACCCACCACTGGTCCTTGTATATGATTATTATACACTATCATGCTCATATTTATAAAACTCAGTGCCTCTCTGAAAGGTAAGGATGACTACTGCGTTTGTGATGCAATCAGAACATTGCGTGTGTTGAAGTTGTTTTAACGCAAACCAAAGATGCCTTTTAAAAAACAAGTTTACATCATATTCTTATGCATGCCGGTGCTGTGTGAGGGGTAATTTAAGGTGGTTCTGACAAGTGTCGTCGGCATCTTCATATCCGGTCACATGGGCGGCAAGCCACTCCCATCTGGTCACATGGGCAGCAAGCCACTCCCACAAAGGAGGCCACACCCACAGAGTAGGTTCGAACAATTTTTGAAACCCACCACTGCCCCACTGCCACATGTGTATTGGTTGGAATGAAAAAGCTGAAGTCTCTCTCTAACCCAGGACCCTGTTTTGTTAGATTGTGCTGAGAATTGTATGAATCTTTAAACTAAATGTGGCAATCTTGGGGAAAGTAAATAACAGGGTCCAAGTCTTTCCAGGTCCAAAGTTTCTGTCTGATTTTTTAAAACTTACGTTGGTATGCATTTTCATAACATATCGTCTAATACTGAATATTGTGATTCCGTTTCAGTGCCCATTTTACTTACACTTGGCTTATCTGACCTATATTTGTGCAAAACCAAATGAAAGTCATGCTCCAATTTGCCTATTCCTAAAGGCAAAATTAATTGATATTTAAGTGTGAACCAAACAAACCTCTCTCTCTTCCTTAAAAGCAGTTCTTCGTATTTTTCCTTATTAAAGGCCTTCTCCAATAAATCTGAGATTAAAAGAAAAAACAAGATGTAGACGATCGGATAGTGGAACATCTGCATTTGAAATATGAGCTATGCCGCTGGGTAACAAACTGAGTTTAATATAAAGAGTGTGAGCTGTTTGTCTGCTTTATTGGAGATTAAGCCTTTTAGTCACTTAGCATTTATATTTTAGAAATGATCTCATGAGAATGACCTGGTATGGCTCTTGAGAAGTTCTTAGCAGTGCGGCCTTGTGATGACTTATCTCTGGAATCAGCTTTCACCCCCACCCCCCCTTAAAACCAGACGGTTCTTCCATCATTGCTTGGGAATCTCTTCCTAGTCTCTCCGGGCAGGAAGTTTCAAAGAGGAAATTAGTGCTCGTCTTAAATAAGACGAGATAAGTGTTCTTTTATTGATCCCTTGGTGGTCTGACTCATAAATTCTAACTGGGATTGCCAGAAAACTCTCTCTCTCTCTCTCTTTCTCTTTCTCTTTCTCTCTCTCTCTCTCTCACTCTCTCTCTCTCTCTCTCTCACACACACACACACACACACACTTTCCCCCTTACTTTGTCTTGTTTTTATTCTCAGACAGTTTAGAGGGAAAGGCAGGGAGAGACAAAACCATGACCCATCTTTGGCCCAGTGTGATAAAAGCTACCAGCTTGGAACCAGCTCAAATATTTTGCTGAAACAATTATGTTGAAAACAGAAGAGAGCAAGTGACATTGGTTTAGTGGCAGCAATAAGAGAATTAGATGGGTAAACGCCTGTTAGAATTTGTTTATTTGTTTGTTTATTCATCCATCCATCAATCCAGGGGTGGGTTCCGGCATGCACTACTGCTGGTTCACTCGTGGGCGCACTGAACGTACATGCCCAGTGTAATAAAAATTATTCTGTCCCTGCACAGAAGCAAAAAACAAGATGGCGCCACCATAAGAGAACCAGTTTGGGGGCATGGCTTGCCCGGGTCCTGCCGTTTCCAGCGACCCAGGCTGCCAAACCACTACTGGTTCTGCCAAACTGGTCCAAACCATTAGGAACCCACCACTCCATCCCTCCCTCCCCCCTCTCTCAGAATGAATACATGTAAGTGACAGGATCTCCCAGCCCTACTACAAGATAAATCTACTTTAGGTTTTTCTTAAGAACTTTATTTCACTTTTGAAGATTTCTCAGGTAGCAGCGTTTTTTTTTTTTTAATTTCATTTTTTTTTTGCTGGTTGGATAGATAATTTAAAGCCGGGATGATCTTTTGAACAAATTTAGATGGCTTTTAGAGTCTTTGGTACTTTACTTTTTTTTTTAAAAAAAGTTTCACTTTTAAGAAAAAATAAGTATAAATCTTCTTTGTATTCTATATATTGTATTCCTGGGGGAACGTGGGGGAGGGGCTGTAGTCATTTGGGTCATTTTTTCATGGAAAAGTAAACATACAGAACTGAGTTGAACTTTAAAGATGCATATTAGTCTATTGATTTCCATCCTCGCCCATTCCACCTGCTTTGTTAGACGCTCCTCCTACAGATATCACCATATGCTCATCTAAACTGTGATACATCTGGCAGCACTTTTCCAGAACTATCTATTCAGTCTGGAGTTTGAGAGACAATACAACACAACACAACACCAGAGTTGAAAGGGACCTTGGAGATCTTCTAGTCCAACCCCCTGCCTAGGCAGGAAACCTCCAGACAAATGGCTACCCAACATCTTCTTAAAGATTTCCAGTGTTGGGGCAGTCACAATTTCTGGAGGCAAGCTGTTCCACTGATTAATTGTTCTAACTCTCAGGAAATTTCTCCTCAGTTCTAAGTTGCTTCTCTCCTTGATCAGTTTCCACCCATTGCTTCTTGTTCTGCCCTCAGGTGCTTTGGAGAATAGTTTGACTCCCTCTTCTTTGCGGTAACCCCTGAAATGTTGGAACACATACCCAGTTCCTGCAACTGTTCTTCATATGTTTTAGTCTCCAGTCCCCTAATCATCTTTGTTGCTCTTCTCTGATCCACCTTCAATCATCTTACATCTCTCAGCCCTCAAGATCTGGCTATCCCGTCAGGCCTGGGGATAAGACCCTAACCTCGCCCCACCCGAATGCTGAATGAATGTTGTGTTTTACTGGTTTATTTTTTTATTCACACGTTGTTTTTTCTTTCTTGTGTTTTGTCTTGCACCCCCTCCTATTTATTGTAAGTCGTCCTGAGTCCCCTCAGGGGAAAAGGCAGCCTATAAATGTCATTAAAATGAAAAATGAAATGATTTGTGCATTAGCAAATCTTCTCCCCTTTATGAAATACAGGTAGTCTTCAATTGAGCCCAACATTTATGTTGTTAACAGTGACGTGTGGTGAGGTTTATGGCTGGTGAGGCAGTCCTCTCCCCCGACATCCCACTGTCTAAAGCGCTTTCGCCCTCCTGAGCTCTGATAGGCGAGCGAAAGAAAGAAAGCGCTTTGGACAGTGGGATGTCAGGAGAGAGAAGAAAATGCCTGCCATCATGAAAATGTAAAAATGTACAAGGAGAAAAGCAAGAGCTGCTGAGGTCAGGCTGGGCTAGTTGCTGCCAGAGTTCCCATGGATGACTCTGCTTAACTGTTTAAAAAAGCCTCTAAAAAAATGCCCTCTACAGGAGGAGGCAAGAGAACCACGAGCCTCGTCTACATAAGGAATTTTTTGGCTTTTAACCCTTGCTTAACTCTGCTCGATCATAAAGTCAGACTAAATGAGGCACGTGGTTCTCCCGCCTCCTCCTGTAGAGGGCACTTTTTTAGAAGCTCTTTTAAACAGTTAAGCACTAAGCAGAGTCATCCACTGTGACTCTGGCAGCAACTAGCTCAGCCTTTTTCCTTTTAAATTTTTTTTTCTTTTCATGATGACAGTGGTGAGGCTCTGCCTCCCCTGCCTCCACTGACTGCATGTCACTGGTCGTTAAGTGATACAATTGTTAAGTGAGTTTCTCCCCATTTTATCACCTTCTTTTCCATAGTTGTTAAAATGAATCACTGCAGTTGATAAGTTAGTAACCCAGTTGTTAAGTGTATCTGGTTCCCCCCCCCTTGACTTTACTTGTCAGAGTGTTGCAAAAGGTGATTGTGTGGCCCTTGGACGCAGCAATGGTCGTAAGTATGAACCATTTGCCAAGCATCTGATTTTGATCACATGATCATGGGGATGCTTCAAAGGTCGTTCAGTGTAAAAAATGGTCATAAATTACTTTTTTCAGTACTGTTGTAACTTTGAACAGTCACTAAAGGAACTGTTGTAAATCAAGGACTATCTGTACTTCTTGCCCCAGAAATAGCAGCTCCTCCAGCCATACAATTCTATACGGTGGTTAAAGTTGTTTTAGGTCAAGCAATTATATTAGGTTGGTCCAGTGACGTGCGGTGAGGTTTATTGCTGGTGAGGCACTGACACAGTGGTGGGTTTCAAATTTTTTTAGACTTGTGGACTTCACCTCCCAGAATTCCACAGCCAGGCATGCTCAGTTCTGATTTAAAGCGACAGCATTTGCTTTTCTCCTTTGTGAAAAAGTTTTCCTTCATTCTTTTTCTTCTCCCTCTCCCTCCTTCCTCCCTCTCTCCCTCCCTCCCCCTCTTTTAAACAGACACACATTCCCTCCTCACTCCAGGGGAAGGTTACTTCAAAATCCCCATTTCCTCCCAATCAGCTGGGACTCAGGAGGCAGAGAATAGATGGGGGGTGGGGCCAGTTAGAGGTGGTATTTATCGGTTCTCCAAACTACTCAAAGTTTCCAGAACTGATCAGAACCTGCTGAATACCACCTCTGGATTCAACCCACAAAAGAAATTTACTTTCAGGAGAAATGAATGTTAATCATTCCCTAGTAATTACCTTTCTCTACATTTCAAAATTTTGAAATGGCAAAAATAATTTTAAGCTAAGGGCAGGTAACTCAGCATCTCTGACTTAACAGTATATCTGATTGAAAGCTCCTTAAGACCCAGCCAGCTTTGGTAATATTTACAGTACTCTACAATATTTGCATAATTTAAGATAGCAAGGCAGGCTGCCTCACAATCTTAACTTCTGCATGTCTACACAGAATTAACACAAATAGCTGATTTTTGTTCCACTCCTCTTTGGCTTTAATAACTGTGATTGCACTCAAGAGCCAGAGACTGCTTATGATTACCTCCATTTTCAGAAACACGGTGAGGTTGCTTTGAAGCACGCAGCGATTGAAACCAGTCTAATTCTTCATAATCATGAAGACATTGTCAAGAGCAAAGATGTTTCAAATAGTGGAAACACCTGAAGGAAACATACCGAAAGTGGCTTTATTTGTGTTTAAGGGAACTGGGGATGAGAAGATGCTTTCTCCATCTTCTTGCATATTTTAAACATGTTTGAGAAAATCTATTTCCCAAATCCCAATGATTGTATGTATGTGGCGCTGCATTGTAGAGAAGAAAAGGCTAATTCTGAAAGTCATGAAGATGATGAGTATGTTGGAAACAAGAAAAACTAGTGGAGAGAAAAATACTCAAGTAAACAACAAAGTACAATTTTAAAATGCTTCTGCTTGTAATCCTTACCTCTACAGCAAGCCCATGCCAGTTAATAAGCTTATAGATGCAGGAAGATGTTGCTTGCAGAATTGGATTCCAGTAGAAAACAGCTTCCTTCATACAAACCTGATTTTAAACAAAAACTCATCACATTTTGAAAGGGGGATTTCAATTCTAATGATCCCATCACACACTTCAATTCAAAATTAATTCAGAGATCTCTGTGACCATTGTTCCTCCACTCTCCCTTTCTCTGTTCAAAATACCCCAAAAGTAACGCAAAGATCTCATAAGAAAGCATTGATGGCAAGAGTTAAGTTATGGGCAAAACAATTAATAATTGTTTTGTAAACAATTATTATAATTGTTATAATTATTGTAATTACAATAATTGTAAACTCAATGCTCCTTTTTAAAAAGTATGCATGTATTTCATACGTGCTATATTAAATATTTTTAGTTAGATCCCATCAGCTGAATAACAGGTCTAAGCAATATCAGTTCTTTGTCCCATTGGTGAAATTGTATGATTCTCTAACCTAACATGAAAATGGGAATTAAATATGAGCAGAGCCATATGTGCAAAGTAGTTTACTTCCTTGAGTTCTGATCTATTAAAAAAGAATGGGGAGAATCTGTCCCATTACTTATTGCAGTATTGATAAAGATTTAAAGCACTTAATTTTGATTGAATCAAAATTGTGCTCTGAAAATATCTTGACACTTGTCAATAGATGACTGTTACTGTGCTTGGTCTCCCTCCCTCCCTCCCTCCCTCCCTCCCTCCCTCCCTCCCTCCCTCCCTCTCTCTCTCTCTCTCTGTGATGGCTGTCCATCTTACACAAAGTGATTATGGGCAGTATTATTTAAAATTACAGAGAGAGAGAGAGAGAGAGTAGGCACAACTGAATATAAGTGAAATGCCCACGCCAGAGGTGGGTTCCTACCAGTTCGCAACTATTCGGTAGAACCGGTTCGTCAAATCTACCAAACCGGTTAGAAGAGCTTCCACCAGTGACCCAGAAAGCAGGCCACACCTACAGAAGAGGTTCCAAAAATTTTTGAAACCCCCCACTGGTCCTTGGATATGATTATTCTACACTATCATACTCATATTTATAAAACTCAGTGCCTCTGTGAAAGGTAAGGATGACTACTGCGCTTGTGGTGCAATCAGAACATTGCGTGTGTTGAAGTTGTTTTAACGCAAACCAAAGATGCCTTTTAAGAAATAAGTTTACATCATATTCTTATGCATGCCAGTGCTGTGTGTGAGGTAATTTAAGGTGGTTCTGACAAGTGTCGTCGGCATCTTCATATCCGGTCACATGGGTTGCAAGCCACTCCCATCCAGTCCCATGGGCGGCAAGCCACTCCCACAAAGGAGGTCACACCCACAGAGTAGGTTCGAACAATTTTTGAAACTCACTACTGGTCCTGGTATTTCCTAAATGCAGAACAGCATGTTCAAGCCTTGTTTCCATTTAATCTGGAGTTCCGATATCGTGAGTAATGCAATGGCCTGCTATGTGTACCTGCCCTTCAGTAATTCATCTTCTCTACTAACAACTTGGAAAAGTAATTCATTTATTGTTAGCAACTAAATATCAAAGCTAATGTAGTTTATAGGCCTCCCAACTCCCATATGGCTCTGGGTGGTTTATAACTTAGTAAGTAGTATAAACCTCTCTTGATCTGTAAAATTCTGCTTCCACCATTACTTAGAGTCTTTTATACACAACTGTACATTCCATTGTGAATTAGGATGCCTGATTTCTTTAAAAACATCCCCTTTAAATGGTTCAATCTCATCTGTCTTCCAGATGTTGAATCTCTCCCTGTTACCCTGGTATATAATACTTATGATGAATCCATGATTAATTGCTAACATGTCTCCAGCATATATCCTTTGTTTTATTGTAATATGGAAGGAGCCTTCTATTTTCATTGTTAACTTTCCCCCCATCTGATTATCCTAAATAAGCAAAAATAGAATTCAGCAGATTTTACCTTTAGCTTCTTTTTAAATTAAAAAAAGCATTTTAAGTTCAGTTAAAAAATTTCTGAATTTTAATTATTATTATTTTAAATACCAAACATATTTTATAAGTAAATCAAATTTATTTCATTCAATGCAGACAATAAAAGAGTTACTTTAGAGCTATAAATAGTATTATTTCTTCTTTTACACATTTTCTTCCCAACCCACTCCCCGCCCCCCAATTATAATTTCCTTTATGATGAATTTTACCATTCTAGTTGGGACTGCAACTCTCAGAAGGACATTGGTAAAATGTGCCTTAGGGACTTGGGGAAAATGTTCCTTTAATCATAACAAATTTAGTTTACATTTTAAAGTGGATCCATTATTCAACTGTTTACTTACAGTAAGCATGATTTGGATCCAAGCTTTTTATGCTCTTGGCAGGAATGTGTCCTAGTACAAGCTCATTTCTCCCCCAATACTCCTTCTCTTCAACTCAATGTTCATTCCCATTTCTGCAGTCTCCATGCTTCTCAAGAGCCGAGGTGGCGCAGTGGTTAGGGTGCAGTTCTGCAGGCCATTTCAGCTGACTGTTATCTGCAGTTCAGCGGTTCAAATCTCACCGGCTCAAGGTTGACTCAGCCTTCCATCCTTCCGAGGTGGGTAAAATGAGGACCCGGATTGTTAGGGGGCAATATGCTGACTCTGTAAACCGCTTAGAGAGGGCTGAAAGCCCTATGAAGCGGTATATAAGTCTAACTGCTATTGCTATTGCTATTCTCCTCCTTTCTGGAGAATCTCTTAAGTCTACAGATCAGACTTCATGAGAGTGAGAGTAATGAAAGAAAGCGGCTTTCCCTGCTCAACGTTGAACTGGATCCAAAACTTTCTGCAACAGGGGTTGGTCTTCAATTTTTTTACTACCGGTTCTGTGGGCATGGCTTATTTTGTGGGTGTGGCTTGGCAAATTTATGTTTCAGATTGGAGATGGGAAATAAAATATATTGTAAAACTTTTTTTTAAGTTAAAAAAGGCCAAAGAAAGCAGCAACCCGAGCCGCGCCAAGCTGAATAGCAATAGCAGTTAGACTTACATACTGCTTCATAGGGCTTTCAGCCCCCTCTAAGCAGTTTACAGAGTCAGCATATTGCCCCCAACAACACTCCGGGTCCTCATTTTACCTATCTCGGAAGGATGGAAGGCTGAGTCAACCCTGAGCCAGTGAGATTTGAACAACCGAACTTCAGAACTGCAGTCAGCTGAAGTAGCCTGCAGTGCTGCATTTAACCACTGCACCACCTCGGCTCTTAATGCCTAAGAGCTGTAGGATCCAAAGAGTGCATGGTTTTGTCCGCTGCCTGTGAGCTCACAATTGCTGGCGAGCAAGCCAGCAAACTGCCATCTGCCGAACACCCTGCTCATGAGTAAACTTGCTCATGAGTAAACTGCACATTAGAGGCAGCCAGCAGTTACTGGCATGCTCGCTTGGCTGCTCCTCACCTGGAGCTTGCAGGCAGCAAACAAAACTGCTGCTTCCTGCCTCCATGCATCGATGAGGTCGGGATGCTCGATCCCATTTAGGAGGCAGTGTGGTTGCAAAGCCTCAGGGCTCCCAGAGCAGCTCATGCTGCTTACCTGTGTGTAGGCACTAGTATCAGTTGTGTGGATGCATGTGGTGAAGACGAGGCAGGGCGAGCATCCGAGTGAGGTGGTTTGGGGGCCAGCCGTCACTACCGGTTCGGTGACCCATGCCCAATTACCACTACCTGTTCTCCTGAACCAGTCCAAACTGGGAGCAACCCACCTCTGTTCTGCAAGTAGGAGGGCCCCACCTCTGCATGAGAGTCTTTCCCTTTAACACAGGGCTGTCAAACTCACGGCCCATGTGCTGGATGTGTCATTTTTCAAAGTTACAATGGCACTGAAAAAAGTAACTTATGACTGTTTTCCCACATTTATGACCATCGCAGCATCCCCATGGTCACATGATCAAAAATTTGGATTCTTGGCAACTGAGTCATATTTAGGACAGCTGCAGTGTTCCAGGGGTGATGTAATCTTCTGACAAGCAAAGTCAATGGGGAAGCCAGATTTAGTTAACAACTGTGTTACTAACTCAACAACCGCGGTGATTCTCTTAACAACTGTGTCAAGGAAAATGACGCAAAACTGATTGAACAAATGTTTCACTTAGCAACAGAAATTTTGGGCTTAATTGTGGTTGTAAGTCAAGGACTACCTGTATAAAGCTTTGGAGAATGGGTTTAAAAACACAGCAGACAATGGGTTTAGACACAATGCATATGAATGCTGCTTCTCACATTGATAAAAAATAAAATAGCCATTTTGCAAATGATCTCCAAGTGCTGCCTTCTCACAGGAGGCAGATCTTCTTCCCCTTACTGAAAAAGAACATTTGTTGTGATTTGCTTTTATATAGGCTTCTCATTTCAAAGCAGAGTGTTTGCCAGAACTCCCATGATGTTAACTTTAGCCCACTTTTAAAAATAAACTATTAACCTGAGCTCAGAGAGACTTATTGCCTGTAGAAATCATTTCTATTCAAATTGCTCTTAGAGAAGTCTGACAATGGATAAATGAAGCCTCTATGTTCAGGGGCACTATGTCTGAATATTAGATGCCGGGAGTGGGCAAAAGACAGAACACATAGTGGTTACCTTGTGCCGAGTGTGGGCTTTAGAGAAATATCAAACTGGCCACAAACGTACCATACATCTAGATGAGTTCTTATTCTGGGAAGGACTCAGCATTTTCCTTTTTAGTCATCTTTGGGCCCTTGTAATGAGACACCAAGTGGGGCTTTCCCAGAGTTAATAAAGAAGACATTTAGACTTCACAGAGAGCCTATGAAAATTCTCAATCGTCTAGGTCATGCTTGCCCCAAAAGTGATTTTTCCAAAAGGCAACTGGATTTTCTTTGAAAATGTTTTGCCTCTCATCCACAAGTCAAACTAAAGAAGCTTCTTGGAGAAGTGAGACATTTTCAAAGGAAAAACCAAGAAAGTCCAGTTGCCTTTTGCAAAAATCACCTTTAGTTCACTGAGAGCCATTTCTCTAGTCATATCATATCATATTATATATAAACATAACATAACACAACATATAGCATGCAATGCAATGCAATGCAATGCAATGCAATGCAATGCAATGCAATGCAATGCTATGCTATGCTATGCTATGCTATGCTATGCTATGCTATGCTATACTATATAGAGTCTCAGGTATCACCCTTTATTAATATGTTAATAATAAAATAATATGTTATATTAAAATAATAAAATAGCTACCACTAGCTGGATTTGAAAGGAAAGTGTTTGGAGTCTCATTGGTTATCTTAATGGTTCTAGGGAGAGGAGGGGATATATATATATATATGTAGCTCAAATGGTTAACTCCCTGCCTGGGAGGCAATGGAGCACAGGTTCGATTCCCAAAAACTTGGGTATGGCTAGCTGATGAGAGCTAAATAGCTTGAAATAGATCTATACTAGTCTCCCTTTATTTATTTATCAGCATAAATATAGCAAATGTAACAAAAAGGCAACAGTAAAAAATATTGGGTTTCTGTCTGGATGGTCTCTTGTGACGAGCCTAATGACAGAGAGTGGAAGTGTGACCTTCCTCCCATACTTGGGCATACCAGGGGTTGTGACTTTAAGTATATACCTCCCACCCTGGCTGGCTGATAAAGGAGTCGTTCTCTGTAGCTCAAATGGTTAACTCCCTGCCTGGGAGGCAATGGAGCACAGGTTCGATTCCCAAAAACTTGGGTATGGCTAGCTGATGAGAGCTAAATAGCTTGAAATAGATCTATACTAGTCTCCCTTTATTTATTTATCAGCATAAATATAGCATATATATATATATATATATATATATATGTATATGTATATGTATATGTATATGTATATGTATATGTATATGTATATGTATATGTATATGTATATGTATATGTATATGTATATGTATATGTATATGTATATGTATATGTATATGTATATGTATATGTATATGTATATGTATATGTATATGTATATGTATATGTATATGTATATGTATATGTATATGTATATGTATATGTATATGTATATGTATATGTATATGTATATGTATATGTATATGTATATGTATATGTATATGTATATGTATATGTATTCTGCCCCCCCCCTTGTCCTACACCAAAGCACACCGAGACAAAGATACTTCAAGGACTTTATTAACAGACAGACAGGCCCTTGGCAGCAATCCAGCACAGTCCAGGCATTGGCAGCAATCCAGCACAGACAAGACGTGGCAGCAATCCTGCACAGACTAACCTTGGCAGCAATCCAGTCTGCCAAGCTAGCCATGAGAGTTCTCCAGCTCTAGTGAATATGTTGACTCCTGCAACGGGCGTGTGCACAATCATTCTTTTTATAGTCTTGAGAGGAGCCTAATTACCACCAGCTGAGTGCAATTACCTCCTGTAACTGCACAACTGTTCCTTCCACCTATCAGCTCTTCGGTGCCGGGCATCCAGGAACAACTCCCTTGGCTCCTCCCCACTTCTCCAATGCATGACTTCAGGATCACACTCCCTTGTCTCCTCCCCACTGGTCCAAGGCTCAGGCGCCTCCTGATGGCCAACCAGCCTCTCTGCGCCCTGCTCGGAGTTGGAACCCTGTCCAGGGTCCTCCACATCCTTCAGAGACTATAGGTCATAGGGCCCCTCACTGTCGGAGTCTGGTGGCAGCTCCAACGGCTCCTGCTGGACCACAACATGCATGCATGCATGCATACATGCATGCATGCATGCATACGTGCATACATGCATACATGCATACACGCATACACACATACACGCATACACGCATACACACATACGTGTGTGTGTATCACCTTATCAACATTCCTATTTGGTTTTTTAAAAAAAATAGATTTTAATTGTTTATAATAACTAAATGGAGGTGCTTTATTTGCTCCGTTGGAATTCAGCTTTTCAGGTTTTTTTTAAAAAAAAATACTGATCAAAAGTCTCTGCAACTTGGCACCTGAAATCATGCTTCTCTGCCCAAGCAATCTGAGGATATAGACCAAATTAGCCCATGGAAGATGCCAGCCACTTGTGAATATTTGCATTTTAGTGAAATGAAAGTAATGAAGAACAACTGGGAGGAAGGGGGAGGAGGCATGGTTGCAATAGCTATTTTTATGTTTTCTACATTCTTTTTCCCTTTCTTTTATGTTTGTGCATAATGAGGAACAAGGTATCACTGGCAAACCACAACTCATAAAAGTAGGTCACCAAATTACATTTTTTATGTTACATATGCACGTTACTCTATGATTTCCCAATAGCTATTAAATGACTTAAAAAAAGACTATAGAACAATCTGAACAGTTTGAGAAATTAATAAATAGTGTTGGGTTTATTTCAGCATCAGTTAGATTCCTTGTTACAATGAGGTAGTAAACAGAGCAACCTGAAAACCAGCTTTCTCCAACTTGGTGCCCTCCTGATATGTTAAAATGACAGCAGTGCCCAGAATTCCTAGACAGGATGTGGAGTTCTAACACATCTGGGGAGCACCAGCTGGCCAAGGATGTCCGAAGCCCTCTCTATGTTTTGATCTGGTCTTTATATCTCTTGATTAGGAGGGCTGGAATGAATGTTATAATCGGATGAGGAGGCCTCTCTTTCAAGGACTGCGATCTTGCGAAAGGGGAAATCATAAATTTTAAAATAGAATCGTGTTTTGATGTCTCCCACAGGATGTCTGACAAACTTTCAAACCCAGGCAAGACATTAAATAATATACATTAAAGTAGGTGACTAAATGAGAAATATAAAGATCGTATCTAGACTCAAAAATTGGGGTAAAAATAAACCTAATCAAAAAGATTGCTCTTTCAGATTGTTAGATGTCTTGAGGCCTTTTTGGCTTTAATATCTTCTTTTCATCTCTGAAGATAAAATAGCTTTAGATGCCTTTCTGATAGAAAACTGGCAAAAGAACTGTAGGATATCACATAACTTTAATTGCAGTTTTGGGTGAGAAAGGTAGATGTAAATATTTTTCTTGATTATATGTGTTCCCCCCCAGCTATTCATTTCTTTTTTTATGTTCAATCTTGGCAGCACATGGGTTTATTATATTTGTAATGTTTTCTATTTTATGAGCATGTTTCTTTTTTATTGTGCTTATCATGTTCCCTTTTTGATAACCATTTCATTTTATTTACATTTAAGATGAAGTCTATGAAGACTACTGCAACGTGCTCTATATGGGGCAGCCCTTGAAGAGCATTCGGAGACTTCAGCTTGTCCAGAATCAGCCGCGCGAGCGATTGTGGGTGCACCTCGGTACACCCACGTTACACCTATCCTCCGCGAGCTGCACTGGCTGCCTATTGGTCTTCAGATATGCTTCAAGGCGCTAGTCGTCACTTATAAAGCCCTTCATGGTATTGGACCTGGGTACTTGAGAGACCGTCTGCTGCCAATTACCTCCAATAGACCGATTAGATCCCACAGATTAGGCCTCCTCCATATTCCATCCACTGGCCAATGCCGATTGGCGACCACCTGGAGGAGGGCCTTCTCTGTGGCTGCTCCGGCCCTCTGGAACGAGCTCCCCATGGAGATTCGAACCCTCACCACCCTCCAGGCCTTCCGCAAAGCCCTTAAAACTTGGCTGTTCCGACAGGGGCTAATGAGTTTTTGTCCCCTCTCGAATGGTATGGTTGTTGTGTGCTTTTAAATTGTGGTACTGTTTCGTTTCGTGCTTTTTTTTCTTTTCCTTATTTGTACCCCCCCCCCCCCCTGACTTGGATTGTGAGCCGCCCTGAGTCCCCTCTGGGGAAAAGGGCGGCATAGAAATATAATAAATCAAATCATCATTTATATAATGAGAGGAAGAGGAAGAGGGAGAAGGAAAGAGAGAGAAAAAAACAAAACTTTGCTGTATAAAAAAAAAGCTTACAAATAGCCTCGGGAATCCCCCTGATCATGATTGTTGGAAATAAAAAATAGAACCTCCCACCATTCCGATGAAAAGGCGGGGGAAAAGTACTGCAATTCCTAAAATAAACGTCACATATCAGAAAGAAGAACAATTCTGAACATCTGCAAAATTCCAGAACCAGGACCAACAAAAAGTCCTCTCCCCATACTTTGAGAACATGTAAATTAGACCATGGTTTCCCCTCCCCCACTACAGCTCTGACTTTGTCAGAAATATTAATGTATCTTCCATGAAAGCAACTGCTGAGGTTGTCGACTGAATATTTGGATTCTTCCAGATCTTTGAAGCTGACAATTTTGAAATCAGTAATATTAAATGTGAAGGATACAGTTTTTTCCTCTAAAAACTTACCACGTTTGTCCCTCTTACTAAGCCCCACACTGTACAATTCAGATAACATCTACTATTCAAATCATCAATCCCCTATGCTAACTTCTAAAATTTTAGGAATTGCTGGCAATTGAAGTTCAAACACACGTGGAAGGCATACGATGTTGGAAAAGTGATTGATTATCTACATCTTATTAAATCCTCTTATTAATAGTTCTGGGAGAAGCATCAATGACTTCAGATAACCTGATGATACAACTTCAGTGGCTAAAAGGCAGGAAGCGTTAAAGAATCTTTTGTAGGTTCTGAAGAAGATTAAGAAAAAGTTGGTCTGATTCTCAATTTTAAAAACCCCAAGATTTTCTCAATAGGCAGACCTAACTCAATGCATATAGATGGAGAAGGAATTGAATTCTGAAGCATTACAGATATTTTTCTTCCAAAATTCAAACATTCAAGAGATGGTGGCTGTAGCCATGAAGAAATGGATGTTTGTTATTGATTATAACAGACAAAATATTAAAGTGCAAAGACAATATACAGATTGCACAGGCATGTAAAAGCAGGACCATTTTTTTCAATTGAAGAAGCTGGACAATGAGTCTGAAGAAAGAAAAAATAAATCCCTTTGAATTATGCTGCTAGAGAAAATTGTTGAGAAAATCTTAGATTACAAGAAGGAAAAAAATGAGTATTAGATGAAGTAAGAGTTGATTCCTCAATGTAAGCACCAATAATGAAGCCAAAGTTTAAATATTCTGGGCACATAATGCAAAACCAAGACTAATCGGAGATGACCCAGATGCTCAAAGATTTTACAGGCAATTGCAACAGAGACTGGTAGAAAATGAGGTGGCATCAGCATGGACAGAATCTGCCTCAAGCATTTTGAGCAAACTCAAAGATCCATTAGCAAAAGACACAGATAAGTCATTTACAATTTATAACACAATGATTGTGACTTTATGTGGGACAAACGGGAAAAGTTAAGAAAATACATCAATGAACATTGACTGGCAGACAGAAGATATGATAAAAGCTCCTCAATTCCCCAATAAACTGACAAGTTCAACCACAGTTGGGAAACTATGGATATCTTACACCAAGCCAGATGCAAACATGGAAGAAAATTCATCAAGAAATTACACTCTGACAATTCATCAACAGACTTAAACATATTTTTCCCCATCACACACCTATTGACCAAAACCTAGACAAGCAGGATCAAGCAATAGATGAACAGGAACAATCAAGAAAGAAACAATACCCCAAACAAGAGCTGAACTTTATCACACTGTAAAATGCCATTCCATCCAAATCTCATGTCCTTCTAATTCCAACAATTCCTTATTTTGTAAGGTTATCAATTCCTTCATCCACACCAAGCTGCATGCCTCAAAATATAGTTTTAAATTAGGTAGTCCTTACCCTTCTCTTTCTTTGGCATTCTGCACCAACTGATTTCAACATTCTATCTATCATCCATCCATCCATCCATCCATCCATCCATCCATCCATCCATCCATCCATCCATCCATCATCTATCTATCTATCTATCTATCTATCTATCTATCTATCTATCTATCTATCTATCTATCTATCTATATCTGTGTATGTTTCAGCACAACTCTGGAATGCCTCAAGCAATTTCAACCAAACTTGAATGATTTACTCTCTGGAAAAAACATACTGTGGGAGTAAGACACCCCTAGGTGTGTGTTCTGTTAAGATGCAGCCTGTTGTGCCTTAAAATGACTTCTACTGTACTGCCGTAAAATGGCTTCTACTATACAGCACAGTGAGTTGTCATGGTAACGGCTTCACAGTACTCCACAAGGGGGCTTCCTCTGATTAGCCGGGGGGAATTCAACATTAGAAATTACATTTGGTCAGGACATTTCCTCCCTGTAAATAAATACCTGGGCAATGCCGGGTTATCAGCTAGTTAAAAATAAAGAAAAGGAAAAGTAAAATTTTATTTCAGCTTAGCCCAAACTATTACCAATGGTGAAATAAAGCATTTAGCACTGGTAAAGATCACAAACGCTGTTTCAACTGCCAGTCTCCCATAAAATATAATGAGAAGACTGGCCACAGACCAAATGGGATCGAAAGTTCCAATAGATTGGAAGTTGGAATAGTTGGAACAAACATACTAGAACAGAACATTCATAAAGACATAATCTTCTAAGATTCTCTCTCCCCTTCTCCCTCCCCTCGCTTCCCTTACCCCACATATGTGCACATGCATGCGCGCGCGTGCACACACACACACACAGACACACACACGCAGGAACATTTTGTAACAATTAGCAGATGCAATAAAAATATCAGAATCCATGAATTAATCTAGTATGCCTAAAAAAACAAAGTAACCAAAATACAGATTCTGGCCTAAAACTTTATGTGAGAGAGGAGGCGTTTTGCTTAGTTTGCTTCTCCAGCTACATTTATTTGTTTGTTTATTTATTTATGAAAATTTAGATGGCTATCCAACTTACTCTGGGCAGCTTACAAAAAGAATATCCAACATAAATAACAAAAAGCAGTAACTCCCACCCCAAGGTGACGCAGTGGTTAAATGCAGCACTGCAGGCTACTGCTAGATCAGCAGTTCAGCGGTTCAAATCTCACCGGCTCAGGGTTGACTCAGCCTTCCATCCTTCCGAGGTGGGTAAAATGAGGACCCAGATTGTTGGGGGAAATATGCTGACTCTCTGTAAACCGCTTAGAGAGGGCTGAAAGCCCTATGAAGCGGTATATAAGTCTACTGCTATTGCTATTGCTATTGCTATTGCTAATTTGCCCTAACTAGCCCTGATTCCCATAGATTGCAACCTTCAATCAGGTTTAGACTCATTTTCTGTTCTTCTGATGGTTCCCTAAAGATATGGGTTGTGGCTTGGTATTTTCTTGTCTATTTATTTGTCATTTAAATTTCTAAAGTTACTCAAAAACTGATTGTCTTCTCTCATGGATGCTTAGCTTTATCTCTCTATCGTTCTTGCCTGCTCAAGCAGTAGTTATTCTTTACTTTTCTTGTCTACAATTCAAAACCCTTCCTCCCCTCCAGTTGTAGAGATTAGCTTTTATCACAGTTCCCTCATAGATGTGGCTTCTTCTGGAAAGTAACTCAACAAAGCCATGTCATGTTCTTAACTTTCATTTTGGCTCCATCTTCCAGCAATCTCTCTGTCGCTGTTCCAGATGTTTTTACTTATATTGAGCTCTAGGAAGCATAGAGGGAGAGGGAGAGAGGGAGATATGAAAGTTATATTACAGTCCATCTTACTTCCACCTTGGCATTCCCCCCCCCCTTGCTTATCTCTCAGCTATCTCCTTGACCCTGATCTCAAGTCAAAAGGTATAGATTTTCTCTTAGAAGGTTAGAAATTGAATGAACATACATACATACCAGTGGTGGGATTCAACCAGTTCGCACCACTTCAGGAGAACTGGTTGTTAACTTTCTGAGCAGTTTGGTGAACTGGTTGTTGAAAGAAATCATTAGGGCAGAGAACCGGTTGTTAAATTATTTGAATCCCACCACACACACATACATACATACATACATACATACATACATACATACATACATCATACATACATAGCACTCAAAGGGGTGTTCATGAAAATAGAAAGTGCAGGGATGTCCAGCTAGTGAGGTGCATTTGTGAAAGTTTTATAAACTAGACAATATCTTTATTCCCCGCATGTCTGAAAGCATCAGACAAGAATGCAAATGGTTGATGTCACAATTTTTTTTCTTGTTTTGACCAGAATTTCCTTCTTAGGTAATAAGAAGGGACTTTTTAAGACTTCATTAAGATGAAGGAACTTCTGTATTGGGAAAATATAATTTTTCAATAGAAATCTGAACTTGCTTTTCTTCCCGTGATTGAATTTTACAAGATTACAGCAAAGAAAGAAAGAAAGAAAGAAAGAAAGAAAGAAAGAAAGAAAGAAAGAAAGAAAGAAAGAAAGAAAGAAAGAAAGAAAGAAAGAAAGAAAGAAAACAGAATAACAGACAGAACCTTGAAGTTCTTCTGGTCCAACCCCCTGCTCAGGCAGGAAAACTTAAAACATTTCAGACAAATAGATGTCCAATCTCTTCTTAAACACTTCCATTGTTGGAGCATCTACCATTTCTGGAGGCAAGTCATTCCACTGATTAACTGCTCTAACTGTCAGGAAATTTCTCCTTAGTTCTGGGTTGCTTTTCTCCTTGATTAGTTTCCATCCATTACTTCTTGTCCTGCCTTCAGGTGTTTTGGAGCTAACAAAAAGATTCAAGTGAAGACCAAAGTATCTCAGTATTATTCTACTGATTCCCATTATTCTCCTATTATTTGGTGGCTCTGCAGATGTTTTCAAAATTCCACTATTATTTTAAAAGTGATCTACTACTCAATTTGTATTTTAGAAGTATAGATCTTAGGAAGATATACTATAAAGTTGCCAGTCAGCGCTTTAAGATAGAGAATGTTCCTTCAATGCACATGTAGACATGTAGGATAAAATGATAAAGGCAGTGTATTGATCTTGTAAGCCACCTAGAGTTACCTTGGGTTAAGACAAGTGGTCAATAAATTTGATAAACAAACAAACAAGATAGCCTCAGAATTCAGAAATCAAAGGTTCATTGGGGAACTCCTGATAGAAACCATCATGCAGTTTGGGTTACAAATGTTGATAGATTATGGCATTGTAAAATGTGGCATTCTTCTTAGAAAGAAACATTTCTGACTTTCATCTTGAACATTAGGATGATCTATGAGTTTTCATTTATGGATGCTGTCTTTGGCTGCCCACCAACAGTCTGGGCAAATTATAATTTGCAAAAGACTGTAGTTTGGAATTAGACAGCCAAAAAAAGAAATTCTGTACCACTGGAAGTCGGCCAATCCCCAATTGATCCAATTGTTGTTGGAAGAATTTTAGACATAGGCTGTAAGAGAACAGATACTTTAGTCACACAGATAAGAGGCATCAGGGTGCAAAGATATTGGCCTTGTCTCTTGAATATTTTAAGGAAAAAGAAATACTTTCCCTTCTTTTCCTATTGCCTCTTTTACTGTGTCTGCTGTTATCTCTTTGAACCGCAAACAATATGTGTCTGCACTCCAGCACCTACACTAATATATGTTTAAATGCTGAACACTAAACTGTGAGTGGAACAGTTTTATCAGATAGGTTTGATATATAAGGCGTTTGTGGAATAAGTCCAACTAAACACAGTAGATTTGAGTTCTAAATAAATGTGAATAGCTAAAATGCACTGAACTTTCTTTATTCAATTATAAAAAATGAATTGTTGTAGAGAAGAATTACATTGAAAACATGCATTGGGGTAGTTCCATATTTTAAGCTATAACAAGAATATAAACTGGAAGAAGTTCCCTATTAGCCGGTTAAAATATAGTGAGTATATCTACAGTGATCCAGAGAACTGTTTTAGTCTGGCAAGATTCTGTCTACAGTTTAAGAACAATAAAGAAAACTTACTCTTAAGTAATTTCATTTATCATTCCTGGATATATATAAAGGGGATGTTTTAAATTAATATCCACTAAAGGAACTGGACCCATCACAGCTGGCTTAAGGTCTAGACACAATATATTGAATCTGGATTCAACTATACACTCTGGGATCAAAGATTAGTGATATGTTTAGAGTAACTTTAACAATTAGTAAATAGGTGCCTGGCTAACCTCACCACCCTCCCCTCAAAATTAAGGAGGTGCCAAGATTATGAATACCACTTTCTCTGTGCCAGGCACCTGTCATCTGTCAGCCTTTGTGACAGTGGAACTGTGTCAGCCTGACCTGCTGCTTCTGGCAACTAATTAATGTGAAGTTTTGTCAGAAAGTCAAGGTCTTGACCAAAGCATTCCCACCATTAGTAACCAAAACTTGCCAATGGATCATGCCGTACTTGCCTAATACCTCACAAATCCAGTGATGAGCTAGATTTCTTCCTAGTTGGGATCAAGATATGTCAACTCCCATTAAACCAGTGAAGCACGAAACATTTCTTACCCTAAAGAACAAACCAATAAGCTTTCTTTAATGTCAGAGCAAGGTTTGCACCCCAGAAAAGGAAGTAAAACTGTTCATAGTTTTTGGAGGGGGAATAAACCTTGAGAAGGACACTTTATTGCTTCAATGGAGCACACCAAAAGCACTTGCCTGTATGCTTGGAGGTGTCCTTTCCTCAGTCATACTGCTCTGCCTTAAAAACATGCAGGGGAAATGTTTCATACATTTGTGGTAACCCTCTCAAAAATATCCAGTTGAAACATGACTGGGTTACGTCTAAATAGTCTTTGCTGTTCTCGTCCCGTTCTGCCAAAAAATGAAGTAGTCGCAGACATTTTCATGTTTCCCCTTTATAATCTACAGACAGAATTTCTCCCTTCTCCCCGTCGAATCTCAAATCACCTCAAATCAAGCCCGACTGATTTTAAATCTTGAAGCTCAAGCTTGAATTGGATCCTGTCTTCTTTGCAAGTTCAGTTTCAGATCAAATCAGGGTTGACTTCTAAAAGCCTATGCTTGCAGGCTTGTTTAATACGAGAGTAAATTCCCCTGAATACAATGACTTGGTTCATATACAGCATCAATTTGGTTTCTCTGTTGGTGTGATGTACCAACTGATAATGGGATTTACTTAGGGTGTTATTCTGACAATCTATCTTTTTTTTTAACAAATAGGAAACCATAGTATGTTATTAGATCAGCCTCTATTTCTCTAAAAGCTGCTAGCAAATACGCTGGTTGTTTCCCTTCTCCACTTGTGTTTGATGTGATTCTTTATACGGCAACATATTCTCTATGCAGCTTGACAAGTCAAGTAACATTTGTGCTCTTGGTTATTTTTGGCTTGGCGTTTCTGACATTCTAAAACTTCAACAAAATCGTGCCAATATTTTAAAACTATATCTGTTTGCAGTGGTGGTAGTGTGTGTGTATGTTTGTGTATATATGCATACATATATGAGATGGAAAACTCTAAAAAAGTTAACATACATCTTCATTAATAAAGTTTGTATGTTAATGCTTTTCTTATCATTTGTGCCCTAGAACACAAAGCGTTATCAAATCTCCAAATTTGGACCAACTATCAGAGGGAAAAAAGAACCAAAGGGAGAGTAATCCCCAAGAAATATAGATGGAATAAATATAAATAGGTACTTTAAACATTCTGAAATTAAATTAAAAACTACTTCCCCAGGTTGCTTTATAGCATGTCAACATACAATCTCTCTCCTGTGCAAATTCTCAGCAATTTTGTTGGTAGCCATGATTGTTGATTAGGGTTGTTTTGCTAACTGAAAAGTCTCAGGTCGATATGTTTTAAGGATTTAAGGGATATTTTATTTAAAACATGTAAATTATCCTGCTGCTTGGTGAAATGATCAAAGTAATCATAGTGGCTGGAATAAATAACTAATTGTTCATAGCAGAGATATACAGTAAGACAGCCGCGCGAGCGATCGTGGGTGCACCTCGCTTCACCTATCCTCCGCGAGCTGCGCTGGCTACCTGTCGATCTCCGGATACGCTTCAAGGTGCTACTTGCCACCTATAAAGCCCTTCATGGTAGTGGATCTGGGTACTTGAGAGACCGCCTACTGCCGATCACCTCCACACGACCCATTAGATCTCATCATTTAGGCCTCCTCCGAGTTCCATCCGCTGGCCAATGCCGACTGGCCACCACGCGGAGGAGAGCCTTCTTGGTGGTAGCCCCGACCCAATGGAACAATCTCCCCGTGGAGCTTCGTACCCTCACCACCCTCCAGACCTTCCGCACAGCCCTTAGAATCTGGCTATCCCGTCAGGCCTGGGGCTAAAGATTGTAACCCGCCCGAATGGTATGAATGTTGCGTTTTAATCATGTACTGTCTTATATGTAAAAGTCTGTTTCCCCCCTTCCTTTTGATTGTGAGCCGCCCTGAGTCCCCCCAGGGAAAAGGGTGGTATACAAATAAATATATATATATAAAAAAGAAATCATATGCATGCTTATATAGGCATACAAATTGAGAGTTATGTGTAAATATCTATAGGTTGTATAATGTATCAAACAACGGCTGCTAGACTTCTCTGAAATGGATAGAAAAGGAATTAATTATAACTGGTTTAGGTTCCTTAATTTCAGTTTCATTCAGCTATGTGGGATTGTATGCACTGTCTCTGTGTGAAAGTGCCTTGCAAGTTTAACTTAAAGCCATTTCACTTTTCCTAAATATTAGTTCTCATTCAAATTACTGTATCTTTTAATCTATACAGCATTCTTTTTAATAGTTCTGCACTATTAATTGTTCCTTGTTTGGGTTTGGGTTTGGGTTTATTGGTTTTGTATGCCGCCCACTCCCGAAGGACTCCGGGCGGCCCACAATAAACAGGGGAGGGAATAAATAAGACAATACAAACAATTTTAAAATCCACAACAGTCACAATTAAGACGGGGCTGGGTGCTTTAGCAGCCCCCAGCCTGCCGGAACAGCCAGGACTTAGTAGCTTTACGGAAGGCCGGGAGGGTGGTAAGGGTCCGGATCTCCACGGGGAGCTCGTTCCAGAGGGCCGGAGCAGCAACAGAGAAAGCTCTCCCCCGGGGGGTCGCCAGCCAGCATTGTCTGGCAGATGGAACCCGGAGAAGGCCAAGCCTGTGCGATCAAATTGCGTGGCACAACAAAACCGCGCTCGTCAAAATTGCGGTGATAAAATCGCGGCGCTAAAGCCGCGACGTCATCACCACGCGTCATCACTGCCACGGCAACAGCACGGCAACAGAAGGGCACTTTAAAACGGCACCGCGGCAGAAAGCCGACTTCAATTAAGGTAAGGATTAGGATTAGGTTTAGGGGTTTGTTTTAGGGTTAGGTTTAGGGTTAGGTTTAGGGTTAGGTTCAGGGTTAGGTTTAGGGTTAGGTTTAGGGTTAGGTTTAGGGTTAGGTTTAGGGTTAGGTTTAGGGTTAGGTTTAGGGTTAGGTTTAGGGTTAGGTTTAGGGTTAGCGTTAGGTTTAGCGTTAGGTTTAGCATTAGGTTTAGCGTTAGGTTTAGCATTAAGTTTAGGGTTAGGTTTAGGTTTAGGGTTAGGGTTAGGCTTAGGCTTAGGTTTAGGGTACTGAGTGCTTGGGAATGCGCGAATTTGCCCTCCGCGATTATGTCATTGCAGTAGGGTCGCGTTTTTCCTTAGAGCTTAGAACGGCGTGAATTAGTCTTCGCGCTTATGTCTCCGCGGATAAGGGCTTCGCGGATTTGTGGTGGAACCATCAAATTGGTTTTTGGGAGGTAATTGGCAGGAGGCGGTCTCTCAGGTACCCAGGTCCGATGCCATGTAGGGCTTTATAAGTAACAACTAGCACCTTGAAGCGAGCCGGAGACCAATGGGCAGCCAGTGCAGCTCGCGGAGGATAGGTGTAATGTGGGTATACCTAGGTGCACCCACAATCGCTTGCACGGCTGCATTCTGGACTAGCTGAAGTCTTCGAACACTTTTCAAGGGCAGCCCCATGTAAAGCGCATTACAGTAGTCCAGTCTTGAGGTCACGAGGGTGTGAGTGACTATCTGAAGTGCCTCCTGGTCCAGATAGGGTCGCAATTGGTGCACCAGGCGAACCTGGGCAAAGACCCCCTGGTCACAGCTGATAACTGGTGATCTAAAGTCAGCTGTGGATCCAGGAGGACTCCCAAATTGCGAACCCCCTCTGAGGGGTGTATAATTTCACCCTCCAGACTGAGAGATGGAATAATTAGCCAATCTTTGGGAGGGAACATCAATAGCTATTCGGTCTTGTCGGGATTGAGTGCAAGCTTGTTCGTTCCCATCCAGACCCTGACAGCCTCCAGGCACTGGCCCATTACTTCTACTGCTTCACTGAGTTGGCACGGGGCGGACAGATAGAATTGTGTATCGTCCGCGTATTGGTGGTATTTAATCCCGTGCCGCCGTATGATCTCACCCAGTGGCTTCATGTAGATGTTAAATAGGAGGGGGGACAGGACCAAGCCCTGTGGCACCCCATAATTGAGGGGCCTCGGGGTCGACCTCTGTCCTCCGACCAACACCGACTGTGACCTGTCGGAGAGGTAGGAGGAGAACCACCGAAGAACGGTGCCTCCCACTCCCACCTCTTGTAACCGTCGCAGAAGGATACCATGGTCGATGGTATCGAAGGCCGCTGAGAGGTCAAGGAGCACTAGGATAGAGGACTGACCCCTATCCCTGGCTCGCCAGAGATCATCGATCAGCGCGACCAAAGCAGTTTCTGTGCTGTAGCCAGGCCTGAAACCAGACTGAAAGGGATCCAGATAATCGGTTTCATCCAAGGACCGTCGGAGTTGAGAGGCCACGACTTTCTCAACAACCTTCCCTACAAAGTCCCCCCCCAAAGCTAAGCCCTGGTGTTTCTGCTCAAAAGATAAGACCTCCATTTCTATGATACTGTTAGTTGCTTTTTAAAAAACCTTCTAAGTAATCTTTATTTTTCACAAATGAAATCATTTTGTTCTCTTCAAAGCAAACATATATTTCAAATGCCGGTGGCAAACAGCCAGCAAATCCCAGACAGTTTCCATAACACAGTGATGCAAAAGATGTAAATTCATCAATTTTAACATGACATGAAACTAACATAAACATGAACAAAAGAGTTCTTTTTAATTAAAGAGCTTGCTTTGATGTGTATAATGGAAAATAAGAAACGATCATAAATATAATAAGGAACTTATTATATTTTTAGTTCTAGCCAACAAATCTACAATAAGTCAACAATGGAAATGTTTAGAATATTTAACAGTTGAAAAATAGGTATTCAAAGGTATCGTTCACAATCATAGTCAAAAAAATCATACAGAATTTTAATTTTAAATACAAAGGACCAAATTACAATTATATTGAATCCAGAATTATTATATGTTAATAAGGTATAACAAATGTTGTATAACCTGAATATTTCAAATATTGCCATGGTGGTGCAGTGGTTAGAATGCAGTACTGCTGCTACTTCTGCTGTCTGCAAGCTGCCTGCAATTTGGCAGTTCAAATCTCACCAGGCTCAAGGTTGACTCAGCCTTCTATCCTTGTGAGGTTGGTAAAATGAGGACCCAGATTGTTGGGGACAATATGCTGGCTCTGTAAACCGCTTAGAGAGGGCTGTAGGACACTGTGAAGTGGTATATAAGTCTAAATGTTAGTGTTGTTGGAATAACTATAATAAATATAACTTTTAAAAGAAACCTTCATATAATTGTGTTGTTACATAAAAAAGATCTCAAATTCATAATTGGGCTAAATTTCACTAGAATGGAGCACTAGTACCAATCAAATTATATCTACTATTCAGGAATAACAATGACAACAATAAAAGGTTAGTCTTTTGCTATAGACTTCGTACAGCTCCTGGTATCCAATCTGTATTCTGAAGTACCAGTGATGGGTTTCAAAAATTGTTCGAACCTACTCTGTGGGTGTGGCCTCCTTTGTGGGAGTGGCTTGCCGCCCATGTGACCGGATGGGAGTGGCTTGCCGCCCATGTGACCGGATATGAAGATGCTGATGACACTTGTCAGAACCACCTTAAATTACCTCACACACAGCACTGGCATGCATAAGAATATGATGTAAACTTGTTTTTTAAAAGGCATCTTTGGTTTGCATTAAAACAACTTCAACACACGCAATGTTCTGATTGCACCACAAACGCAGTAGTCATCCTTACCTTTCACAGAGGCACTGAGTTTTATAAATATGAGCATGATAGCGTAGAATAATCATATCCAAGGACCAGTGGTGGGTTTCAAAATTTTTTGGAACTTCTTCTGTAGGTGTGGCCTGCTTTCCGGATCCACTGGTGGAACCTCTTCTAACCGGTTCGGTAGATTTGACGAACCGGTTCTACCAAATAGGTGCGAACTGGTAGGAACCCACCTCTGTGCAGTACCCACAAGAATATTTCCCAATGTAAGAAGTATTTAGGAATAATATTTCTTGTCCTAAAAGTGCTTTTTCAAGAGGCAACTGGACTTTCTGCCTTTTCTTTGAAAATGTTTCACTTCTAATCCAAGACGTTTCTTCAGCTCTTCTTGAATGAGAAGCAAAATGTCTTCAAAAAAAATCAGAAAGTCTGGTTCCCTCTTGAAAAAAGCACCTTTGGGACAACCATGACCTGGATGATTGGGAATCTTCATAGACAGTATTATTTCTTAAATCTCTCCAAGATATAAAGCATTGATTTTGGTCCTTAAACAGTCACTGTAAAAGCCCTCCAAAGCAAAACATAAAGTCCACAAATTTCAGTCCTATCTTGAATCAGTTATTTATTTACTAATCAAACATGTAGCCACCCATCTCACTGAAGGCAACTTTGGACAATGCACAACAAACAAGCCAAACTGCATATAAAAACCACAGATATAAAAATATGTAAAAATCACGTTAACAGGAAATATTATGTTTACTGTCAGAGTATCAGTATACATGACTTCTACTTTTTTCAGAGAGGGAAATATGAACTCTACATGGTGTATAAGGTCCTGTTCTTTGCTTTTAGCCACATCCTTTTTGTGGCTCAAATGGAACTTAGGTGTGGCTGTACAGATGATTCTGAGCAATAATTTCAAGAATAGCCAGCATTTTATTAAAGTTAAGGTTTTGGGTTTGGACCAGAGAGTTCCAGGTTCATGTTCTCACTACATCAGGAACCTCACTTAATGACTTCTAGTCAGTTATTTCTCAACCCAATGAATCTCAATGGGATCTTAAAATAAAATAGAGGAAAGATGTCATTTTAGAGCTGCAATGGCACAGTGGTTAGAGTGCAGTACTGCAGGATACTTCTGCTGATCCCTGGCTGCCAGCAGTTTGGCAGTTCGGGTCTCACTAGGCTCAAGGTTGACTCAGCCTTCCATCCTTTCAATATCGTCACTTATAAAGCCCTTCATGGTATTGGACCTGGGTACTTGAGAGACCGCCTGCTGCCAATTACCTCCACTAGACCGATTAGATCCCACAGATTAGGCCTCCTCCGAATTCCATCCACCGGCCAATGCCGACTGGCGACTACCCGGAGGAGAGCCTTCTCTGTGGCTGCTCCGACCCTCTGGAACGAACTCCCCGTGGAGATTCGAACCCTCACCACCCTCCAGGCCTTCCACAAAGCCCTTAAAACCTGGCTGTTCTGACAGGCCTGGGGCTAAAGAGCTGTTGCCCCCGTCTCGAATGGTATGACTGTTGTGTGTTTTAAATTATGCATTGTTATGTTTCATTTTTTAATTTTTTGTCTCTATCCCCCTTCCCTGGTTTGAGTTGTGAGCCGCCCTGAGTCCCCTTCGGGGGAAAAGGGCGGCATATAAATATAACAAACAAACAAACAAACAAATATCAGTGAAATGAGGACCCAGATTGTTGGGGGCCATAGGCTGACTCTGTAAACCACTTAGAGTGGGCTGTAAAGCACTGTGAAGTGGTATATAAGTCTAGGTGCTATTGCTATTTAGAATGGCAATATAATAAAACATTCATTGTTTATTTACTTTATATTGATGTAAACTATAAATCATTCAGAATCATAAAATATGAATATTATAAAATCATATTTCTTTGTCTTGCCCAGGGATATTGTATTCTAAATTAGAACTGGAAAGATTTAAAAGAAAAATTAAAAAAAGATGCACAACATTACAAGCATATTGAGATATAAGTATGTCAAGATGAGCTCTCTGTGCAGTTAAATGTCAGATCTGTTTGTTTTGACTAATGGCCAACATGATACTTATGGCACATGAAGACACTAGATACTTTGGAAGCCCCCAGAACACAAAGGTTACCAGATCAACTTTACCTACATGAATATTGGCACTATTTAGTGAATTGGAAATGCCATGAAAGCTGGACTTTTTCAGAAAACCTTTGGGATCTGATTCCAAGTTGAAACCCTTCCCTGCAGTAAGTGACAATATTATTATTCCTTGTGCGTGATATCATTTGATTATATATTATTATCAATAACAGAGAATATTCGTAGCTCAGGATTGAAATGAGGTTGAGATCCTTCTCTTCCCTGGAGCGCTGATGATTTTACTTCATTTGTATAATGAAATGTCTGTAAGGAAACAACCAAGCTCAGAGAGCACTAAGGACCCTCATACATTATTATATTGTTTTGTATTATGAAATGGTATTTCTGTCAAACCTATTTGATGTATTGGCCTGAGGTTTTTGTGACTGGGTTTGTGATTGAAGTGTTAATAAGTAGAAGGAAGGAAAGAGGGAAGGGCAAATATATTTTGCATGTTGATTCATTTGCAACAGTGCTCCTTTTAGTTCCCAAATCTCAAAAAATGACCTTAATATTTGAATCCCCTTTTTATAAAGTTAGCTAGTTCCCTCATATGGACAGTCATAGGGAGAAAGTATTTATTACACATTTTATTTTAATTTATATCTGGTCTTCAAGAATCTTAGCCCCAATGAAAATTTCAATTAGCAGTAAAAGGGATAATCTATTAGGTCGCAGCACATTGAGGTAGCAATGAATTGGGTCTGGAAAGATCTCCATTATTTATCATTCAATAAATTCAAATAAGTTATGTGCTAAATACTTTCACATGAAGAAATACAGATTTTGAAATACATCTTTTAAAAGCAATGACATACATTTAAATCGAGTGTCCTATACTTCAGGGTAGCTGTGGTAACAAAAATATATCCAAATGTAAGATGGGCATCTTCTTCAAATGTAGAAGCCTAACTTATTTTATTGGTAATAGTATGAACGTGATTTACTACTGTTTTGTTGTGGGAGATTTTTCTAACTTTCCAATCTGTCCTACAGCCTTGGAATTTCCAATTTTTCTCTTAGTCAAGTATTAACCAGGTTCTGCCAAACTGATCTTTCAGGCCCAGATGAACTCAGCCAGACATTGAGATGCATAGTAGAGAAAGTTAAAAATACAATAGTTAAGGTTGGAAGAGTTGCGCTCAAAACTTTGGGCCAGAGAAAATTGCTTACAAATCTCTATTTATCTGGGAAACTAGAAAGGGATTGTGCCCGTAGATTTTAAAGAAATTTTAAATGATGGAAGAATATACAAAAGCCTTCAACACTGACACTGTTTGAATTTAAACTGACCTGCACATCTTAATCCCTACCTCTGTTTGTCTTGAAGTTATTCCTGGCTTATCCGGACCATAAAAGCTGATGCTTTAGTAATTTTCAACTCTTCAGTTACTACCATGTCCCTTGTGACCACAAGTTGCCTCAGAAGAAAACAGAAAACTGTGCCAAATATGAGGAGCCTTCTTCAACCTTCTGCTGTGAAGTCACATGCAATTAATTAATCTTTCTGAACAGTTCCAAAGAACGTTTAATTCTTAGCCTGTTGCCTCTGAGAAGATGATACTATGCGTACATGGTGGGGAGGATGGTTTGATTGATGGAAGAGAAGTTGCCAGTAATTAATAATTTTTTGTAGAGTTATTTTTGAAGCCTTCCTTGGCTTCATCCAAATAGCAGTAGATAACCTGTGCTTGAGAGCATTACATAGACAATTCCAGCTTGTAAGCAAGTAAAGCTATCGGGGGTCACCACTGCAGTGGTGGGTTATGGCTGCTGCTACTGCTGGTTTGCTCAGGGACGTGCCGCGCACGTACAGTAGTAAAAAAAAAAGCTTCTGCGCATACACAGAAGCCAAAAACAAGATGGCACCGCCATCAAGAGAACAGTTCAGGGACGTGGCAGGCTAAATTACTACCTATTTGGCTGAACCATTCCAAATGGTCAGAACCCACTTCTGCACCACTGTAGAAACCACTTTGTCTCAATCTTGCTGGATCTGCTTTTTATCCATTTCAGTCAATGGAAGACTGCTCTTCAAGCAGGAACATGACTGTGGTGGTGGTCATTGCTTAACTAGCAGTGGTGATTATTCATAGGTCTATTAAGATGATCAATGAGTATAGAAGATCAGGAATTCTGGTTCAGGTGATAAATATTTCAATTATAAACTATTTTTATTTAAGTAGCCAATGATCAGCACTTTATATGTTAGATATGTTGAGTACAAACTGCTATGATATCACCTATTTAGCTCACTCACCCACCTCGGAAGGATGGAAGGCTGAGTCAACCTTGAGCCAGTGAGATTAGAACCACTGAACTGCAGATAACAGTCAGCTGAAGTGGCCTGCAATACTGCACCCTAACCACTGCGCCACCTCGGCGCAGTGGTATCAGTTCAGGAATGGAAAACCTAGTCCAAGAGACCAAAGAATTGGTGTTACAAAGAGGTCAGGCTAGTTAGACTAATATTAGATCTTGTTCTAATGCCACAGCATGTTATGGGGAGGGTTCAAACTTGACATGTTGTTTTCTAAAGCCTCATCCAATACCAACTACATGCTATCAAACAAAAAACTGGCGCACACGGGCATGCGTGCCCACACACACACACTCACTCACCAGAAAGACTTTACTTTACCTTGGAACAGAAGTATTGCTTCTGAAAAAGACTTCCCTGTGGTGACCTTCTCCTTATCAGTCCCTGATATGGACTTCAACTCATTGATGTTGGTGATTCAACAATGTCGCAGTCTCTTGGTCAAAATCATACGCCAAGTCCTCTGATGCTGGCAGAAACAGAGCCGAGGTGGCATAGTGGTTAGAGTGTTGTACTGCAGCCACTTCAGCTGACTGTTATCTGCAGTTTGGCGGTTCAAATCTCACCGGCTCAGGGTTGACTCAGCCTTCCATCCTTCCGAGGTGGGTAAAATGAGGACCCAGACTGTGGGGGCAATATGCTGACTCTGTAAACCGCTTAGAGAGGGCTGAAAGTCCTGTGAAGCGGTATATAAGTCTAACTGAAATTGCTATTGCTAAACAGGCTATGGATATTTTTCCAGTCACACCCACATGATCAAATTCCCTGGGGCTACACAACCTTCTTCAAAGACTGGGACCTCATAAAAATAAGTGATATTGAAAGAAATGTTTTGCACCATCAGATCCAGAATGATGGCTATAACAGATTATTGTTTAAATCCTGTCAGCTTTTCTTCTTAGATTTTCAGCGGTATCCGTTTCCTATGCAAATCGGTTTCAGTTGTTATAGCAGAAGCTGTCCATCAAAACACTTTCCTCATTATCAAATCCCACCATCTCAATATTTGTCTTCCATTTGATGATGGCCATGAAATACACACCTTTCCTTCTTTCTCGGTCTTTCACAGGTTATTTTCAATAGGATATTTTAAAGAAAGCAACTGAATGATAAAGATCTTGCCAATCTGTTGCAAATCAACACACCTGCCATATTGAGAAAACTGATAGGAGTATAATTGCTTATTTTGACAACTCAACCATGACAGCTGCAGTGGTACTGTCAAGAAATTACTGGCAACTTCTTGCTCATGTACAAAAACAGGTATTTTAAGATTAAGCAAGAATTGTAACAAAGCTAGTGGTTAAAAAGCCAATGGAATATTCTAATAGTTAGAAACCTGGAGTAGAATCAGACGGAATATAAATAAATCAAACTGCTTCATAAATTGTGACTAGAGGCTGTGGTTTTATACAACAAGACATATCTATGTGTGTGTGTGTGTGTGTGTTTGTGTGTGTATACACACACATACATACACATATACATACACACGCACATACACATACACACAAACACACACACACACACACAAACACACACACATATTACCTGCCAATTACCTCCCTACGACCTATTAGATCACACAGATTAGGCCTCCTCCGAGTTCCATCTGCCAGTCAGTGTCGACTGGCAACTACGTGGAGGAGAGCCTTTTCAGTAGTAGCTCCGACCCTTTGGAACGATCTCCCCGTGGAGATTCGCACCCTCACCACCGTCCAGACCTTCCGCACAGCCCTCAAGACCTGGCTATCCCATCAGGCCTGGGGATAAAGATTCTAATCCGTCCCCACCCGAATGATGAATGAATGTTGTGTTCTATTTTTACTTATGTACTGTCTCATGTCTTGTCTTGTATTCCCCTCCCATAAATTGTAAGCCGCCCTGAGTCCCCTCAGGGAAAAGGGCGGCCTATAAATAATAAACAAATAATAAATAAATAAATAAATAAATAAATATGTATGTATGTATGTATGTATGCATGTATGTATGTATGTATGTATGTAGATTTTCACGGGTGTAGGTATGCTGATCTTATTGTATTCAGGTCTTTTCCCATGTAAGATTGAGATCGTCTTGGCAACATTCGACGAGATCCCACTCATCATCCTCAGGCTGGTGTCTTCGGCTTAAAGCGTGATCGGAGCTGCCGTCTTTCTATAAATCTTGGTGGGGGTGTATGGAGTTCTGGCGTTGTTTCAGTAAGTGGATTGATTGGCTGTGTGGCTGTATCATGATTGGTAGATTGGTGCTGGCTGTGTGTCTCTTGTTTTGTGTTGTAACGGCCTGGGTGGTGGGTGGGGCTCGTTTGTTAAACAGGGCTGGTTTCCAGATGTCTGGCAGGCGGGGGGCATCATCATGTTTATTCATGTTGTGGGGGTGTTTCTCTATTTTGATAGCTTCCATAATTATTCTCTTGTTGAAGTGTTCAGTTTTGGAGATTAATTTGGTTCCTTCGAAATTAATTTCATGTCCTGTAGCTTTAAAATGCTGGAAAAGGGAGGAAGTTTTTTCTTTTTTTCTTACTGCGTTCTTGTGTTCTGCGATGAGTGCATTTATTCTCCTGTTCGTTCCTATGTATGTTGCAGGGCAGATTTTGCATGGTATTTCGGAGACTCCTTGGTTTTCCTTGATTTTCTAGCTGGATCTTGTCTTTGATGTTTGTGTGTGTGTGTGTGTGTGTGTGTGTGTGTGTGTGTGTGTGTGTGTGTGTGTGAGAGAGAGAGAGAGAGAGAGAGAGAGAGAGAGAGAGAGAGAGAGAGAGATTGTACTTAAATCTTTACATGAAATAATAATCTCTGGATTACTTGATGGAGATCTCTGTCTCTGTCTGTCTCTGTCTCTGTCTCTCTCTCTGTCTCTGTCTCTCTGTCTCTGTCTCTCTCTCTCTCTCTCTCTCTCTCTCTCTCTCTCTCTCACACACACACACACACACACACCACTCTAACTCAAAAACTAATGTATTTTCTTAATGCTCCACAAAACTATATTGAATAAATAAAGCAATGCCAAACTGGAAATGAAGCCATCCTTGTTCCAAAAATGTCAATAGTCAATACTGAAAATAGTCAAAAGGCAACTGGACTTTCTTCATTTTTCTTTGAAGATATTTCACTTCTCATCCAAGAAGCTACTTCAGTTCTGACTGAATGGTGGATAATGGAAGGATTTATATTTATATTATATTTATATTCCTTGCAGTCGTCTGGTCATTAGTACTATTTCTGATAATTGTTGGGGCCATTTGTAGGTTTATCTGTGCCTCGGGGTCATCTGTGCACCATTGCACTGTTCAGGTGACCCTGAGGGCACAGATAAACTTCCAAATGGCCTCAATGACTCTCAGAAAGAGTATTAACAACCAGATGACTGCAAGGAATATAAATCCTTTCATTCTCCACCATTCAGTCAGAACTAAAGATGCTTCTTGGATGAGAAGTGAAATGTCTTCAAAGAAAAACAAAGGAAGTCCAGTTGCCTTTTGGGAGAACCATGGATGGCTAAGAATTTCCCTAGACATGAAGCCATTTTTCTTCCCCAAATTATAGTCACAAAGGCATTGAGGTGAGATCCAGCAGAGATCTTTAACTGGAGGGAAAGAACCCATCTATATTTGACCACCTACTGTTGTTTAACGGATTTAGGTTAAGCTGTCTTGGCCTAACTAGTAATTTTGCTTCTAAGAGTGTAATTGTCAGGCCTGCAATTATATTCCTTTTGGAATTTTGGCCTGCCACACTTTCTCTTATTTCATTATGCTGTTTCATTAGTATAGTTGATGGGAGGGGGGGAATAGACAGGAGTAGAATTGTGGAATGTATTGTTGTTATTATTTTCTAGACGCCAAGGTCATCTTTTGTCTCCGCATTTTTACACCTGACCGGAAGCAGCTGGGTGGAGACGCCAGCGTGGGAAGAAGATTGGACCATGTGATGGATTGTGGGTGTGGGGACAAGATCATGAACTTTTAACTGGGTGGGATTCTGATGTAATTTCCAGAATTGGGATTTACACAGATGTGCTAAGATGTCTGCTTTATTAAATTGGAACTTTAAGGATCGTTTTGCCTTGGACTCTGATTTAATTCTACATGATACTTGGAATCCTGACAGTAATTTGATTAACATTTCCCCTTTCCTAATATTTTGGGGGAACTACCCATGCATGTGAGAGCCAGTTTGGTGTAGTGGTTAAGGCATCAAGCTAGAAACTGGACGGCCATATCTTCTAGGCCTGTCCTAGGCAGGAAACCAGGTGGATTACCAGGTGGATTACTTTGAGCCAGTCACTTTCTCTCAACCCCAGAGAGATGGCAATGATGCAAACCACTTCTGAAAAACTTTGCTAAGAAAAATGCAAGGATTTGTCCAAGAATTGTACAGAAGGAAAAGAAAAAAGAAAAGAAAGCCGAAAAACGCTTAGAACTAAATGCCACATTTTCCCGATAAAGCTGACCTTGTCTGCTTCTACTTCAAAAGAAATGTTTACTCTAACGAATCATTGTTCGGGCTGAACAGAAGTGGTTAACTTCATGGGCAAATCAACCTGTGGCTTTTTCCTTTTTTATTACTTTTCCCAACAAAATTGGCGAATTGGCAATCTTAGGCAATCTTATGTCCTTTCGGCTGTTATTTCATCTCTAAGCCTTAAGGGAAGGCAACTCTGAAATAATCAGGGAGAGGTTTTTGTGGACTTGCTGTTGGAACCAATTCCTGTAATGCAACAAAAGAGGGCTTAATTTTCTCTTTTGTATTTATTCATCAAAGAGGACCAAGGGAGGTTCTTATAATTCTTTACATTTCACTTCACTTATGAAGTGAAGTTCATTTCACTTTATATAGCCATCCATCCAGTGGTGGGATTCAAATATTTTTACTACTGGTTCTGTGGGTGTGGCTTAGTGGGTGTGGCATGGCTTGGTGGAAGTAGCATGGGAAGGATACTGTAATCTCCATTCTATCCCACTCTAGGGGAAGGATACTGCAAAATACCCATTCCCTCTTGATCAGCTGGGACTCAGGAGGCAGAAAATAAATGGGGGTGAAGCTAGTCATATAGAGGCAGGGCTACTTTCACAAAGCAACTGCAGAAGACTTCTAAGGGTTAAAACACAGGAATAACCTACATCAGGCATCCTCAGATAAACAATTGTACTCATAGGATAAGCATCTTGACACCAGCAGAACTCATCTAACTATCAGATGGTTACATTTGTAGAAACCATCAGATCTATTAGCTTTGCAAAAAGCTACCGTGTTTCCCCAAAAATACGACATGTCCTGATAATAAGGCCATGCCACGTGGGCAAAAATATAAGCCCTCCCCCGCAAATTAGCCCTCTGTACAACTCCCCACCTCCGGCCAGGCAGAGCGCCGCTAACCGACCTAGTGCGGGAACCGGGGGGGGGGGAGGCAAAAGTGATTGCATTGCTTGGCACCTTCGAGATACCGCTAGGTTGGTGAGCAGCATTGTGTCCAGCTAAAGAGGGGGGTTGCCAGGTGGCTGCTCTCTTGCGAGCGGACTCCCAAAGAGCCGGGCACAACCTCATGGGTGAATGGCTGTGTTGCTCTGTTGCAGCAGCCCAACACAATAGCCATGAAGTGACCATGCTCACAAGGAGCCACCCGGCAAAGCCCCTTTCCAGTGCCTTTCACTGACCTAGGAGTATCACCAAGATGCATGAGCACCTGTTCGCCACCGCCCAGCTCCCATGGCTTGGCGCCTACGAAATGCCAGTGAAAGATGCTCTGCATGGCTGGAGAGAGGGGTTGCATGACGCCACCACCGCTGCTGCCGCCACCACCGCTGCCATCACAGCATGGCTTTTTTGGCGGCTTCCAAACCGAGTCTTCCAGCAGTGGCTGCTCTGGCGTACACTCTATGGTTGTGGGCCAGCTGCCAGCAGAGCGTACAACCATAGAGGGTATGCCCAGAGCGGCCACTGCTGGAAGACTCAGTTTGGAAGCCGCCGAAAAAGCCATGCTGGGATGGCGGTGGCAGCAGCGGAGGTACCCTGGCTCTGCAGGGAGAGCTGGGCCAGAGCATTGTGAGGCTGGGAGGCATATGAGCGAGAGTGGAACAGCCACTCGCACAACCCCCTCTCCAGCTGTGCAGAGCACCTTTCACTGGCATTTCGTAGGCACCAAGCTGCGGGAGCCAGGTGATGGCGAACAGGCACTCACGTGGCTTGGCGATACCCCTAGGTCAGTGAATGGCACTGTGCCCAGCTGGAAAGGGGGTTTGCCGGGTGGCTGCTCGTGAGCGTGGTCACTTCATGGCTGTTGTGTTGCGCTGCTGCGACAATGCAACACAGCCATTCGCTCATGAGGCTGTGCCCTGCTCTTTGGGAGCCCTCTCGCAAGAGAGCAGCCACCTGGCAACCCCAAAACAATAATTGAATTTATTGCATTTATATGCCACCCTTTTCCCCGAAGGGGATTCAATAAACCCTCTCCTCATAATAAGGCCCAAGCCATATTTTGTGGGTAAAAAGAAAATAAGACCCTGTCTTATTTTCGGGGAAACACGATAATAGGATTGGAACTATCTGAACCTGTGGTGGGAAGCTATTCCACAGAGCACGTCCTATTGCATTAGCTATCATAAGCCACAATCACTTCCTAAAAACTATTTGCACCATGTTTTTTTCCAACAGCAGCTAAACCTATTTTTAGGTAGCTTTTATTCCTGTTCTAATAAGGCACATTTGTTGCATTTTAAGTAGAGCCTATTTTTCTAAAAATAAAATAAAATCTTCATGAAATTGAAGCTTTGGTTTAACTTATTACTTAAAAGCTAGATAACCAATGAATTAATTATCTTGTACATTCAGTTTTTTCTTGAGTTGCTCTTTTATATTAGTCAGATTATGCAGATAGCTTTGAATGTGGGAACGCCTTTTAATTTCCTTTCATTGTTGGAAGTGCATATCTGATGACATTGGCTCACTGGAATGTCCTTACTTATAGATTAGGAGACAGCAAGGTACAGATAGAAAGTTAAGAATTGACTCTGCGTCACCCCTGGTCCCTTTGCCTGCCCTTTGTCTATCAGATTGCTGTCTGAGGTCACTTCTGCCTTACTGCCCTGGCAGATACACAGAGAGAACATGCCCTTGGACTCTCCTTTATGATATAGTTAGTGATCTCCTAGCTTTGCCTTTCACTATAATGCATTTATTTAAAAAATATTTTTTTTTATTTTCAGTTATAAACCCTGATTCATGTCCCAATGTTGAGGTCAGATTTCTGCTATTATATAAACCCTTACAGGCACACACAAAATGGTTCAAATCAGTGGTGGAATTCATTTTTTTTTTACTACCGGTTCTGTGGGTGTGGCTCGGTGGGCAAAGCAAGGGAAGGATACTGGAAAATCTCCATTCCTACCCCACTCTAGGAGAAGGATACTGCAAAAACTCCACTCCAGAGGTGGGTTCCTACCAGTTCACACCAGTTCGGTAGAATCGGTTCGTCAAATCTACCGAACCGGTTAGAAGAGGTTCCACCAGTGGACCTGGAAAGCAGGCCACACCTACAGAAGAAGTTCCAAAATTTTTGTGAACCCACCACTGACACAGACACAGACACAGACACACAGACACACAGACAGACAGACAGACAGACAGACAGACTCACACAGAGAGAGAAAGAGAAAGAAAGGAAGAAAGAAATAAAGAAAAAAGAAAAAAGAAAGAAAAAGTGAGAGATGAAAGAAAAACAGGAAAAAGGGATAGAGAGACAAAAGGAAGGAAAGAGTATGTGTGTGTGTGTGTGTGTGTGTGTGTGAGAGAGAGAGAGAGAGAGAAAACACATGGCTGGCAAGCCACTCCCACCAGGTCACATGGCCATCAAGCCACTCCCACAAAGGAGGCCACACCCACAGGGTAGGTTTGAAAATTTTGGAAAATTGGAGCACCACTGCTCCACTCCCACCCCACTCCAGGGGAAGGATACTTCAAAATCCTCATTCCCTCCCCACTCCTGAGGAAAGGATATTGCAAAATCTTCCTTCCCACCCCACCCTGGGGCCAGCCAGAGGTGGTATTTGCCGGTTCTCCGAACTATTCAAAATTTCCACTACCGGTTCTTCCGAACCTGTCAGAACCTGCTGAATTTCATCCCTGGTTCAAAATGCAACAATCTTTTCCTTTTCTTGAATTCTAGATGTCTAGGTGCCTTCTGAGAAGGTCTCGGTCTTCGGAACAAATTTGCAGAATGCAACAAAAATGCATTTGGCTTGTACATACAATGCCAGTAGCCCAAATGGTCCAACCCACTAAACCTAAAATAAGAACAATTAACAAAATTCAGAAGAGGTTCTAAAAAAAAATTGAAACCTACCACTGCTGGGCTTTTAGAGCCAAAACTTTGTGAGAAAAGGACCTTCATTGCATGAATTGTGATAGCAGGCAGAAGGTTAGTCTGATTATATAAAATACTATGGGACTGTGGACATCTGCCAAGTAAGCATTCAAGATGTCATAATAATTTTGTCAAGCAAACATTAAATACTTTGGAATACAAGGAATTGGATAAAGTCTATAGTTTTCTTGCCAGTTAGCAGAAATTATGCTATAGGGATCCAGTGTGGCCCCCAAATATTTTGGATAAGTTGGTGAACGCAGACATATACATGCATGGCCATAAATTCACACTTTGAAATGAGATTATTTTCCTTTTTGTCCCATAGTGCTAGAAATAGGATCAGTTATATTTATGCGATGACTGCCATTCGCTGGATGGATGGATGATCCCAATCTGGAAAAGAAAGACCTCAGATTTTATTTCCCTCAGACCATACACAATTCCATCAAAAAGCAAAAACAGCTTTCATTACCCCTGCTGTGCCATTCATTATGGAAAGTATTAGTTGGCAATGGATTATTATATATTTGGCAAACAAACGCAAATGACTTCGGGTCACATGTGTTGTAGACTGATGGCCATGTCAGACCTCCTCCTTCCCCCTCCCACTCTCCCCTGTGTACTACAATTGAACCAGTAATGTTTCTGTAGACCTGGCTGGAAAAAAGCAAAAAATCACCAGCCAGAGAGAATGGGAGAGAGTGAGATAGAAATAGATAAATAGATAGATAGATAGATAGATAGATAGATAGATAGATAGATAGATAGATAGATAGATAGATAGATAGACAGACAGACAGACAGACAGACAGACAGACAGACAGACAGACAGACAGCAGTGGTGGGTTTCAAAAATTGTTCGAACCTACTCTGTGGGTGTGGCCTCCTTTGTGGGAGTAGGTTGCCACCCATGTGACCGGATAGGAGAGGCTTGCTGCCCATGTGACCGGATATGAAGATGCCGACGACACTTGTCAGAACTACCTTAAATTACCTCACACACAGCACTGGCATGCATAAGAATATGATGTAAACTTGTTTTTTTAAAGGCATCTTTGGTTTGCGTTAAAACAACTTCAACACACGCAATGTTCTGATTGCACCACAAACGCAGTAGTCATCCTTACCTTTCACAGAGGCACTGAGTTTTATAAATATGAGCATGATAGTGTAGAATAATCATATCCAAGGACCAGTGGTGGGTTTCAAAAAAATTTGGAACCTCTTCTGTAGGTGTGGCCTGCTTTCCGGGTGCACTGATGGAACCTCTTCTAACCAGTTTGGTAGATTTGACGAATCGGTTCTACCGAATAAGTGTGAACTGGTAGGAACCCACCTCTGATAGATAGATAGATAGATAGATAGATAGATAGATAGATAGATAGATAGATAGATAGATAGATAGATAGATAGATAGATGATAGATAGATGATAGATAGATAGATAGATAGATAGATAGATAGATAGATAGATAGATAGATAGATAGTCAGTTGGTCTTCAGAATTCTCCACCTTTTATCAAATCAGATGTGAAGATATTCAGTTTTGGCCATCAAGTTCCTAATATGGTTTCCACAATAGGTAAACAGGTGGTCCAATGTATTTCTGCATACAGGTCTGTGTGTTTTATTTATTTATATCTTGCCTTTATTGATTTTTTTATAAATAAGTCAAAGTGGGGAACGTAACTAACGTAACTAATACTCCTTTCTCCTCCTGTTTTCCATGCAACAGCAATCCTGTGAGTGGGTAGGGCTGAGAGAGAATGGCTTCCCCAAAGTCACCCATCTGGCTTTCATGCCTAAGGTGGAACTAGACTTCACAGTTTCCTGGCTTCTAGCCTGATAAATTATCTATTAAACCAGACTGGTCCTATATTCATAGCAGAGGTGGGTTCCTACAGGTTCACACCAGTTCGGTAGAACCAGTTCGTCAAATCTATCGAACCGGTTAGAAGAGGTTCCACCAGTGGACCCGGAAAGCAGGCCACACCTACAGAAGGGGTTCCAAATTTTTTTGAAACCCACCACTGATTCATAGATATCATTATATAGATATAGCTATTTGGATAACATATGTATATGTATATTTGTGAGTTATCCAAATTGAATAAGATTTAGTTTATGATTTAAGATTTAGTTTATTTGTATGCCGCCCTTCTCCGGGAGGGACTCAGGGCGGCGAACAACTCAAATGAATAAATGAGAATGTACTCACTGTAGTATCTGTGTAAATGTCCACACAGCCTGGCCTCAGCATTAAAGTAAGAACGTTGTAAAGCAAACTTTTCAGGCAACAGATCTGGAGGAGATTGCCACAGCAGCAGGTGTTCCTGAGTTGAACTGTTAGAGCCCCTGGATGCTCACCACTGCTAAAAATAAAAAATCATGCTTGATCTGCTGTATGACCTTCTTTGACCTTCCACTGAGACCCTTTCCACTAATACTGTAGTAATTGTCAGCCTTGTCAGCTTTTCTGGGAGGAATGAAGTGGAAGAGACCAGAATTTACCTAGGTAACAAACTAGCGTAGTTTCAGAGTGTTCTAATGTCCCTGAGTAAGCATATGTATGGCTTGCACTGATAAGCCTTTCCACATCTGTTACAGATACTTAACACCCAGAGCCTTATTTACAGTTTAGAGATGGATTAAAGTAACAGCTTGTGCAATCGTTCAAGTTGCAGATTCAAATGTATTCAAGTTTCTTGGTTTATTTTTATTCAGTGCTAGTTGTCAGCCTCTCACAGTAGATCAGATCAGGAAATCAATTCCATAGGAAGATTACTGCTACACTGTATTGAGCTAGGCCGTAATAACAGATTCTTGTTTGTGGGGAAAAAATATCACAAAATACAAAGACCTGCAAGTAAAAATAGAACAACAGGGTCAAAAGAAAGCAAAGGTAGTACCAATAGTAAAAGGGGCCTTTGGTGCAATCCCCAAACAACTGGAGCACCACTTGGACAACATCGGCATTGACAAAAATCACTATCAGTCAATTGCAAAAGGCAGCTTCACTTGGAACAGCTTCCATCTGTGACAATACCTTTAACATCGTCCAACAATGTCATTTGCCTATACTAGGGAAGGACTCAATAGATGGATAAAAATGTCAAATCCAGTCTAAACATCTGGTGGACTGTGCAACCAACCATAATAATATGATATGGCCAGGTTTGTAAGTGAAATCGTATGTTCTAATCTACCAAACAGAAAATAGAAGCAGTGATCGAAATGTACACTGCAGATGTTATCCAAAGGACAATATGAGAATCTGAAGATTTGTCAAGTTGTCTGAACATCATAAATGCTTATGGAACCAAAATCTGTACTCAGTCCAAGGACAACAGAAATATTGTAATTTAAGCCTACCCCCCTTCAAAAAAAATCATATAGAACTACAAATATGAGGAAACGGTGAGGCAATTCTAAATTTTCAGCGCAAGAAAATTGTATGGGACAAGTCACTTGAATTCCTTGCCAGTCATACATTGCATATAGCACAGGACTGACAGTTTCACTATTTTCTTTGACAATGGAGCAGATACCAACTGTTAGGCCTCTGACTCACGATGAACATCCACATTCAAGGCTGTTCTGAGCCTTCAATCATTTGTATTTGGTATTTCTGGTGTTTTAGTACTACCTGAATGGCTGCTAACCTTATTCTAAACTGCAGCATGTAATGGAAAGAGTCAGCCTTCTCATCAGGCTCATATAAATATTCAGCAAAGTATATCTTTCCTGAAGTGACAGCAATACCCAGTGGTATAACTTGCAAGAAAGTTATGGCACCTTTGATTCAATTCATTTGGGATCTCTTCCCGTATGACCCAATCCATCTCACAGATAATATTTCCATTTGTTATTAGGCCTCCTTCCCCGTGCCCAAGAGGGAAATGTTTTTTAAGTGCATGTGATGAGACTGGACATTGATGAAAAAATTTTTTTTCATTCATTCATTCATTCATTCGTTCGTTCGTTCATTCATTCATATACTTAAGATAAAAGTAAAGATTCCCCTTGCACATATTTGCTAGACATTCCCGACTCCAGAGGGCAGTGCTCATCTCTATTTCAAAGCCAAAGAGCCAAGTCTGTCAGAAGACATCTCCATGGTCATGTGGCCAGCATGACTAAACGCCAAAGGCTTACGGAATGCTGTTACCTTCCCACCAAAGGTGGTCCCTATTTTTCTACTTGCATTTTTTACGTGCTTTCGAATTGCTAGGTTGGCAGAAGCTGGGACAAGTAATGGGAGCCCACTCCGTTACGTAGAGATGGGGATTTGAACTGCCGAACTGCCGACCTTTCTGATTGACAAGCTCAGCATCTGAGCCACTGAGCCACCACGTCCCTTTATATACTTAAATATACACAACTTAGAAATCCAATTTATAATTGTTTTGACTTAGATAAATCATGTTGCTCTAGATCACACACTTCGAACAACAGCATCTCAGTATAATTACACATCATTTAGATACAATGGCAGAACTTTAAATGCATACTAAGTAAACAGCTACATTACCTTCGGCTAAAGGCCTTAAGCTATTTTATTCCCCTGTTTCATGATTAATCAAACATTATCCTAGATGTCTCTAAACTACAATCCTCACAATCTGAGCCCGCAGGTAGCTGGCTGAGCTCTGGCTGTAGTTCAGAAACTTCTGGAAAGTTGCAGGATGCCTGCTGCTAAAAGTATGCTCTGATGAAACTCAGAATTAAACTGCCAGCTAATTCAAGGGTGCTGAGTCAAGCTTGACTTCTGATGATTTCATTGACTAATCCAGTGGTGGGTTTCAAAAATTGTTCGAACCTACTCTGGGGTGTGGTCTCCTTTGTGGGAGTGGCTTGCTGCCCATGTGACCGGATGGGAGTGGCTTGCTGCCCATGTGACCAGATATGAAGATGCCGACGACACTTGTCAGAACCACCTTAAATTACCTCACACACAGCAGTGGCATGCATAAGAATATGATGTAAACTTGTTTTTTAAAAGGCATCCTTGGTTTGCGTTAAAACAACTTCAACACACGCAATGTTCTGATTGCACCACAAACACAGTAGCCATCCTTACCTTTCACAGAGGCACTGAGTTTTATAAATATGAGCATGATAGTATAGAATAATCATATCCAAGGACCAGTGGTGGGTTTCAAAATTTTTTGGAACCTCTTCTGTAGGTGTGGCCTGCTTTCCGGGTCCACTGATGGAACCTCTTCTAACCAGTTCTGTAGATTTGATCAATCGGTTCTACCGAATAGGTGCGAACTGGTAGGAACCCACCTCTGGACTAATCCCTGCTGTTTGTCCTAATTAAACCTGTTTCTATTTAGATTTTACCTTCATTTGCCCTTTCCAGGAAAGATATAGGTAAGGAAGTTGAAAATAAAGCCAGTGGACTTCACGTCTACCAAGAATAACTACAAGTAATATATTTTGTCTTGGCCGTCTCCTAATTTGATGATGACTGAACAGATCCACTCAGTTTTAATTTACTTCACAGCAAATTAGGAAGATAGTACAAAAATGTACTATGCCAAGGAAGCCAATTAAAATGGAAATAGAAATTAGTAGCGAAATATTTGGGATTTCTCATTTACCCTATAATATTATCCATCTTATTTTTCTAACATAAATCTCGGTGTTTATAAATCTGCTATTTACAACTTTGCCATAAATGTCCAGTTCAAAAGCATCTTGATGAGCCTATGGCTTCCTGTCTACCTTATCACATAGGGACTATTTGGATGCAATGAACAAAATAGATCTTGCATGATTGTTAGATTATATACACTTTTGATCAGTTAATGTTTCCTCACCCCACATTGTTGCTTGCCACAAAGAGCTAAAGCAGTTTGTTAATTGATTAATTCCAGAGCCTTGGCATAAGATTGTAAGGAGCTTTTTCAATAATTTCCTGCCTTTTGGTCTGGTGCACTCACACACACATGGCTGACTTATTTTAACTGGCCATCTGTATATACAGTGACACCACTCATAAAACTCTCATCGTTCTTTACTTTACCTCCAGACCCATTTCAATGAAGTCAATTCCCACAGGCCCTTGCAGACAAGCTTAGCATTTTAACGCCAGGCTGTAAAATCTAAAGTGCCATGTCATGTTTCCTGCTTTTAATACTATTTCCCTTACTCCTAATTAGATGCTGAAGAATGAAACCATTATTGAATACTGTCGACATTGGCTAAATCACCATCAGGCAATTGCAAAAGGCAGATTTTACCTGGAACAGGTTAAATCCTGTGAGGATACTTTTAATATTATTTTAAAAAAAAAACCTACCCCAGGTCCTTGGGAAGGATTCAGTAGCTGGACAAAAATACCAAATACAATCTCAACATCTGGCTGACTGTACAACTGACCACAATAATGATCCATGTATAGGTAAGGTAAAGGTTCCCCTTGCACATATGTGCTAGTCATTCCTGGCTCTAGTGGGCAGTGTTCATCTCCGTTTCAAAGCCGAAGAGCCAGCGCTGTCCGAAGACGTCTCCGTAGTCATGTGGCCAGCAGGACTAAATGCTGTTACCTTCCCACCAAAGGTGGTTCCTATTTTTCTACTTGCATTTTTACATGCTTTCGAACTGCTAGTTTGGCAGAAGCTGGGAAAGTAACGGGAGCTTGCTCCGTTATGTGTTGCTAGGGATTTGAACCGCTGAACTGCTGACCTTCTGATTGACAAGCTCAGCATTTTAGCCACTGAGCCACTGTGTCCCACATTTATATGTGCTCTCAAATTAAACATGAAAAGAGAAAATACAACAACACCCCCTAATACATCCCCCCTGATATTCAGAAAAGGCTTTGTTTCTTTGCTCATTTGCTTGCTAGTATGATATCCTGTCTTTCCTCCAGGGATATGTTTATTTCAACATACGTCTTCCATTTGTTTTTCCCAAAAACCCCAGCAAGGTAAATTAAGCCCAGGGAGATTTGCACTCTCTCTTTTTCTCCAGAAGTGAAAAGGACAACATTCTAGGTGTCTGCAAATGTGCATGCAAGATCCCTTAGTTTGAGACAACAACTTCTGTCACTTACACTGATGTGGGTGAAAATATCTAAGCTGTTCAACACTGTGTTTTATAAAATTGTGTGCCTTCTTCACACATACGATGCATGAAACTGCCTGTAATGATTAGCAGTGAATTTCTATTCCCCCAAGATTTTGATTGAATGCATGCTGTCTTTTGGTTAAACAATCCCAACTTCACACAAAGATGTAATTTTTCTTTAGTGCATACGAAGCACAACGTCCACAAGGAGTACAGGGGTTCATGGACCTGGCTTCCTCTTACATCACTCCCACCCTGATGTAATGTTGTTGGCTATGGTGGCCTAAGTGAAAACAGGGTCAGCTTGTCTTTGTTTCACCTCCCAGTTGTTGTTGTTTTTTGTCCTCTGTAGGGCTCACATCAATATACAAAGAGGTAAAGATGAAAAGTTCATGTCCTGTTCATAATTTGCTTGTGAGTCAGTGTAGAGACCAAGGGACAATTAACACCAAGATATAGTAAGTCAGCTCATTATATTTTAGAGCAGGAGTTTTCTTTTTGTGTTTTGCTCAAACACACTCGGTAAAAAGACTTTTTTTAAAAAAAGAATTTTTATTCAGTGGGTGAAAGGATGCACATAGGCACATCCCAAGTGAATAGTATCTAAAGGCTGTAAACGTTTCAAAAATTATTTGGAGGAAGTGAGTCAGATCTTGCACAAAAGAGGTAACACTGCACTGTAAGGAATCTGTTAAAGTTACTGCAATTTGTCAAAACACCAGAATTTTCCTTTTTGAAGGTTGTATGGTAGCCTGAAAAAAAGGCAGGTTTCTATTAATGAGTAGCATTAGAAAGGAGCTCAGCTAAACTCTTTTTCGGACTTATTTTCAAAATATTGCTGCTACTGTTGATAAAAAGTTCTGTTCTAAATTTGAAAAGCAGGAGGAATGTGTAAAAATATCGATACTACATTTTCAAAATGTAATTCTGAAATTACATTTCCAATGTTTAGACTTTGCTACATTTCACTCAGTTCACATAAAAAGGATGCCAATTTGTATACAAGCTTCTCAATGTTATTTTTGCAAGTACCTCAATCTATTTCTTGGTCTATTCACTTTTGTACATTTTGGGGGTTCTTTTTTTGGGTAGTGTTGGTTAGGGGTTGGTAAGTATATTCATTTTTGGATCCACGACAATTTGAATTGTTGAATAATATTTCTATTCCAGAGATGGTATTCTGCTGGTTCACACTGGTTTGGGCAAACCAGTAGCGGCAGTGGTGGGATGCTCTGCCCACTCTCCCAGATGTCATCACGGATGCTCTGCAGCACACGCGCTCCCAGTTCCAAACCTGTAGCCAAGGTAAGAGAAAACCATTACTGCTCTATTCCCTTTCTTGATTTGTGAAATGCAAATAGTTATGCCGTTTTGAAAATGCAAATTGGTTAACCCTACATACTTAGGCACACATTTCACAAAACAAATACTGTATTTATCCAACAATTTTGAGCAGCACACAATATCTACTTTGAGCAGAAAGAATCATGTTTATTGATCACAGTCAGTTTCAGGATATGAGTGAAATTCATCACTGGAATACAGAGGGATACTTTTAACTTGTATAAAATAAATATCCACTCTGTAAGAAAATGAAATTATGAAATCATTGTTTTGGGGTTATGAATTTACTACAAACCTCCTAAACCTAGATGAATCATACTGTGTGGATAACATTGAAATCTGGAGACTGCATAATTTTATGCTGTATTTTGCCCTAAATTATATAGAGTATGTATATATTGAAGGAAAATAAGCACAAAGCTTATTATATTAAGGATAAATATGATTAGAATAGTGAGAACCTGAATGAAAGCCAAATGAACTAGTCATAACAGGCACTAGGAAAAATAAGAAATGTAGCTGCATGTTGTTCCCACTTAGATTACTGTTTTGAACTTATTTTGTCTGAATTCTATCTGGTATGACTAATTCATTTTTGTATCAGAAAGGCAACAGTAAGTATTTGTAAACAAAATATAATTTGTGGAAAGTCCTTTGACTTACTCCTACAAATACCTACCCAATTCGCAAACTAAATTTCTCTTTTGTGTGCTCATTACTGCCACATCTATAATATATCCTTCTGGTCACCTCCATATCCCATGTTCTCTTAAATTTATTCCTTTCTACACAGTCCGTAAACAGGGAAAATGACTAGTAGACCAATTAGATGAGAGCAGGTCCTATTTCTGCAGTGTTCCCATTCAGTAGATCTCAAACAGAAGATGCAGAGCCACTCAAGAACTCATGCCTGACAAGCTTGGTAATTTATTTGAGGCCTCTAGGTGAAGCAAGATAGTGAAAATATTAGTCATGGACATGGAGAGACAGGGAAAAAAGTACCATAGTTAAGTTAGAGAAGCAGAGAATGAGTTGTACTGTATGAGTGAAAGTAAACCTGGATTATATCCCTGACTGCTAATATGAAAGTCAGTTAAACTTTGAACCTCAGTTCTAAACTACTTCCTCATAGTGGAAATAGTTGGACGTTCTCCACAAATGGGTATAAAACATATGCTGTGTAAAACCATGAATCCTCCCTCATATCAATTTCCTGGAACTGACGTATAAGCCAGGATTTTACAAGATGCTCAGACAAATTAGTGAGTATGACATTATGCTATATCAGTTCATCACTTTTTGGCTCTCAAAACAGATCCCCCGCAATAATTTTAAAAACGATTATATTAAACAGATAAATCTAACAAAAAACCATTCATTCATTCATTTCAAAATTCAATAAATGAAAAAAATCTCCTCAAAAGATAATAAGAAAGAGAAACTTCCTCCTTCATCTCCAGGAAGCATATTCACATTAACAATTTATCAGTTATAAAATACAACCAGATCATTTTCATTCCATACCTCACTCTATTTTCTATGAAATCAACTCAAAATATTAAGTCCTTCTTATTAATCAACAAAGGTCCAGTGAAAATTAATAAAATTACCTAACAACATAAATAAAATTTTCCCATTTTCATTTAGTCTAAATTCCTCTCATCATCTTCCTCACATTTAAACACTGCAATGAAAATAACATAATATTGAAGGCAAATAACCAGTATTATAAATAATAACTTCTTATTTAGATATTAAAAAATAATGGCACAAATACTACAAACTAACCTATTACACCATTAAACATTTCCAAAAAAGAAACTACCAATCTAGAGAATACTATAATTATTATAATTGCTTATAATTATAATTAAACATTACCAAACATAGCAACTTATTATGTAACCACAGTAAAATACACCAATTTTATATATTTTTTTTCCATCTTCCTTCCGGTCATCCCATAAATAAAATTCTGATTCCTGCTTTCTTCCAGCCTCCTTGCCTCTTCTCTTGAAGTTCTTATTCATCTTTATTGAAATACATTTATAATTTTCATGAAATAATTTCAGTAAACCTTCTGCATTTTAATTTAAAAGGATCATTTTTTCCTACATCATTCATTAAATATATTATTTGTATGTTCTTTTTGATTTTTAAATGATCATCCAATTCCACTTGTGCATTCAGTATTTCCAACTCTTTTTTACAAGTGGTTTTATGTCCACGTTAAAGTCAATTTTGATTGTCTTCAAGGGAGTTTGTTCATCTTCAATAGCAACCCCTGGTTCCATTCTGATTCAAGACTGTTGAATGTATTGGAAAAATGATCAGAAATAATGATTTTACCTTGAGAAAGCAGTAATCTACTACGGTTATTGTTATGATCACCTAAAGAACAACAGAAAATTTAATTTATTTCTTCTGTTTGGAGTTGATTCTTAAATATTGCTCCATTGAATCCTAGAGAACAAAAGAAAAGAAAATAGTTAAAAAGCTCACTGACTTCATATATCCATCAATCAAATGTTTCCTTTAAAGTAGTCATCACATGCTTTAGTAATTGAACTTCAAAGTCTTGTTTTGCATTGAAATATAAACAGGACATTTTTCCCTAGTAGAAAGGGTTACACATTGAGAATAAAAATAGCAGTTTCCACCAAGGTCCTCTGTTCCAGACGGTTATACATAGTTGTCACTTAATAAAGAGCTGTGCTTACTGAAGCCTGAGTCTGCCTCATCCGTTCAACTGATGTAACATGGGCGACGAGGATGGGATCGGAAGGCAACTAGGCACCAAGAGAGCAGAAACAATCCAGCAAGTAAATCCAGCCCGGAGCAAAGTGTGGCATCGAACAGCCATCTTAAAGCAGCAAATTCAACCCATTTTGCCGGAGAAGATGACTACACACGCCCCACCAGCTCTGTACGACCCAACCACCGAGCACTGGAACTCCTACATGATGAGATTTGAGTGTTTCCTCGATGCCAACCACCTCCTGGGCCTGTCCGAAGGCCAGAAGAAATCAATGTTCCTGAGCTAATGTGGACTGGAGGTGTTTGAGATGGCAAAAGATTTGTCTGAACCAACACCACTCCATTCGATCGCTTGGTCAGTCCTGCGGACACACTACTCTCCCAGACCGTCTAAATATGTGCGGAGGCACGAATTCAACCTCTGCAATCAGAAGGAAGGCGAAACAATCAACCAATATGTTGCCGCACTTTGAAAGGCTACTGCATATTGTGACTTTAGGGATTTAGACGAACTCTTACTAGACCACATTATATGTGGTGTGCAGGACATTCGTTTACAAAGGAGGTTGCTTGCCAAAACAAACCTCACTCTCCAGATTGCCCTAGATGAAGCCAGAGCTATCGAGTCCTCAACCAAGTCGACGGAAAAGCTGCAAAGACAAAGCAGACCAAAGAGCGCGTGCAAAACCACAGGCATGCATCGCAAGACCATAGAACCTGAAACTTCAAGTAGCGATGATGACACCTACCGCATGCGCACGATCTGCAAAGAATCAGCACGGAAATTTGAATCGCATTTCCTACCTTGTGCCTGCTGTGGAGGCAACCACCAGAGATCGACTTGCTGTTTCCAGGACACCATCTGCCAGCGCTACGAGCGAAAAGGGCACATCGCCAGAGTCTGCAGGAGCGAATTCCCCACAGCACCTAGATAGCAATGGAGCCAACCTGCACGCCCCAAACCACGAAGACGAGGGGCAGGGCAACCATGAACCAAGGCGCCAATTGCCTACTAGTCAAAGACTTGTTGGTTGCCGAACGGAACTACAGCCAACTGGACTGTGAGGCTCTGGCTGTGGTAGCTGGTGTAAAACGGTTCCATGAGTATTTGTATGGCTGTGATTTCAAAATCATCACAGACCATAAACCACTTTTAGGCTTCCTGGCTGGGGACCGGCCTATCCCTGCATCGGTGTCACTGTGGATGACTTGTTGGACTATTTTCCTCATGGCCTACAGCTACTGCCTCGCTCATCAACCTGACACCACATTGGGGCATGTTGACGCCCTCAGCCGGTGCCCTCTTCCAGAACTGCTTGCCGATCTGACCCCTAAGACACCAGTCCTGCTCATAGACTGCCTTGAGGCTGGTCCTGTCTCCTCCAGTGAGGTCGCCCACCACTCAGCGAAAGACCGGACACTTAGACAGGTTTTGAACTGGATGTGGAGGGGGTGGCCCAAAGGGCCGGTTGGGTCAGAAATGCCCTGGTTGCTCCATTCTATCTGGCCAGTAATAGACAGGTGGAGAGAATGTTGTGATCTGCTAAAAAAGCCCTATCCAGGATGGGGCTGGGAGATTACCAAACACGGGTTGATCAATTCTTCCTCATTCAGCACATCACGCCAACTGTTACCACCGGGAGAAGCCCCTCTGAGCTTTTAATGGGTCACTGGCTAAGATCGCACTTAGACTACACCCAAACTATTCTGACACAACGCCCCCTGATTCGACCAGCAAAATCAGACACTTTAGCATAGGGGGTTGAGTTTACAATCACAACTACGCTGGGGGGGGGGGCGCTCTGGATTCCTGCCATAGTTACAGGTATTACTGGACCTCGTTCTTACCAAGTGGAGCTCGAGGACTAATCTTAGGCAACCAGAGGTAAGTCCTGCAAGAGTTACCCAAACCCTACCCAAAAGGAGCACAAACTCACTCCTTCCACAGACTTCTCAAGCCCGAAGGTACCGAGGTACTTATCTGAGAATGTTGCAAGGCCACAGCATGTCCCGAGTGAACCGGTTCCAGAGACTCCAGCCGCACCCTGTGAAAAGTTCCAGGAGCTTCCACCAGGTGAAGCCGCAGATAAAACAGGTCCATCCGACCTGATTGAAGATCCGGCTTCAACTGAACTGCGCAGGTCTGGGTGAGCCACCAGAAAGCCCTCCTACCTGCGTGACTACGTCACAAGCTGGACGAACCCAACTAAGAGGGGAGGGGTGTTACATATTGAGAATAAGAATAGCAGTTTCCACCAAGATCCTCTGTTCCGGCGGGAACAGCATTCAAATCTGATTGGTCAAAGGTCTGACAGAGCCCTATAAAAGGACTACTGCTAGTCAGAGCCTTCCCTGGATTGTACATAGTTGTCACTTAAGCTGTTGTTACTGAAGCCTGAGTCTGTCTCATCCGTTCACCCGATCTAACAGAAAGGATCTTTCCAATCAATTTCAAACTGTTTATTTAAATTTATTTAAACCACTTGCACAAATGCAGCTTCGTGCCCTTGCTTGCTGACCTGCCACTTTTGCGGCCACAGCCCGGTACTGGGTGGCAAACCGGGGGCTGGGGACCCCGCTTTAGTTCATGAAAACTGCATTTGTGGTTCAGAGCACAATAGAACCTGTGACTCCCAGCTGATCCCAAGTGACTGAAAAAATATTGATTTCTGCCACCTGTTCATAAAAATCAGCTGTTATACAGTATATAGGCAATCTCCAGATGTCCTTTTGGCTATGATACTCCTACAATCTGTGGAACAGAAAAAAGTGCAAGCATTTACTTTGCTTGGCCTCACCAGAAGCTTTAAACCAGGAAACCTCAAAGGAGTTCTCCCTAGAAATATCAGTATGATGAAGAGGTGGGTTCCTACCAGTTCGCACCTATTATGTAGAACCGGTTCGTCAAATCTACCGGACCGGTTAGAAGAGGTTCCACCAGTGGACCCGGAAAGCAGGCCACACCTTCAGAAGAGGTTCCAAAGTTTTTTGAAACCCACCACTGCTAAAGGGTTAGGGGTGCAAGGATCTTGTAACTTGACAGCTTTAAGACTTGCATGCTTCAATGCCAGAGTTTCTGAATAGCTACTTGGACCAACCTAAGTACTAATTCATAATTTCATATCCGGTCACATGGGCGGCAAGCCACTCCCATCTGGTCACATGAGTGGCAAGCCACTCTCACAAAGGAGGCCACACCCACAGAGCAGGTTCGAACAATTTTTGAAACCCACCACTGGTATAATGATAGTAAAATAGGTTACAATTTGCTACCCTTATATTTAGATAAAGTAATTTAATGGCAAAGCTGTTGTCTCAGAATCAGGATTGCATGAGTGGCAAGAATATGTGTCTCTTACTTTCAAGGCCATTAATTGGCATGGAAAGTCTAGATGTTTGCTAGATTGCAAAGGATCTTTTGGCTGTCATTTCAAGGCTAATGCTTTGAACCACAGACTTTTCCATGGTGTTCTTAAGACAATTCACTGAATGCATTGGAAAAATGATCAGAAATAATGATTTTGCCTTGAGAAAGCAATAATCTACTGTGGTTATTATGTTATGACCACCCAAAGAAGAACAGAAAATTTAATTTATTTCTTCTGTTTACAGTTGATTCCTAAATGTTGGTCTATTGAATCCAAGAGGAAAAAAAAGAAAAGTCTTTGAAGTGTTCAGCAGTGAATTTTACAATTCTTCTCTTTTACACTTCATTTCAAACAAAAATTGGCATATTTTCAGTGTCATATGGAACGCAGATGAAAATACCAATTTTTTTGTTCTTCTTTGTGTAACCAACTTGATTTTTCAATACATTTACCTGTCTTTGCTTTCATTCTTCTGGTCACATCCGGGAAATGAATGTTTTCAAGAAGTACACATGGGTTTTCGTCAAAGTTGTATCTGGATTATTATATATGGTTTGAAATTAATCAAGACTTAATGCTTTTTCTGAATCTGGTAACAATACATTCCTGGTTTGGATGAAATGAAACACTGGATATTTCATTTATTAAATTTACAATTCACCCAGAATAGCCCTTCGGTTCGTTAACATATAATTTATTAGTTTTATTGCTCCATGCCACAAAGAGAAAAGCAAGGGAGCTGTAAACATAAGCTTTTTACATTCCTTATTATCATATGTTCTTAGCAAGAGCAAACTCATAGCAGGCCTTCTCCCTCCTGTTAAGGTCCACAGTCACAGAAGGGCCTCCTGGATTGATAGCTTCTGCTGGAGCAATGGTAGAACTTGTGGCTAGGGGGAATCTTGGCCCAGGCATATGTATATCATTGGTGTATCATTTGTGAGCTAACCTAGCTAACCTATCCCTGATTACAGTGACCTATGCCTTAGCCACCTTGTAGCTTGCAGGGCTATGACCAGGGGTGGGTTCCTGCCAGTTCTAACCTCTTCTATAGAAGAGGTTCCACAAATCTACAGTGCCGTTTAGAACCGGTTCCAGCTCCCTCCCCCTGCCCATCCGCACATTATCAAGATGAAGAGCAAGAGGAGGAATTCTGGGAGTTGAAGTCCACAAGGGTCTTGTAACTTGATAGCTTTAAGACTTGCACACTTCAGTGCCAGAGTTCCTGAGCCAACATGACTGGAGGAGGAATTCTGGGAGTTGAAGTCAAAAGTCTTAAAGCTGTCAAATTTGAACACCCCTGGGGTTTTTCCCCCTAAAGGGTTAGGGGTGCAAGGGTCTTGTAACTTGACAGCTTTAAGACTTGCGTGCTTCAAATGCCAGAGTTTCTGAGTCAACATTTTGGTTGCTAAGCATGAGTGTTGTTAAGTGAGTTTCACCATATTTTACAAGTTGGGCCACGCCCACCCAGTCACATGGCCGGCAAGCCACTCCCACCCAGTCACATGGCCGGCAAGCCACTCACACAAAGCAGGCCATACCTACAGAAGAGGTTCTAAACATTTTTGAAACCCACCACTGACTATGACCTAATATTGTATTCCAGAAGATCTGGAAACTTCAACTGTTCCAGAGCACAGTGGCTTGTCTACTAATTGAAGGTAGCAGAATCAGCCATCTCACAACTCGGCTGCAGTTGCTGCCTTGGCCTTAATTAGTTTCTGGGTCTAATTTGAAATGCTAATTATCACGTTTCAAATCCAACAGTGAGGCTCACAGGCCTGCAGGAGGATATACAAAAGGTTCCCACCTGACCTGAAGTTAAGAAGTGGGTCCAATGGCTGTCCGTCTCCATAGTTGTTCCTATATTATAGAACATCTTACTCCCCCAAATAAAGAATTTTGAAACTCTTTGCCTTTTATAAATCACTCAAAGCCTGGCTATTCAGCTAAGCAATTTTGGTCTGAAGCAAAGGTGGGTTCCTACCAGTCCGCACTTATTCGGTAGAACCGGTTCGTCAAATCTACCGAACCGGTTAGAAGAGGTTCCACCAGTGGACCTGGAAAGCAGGCCACACCTACAGAAGAGGTTCCAAAATTTTTTGAAACCCACCACTGGTCCTTGGACATGATTATTCTACACTATCATGCTCATATTTATAAAACTCAGTGCCTCTGTGAAAGGTAAGGATGACTACTGCGTTTGTGGTGCAATCAGAACATTGCGTGTGTTGAAGTTGTTTTAACGCAAACCAAAGATGCCTTTTAAAAAACAAGTTTACATCATATTCTTATGCATGCCAGTGCTGTGTGTGAGGTAATTTAAGGTGGTTCTGACAAGTGTCGTCGGCATCTTCATATCCGGTCACATGGGCGGCAAGCCACTCCCATCCGGTCACATGGCGGCAAGCCACTCCCACAAAGGAGACCACACCTTGAGATTAGTTTCAAACAATTTTTGAAACCCACCACTGTTCTGAAGGCATGTAATCAAACCCCCTTTTAAAAGGTATTTCCACCAAACCATCACCTTTTTGTTCATCTACCATAGACAAAAATCCCCAGCCTATCATTAATTCGATTACGACATTCCCTGTCAGCAATAAACCTCTGCAAGGTAGGACCGAGGAGGCCCATAGGACTGACACAAAAAGGAGATAGGCCACAGCAAGCCACAACGGCTCTTTTAACTGAGCTGGGCTTAGAAATTAAGCAGGCTAGGACTGCTTGCAAGAACTCCCTGAACTGTAGGCTAGCCTGAAAAATCTTTTCTGTAAGAGAAATAGTAAACCACTTTTGTCTATTTGCCCAAAAAAAAAAAAAAAATGGCCGAGATATTTCCATGAAATCATCAGGAATCAGTCTTTATTTTTTTTTAAAAAAAACATTTTTTAAAATAGTATATAGCCATGATGGTGAACCTATGGAATGCATGCGGCATGCCACAAGTGGCACATGTCACCATATCTGAGGGCACGCGAGGCGTTGCCCTATGTCAGCTCCAGGGTCCTGGCCAGCTGATTTTTGTCCTTCCGGAGGCCAGGAGGAGGCCATTTTCACGCCCCCCCCCCCCCAGAGTTCAGAAAAGCCTCTGGAGCCTGTGCGTGGTGAAAAACGGGCCCAATGGGAATGAATTTCCATTAGGCCCGTTGGACCATTTTTCGCCCTCCCCATGCTTCAGGAGGCTTTCCTGAAGCCTGGGGACGGTGGCTTCAGCGAGGCTTGTGTGCATGCATGGGGAGGGAGTGTGGGGGATTGTTGTGCATGCATGCCAGGGGTGGGTTTCTCGGTTCGGTTGGAACGGGGCCGGTGGTGTCCTCGTGCATGCACGCGGTGCACGCATGCGTACTAGCATCTGTGCGATGCTCCAGCTGCTCCTGGAGGATCGCGCAGGTGCTGTATGCGTCCTGCGCATGCGTGGAAGCACAGAACTCATCAAAACCGGATAAGGCGTGCGGGCGGGCGGGTGGACCCTTCGCCGTTCCTGGAAGTTACTTACTTCCGGGTTCGCCGACCAACCGGTTCGCAGGGACCGCCGCGAACCGGTTGAAACCCACCCCTGATGCATGCACGGGGGAGACTATTGCATTATGGGTATAGGCATGCACATGTGCGCTTTTGGCACCCGAGCAGAAAATTGTTCTCCATCTCTGGTATATAGCATGTTTCTAAATATGTATAAATATGTATATGTATGTATCAGCATGGGCAAATGTTGTATAAATACACATTTCCTTTTCTCCCCCTCTTTTTAGTTTTTGTCTCTTTCTTCCTGGTCATGCCCAGTATTGAGATGGCAGACTCTTCCCCTACCTCCTACTCTCCTTCCAGCTTCTCCTGAGTAGATATTCATGTTTTTAACTGGATGAACTGCATCTCTTCTACAAATGATCTCTTCCATACCTCTGCTTCCTCCCAAAGTTTCTCTCAAGTGATAAACCATTGGTTAATTATTTTTTCCCCAGGACCTTGATTTAGTGCAAAGTACTTCTGAACAGCTGAGACAGAAGTAAAGGGGCTAAATCACCAACTTCCTTATCTCTTGGCTGGAAAGCCTGAGATAATTCAAGCTAGCTGTCAGGACTGGAATCAGAGTTGCCAAGAAAATGCTCTCCATCATTGCAGCAGCCTCAGAGCCTCATTGCAATTGGGGGCTTGTCTGAAGATGAGATTTCTTTTAGGCCCTGTATGAAGTCCTTCTCCGGAAAAGCATTTTATTAGTGCAAAATTGCATTGTTTCCTGCTTCCAGAGGTGGTGTTTAGCCGGTTCTCTCCGGTTTGAGCGAACCGGTAGCAGCAGCTGCAACTAGAGGAGGCTCCGGGCCACACACACCGACAGAATGCATGAGCACTGCGCATGGGCAGATGGCGGTGCGCATGCGCGGAAGGCAGTGCACATGCACAGAAGGCGGTGCGCATGCACAGATGTGGCACGTGCGAGCAAAGTGAGCACACATGCTCATATTTGCAAATTAGTAGGGAAGGCTAGTGAATCCCACCACTACCTGCCTACAATAAATAATTAGAAGAATGACTTGTAGTAAATCCAAAAGAGAGTATGTAAAGATTAGCTGTCAGTTATAAGTGGGGGGAGGGAAGGCTCACATATAATTAACTTCAATGAGCCTTTTTTCCCCAACTTAAAACTGACAGATAGTTTGTACATAATTTACTATAGGTCATTCTGCTAATCATTGGAAGCAGGAAGATTTTCAGTTTTGCTCTAATAAAATGATTATATGCAGTGTGTGTGTGTGTGTGTGTGTGTGTGTGTGCACCTAATATGTAATACAGCACAGGTTCAAATCCCAGTAAAGGTATGGCTACCTGATGAGAGCTAAATAGCTTGAAATAGATCTATACTAGTCTCGCTTTATTTATTTATCAGCACAAATGCAGTACAAATGTAACAAAGGCAACATTAAAAATAATGGCTTCCTGTCTGGATGGTCTCCTGGGGTGAGCCGATAGACAGAGAAAGGAAGCAGTATGCTTCCTCCCATATTTGGGCATACCAGGGGTTGTGACACAATACATACATACATACATACATACATACATACATACATACATACATACATACATACCAGAGGTGGGTTCCTACCAGTTCGCACCTATTTGGTAGAACTGGTTCGTCAAATCTACTGAACTGGTTAGAAGAGGCTCCACCAGTGGACATGGAAAGCAAGCCACACCTACAGAAGAGGTTCCAAAATTTTTTGAAACCCACTACTGGTCCTTGGATATGATTATTCTACACTATCATGCTCATATTTATAAAACTCAGTGCCTCTGTGAAAGGTAAGGATGACTACTGCGTTTGTGGTGTAATCAGAACATTGCGTGTGTTGAAGTTGTTTTAATGCAAACCAAAGATGCCTTTTAAAAAACAAGTTTACATCATATTCTTATGCATGCCAGTGCTGTGTGTGAGGTAATTTAAGGTGGTTCTGACAAGTGTCGTCGGCATCTTCATATCCGGTCACATGGGCACAAAGCCACTTCCATCTGGTCACATGTGTGGCAAGCCACTCCCACAAAGGAGGCTACACCCACAGAGTAGGTTCGAACAATTTTTGAAACCCACCACTGATACATACATACATACATACATACATACATACATACATACATACACACACATATGTGTGTGTACACACACATAATGTATACTGTATGTATGTATGTATGTATGTATGTATGTGTGTGTGTGTGTGTGTGTGTGTGTGTGTGTATCTATCTATATCTATCTATCTATCTATCTATCTATCTATCTATCTATCTATCTATCTATCTATCTATCTATCTATCTACACACACACACACACACACACACACATGTGCAGAGAGACCATCAATAGCCCTGACCTGCAATTTATGGCACTTTGCCCAGAGACTGAAATACAGACTGGTGATAAATCAGCAGAGTTTGTCCAATTTGACTTGGTTAAAGAAATAATCTCTTAAGAGAAAAGACCACCAACTACTTTTTGCTTCTGCCTCCATCTCTTCTAATCAAACCCCTGCGGCTCTCGAGTACGGAGTTATTGCTGATGTTACAGAGTATATTATTCAGTAAGAATTAAATGTCCAGGGTGTTCATTATCCCACAGTCTGTACTTGACTTTTAATACTACCTAATCTAGCTGCTTTGACAAATGTTTCGCCAATCTCTATTGGAAACATATTCACTTAATCTTAAACTTGTTTGCCAACTTGGTATAAATATTACAAATGGTTCCAGGAAATAAAAATACTCAGGACAGAGAAAGTTTTGTGTAACTATGCTGTTGCGGAGGGAGGGGGGTAGGGTATTGCTTTTTTGCTATGGCATAGCAAGACTTGGCAGAATGTCATGGAAAAGATGTCGATAGAAATTGAGCTAATACTTTGACTTAGAAAGAAAGGTAAAGCACTTTTGGGGGTCTAGGAGAAATGGTGGGATTAAAGACCCCTTTCTGAGAGATTGCCGCTGAATATTTTGGTGGCCTGATTATACAGCCATATCTATGTCATAGAGCTAAAGAATGATACCTGAAATGATTGTCTTAATCTTAGTTGATTGACCCAAATTATAACCAGATCCGGCGATGTAACCCCTGATCCTGTCACCTGTTCGCTATAACATTCTTCCTGTGAATTCATAGTTCTTAGGAATTGATAACAATCTGCGGTAGATTGTTCCAACTTGTAATTAATTCCTTGGAAACAAATGAGAAATCGAGGAGAGTTCAGTAATGCTGTTATCTTGAGAAAAACATTGTGCAACTCAGCTGAACAAAGGAATCAACGCAACGGTTGGCTGATTGCTGCTAAAATGCTCTTGCTAGACCATTGTTCTCCATTCACCAACCATATTCAAAGTGTGATGCTCAGAACTCAACCCAGAAATTAAGAAACCTGTGATCTGAGCAAATGCTGAATAAAATGGAACGATTGCTTCCAGTGAATTGAGAAGGGCTCCTCTCTTGGTGCAATTTAAAATTCCATGTGCCTATTTTGCAGCTACATTCTGGGAGTCAGAAACAAAATTTCATTTTATATATCAACCTTTTGTTCATTATTCCTTATGTGTTGAAAAGCTATATTTCTAAATTAAATATGCAGAATTTCAACTGCTCCATCAACAAAGTTTAAGTTTCATTAGTTTAATGAAAAGAAGGACTAGGGGAGACAAGATAGCAGTGTTCCAATATCTCAGGGGTTGCCACAAAGAAGAGGGAGTCAAACTATTCTCCAAGGCACCAGAGGGTAGAACAAGAAGCAATGGGTAGAAACTAATCAAAGAGAGAAGCAACTTATAACTGAGGAGAAATTTCCTGACAGTTAGAACAATTAATCAGTGGAACAGCTTGCCTCCAGAAGTTGTGAATGCCCCAACTCTGGAAGTCTTTAAGACGATGTTGGATAGCCATCTATCTGAAACAGTATAGGGTTTCCTGCCTAGTCAGGGGGTTGGACTAGAAAACCTCCAAGTTCCCTTCCAACTCTGCTATTGTATACTGTTGGCTAATGTTGGCAGACCACCACTATTCCAAGATCATTTTTTCAAAAGTACCATTACCAAGTCATAAAGACTAAAAGTGATTCATGACTTCATCCTGTACCTACACATTTGTTTTTGCTTACTAATCAAGAGTTTTGCATTTTAACTCTGTGAAATTTCATTTTATTTCAGCCCATTGCTCTGATCTATCAAAATTATTGACAACCCCACATTACGTCATTTGCAAATATGATGTACATTTCCCCCCCTCTTTCCATTCAAATCATGCAAATCTTTGATAAAAATGTGCAGTCTCCAGGACATGCGATCATAGCAATGCTCAATCTAGCTTGATGTACAATTCTGTGGCTGCAGTTTTCTGTCTAATTATCTATTCATTTCATTGCCATGCCACATAGGACATGTCACATCACTAAGAATATCAAGGGGCATTTTGTGAAAATTAAATGAAGTCAAGTCAAATCATTAAATCAAGTTAGATTGCATACACAGGATTTCCAGCATCAAAATAAAGGAGTTGCCGATCTAAAGTGAAGATAAGGAGAGTTTGGAAAGTTTTTTTCCTTGACAAATCCATACCATCCATCTTGTAATCCCTGCAGTATTTCAAGGAGCTTGCAGATGAGTCATGTTGTGATCTGCTATAGATAAGAAAGTAAAGTAAAAACTGCATTATGACCAGGTTTTTTATCATCTTCCCCAGAAATTGTGAAAAGCAGAGTGAAAGGGCAAGATTGAAGCTTGAGATGGATAGAAATCTATTTGTCCTTAATTGGGATTGTGTATTTGTTCTGAAAAAAATTAAATTCTTTGCACTATCTACTGTAAATTGCATCCTAGGTTTACTGAGGAAACTTGCTGATGTCCTAACAAAGTAAAACACTGCTAAACATTTCCCAAATTGCTGTCCCAAGTCCTCCTTCACTCCAGGTAGTAAAGTAGGAGGTGACCCATGTTACCATGCGTTGAAGAACATTTCTAATCTCCAATCATGGGGACTTGGTTTCACAGGTGTCTGCTGGAAGGGCAGGGAAAGAGAGAAAATGGATTAAGTTAGGACAGATGTGGATTAGGGTTATGAGAATGCTACAACATATGGGCGTTGTGACATAATGAGGTTCGGTGTGTGGTGTGGTGACACCACATCATGACATCCATTGACGTTTTGATACCCTTATGGCATGATATCAATACTGTTGCCTGGCTGCACATATCCTCCTTGCGTCATTAACCTGCGGAACCAGCAAGGCTATTCCATTAAATGTCATCTGGCAATATGTGTGCTTAACAATTCTGCTTGCATCATTTGAAACATGCTGTAAATGTAAACCGAATCTTTTTTCAAAGGTACATGCAAAATAACATGCCAGAGTTTGCATACCAAAATCTTATGGGTAACTGTCTTCATGCCTGCTTCTAAAAAGTATTTTCTAGTGTAAAAGCTGGGTATACAAAGAACATATGGCACATCGTTAGTGCTGTGTTAGCACAAATGGCTCTTCTTCAAATAGGATACTATTCCTGTAGCACCCTGCCATCTTTGCCTCCACTTGTGCTTTCAGCTTGCAATTAAACCTTGTGGGTTTTCCTTTTCCTTCATCATAAAAATCAATTGACAAATACTCCTTGATTCAGTTTGGAGGAAATATGTCAAGTTTCCTTGAGTGACAAGAAATGTTAATTCTGCTAATCAAATAAGAATTTGTCAGTGCCACATAGAGCGTTATGCAATGTGCTGTAGCTGTTCTTTTGGAAGATTTGGTTCCATGATGCTGTTTATCTATTAAAAGGGGTTGCCCCTGGATAAATCAGCCAGACATTCATGCCTGAAGCAAACATAACCAAGAAGAAAAACAAATATTTGTAAGAAATAACTATCAAAAGGAACTGTTCTGTCTTCCGTTTACCTTTGGTATATTGCATGTTTCTTTTCATTATTATTTTTTTGCAGTTCCATATGTTGTAGTTGCACATCTCACTGTGCAATATTGAGACTTACCCATCCATAGCTTGAGATTGGAAGCCAAATAGCTTTTAATTTGTGATTTGCATCGAAGTAAATTAAGACTGGCAAGGTCTGATTCACGTCTGGCAGTATATTTTGCATTCATGAATACTTTCTCAACATTTCTTATGGAGAGACTAACATGAAAAGCCTTCCCCCAGATTAGCATGGGCTGAATAACATGTATAAATATTCTTTTTTGGTGGCCCATCATGGATTACTGCCTTGCCGTGTGACAAGGCTTGTGCAGCTCATTGAAGTGATGAGCTATGCTATGGCTGTGGAAAGTTCTGAAAAAAACATGGTCCATTGGAGAAGGAAATGGCAACCTGTTCTGACCCAGCTCCCCAAACATGACAAACACTCTGATGTGAACTCAAAAGATTCCTTTATTAGGAATGCTGGCAGCTCTGGAAAAAAGTTTATCTCACAGGCTAACAAGTCCTGCTAGCCGGAAGATGATAGTTGTCTGCCCTGTCTATTCATCTCCGCCCCCTGCCTTTTATCCCCAGAGCTAGGGTGGGCCCTCACTAGCAGCGGTGACTCTTCCTTCCCCAGGATCGACCCACAGCTTTCCACTGTTCTCCTCTTCTCTGCCTTCTGCACAGCCGCACATCAGGCACTGAAACCAGCTGTTCCTCCTCTTCTTCATCAACCACCTCCAGACCTGGGGGCTGTTGACTCTCCATCTGAGGATGATGGATGGCCCAGGCTCCACCTCTGTCTTTCTCTCTCTGCCAGCTCCATTTCCTCTTCCCCCTAAGAGTTTGCCTTGATGCTGACCCTGACTCCCATACCACCACCACCACCCCCTCCTCTTCCTCCTCCTCCTCCTCCTCCTCCTCCGATTTGGCTGCTAGAGGAGCTGGTGGCTGACAGGCCACAACCCAACCCATGCCAGTTGTTAGGTAAGCTCCCCGTTGGGAGAGTGAGTATGTTCACAGAAGTGTTGTGAGAGTTGTGTTGGAGAACGCACAAACCAGCATATAGAGACACTGCAGTTTAAATAGGCTTTTACTTTCGTGGAAATAGAGGTGTCAGAGTCCATCGAACAGTCCAAGTCATACACATATAAGACAGTCAGTCATCAATATTTTTCAATTAAGGGATAATCCAAATAACATAGTCCAGGATCATATAATCAGTTCAGTACTCAAAGTTTGCTAGCAGTTGCAAAACTTACAATAGCTCACGGCACTTTCTAACAGCCAGCTTCCAAAACACTCAGATCAGATCAGCCCAGCATCTAACAAACAGAGAGCTAACAGTCATTCTGGCTCCCTCGTATGGCCAATTGAGGAAAACAGCAACCAATCACATTTTACAGTATGATTTCAAGAAACAGCTATAGCATTGTTACATGATTTATATATTGCCCATCCAACTGTTACAATTATATTCCTAACAGATGGTATCAAAAGGCTAAAACCTCCAGGAGACAGTGGAGGACAGGAGGCCCTGGCATGTTATCTGTTAGATACTGGTATCAACTAAAGTGGTTTCCACCAAGGTCCTCTATTCTGGCCGGAACAGAGGTTTAATCCTATTGGTCGAAGGGTCTGACAGCTCCCTATAAAAGAGCTGCTGTCAGAGTCAACCTTCTATGGCCCATGGATCATGAAGAGTCAGCCACGATTTAGCACTGAACAACAACAGTTCTATTTTGGAGAATAAAATACCTATTTATTTACTGGGGAAAAAAACAGAATATAGACCATGCTTGAAAGGGTCCTTGAGACGCTTCACACCATTAAGCAAATTATCAAAATAAAAGGAGCAACCAATCGGAGCAAGGTTTTAAAAGGATTTTCTGAGGTTGGTTGCCCTGAAATATATTAAATTAATTTCACAGCTTTGGAATATAAAAATCTTAAATTTTCTTACACTCTTTGCTTCCATCTAGCAACCACCCAAATTTTTGCATTCCAGACATGGTAACCCCATTGAAACAACAGTATGGGTCTTAACTATCCACCTGATATTAATTAATATTCAGGCTCACTGTCTGAAGCAGTGAGAGAAATTTCAGGGTAGAATATTTTCTACATTTCCTACCAGTATTTATTCCAGTTGCTCCCTTGATAGTTCCCAGTTCTGAGACAGCTCTCAAAGGGGGGTTTCACAGTGTTACAAGAACTTAATTAAGAAGTATGCAAGTTATGCAACAGCAGCAAAAATAGCTTCTTTCAAAAATGGCCAGGGGTGGGTTCCTGCCAGTTCTAACTTCTTCTATAGGAGAGGTTCCACAAATCTCCAGTGCTGTTTAGAAACCTGTTCCCGCTCCCTCCCCCCGCCCTTCCGCATATCATCAAGATGAAGAGCAAGAGGAGGAATTCTGGGAGTTGAAGTCCACAAATCTTAAAGCTGTCAAGTTTGAACACCCCTGAGGTTTTGTTTCTAAAGAGTTAGGAGTGCAAGGGTCTTGTAACTTGACAGCTTTAAGACTTGCACACTTTAATGCCAGAGTTCCTGAACCAATGTTTTGGTTACTAAGCAAGAGCGTTGTTAAATGAGTTTCACCACATTTTACAAGTTGGGCTATGCCCACCCAGTCACATGACTGCCAAGCCACTCCTGCTCAGTCACATGGCTGGCAAGCCACTCCCACAAAGCAGGCCACACCTACAGAAGAGGTTCTAAAAAAATTTGAAACTCACCACTGAAAATGGCATAATTGCGGAAGGCCCAAAATTCAATAATATCTGGAATTTAAGCTTCACATTCCAAATTATGTGAGAATACTATAAGGTGACTCTGATTCCCCCTCCCCCAACTGAAAATGTGGAGCAGTCCAAATGAGCATTTTTAAAGAGCGTCTCTCTCGCTGTATCCAAAATATAATTTTTGGTGCCATCGACAATTACTCTCTGATGTGTTCTTTATGGTCACTCTCTCCTGATCCTCTTACTGCAGCCCAGCAGAAGCTACATATAATGAGCATGATGGCATCACGGTGGTAGATAGTGCATAGCTGGGATCACCCACAACATTAAACATGGTTTTAAATTATGGTTTATTTAGCAACTATAGTTTGTTTAGTTTGCACGTTAGCGTTAAAATATAATGGGCGTGCTTGCCTGGTCTGATAAATTAAAAACAACAACAACAAAAACAGTCCAGATTATGGCTTGGCATTTTGTGAGGACTAAAGCCAAGCAACGATTCTGCCACTAAGTAGGTCTGAAATTGTGTAGTTCTCCCTCAGCAGAGGCAGAACCGCAAGATGACTTGATAGTGATGAAACCAGGGATGTCTTAACACATGGGCCTGATGGGCACTTGCCCATGGGCCCCACGAGCATAGGGGCTCCATACTAATCTGTGTATGTTAATCCTTCAATGCACCTTGTATTATATGAATACAGCAACTGTACGTCTTACTGAGTCATTGTGTTTTCCAACACCGATTTTGTTGGAAGTGCCGATAAAATAAATGTATGTTTAATTTTTATCGACCATTTACATTTTTTATTCCTGTGAGTAGCTGTCGTAGGGGCCCCAGTACACTGCCTATAATGCTGTTAAGTGGATGAGTGGTGAGATTCAGCCAGTTCGCACCTATTCGGGAAAACCGGTTGGTAACTTTCTAAGTAGTTCAGAGAACCGATTGTTGGAAGAAATCTCCTTTTGTTTTTTATCACTTTACAGGGCTAATCCTGTAAGGAAGGCAGGAAGGAAACATTCTGGTGTTGTTTCTAGCCTAATCTTTATTGACCTGCTTACAGAAACTGCCTCTCCGGTTAACCCTTATTACATTGTAACAGCTAAGGCGAAGTGTCCATCGACCTGAGTGACCTTGAGTTGGCCACGCCCACCCAGTCACATGACCACCGAGCCCCACCTACCCGGATGGTCATTAGGGCAGAGAACCGGTTGGTAAATTATTTGAATCCCACCACTGCCCTGGATGAAACTACTGCTTAGTGTCACAAGGGAACTGTGGATGTTCAGATACATGGAAATTGTACAAGCTGTAGTGTGCGTAGCATATGTAGGATAGTGAGCCCTACTTTCCGAGTTAAACATTGGTTTCCACAAAATAGAGCAAAAGGCAAATGAGAAGATGGGAGCTGCATTTGGGCACAGGGGTGTCTTCTTTAGATGGCAGATTTATGGTATCGGGATAATGGGCCACATTGTTGTTCAGTGACACTAGTTGTGATGGAATGTGCACTCAGAGAAGCATGGGGGAGGGAGACTTGGCAGCACAGAGCTTTCCCAGAGAGGAGAGAATAGCAATAGCAATAGCAGTTAGACTTATATACCGCTTCATAGGGCTTTCAGCCCTCTCTAAGCGGTTTACAGAGTCAGCATATCGCCCCCACAATTTGGGTCCAAAGGCCAAATTAAGAGACTGCTCAGTCCCAAGCTGCATGGAGGAGCAGGAAATAAAGCTTCAGGATGTATCTATCATAGTAGAGGGTTATAGCTTTAGTTTGACAAGATTCTGTCCATTAAGTGTAAGCAAATAAAGGCTTAGACTTGTTTTGGATTTCATTGTGTTGTTGTGGGGCTTGGGCGTAACACTAGTGGCACTTATGCCAATAGTACCATCCTGATATGTCTCCGATCATGCAAATTCATACTTTAGGCCCTGATACTTCTCCAGCTTTTTATAGTCCTTCTTCTTGATGTTACTATCACTTGGCACCACTACATCTATCACCACTGCTGTTTTCTGGTCTGGGTCTACTACCAGGATGTTTGATTGGTTAGTAGTTGCCTGGTTATTTGGACCTGGAAGTCCCACAGGATCTTAGCCCTGTTATTTTCCATAACCTTCTGTGGGATCTCCCATCTGGACTTGGGAGGGTCTAGCCCATACACTGAGCAAATGTTCCTGTAAACTATACCTTTGCTACCATCTAGTGGCTGTCTGGATTTTTGCACATAGCCCAAGGTTAATTCCAAATAGATTTATTATTAATAACAGCTGTAGGATAAAAGTGGCAATAGCCGCAGTACTAATAGTAATAATAGCATGACCAGTCTGGAAAAATAAAAACAGATTTTGTTCTTACATGAAAACATATTCTAGCATATTTTAAGAGACAGTATTTGCAACAAGGTTCCAGTCCCTAATGCCAGCAGAGTTATCCACATTAACAAGGACATTGGTTTTTGAAAAGTCAGTCTGATTTACAAATACCTAATTTGGTAGGCGACCCACAGCAGTTATAAACAATCACTTTTCAAACTGGAATCAGCTACTCCATTCTTATATCCGACTGATTCTTTCCCTGGAAAAATATTTGAGTTTTAGAGTAGGAAATTTAGACCACATTTCGTGGTCAACAGAAAGACAAATGGTGCCGACAAGAGCATGTTGTTTTCCGTCTGAAATTAACGATAGCCACTCTTCTCAATTGTCTTCAGCTTGGGATCCTTGAGCCAGATTCCTCCTATATAGTAATATTTTTCTGTTGGACCGGAGATCACCTTTCAAAGGAAAGGCTTAAGGAAAGATATAAAGCTCTGGCAATAGAGGGAAATTTAATCAACACAGAATGAAATGTTCATTTTCATATTGTATTTGGCAGAGATATTGATTTTGTGTAATATCATTTTCAGGACTTTATAGGTTGAAGTGATGTGATATTTACCATGAAGAGCTATAATTGTTGGGATTTGTGTGTGTGGGGGGGGACCACGTTGGTAGTGGGAGAGAGTGAAAGCACTCCGTTTGTACAATAATTCTTCCTGGAAATGAAATGGTCCGTGTTTGTTGTATAACTTGTTTTCGAAAAATGACTGACAGTTTAACTAATACTGGATGGCAGGAAAGAGGCTTCATGCTGCCATCTGGTGGCAATTCAGAGTTTTACAGCAGAAATGTAGTAGCTTAGTTTTGGGGGCTGCTAGAGATTACTGTACTCAACTTTTCCTTCTGGTTTTTGATTTTTTGTTCTTCATAAGTGGAAATTAGTACCTTTTTGTAGTGAAGGGCAATCCCTTGCTCACATCCTCCATAGTTTTCATTTCTCAAATTCCCCCTAAATCCATTTACATTTATTTTTAATACATACCTGGCCGGGGGTTGGGGGGGGGAGAATGGGACACCTATTGTTCTGACCTCCCTTCTCCGTCCAGGAATGAAAGCCAAAGCCACGTAACTCAAAAGGTTTCTTTTAATCAGTCCAAGCTCTTGTTGGCTGCAAGCCCAAATAAACAAAGATAAAAGCTCTGGGAAAAGTCCTATAACTCATAACAAAATGCAAACCCGGCTTCTCTTATCTCAAAACCACTTATCCAAGTCGGCTTCTCTCGGTTTGTGAACGCGAACAAGAACAATCACTAAAACAGGAACGGAACATTGACTTCTGCAACCAGGGCGTGGCACCAGCAGTCTCTTATATCAGCAGGAGGGGATCTTGATCAGCATCAGCTGTTCGTAATCACCTCCTGTAGTTACACTGAATAGACCTGCGCCTGCATGCATCCTGATGCAACTCCCAAATGCTTTCAGGAACATTCCCTTTGATCCAATGCTCTGCCGCCACCTGATGGCCAACCAGTCTCTCCTCGCCCTGCTTGGAGTCGATACCCTGTCCAGGGTCCTCCACCTCCTCCAAGGCTGACTCATAAGCCCCCTTGCTGTCGGAGTCTGGCGACAGCTCTAACAGCTCCTCCGGGCCACAACACCTATAGTCTCTGTACATCTAATGCTCCCATCCATTTCTACTTTATAGCACTGTATCATCAATGTTTGAAAAAACACATCTGGATCCAGAGCACATCAAGATCTTCAGAAACTTCATTAATTTAGAGGTAAAACAAATTGAAGAGAACTACAAAAACAGAAATAGTTTGTAAGCGGTGACTCTTCCCTTCCACCCCCCACCCCTGAATTTTAGCATAGCCAATCAGCCAGGATTCACAGCAACACAGAGAAGCTAGGCTGTGTATCACAAAGAAGCCCATCTAATTGTTTTAATTAGACCGGCACACAGAAGGAGCCATGATCTGGTATTTTTTTAAGGTGTGAAAAATAATCTTATCCTTAGTTTCCACCTTCAAGACATGATCTTCGCCCATTATTTTTAGGCACAGTGGGGAAAATAGATTGGGAAGGAGCAATTTAGGTCATCAAGTCTATCTCCTACTCTGTGCAGGAAGCAAAATTAAAACATCTCAGACATATGGCTGTGCCTGAACATCCGCAACAAAGGAGGGATCCCACTATCTTTCGGTAATTAGTTCCACTGACAAATTGCTCTTGCTCTTGGGAAGCTTTTTCTAATTGGCCTTCCTATATCTGAAATCCATTATTCTGTGTCCTGCACTCTGGAAAGGGGGTTCTTGACCTTCTTCTCTGTGACATCCTTTCAAATATTTGAAGAGCGCTACTCTACCCCCCTACCACCGTCATTCTTCTCAAGGTGAAACAGACTCAGCGGCATCTTATTATTCCTGCATTGTTCACACTGAGCTTATTAGAAGTCATTTCTTTAAGCTGATTCTCGGAAAGCAGGTCATGTGAATTGGGGGCTGTTTGAACTGCAGCAAGAAGACTTAGAACCCCTAGATCTGTGATGGCAAACCTATGGCACGCGTGCCGGAAGTGGCACATGTGTCGGAAGTGGCACGCAGAGCCATTTCTCCGGACACGCCAGCCATCGCATGTTGCTCTTCCTGGTTCCTGGCCAGCTGGTCTTTGGAAATCAGAAGAGCAACTCCTTGGCACACATGTGCGCAGTGGGAAGCTGAGCTTCTGTGCACGTCGGCCAGCTGGTCTTCATGCACGCATGCGCTCCAGAAACCAGAAGACCAGGTGACCAGCACGCAGGCTGGAAACTGGAAGCTCAGCTTTCCAACATATGCATGCATGCAGGGCAACTGGAAACCAGCCCTAGTCAACAAATGAGCCCCACCCACCACCAAGGTCATTACAACACAAAAGAGCAAGGGACACACAGCCAACACCTCAGCCCCACAGGATGATACAAAACAGCCGACCAATCTACAAACACCAACTCCATCTACCAATCAGGATGCAACTACACAGCCACTACACTAGGGCTGGTTTCCAGCAACTACACAGCTACACATGTTATTCAGCTCTTCCAGAGCTCCTGTGCATGTCCGCTGGAGAACTGCTCTTCCGGTTTCCAGAGCTCTCCTGCACACGCGCAGTCCCCTTTCAGCATTCAGTGTTGAAAAGGTTCACCCACACCGCCCTAGATTTTAGAGTGACTCAAAGGTGTCTTCTTTTCCTTCATCGGTAGTTTTCAAAAGTTATACACCAGGTTCCGTGGGAACATATCAAGAAACAGTACAGCTAATCCTCGAGTTACAACAGTTGGTTTAGTGACCGTTCAAAGTTACAGCGGCACTGAAAAAATGTGACTTATGACCATTTTTTGCAACATCCCCACGATCACATGATCAAGATGCAGATGCTTAGCAACTGATTGATATTTATGACCGCTGCTGGTCATGTGATTCTCTTTTGTGATCTTCTGACATGCAAAGTCAATGGGGAATTCAGATTCGCTTAACTGCTGGGTTACTAACTTATTAACTGCCGTGATTCACTTAACAACTACGGCAAGAAAGGTCGTAAAATGGGGCAAAATTCACCTAATGAATGTCTTACTTAAAAACAGAAATTTTGGGTTCAATTGTGGCTGTAAGTTGAGGACCACCTGTATTTAGACTTGAAGTATGACTGACATCGACTGTTTCTTGGAAAGCAGTAATTCAATCAGGAACAGCTTGAGAGAGATGTAGAGATTTCCAGCAATGATTCTCTTCCATTTCCAGCTGATCTCAGTTGATTTAAAAACAAACAAACTAGGAATTGTAGTTGGTTCTACCTAATGAGCCAGGACACGGCAACAACAAACTCATTTTGGGAAAAACCCATGTAAAACTGATTAGAGTTTGTCCCCAGATGACAAATTATGACTTGGAAGTTCATAACAGTGAATTTTTTTTAAAAAAACTATTCTCCAGTAGAAGGAGGAGAAAGAAGAAGTCTGAAGTGGTGTAGGGTTCCCTGCCTAAGCAGGGGGTTGGACTAGAAGACCTCTAAGATTACTTCCAACTTCTACTCTACTCTACTCTACTCCACTCCACTCCACTCCACTCCACTCCACTCCACTCCACTCCACTCCACTCCACTCCACTCCACTCCACTCCACTCCACTCCACTCCACTCCATTCTATTAAGTCAGGCCTATTCTTCATCTGTAGCATTAAGCCAGAATTTGTTAAAGTATGGCTCATTGAGTAATTCAGATTCACACATTTAGGCTAAGCCACCAAACCAAGGAACCAAGCCCATTAAGTTTCAGCTAGTTCATCTTACAAGGGAGCCTATTAGGTGATGTGCTGAAACTTCATTTCTTCTTGGCCAATTCATGTGCATTAAAGCTGCCTACCACAATAGCTTTAATTCCCCATGCAAATAATTCTGAATTTTCAGTGACATTGAGAAATTGTTTTTGTTTCCCCTTTTTGATGGACTGAACCTCAGATATAATCTAATATACATAGATGGCAACCTTCAAATGATCTGTTCTTCTTCCTGCTTCCCTCTTCCCTGTTCCCCCTCTGAACTGAGATGTCACTTTACCTTCCTCTTTCTTTCTTTCTTTCTTTTTTCTTTTTTCTTCTTTCTCTCTTTGTTTTCCTTCTCTTCCCCCTCTCTCTTTCTTTTTTCTTTCTTTCTCTCTTTCTTTTCTTTCTCTTTCTTTCTTTTCCTCCATTTCCTTCTTCCTTCCTTTCTTTTTATCTCTCTCTTTTCTGGATGCCTTTCTTTCTTTCTTTTTTCTTCTTTCTTTCTTTTCCTTCTCTTCCCCCTCTCCCTTTCTTTTTTCTTTCTTTCTTTCTTTTCTTTCTCTTTCTTTTCCTCCCTTTCCTTCTTCCTTCCTTTCTTTTTATCTCTCTCTTTCCTGGATGCCTTTCTTTCTTTCTTTCTTTCTTTCTTTCTTTCTTTCTTTCTTTCTTTCTTTCTCTCTCTCTCTCTCCCTCCCTCCCTCCCTCCCTCTCTCTCTCTCGCATTAGTGACCCAATAACATTCAGTGTCAAAATACCAAAGGCAAAGCTGCTCCTGAGAAATGTGTAAGGCTATTCTGCTCTCTGCATTCTGCTGATGAATAGCGAGATTATGACTTCATTTCAGAGACTACAAAAAAAGAAGTGTTCTAAGCTTCCATACATGCTCCTTACTCTGCAACCAGGATTTTAAATGGGCATTTAGTACCACATTGGACCAAAAATAGATTAAATACTTGTATTCATACCTCAGCTTCAGTCAGGATGCCAAAACCAACTATGATCCCAGGAATAACTGCATTGCATTTGCTGCTGGTAATGTTATCCTGTGGCAGGGCAACTAATTTCTGGGAAGTAGGGAGAAGAAACCTCAAAATTATTCATCGTATTAAAAGCTTGGAGTAAGACAGATCTGCTGTACAACTTGTAAATGGTAGTTTAGTCATGGTATTGAAAAATGATATTGAAAAGCATCCCCCCCCAAAAAAAATATAATTCCACTTTAAACATTGCTTAATTTTTATGTTAATCCTGTTTTAATGATTCTGTGCATGTCATGAAAACAACCTTTGGAATATCCAGAGGTTTATCAATTAAGTTTTTAAAAAAACTGTGTAGAATTGGTTTTTAGATAAGCCCATTCCTCATTTCTGTCACCAAACAAGGCGTTCTTTTTGGGCTTGATTATTTTAACCACCATTTTCCCCCCTTCTTTCTTTTCTTTCTGCCAAAATCGCAATCTATCCATCAATATTATTTATACTCACAAGGTTCTTTGCCTTTTTCAAATTCTGATTTATGTCAGTTGGTTAATTACATTTTCTTATCAGGTTTCACATTCCTTTGTATACCACTCCTACTTAGATGCTTTGGCTAGCAGCTTTCAGCTTAATGGTAGCCATGTTACCATGCTACCTCCCCAGACGCCAATTCAAAGAACTAATCTCTGACCTCCGAGGAACCTGTTACCCTCCTCTAGATCTGATGAGACACAGTTCCCTCTTCGCTCCCCACCACAGGGGAGTTCTGATCCAAAAGGGTCCAGGCATTGGTTTGTCAGACAGAATTTATGTGAGGTTCTTCAGAGTCCACATTTTTCCCCTCTATCTCGCTGAGGTACTCTTGCCCCCTCTCCTTTTAGAGGGTTGTTGAGGCACTTGGAGGTTTATCTGTGTCCTCAGGGTCACCTGAGTAGTGCTCATGGTTCCCGCAGCCCACAACTTCCCTCTCCAAAAATCTATTCCCACTCTCACACCACTCAAGAGGGCCTATCACAAACCATATAGTCAAAAGTCTGCAGAGATTCCCAGCCATGCAGCCCCCCCCCCAGGTGGCAACCAGGTGTCTCTGAAGACATCTCCCCACTGTCCTGTCCCTCAATGACCCTCTAAAAGGATGCAAATGATCACCTGTCTGCAAGGAATATAAATCCTTCCATTTCCCCACTATCCTGCAAGACCTGAAGAAGCTCCTTGAATGGGAAGCAAAATGTCTTCAAAGAAAAAAAACAAGAAAGTTCAGTTGCCTCCTGAAAAAGCACCTTTGGGTCTTTACTAGGAGATTTTTCTAGCTCACGACTGTTGGATTCAACTCAGTGTACTTGGATTTTCATTTGGTATACTCTATACCTGTTTGGTATGGACAACCATACAGATGGTTTCTTTTTAAAACCCAAAGAAGAAGAAAAAAATAGCAAGAAACTCAGATTGGTTCTGCCCTAACTCCCTGGGGTATAAAAGAGAGGAAAGGTTAAATACAGTCAAGCATTCAAAATTCTATTACTGCTGCTTTTATCAAGCCTATAGCTCCACTCAAATCTGTGGAGTCAGTTTCCTGGTCTGACCTACCTGAAAATGACTTCTTGAGACAACACACTTTTTCACATTTTAAAGTTCTGAAGCTGATCTTTGAGGAAGTTTTTCCCCAGTGGCTTATTGGCGGTGGTGGGTTTCAAAAATTGTTCGAACCTACTCTGTGGGTGTGGCCTCCTTTGTGGGAGTGGTTTGCCACCCATGTGACCGGATGGGAGTGGCTTGCCGCCCATGTGACCGGATATGAAGATGCCGACGACACTTGTCAGAACCACCTTAAATTACCTCACACACAGCACTGGCATGCATAAGAATATGATGTAAACTTGTTTTTTAAAAGGCATCTTTGGTTTGCATTAAAACAACTTCAACACACGCAATGTTCTGATTGCACCACAAACGCAGTAGTCATCCTTACCTTTCACAGAGGCACTGAGTTTTATAAATATGAGCATGATAGTGTGGAATAATCATATCCAAGGACCAGTGGTGGGTTTCAAAAAATTTTGGAACCTCTTCTGTAGCTGTGGCCTGCTTTCCGGATCCACTGGTGGAACCTTTTCTAACCGGGTCGGTAGATTTGACGAACCGGTTCTAACGAATAGGTGTGAACTGGTAGGAACCCACCTCTGCTTATTGGGTAATCTTTCAAGTGGTATAATTAATATTGAACATGGTGACGTTCGGGGTGGTGTGGCTTCTGGATTATCTCCAAGTAATCATCTCTGCACCTGAATAATACCTTGGTGATCCTGCTGGTAAGTCTACAGTGCCCCCTGAGAATGTGGGATTTGCCAGCTTCTGTGCCATCTCTCCTATATATTTAACTTCAGTCCCATCAGGACAATTCAATCATAGATCTGGTCAGATAGTTCAAGTCATACCTGCCCATTGATACACACTTAATCAACTGTATTGGTTCCTTCATGTTGGTATCAGATAGTGTATGCTATTTTCACTTTGTGCTGAACAGGGGAAGATAGAGTGAAATGAGAGAGCCTGTTGTTTTGTTGGAGACAATCAAACAGAATAATGGAAGTGTCATATTTTTGGTTTTTGTATTATTGTTTTATTGTTTCTTGGTTTCGTTGTTGTAGTGAACTACCCAGAGCTATGCACTAAAATGGGCCATACAAATCCTATCAATCAATTAAGCAATTTCCTAGCCATGTACCTTGGAAGTGTATGCCTTCACAATTCAAAAACAGATCAAGTTGGAAAATATGGTGAAACTCACTTAACAACGCTCTTGCTTAGCAACCAAAATTTTGGGCTCAATTGGGATCATAAGTTTCCTTCCTTCCTTCCTTCCTTCCTTCCTTCCTTCCTTCCTTCCTTCCTTCCTTCCTTTCTTCCTTCCTTCCTTCCTTCGTCTCTCTCCCCCACTAATTTATTTCTTTCCTTCCTTCCTTCCTTCCTTCCTTCCTCCTTCCCTCCCTCCCTCCCTTCCTTCCTTCTTGTGTCTCTCTCCCCCACTAATTTCTTTCCTTCCTTCCTTCCTTCCTTCCTTCCTTCCTTCCTTCCTTCCTTCCTTCCTTCCTTCCTCCCTCCCTCCCTCCCTCCCTCCCTCCCTCCCTCCCTCCCTTCCTTCTTGTGTCTCTGTCCCCCACTTATTTTCTTTCTTTCTTTCTCTTCCTTCCTTGTTTCTCATCTCTCTTTCTTCAACTTTCTTTCTTTCTCTTTCTCATTCTTTCTTCTTCTCTCTCTCTTTCATACACGCACTCACACCATTTCCCTCATGTCTGCCACTGACAGCTCTCAAAGAGAAGGAAGGACTTCTGCCTTGGGAAGGGGTTGGGTTTCTTTGCAGCTCTCCATGTTCTCTGTCCCATTTAGTCACAAACAGATCCATTCACTTTAAAGTTGGTTGCAAACTCCACTCACTCTGTGTTCGCCCTGGTCCCACCCAAGGAGGGGAGCTGTGGGGCGGGGGAAAGGGGGGAATCTGTGGCTCCACGTCTCTCAATCTTCTTCCCCACCTCGGTTCTGCAGGCGAGAGGTGCTGCTGCTGAGGTGGCGCAGCGCTGGCGGGGGTGGCAGGGGAGTCGGGGTGCTGCCTGCCGAGCAGCGTGACCCACAGCTAGCCCAGGAGCAGTAGCCACTGCCGCCAGCCACCCCACACCACCATCGCTTGTTACCACTCAGGCCGGAGGCTGGGCATGCAGAGGGGGCGTGGCAGCAGCGACGGCAACCAAGATGGGGCAGTTCTTTGGTGGGCACTGAGGGATGGAAGGAGTCCACAAGTAAGGAAGAAGGAGGCGGTCCTGCAAACTTGCAATGTCTGTATCAGTACATCAAACTCAGTGGTGAAATTCAAATTTTGTTACTACCAGTAACAAAAGTGTGGCTTGGTGGGTGTGGCAGGAAAAGGATATGGCAAAATCTCCATTTCCACCCCACTCTGGGGCCAGCCAGAAGTGGTACTTGCCGGTTCTCTGAACTACTCAAAATTTCCACTACTGGTTTTCCAGAACTTGTCAGAACCTGCTGAATTTCACCCCTGACCAAACTCTACCAATTAAGCGTTTATTCCTGACAAATGCCCCTTCCCACAGTGTCTACTTAAATCTCACTCCCCAGGTGTGCCTTGTGAAGAGGGATGGGGCGCTCTCCTCCTGAGTCATCGAGTTGGCCTGTGCTGTTCCTGTCTTCTTTCTGCTCTCCATGCTCGAGGATCAGGAGGGGGCGGTCCTTGCTCATCCCCTGAGCTCTGTTGCTCCTCATGTACACTGCTTACCCTCTCTCGGTCATTCTGCCCTCGTTCCTCCCTGCTAACAAGCCATCCCAATCCTGAAGCGGCCTGGGATCACTCAGCCTGCTCTTTCCCACATTCCTCTGAAGCCAATGAAGCTGCCCTCTCGATCTCTGTCAGCTCCAGCTCCAGATCATCTTCCTCTACAGATTGCATAGCCAACTTTCTAGTTAGTTCTTTCTCTATTTGGAGTTTTAAGAACCATTTTTTTTTGGTAATCTATTTCATAACTTTGCTATGATTGGAAGTGACAAAACTCCCGGATTCCTTTTGGAGACTCAGCCACCAATAAATCCTGTGTGCTGTACTCTCCACATGTCCGCTTATCCCACACATCTCTCATATCCCCCTGCATCTCATTTCCCACGTAATGAAATGCCATCTGTTTATATACCAGCAGGTCATCTCAGGATCAATTCCTTTTATGTTCTGCCTTAATTTTTTTACATTTCTTTTCCACTCTAAAGTAACTTATCTGATTGGCAGTGGGAAAGGACCTGTGGTTGGAAAAATGCGCAACAGTGCTTAACATTTTTTTTTAAAAGAGTGTTTTGGTAAAGCAATGGCAGGATCAGACTTCCTTTTTTTTTGCCCTTGATAAATGTTCTTATTTCATGAACGTAATGGGGTGTGTGCATAAAAAGGGGTGAAATGGGATGGCTTGGGTCTGCTCATTCCCATGAGGAATCTCCTAGCCCCTACTAGTAGTTATAGTTATAGTTTATTAGTCTTATATGCCGCCCACTCCCGGAGGACTCCGGGCGGCTTACAATAAAAAGGGGAAAGGGAATAAATAAGACAAACAACAATTTAAAATACAACAACATTCATAGTTACCGTGGGGCTGGATACTTCAACAGCCCCCGGCCTGCCGGAGCAGCCAGGACTTAGTGGCTTTACGGAAGGCCTGGATGGTCATAAGGGTCCGGATCTCCATGGGGAGCTCGTTCCAGAGGGCCGGAGCTGCAACAGAGAAGGCTCTCCCCCGGGGGGGGGGGGTCGCCAGCCAACGGCTGGCAGATGGAATCCGGATAAGGCCTAGTCTGTGTGATCAAATCGGTCTTTGGGAGGTAATTGGCAGGAGGCGGTCTCTCAGGTACCCAGGTTCGATGCCATGAAGGGCTTTATAAGTAACGACTAGCACCTTGAAACATGTCCGGAGACCAATGGGCAGCCAGTGCAGCTCACGGAGTATAGGTATCACGTGGGTGTACCTAGGTGCACCCACAATCGCTCACGCGGCTGCGTTCTGGACTAACGGAAGTCTTCGGACACTCTTCAAGGGCAGCCCCATGTAGAGCGCATTACTACCTTGCTTCATCTTCCCACAAGTTGGATCGGCTCAGGGGTGGGCTTCAAAAATTTCAGCAACAGATTCTCTGCCCAGTTGCTGGGTGGACATGGCCTAATTGGCATTCTGCACTATGGCAAGGTGGCCATTTTTGTCTTTCCCAGGCTCCAGAGGCTCTCCTCGCACCTCTGGGAGGGTGAACACTTCCTCCCCCAGCCTCCGGAATTTTCAGAAGGCCCATTTTTCTCCCTCTCTGAGCCTCCACATGGGCCCTGCACTTATTTCGCATCCAAAATGGGCCGAGTGGAGACTCCTGGGAGGGGTGGTGTGTGAGGGGTGGTGTGGGGTGTGCGGGCCAGCCAGGGGTGGGATTCGGAGGTTCTTTGAACCAGCCATACCGTTAGCTACGGGTTCTTCCAAACCCAGACAAACCCTTAGCAGCCCACGCCTGGATCAGCTGCCACCAACCACTTTATTCCAGAGAAATGTTCTGAGGCAATGCTATTCCTGGGAGGAACCTATCTCTAGCTTCAGTAGGTTGACCTGCTAAGGAGGCGTGTTCTACAGGCTCAATTCCTTTCCCAAAATACACACGACTGATTTATTAAGAAGTTAATCTTAATCTTTATTAAGCAAGAGACTTAGAAGAAAGCTGAAAGGTAAGAGGAAAGGGAGACAGAATGAAGAACTGCCGATGATGATGATAGTGATATTTTTTTTTTTTTAAATGCTAGTATTTTAAGTTCACTGGGACTAACTGAACCCTCAGTTTCCAGATTTTTGGTGAATATGGATAAATTTACTGCCCAAATGACTAGAACCGGCCCTTTTGCTGCCACTGGCCTTGGGAAAGGGGGAGGTGAAAACCAGGCTATTTATTATAAAATCTCACATAAAAGGTTTTTCAGTGTATGATTTTCCTGGTTTCTGTTGTCTCCTTTCCTTACCCAGATGTACAAATTAGCTACTGTATCATTTGGACCATAAGACACACCTAAATTTACAGGGGGAAAGCAAGAAAAAATAGTTTTGGGACTCCGTGTGTCGTATTTTTGTTTTCCCTGGCGCCCAGAAGCAATCTGTAGTGCTTCACATAGCAGGTTTTTGCCAAAAAGGCATCCATTTTTAGCCTGCAGAATGTTTCTGGGGGCCTGGGAGGGCAAAAATGTGATGCGCGGTGGGCTTTGGAGCCCAAAAACAGGATGTGCAGAGCACTGCATAGTGCTCCTGGGGCCAGGAGAGGGTGAAAACGTGATGCGCAGAGGGTTTGAGAGGCCCAAAACACCCATATTTGGTCTATAAGATGCACCTAAATTTTCACCCACTTTTGGTGGGGTGGGTGGGAGAAGGTGTGTCTTATACTCTGAAAAATATGGTAATTTTCCTTTAACGCTTTCAGCATTTGGACATGTCAAAGTGATATTTTTCAGATTCACTATTATATATACTGTCCAATGTGACTTTAGATCTGACAAACTGTGGTTAATCTTTGCAGATTAGATACTACAAAATGATGTAAATCCATTGATCTCACCTATGCAAAAAGTAGAAGATAATTTCCCACTTCAAATCTGGTTCTCATTGTCATTCAGTTACAGTTCACAAGTGTTCCCAATCAGTTAAAGAAAGAAAACTATAGCAATTTTTTTTAAAATAAGTTTTCCTTTTATTTTTTTAAAAGTTACAAAATATCATTATGTTGTCTTTATCAGTCTTAGGCAGCTAACCATGTTTACACTTTAATTATTATTTTAAAGAATTGGCAAGATTTTAAATTCATTCCAGTTTTGCAATTCTGAATTTATTTTCATTAATTCAATGAAACACGAAACACTGGGGAAGGTAGACGAATAGTACATCAAGTATATGCTTTAATTTGTCTAGAATTTAAGTTTGTTTGCTGAAAGTTAAATGCCTATTTCATTAGAGGTATTAGTCAGTAAAAGATAACACTATCTGCTTAAATAAATAAATGTACTCTTTAAGAAGAAAACTCTTGTTTTCCAAAACACAACGCACATAAATATCTACACATGTAGTGCAGTTTTCAATTTCATGTACAGGATTAACAAAAACACTTTCTGATGCTTATAAAGCCTCCTTATTAAAATATAGTGAACTGGTTGCATATATTATTCTATATATTAATAACATATGATTCCAGGCAAGTAGTAAGTTCTGAATAGTTAGAACCAAAGGGAATAAACAGACATATGGAAAACAGCTGTAAAGAATACCAAAACAAAAGCTTACATCAACAATATCATATAATTAAAACCCACTCTTAGCTTTGAGAATGGAGTGGGATAGAAGTCCTCAGTGAGGAAACAAAAAAACCATAAACAAAAATTTGTTCCAAAACTTTTCCTAACTTGACATGCATACACAAAGGACAGAATACATCACCTCTACCAGGTGGCCAAATTTACAGTTAAGAAAAGTTCAAGCAGAAAATTAGCCATCTAATGTGTAGTTCTTATATCATCCATCCATCCATTTATCCATCCATCCATCCAATTTATGTGTCACCCATTTCATGTAGAGCTGACTCTGCATCATATTATACATAGACCAACTTGGCCTGTCAAACATCAATATGGGAGTTGACTCATAGGATCACAAGTTGGTACCGATTGTTGGCGATGTGGTCCTACTGGAAGACTTCAATGCCTCTTGTTCTGTCTATATTATTCCAGTCTCAGGGATTCGACATATGTATGTTATTTTATATTGTGTGTAAGATATTAGTAGATAAATAAATGATAAGAAAAGAACAGAATTATAGTCAGAGCCCCATATTTATGTGATCTGCACTTGTGGATTCATGTTTTCATGGTGCTGGCCATGAAATCCATCCAGTGACGTGCAGTGAAGCTTATGGCTGGTGAGGCAAAAAGAAAGAAAGCAGCTTTTGCCTGCCCTGCAGCAGCCATGTCTGAAATAGAGGTGTCCCGCGTCCCGTAGCTATGTCCGACCCAGCATCCAACATAAGCGTGCTCAACTGCAACAAGGCATGATTCGCTGCTCCCAGATGAGGAGGTGGGAGAATCACGTGCCTCCTTTGCATATGAAATTTTTTGCTTTTTAACCCTTGCTTAACTTTTAAAAGGCGAAAAATTCCTCATGCAAAGGAGGCTCATAGTTCTCTCGCCTCCTCCTATAGTTAACACTAAGCAGACTCCAAGTCACTGTGACTTGGAGTCTGGTAGCAACCACCTTGGCTTTAATTATTTTAAGCAAATTCTTTAAAATTCTTTCCTTTTCCTGAGGAGACTGGTGAGGCCCCACCTCCCCCGCCTCTAGTGACTGCACGTCCCTGAATCCATCACATTAAAAATGTGGTTGCTGTTCACTGCATTCACTATGTTAACTAGATAGAATTTTCCTAAAGCAGAAACAATGTTCTCAATGGGAAATCAAATAGAATTCTCCTTTGGAAAAGGCATTAAGATCTTGAGTCATCTTCTACTACTTCATTAAGCTGCTTTCTAATCATTAGTAGGAGATATATTTTCACTATTACTTTCAGATTCACATTTTTAGAAAAAAAGGCTTGTGACCTTTGTGAGTTGCATTTGTTTGTATTAGGCTATTTGTGCTTAAAATAGCAATAGCAATAGCACTTACACTTACATACCACTTCACAGTGCTTTACAGCCCTCTCTAAGTGGTTTACAGTCAGCACATTGCCCTCAACAATCTGGATCCTCATTTTATCCACCTAGGAAGGATGGAAGGCTGAGTCAACTTTGAGCTGGTGGGAATCGAACTATTGGCAGTTGGCAGAATTAGCCTGCAATATTACATTCTAACCATTGCACCACCATGGCTCTTGAATAATTAATTATGATTAATGATCATGTTAGTGTCTGTAAAATACGTAGAACATATTTGGGGCTATTGGGGTAAGAACTGAGCCCATATAATTACTCTTGGGACTATCATATGTATCTTGCATATTAATTATTAAACAGGGTCATGAAATACTATGATCAAAACATATTGGATGCCAGATATTAAATATTTAGAATGGAATAGGGAGTTCTAAGGCTAGTTGGATATAATTTTCCATTGTACTCAACTAGCCAATAGATATATTGATAAATATTGTGGTAGTCTGTCATATTTTTTTAAAAAACCAACAGTATCCATTTTAAGGTTTGTTCTTAACTTCATAAAAACACAAACTTTCATGGGCCAGATTCAGTTTGCCCATTTTTCTTCAACTTTAGAAAGTTGAAGTTTGGAATAGTTTGCTTGGAATAGTTTTTAAGTTTATTTTTTATATATTTATAAAGAGCCATGGTGGTACAGCAGTTAGAATGCAGCACTGCAGGCTATTTCTGCTGATTGCCAGCTGCCAGCAGTCCGCCAGTTCAAGTCTTACCAGCTCAAGGGCGACTCAGCCTCCCATCCTTCTGAAGTTGGTAAAATGAGGAGCCAGATTATTGGGGGCAATATGGTAACTCTGTAAAGCCCTTAGAAAGGGCTGTGAAGTACTGTGAAGTGGTATATAAGTCTAAGTGCTATTGCTATTATTTTAAGGATTTCTTTCATTCAGCCATAGTATCAATTCGCTTTAAGCATGATACTGTTTTTAATAGAGAGCCAGTTGCATGTTATAAATCAAAAGAAAATAGCAATGCTATGGATGACTAATCATTGATGTAAGCAATATCAGTCAGATTCTCTGCATCTGACAATTGCAGAGGGAATTGAAGGGAATTCCCCAATCTTGATAACTTCCAGAATTTCCAGCAAGTAGGACTGGATTTTAGGGAACTGAATTCCCAACCCATATTTGGAGATCACTATTGTGAAAGACTGATATAGAGCCTGACCTTTTCTTTCACCTCCCTGCTGCTAAATTTCTCACTGGATAGATTAGAATCAACAAGACTTCAAATTATAAGTGCCTACAAAGAGAAAAAAAAATCATGCGCAATGGAATGTTTATAGCAATAGCAATAGCAGTAGACTTATATACCGCTTCATAGGGCTTTCAGCCCTCTCTAAGCGGTTTACAGAGAGTCAGCATATTGCCCCCAACAATCCGGGTCCTCATTTTACCCACCTCGGAAGGATGGAAGGCTGAGTCAACCCTGAGCCGGTGAGATTTGAACCGCTGAACTGCTGATCTAGCAGTAGCCTGCAGTGCTGCATTTAACCACTACGCCACCTCGGCTCTCCAGGGAAAAATGCCTGCTGTTAACAGTGATGTAATTTACCACCCAATATGAAAGCAGCTTTACTTTGTTCAATGTTTCATAACAGAGAATCTGGTCCACTCAAGACTGGCAAATGGGTTACAATCAGAGGTGGTATTCAGCCAGTTCTGACAGGTTCTGGAGAACCGGTAGTGAAGATTTTGAGTAGTTTGGAGAACCAGCAAATAGGTTATCGTCGTCCCGTTTCCCCCCACTCCCCCAACTGCCTCCCAGCTAATCTTTCTTTGTTGTCCTGAACAGAGCTGGAAAGCAGGTTAGTGGGGTGGGGAGGGAATGGGGATTTTGCAGTATCCTTTCCCCAGGAGTGGGGATTTTGCAGTATTCTTCCCCTGCCATGCCCATGAAGCCATACCCACAAAGCAGAGGTGGGTTCCTACCAGTTCGCACCTATTCGGTAGAACCGGTTCGTCAAATCTACCGAACCAGTTAGAAGAAGTTCCACCAGTGGACCCGGAAAGCAGGCCACACCTACAGAAGAGGTTCCAATTTTTTTTGAAACCCACCACTGGTGGGTGTGTAATGTCCCGCAGTTATCTACGCATTAATAATGATCTAGTAATATTTCCTTATACATTTTAGGGACCTTTCCTTACATAATTGGTGTTTTCTTTCATATTTTTGGATTTCTAATTTCTGTTTCCGTTAGTTGGCAATTGCTAAAACCAATCCCATTTGTGAAAAAGTATTCAAAGCCTTCTTGATTTTAATTGTCCATTTATTTATTCCTGCACATTGTAATATTTATTCATTTACATATCTCTGTTTTTCCACTGTTGTGCAAACACAATTCCAGCAGCTGCTAACATGTGTAAAATTAAATATATACTATACTCCCTTTCAAATAGCCAGCAAAATATTTCTGGTTTTAATTCCATATCTTGCTTTACGATTGCTTCTAACCACTAACTTCTGAATAACTACTTGGACCGACCTAAGTACTAATTCATAATTTCATATCTGGTCACATGGGCGGCAAGCCACTCCCATCCAGTTACATGGGCAGCAAGCCACTCCCATCCGGTCACATGGATGGCAAGCCACTCCCACAAAGGAGGCCACACCCACAGAGTAGGTTCCAACAATTTTTGAAACCCACCACAGCCACAAAGCCACACTTACAGAACCAATAGTAAAAAAAATTGAATCCCACCACTGGTTACAATCCATACAAGGATCTTGATCCTGCCAAAAATCATCCCTCAGACTTTCTATGGCTATTAAAGAGAAGAAGCAATGTAGGTTGCAATGTATAAATGTATGTTTCCAAATGCCCTTAGGTCCCATAGAATGCACTGTAGCTTATTATCAAGAGTAAGCTGTTAGGGCACTAGTAGCAAAATTCCATGCACTCTACACAAAATTAACAGCCACTAAATGAATGAGACCTAATTCTGCTTAAAGCTACATAAGCTAGTGCTGCTATCAGAGAAAAAAACAAAACATCCAGATGCAATAAATAAATATTTCAAGGATGTGAGTCATAAGGAAGAAAATTTGGCAGAGGTTTTGCTTGTTTCCCTTTTGCTGTACGTTTGACAGCCTTCTTTACAGAGCCATAAATTTCTTTCACCTTTTGACAAAGTACAATATCAGTTCGTGCTTCGTGGATTTATTTTTGGCTGGGCACCCTCAACCATTAAGAGTCAGAATTATTCCATCATATTTTGGCAGCTACTTAAAACAGTAAGTTGGTTAAAACTCAGCATGGCATCTGAGACTTACTAAGAAACTTGATGTTATTTCACTGCACCAAACACTTGCTCCTAACTAGATGTGAAGAGACCTCGTCTGATCTTTACTTGCATATTTTTGTTCTAACTGTTTAGAAACTTTCGTTGTTTTAACAATCCCAGACATAAATTGGAGTAGACATAATGTCTACTCCAATTCAATGTAGAGCCGAAATGGAAACAGGAACATTATAGTGGTAAAATGGGTTGCACTTTAATTACTAGATAAGTATTTGTTTACTTGTTTTTTGTTTGTTTGTTTATCTGTATCTCACCTTTATTATTTTTACAAATAATTCAAGAAGGTGAACATATCTAACATGACTTCCTCCTCCTATTTTTCCCATGAAAACATTCCTGTGAGGTGAGTTGGGTTGAGAGACAGTGATGACCCTCAAACGGCATCACCAGTCAGCCACGTGCAGTGGTGGGTTTCAAAAATTGTTCGAACCTAATCTGTGGGTGTGGCCTCCTTTGTGGGAGTGGCTTGCCGCCCACGTGACCGGATGGGAGTGGCTTGCCGCCCATGTGACCGGATATGAAGATGCCGATGACACTTGCCAGAACCACCTTAAATTACCTCACACACAGCACTGGCGTGCATAAGAATATGATGTAAACTTGTTTTTTAAAAGGAATCTTTGGTTTGCATTAAAACAACTTCAACACACGCAATGTTCTGATTGCACCACAAACGCAGTAGTCATCCTTACCTTTCACAGAGGCACTGAGTTTTATAAATAGGAGCATGATAGTGTAGAATAATCATATCCAAGGGCCAGTGGTGGGTTTCAAAAAATTTGGGAACCTCTTCTGTAGGTGTGGCTTGCTTTCCGGGTCCACTGGTGGAACCTCTTCTAACCAGTTCGGTAGATTTGACGAACCGGTTCTACCAAAAAGGTGTGAACTGGTAGGAACCCACCTCTGGCCACGTGACAAACTGACCACCTAAGGCTTATAAAAGCAGATGATAGCTGAAACAAGACACCTCAGCCGAAGTTCTGCTGTGGATGTTACCTAGCTTGGTGACAAAACGTTCGGAAACTAAACAGCAAGCTTGGAGGACAAATCAATATCTATTAATCGAACTACTAATATTCTCCCCCATTTTTTGATTCTTCATCATCTTTTTGTCTATTTTGGGGTCCCATCAGTTCTTGCTTCCAGGCAAATGGTATTTCTTGCAGATATGCCAATACAGTATGTTGCTACTTTGTTATGGCATTTTATTATTATTATGTTCTTTTACACAATCAGCCAGATGTTGAGACAGGATTTGGCATTTTTTATCCACTTACTAAGTCCTTCCCAGGCATCTGGGAACAACACAGTTCTAGGTTGCATAAACAGAGGGATAGAATCAAGATCAGGTGGATTCCTGCTGGCATTAGTACCAGTTCGGTGCCTGAAAATTTTTGCGCATGTGCGCATTTGCACTTAAAAAGGTCTGTGCACACGCACACCATTAAAAAAGGAGGAAAATTACATTTTTTCAATGAATATTGTTCTGCATAAGTGCAGAACAGAAAAGAAAGATGGCGGCACCCAGGATATAACCGGTATGGTCATGTGTCCAGCTGAGTTACTACCTATTCAGCCAAACCGGTCTGTACCGTAGAAACCCACCTTTGAGTGAGAACTTCTGAACCTATTTAGGCCCTCAAGATTTTCACATAGGGCCAATCCCCGCAATTAATTCACAGGAGGATAGACATCAAGCACTGGATCAGTGAACTGTTCAAACAGAAAATATTTTCTTTGCCAATCTGGAAATTAATTTTTCTATTTATTCACAAGGTCTAGACAACTTTTCACCCTTTCCTCACGCAAGAGTTTATTGTTTGAAAACTGTACAAAACAAACTTTAAATAAACATACGGCTAAATGGGCCTCAACTTTTATAAGGAGTGTCAGTGGTTGACATTCATTAGCGATAACAATCTTATTTCCACATACTTTGGAGTGGGTTTTTTTTTTAAAAAAAATATGAACCATGTTTTTTTCTTTTATGATTCCATTCCAGCTCTTTTGTTATTTATACCCAATTGTAAAATGCTACAGAACAATGCTTTGCAGGCAGGGTAGATGAACAGGAATTATCCTCTATATCCTCTCTATTATGGGAGAGCTACCTGGAGAAGATTTGGATCTTCCAGAAGGGAGGTTAAAAAAAAGGGGGTGTTGCATTGTTCAAGTGGAAATCTCTTCATATAGCGGCCATAAACATTTCCCCCCAAATTAGTGTTTCTGAGTTTAATCAGCCTAATAATCTCTTTAAATGCATGGAACATTAGCCTAACATAGATATTTATTTTTTTCATCTAGCTTCCATAATTTGCAGTATTTTAACTTAATAATTCAAACCCAGTTATAAAGTATATAATTCACAGTAAATGCAAGTATATAATTCACAGTAAATGCAAGTAATTCCATTATCTTATCTGAGACAAGCAAGCTACCCTGTTTTAACAGTCCCAAAAACTTGTCCAAAGAGTTAATTGTGATCTTATTTCATCACCTTTCTCTCCTCCACATACAATACAAACAATACAGTACATTTACAAGAAAGAATATATGTTCTCCAGAGGTGGGTTTCTACCGGTTCGCAGTGGTTCGGGCAAACCGATAGTGGTAATTTGGCCTGGGTCGCAGAACCGGCAGTGACCCAGGCTGGCCATGCCCCCGAACTGTTCCCCCAGTCTCCACTGCTGTCACCAACATGTTTTTTATTACGTTTTCATGATCTTCGCGCATGTGCAGAACAATTTACAGTGAACTGCGCATGCACACAAAGCAAAACGATACCAACAGCACTAGGAAGTCCCCCTGAGGTCCTCCAAGAGAAATGGCTATAGGAATCTGTAGCTGTAAAGGGAACCATAATCCTAAACTTTACTTTAGAAACTTTACCTAGGAAATAGCAGGCTAGTGGCAGGGAATACGGCTTGTTAAATGAAATTTGAAATCTATTTCCATTGAGTTTTGGATAATATGTTATGTTATGTTATGTTATGTTATGTTATGTTATGTTATGTTATGTTATGTTATGTTATGTTATGTTATTTTTATTTATTTATTTATTTATTTATTTATTTATTTGTTTGTTTATTTATTTATTTATTTGCAGCATTTGTATAGTCATCCATCTTAAAACCAACCCTGGCTAGTTTACAAACAATAAAAATAGTATATACTCATGAAATAAAAGGACAATAGATTTATAATAGATAATTATTTATCTAGAGGAGAAATCAAATGTGACGAGGTCTGTTTGTAGTCATCTCTCAGAATACATTTTGATCACATCATTCAAGCCATAACATGTGAGCCATCAAACTGAATGCAACCCAGGAAGTGTATGGCAGTCTCATTATCGGTTCTTGCAGTCCTGGGTTGAACGCAAATGGTTTGTTGAATTCCTGGAAGGATATTTTCTACTGTCTATGATTTGCATTTAATAGAGTGAGAGATAAAAGTGCAGTCCTAAATTATAATTTATCTTCAGGGACATTTCTTGAGCTGTTCTAAAGATGTCTAAATCATCGCAGTGAAGTTACAGAATATTTAAATTTCTCCTCTCATTGAACTCTGGGCTGCTAGACTTTTCATTATGGACAGTTTGATCTGGCCAATCATTTGAAGGCCACATCATTTTTTTTGGTTCTTTTATGCTTATTCACGAGTTTTTAAATTACATTAAGGATTTATTCAAATCTATACTGTCAATACAATTGTGCTATCAGGGACTGCTTCCCCTGCCATATAAGCTGTTTCCTGAAGACAAGCCACAATTGAAAGATCTTGCAACTGTAGGTTTGTGATTGCATCTCAGGTTTCATATAATTTTATGACTTCTGTGCTCCTATCCAAAACTCCATCTCTCTCTCTCTGAGAACTTTCTTAGAAAGTAACATGAGGACTACGAGTGGTTGAATAACTTAGAGTCTGCTCCTCTTATCTACCATGAATGAACTTTTGAAAAGCATTTTGATCAACAAAGACTATTTTGCATGACCAGATAAAACTCCCCACCTATCACCTGACATAACAGTGGAAGAAAGGAAATAAACATTTTTGTGGCATTCTTTCAAAGGCTTCCTTGTAGCCTCCTGGGATAAATATGGCAAGCATATGGCATAATGAAGTAGTTGTTTCTGTGTGCTTAGCACCAGACTAAATAAATATGTTCGATTGGTAGATACTTATGGTGGGGTATTTTACAATCACCTGTGATTTGTGCAAGAACTAATTCTGTTTGAAAAGCACAATATAAGAGGTGTTTTAGAAAGAAAGCAGATTGGACTGATTCTTTCTGGGAGCACGCAGGACTGCTAGCCAGCGGCTAAACCAGACCCAGTGATTCAATGAAGCAGTCCCAAGAAGGAAAAGAAGGAAAACAACAACAAAAAGCAAACATAAATCAAGAGGAAATTATGTATTCTAACCCTCCTCTGAACTGGTTATATACTTTAGTTCCACCAAATCGTTTGACAAAGAGCAAGTAGCAGCCTAGATTGACTTTAATAATGATGACAGATCTTCTTTCATTTAGAGTATAATCTATTTCTAGACTAGTGGTGGGTTTCAAAAATTTTTGGAACCTCTTCTGTAGGTGTGGCCTGCTTTTCGGGTCCACTGGTGGAACCTCTTCTAACTGGTTCGGTAGACTTGACGAACCGGTTCTACCAAATAGGTGTGAACTGGTAGGAACCCACCTCTGTTCTAGACATTTCAACCACAAATGTCCCAATGTGATTTAAGAAACGCATTAAGATCAGGATTGTACATGCAGCAAGAATCGTGTTGGGAAGAATGCAGCAAGAATCACGTTGGGTGAGATGGGCCGCTATTGCATCACATTAATTAATGAATCCATCGATCAATCACTAAAGATTTCAATTGCAGACTTATTTTATATGAGGCATAAGAGATCCCAGCATAGAGGGAATAAAAGAAACCTGGAAGGCAGACTAGCCCAGTGCAGGAATTCATTCCTGCAGCACATGGGCGTCCAACTTGATTGCATCATGTGATGCTTTTTTGCCTTTGCAGAGCTGGGCATGGCCTGCATGTGGCATATCCAGCCCATGTGCCGCCAGTTTGACACCCCTGAGTGCAGCAAATGGTTACCAAACCTCTGTATCAGCTACTTCAGTCTGTGGGACTGAGAGAATTAGGAGGAGATCGGTGAAGGTGAAGGTGTGAAAAGAGGCAGCCGCTGAAGGTAGGTACTGTGGGAAGCAACAGCTTCAAAGACCCAGAGCTGTTAGCTTTCTGTAAGTATGCCTAGGGAGCATCTTTTTTTTACCCTGACCTGTATTAAGGGTGCCTCTGACATGTACATGGTTCTTGCGACTTTGGATTGCCAGCTTCAGATGGTTATTACTATCACTTATGTTGAATTCTGGTGCATTCACTCCAGTGGTGGGCTTCAAAAATTGTTTGAACCTACTCTGTGGGTGTGGCCGCCTTTGTGGGAGTGGCTTGGTGCCCATGTGACCGGATGGGAGTGGCTTGCCACCCATGTGACCGGATATGAACATGCCGACGACACTTGTCAGAACCACCTTAAATTACCTCACACACAGCACTGGCATGCATAAGAATATGATCTAAACTTGTTTTTTAAAAGGCATCTTTGGTTTGCGTTAAAACAACTTCAACAGACGCAATGTTCTGATTGCACCACAAACACAGTAGTCATCCTTACCTTTCACAGAGGCACTGAGTTTTATAAATATGAGCATGATAGTGTAGAATAATCATATCCAAGGACCAGTGGTGGGTTTCAAAAAAGTTTGGAACCTCTTCTGTAGGTGTGGCCTGCTTTCCGGGTCAACTGGTGGAACCTCTTTTAACCGGTTCGGCAGATTTGATGAACCAGTTCTACCGAATAGGTGCGAACTGGTAGGAACCCACCTCTGATTCACTCTAACTCAAAGGCTGTTCCTGAGTCTCTTTGTTGTCACCTATCTTGTGGCTCTTGAAAACAGGGCCAGGGTTACACTTTGGGAGCCAAACTGCCCTCTGGTAAGAACCTTCCAAGAAATCATCTTAACGAAAGGAAATAAAGTGAGCTCAAAATGTTTTCCAAAGCCTTGAGAAGTGAGCCATGTTCTTTAGGATTTTGACATTTTGGTTTGATTGAGTATATGACAGAGAGTTGATACATGTCATGTGCAAAGATTCTTGGCTTCATTATTTTGATTAAAAATAGTCATAGAGGTTCTGAATTAAATTGCAGCTACAGGGCAGAGAGAAAGAAAATGTTTCCAGATATCTCTCCTTGCAGTCTAGACCGGAGCCTGTTAATCAAGGAAGAAGAATATTCTGATTAATAAGTATTTATTGAAGGAAGGTTAAGGTTACAGTCCAAGAATTCCAGCAAGTATATTATTATCGAATTAGACACCTTTATATAGGCAGTTAATGCTGAAAAACCCTTGTCATTTTCTTGATGCAAAGAGCTAGCTGAGCTTTTGGGAAAGTGAGACACGTTGTAGCTGTTCATTATTTTGGTAACAATAATCATCTTATCAGGAAGTGAAAAGACTCTGACAGAGAGAAGGAACTGAATTTCCCTTAGAGATCATTTCCTATCCCAATTACCCCTGTCTTCATTTTAAAAATCTAGCCACATGAGGCAGAGAAGGGTTATTTGGATTGACAAAAAGTTATAGCAAATACTTTTGCATGTTTGCATTATTGGAAGCAGAATAAACAGAATAAAAAAAAAGAAGGAATGTCACTGTTTTGTGATGTTACATTATTATCAGAATAAGCTTTAATTCTCTCTTAGGAGAATTGGAGTCAGTTCTAGCACAGACTATCCTCTCATGCTTAAAAATCCTGGAGTAATTTTATTTTTACTACCTTCTAATGTATAAGAGAAGGGAGGGTTAGGGAGTGCTGCACTTTCTCCTTTCATGTTTAATTTGAGAGCACATATATATGGATCTGGGTGGTGGCTCAGTGGCTAAGACACTGAGCTTGTCGATTAGAAGGTCGGCAGTTCGGCAGTTCAAATCCTTAGCCTCGCATAATGGTTTGAGCTCCCGTTACTTGTCCCAGCTTCTGCCAACCTAGCAGTTTGAAAGCACGTAAAAATGCAAGTAGAAAAATAGGGACCACCTTGGTGGGAAGGTAACAGCGTTTCGTGCACTTTTGGCATTTAGTCATTCTGGCCACATGACCACAGAGATGTCTTTGGACAGTACTGGCCATTCGGCTTTGAAACAGAGATGAGCACCGCCCACTAAAGTCGGGAATGACTATTTGAGTATTTGAGTATTTATTAATACTTATAGGCCGCCCTTTTCCCTGAGGGGACTCAGGGCGGCTTACATAAAATAAGGGGGGGGGGTATACAGACAATAGACACAACAATACATAGAAGTAAAATAGTAAGCAACATTCATTCATCATTCGGGTGGGGACAGTTATCTTTGTCCCCAAGCCTGACGGGCTAGCCAGGTCTTAAGGGCTGTGCGGAAGGTCTGGACGGTGGTGAGGGTATGAATCTCCACGGGGAGATCGTTCCAAAGGGTCGGAGCTACTACTGAAAAGGCCCTCCTCCGTGTAGTTGCCAGTCGGCACTGACTGGCAGATGGAACTCGGAGGAGGCCTAATCTATGTGATCTAATTGGTCGCAGGGAGATAATTGGCAGGAGGCGGTCTCTCTAGCACATATTTGCGAGGGGACCCTTTATCTTTAATGTATAAGAAAAGTGTGCATGGAAGACTCTTGTACTTTCCTAGTTCAAGCAGTTTCTCAACTCTTCCAGATTCTGATTTAAAACTAGCGTGTGGTGAGCTATCATTTCATCAAGCTGTTTGGAAAGAATATTCAACCCATTGGCAACTATGCATGAGCATGGCTTCCCTGGAACTTAGGCTGCTGTAGGGAATATTATCTTGAAATTTCCCAGCCTGAACTTTCAATACATTGGGAATTTGTGTTTATTTTTCTCTTGCCTGAAAAAACTTGCCAGGATACAGCAACTCCACTTCCCTGCCATGCAACATCAAGGAAGCAGCAGTCAATTCACAGGATGAGAAGAGAGGGGGGGGGGGAAATGTAACAAACGAACTAATGTGATTTGCCATTAACTCTGCATTGCTCTTCAAGTTTATTTATCCAGCTGGGATGGGATGTCAGCTGAAGATTTGGAACATACACAGGATCTTAATGAGGCCATCACACTCCTGACAGCTTAGAAAGTTCAACTGGCTCAATAGGAATTAAATGCAGCCTCTCTCACATACACAGAGACAGATACAGAGACAGAAAGAGAAGAAGGGAGGGAAAGCGAGAGTCCTCTGCCAGATCTGTGTCCCATGGCGAGAAGGCTTTAACTTTTTAACAAGTACAATCTGAAGTAGAAGCCACACAAGTACTATTTGTAGTCTGTGGGAAATGATATAGATCTAAAGGAAGCTTTCTTATAGTGGAGTAAAGTTTTGGGAAACACAGTTTTTGAAAGATATCCTGATGGTCATCAAGGATAAAACCTTGAATGAAGGATGGAAACTAACCAAGGAGAGAGGCAACCTAGAACGAAGGAGAAATTTCGTAAGGGTGAGACCAATCAACCAATGGAACAGCTTGTCTTCAGATGGTGTGGGTGTGCCATCACTGTAGGCTTTCAAAAAGAGACTGGACAACCATTTGTCTGAAATGGATAGGATCTCCTTCATGAACAGTGGGTTGGACTACAAGACCTCCAAGGTCCCTTCCAACTCTCATTCTATGTTCTAAAAGCTCTGTACCTGCACATCACAGAGTCCCAATTAAAACTCCTCTCTTGTAATATCATTATTTTAAGGCCAGTGTGAAGAATTCTACGCTTCACTAAAAACAGGGAGATACAATTGCTGTGTTTTTTTTTTTTACGATGAAGGTTTTGTCCTCCTACTATTGCTGCAGGCAAATTTCTGCTTGTGGCAAACAAGATGCCTGACTCACTTACCATAAGAACAATTCCCTGATCATTAAAAAGGGATGCCTTCCTCAATTGTTCTTGACTTCCTTATGAGATAGTTAACTACTAAGGTAGGGCTGCCTCATCTTCTTTCATCTAATCTCAAAGTTAAGAATTCTCCAAAACTAGGAAACGCTAAGAGTGAGAGCCATTCATGCTTAACTCCACTTATGTCCCCTTTGAGATCATTGGTTAACCAAGAGGCAGTGTCAAGTCATCTAGGTGAGAATGGGAATTGTATTTAACAATGCAAACAATGCATGAAGAAATTTGAACCTAAGTAAAGAAAATATGTATTTTTTGGGGGGGGGGAGAAAATCATTGAAGTGCACAAAATACAACTGTATCTACTTCAGAGGTGGGTTCCTACCAATTCGCACCTATTCAGTAGAACTGGTTCGTCAAATCTACTGAACCAGTTAGAAGAGGTTCCACCAGTGGACCCGGAAAGCAGGCCACACCTACAGAAGAGGTTCCAAAATTTTTTGAAACCCATCACTGGTGGGTATGTAATGTCCCGCAGTTATCTACACATTAATAATGATCTAGTAATATTTCCTTATACATTTTAGGGACCTTTCCTTACATAATTGGTGTTTTCTTTCATATTTTTGGATTTCTAATTTCTGTTTCCGTTAGTTGGCAATTGCTAAAACCAATCCCACGTGAAAAAGTATTCAAAGCCTTCTTGATTTTAATTGTCCATTTATTTATTCCTGCACATTGTAATATTTATTCATTTACATATCTCTGTTTTTCCACTGTTGTGCAAACACAATTCCAGCAGCTACTAACATGTGTAAAATTAAATATATATTATAATCCCTTTCAAATAGCCAACAAAATATTTCTGGATTTAATTCCATATCTTGCTTTACGATTGCTTCTAACCACTAACTTCTGAATAGCTACTTGGACCGACCTAAGTACTAATTCATAATTTCATATCCGGTCACATGGGCGGCAAGCCACACCCATCCAGTCACATGGGCAGCAAGCCACTCCCATCCGGTCACATGGGTGGCAAGCCACTCCCACAAAGGAGGCCACACCCACAGAGTAGGTTCCAACAATTTTTGAAACCCACCACTGATCTACTGTACATCTTAATATCAGAATGTTTGTCTGATTCAATCTCATTTTATTCATTGTTCTTAGAGATCAGTTCTGGTCTCCAGGACCAAGCAGACATCCTACAGTATGGGTGATATCAAAGCATTGTCAGGTTCCTGAGAAAGAAAAACAAAGCAACATATGATGCTAGTTCTAAGGCCTGAACATGATTGGCAGCTGTCCTCTTTTGGCTGAAAGAAAGCAATGCAGATAGGCAAAGTGAAGCCAATTTCTGTCTGACTTTCCCCTAACAATTTTTTGGAGGAGCCAGGAAGTCACAGCTGTATTGCTAGCTATTTGTACTGCCAGATATGACTTGAAGGATGATTGGATTAGGTAACAGAATAGCAATCCCAGGCAAATGAGATGATCTTAGGGAAAACACATAGTCCAGCTTCATTACATCACTTCTTTGGTAAAGACCATTGTTCAAACCTACCCTGAAAATATAGGCATGCAGCATAGCTAAAGGCATTGAGACTACATAGGCAGCTTCTTAAATTAAAAAGAGTATGAGCAAGTTTGTTTGGAAGTCATACATCTATACCAATGGCCACTGTACCCTCAAGCCTATTGTTTTCTGCATCACAATCTTTTCCACGTTTCTGCCCATACCCAGTGCACTGGATGACTGGTGGGTTCCTTCCTCTTCTTTTCTCTCCCATCCCATCTTTTCCTGAACATGCCCAGCAGAAAATTGATAGAAGACTAAATAGTACAGACTAAGGAGATCAGGGCAGTGAGCTACACATCCTGAAGGTATAGCAAAAGCTATAAACCAGAGGTGGGTTCCTACCAATTCACACCTATTCGGTAGAACTGGTTCGTCAAATCTACCAAACCGGTTAGAAGAGGTTCCACCAGTGGACCCAGAAAGCAGGCCACACCTACGGAAGAGGTTCCAAAAATTTTTGAAACCCACCACTGGTCCTTGGATATGATTATTCTACACTATCATGCTCATATTTATAAAACTCAGTGCCTCTGTGAAAGGTAAGGATGAAACCAGTGCTACAACATACTGCATATTTAGAAGTTAATGGCATAGAGTTTTTATGGTCTAGTTATGAAAAATATGCCCAATATGAACAGGAAAGAAATGGGACTGCTGTCTTTCAAGTCGCACTTTATGGAATTATCACAAATAGGAACACCAGCTGGTAGATGTGTGGTTCCTGTGGCTTTCCTTTCCAAGCCTGATAGAAGCCAAACGTAGATCGACATTGTCAAATGAAGAACATTTAGTTAACCACTGCACTTGTGAAGTCTGCTGATGCCGGATTGCTGAGAATCAGAATTTAAGACCAAAGATTGTATGAGTTCAGATGGTGTGTATGTGTGCATGATTATGTGTAGCTCTTCCTGCAGTTCAGGAGACCAATTGCAACCAAAGAAATTTGTAGTTAGGGTTTACTTTAGGGCTTTTTTTTTTAATTCTTCAAATTTGTAGCAGGGTTCTGAAGTTAGAATAAAATTTGGAATTTCAAATTCAAATTACCTGATTGGTGTGTGTCCCCCCCCCCCCGGTGTTGGTGTGTGGGGGGGGGGGTTGCTACTAGCATTACTGCCAGCTCGGGGTGAAATTTTTTTTGCATGTTAGAAAAGGAAAAAAAAATTAAATTTTTGCAATGAAGATTGTTCTGTGCATGTGCAGAACCAAAAATCAAGATGGCGGCCTCGACAATAGAACTGGTACAGGAGTGTGGCAGGCCGAGTTACTACCTACTTTGCCGAACTGGTCTGAACCCACCTCTGGTGTGTGTGGGGTGTGTGTGTGTGTGTGTGTGTGTGTGTGTGTGTGTGTGTGTGTGTGAGTGATGAAAGAAATGTCCTTCTGGGTTCAGCTCCAAGTGGGGAAAAAGACACTGGAGACATGGAGGCTGCTTGGAAAAATGGTTTTAATGGAGGACAGGACCGGATGGCTTGAGCCCTGAACAGAAAAGATGATCACATGCTTCAATGTTGGTGGAGAAGAAGAGAAGATGCAAGGGAGGGGCTTGCTAGGCTTTTTATAACCTATTCAGTCCCACTTCTCTGTTTCCTGTTCCTGTGTAAGAAATGTATTCTGATTGGTTCTCAGACTCCCATGGTGCCATGCAGGGGGCTACTCTCTAGGCTGTGTTTTTAATCGAGGTTTGGTTGAGTTCTCAGATGTCATGTAGTGAGTTGGGTAAAGTTCCTTAATCCCACCCCCCCTGGAGCTGAAGTGGAGAAGTCTTTATTATGTAAGGGACTAGCTTGGCCTTCTTAATGGCCCATTGACAAAGTAGGGATGGGCAGGAAGCTGTAGGCAGCTATTCTGTCTTTTAAAACATGTTTCTTTCTTTTCACATCCAGAGAAATATTCTGCCTTTTCAATATTTCCAAGGATATTTCATTTTTCTGGGAGAGGGCTGGGTGATAACTTCCTACATATGTATGTGTAAGGATATAAAGGTGCATAAAATGCTGTTCTTTAGTTCGGTCTCCACTAAACCCTGTGGCAATCAGCCCATGGACTTCAGTAAGAAATGGCACCAAATTTAAAGCTAAGGGAAGCATAACATTCTGCCCGTAGACTAAAGGTATTGCTGAGCCCGGGAGAAATCAAGATTGGAAGCAGCTGCAGTGAAAGTGCATTATTAGCATCTGTGTTTATGTTGCTTTAAACTCACCCAAATGAAAGCATATGTCTCCTACTTTTGTACACTGCCAATTGCTTTGCCCTGACTTGACCTGCTTTAAACAGTTTCCATAGGAGACAATTTTAATTTATAAAATGTTAACACTAGTGATTTTGCCCAAGCAGTTCAAAAATACCTAAAATCCCTTTTATACAGTTAATAGATTGATGATTAACTAAAGGAGGCAACTGGTCCTTTATAAAGAAACAGCCATAGAGGGATTATGCTTCCTTCTGCAGGAAAAGAAGGAAATAGAAAAAGAAATAAAATATATTAATATGATTCATATTCTATAATTATAAATTATATAATTAATATAATTTCCATGGCCACCTAATCCAATCCTTTGGGAAAGCACTACTTTTCAAGAAAATATAGGTTTTTGATCTAACACACTCTGATTTGGAAGGAAATTTACATATGTGCTTCATTCTCCTCCACTAAATAAAAAAAAGCTGTTTTTTATCTCTTTTTTTATAAATTCCTTGGGCTGAATCATCACGCTTAGGGGCATGAGATAAAAGGGCTTAATTTGGCTAAATTGTGCCTGAAATAAATAAGTATGCTGGTGACAACCAATTACTGAATTATGTATAATAGTGTAATAGAGTCATTTAAAAGGTTTTTTTTAAAGCAATTTAGTTTTTTAGAAATCAGCTCTCTTAGAATCCTAAACATGTCCATTGAAAAGTCAATCCTATTCTACTGGTTTTAAAAGTAAGGTAAAGGCTCTCTTCACATATATGTGCTAGTCGTTCCTGACTCTAGAGGGCGGTGCTCATCTCCGTTTCAAAGCCAAAGAGCCCCCGCTGTCCGAAGACATCTCCACAGTCATGTGGCTAGCATGACTAAACGCCAAAGGCACACAGAATGCTGTTACCTTCCCACCAAAGGTGGTCCCTATTTTTCTACTTGCATTTTTATGTGCTTTTGAACTACTAGGATGGCAGAAGCTGGGACAAGTCACGGGAGCTCACTCTGTTATGCAGCGCTAGGGATTTGAACCGCCGAACTGCCAACCTTTCTGATCGATAAGCTCCGTATCTTAGCCACTGAGCCACCTTCTATTGGTCTTACTTAATGGTGAATTAGTTCAGATCTTTAATTAATAAAGGAGTTATTATATGTATGCATCAAATATAAGTAGTGAGACTGCCTAGAAATTAAGAATTCGCTTCTCAATTTCTATTACTCTGTGAATTTTACTAGTGAAATACGTAGATTTTTTTCAGCTATATCATCCTTATTCTAGAATTTTTTTTCCTCGGAGATAATTAGAAAATGAATAGTCCTTTTCTTTTCTTTTTATTGAGAATTTTGAAAAAAAAACTTTTACAAATATTTACTTCCCTCCCCCCTCCCTCCCAACCCCCCCACCATCTCCTCCCCCCCCCCCGACTTCCCAGAATCAATACAGGGTATAAATCTTTAACAAAAACATTCTAAAATAAACTTTAAAAAAAGTTAATATCATCTTTCATTTGAGCTTTAACTCCTCCTTGCTAGGCTAGCTCTAAACAGATTATATAATTCCTTGTTTCTTCAGTCATAAGCTATCTGGAATTTCTTAGTCCCATATTTATTTTGAGTATAGTCAATCCATCTTCTCCACTCCAGTTTATATCTCTCGTTTGAATGGTCCTTGAGATATGCTGATATTTTAGCCATCTCTGCTAAGTTTGTTACTTTCAATGTCCATTCTTGAATAGTAGGCAAGTCTTCCTTCTTCCAGTATTGCGCCACCAGCAGTCTAGCTGCGGTTATTAAATGCAAAATCAGGTTAATCTCTACAACTGTACAATCAGTAATTATACCTAACAAAAATAACTGAGGGGTAAACTTTATCCTTTTTTAAAGAACATTTTGCATAATCCACCATATTTTTATCCAAAATGCTTTAACCTTTTTACAAGTCCACCATATATGAAAGTAAGTAGCATCAGCACAATCACATCTCCAGCATTTAGGTTGTAAATTCAGATACATACAAATGAATAGTCTTTATTCAAAGCCTAAAATGGCTTTGTTTTTACTGGATTTTCCAATCCATTGTATGACATCGGCGGGGGTGGACGGAAGGAAGTCGCTCAGAACTTAAACTAAAAAGTGGTTAATGCGTGTCAGAAGCAAACAAAGATACATCTCTAAATACCTTGGCCTCTGTGCAAAAGCGCTGTCTTGGCTCCCACAGAAGCAGAATGTCCACTTGCAAGAAAGAAAATCTTAAACTAAAAAACATTGGGGTGGAGCGGAGGGAATTCAGAGCCGTCTCAATTTTTTAAAAAACTTAGAAGATTAGAAAGTTTCATATACATTATAAATAAAGTTCCGTATTTGGGGCCAGTCTGTGAAATCCAGAAAAAAAAACATGACTACTATGCCATATGTGCCAAATTAAAAAAAATAAAGTAAAAACAATCAGGGAGTACAATTCTATAGATGTCTACTTAGAAGAATACCCCAGGGTTTTCTGCTCCATACATGAATACTTATCCTTAAAACCTGCTTGTTGTGGCATAAAGTTGCCTTCTAGTCATTTTGAGGTCCTCACAATACAGCTTTCCATGCTATCAGCTTTGCAGCTGAACCAGAGGTGGGTTCCTACCAGTTCGCACCTATTCGGTAGAACCGGTTCATCAAATCTACTGAACTGGTTAGAAGAGGTTCTATCAGTGGACCCGGAAAGCAGGCCACACCTACAGAAGAGGTTCCAAAATTTTTTGAAACCCACCACTGGTCCTTGGATATGATTATTCTACACTATCATGCTCATATTTATAAAACTGAGTGCCTCTGTGAAAGGTAAGGATGACTACTGCATTTGTGGTGCAATCAGAACATTGCGTGTGTTGAAGTTGTTTTAACGCAAACCAAAGATGCCTTTAAAAAAAAACAAGTTTACATCATATTATTATGCATGCCAGTGCTGTGTGAGAGGTAATTTAAGGTGGTTCTGACAAGTGTCGTCGGCATGTTCATATCCGGTCACATGGGCGGCAAGCCACTCCCATCCGGTCACATGGGTGGCAAGCCACTCCCACAAAGGAGGCCACACCCATAGAATAGGTTCAAACAATTTTTGAAACCCACCACTGAGCTGAACCATGATTGAAGATATGCTTTGAGGACAATATTTTTATATTGCTATACTTTCCTCCTTTTACCATTGCTGTGTAGCTGAAACCTGTGTAAAACCTAGATAGTGCATGCCCACTGGCCAAAGGATTCTTGCAGTACTTGGTCGTTTAGGATACAGTTTGTGGTCATGGATATTTTTCTGCTCTCTCTAACTCACAATGAATACACAATGAATATAGTAGCTCTTGTACTGTCTATTATCATATCCCTTGCACATTCAGATGGCAAATCCTATACTGTGAAATTGTCTGTCATTCGTCTAATTACCAACCTTCCAAGCAGTCGGTAATCCTAGGAGGTGGTTCGTGGGAGTGAGAAAGAGAAAGCAAAGACTTGCCAACACCCACAGAACCTTATAAATACTTTACCATGCTTCCTATATAGAGTATCCTATTTATCTAAACAGGACTGGTTTCATTTTCACAACCTTTTCATGCAGATCTAGCAGAGAGTAGGGAGCTTTCTTTGTGTAAAAAAAAATGCATGTGAGGAAAAACAGTGAGGGAATGTAGAAAGGAGAGACTGTCTGTTTATATGGAGGACTGTGTGAAAAAGGAAAGATGAGGATGATAGTATAGTAAATAGTATATGAATGTGTGTGGGGGGGTGTATTATAGATATTAGAATGCTCATAGGTGTGTGAGAGGTGTATGAGAATGAAATTTCTATATTTTGTGAGCATGTTTGCATGAAAGATAGACTTTCATCCATATTTCTCAGAGCAAATGAATTACAATAAATAAGATATCTGGAAGAAATAGTGTTTCTTTGGAATACAGAGAAGTCCTTGCTTTGGATGGAATTTTTATTGGTGTAGGAAATTGCTAGAAAAATGAAATATCCGGGGAAATATTGAAAAGGCAGAATACTATATTTCCCTGGATAAGAAATGGAGAAACATGTTTTTAGGCAGGAAACACACTCACTCTTAATAGCCCCCACCTTTGTCAATGAACCATTAAAGCCTGATCTAGTCTACATAACAAAGGTAGGATTAGCCTTCTTACAGAAACTCACCCCAAGGCACCTGGGAAAATTACATCAGCCAGCAAGGCAACCAAACTTGGACTCAAAACACAGCCTACAGAGTTGCCCCTGCATGGCCCCATGGGAGTCTGACAATCAATCAGCTCATGATCAAAGGCCAGAGAGGGCATAAAAGCAGGGACTTTCAGCATCTCAGCCTCTTTCCTTCTTCACCCAACATCTGGAAGCATGTAATACCCCCTTTTCTATTCAGGAACTCAAGCCATGCAATCCTTCCACCATTAAACCATCTTTCCAAGCAGCCACCATGTTTCCAGTGTCTTTTTCCTCACTTGGAACTGAACCCAGAAGGACATTCCTTCCAATACTGGAATTAGCAGGATCTTTTCCCAAATACTTTTATTTAACGGGAATGTTATGATATTAAGAGGAGTGAACACTCAAAAATTCTTCCTTTATCTTATGTCAGTATTTTGTTTACACAGTTTGATCAGTTTTCCCCCAAACAGTTTGTTTTCATTTCCTTGCTTTAGGGATACAGATTAGTTTCCCCCCACAAATATTTTCAGATTCTTCATCATTACCATTTTTGTCTTTATACTTAGCCAAAAGGCTGGAACGGTTTATGAGCTGTTTTCAAGGAAGCTAACTGAGACTTGTAGAAACCAGACTGGCTGTAGAATTTGCTTGGATCGCATAAAGCTAGTGATCCTGGTAGTAAATCATGCCCATTATAGCACAAATGCTTTACATTTTAAAGGGCAAATTTATTCTGTTTTTTCCATTTTCTTTTCAACTAGTTATATTTCCCAACGATCTGTGCGAAAATTCAGTAGCTTGAGAATTAATACTTAGTATTTTTTATGCACGTGAGATGAAATATTTGGGGTTTCACTTACCCTTTGGTGGATTAAAATCACAGCACTGAACATACCTCGTAAATCTCCTGCTTGTGTGCCGTATCTGGACCTTGATTGAACTCTTTGGCTGGGCAGCCCAATCCCTTTGGAAAGCTGCCCATGGTAGCTTACAGTTATATGGAAAGCTGTCCAGAAGAGAAGAACAAAACAGGCATCTGGGTTAATTTTAAATTAATTGTAATCATATAAAATTAAAACATTTTTTTTCCTCCTGGATCAGGGGTGGGTTCCTGCCAGTTCCAACCTCTTCTATAGAAGCAGTTTCACAAATCTACAGTGCCGTTTAGAGCCGGTTCCAGCTCCCTCCCCCCCGTCCGTCTGCACACCATCAAGATGAAGAGCGAGGGGGGGGGGAATTCTGGGAGTTGAAGTCCACAGTTCTTAAAGCTGTCGAGTTTGAACAGCCCTGTGGTTTTTTTTCTAAAGGGTTAGGGGTGCAAGAGTCTTGTAACTTGACAGCTTTAAGACTTGCGTGCTTCAAATGCCAGAGTTTCTGAGCCAACATTTTGGTTGCTAAGCAACCACATTTTACAAGTTGGCCACACCCACCCAGTCAGATGACTGCCAAGCCATTCCCACTCAGTCACATGGTTGGCAAGCCACTCCCACCCAGTCACATGGCCAGCAAGCCACTCCCACAAAGCAGGCCACACCTACAGAAGAGGTTCTAAAAATATTTGAAACCCAACAGTGTCCTGGATCTATTTTTACCCCTCCTGTCTCCACTCCTGCTGATGTTTGTTGTCCAATGTTGTTAGCAATCTTCCTGAAGCTGACTTGATTTCCCTCCCCTATGCTCATGGGCAAGGGAGACCATGGCAAGTGAACCTATGTAAGAACATTGCTGTAGTGATCCTAAGCAGGATTGTGAGAAACAGTGACGTGCGGTGAGGTTTATGGCTGGTGAGGCAAAAAGAAAGAAAGCGGCTTTTGGCCACTGCCAAGAAAGAGGCTTTTGGCCGCTCTTGTGCTATGTCCACCATAGAGGCTGGATGCGTCCGCCTCTAATCTCGGACACACCGCTGGGGCTTTTGGACGTCCAAAAGCCCCGGCTCTGTGTCCGCCATAGAGGCTTTTGGATGCCCCGGCGCTGTGTCCGTCATAGAGGAAAAACTTCCTTAGACCAACGGAAGACTTTAAAAGCAGAGAGGACCTATTCAAAGAATCAATGCTGGATGGAACCAAAACCGCCCTACCGCCCCGGTGCTAGAGACAAAAGCCGCCCTGCCACTATGTACGACACTAAAAAAAAAAGTGCCAGCCCGCGCGCCAGCAGAGGCAGGTAAAACACACACACACACACACACACACACACACACACAAAAATTACTTACAATAATACAATTACTTATAAATTACATTAATTTTGAATTCCTCCCCCTCCCTCCGACCCACATACTTTTTCCAGCTGTGTCACAGAGGATTTCAACTCTGCTCTTGCCTGCCATGATGAAAATGTAAAAATGTAAAAGGAAAAAGGCAAGAGCTGCTGAGGTCAGGCTGGGTTAGCTGCTGCCAGAGTCCCCAATGGATGAAACTCTGCTTAACTGTTTAAAAAAGCCTCTAAAAAAGTGCCCTCTACAGGACACTTATATAGCAGCATGATCTTACATTTCTACACTCTACATCAGATTTAATTCAATTGCAAAACAGTTTTGAAACCAGTTTTGTTATAAATCTATTTTCTAAGAGCTCAGTGTGACTTTGCCAGAAGATTAAAAACGCTGGTATTATTGCCTTACTTCTTGGCTGTCATTATTATGAAGTGAAAATGTCTTATATTTGATATTTCCAAAATATTCCTAGCTATTATTTGCGTATTTTATTTCTTTGGCCCTATAAGCTTTATTTGGATGCAGGCATTTTTTTTTCCTTTCCTGTATTTGGCATAGTGCCATTAATTAAACTGGACAGCCATTAACTGTAATGTAGAGAATGAATATACACAAAACCTTGTTTGATTCCCTATCTTGTTTCACTTCGCTTATATTAGCAGCACTGTCTATATAGACCTCCTCATTCAGTTAGTGAGTATATATTTTTATCAAATATTTCTGGAACACATGCCTAGTTGGATGCAGCTATGATTCTCCAGTTCCATCCAGCAGATCAAGATTCCCAAGTTTAACCACAGTTTGTTGTTGCTTCTGCCATAATGCCAATCAAGTTCTTGGGGCGGCTAAATGGGAAACGTTTAGTCATATGCTGAAGTATCTATCAAGTTCTGAATAAGCAATTGCTTTTGTTGGCCTTGAAGCAGAGTAATTGCAACTTTACTGAGCATAAATGTGAATGAAGTGAACTGTTCTACTAGTAAGATTAGAAGTAGAAGGACCCATTTTCACAAAATAGATCCCAAAAGATGGAAGGAAAATGTCAAACTGGTCAAACAAATAATCCCTTTTAACCCAATTTTTCTTATGTCCAAAAAATTTGTTTCATCTGGTTCAAAATTTAGATTAGAGCATTTTATGAATGTTGTAATGAAACTGTTATGTTTATGTCACATGTTTTGCTGATCTACACAACACCTTAATTCACTTCACTAAAAAGTATGCTGTGCCACAAATCATCTAAAGATTTTCCTCAACGATGCAGCACCAGTTAAATGACATCTGTAGCAAATCATGTTTACTTTGTGAAAGGTGTGTGCTTATAATGCATTGCCATTTACCCTCCTGACTGCCAATGCCTGTACAGCTGCTTCACATGCAGAAAGTAAGACGTTCACATGCAGAAAGTAAGACGTTCAGTATGTTCAATTAATAAAACTCCAATCTGAAGCCTTGGAGCGTAGTTGGCAAGAATGCTGAACTGGACCCAAATGCCCTTCGGATTGCGCTACCAAATTTGTAAACAAATTGGCTATGATTTCCCCAGATTTCCTACAAGATGGCTAAATCGCGTAACAATTTCTCAAGGACAGGATTACCTCTTATCAGTGTCAGTAGCATCACTTCCGAAAAGGTCCAGGGGTAGGTGTTCCTGCATGATTTTTTTGGCCCCACAATTTCTTTTTTAAAAATGTTGTTATTAAACAAACAACACACACACACAAAAATAATCCTCTTACGTTACATCTTGTAGAAAGAGTGTCAATTGGTTATAATTAGCTTTCGTGCATCTCTTCCATAGTCATTTACTTACATTCGTATCAAGTGTCAAAGTTCTTAATGAGTCTTACTTTCAACATATCATCGTTCTCGTTTGACTGTTTTAGTGTCCTTTTGCCTAGAATAATCCATAGTTAAAAAACCCAACCACCTAATGGCATTTCATTAATTATTACAGAGTCATCCAATAGCCTTAAACCTTTGTAACATATTCTAAACAAAAAATTTGTTGACAAAGTTTCTAAGCCCTCCCCCCCTGCCTCAAAATCATTGTTTACAATTTGTGTCCAGGTTCCTTTTGTTATGGTAGTACATATATACATATATATAATTATATATATACCAATATAATTAATATTGGTTAACAAAAAATCCTTTACTGTTATATCTATTTTCTTCTATATATAGAATATACACATTTGTGTGTGTGTGTGTGCGCGCGCGCGCGTGCGCGTGCGCGTGCATGTATATATATTAGATTTTTACAACCCCTGGTAAGACCCAATTATGGGAGGAAGCTAACTGCTTACCAGGGGTTGTAAAAATCTAATAGATACCTTTCACCCTGGCTTCACTGATAATGGATAAGAGCCTGTGGCCTAATGGCTAAGATGTCTGCCTAGTATGTAATATAGCCCAGGTTCAAATCCCAGCAAGGGTATGGCTAGCTGATGAGAACTAAATAGCTTGAAATAGATCTATACTAGTCCCCCTTTATTTATTTATCAGCACAAATCTCTCTCTCTCACACACACACACACACATCTCATTAACTGTATCCCTTATCCTTATGATTCCATTGTTAGTTGTTATAATTAATATTGCTTAACAAAAAATCCTTTACTGTTATATCTATTTTCTTCTCATCAGATCAACATATATGTATACCTTATTGCCCTCATCAATTATGTATTTAACATAACCATCTATGTTACTAAACCCCACAATTTTTTTGAAGTGCAAGCAAATATGAAAGTTGTAGACAGCAGGATATATGATTGCACACCAAAGAAAAGGTACTGCAACAAGCTGGTAAATAACATCAAACTCCATCTATGAGCTTTGCTCTGGAATTGTCTTCTTTGAAAGAACTTTGAGTGCAAATAGTCTCGTCCAACTAAATAACGGCTAATAGAAAAAAATGGAAAACTTTTCTTTCTTGTGATAATGTTGGCAATATTTCAGTGGTCCGACAGTAAAAAAAAAATTCAGCTTCCATTGAGATAGATATAATGTCACAAATGCTACAGTGGTGTTGCTAGGTCCCTAATAATTTTGCAGTACCTATTTGACAAATGGAATAAAAATATTTTATATTCTACTGATTGGTATAAATGATGCAAGAGACCTCTATGAGTTAGCATTTGGCTGCCGTAACAATGCATGCATATATGCACTTCTTACATAGAATGAGATTGTTGGTCAGAAATAGACCACATGTTTCGATAATGTGAATTTCTCTGCCTGTAATATTTACATAGAGGACCAATATCTACTAGAAGTGGAAATAGTTCCCTGGAATATAATGCTCACTGTAGATTTACCAGACAGAGGAGATAATATGTGATTAGGTGGCCAAATAATCTATCAGAGATATTTAGGGAATACTTTACAAAGACATTACTGGACAGGATCACTACATTCTCATTATTCAAATGTTCCTTGAAGTAAGTAGCAATCTCATTTCTATATGCTATTATTATAGGAAACCACATGAAATTAAGGGAAAGTTCCAATCCTCTGGAAATGTGAATCATTATTGCCAGATAATAGTTATTATCTTGGCAAAGGATACTCTAAGGTAGTAATACTCATGAATCAAATACTTACTATATACAGATATTGTTAAGCTGGGGCATACTACTTAGAGCATATGGCCTTAGAAAACACAGGGAGGAGGAACGCCTGAAAAGCATATTGGTGATAGATCTCTGGCATGCCTGCACATAAATATTTAGTCTATATTCATAGATTTGCTTTCACGAATAAATCATATTCCATCTAGGCTCTGCTGTCTAAACCTTCTTCCTCACATTCTTCAGAGAGGAAATGCATGGGAGTCACTGTTCATGGGAAACTTAACTGGGAGCAGAGCAAAAGAAGAAAAGTTTGCATTTAGAAAAGCAGAGCAGAATATTTTCTGGTAATAATGTAAGATACTGAGGGTTTTTTTTAATGTCTGTGAATACCTTCAAATTAGTTTTTAACTCCTGGACTACATTCTGCTTTCTTGGCAACATTTTTGGAAATGGTTTGCTTTTGCCTGCTTCTTAGGTTTGAGAGAAAGTATCTGTCTGAGGTCACCCAGCTGGCTTTCTGCTTAAAGTGGGTCTAGATTTCATGGTCTCCCAATTTCTAGCCTGATACCTAATCACTATAGCAAACTAGTTTATGTACTGAAGGTATTATACACAATAGCATCTTGATGGCTCCTTAGCCTAGTTGATCTCAGGAAAATGAGCAAGGAGGTTAACAGAATTGCTTTGGTTGTCAACCAAGTGCTCTAGGTTGAAGGGCGCAGGCAATGACAAAATAAGAAACAGAAATTTATTTATTTATTATATTTATTTGCCAGCCCATTTTGTAGTAAACAATGCTTTGGCAGGCCTCTGCTCTTTTAGCCTTCCGTAAAGCTCTCAAGTATTGGGACAGGATTAGCTAATGGTATGTTACCATGGATCAGCTCCGGGTTTTTGTTATTTTAATGTTTTGTGTTTTCACTTATTGTGTTTTATAGGTTTTTAAATGGTGTTGATAGATAGATAGATAGATAGATAGATAGATAGATAGATAGATAGATAGATAGATAGATAGATAGATAGATGATAGATGGATAGATGGATAGATGCCCAGAGTTGGCTAAAAGATGGACGGCCTATAGAAATATTCAGAGTGAGAAAATATTCATAGTACTCAATTAGTAGCCCAAATTAATTGTGATGAAGATAACAAAAGATAGTTCTTTTGGACAATAGTTGCTGAATGGAGTTCTCCAATGGTTCTTTTCAGATAGTCAAAAGGCCAGTTATAAAAATCGAAGAGAAGTAGTTTATGTGATAGTCTGTTTTGTCTAATGGATATACTGTTTTGAAGCTAACGTTGCTCATAACTGTAGTAATGTACATAACACACCTGATATATATACACATACATACATACATACATACATACATACATACATACATACATCCCAAGGGACTGATCTCGGATTTTTCTTATCCTGTTTGCTTGGGTTTATTTCAATTTTCAATTTCGGTTTTTAATTTTTATGGCCTGAGAATATGTAAATGAGCCTTTAGATGATGATGCGTTTCACAGGGATTTAAAGTTGCTGATAGTTGCCCCTATAGTAAAATGGGAAACTGCCACTCTAGAAAAAGATAGTGGTAACATATCTCACATCTGTTCCCTGAAGATAAATGCTTAAAAAAAAGTTCAGGAACTTTTTGAATATCATTACTTGAAATCCATAACAGATTTATACACATACATTATGGCAAGCTAACATTTTTTAAAATCCAAAAATGCTATACATTGTATTTGTGGGCATGCAGAATGCCTTGCTTCTTGCTGGATTATCCCATCATCTATATTAGTATTTACATCATCTTTTATTGTACATGTTAAATATTCAGAGATATCCTGGTCAGACTTCACAGGATTTGGTCTCCAGTTCCTTTCTATCCTAGTATATCAAACTCAATTGGAAAAAAAAAGGCTGTTATTAGAATGGTGCTCCCTGTACAAGTCTTGAATTTTCAAAGTATTTTCACACTACCAAATCTGGAGTTAGGAAAAAAAATTACATTAGCTAGGAGCAGAATTGGAACTATTTTGTTATGGAACAGTATTTCACTGTTATAACTACAGACAAGCTGAGTGTCCTTGTATGAATCTGATGTATTTGTGTGTGGCTATGCATAATGGCAGCTGCTTTGCTTCGTGCTGGATTTATTATTTATTTTTATTAGTCATTGCTGCTGTAAGCTTATGTCTTTTGAGGAGAAAAAGAATCTGGACTATCCCCTGCAGGAATATCAAAGACAGCATATAAATGATGCATTTATTTATTTACTGAAGTATTCCAAATGTGAGTGCTGTATCTCAATATCTTGTGTTGCTTGCCTTGTGTTTCTTGAGCCCAAAAGATTGAATTGTACCTTAGAAAATGACTGGAACACACTACCCCAGCATGAATGAAAGGCAAACTAATTCAGGATGGCTCAATGTAGTATTAGGCTGAGTCAGCAAACTGAGGAACATGGAGGATTGGATAGGAGGAAAGATAAATGTCAAAGGCAATCTTAAGGTCAATGAAGCAAAAAGAGATAATTTAGGGAGGGTTGTCAAATGTGATCTTAGACAGAACATTTTTTAAAGATGACTTCTAAACGAATGTTCCAACTTGACTATGAAAGAATGGGCCATTGGGGGAAATCTGATCAATGAATTATATAACTTGGATTAGAATAGTTTCAACGAAACTTGGTGAGAACAACGCAAGGGATATAGCAAATCTGGAACATCTCCTATGACATCAGGACTTCCCTTTTTCAGTTTTTATTTTTTTATCTTATTCAATAAACTGTTGCCCTTCAAGCCTTTATTGATCAGTTGGAGTCAGGAACCAAGAAGACTATCCAGATTCAACGTAAAGATGTTATTCATTGGATGTCATTTATCTGAGCTGACATATAGATCCTACTGGGACCTGACTGATTCTTCCCCTTGTTTCTTACTTCCTGAACTTGCATGTTCTGGCTTGTCGAAGAGAGATTTTAAAAAACGAATTGATATGCTTTGCTGAGAACCATGTTGTTAAGAATGTGAAATGATGGCAAGACATTAGCTTCCCCCAACCTGATGAAATGGCTTCATTTTCATGTAGAAGAAAAAAAAATCCACGTGATTCCATCTATTGCTTACATTAGTATTATTTTGTATGTAAACAGATACTTCCTAGGATTAACTATTTCATATGAGTCATCACTGGACAAGTGTTCTTTTAGAAATTATGGGTTGGAACTAAACTTTGTCATAGTTAATCAGTCCTTTAAAAACACTAGGATTTAAATGAGTCTTAATTTAAAATCCAATGATTCCAGTAGATCTAATAGAACTTTATATGTGACCCAGTGCCAAATAATTAAAAAAGGAAGCATGGAATTTGATTTTATATCAGTCAAACAGACTGGAATTTATTCAATGTTTGGTTTAGCAGGAAGGTCACACCCTGATTTCTGTTTTCTGGCAATATGGTCCAGAATATCTTTGGACCCTCCCTTTTTATATTCTCTACGTCGTTTAGATTTGGCTTGAGATATGACATAAAATGTAGTTAGTTCCATTTCTAAAAATGATTCTTGGCAGGTGGACTTTTGCTTCCTAGGAACTGAACTTGCAAACATTAATTTAGCTCACTATGACAACCAAACAACTTTAAAAGGCAGTAACATCTTTCAATCATCAGCAAATCAGATTAGACGCTTCATCATCTTGTACCCAGAAGTCCTAATTTCACTTAAAAAAAATAAAAATCTTCAGTGCCAATATCTATTTGAAATTAAGCTATATAACACTATATAACGCTTATTTGCAAAATATTTTAAAATTATGTTAATTGGTATATGCCAATAAATGTAACTTTTCGTATGAATAATCCAGCATGGATGAGTCATCTTTGGCTTTGGAAAGTTTAATCGAAACCTGATGATACTAAAAAAATAAAAATCAAGTCTTAAGTCTTAAACCTAATAGATTTAGGTTTATTTAGGTTTCAGGAATGAGTAGTGGCATTTCCCACCAGCTCCAATGATGATTACATATATAACATGAGACAAAAGCACACTTTCTTCCTATAAAGGTAGTCCTTTACTTTCGACTGTTCAAAATTATAACGGCACTGAAAAAGTGACATGATCATTTTTCACATTTATGAGCATTGCAGCATCCCCAAGGTCATTTGACCAAAATTCAGATGTTTGCCAATTGATTCACAATTATGATGTCTGCAGTATCCTGGGATCACCTTTTGTGACCTTCTGACAAGCAAAGTCAATGGGGAAGCCAGATTTACTTAACAAACCGTGTTACTAACTTAACAACTGCAATGATTCATTTAACAACCGTAGCAAAAAGAATTGTAAAATGGGGCAAAACTCACTTAACAAATGTCTCACTTAGCAACATAAAGTTTAGGCTCAATTATGATCATAAGTCGAGGACCATCAGTATTTTGAGGCTACCTCAAAACAGAAAATTGGCCTCCTAGTTACAAGGGACAAACATGGAATGGACCAAACCATCTTTGATTCGTTACCGAATGAGCGCTAACATACATTTCTTTCTCATTTTATTCCCTCAATTTCATGGTTTTGAAAAGAAAAAACACCAAGTAATTGAGGTAATAAAGATTTCTACTTGAGAACCTGGGTCTTATAGAACTGAGGTGGCGCAGTGGTTAAATGCAGCACTGCAGGCTACTTCAGCTGACTGCAGTTCTGCAGTTCGGCTGTTCAAATCTCACCGGCTCAGGGTTGACTCAGCCTTCCATCCTTCCGAGGTGGGTAAAATGAGGACCCGGATTGTTGGGGGCAATATGCTGACTCTGTAAACCGCTTAGAGAGGGCTGAAAGCCCTATGAAGCAGTATATAAGTCTAACTGCTATTGCTATTGCTATTGCTATCTTATACAATACTGAGCTAAATGACAAACAGACCCAAGTTCAGTCAAATTCCTGGAACTCTCCTACAAGTGTGGATTATCTTAAAGGGACCTCCTAAATTGATGGAGCCAATACAAATACATCATCTTTTCTGAACCAATTGCTGTGCTCTTGATAATACAGAATGAACTGAACAGAACAATAATGGTGATGCCCCAAGCAGCATAGAGCAAATGCCTCTGATGTGGTGGGTAATGCCAGGAGTTATACCAGTTTCTTCTTTCTGTTGTGAGTTCATCACACTGCCTATTGCCCCCAAAGCTTGTGCTATAAACAGATCTGGGTGACCTTCCAATTAATGTATGAAGTAGAAAAGAGCAACGTATCCTTCAGAATTCATACTTTTCCAGGTGTTATGATCTCCTATTTCAATGATTACTTTATGTTGAAAATAGATCCCAAAATATAGGTGTTAGGGAAAATTACTTACTTAGAAGACATAGCTTGGAATACATACAGACAGACATGCATGATGTATAGGCATTTGAAAATATGTAAAAGGTTAAAGGTTTCCCCATATCCAATCATGAGCGACTCAAGGAAGTGGTGCTCATCTCCAATTCTCAGCCAAGGGAGCCTGCATTGTCTGAGACAGGCTTTCGTCATTATGTGGTCAGCATGAAAGTACCAAATACAGTATCCTTTGCCACCGAAGCAGTATAGTACCAATTTATCCACTAGAATTTGCATGCTTTCAAACTGTTGGTTGGTAGGAGGTAGGGCAAGAATTGGAACTCATCTTGTTGCGTGGTGTTCAGGTATGAAACCTGGGCTGCCAATATTCCAGCTGACAAGTCCAGAGTCTTAACCAACCATTGGATTGCTGCCAAAAATATAAGAGTATGCTGTTATGACTATCTCTATCTATCTATCTATCTATCTATCTATCTATCTATCTATCTATCTATAATCTATCTATCTATCTACCTACCTACCTACCTACCATCCATCCATCCATCCATCCATCCATCCATCCATCCATCCATCCACCCACCCACCCACCCACCCACCTACCTACCTACCTACCTACCTACCTACCTATCTATCTATCTATTTATCTATCTATCTATCATCTATCTATATCTATCTATCTAGAGTATGCCCACATTTTTTCCCCAAACTACTATGAAGCATTTTGTATTTTCTAAAAAATGTTTTTCAAGTTCTTGTCGGAAGAATGACTGAGGAGTGTTTGCTTCAACTAACTCTTTATTAAATCAGGCAACGGTAATAGCTAACAGATTAGAACAGAACAGAACAGTAACCTGTCCTCGGAGATACAACCGGCAGCTGCAGAAAGATCAGGGAGAAGCCCTGATTGGTTCTGGCGCTGCCGGCCGTATCTCCGAGGACATAACAAAATGGAATAGGCATGCCTGAATCAATCAATAAAATGTAAAGGATTCTGTTTCATTAGATCTGGATTATCCTTTCCCATCTAGAAATAAGAGGGGTTCATTTTCAGAAGTTCTTTCTCTCTCTTGTAGCTGTCTTGTTTTGGGCTTCCGAGACTGATTTCTGGAAGTGGAATAGGCAGACAGCTGAAATCCAAAAATGAAAAAAGGAAAGGAAAGGAAAGAAAAGGCCTATTTCTCTTTCAGATGCTAACCTTCTGTAGGCTGTGTGGTAGTATTGGGGGAACTAATTGGGTTATGGCCTGCCTGCAATTCCATTTGATTGTGGATGTTCCCAAGTTACACAACACTTTCATGAGAGCAAACATTAATACATTACAGAAACAGACTTTTATAACCTCCCATAAGAATGATTTATTATCTTCATGTTCCAAATGAAAAATCCTTAAAAAAAAAGAATGTGAAAAAAAATATGTTGTAATGCTTTTATTAATTGTAAAAAATAATCGGCGGAAAATAGAAAAAGGCACTTCGGGATAGACAGTAAAACATACCAGTAAAAAGAAATGAGGTCAAGAGTCAGGACCATTATTTATGACACCGTATTTTATATACATTTTGATGTACTACTCTACCACATCAGCTCTACTGTAGAGGGTGGTGCCACACCAAAGGCTGCTGAGTCACCTCTGGAATAAATTATCTACAGCAGACATCAAGAAAAAAGATTTCAAAACCGCACTTACGAGTAAGCAGCTTTCAGCCCAGAATTGGATAATTCAGTACTCATTGCTGAGCTGAGTGCTCGTGTAATCATATCTATCTATCATATATATATCTATGGCTGTCAAACTTGCAGCCCTTGGGCCTTATGCATCACTCGCTGGCAAGGCCAGTTTAGCAAACGGGGAGAAAGTCCTGTCATGGGACAACACTGCAGTGGTGGGTTTCAAAAATTGTTCGAACCTACTCTGTGGGTGTGGCCTCCTTTGTGGGAGTGGCTTGCCGCCCATGTGACCGGATGGGAGTGGCTTGCCACCCATGTGACCGGATATGAAGATGCCGACGACACTTGTCAGAACCACCTTAAATTACCTCCCACACAGCACCAGCATGCATAAGAATATGATCTAAACTTGTTTTTTAAAACCTTAACACATTATTTCATTTTATTATTTCTTAAATTTATATGCTACCCATCCCTTACAGCTGCACCTTCAGTGCAGCAGCTTTCTCATTTTAAAATGTCTACATGATTTTGAACAGCGGACTATTTCTTACTCTCCATGTCAAGTGGGATTGGTCTCAGAGGCTCTGAAGGTTTGTAACCAGTGAAAAGGAAGATACTTTGAGAGGTTCGTACTTTCTGAGGAGACCTATGTAACAGGTGAGTTTATTGACGGTTATAATTTAATTCCTATCATTGTAAATGGCATTTTTCCTCAGTTCTTCAGAGCATCTGCTAGAGTATATATCTTCCATACACAGGGAAAGGAAAGCCATTTCCAGACGAAGCAATCGAGTTCTTCCAATGTTTTGAATCCCACAGTTGTTTGATTTTTCATTGCTAATACCTGATCCTAGATTAATTTATCTCAATGGTATAAACAAGACGAAGGATAAGCTACATGGATGCATTGTCCAGGTTTTCTCTTCAACAAAGTTCTCTAGTGAAAATACTGACATACTTTTTCTTTCTGGAAATTATACATTAAACAACAAACAAAATTATCTATTGATGTCCAAAGCAATAAACAACTACATCTAAAAAATGTTGTTGGTATTTCGCCTGCATTTTAAATTGCTCTTTCCATGAGAATTCATCTTGTCAAACTCCATGCCAAAAGTCTCCTTTAAAAATATTATTTTTGGCATAAACGTAGCATCTGCCTTTCCCTCTCACACTCTCTTTTAAAAAAGCAAGGTTCCTAAAGATTAGAGCAAATGCTGTACCAAATATTCTCTACAGAGCACTCTAGCAATTGTGCCATAACTTGTGGCGAACTCATTCCTGCATCAATATATGGACACCCATATCCAGTAATCCAGTAACCCCTCACATGTTTTCCCTCTTCCTTCCCAGCTACTTTATGAAGGTGTTTTGATCGAGGCTTCCCAAGAGCATGCAGCAAACTCCTTGTCCTGACAAAACCCCTTTTTATTAATGTACTGTGAATTCTACTCATTCACATCCAACAAAGTCTTTCAAGGGAGGATTTAGAGTCACATACCTTAGCCGGCTTGGAGAGCTGACAAGCCGATATCTGCAAAACTTGGCAAGGAGTCTCGGAGAGTCACAAACCAATTAAGCGAAATAATTGTCTCCTGCAAACTCCACTCCCCCTTTGCTCCTCTTTTATTTCCTCTGGGAAGGGCCATTTATCATCCACCTGTGGCCTTGCTGCTAAGTCGACTCCTGTTCTTTAGCTAGTCCCTTCGTCTGGGAACTCTGCACATGTGCACACTGGGAATAGGCTCCAGCTGTTCATCTGCCTCACTGATGTCTGATTCTGAAGGCAGCTGATAACTGGCATACCTCTGCCCCCCTCTCTGCCTTCGACACAGAGGCCTCAGCAGAGCCTTTCCCAGGACTGGTCCATGTTCCTCCCCAACCTCCTCACTGTCCGAATCTGCTGCCAGCTCCACTGGCCACTGGCAGGGCGCAACAGAAGGATACCCAAGAATAAGGGGAAGACAACAAACAGTGCTACTGACAGATCATTGGTTTCTCATAGAGGAAAACCACAGACTTTCAGAATGGTTAGCGGGAATAGGAAAACTTGTTTCTTCCACCAATCTTGGTTAATCCCATTGATTTATCACTACTGGAATTTGTATAGAGCTACTTGGCCTTTTACAGAAAACCTAGCAACCATGAGCAGCTCTTAACCATGAAAAACTATCATTCTTCTTCACCGGCTAACTAAAAAGCTTTGATGGAACTTTCTTTTTGGTCGGGCAGAACTCCAAACTCTATTTCATTGCAAAAATAAAAAAATACCTAAAGCAAATCTGAAAATATATTGGAGAACATGCCAATCAAACAATTAGCCAGCCTAATACTGCATTTGAAAACAGTGTTATATGAATGCTTTTTGGCTTGAGGCAATGTCCTACATTGTTGTTTCTCTAAAAACTTTTAACATAGAAAGTGCACATAGAAAGGATGGAGGGGTCATTAACTATTTCCTGCCGAGTTTAATGAGCCTGAAAGTGCTTAGTTCATGCTCATAAAAATCTTTATAATGCATGTTGATTCATTTTACCTCCAGAAGGTACTATACTAATAAATCACCATTTGTTACTGGAATGTAATACATATCAATTAGTGCTCTGTTTATTCAGTTAAACATTTTAAATTAGGATTTTTTTCCCTATTAATTGGCCAATCTTCCTTCATGAAAGGGGATGCAGTGGCTCAGTGAGCTTGTCGATCAGAAAGGTTGGCAGTTCGGCAGTTCGAATCCCTAGTGCCGTGTAACGGAGTGAGCTACCATTACTAGTCCCAGCTTCTGCCAACCTAGCAGTTTGAAAGCATGTAAAAATGCAAGTAGAAAAATAGGGACCACTTTGGTGGGAAGTTAACAGCGTTCTGTGTGCCTTCAGCGTTTAGTCATGTTGGCCACATGACCACGGAGACGTCTTTGGACAATGCTGGCTCATTGACTTTGAAACGGAGATGAGCCCTTTTGTGTATTTCGAGGGAACGACGCAGGAGTCATGGATCAGAGAGCAAGATCTTTATTTCAGATGACAGCGATTCAGATTCTGTTCCAACGGTCACGGTATTTATACTCTCAGGCACAAGCAACTGTCATTAACTGTCACTTTATTATCCAATCACAGGCTGTGCTTCATCCCAGCCAATCAGGGCGCAGCACAGGCTGTTGCTGGCTATACAACAACAGGAACGACTAGCACATATGTGCGAAGGGAACCTTTATCTTTACCTTACTTCTTGAGTATGCCAATTTCTCAGTTCCACTGTCTCCTTGGCCTTGCAACAGGTTAGAAGAGAGGAGGTGAGAAGTTTTTTTTGCCTATTTCTTTCCATCACCCCCACACACCCCATTTTATTCCTCCACTTATATTTCAGAGGGAAACTGCAGGTTTTTAGATGTATGAGAATAGCCTGGTTGCTACACATTTTAAAACTATACTTTCAATTACCCTTGGAAATAGCATTGGACAATGATGCTTACAGGGAATGAAGAAGGAGGCGGACGAGGAATCATACGTCAAAAAGAAGAGCCAGAGATGGACTTTTCCAAGCCTATATATATTTCTATGCAGCTGCCCTTTCCAGTGTCTATAAATGGACAATATTAGCATCCAATTTTTATTAAGAAGTTCATTTGATTTTAGGAGTTTTCTTTCTGAAGTTTCCTTTTGTAGATACTCCTGTTTCCTGCGATTCCTTAGCCCCCCGATTTTATTGGATGTAAACTGATGACTCAACTTGACAATCTTTTGGCAAGATGCCGAAAAGTCAACACTTGTGAACTCATCTGTTGTCAAATTATTCCTCTGTTGTTTGTTTGACTCATTTATTTCAGTGCCTTAGAGTAGAACAAACCTTTGGCACTAGATTTATTTTTTGCTTTATTAGATGTCTGCTTGGCACGTTAAACAACTGGGAACTTACTGAGGAGTCGGGATTGTTCTATACTGTGAAAGAGAGCATAAAAGATGTAATTTAAAGTAATTTAAACAGGGCTAAATCTCCTTGAAGTAGCAATTTTGATCTAGAGCAGTGGTGGGTTCCGGATCCCGTTCCAACTGGTACAGCTGGAACAAGTCCGGCAGTGTCCACATGGATACATGCAGATGCGTATGCGTCTTAGCGCCTCCATGACGCTCCAGCTGCTCAGCAGAGCATTGCGCAGGTGCTGTATACGCCGTGCACATGTGCAAAAGCGCTGAAGACTTAAAAGACCTGTAAGGAACTCATACGGGTGGGTGGGCCCTTTGGAGCACCATACCGGAATGGTATCCAGTGCTCCGGGCAGGCTCCGGTACAACTGTACCAGGATGTGCTGCCTGCAACTCACCACTGATCTAGAGTTAACTCCTCTTAAGTCTAGGGATAATGCTGCTTTTCTAGTAAGACTTGAATGAATGTTGTTGTTCTGCTACACTAGTTAAGTAATATGGTATTTCATAGTGGTAAGTTGGTAATGCAGTGACTAACAATACATCAACCAACACACACACACACAAACACACGCACGTGTGTGTGTGTGTGTTTGTGTATGTGTGTTGGTTGATGTATTGTATATATATCCAGTGCAACTGTAACCAGTTATCACTGTTTGTTCTTAAATAGTTGAACTGTATATTGTATATTGAATGTCATGTCATGAACAATTATTGAAAAAGCAAATGTTCCTGAACAGTGGTGGGTTTCAAAATTTTTTACTACATATTCTGTGGGTGTGGCCTATTTTGTGCCTGTGGCTTAGCGGTCATGTGCCTGATGTGCATGATCAACTTGATGTCACTCACCAGGAGATGTCATGGATTGGATAAAATGTGGTGAAAACAACACTTTTGCTTAGCAACCAAGATTATGGACTCAATTATAGTCATAAGTCAAGGACTATCTCTGCCTTCCTCTGCATGGCAGCCTTGTCCTAGTAAACTCCTTCTCCTTTCTGGCAATTTTCCTCTCTATTAGAGGCACTAAAATAATCCAGACAATGTAAGGTTTCTTGCTGCAGCAGGGGGTTGGACTAGATGACGTCTGAGTAGCCTTCTAGCTCTAATTTGCTGTGCAATTTCAGATGATTCGAAGTGAATTTTCTGTCAAACTTGGCAATTTACAGGAATGTGTACATCACATCTTCAGCACTGGAAGATTTGTGCAAGCTGTTCCTCTTCCTGTTGATGACCAAGGTGAAAGCTTCAAGAATTGAAACTTGCCAGCAATTGTAATGCTATGAGAATGAAGGTGAAGAAGTTTTTTATAGCATTGTGACCACCCACAAACATTATGACATAGAAACAAAGTGACAGGCCAGGAAATATTGTCAGAAAACTTTAACAATCAATACAGAGATTGATAGAAAAAAATTATGTAAATAGAGAGATAGAGATATAGAAATTCAAAACTGAAGTTTTCAAGAAAACTCTTGGGTTACTTTTGGGGGATACAAGTGATAATTATTTATTTGAATTTCCTTGAACTTGGCATACCAATCAACTAAGTGTGCTATTCAACCCAAAACTTTGAAACAACAATTAAGAAGAATTAATAAAAATTATTAAACTTGTATATTACCCATTTCCCAATATTAATTAATGAAGATTTGATCATTTTGTGAGGACCAGATTTGGTCCTAGCAGCAATGTCTATTTCAGGCCTTTCAAAGATCAAGAGAGGTCCAGGTCCTTTCCAATTTTTGAAGTTCCCAGTGCAAATATGCATGCATACACACCAGAGGTGGATTTCAGCCAGTCCGGTCTGGTACACGTGTACCTATTGGAAGCAGAGAAGCATAGTGATGGAAGAGGTTGGCCATCCTGAAGGCAGCTCTCAAGGAAGGAGGCAGAGATGAGGCCCAGGGCTCATTTCCCTGCCTCCTTCCTCTGAGAGCTCCAGGCAGCAGGGAAAACGAGGCTTCTTTGCCAGCCTCCCAGCTGGCAAAACAGAATTTTTTGCCAACTGGAAGATATGTGTGTGAGAGAGTGGAGGGGGGGACAAAGAAAGAGTAAGAGTAAGAGAGAAAGGAAGGGAGAGAGAGAGAGAAAGAGAGAAAGAGAGAAGGAGAAAGAAAGAAAAAGAAAGAAGGAAACACAAAGAAAGTTGGAGAGAGAAACAAAAGAAGAAAGAAAAAAGGAAGGAAGGAAGGAAGGAAGGAAGGAAGGAAGGAAGTGGGGGAGAGAGAGACACAAGAAAGAAAGAGGAAGAGAGAGGAAGGGAAGAAAGAAAGAAAGAAAGAAAGAGGAAGAGAACTTATGATCACAATTGAGCCCAAAATTGTGGTTGCTAAGCAAGAGCGTTGTTAAATGAGTTTCACCACATTTTACAAGTTGGCCGGTCACATGACTGCCAAGCCACGCCCACAAAATAGGCCACACCTACAGAATAGGCTCTAAAAATTTTTGAAACCCACCACTGATACACACACAAAACTAGCAAAACCTATAGTTCCCATTGAAAAAATTGTGAAATGCTCTTATTAAAAAAAAAAATAACAGCGAGAAATGGGAAGAGATAGAGAGAAATATTGCTTTAGCAATTATTATTATAAACAAGTTAAAGGTATGTCATACAGTACTGTACTTAGAAAGAATATAGTTGTAACAAGATTTTTTAAAAAATAAAGCTGTGTCTTGCATGTGCATTTTAGTGCATTTAGTGCTTAAAACATAGATAATAAACTCTTTGTATGTGTGTGATTTGTGTGTGTGTATGTGTGAGGGTTGGGTTTCTGCTGGCATTATGCCCGTTCGATGTGTGTAGTTGTCTGTAAATAGGTTTGCGCATGTGCAGAACATTAAAAGTGTTTTGGGGAAGTCTGCAGAGTGGAAAAACTTTTTTTTTTTAATTTGCCTTTTCAAAATTTTGGTGCGTCTTATACGCCGAAAAATATGATATATGTTGATAATTCAGTGTTGCCTAGGTATTTATTTGTGCTAATCCTGTATTAGACATTAGGAATGAATTATATTTATAGTGTCAAGTCAAAGTAATGCTAGAACACACAAACACAAACACACAAACACACACACACGAACTTGAATCCAAAATGCACACTATCACTGTCAAAAGTACTATGATTTGACACTATAGATATAATTCATTCCTTTTCATTTCAGCGGCCCAGGTGCTCCAGAGTTATGCTGGAACACACAAACACACACAAACACACAAACACACACACACACACACACAAACACACACACACACACACACACACACACACACACACACACTGGGTGGTGCTAGGGTGTCTTACCCCCACAGTATTTGTTTCCAGAGAGTAAGTCATCTTTGTTCAAGTTTGGTTGAAATTGCTCAAGGCATTCCAGAGTTATGCTAGAACACACACAAACCCACATACCCATACAGCCATTTATATTATATATATTATATACATATTATTATACACATATAACACCCACATTCACATTATACAAGCTAGGTGCATACACTACATATCCAGGAAGTTTCATCTGCATGAAATTCACAAATTTTTACTACCCGTTCTGTGGGCATGGCTTGGTGGGCGTGGCATGGAAGGATACTGCAAACTCTCCATTCCCACCCCATTCTAGGGGAAGGATACTGCAAAATCCCCATTCCCTGGGGCCAGCCAGAAGTGGTATTTGCAGGTTTTCCAAACGACTCAAAATTTCCGCTATTGCTTCTCCAGAATCTGTCAGAACCTGCTGAATTTCACAGGAAGGAAAGTTTGTGATCGGAACTTTCCAAGAACTGAAAGGAGGGGACATATCCAATGGGACAATGGTAGTTTGGAGTCTAGACTGTATAATTTGCAAGCTGTTGCCAAAGCCTTTCAGTCAGGTCAAGATTTTTTAAAACCAGATTACAGTCAAGCTGGCATGAGCAAAGGACAGGAGCAGCTTATATAGTAAATCCTGATATTCCTGTGACAAATAAAGTATGAAGACAAGTGACTCTCACTTGGATGAATCCTGGATAAAGTCATATCATCAAGCAGAGCTGCTGCATCTGGGCAAAACTTTCTTTTCAAGGCTACAGGAAATTATTTGCTGAGCTTTTTCATATATCTGCCAAAGACGACAACAGGAATAATGCCTACCAAAAACCAGTAATTCCAACCTTAAATTCAAAGACTGGTGTAACAGAAGGATCTGTTTTCTGGTTCAGGAGTCTTTCATTTCACTCCTAATGCTTGGCATTTATTGTATAAACATACACCGAACCACATTTTTTTCCTCCATTTAAAAAAAGATATAATTCTCACCTTTGCTAGAAAAGAGTAGGAACTGGTCCTGGGAATTGTATTTCATTTATTTATTTTTCACAGTTCTGAACCACCCACCTTCCTCAAAGAGATATTTAAGATTATGCTACTTTCTAATGTATGTCCCTTTATAATTTACTCCTTATGAGTAAATTACAGGCAGACATTTTGAATATAGTGCATACCAGTGGTGGGTTTCAAAAATTGTTCGAACCTACTCTGTGGGTGTGGCCTTCTTTGTGGGAGTGGTTTGCCGCCCATGTGACCGGATATGAAGATGCCGACGACACTTGTCAGAACCACCTTAAATTACCTCACACACAGCACTGGCATGCATAAGAATATGATGTAAACTTGTTTTTTAAAAGGCATCTTTGGTTTGCGTTAAAGCAACTTCAACACACGCAATGTTCTGATTGCACCACAAACGCAGTAGTCATCCTTACCTTTCACAGAGGCACTGAGTTTTATAAATATGAGCATGATAGTGTAGAATAATCGTATCCAAGGACCAGTGGTGGGTTTCAAAAATTTTTGGAACCTCTTCTGTAGGTGTGGCCTGCTTTCCGGGTCCACTGGTGGGACGTCTTCTAACCGGTTCGGTAGATTTGATGAACCGGTTCTACCGAATAGGTGCGAACTGGTAGAAACCCACCTCTGGTGCATACACACCAAAAAAACTACTCTACAGTCACTGCTGTCTCATAGAAAGTTCATTGTGATTCCAATAGGAATCATATTGATACCAAGAATGATTCATTTGATACTGTCTCATCTTAAAAACAATCTGTGTTCTGTTTCTATGTTGTGGGGAGAAGAAATGTCTGTTTTCTATATAGTATTTGGATTCTTATTCCCATCAGTCCCAGCTACTATTATTGGAATGCCTGTTCAAGGACATCTGGACCATTATAAGTTGCCCAGAATGATTTTTAATTTAAGGTTTAGGTAGCTTTTGATTCAACCTAGGACCCACACAGAAAGTTGCCTTTCAGCGGATACAATGCTCTATTTAGTGAGAACGAAACCTTTACAAGAGTCAAGGTTTTCTCCATTCTTAGCTGGAGATGTTGAAAAATGAACCTGGGAGTTTCAAACTGCAGTTTGTATTCTGCCAATGGCTGCTCCGACTACAGTCTCTGGAATTTAAGCATGGTCCGTATGTGTTAAAGGTAAAGGTCTATAGTTCATACTTTTACAACAGGAGGAGGAGGAAGAGGTTCCAAAGGTTTTAGAGACTCCCTGATTATAAATAAATCTTCCTTCACCGTGTTTAAAATAAATTGCACCAATACACAGAAACAAAGTGAAAACTGGAAGGATGACTAAACATATTTTGCTTAGTAGTCAAAGATAGACTTGCAGCTTTCTCCCTCTACGTTTAAAATTATACAATATATTCTAAAAATTGGGATCTGCCTGCATAATTCATGCAGTTTGCGGAATTCATTTTTCTTGGTGCAGAGGTTACATGAATATAAAGTGCATGATGCATAAGGCACTGATTAAGAACATCTAACAAAAAGTTATAAATAAGCTGACAGCCCAGGTTTGAGATCTGAGCACTGTGCAAAGCCAATGGGTCTGTGGCTGTTCTTGCTCCTGTCCACCTAGCAGTTTGAAAGCATGCAAATTTGAGTAGACAAATGCTACTTGGTGGGAAAGGCAACAGCATTCTGTGCACTATACTCATGCCAGCCAAACATCACCAAAATGTTTTCACAAATACTTTTTGTGAGCCGAGGCAGGAGCCGAGGTGGTGCAGTGGTTAGGGTGCAGTACTGAAGGCCACTACAGCTGACTGTTATCTGCAGTTCAGCGGTTCTAATCTCACCGGCTCAAGGTTGACTCAGCCTTCCATCCTTCCCAGGTGGGTGAAATGAGGACCCAGACTGTGGGGGCGATATGCTGACTCTGTAAACCGCTTAGAGAGGGCTGAAAGCCCTATGAAGCGGTATATAAGTCTAACTGCTATTGCTATTTTCCATTTTCATAACATATAATCACATGTATACTATTACATAGCCAATATCATATTGTATTAATTAATAATTACACCAGTCCATCTTGCCATCAACTCCCGGAAAAATAAAAAAATAAAAAAGATAGAAACCAATTATTGGCTCTTCTGCTCTCCATACACCACTTTCTTTTGCCTCAGACAATGCTGGCTCCCTTGGCTAAGAAACGATATGAGAGCTGCCCCCAGAGTCAGAAACAACTGGACAACTTTACCTTTTTATAAAACATCACAATTACACTAGTTGAATCATCAGAACTGAATATATCATGAGAGAAATTGTGGCATTCTATTTTCTATCTAGGCCTGGACTGTCAAATTCCCAGCCTGTGAGGCGGATACATCACCCACTGGCCACACCCACACCAGGTTTACTGAAGGTGAAAAAAGTCCCGATTCATCACGTGACACCGCTGTGACGATGTGAGTTTGACGCCCCTGATCTAGGCATTTGGATATTTTAGATAGAAGGTTGGTTCCTTTAGATATAATGGATGGTAAAAATAAGCATTAGCCTAGATCCTTTAAAAAAACAGATTGAGAATTTTCCAGGAAGGTTGGTTCATGGATTTTTTTTTTGTTCCCTGCAGCTGTCTGTTTGACTGGAAAAATATTTTGTAGATGGCAAGATGAGTTTTTTCTGAACAATGCAATAAGGGCAGAGGGGGGCACGGAAGACTAATGGGGCAGGTGAACTTGCCTGAAATTGGAAAATCAATTTTTATTTTAGCACCTTTTAATAATATTTCATTTCCAATGTGTGTTTTTATCCTCAAATTTTCCACTAAAACAAAAGATTGAATGATTATCACATTCTTCAGATCAATGCGGTCAGTTCTGAATATTGTGCCAGCTTTCTCGCTAAACATGGAAAATGTGCTAATTCATTTGTGATGCACCAGATAACACAATAAACCTCAACCAGCTATGCCCTGCTGGTTTTTAATGTCTCAGCCATCACTGTTTTGGCTGTTTCATTGAAATTTCCCCTGTGGTATTTGTGTTTTGATATATGACATTTGAGGGGAAAAAAGCCCTTCAAAAAACCCAGGGTAGCTCCATTGAGATGAGAGATGAGCTCCCCACACCCACCCACTATGTATAATGTATAATGTATGTATAAGTTTATTTATAGGCCGCCCTTTTCCCTGAGGGGACTCAGGGCGGCTTACAACTTATGTAGGAGGGGATACATACAATGACGTATAGAACAATACATAATTAAAAAAAAATAGAGCAACATTCATCATTCGGGCGGGGACGGATTATAATCTTTAACCCCAGGCCTGACGGGATAGCCAGATCTTGAGGGCTGTGCGGAAGGTCTGGAGGGTGGTGAGGGTACGAATCTCCACGGGGAGATCGTTCCAAAGGGTCGGAGCTACTACTGAAAAGGCTCTCCTCCGCGTAGTTGCCAGTCGACACTGACTGGCAGATGGAACTCGGAGGACGCCCAATCTGTGAGATCTGATAGGTCGCGAGGAGGTAATTGGCAGGAGGCGGTCTCTCAAGTACCCAGATCCACTACCATGAAGGGCTTTATGGGTGGTAAGTAGCACCTTGAAGCGCACCCGGAGATCAACAGGTAGCCAGCGCAGCTCGCGGAGGATAGGTGTTATGTGGGCGAACCGAGGTGCACCCACAATCACTCGCGCGGCCGCATTCTGGACTAGCTGAAGTCGCCGGATGCTCTTCAAGGGCAGCCCCATGTAGAGCACGTTGCAGTATTCCAGCCTAGAGGTCACAAGGGCACGAGTGACTGTTGTGAGAGCCTCCCGGTTCAGGTAGGGTCGCAACTGGCGCACCAGGTGAACCTGGGCAAATGCCCCCCTGGTCACAGCCGACAGATGGTAATCAAAGGTCAGCTGTGGGTCCAGAAGGACTCCCAAGTTGCGAACCCTGTCTGAGGGGTATAATATGGGGAATTAAATCCATAGGGAGTATAAATAAAGCTAGGGATAGAAGAAATACTGTAGCTGGAATAAGCTCTGGTAAATAAACCTCCCAGAGACCATTAATATACATTTGGTTAAGGCATTCTTCTTTTGTCACAATCAATCCATGCCATGGGTATATAACTATACAATGCTTTTCTGCCCATCTTGAGAGTGAGAGAGAGGAACGCATGGATATTTGTAAATTGTATCCTTTCTTGTTCTTTGCAAGAGGACATTTCAGGCAAAAATGCTGTGTTTTGCAGAGCTCTTCCTTCTGCAGTTTCACTGTATATTTCCTTTTCATTATGAATAGCCACCGTTGTGGGAAATGTAGCTGTACTCTAAGGGGAAAGGGGAAGAAACCTGATGAATAGAAACGGCTTTACTGCTAATGCTTTTATCAGTAAGGGTGCTAAAAGAAAGATTAAGGTGTTCCAGGCTGAGCAAACAATATGAAATTTGACAGAACATTCTGTCAATTACTTTGGAACAAGGATAACATACTTTAAAAGTACAATGGCTAAGAGAATTGCAAACATTCAAAACTAGTCCATCAACATGTGTTGGACTAAGGAATAGTGTGAGGTAACAGAAGATGAAAACAAAATCGTGATTCTTGTCTAATGTAATAACCTTTGCCAAAACCTCTCCTCCCACCATATGTTTGTTTCAGGCAATAGGAAATTGTTCTGTTTGAGTATAATATACGTAATTAGCAAGGGCATTTCTTGGTTATATTTAATCACTCAGTAATGGGACTTGGGGTTATATAATTGCTTGAACCTGGTTGAATAGTTTGATATTTATTGCTCTTTTTCTAGGCAATACAACATGTGTTGGACTAAGGGTTTTGGGCTTCTTTGGGCTTTTGAGGTTCTGTGAACCAATACAAACTGCTAAGTTTGACCCAAGTCATGGGCTTGTTTTGCTGTGTTCACACAACCTTGTAAGTTTCAGGACTACTATATTTGTCTTCATGGAACTCCACAGAGGATATTTGGCTCCTTTCTCTGCACCTTTGCCAAATTACCCTTTGTTTTCACCTCAGCTCTGTTAACATGGATATAATTTATATAACTTCCAACATTTCACTGAATCCAAGAAGGTTAAGAACCAAGTCAAAACTGAAAGATGTTTTCTTGGTCTCTGCCTCTTAAGGAGTCTTAGAGCTAATTAAGTAATGATATTGTTTGGAGAAGGTTTGTTTAAAATAATATTTGGGATTCCAAGTAAGAGCATGTCTTCAAATAGAGAAAACATACTATCAATGATTTTGAGTTTTTAATGAAAGAAGGAACATTGGTATTAATACAGTGATTAACCAATAGATTTGATCATTAAGTAGGCTTCATCTCTCTGCTTTTCACACATAACATCACTGGTGACTATTTACTAATTTGATCTCTCTGCTCCTCACACATAGATTAAGATTAAGATTAAGATTTAGTTTATTTGTATGCCGCCCTTCTCCGGGAGGGACTCAGGGCGGCATAACAACTCAAAGGGGGGGAAAAGGAAACATAAAACACAATACACGTGATTAAAATAAATAAGAGTCATACAACCATACAAGTCGAGAGGGGAGGGGAACTCATCAACCCCAGGCCTGTCGGCACAGCCAGGTTTTGACGGCTTTCCGGAAGGCCTGGAGAGAGGTGAGGGTCCGAATCTCCGTGGGGAGTTCGTTCCAGAGGGTCGGAGCTGCCACAGAGAAGGCCCTCCCCCGGGTAGTAGCCAGGTGGCATTGGCTGTAGCACATAATGCTACTGGTGACCATTTAACTCCATGTATACTTAGCCACATAATATTGTTCAGTGGAGATGGAATAAGCCAGATTTTTTATTTTCCATATTTATGTAATACCTAAGTCCATTCTGTCTGGACAATGAAAATCAGTCCATTATGTTACTGAAATGGAAGAGAAATTAAAAAAAAAAAGTAAAGTGCCTATATCCATAGTTCTGTCCTAGCTCATGGAAATCACAGACACACAGGTAAGTTTTATACCTTCATTAAAAAGTTTTCAGACAGAACTCTAATGGCAAAAGGTTCAAACAAACAAGAAGGCAACTAAGGAATGGTGGACCATGATGGTGAGGTATGGAGAGTTGTCACCAACATATCTGTGAGGAGCCCAGCTCCCTTACATACGGGAGGCATGACTCTGGTTTGTTCCTTCGACTAGGCAGGGCTCTTTCTGACCAATAGTCTTACTGAGTGCCTTTGTTCCACCTTCCTCATCTCATAGTGGACATTTGCATTTGGGGAGAGGTGTTAGCTCTGCCTCTTTGCCTTCTAAGGCCAGCGGTGACTGCCTTTTCTGGATGTTTGGCAATCCTGCTCTGTCTGCCTGCAACTCTTTCACCTCAGGCTGATGATCCTTTGCTGAATCTGGGCTGGCCATGATAGGGAAACTGTAAGTTTCCTGGACCAAACTAAATCCAAAACCAGCTAGGAAATTCCTGGAAGCTGGGCATTCAGATCAATTAGCCATCAACAGACACATATACATAAACCATTTTTACACACCATTCAAAAGGGACAGTTAAAAAGTTAAGAAGTCAAGAAAAAGACCAAAATACCTCCTCCTCAACAACCAATACTCAGATAAGCAGGGATTAGCACTAATCAAGCAGAAAGCAATACCTTAACCATGGAATTGCCAAGTTAAAAATCACACCTCTGCCAATAGTGGCAGGGCAAGCTACTACATACAAACAGGGAGCAAAACCCACACTTATGAGGTTGTTATGAGATGATGACACATCTTCAATCAAACAACCAGTCAGAGAACACTAAAAGACTTCACTGGTTTTTTTCTGTTTGTTTGTGTGGAGTTTATAAATTGTTCAATAACAGAACATCCATGATCTGATAATTCAGTACACAAACATCTGCTTTGCAACTCAGATTCGGCTTTGTATTTAGATTCTCCTTTTTGACTTATTCATATTTAAGAAAAGAATCATAATATGTGGGTCCCCTCACATTTCTCCATGGAACGTACTGTGACGATTGTGGAAGGGAGGGTTAGTTAATAAAGCTGTGGTACGTTTTAGGTAAAATCTTTACCTAACGCTATTGCTATTATGTAGCAGTTGTCAATAAGATCTGAAGGCGTACTGCTCCTCCTTCAGAGGATTTATTTTCTCATTTCAGTGATATATGTTTAGCCTTTATAATTCCTAAAAGTGGTTCAAATCAGTCTTCTAGCATATGGCTTTCCTTTCAGAATAATTGTTTCATAACATGAGATGCTATCAGCCGTATCAAACATTGACACCATGTGCCTCTCTGCACTTCCCTTCTGAAAGCTGATAGCAGTGAAGATGTCTTTTAGAAACTTTTGTTCTCCTCATCTGGTGCTCCTATTGGCACTGCTGTTCTAGCTAAACAAAGGTTAGCTCTCAGCCTTTACATCATCAAAGAAAATAGTGGTAGATGCAAAGTATGAATGAAATCTACTTGCCAACCCTCCTCTGCTCCTAGCTCAGATTGCCTGCAATAGGCTTTAAGAACTTTCTCTCTTCCTCTTAGTCTGAACTGCCTAAGGACATCTAAAGGGATGGATATGACCTTCTAGAAGCTTGTTAAAAGTTGTTGACAGACTGTATATTTAGATGGGACAGAAAAAAAGAGAAAGGGAGCAATGCATGTTAATTGTATTTAAGCATATTAATAGCCTTTAATTGTATTAAATTTTAATCTCATTTAAATATAAATCAATGAAATCTAACTTTACTATTATCCCAACATCCAGCTGATATTGACTTATTAATGATGGTGGCTACTGAGAATGCCTTATCCTTTTATAAGTAGAACTCATGAGATTCATGTTTAACTTCAGATGTTCTAGTCGCTGCGATTAAGCAGTCCCCATTCTCAAGGGGTAGGATGTTCCTGAAAAAAGAGAACAAAGCAGGAAATAAGAAAAAGTTTGGTCCCTCATTCACATGACTCCAGGTTTTTGCTGCCATTACTGCTCTGAATTTCAATAATTGCACCGCACCAGTTCTTGATATCTCAAGTGAGCACCACCATAGGTGGTGTTGATTGTGCCCAGCAAGAACTCAAGAGTGTTCCATCTTCAAAGGGATGGATCGCTTTTAACATTATGGTTCCAAATCACATATGGAAATATCCGCTATTCAGAGAAAGCTTCCAAAATGTTGAATTGCATGAAAATGTCCCAGGATTCCATCATAGCTATTTCCCTATGACATGGAACACACAATGTGTTCTACCTTTACATTCATTACAGTATGACAAGCAAACATTTTCTTGGTTTTTGGCTTCCATGAGAAATGATGATAAATAAATTGGTGGCATTTACTAGGATTATTTGAAAAATTGAGTATTTGTTTGTTTGTTTGTTTGTTTGTTTGTTTGTTTGTTTGCTTGCTTGTTTATTTATTTATTTATTTATTTATTTATTTATTTATTTATTTATTTATTTATTTATTTATTTATTTATTTATTTATTTATTTATTTATTTATTTATTTATTTATTTATTTATTTATTTATTAAATATATTTATATGCCGCCCAATCCCGAAGGACTCCGGGTGTCTTACAAAAAAATAAGAAAAAAAAACACATAAAGATAAGCACTTTACACTTTTCATCCTCAGGATGTATCAAAATATAGCAAGGTGTTGTGACTCAGCAGCTGTCTTCTGTGAGTCTTTTTGGGATGCAAGATTAATTAAGCAACTGGGGCTCATTAGGGAGATATTCTGGGGATAAAAGGACGGATGGTGCTACGCCCTAGTTGCAGGTGTCAACGTTCCTTGGTTCGTTCAACATTGATAATCAGTCCTGGTTTATGTAAGATACACTTGGAGAAGTGCTTTGTTTTCTGTAACCCTGATTCAAGGATACACTTGTAGAAGTGCATTGCATTGTAAGAGTTTTGGTTTAGTATTCTGTTATCTCGTCAGAGACTGTATTTATGTTATTTTTGGGCTCGCAGCCAGTCTGAGCCGAGAACTGATTAAGAGAGTTCCTTTTAAGTTTGTTTGCCTGTTAACAAGCGGAGAAGGGGGACAGAACAGCAAGGTATCTACTACTGCTCTTCCTGATGCTCTAGCAGAATAAATGGCTACTTGACAAGGCACCAGTGATAAAACTGAAGGATCACGGAGTCTTCTTTGGCCTGCTGAGACATCAAGTAGAGTTCTGATATCTACAACTGTTACTGCCCAATCTTCTACTTCCCTTAACCATCTTCTATTTTTCCCATCCTAAATAATGTTTATTTATGAGATGCTGTGCTCTCTATACATATGACAATGTAATTTTATTTCTAAAAGCATATCTAATTTTGTTTGGAAATACATATATTGAGAAAAAATATTGCAGAAATCCGTGACCACACTTGACTACACTGCCATTAATAAAAATAAAGAAAAACAGGATAAAATAGACTAATAGGTGAATGCATAATATAGTATCACATAAAGAAAGGAATCTCAAGCAGCCATTGATTTCTTCGAAAAGCATTAATAATGTTCTTTTAGATCAAAGAAGTAACAAAAGAGCCCTGTCCTACTTTAGACTAAACTATATTTTTAAAAAATACTAAGGTAGCAATCTATCATTTTCATTAAGTGTATTAATGGTTTGTTTTTCAGGCTTACTTCCTTCTTGAAAACAATTCTTTGTACTCTTGTCTGCAACTGGGAAATCCCCCTTTTTTTTCCTCCTTCTGTTTTCCTAGTTCATTTGTATTTGAGCCAGTTTGTCGGTATATATCAGTCAATATTATATTACTTGGATGAACAGCCCAACCCTAAAATGTGAATAGACCTGGAAGGCAAAATTCAAAGTCTTTGATCATTTTGAGTAGATACAGGTCTGAGTTAAACACCTAGACTAGTGCTGTTAATATGTCACAGACATCAATTCTTCAGAGGTACAGAAATTGTATTCCAAGTCCATTACTTCATATTTTTGTTTCTTGAAGAACGTCAGAGATTTATAATTTAGAAAACTGCCCTAGAATAGGCTAAGCTCTTTGTCCTTCATTGCCTATTGTTCTTGATGGTCTTCAGCAGAGTCTAAAATTATTAAATATTTTAATGAGATGCAAACCTAAGACTTTTGTTGCTTGAAAATACAGACTCCTGAATTTTCTTCTCCTCATGAATCACCTTAATCCATCACTAAGAGAAGGAAACTAGAATGGACTAGGAATCTTAGATCTAGGAGATTTAGTCCCAACCAGTCCTAGATCTGCCTGAAATTAAAATCATTGCATGCAATATGCTGTGCTATGCAAATGGTGTATGGCACAATAGCAAGATGCCCTTAAGCAGTCAGTTTAATTTGTCCCCTTACTGACCATTCTGGGATGAAAAAGAACTAGAAATTGGTTGAGAAATACGCCTCCTCCTTACTGTGTCTGAAGTAGTGATGAGCCATAATCGTACTGTGCAAAGACATCTTTAGTCTGGAGGACTAAAAAATAATGGTCAAGACTGACTGATTTGTCCATATCTGTACAGTACATGAAAGTCAGTTATTTGGTTGGGGGAGGGATGATTCCTTCAACTCTATGATGTAAGTTTATGGTTTATATCCTTATGAACTACAGTGCATCTTGTGGGACCTAGCTCTCCTCTGGGGAAGCATCCCCCCAGAGATAAGGAATGGTGGCCTTCCTCCTAGCATTCTGAAAAGCTTTGAAAACCTGTCATTTGGTCCAGGCCTGGATGGCCAGGGTCCAAGAACCCTGTTTTGTTTTGTTAATTTTCTTTTGTTGATTTTGTTGTCTAGGCTATTTGATTTGTTTTGTTTTATTTTTGTCTTCCTTTTAAGTGGGTGGTTAATAAAGTTAAATAAATAAATAAGAAGGATTCACTGAAAGTTGACAATTTTCCAAGGAGCAAATCCCAAAAATTTGACCAACATACCATCACTCAGGCTGGGGGGACAAAACTTACACCCCTCAGAAAGGGCCCACAACTTGGGAGTCCTCCTGGATTCACAGCTAACTTTTGACCACCATCTCTCAGCTGTGACCAGGGGGGCATTTGCCCAGGTTCGCCTGGTGCGCCAGTTGCGGCCCTACCTGAATCGGGAGGCCCTCACAACAGTCACTCGAGCCCTTGTGATCTCCAGGCTGGAATACTGTAATGTGCTCTACATGGGGCTGCCCTTGAAGAGCATCCGAAGACTTCAGCTAGTCCAGAATGCGGCCGCGCGAGTGATCGTGGGCGCACCACGGTTCGCCCACATAACACCGATCCTCCGTGAGCTGCACTGGCTACCTGTTGATCTCCGGGTGCACTTCAGGGTCCTACTCACCACCTATAAAGCGCTCCATGGTAGTGGATCTGGCTATTTGAGAGACCGCCTTCTGCCAATTACCTCCCTGCGTCCCATCAGATCGCATAGAGTTGGCCTCCTCCGTATTCCATCCGCCAGTCAGTGCCGACTGGCGACTACTCGGAGGAGAGCCTTCTCTGTTGCGGCTCCGACACTATGGAACAATCTCCCCGTGGAGATTCGTACCCTCACCACCGTCCAGGCCTTCCGCACAGCCCTCAAGAACTGGCTAGCCCGTCAGGCCTGGGGATAATTTTATTTTTGCCCCTCCCGAATGCTGAGTGAATGTTGAGTTTTACTGTCTAATTTATTTTGTGCACATTTCTTTTCTGTATTGTCCTACACTCCCCTTCCTTTTTTGATTGTAAGCCGCCCTGAGTCCCCTCAGGGAAAAGGGCGGCCTATAAATAAATCTAACTACAACTAAAAAAAAAAAGTCTCCACCTTTCAAACCAATAAATATATTGGGTTACTATTATGTCCTCATTATTGAAAAGGGAACTATTGAAGTGTTTATTTTTTAGGTTATAGAATCATCACGAGGACATTTTAACTACACAAGTGACATTTCTTTAAAGAAACAAAAGGACTTTATAAACCATGATGCATAAATAATGAAGCTGTTTAGATCTTGGGGAAAAAGTTACTACTACTTTAAATGTTTCATTATGAATAAAATCTCCCTTCGGGGGCTGTTGTGTTGCATTACTCTGAGAATAAAACAGCTTTGCTCTGTTACAGAAAAGATGAGCTATTGATATAATAATATTCTAGCAACCTTTATTATGCATAGATCAATTTTCCACAACTTGTATTAGGATTGCAGGTCTGGAATGCCCCACGTTGTCTGGAAATTCTGAGAATTAAAATTCCAATTCAGATGGAGAACATGAGGCTGTGGTAGCCATTAATGAATACAATAGAAGGCAATACTTATCCGCTATCACTAGGCAAATTGGCAAAAAAAAATACAAAAACCAATAACAGTAGAATAAACTTCATAGCCCCTCTTTTCTTTTCAAGGATGGTTATATCACAGTTATATTTAAAAGAGACTGGGACTTTAAATCTGACTGCTTGACTGATCTTCAGATGTCTACAGGATTTAATGATCCTGGAAAAGCACTACATCACCCTTTAAGCTGTAATGAGAAAAAGTATATTTTTAAAATTGATTTTAAATATTGGACCAATAACTTTTTGGTGTGAAAACTGCTCAATGCCAGCACTTTTTTGCTTGCTCTGGAGCAAGTCTACTGGATCTAGGGTGCAAAATTATGGAGTTGTACCTTTATAAAAATAAAATAAAGTTATAATTTTGTTGTCATTCAATGGTCATTTGGATTTTTCTGGTTTAGATCCGGCGATCTTTGGAGGAATGGCACTGGTTGCAGTTTTGCTGAAAATATAATTGAAGAAGAACAACATATTAAACCAGAAGTTAAAGTGATGAACATTCATATTAATACTGCTGATTTTCTGTTGTCTCGCCCGGCAACATCAGCATAATGTTCTTTGTGTTTTCATATGCAAGACAAAAGTGATCAATACGGCTAGAAAATAACTTGACACTCGACAGTTCCCTAAGGGTCCACACCTTGACAGAAAGAACATAAGAGTGATCCTGTTTATCAAGGAAAAGAAAAACAGGTAGAAATAATACTCTTCACTTGCTATTTTCATCAGGTAAGAAAAGTTCATACCTTTCTACTTTATCTGTTTTCCATCTTGAACCACAGTTCGGTTTACATTTAAACATCCATCAGATTATGGAAACTAGTCCTTTTCTTTGAAACTATGTTTAATAATACTTTTTAAAAGGCGATATATTGCAGCTAGCCCAAGTGGACTTACAATTTTATTGGAAAAGGCTTTCAGCATGAAGTTTCAAACAAATAAGTCAAAATTGCCAAATTGATATTTGTACAGATTTGGCAATATATAAGCAGATACTCTTATCACAAAGTTAATTTAGTTGATAAGTTGTAAAACCAATAGCTTTATCTAAGGGAGGAGATCTTATAAATCATTAAATGCAATCCCTTCCTGGTCTTGGAAATTCAGATCTTTTTCAGAGAGAATTGTGTATTTTCCCCCCAAACTCCAACAAGCCAAAGGTGCTGTGTTTTGAACACTTCCTGTTCATTCTCTTGAATGAATGGGTTCTTAGATGCTTATATGTGAACGAGTTCTACTGGAACCAGAAGTACAGAATATAAACTTAAATATCAACATGGTAAGCATGCAATTCTGCAATTCATTATTTTTTTCCCTTTCGAGTTTTTGGATTCTTTCAAGTAAAATGGAAGAGAGTAAGAGAGAGAGAATAAATAAGTTGGTAAAACAAATGAGAGGAATAGTGTTAAATTCTCTGGGGAAAAAAATCAACCAACTGAAGAGATTGGTCTGAAATACGATAAAAAGATATCCTATGGATAATGAAGATGACAATGATTAAAGTTCCAAAATTCTCAGAGTAGTATTTCATCTGTTCTCATTTATTTTAATTGTAGAGTGATCTTTTTTTTTTAAGAACAGTTTATTGGGTGAGGTTGTGTGATTTTTCACTAAATGTGAATATTAGTTCTTGAAATAATTAGTTTCAAATGGGAATGAAGATTCTGCTCGGTGGGTACATGGCTTTGATGAGAAATGTGGATACAGAAAGTGGCATCAAATTAGTCACTTAATTAGAAAACATCCGACATATCATATTATGAAATGGTTAGGGCTTTTTTCTTTTTGACTCTTTTAGTTCTGTGTGAAGGTTTGATTCAAATAGGCATCTATAAATTTAATAATACATTTTTATGATTTGTTGAATGTTCCCTGTAATTTTTGCCTTTTACAGAAGCTCTTTTTTCTTCTATGAGATTATCCAAAATCCTAGTTCTTTTTCAGATCTGCTGCTCTACATTTTTGGGTTGGAGAAAGCTGGTGAATTTCACAGTTACATTTTTTGTAAAAGTTGTAATGCACATATTTGATTTTGAAGACACTACCCACATAGAGTAGAAACTGATAATTATAACTGGTTTACTGAATGTGATCTTTGAAACTCATGCCCTCAAATTCCAATTCGAATAAGGTTTCCTTTGCTTTTGCTCTCTTTGCTTGATTATGTGTATGTATATATGTATATGTATGTATGCAGTGGTAAAATTCAATTTTTTTACTACCAGTTCTGTGGGTGTGACTTGGTGGGTGTGGGAGGGGAAGGTTACTGCAAAATCTCCATTCCCACCCCACTCTGGGGCCAACCAGAGGTGGTATTTGCCGGTTCTCCAAACTACTCAAAATTTCCGCTACCTGTTCTCCAGAACCTGTCAGAACCTTCTAAATTTCACCCCTGCATGTATGTATGTATGTATGTATGTATGTATGTATGTATGTATGTATGTATGTCCACACATGCATGTATGTGCTATGCTCATCCATCAGGTTTGACAAAAACCTGGATCTCAAGTGGAGAAAGCAATTCAGGACCAATGTTATTTTACACAAAGAGAATAAACAGGAATCAGCCAACATGATGATACCTGTAGGTCTCCAGGAAAATCCTTTCCTCCTGATCAGTGGATTCTTTTAGCAATAGCAATAGCAGTTAGACTTATATACCGTTTCATAGGCCTTTCAGCCCTCTCTAAGCGGTTTACAGAGTCAGCATATTGCCCCCAACAATCCGGGTCCTCATTTTACCCACCTCGGAAGGATGGAAGGCTGAGTCAACCGTGAGCTGGTGAGATTTGAACAGCCGAACTGCAGAACTGCAGTCAGCTGAAGTAGCCTGCAGTGCTGCATTTAACCACTGTGCCACCTCGGCTCTCTTTTGCAGAAACTTCAGCAAAAGTTGGATGCTTAGGTTAAATGCCACAATAGGAAGGGGAAGTATTGGATTCATTAGTGCTTGGACCGTTGAAGGATGGATCAATTGAAGAGATTGGAACAGATTACTAATTTATCCTTTGTTGTTATCTAATCATTGAATGGTTCTTCATCTCTCTAATCATTGAAAGGTCCCTCATGAGCCAGCAGTGTGCAGCAGCTGCCACAAAAGCCAACACAGTTCTAGGCTACATAAACAGAGGGATAGAATCAAGATCATGTGAAGTGTTAATACCACTTTATAATGCCTTGGTAAGGCCACACTGGGAATACTGCATTCAGTTTTGATCACCACGATATAGAAAAGAGACTCTGGAGAGAGTGCAGAGAAGAACAACAAAGATGATTAGGGGACTGGAGACTAAAACATATGAGAAATGGTTGCAGGAATTGGGTATGTCTAGTTTAATGAAAAGAAGGACTAGGGGAGACATAACAGCAGTGTTCCAATATCTCCCTCAAAGAAGAGGGAGTCAAACTATTCTCCAAGGCACCTGAAGGTAGAACAAGAAGCAATGGGTGGAAACTAATCAAGGAGAGAAGCAACTTAGAATTGAGGAGAAATTTCCTGAGAGTTAGAACAATTAATCAGTGGAACAGAAATTGCCTCCAGAAGTTGTGAATGCCCCAACATTGGAAGTCTTTAAGAAGATGTTGGATAGCAATTTGTCTCAAACTGTATAGGCTTTCCCGCCTAGGCAGGGGGTTGGACTAGAAGACCTCCAAGGTCCCTTCCAACTCTGCTATTGTATTGTATCTTGAATATTTGCATGCAGATACTTTTCAGCTGCATTAACTAGTAAATAAGTTTAATTAAAAATGCAATGAAAAGTAGAAAGCAATATAAGAACATTTTTTTAAAAAGACAGCAAACAGAAAATACAGCCAAGCTACACCATACATTTAAATTTTACTAGCCCTTGCTTGATATTTTGATACATAAATATAAAAGGAATTTTACCCCACCCTCTCTCATTAATTTTAAATCCCTGTTTTTTTCCCTATACTTAAAACTTTCAAGAAAGCTTTTATTTATTGATTTAATTTATTTACATACCTTTCCTTTACAACAAATATCAAAGTAGTTTATGCTCAATAATTAAAATGCAAAATTCAAATGATAGATTAGAACAGTATACAACCGTATAAAAGTAACACAATCAATTTAAATGGGAGAGGGGGGAAATAAAAATAAAATCACACATAAGGAATGCTACAGTATTTAAGAGCTATGGTGATGTAGTGGTTAGAATGCAGTATTTCCAGCTAATTCTGCCAACTGCCAGCAGTTCGATCTTGACTGGCTCAAGCCTTCCATCCTTCTGAGGTCAGTAAAATGAAGATCCAGATCATTGGAGATAATGTGCTGACTCTGTAAACTGCTTAAAAAGGGTTGTAAAGCACTCTGAAGCAGTATATAACTCTAAGTGTTAACTAAGTGTTAACAGTTGAACTCATCTTTGTCAAGAAGAAACCTATGACATGGCAGTACAGTTCAGGGTTCAGCAGAGACGGCAAGCAGACAGTTTTTTAACCTGGAGCAACAATTTTAACTGCAGAACTATCTGATCTTGGAAAACTATAGAAAGAGAGAAAAACCTAATTTTATCCATTCCATTCAAGTGAATGGATTATGTCTTGAGATGATGCTTGTTGTGTGGACCATTCATAGGTGACGGGGAAGCTGGATTGTGGTGAACAGATAAAGAAAGTTGTGGAAAGATACGAAATAGTTTTTGGAATATGTAAAATTTGAATCTTCCATACCAACATATTAATCCAGCTAAAATTAGAGCCAAAAATGATTTCTCTAGCAGACCATTGAAGTAGCTGATAATTCTGATCCTCTTACTTCAGGTTGAAAACAACACAGAGTTTTAGCCAACATTTATTCCTGAACAAGGAAGAAGCTAAGCAAGCCTAACGGGAAGTTGGCAAGAGGAACAAACTGGAGTTTACCAAAACCAGGGGCATGCCCTCTTTCTTCTTAGCTCTCTAGGCACCGAGAGCAATGCTTCTCCTCATAGGTAGTCTCCAGTACCTCTGGATTATAGTATGTCCCTGCCTTCTTTTTCTTCCAAGGGCACTACTTCCCTATCCTACAAAAGACTAAGATAAGTGATAGAAATGGTTGTATTTGCCTATATTATGTAAGCTAGGCAAATATCTATACTATTAGATAAAGAGTTGTATATTTTAGACAGTGGTGGGTTCCTACTGGTTCAGACCAGTTCAGCCGAACTGGTAGTGGTTTGGCAGCCTGGTTGGGGATTATGCGAAGCTCCGGGGGCAGCTCATTCCAGAGGGAAGGCGCTCCCACAGAGAAGGGTCTCCCCCTGGGGGTTGCTAGCCAACACTGGCTGGCTGACGGCACCCTGAGGAGGCCAACTCTGTGGGATCACACTGGACGGTGGGAGGCTACCGGTGGCAGTAGGTGGTCTCGCAGGTACTCTGGGCCTAAGCCATGGAGCGCTTTAAAGGTCGTACCTTGAATCGCACCCGTAAAACAACCGGCAACCAGTGCAGGCTGCCTAAAAGGGGCGTAACATGGGAGCACCTAGGTACTCCCATGATAACCCACGCGGCCGCATTCTGGACCAGCTGAAGCCTCTGGGTGCTCTTCAAGGGCAGCCCCATGTAGAGAGCATTGCAGTAGTCCAGGTGAGAAAGGACGAGGGCATGAGTGACTGTGCACAGAGCATCCCGATCCAGGAAGGGGCCCTGGTAAAAGGCCTTCCTGGTCACGGCCGTCAGATGTTCTTCTAAACTAACCCAGGAGGACTCCCAGATTGCGGGCCCTCTCTGAGGGGGCTAAAATTTCTCCCCCTATCATCAAATATGGAACAAGATGCACAAATCTTCCAGAACCCACCCCTGATTTTGGAGATATACAACTCTGATCTAATATGATACTCTAATACAGTGTTTTTCAACCACTGTGCCGCGGCACACTAGTGTGCCGTGACATAGTGTAAGGTGTGCCGTGGGAAAATTACTTTATATATAGTCAATATAGGCACAGAGTTAAAAAATTTTAACATTTTCTAATGGTGGTGTGCCTCGTGATTTTTTTCATGAAAAAAGTGTGCCTTTGCACAAAAAAGGTTGAAAAACACTGCTCTAATACTAGATGTTTCATGATCCCATCATCCTGGGAGCAGGGGGTGGAAGGATGACTATTCCTATATAGGCCAGCCTAGGAAGAACGAGGCAACCAATTTCATGAACCAGACTAAACTAACTGGATAACAACCTCGCAACAGTCATTGCAAAATTACAGTAATTCTCCCAAAGCACTATATAACCATCTAAGTGCTCCTAATGGAAAAGGGAATGCTGGTTTAAATAGGTTCTTTTATCCAGCCTTGAACATATATTTTTATGTGACAGGTCTTAACTTATAGTACATTCATATTGATAGTTAATTAGTTTCTTGGCATTAAAACTAATGATCTTTTTACAGATTTAACAAATATGTCAATACTATGGAGATGAAATTGCTTTTGTCTTTAAAAGTTTTGTTTTTGAGATGTGCAGGATACATTTAGCTGATTATTTTCTGTACAGGAAATAATCTGATCCTCACTTAGAACTTTAAAGTATTAGGTTGCTTCAAGGATCTTCAGAAGTTAAAGTTAAGAATAAGTGTAAATATTTACAAATCATTGCCTCAAAGCATTGCTGTGTAATTTTCCACTTTGGAAATAAGAGTAATATTGGAGCCATGGATTAATATTATGTTTACATTTGCATAATAGAGATATTGTGAAAACAGCAAAACTGTTGAAAGACTATATGTGCTTTCATAATTAAGTGTTTTCTTATCTCAAAATGTTGACCTGCTCTCAGGTTTGAACAGATGATATAACTTGAAAAGAAAATCAGATTTCAAAGGAAAACAAGGTTTTATTTTCCATTTTTTCTAGTACCCAAAGGAGATAAGTTTAACCTGTTGATATTTAGGAGTCACCGGGAGAAATCTCCTTGAAGGAAATGTATAGCTTGAAAGGAAACAAAGAGAAATTGTAAATAATAAATAAATACTTTAAACCTTCGGTGTAGCCAACATGAAAACATGACATTTTGATTGGTGTTGATGATTTACTAATTCCTCTTGTTCTCAAGGGCTATATTGTGAATTATACACTTTCAAAATAAAACAAGGACTTGAAGGATGAATCATTAGGGTTTAGCATAAGCACAATATTTGCATATAAGCTAAATAAGTGGATTAAAATTCACAATTTTCCATACATTCCAATTGTACATACATCCACAATGAAATATATTAAGCTTATTTTGTTTTCTAAGTATCTAGGTCACCATTTCTTTATGTACATTTAACATTTGCAAGTGGTAGTGAAGCTTCTTAGTTGTTGCAATGTAAGCCAAGCTCTCATTAAGATAACTCAAGTAGTTCCATTACAAAACAACAACAACAAAACACAGTATATCCTTGTGGATGTTGAAAGTATCCACAGAAGATTGGACAAGTCCTAAAATGAATATAAAATAAATGTCAGTGTCAACGTTCCAAGTATCATGTAGAATTAAATCAGAATCAAAGGCAAAACAATTAAAGTTCCAATTTAATAAAGCAGACATCTTAGCATATCTGTGTTAATCACAATACTGGAAATGATATCAGAATTCCACCCACTTAAAAGTTCATGATTTTGTCCTCACACCCACAATCCATCACATGGTCCAATCTTCTTCTTCCATGCTGGCATCCACGCCCAGCTGCTTCCGGTCAGGTGTACTGGTGTGGAGACAAAGGATGACCTTGGCTTCTATTAAAGAATGAAAACAATACATTCCACAATCTCACTCCTGTCTAGGTGGCGCAGTGGTTAGAGTGCTGTACTGCAGCCACTTCAGCTGACTGTTATCTGCAGTTCAGCTGTTCAAATCTCACCGGCTCAGGGTTGACTCAGCCTTCCATCCTTCCGAGGTGGGTAAAATGAGGACCCAGACTGTGGGGGCGATATGCTGACTCTGTAAACCGCTTAGAGAGGGCTGAAAGCCCTATGAAGTGGTATATAAGTCTAACTGCTATTCCCCCCTCCCATCAACTATACCATAGAAACAGCATAATGAAATAAGAGAAAGTATGGCAGGCCAAAATTCTAAAAGGAATATAATTGCAGGCCTGATAGTTAGTATATGTTTAAATACATTTAACCATTCAAAAAACACTCAAACTCTGGGTTCAACCCTCCCTCCCCCGCCCAAACACTTGACAAATATCAAGAGACAAACTTGTGGGCTGCAGGAGAATGTTTAGCTATAGCAGGGATGTCAAATTCACATCGTCACGGTAGCATCACGTGACATATCGGGACTTTTCCCCCCTTCGCTAAGCTGGGCATGGGCGTGGCCAGCACGTGACACATCCGGGAGTTTGACAGCCCTCAGCTATGGTGTCAGATTTTCTGGTTTTAATATTTTTGGTTTACATTTTGCTATTGTAGATAGAAGTTGCTTTATTGTTTGGTTGCAAAAAGTTGGTATAAGATGAGTGGCTACAGATGTTTAAATAAAACATTTCAGCCTATTATCCAGAAGCTGTGTTTAAGGTTGCCCATGAAAGAAGGATGGATGGGAAGTGATGCTGTCTGACCCCTGTGAGCTGTTACTGCAACATTTTGTTGATATTTTTACTCAGATTTGACACAACTTTGATTCATCAGAAGCAGAACCTGATGTGGTGCCTGTGCTTCATTTGAGTTTGAAGATTCTGATGAACTTGAGATATGTCAGCTGCTAGAGAAAATGTGATAGCCTAATTCCAAAGGTGGGCAATGCTTATATAAAGAAAATAGCTGGATACCCGTGCTTTGCTACAAAACTATGTGATCGGGCTTGATAAATTGACACTTAAAACCGGAAATTTAATGAGTAGTTGCGATCAGGCTTGATACATTGACACTTAAAGTTTGAAAATTAATGTAGAATGTGTAACTCCTTAGCATAAGAGCATGTTAATATAAGGCAACTAGCAGTTGGAACAGAGTTCCTTTCATGTGGGGAGGGGGAGTAGAATGTTTAAACTCCCTAGCATCAATGCATGTTAATATAATACTGCATCAGAAATACTGATGATCTGATGGTCATTTCAAAAAATCCTTTATTAGTGAGCACCTAGAAGCCAAGAGGAACATATGTGCTAAATTTCAAATTTGTAGGCTTTACAGTTCTGGAGATTTTGTGATGAGTGAGTGGTATTTGGCTTGTGTGTGTGTGTGTGTGTATGTGTGTGTGTGTGTGTGTGTGTGTGTATATGTGTATGTGTATGTATGTATGTGTGTGTGTATATATATATATATATATACACACACACACATACACAAACACACACATATATATACATACATACATACATACATACATACATACATACATACATATATATATATATATATATATGAATAGATGAGCATTGCCATTTTGTGATGAGTGAGTGGTATTTGGCGTGTGTGTGTGTGTGTGTGTGTGTGTGTGTGTGTGTGTATTCATATATATATATATGAATAGATAAGCATTGCCATTTGCCCAGAAGAAGTTCTCTCTCTGGAACTAGCAGTTTTAGACCACTTTAATCTAGTCTCCAATATTTCCTTTTGGGGAAGATAGTTGATAATCTGATGGAAACTAGCTATAGAGTTCTCTCAAAGAAGAGTATAATTTAGGTCCCTTTCAGTGTAAATTCGGGCTTTATTAAAGTACTTGTACTTGAGTTGTTCATCCAACATCATCCACTCTATAGACCAATGGATGGGTAAACTTTCCAGAACTTCACAGCCAATTTAAAGTTGTTGAGATTGAGAAACTTTCCTGTAGAGACTGACTGGGAGAAAGAAAACAAGAAAGCAATGTTTTTCACCTTTGAAAAACTCACTGACTGCCTTTTCCCCCCCTTCTTTTTTTCCCCTTTTCATTAATTCTGCTGTCTGCAACAGAAGCCAGAGAGAAAATGAATGGGATTGGTTTATGCCATAAGATAATTGCAGAATTGAAGTCTGAGAGAAATAAATGTAGACAAACAATTGGGGGAGCAAGGTTGGTTGGGATAAGAACAGTGTTTTTATCCACCAACACAAATGCTGCAGCTCTTATTTTTCCCTGGATAATGCATTTGTTTTTCCAACATACACCTACACATACATTTGGTATTTATAAATAAGACTAGAAAGGGCCTACATTTAAACTAGTGGGGGTGGGGAAAGGATACAGAGAGGCTGGTACAGGCAGCTCACAGTTTCTATTTTATGATCATCTGAAAGTCTAAAGTGCAGAAAAATGGAATCTGAAAATATGTTACGTGTCGAAGGACAAGGATGGTGGATCTTGTGAAGAACAGAATTTTCTTCAGATGCCAAAATATTTATCTTGGTACAAATTGTGTTCATTATGAAACGCATGGAAGTGTTAACTGGGAAATTTTACCTGTCATACAGAATTACAATCTAAAATTGGAGGAATTTCCCTTGTGTGCCCTGACCTATTATGTCAGACATTGGCAACTGGATACCAAATGCTGACTGACAAAATCTCTCTGGAGAAAGGAGAAGGAGACCATCAGATAATCCACAAGCGCTCTGGAAAGCTTCTCTTACTACGTATTGCTTAATCTTCCTAGGAAAATCATAAAATTTTCATTTGGAGTCAACAGCCACCTGACAATAGCATTGATGGATAGGATTGGATGCTTGAATTTCCACACAAAGTGCCATCCTTCATTTAATAAAAAAGGGAAACAATACAAGTGGCATTGATAACAATGTTCTTCTTTTAGCTGTCTTTTAAGTTGTTTATTTGCCATTGCAAGAGGAACAACCCTGCTATTCCTGAGAAAATTGTGCTATCTGTTCTCACACAGTCCTGAAAGTGTTATAATTCTGTCCCTTCCAATTAATGATCCTGTTGTGGCCCACCAGTGGCCAGCGGAGCTGGTGGCAGACTCAGACAGTGAGGAGGTTGGGGAGGAACATGGGCCAGTTCTGGAGTCTGGGGAAGGCTCTGATGAGGGCTCTGCATCAGAGGCAGAGAAGGGGCCAGGGCCGTCCAACAGTTATCAGCTGCCTTTGGAGTTGGATATCAGTGGGGCAGAAGAACAACTGGAGCCTGTTCCAGATGCATGTGTGAGCAGAGCTGCCAGGAAAAGGGAACAGCTAAGGAACAAGGGCCGACTTGGGAGTAAAGGCACCTGGGTACTTGAGAGACCGCCTGCTGCCAATTACCTCCCAAAGACCCATTAGATCACACAGAGTCGGCCTCCTCCGGGTTCCGTCTACCAGCCAATGCCACCTGGCTACTACCCAGGGGAGGGCCTTCTCTGTGGCAGCTCCGGCCCTCTGGAACGAACTCCCCGCAGAGATTCGGACCCTCACCTCTCTCCAGGCCTTCCGAAAAGCCGTCAAAACCTGGCTTTGCCGGCAGGCCTGGGGTTGATGAGTTCCCCACCCACTCGACCTGTTTGGTTGTGTGATTCTTGCTTATTTTAATTATTTGTATTCTGTTCTATGTTCCCCTTTCCCCTTTTGAGTTGTTTGCTGCCCTGAGTCCCTCCTGGAGAAGGGCGGCATACAAATAAACTAAATCTGAATCTGAATCTGAAGTGGATGGTGACTGGCTCCTCCCATAGGAAATAAAGAGGAGCAAAAGGGGAGGGGAGTTTGCAGGAGACAATTCGTTCACTTCATTAGGGTAAAGATCTGTTCCTGACTTCTTGCCACATAATTGCTGCTACAGCATGGCATTTGGAAGAGATTGTGAGATTTGGAAGATATTGTGAAATCTCATGAAAGACTGTTTGCTGGGACTTAGCTGGAGAGGAATTCCCTTTAACCTAAATAAAAGAGATTTTATAGGGATGAGGTGTCTGCTTCATGCTCTTGGGAAGCCTAGGTCAGAACAGATCCAGACATTCCACCTGGTCCACCTGAGCATTTGAATATCATAGATATCTGCAGTAATGTTCTGGCTATTTATTAGCATGAAATTTCATAAATACATACATATGCATCGATTGACCGATTGTACTTGAGAGACCGCCTGCTGCCAATTACCTCCACCAGACCAATTAGATCGCACAGACTAGGCCTCCTCCGAATTCCATCCGCCGGCCAGTGTCGACTGGCGACTACCCGGAGGAGAGCCTTCTCTGTTGCTGCTCCGACCCTCTGGAACGAACTCCCCGTGGAGATTCGCACCCTCACCACCCTCCAGGCCTTCCGCATAGCCCTTAAAACCTGGCTGTTCCGACAGGCCTGGGGCTAAAGAATCGTTGCCCCTATCTCGAATGGTATGATTGTTGTGTTTTTAATTATGTATTGTTTTGTGTTGTTGTCAATGGTCTGTATCCCCCTTCCCTTGTTTGAGTTGTGAGCCGCCCTGAGTCCCTTACAGGGAAAAGGGCGGCATACAAATGAAATAAAACTTCAAACTTCAAACTTCAAACTTAAGTTCCATCAAGTTGATGTTGACTCTTAGCAACCCCAAAAATACATTTTCTCCATGACAATCTGTCCTTCAACTGGTCTTGCTCCTGGCCATTCTCTTTATATATGACTAAAGATTGTATTAGCCCGTTAAAGAATTTATCAAAAAAACAAAGAGGGGAGAGAGTGGGAGATGCATAAAACTAAAGGTGTTCATTTACCTGTTAGTTGCTATGGGCACTTTTCACAGATTACCTTCAGTTATATCTTAATTCTCTTTATTTTCGGACCTTTTCCCAGTAATACAGAAAGCTATTATCAATGTTTTTAAGCCTGCTATTTGTACAAGGCTAAAGATGTAAGCTGCCATATGGGTGATATTTTCTCTGACATAATTTTAGTGAAACATTAAGGTGTTACTCATGGCTAAATGCCTCCTTCACCAGGTGATTACAGTAAAATGGCAATGGTAACATCATGATCAAGCTCTTGTAATGGAAATAGGTTTCATCTTACATAAGCAGGTGGGATTCATAATGCATCAGATTATTCTACAAGAACAAAAATAAAGCACTAGAGAATGTGTATTTGTAAAGCAGTATTTCACCCTTCATTTGGCTGAGCTTTCTCATTGATGGTAAAAAGGCCAATTTTGTCCTTTATGCTTCGAAGTGGAACCATAGCAATCATGTGTCTTTTGAAATTTGATTTATGTTTCTGAAATAGCTTTCTTTCAAATGCTAGTTTATCTTTTAAGCTAAACTGAATTTGTTAATTCAGTGTTAATATTGACCTTGAGATTTTTTTTTTTAAAAAAAATCTTCTGATGCTAAATAGACTCCAAATAATGAATGTAGTCTTCCTTTACTTAAGTCCTCTAGGACAGTGGTCACCAACTGGTGATCCATGAGAAAACTTTGGTGGTCCACAGATTTTTTTTTTCATTTTTTATATTGCACTAAATCAGGAGTCCTCAAACTAAGGCCCCTGGGCTGGGTATGTGCAATGAATGCTTGTGTTGCTGCAGAATCTCTCCCCCTTCTGGGTCTTTTGGGGTGGGTTGGAGGGGGGCAGAAATTCTGACTTGGAGTCTGCTTCAGTCTCCTGGTGTGGGGCTTTGGGCGAAGGCTGAAGGGAAGTGTTGCTGGTGGCAGAGAGTCAGATGGAGGGGTGAGCGGAGGCGGTTCCACCACAAAACCGCGCTCGACTAAACCGTGTCCGACTAAACTGCATAGCTGATGTCATCAACAGGGCGACAACAGCGTGGAGACAGAAGCACGCTGTAAACCCTAAACCTAAAATTAACCCCTAAACCTAAACCTAACCCCCCTAAACCTAATCCTAAACCTAACCCTAAACCTAACCCTTAACCTAACCCTAAACCTAACCCTAAACCTAACCCTAACCCTAACCCTAACCCTTAACCTAACCCTAACCCTAACCCTAACCCTAACCCTAACCCTAAACCTAAACCTAAACCTAAACCTAACCCTTAACCTAATGCTAAACCTAACCCTAAAGCTAACCCTAAACCTAACCCTTACCAAGTTGAATCGGCTTGCTTCCAAAGTGCTATTTAAAGCGCCCTTCTTTCTCCGCGCTGGCTGTTGTCACCCTGTTGATGACGTCAGCGACGCGGTTTAATCGGGCGTGGCTTAGTCGAGCGTGGTTTTGACGGGTCACGAGCGGAGGCCAGTGAGGCGCCCCTTGATGTGAGTGACATCAAGTTGGTCATGCCCACCCAGTCACATGCTCACCTAGCCATGCCCACCCAGCCAATCATTAGGCAGATCATATTAGTGGTTCACCGTATTTAAAATTATGAATTTAGTGGTCCCTGAGGTCCCAAAGATTGGGGTAGTCCCCTGCCCATGAATAGGTGGCCATCCAACCTTTTTAAAAAATATATGTCGAAAAAGAAACCACTGTCTTTCAGAGTAGCTTCTTCCCAAATGAAGAGCTTATTAAAGGTAAAGGTTCCCCTTGCACATATGTACTACTTGTTCCTGACTCTAGGGGGTGGTGCTCTTCTCCATTTCAAAGCCAAAGAACCAGTACTGTCCAGGAATGTCTCCGTCGTCATGTGACCAGGATGACTAAATGCCAAAGGTGCACAGAATGCTGTTACTTTCCCACCAAAGGTGGTCCCTATTTTTCTACTTGCATTTTTACAAGTTTTCGAACAGCTAGCTTGGCAGAAGCTGGGACAAGTAACAGGAGCTCACTCTGTTATGCGGTGCTAGGGATTCGAACCACTAAACTGCCGATGTTTCGGATCGACTTAACCACTGAGCCACCGTATCCCTAAATAGCTTATATTGCCAGACAAATTTCCCCAAAGCCTTTTTCTTACAAATTGAATATTTTAAACAATACTTTTAAAAGGTTTCTGCATCTGCAGGGTAAATAATCTCTGTTTCCAACAGTGGACCCAACCTTCGAAGTGAGATCAGATCAAACAATCCTGGATAATATACTTTTGTTCATTGCACCACCACAGTATGTTACTCAGCTCATTCATAAGCTGTCTTTGGTATGCTGCTGTCAAAGTATTCATTCTATTTTTGCCTCTGGTTTTATTTATCTAAATGGCCCCATCTGATCTGTTTAAGACACCTAGTCTTGGGGAGATATTTTACATCTCCTTAAAATCTCCTTAAATGTAATTATTTTGGGCGAATGGATGGAATAGCAATGGAGAGGGCTAACTTGTGGCTTTGGTTGCGAAAATTGGTTCGGGGGCTGCAGGCTGTTCGTGAATTTCTCACCCCATCTTAAGCTCTTTTAAATAGGCTGTAATTATGGTCGGTTTAGCTGATTTGTTTCTTTCATTTGTTCTGTTTTCTTGTTGTTTTATTTCATCTTTGGTCAAGTTTCATGATTTTCTTGGCATTGTGATTGTTCAACGTTTGGCTGGTTTTTCTGAACAAACATGAAAATACCAAGCAAACGATCATGGATAAAGCTTGTTATAAAACAGAAGCAAGTAAAAACTCCAGCGGTCAACGAGACATGCCTTGTCCTGAAACAGGTGATGCGTCAGAAACTCAGCAGAGCATAAGGAGTTTAAAAATGTATGGCAAATGAGTGGTCAAGGAGCTTGCTCTCATGGATATTAAAATAAAAATTCTCTGCGACCTATTTATTTCAGGCCACAGCAGACACGCTCAGGTAATTTTAAAAGTAAATGAAAAAAATAACAATCGGACCATGATAGGTACTTAATGTGCAGCACTTGGTTTTTTAGTTGCATGGCTTGTTTTCTTTTGCTTTCCCCAAATAAAGTTCTCGATATGACAATTTTGACCTTTGGCTTAGGCCTGTGAAGGCTGAGAATATAGTATTCCAAGGTAATGCTATAGAGATGACATGTCATTTATCTCAGCACAATGCAACTAAAATGCATTAACTTAGCACACGTTCCTTTTCCCAAAGACTGCAAAATCTTGATGCAATTCTATGATAATCACGCCAATTATTTTTTGGGGTGCTTAATGAGCATATAATTAAGCAGAGGATGGCAAAGAGTGTTTGTATATGTGTGCTTTCTGGTCAGTGTTAATTCTTGATCCCTGCCGGGACAGTTCATGCAGTTCTTTTTGCAACATTTTTAGAAATAGTCAGTGGTGGGATCTTGTTGGATTAACAACCGGTTCGGTGGTTGCATGCTTGCTTGCTTGCTTGCTTGCTTGCTTGCTTGCTTGCTTGCTTATTTATGTATGTATGTATGTATGTATGTATGTATGTATGTATGTATGTATGTATGTATGTATTTATTTATTTATTTATTTATTTATTTATTTATTTATTTATTTATTTATTTATTTATTTATTTATTTATTTATTTATTTGACTTATATACCGCTTCATAGGGCTTTCAGCCCTCTCTAAGCGGTTTACAAATTTTTTAGCAAATTGAGTCAGCAACTTGCCCCCACAGTCTGGGTCCTCATTTCACCCACCTCGGAAGGATGGAAGGCTGAATCGACCTTGAGCCGGTGAGATTTGAACCGCTGAACTGCAGATCACAGTCAGCTAAAGTGGCCTGCAGTACTGCACCCTAACCACTGCGCCACCTTGGCTCATGCTTCACGTGCTTGCATGCTTTGCGCTTGCAAAGAATTAGAATTAGAATTATTTATTTGTCAGTGCACAACATATGTACAACGAGATTGGTTGAGCTCCCTCAGTGCAAAACTTACCTTCTGCATTACTGCTGGGGAGTAACATAGTTGAGGTATTGGTATTGGTATTGGTATTGAGTTTATTTATATGCCGCCCTTTTCCCTGGGGGGACTCAGGGCGGCTCACAACTTAAAAAGGGAAGGGGGGAAAAGACAAACTTTTAACATATAAGACAATACATAATTACAAACACAACATTCATACCATTCGGGCGGGTTACAATCTTAGTCCCAGGCCTGACGGGATAGCCAGATTCTGTGAGGAAGGTCTGGAGGGTGGTGAGGGTCCGAATCTCCACGGGGAGATCGTTCCATAGGGTCAGAGCTGCTACCGAGAAGGCTCTCCTCCGCGTGGTTGCCAGTCGGCACTGACCGGCAGATGGAACTCGGAGGAGGCCTAATCGGTGAGATCTAATAGGTCGCGTGGAGGTAATTGGCAGTAAGCGGTCTCTCAAGTACCCAGATCCACTACCATGAAGGGCTTTATGGGTGACAAGTAGCACCTTGAAGCGTACCCGGAGACCGACAGGTAGCCAGTGCAGCTCGCGGAGGATAGGTGCAGCATTCCACTCTGTGGCAGGAATCAGCTGAGAAGCTATAGGTCAGTAAAGTGAAGGGGGTGGGCGGGTGCGCCCACTTGATCATCCGAGAAAATCGATTCGCTCCCAGCTTATCATTGGAGCTACTGGTTTGCCCGAACTGTTCTGAACTGGTAGAATCCAACCCCTAGAAATAGTTTGCCACTACCGCCTTCCTGGCGCTGAGAGACAGTGACTGGCCCAAAGTTACCCAGTTGGCTTTGAGCCTATGGCGCAACTAGAACTCATGGTTGCCTGATTTATAGCTTGGTGAACTAAGCAGATCTTTTTTCTTTCCGTTCTGGAATGTATTGAGGAAATTGTCTTATTTAAACTGAAATTTAGGAGAATCAGAACTCTGGGGAAACAGAAGGCCTGTGTTGCAAGGAGCATATAAAGATGTATTCTTAACCACATTTTTGCCAAAAATTCTTGCATTTTTTAAAATTGTTACCACGTTTTATTTGAGAAAGAGGAATTAAGCAGGGTAGAATTCCATATCCTGGCCAGAAATTCAGATTAGAAGAATCCGAGGAACATTTTTTTTACTTAACCATAAGAATGTAGGGAGCCGAGGTGGCGCAGTGGTTAAATGCAGCACTGCAGGCTACTTCAGCTGTCTGCAGTTCTGCAGTTCGGCTGTTCAAATCTCACCGGCTCAGGGTTGACTCAGCCTTCCATCCTTCCGAGGTGGGTAAAATGAGGACCCGGATTGTTGTTGGGGGCAATATGCTGACTCTGTAAACCGCTTAGAGAGGGCTGAAAACCCTATGAAGCGGTATATAAGTCTAACTGCTATTGCTATTGCTACAGAATTTTAAAAAAATCGAGTAAGCAGTAGAGAAACAATATGCAAAGTTTACAAGCCACAAGCTGTTGCATTGGGGAGAGAGATTTTTGCCGATGTTCAAACGTAGCTGCACAGTTGCTTTACCCTGTTCTGAAAAGCTGAACAAGACTTTCAGAGATCAAATGGTAAATTGCTTGATAGGTAAGTAGTTTATAAGCAGCAAATCAGAATAAATTCTAGTTCACATAAGGCTGTGGATTCAAAAAATTGAACTTCCATCTGTTTAGAATTAAATTTCTCAGAGCTTTTGGAACGTTGAATGTTCGTATTCTGTCTGGGATCCAAAAATTATTTTAGACTTAAGAAATTCTGATACTCCCTCATCCAATTTATCTTTGAATTTTTAAGAAAATGATTTTTATTTTTATTTTTATTTCCAAAACATTTAGGTCCAGGACTGCTTTAAAAAAAATTTTTTGGAGTCTCGTGACTTCACAGAATGAGTTTGCACTTTCTTAGAGTCATACTGGAGAATCCCTGTAATATGAATGCTGAATTACAAAGCCATTTGAACATGGAATTTCAATTTACTCAGTTGACTCAAGATTTTATAGGTTTCTAATCTGGGTGGGTCACCGGGACCAGAGGTTAGACTTCTGAGCTTTCGATATTCATGCACGAGTCCATCCTCAGGGAATTTCTCTCTTGTTATTGTTAGTTGCGAAGTCATTTCTGACCCATCGCAACCCCATGGACAATGTTCCTCTAGGCCTTCCTGTCCTCTACCATCCTCTGGAGTCCATTTAAGCTCACGGCTACTGCTTCAGTTACAACATCCAGCCAATTTATTCTCTGTCGTCCTCTTCTTCTTTTGCCCTCAATCTTTCCCAGCATTAGACATTTTTTTAGACATTTTATTAAGATTTATAGGCCGCCCTTTTCCCTGAGGGGACTCAGGGCGGCTTACAATCACAGGGAAGGGGGTGCAATATCAAAGACAAACAATATGTGAACAAAAGAAAGAAAATAATAAAACACAACTTGCATTCAACAGTCAACACTCGGGCGGGTAAATTGGGAACCTATCCCCAGGCCTGATGGGAGAGCCAGGTCTTGAGGGCTGTGCGGAAGGTCTGGATGGTGGTGAGGGTACGGATCTCGACGGGGAGGTCGTTCCACAGGGTCGGAGCTGCAACAGAAAAGGCTCTCCTCTGTGTAGTCGCCAGTCGACATTGACTGGCAGATGGAGTTCGGAGGAGGCCCAGTCTGTGCGATCTAATCGGTCGGAGGGAGGTGATCGGCAGAAGGCGGTCTCTCAAGTACCCAGATCCACTACCATGGAGTGCTTTAAAGGTGGTCATCAATACCCTGAAGCGCACCCGGAGATCGACAGGTAGCCAGTGCAGCTCGCGGAGGATGGGTGTAACGTGGGTGAACCACGGTGCGCCCACTATCACTCGTGCGGCTGCATTCTGGACTAACTGCAGACTCTTCTCCTGTGAGTCCTTCCTTCTCATTAGGTGGCCAAAGTATTTGAGTTTTATCTTCAAGAAGTTTTATCTTCTGGCCTTCTAAAGAGCAGTCAGGGTTGATCTCTTCTAGGACTAGCCGGTTTAATTGCCTTGCAGTCCAAGGGACTTGCAGTAGTGTTCTCTAGCACCATAGTTCAAAGGCCTCAATTCTTTGGCGCTCAGCCTTTCTTGTGGTCAAGCTTTCACAGCCATACATTGCAACTGGGAAAATTTCTCTCTAGCAGAATGTATAGGTCTTCCTACTTCTTGAATCAGCTCTAGCCAAGAAGGACTGCAAGTGTGATATATATATATATTATTTGAGCAGGGGGTGGAGATGTATTTCCACTGTGAGACTGAAAGCACTTCAGATTCCTAAACATCTTAGGGAGAATTCCTCTCCCTTGAACATGACATTTTGGCTGCCCTCCAGTGCTGTGTGTCAGAGGCTTTTGTTTCTATGCACTTGGCAGCTTTATCTGTTTTGTCTGTAGCACCACATTTGGCAGCAGGCCAACGGTACACTGCCTCGAAGAACTTTTTAACCTTCCGCACAATATTTTGGTGACCCCAAGTGCCTTGATTGCTGTATCATATGCTTACAATGATAGCAAATTAGGGCAAGGAAATTGCTGCACATTAGTTTCCAAACTTTTGCAACCTATTAGGCCTTACTCTAGTGAGTGTTTATAGAACAGTAATAGCGGAAACGTGAAATTTAATTTAGTTTTTTTTTTTAAAAAAAAACTGGTTAGGAAATAGAGTTTTTTGCGTCCCTTGCAGAGCTCCATTCCATACTGTAATTGCTGCTAAAACCGGCCTTATTGAAGTAAAATGCCCTATTTTCGTTCATTTCCCATAATACTTTTCTTGAACTCTGACTAGCAATAGCAATAGCAATAGCAATAGCAGTTAGACTTATATACAGCTTCATATGGCTTTCAGCCCTCTCTAAGCGGTTTACAGAGTCAGCATATTTCCCCCAACAATCTGGGTCCTCATTTTACCCACCTCGGAAGGATGGAAGGCTGAGTCAACCTTGAGCCGGTGAGATTTGAACAGCCAAACTGCAGAACTGCAGTCTGCTGAAGTAGCCTGCAGTGCTGCACTCTAACCACTGCGCCACCTCGGCTCGACTAATTTTGAAGGGACAGAATTGTATAAATCTGAAACTCAAGAAAGATCACAGGGCAGGTAACGCTTTCATTGAGAATCTGATATTTTATATGGAACTGTTCCAAAACGGTTCCATTATGTTCCAGCTACATAATGGTCTCTGCTTTAGACTGTCACAAACAAACTAAGCCACTGAGCTTCTTTTCAAGATGTCTGTTTACACTGAAATTTCAGATCAGTATTAAACTGGATGACGCGTAGCTGCCCACAGTACAGCAAATCTCCCTCTTATTTAAAGTAAGTCACGTTTGACAATATTGCGCCATTCATATATCAGTGTATAGCAGAGGGCCCTTCATCTAGACTTCTTCATCCAGATTTGTTAGATACCAAAATCAGTTACAATGGTTTGGCAAACAATAGCAAGAGCAAGAGCAGTTAGACTTATATACCGCTTCATAGGGCTTTCAGCCCTCTCTAAGCGGTTTACAGCGTCAGCATATCGCCCCCAACAATCCGGGTCCAAACAAAGGCAACTAGGCAAACAAAAAGAGCACAACAATCCAGCAAGTAAATCCAGCCCGGAGCTCAGCACGGCATCGAGCAGCCATCTTTGAGCAGCAAATTCAAACGTGCTCAGGTACACAAGATGTCAATGCATGCTCCACCAACTCCATACAACCCAATCACTGAGCATTAGGTTCATGCTCAGATTCAACTGCTTCCTTAAAGCCAACAACCTCATGGGCCTTTCTGAAGGCCGGAAAAAGAACATGTTCCTGAGCTACTGTGGACGAGAGGTGTTTGAGACAGCAAAGGACTTGTCCGAGCCAACGTCACTCCAATCGGTCACTTGGTCAGTGCTACAATAGACGCTGAGGACACACTACACTCCCAGACCTTCTAAACACATCCAAAGGCATGAATTCAACATTCGTAACCAGAAAGAGGGTGAATCCATCAATGAATACATTGCAGTGCTCAGAAAGGCCACAGCGTACTGCGAGTTTAGAGATCTCGATGAACTGATACTTGACCGCATCATATGTGGTGTTTGAGACATTGGCCTGCAGAGGAGACTACTAGCTAAATCTAATCTGATGCTCCAAATTGCCCTAGACAAAGCCAGGGCCATTGAGTCTGCCGTTAAATCTATGGAAACCCTGCAGTGCTAAAACAGTCCTAAAAGCATGCGGAAGAGTGCAGGCATGCATTGTAAGGCTACAGAGCCTGAAGGCTCGGAGAACGAAGATGACAGCTACCGCATGCGCAGTGACCGAACCAAACTGGTGCAGAAATTTGAACTGCATTTCCCGCCTTGTGCCGGCTGCAGAGGAGACCATCCCAGAACACACTGCCGTTTCAATGACGCAATCTGACAATGCTGCAATTGAAAAGGGAACATTGCCAAGGTATGCAGAAGTGATCACCCCGCTACAACCTGAAAGCCCAGAAGCCAAGCCAACCACCAGCAGAGGCCCAACCAAGGGGCATGGCAGCCGCCACCATGGCGAACAGAAGGCGACACCAGAGTCACCTACCACACCTCCATAGGCCACGTCCGCACGACGCAGCCAAAAAAGCTAAAAGTCACAGTCCTCATCAAAGACTCTCCATGCAAAATGGAGATTGACACTGGGTCATCCTTGACTATGATGCCTTGGGCAGCACTCAAGTGGCTATCCCTAGCCTTAAGAAGCAGCATCTACGGGTTCCTGACATCCGCCTTTGCAACTATCAAGGGAACCGACTCCCCATTGTGGGCCAGGGCACGTTCCGGGTGAAATTCAAGACTTTCTGTGGCCAGCTACCAGTGACAGAAGTCAACGGAGACCTGCAGAGCCTCCTGGGGCTTGACTGGTTCGAAGCCCTGGGCCTAGAAGTCACTGGAATCAACATCATACTAGACAAAAGCACTGAGGAATTCCTTAAGGAGTTCAAGGATGTCTTCGGCACCAGTCTAGAAAGCTACAGCTGATGAACCTTTACATCGGCTTCTCACAAAGAATGCAAAGTGGTCCTGGGGAAAAGCTGAAGCAGCCGCATTTGCCACGGTGAAGAGACTGCTGTCAGCGGACACGTTTTTGGTCCAATACAGCCAGACCCTGCCACTTATTCTAACGTGTGACATTTCCCTGATTGGCATCAGAGCCGTCCTCAGTCACTGCATGCCCAATGAAACTGAGACGCCCATCACCTATTACTCATGAACCTTGTCTGCTGCTGAGCGGAACTAAAGCCAACTGGACCGTGAGGCTCTGGCTGCAGTCGCTGGCGTTAAAAGCTTCCACGAGTACCTCTATGACCGTGACTGTGAACTCATCATGGACCACAAACCACTACTGGGATTGCTGGCTGGGGACTGGCTTCCTCCTGCTTCTTTGTTGCCGTGAATGACCAGGTGGACAATCTTCTTCGCGGCCTACAGTTATCGCCTCGTCCATCGACCTGGCTTTACATTGCAGCATGCCGATGCCTTGAGTCGATGTCCACTGCCTGAACTGCTTGCAGACCCTACCCTTGAGATGCCAGTCCTTGTCATTGACTGCCTAGAAACTGGTCCTGTCTTGTCTAGTGACTTTGCCCACCACTCTGCAAAAGACTCTACACTCAAACAGCTTTTGAACTGTGTGTGGAGAGGGTGGCCCAAGGGGCCGGTTGGGCCAGAGTTTAAAATGTTTTACTGCAAACATGATGAACTGTCTGTAATAAATGGTTGTTTACTGTGGGGGGAATTGGTCATTGTTCCACCCAAACTGTGCATTGCACTATTAGAGGCTTTGCACGTAGGGCATCCTGGAGTTGTCAGGATGAAGTCTTTGGCCTAGAGTTACGTGTGGTGGCCTAACATGGACAGGGAGATAGAAGAATGGGTGGCTACCTACACACCATGCCAGGAGTCCAGACCAGCTTCCCCAGAGGCACCCGCTAAGGAGTGGGAGTGAGCTCAAGCACCATGGTCTAGGGTGCACATAGATTTCACTGGCCAAGTTCACGGCCAGACTTTCATGGTAATTGTGGACACCTACTCGAAATGGCTAGAAGTAGTCCTCATGACCTCTACCACGGCAGAAGTGGTCATCAAGGCACTACGGAGATTTTTCTCCACTCACAGCCTGCCCGATGTCTTAGTCTCTGACAACCAGCCCCAATTTACAGCCATGCAGTTCGAGACCTACTTAGCAGCACAGGGAATCAGGCATGCCCTGATCACTCCATTCCATCCGGCCTCCAATGGTCAGGCGGAGAGAATGGTGAGATCTGCAAAAGAGGCCCTATCCAGGATGGGCCCGGGAGATTGGCAAACACGGGTTGATCAATTCCTCCTCGTACAGCACATCACGCCAAGTGCTACCACTGGGGGAAGCCTTTCCGAGCTTCTAATAGGTCGCTGGCTAAGGTTTCACTTAGACTGGCTATACCCAAACTACTCTGCCGCATCGCCCCCAGATTCTACAAGCAAAATAAGGAACTTTAACGTAGGGGATTCAGTTTACACCCACAACTACGCTGGGGGAACTCTGTGGATTCCTGCCACAGTAATAGGCATCACCGGACCCCGCTCTTACCTAGTAGAGCTGGAGGATGGTTGGAATTGGAGACGGCACGTTGACCAACTCTGTGGCCGCCTCTCCAACTCCAATCTTAGGCAACCAGAAGTAACTCCTGCATGAGTTAGCCAAAGCCCTACCCAAAAGGAGCACGAAGTTACTCCTTCCACAGATAACTCAAGCCTGAAGATACCAGGGCACTTATCTGTTAGTGTTGCAGACCCACAGTGAGCTCGAGCAAACCAACTCTAGAAGCTCCAACCACGGCCTGGGAGAAGTTCCAGGAGCTTCCACCAGGCGACGTCGCAGAGTCAACAGGTCAGTCCGACCTGACTGAAGAACACCCACCAACTGAACTGCGCAGGTCTGTGCGAGCCACCAGAAAGCCCGCCTACCTGCGTGACTATGTCACAAGTCAGTTGATCCCATCGAAGAGGGGAGGGGTGTTAGATACCAGAATCAGTTACAATGGTTTATACCAAGATCCTCTGTTCCGGCGGGAACAGAGATTCAACCTGATTGGTCGAAGGGTCCGACAGCTCCCTATAAAAGGGCTGCTGTCGGACTGAGCCTTCGCTGGATTGTACATAGTTGTTTCAGAGTTAATAAAGAGCTGTTGCTGCCTAAGCCTGAGTGTGCTTTTCCTTTACCCGATCTAGTAAGATTAGTGAGCACTAACAAGTTCTGAGAAGGGTTTATATTATTATCTCTGTCATTCTTAACTGCTTTCAGATTTAGGATGTTTGCTTAAGATATTTGCTAAGCCATAAACACTTAGCTCTCTGTCCTTTAACAACCTTTGCCATTCTACTGTTTTCAGGATCATGGGGTGGAAAGGGAAGGGAAGGGGAGGGGAAGGGAGGGGAGGATACTTTTTTCTTCCCATGAATTGAAACCATTCTCATTTTAAAGATGTCTTAAGTTTCCTGAATATTTGTAAGTCTAATACTTACAAATGGTTTGTGCTTGTTTTTCCAGGTGTTTTGATGCCTTAAGGAATTAACAACTATTGAGTTGTTATAAACTTGCTAACTAAATCAATTAGCAATAGCAATAGCAATAGTTAGACTTATATACCGCTTCATAGGGCTTTCAGCCCTCTCTAAGCGGTTTACAGAGTCAGCATATTGCCCCCAACAACAATCCGGGTCCTCATTTTACCCACCTTGGAAGGATGGAAGGCTGAGTCAACCTTGAGCCTAGTGGGATTTGAACAGCTGAACTGCAGTCAGCTGAAGTAGCCTGCAGTGCTGCATTTAACCACTGCGCCACCTCGGCTCCTAGATTATATAAATTATAAATTAGTATAATTTATGGCTTCAGAACTCTGAATTTCACAAATAGAGATATTTGCCATAATTTTTCAATCTAATTTAGTTGGTAGTGAGGACTCTTCAAGCCAGCAATTGGCAATTCCTTTTCTGAAACAGCAGCATGACAAACTGGGAGTGTTGTGGAAGGCTGCCATTGCCCCACCTCCCATCACCACCATCCCTCCCCTGTTGCTACCAACATCCTGTCCCCCACACACTGCTGATGCCCTGCCCTCTGCCACCGCTTACCCATCCTGATGCTGATGCCATACCATCACACTGTTATGCTGCTGATGCCCACCTTAACACTTAACATTTTACTAGTTTGCTGTAAGCCAAAGTTCAATCACATTTCTGTAATATTTAAGTAAGATACAGGTTGTCTTCACTTACCAACCAGAGTTTCTAAGAGGCATGTTGTTAAATGCAATGTCATGTGATCACACCAACTTACAACATCAGGTCCCTCAGTTTTGATTGCAGTTATTAAGTGAATCACTCAGTGGTGGGTTTCAAAAATTGTTCGAAACTACTCTGTGGGTGTGGCCACCTTTGTGGGAGTGGCTTGCTGCCCATGTGACTGGATGGGAATGGCTTGCCGCCCATGTGACCGGATATGAAGATGCCGACGACACTTGTCAGAACCACCTTAAATTACCTCACACACAGCACTGGCATGCATAAGAATAGGATGTAAACTTGTTTTTTTAAAGGCATCTTTGGTTTGCGTTAAAACAACTTCAACACACGCAATGTTCTGATTGCACCACAAACGCAGTAGTTATCCTTACCTTTAACAGAGGCAAGGACCAGTGGTGGGTTTCAAACAATTTTGGAACCTCTTCTGTAGGTGTGGCCTGCTTTCCGGGTCCACTGGTGGAACCTCTTCTAACCGGTTTGGTAGATTTGACTTACTGGTTCTACCGAATAGGTGCGAACTGGTAGGAACCCACCTCTGGAATCACTGCAGATCCTTAAGTGCAATGCCATATTACTGTGACTTTTCAACTTCTTGCTGGATTTCCCATTGAGTTTGCTAGCCAGAAGCCAGCCCTGAAGGTTATGGATGGTGATCACATGAGTGTGGGATGGGCAACTGCTGTTAATTCACACCAATTCTAAAATGCCCAAATCATGATCATATGGGGACTAAAGGGATGTTGCAACAGCTGCAAGTTAGAGGACCTCAGTCGTAAGTTTTGTTTTTCAGCACCTTTGTGACTTCAAACAGTTACTGAATGAGTGGTCAAAATTCAAATGGAATTAGTGATCAAAAAAGTCAAAATGCTGGCCAGAATCATACAATCAAAGTCAAGACAATGCTTCAATCATATAGTGTGGCCCAGTGGTAGGTTTCAAAAATTGTTCGAACCTACTCTGTGGGTGTGGCCTCCTTTGTGGGAGTGACTTGCCGGCCATGTGTTCTCTCTCTCTCTCTCTCTCTCTCTCTCTCTCTCTCTCTCTCTCTCTCTCTCTCTCTCTCTCTCTCTCTCCTTCCTTTTGTCTCTCTGTCCCTTTTTCCTTTTTTCTTTCATCTCTCTCACTTTTTCTTTCTTTTTTCTTTTTTTCTTTCTTTCTTCCTTTCTTTCGCTTTCTCTTTCTCTCTGTGTGTGAGTTTGTGTGTGTGTGTGTGTGTGTGTGTGTGTGTGTGTGTGTGAGTGGTGGGTTTCAAAATTTTTTGGAACCTCTTCTGTAGGTGTAGCCTGCTTTCGGGTCCACTGGTGGAACCTCTTCTAACCGGTTCGGTAGATTTGACGATCCGGTTCTACCGAACTGGTGCGAACTGCTAGGAACCCACCTCTGGTGTGGCCATTATCTTGACATTTTTGAGACCCTTCCTGTAAAGAAAAGTAATGCAAAATTTAGAAGAAGAGAGAGAGAGAGGGACACACACATACAGAGAATATCCTTAATCAAAACATTATTGTAAATCAAGTGTTCCTTGAGTAGAGTTTGATTCCTGGTGACTACTCTGGACTTATCTATATTGTTTTCTTGATACTTTCGACAGAAGTGGTTTGCTATTGCTTAATTCATTTTTAAAAAAAATATTCCAATCTAACCAATGGCATTCCTAGGACTTCCTAAAGGTTAGAGAATTAAACAGGTCCAATTCTGCTTAGCTGTTCTATGCTGCACCTGCTGTGACAATGATAGTTAATTATTCAAGCTTTTTTTCCCAAACAAAGATATGTATGAGTCAAACCTATAAACTATTTTAATACAACATAGCAAATTAAGCTGCATGCATTTTGATAATTTCTGGAACATTGTTAGCTAGCAAGTAGGAAATTATCCAGATTGCACACTGGCATTGCTGCCCTTTCTCTTCCTTTCACTCTGACACACACAAACATATAAGCAGCATTTTGGTCTTTCAGGCTTCAGCATCCAGTCCGCCCTTAAGAGAACAATGCCAGTTAATGGACTCTGCACATGGGAAAGGAGTTCAATCGAAAGGAAGTGATTGGGCCTATTGTTCAGCTCACAGGAGTGTGCAGCTATTTGGGAAACTATTCAGGAACCAGGAATGATTTTTCACAGAAGGAAGATCAGCTGCAAGGAGCAAGTTTAACTCCCTATAAAAATCTGCCTGCTTCCAAATGCAGGAACTGCCACAAACCAGGGAAAATAGTTGATCTTGAGCTGCTGCTGAGACCCATCCCACATTATGCCACAAAATTACCAGTTACGCAGGAGGTTATCTCTTTCTTTTCTGATTCCTCTTACCAGCATGGTTATCCTTTGCCTCTTGGGATATGTATGCCCAGTGGTGGGTTTCAAAAATTGTTCGAACCTACTCTGTGGGTGTGGCCTCCTTTGTGGGAGTGGCTTGCCGCCCATGTGACCGGATATGAAGATGCTGACAATACTTGTCAGAACCACCTTAAATTACCTCACACACAGCACTGGCATGCATAAGAATATGATTTAACTTGTTTTTTAAAAGGCATCTTTGGTTTGCATTAAAACAACTTCAACACACGCAATGTTCTGATTGCACCACAAACGCAGTAGTCATCCTTACCTTTCACAGAGGCACTGAGTTTTATAAATATGAACATGATAGTGTAGAATAATCATATCCAAGGACCAGTGGTGGGTTTCAAAAAAATTTTTAACCTCTTCTGTGGGTGTGGCCTGCTTTCTGGGTCTACTAGTAGAACCTCTTCTAACCGGTATGGTAGATTTGACGAAGCAGTTCTACAGAATAGGTGCAAACTGGTAGGAACCCACCTTTGTGTATGCCCCAAATCTGCCACAGCAAACCTAGAAAAAGTGCAAACAGCTATAGCAGTGACGGCGAACTGCTTTTGGGTTCAGCGTGCCAAAAATTTGGAAAATGCCTAACTTGACTCTGTTGGCCTATCTCACAAACACACACACACACACACACACACCTGAACAAAAGAGAAACAATTCTTTACATACTCATTTATTCATTTATGTATTTATTTATTTATTAATTAAAATGATGCAATGTATTTGATCTCTTGGATCTGCTACTTGACTCTTTATATTCAGGGGGGGTCCCCTTTCTGTTGATAGACCTCTGCGGCCTACTTGAGGTAGATCCAAGTTACACAGTGCCTTTGTTCTTCACACAGATTTGGAGGATGCTCTTTTGCGGCCACTGCAACCTCTAAAAACCATGTAAAAGCACACCCGATTCTCACACAATTTTTGGAGGTTTCCAGAGGCTGCGCAAGAGCATTCTTGCACTTCCTCCAAAGCCTCCAAAATCCACATGAGAATAGGAAGTGCTTGTGAGAATAGTTGTCACTGGGTGTTGAGGAATGCCAACATGTTGTGCCATGTCACCTTTGACACATATATCTCCGCCACCATTGAGTTAGGGGAAGGTCTTCCACCAGGGGATGCCATTTTATTGGTGATTAGACCCCCATCAGTGGATTCAACCTTGCAGCATCTCCTGATTTCTTTTCCTGCCCTACATTCCAAGCACTTTACACTAAGTGGCCTGTTCTGTACTATACTGTCTAGAAGAGCAGCTAGAAGAACAATCTGCACTGTTGGGGAACAGGACGAGGAGATAATTATCTCTCATCTCTTCTTTGTGAAAGAGCTCGTGATGGGTGGGATTTTAAACATGCAATTTCTGCAGGCCCTGTCCCTTAGCCTAGATTACTTTGTAAGGACGATGTAAGCACATGGCCAGGTCTAGAAGCAACCTGGAATGCCTTATAGTACATTATAGTAAGACAGAATAACAGAATCTCAAAAGCCTTTCCATGTTCCTTTATATAACCTCATAAATTAAACAAAGTCAAGGTGAAGTTATTCTGAGTTGCTTTCTCATGCTTTTTTCCCCTCGGAATAATAGTCTCTTCCCCCCGCCCCACTGTGTGTTTCTTGTCTCCCATTCTCTGTCTCTGTCTCTGTCTCTGTCTCTGTCTCTGTCTCTGTCTCTGTCTCTGTCTCTGTCTCTGTCTCTCTCTCTCTCTCTCTCTCTCTCCCTCCCTCCCTCCCTCCCTCCCTCCCTCCCTCTCTCTCTCTCTCTCTCTCTCTCTCTCTTATGGCTTGCACATCCCTTCCTGAAGTTCAGGTCTGCATTTCGGTACAACACCAGAAAAGCCACGTATTTCACCCTGGAGCGTCCTATTCCTTTCCCATCTGACTTTTTACTGTTAGTGGTTCTGGGATGGGAAACAGTGCTAAAATGAAATAAACACCCGAAGCAATCACAAGAATGAAACAACAGATAGCCAGTGGAGCAATAAAATCAGGTTCAAGGCAGGTTGCAAACCTATAGCTGGCTGACTGAAGGAAAAAGATTGCTTTCCAGTACCAGAAAAATATATAAGGGGATGCCAGGTATTCTTCTTTGGAGAGGGTTATTTAGTTTAATTGGATTGGATTGGATTGCCGAAGCAAAAGAATAAAAGCAGCACACAGAGTTAAACCATTACAGAATTACAGCTATTCTACAGCTCCTAAAGCTAATGCACTATGTAACATTATCCAAAGTGGAAGGATTTGTGAAGTCAGTTCATGGCAGAGGGTTTGATCCCCACTGAATAACACACAGTTACCTGTTGTGGCCCAGCAGCAGCCGTTGGAGCTGCCACCAGAGTGAGGGGCCCTATGAGTCGGCTTTGGAGGATGTGGAGGACCCTGGACAGAGTTCCAACTCTGAGCAGGGCGCAGAGAGACTGGTTGGCCACCAGGAGGCGCCTGAGCCTTGGACCAGTGGGGAGGAGACAAGGGAGTGTGATCCGGATGTCAGCAGTGGGGAGGAGCCAAGGGAGTTGTTCCTAGATGCCCGGCACCAGAGAGCTAATAGGCGTAAGGAACAATTACGCAATTACAGGAGATAATTGCATTCAACTGGTGGTAATTAGGCTCCTCTCCAGACTATAAAAGGAATGCTTGTGCACACACCCCTTTTGCAGAAGTCAACGCATTAACTAATGTTGGAGAACAGTATTGTGAGCTTGGCAGGCTGGATTGCTGCCACGGCTTATCTGTGCTGGATTGCTGCCCAGGCTTGTCTGTGCCGGTTTGCTGCCAAGGACCTGTCTGTCTATTAATAAATTCCGTAAAGTATCTTTGGCTTGGAGAGCTTTGGTGTGGAACGAGGGGGATCAGAACAGTTACCTATGTCAGGTGAGCCCCAAATACGATGAAATTGGTTACGTAGTGCTTCTTTTGGGTGATGCAACTGAAAACACCACACAGGCTGTAGTGTGCACTATGTAAAAAGAAAGAAAACATCTCAAACCACAGAGGGGCTGTGGAAATCCTAGTAAACCATGTAAAACATGGGAGTGTGACATAATGTAATATCCATATCACTCGGCTCTGAGAGCTTATTGTGGGCTTTATGTGCCATTCCAATAGATATTCTACAGAGAGACATCAGGATCAGGGGTGAGGGTTTGCAGGGGTTTGGGAGAACCTCTTGCTAAGATTCTGTGCAGATCAGAGAACCCCAAAATTCCACTCCTGGCTGGCCCCGCCTCTCCCGCCCCTCCCAGGAGTCTCCACACGGCCCATTTTGGATGCAGGTAAGTGAATCTCTTCACAATTGCCACATGGCCCATGCCTTATTTCAGATTTTGATTAGGATACAGGCAATGCCATATATAGTAGGCTACAGTAATTCCTAAGAGTTGAGTGCCAGTCCTTCAGAAGAACAGCAGGAGCCGTAGCAGTTGCTTAAGCACCACTAAATATGTTTGCAGCACCAGGTCACAGTTCCCCTTCGCAACTTATTTGTTATATTTAAAATCCTACCGTCCCTAGCATACGCCGACAGATTTACTTCCAAAGTAAAAACTTATGCTCTGCAAAGCACTAAAGAGGATCTTAGCTTTGATAAAGGTTTGCACAAAGCTGCTTCACAAAGCTTCTTTGTCTGGCAAAGCCAAGCCGACGGCCACTCGTTTCCGCTGGCCTGGGCTTTTGAGTTTTCCTCCAAGAGTTCCAGTACCTGGAAGAAACTTTTCTGTCAGGACAATTCACCTTCTGGAAATGCAGGAAAAGGCTTTGAGATGGTGCTCAATGCCATGTAAAAAAAGTCTCAGCCACATCTTCACTTTGAGAAGAATCCCTCTGCCTCTACTGTACAAAACACATGATAGAGATACCTGCCTACCTTGTGAAGGCTGATGCTCCCATCTCTCATCGTGACCCCATGGACAGCATTCCTCCAGGCCTTCCTATCCTCTACCATCCCCTGGAGTCTATTTAAGCTCACACTGACTGCTTTGGTGGCTCCATCCAGCCACCTCATTCTCTGTTGTCCCCTTCTTCTTTTGCCCACAATCTTTCCCACATTAGTCTCTTCTCCAGTGAGTCCTTCCTTCTCATTAGGTGGCCAAAGTATTTGAGTTTCATTTTCAGGAATTTGGCCTTCTAAAGAGCAGTCAGGGTTGATCTCCTCTAGTTTGTTTGCCTTGCAGCCCAAGGGACTCGCAGGGGTCTTCTCCAGCACCAGAGTTCAAAGGCCTAAATTCTTTGGCACTCAGCCTTTCTTATGGTCCAACCTACACAGCCGTACATTGCAACTGGAAAAGCCACAGCCTTGACTATGCTCTTTTAGCCTCAGGAAATGCCTTAACATTTGGTATTTGGTATTTATTCGATTTGTAAGCCGCCCTATTCCCCGGAGGGACTCAGGGCAGCTGAACAAAAACCAGGGGAAGGGGAAAACAAATACAAAAAGTAAGACAAACAGGACAGTGATACAATAATTTAAAAAACACAGCAAGCACTGCAAATTCGAGTAAGGGGGGGGGACCCCAGGCTTGCTGGGACAGCCAGGCCTTAACGGCTGTCCGGAAGACCTGAAGGGTGGCGAGGGTCCAAATCTCCATGGGGAGCTCGTTCCAAAGGGCCGGAGCAGCCACAGAGAAGGCCCTCCTCCGGGTGGTCGACAGCCGGCATTGGCCAGCAGATGGAATTCGGAGGAGGCCTAATCTGTGGGATCTAATGGGTCTATGGGAGGTAATTGGCAGGAGGCAGTCTCTCAAGTACATCTCGCTATGTTGACTGGCATGGGATCCTAAAGGATAAGGTACTGACTGGAGATGGTTGGTACATTAACAGACAAGACACACCACCTGTCCCCTGCAAACCCTTGATTTTTTTTTGCCTCATTTTAATTTTTATAATTTGAATCCCTTTTTATATTTATAATCATTGAATGTTTTATCTTGATATAAGCCATTCAGAGTCACCTGAACCCTGAGATGAGTGGCAAATGAATTTGATAAATAAATGAAGCGGGGGAAAATTCAGACATGAATAGGAAGGTTAGGACAGGGATGAGAATTAAAAGGTACTATAGATAATCCTTGACTTATAGCGGCTCATTTAGTGACTGGTCCTTGATCCCAGCACACGAGCATGATCTACAGTAGGTGCTAGGCAGTCAAAATGGGTTCTCATGATTCCCGTTGGCAAACTTTCCAGCCAGCTTCTGACGTGCAAAGTCAATGGGGAAGCCAGCAGGGGAGGTCACAATCTGCGATCACACGATGTTTTGTTTAATGACTGTACTACCTAATGATGAATTTTCCAGCGGCAATTGTGGTTGCAAGTCAATAATTACTGTATTCCAGATTAGCATAGGCACTTAAAACCAGAGGTGGGTTCCTACCAGTTCGCACCAGTTCCGTAGAACCGGTTCGTCAAATCTACCGAACCGGTTAGAAGAGGTTCCACCAGTGGACCCAGAAAGCAGGCCACGCCTACAGAAGGGGTTCCAATTTTTTTTGAAACCCACAATTGACACACACACACACACACACACACACACACACACACAGACTCACACAGAGAAAGAGAAAGAAAGGAAGAAATAAAGAAAAAAGAAAGAAAAAAGAAAGAAAAGTGAGAGAGATATGAAAGAAAAAAAGGAAAAAGGGACAGAGAGGAAAAAAGGAAGGAAAGAGAGAGAGAGAGAGAGAGAGAGAGAGAGAGAGAGAGAGAGAGAGAGAGAGAGAGAGAGAACACATGGCTAGCAAGCCACTCCCACCAGGTCACATGGCCGGCAAGCCACTCCCACAAAGGAGGTCACACCCACAGAGTAGGTTCGAAATTTTTTTTGGAACCCACCACTGCTTAAAACCCAGAATAATTATAGGCAAACTTGAGGAAGAAGAATGTCTTAGACAGGAAATGCTAGGCTTATTCCAGAGAGAAACCATTCACAGGAGTGGGGTTTCCACATCTGGGAGAGCCCTCTTCTTGCCATCCTGGGACATTCTAACCCCCACGGACACCAAGAAGAGGCCTGCTCTTCAACAAAGAAGGCTTACCTGGTAGAACAGATTCCTTGACTTCCTTTTCAGGGCTTGAAAAGTCAGCACTAAGAACATGAATTGGAACGAGACAAGCAGCCTCTATAGTTCTTCTGATAAAAGACAGGTATCCTATGTTGGCATTAGTAAACTCAATAAATAACCTTACAGCTCTAATTACCTGCATCCTATTTACCCCCAAGACTTCATCCGAAAGTTGTTAGTGCGATGATAGCTGTTGGACAGGAAGCTGCTATGGGGAAACTTCGGCCTAAATCATTTTAAAATAAATAAATATGTGTTATCCGTGTGTTGTTTATTTAAAGTATTTAACTGATATGCCCTTACATAACAGTAGAAACTAGAACACTTGAGATTCAAGTCATGAGGTAAAAGCCACAGCAGTGACAACACAGAACACTGTAAAGCCTCTTTGATCACCTACATCAATTAGAAGTTTAACTGAAGGCAGCTTTGAACCGAAAAGTCTTAAATACTGAAGAGATGCTTTACAATAAAAGGGAGGTCTACATCTTTTGAAGACCTGGGCTTCTTTGTGATGTTTTTTGAGCAATGGCTTATGAAACAACGTGTACCTTTCACAAACCATTACCATTTTCCCAGTTGTATCTGTTGTGGAGGAATTCCCAGATTGGCTTGTTATCAGAATGTCAATTTTGATTACAAGCTCCTAACTAAACTCCTGTTCCAAAAAGACTAACCTCATATGTGGGGCACTATATCTCTCCACATGTCAAAGTAAAGTTTCAAGCCTGAATGAAATAATTTTTGGCAATGAGAAGTTCCTGAAGCCAATCATTCCGCATATTCTTTTCCTGGATGTCAAACCAATGCCAGTATGTTGTCTCAGTCTAAGTGAAGACATAATTAAATTCTGGGGGGAAATGCAATTGAACCAGAAGATCAAAAAACCTCACTTTATGGTACAGTAAATATTAGGCAAAAGCTAGAGTTATAGCAATAGCAATAGCAGTTAGACTTATATACCGCTTCATAGGGCTTTCAGCCCTCCCTAAGCAGTTTACAGAGTCAGCATATTGCCCCCACAGTCTGGGTCCTCATTTCACCCACCTCGGGAGGATGGAAGGCTGAGTCAACCCTGAGCCGGTGAGATTTGAACCGCCGAACTGCAGTTAGCAGTCAGCTGAAGTGGCTGCAGTGCTGCACTCTAACCACTGCGCCACCTCGGTTATGCTTGATGAAGAAATCAGGAAATGTCTAACTATCAGTTTTTCCAGAGAAAAATGTACCTAGGAAGTGACATTTTTTGAAATCTATAAATTGAGATCGCTCTTCATGTCATCCTGACCCATCTGCCAAATGTTTGTAGTTTTCCAAATGGAAAAAATAAGTTATTGAATAAATTAAATATAGATGAAAATGCAGTTAATTTTTTGGGTGTTTTTCTACTAAAGAAATATAAATCAAATGGAAAGTAAAATGATGCAATGCTGCCTTGTCTCATCGTTTTCTTCAGTTTCAGATTAGTAGTATAGTATAGTATATTTTGTTAAGTCATTTGATGATATATTGCTTGAAAGAGTACGATTGGTGAAGAGCTGAAAGGTATGGTAGTTGAACCAGTTGTGTGGTTGTTCCAATATTGTGAGAGCTTTGGGGCATGGAAGTTCTCCTCTTTGTGTAAACACAATCAGTCCCTGGGCTTAATAAATGAAATATCTCTAACAAAGATATTATCTTTAGAACAAATCTAAGTCAGGAAATCTCTTAGATTGTAAATAGTGAGATAGGAAGAGTCAGAGACTTTCTGAAGATCTTGGTGTCAATTCCCAGTGCCCTGGAAATTGCTGTCATTTGTTGTTTAGTTGTGCCCAACTCCTGGAAACTTTATAAGGAAATGCTCTGTATAGCTGGGACAACAGTCAGACTATTGGGTCTGGCTGAAAAAAAAAGCTAAATTGCTATTTTTCTTTCAGAAACTATTTATGAATTGTAAGCAACAGAAAAAAAAGCAAAAATAAACTTAAAAATCGTCCTAGTAAGAACACCGAGTCAATTCATGCTCTTCTCTAGACAATCATGGCTCTCTGAAAATAGATTTCCCAATTAATCAGGGGTGGGTTCCTGCCAGTTCTAACCTCTTCTATAGAAGAGGTTCCACAAATCTACAGTGCCGTTTAGAACCGGTTCCAACTCCCTCCGCCCACCTGTCCGCACATAATCAAGATGAAGAGTGAGAGGAGGAATTCTGGGAGTTGAAGTCCACAAGTCTTAAAAATGTCAAGTTTGAACACCCCCGGGGTTTTTTATCTAAAGGGTTAGGGGTGCAAGGGTCTTATAACTTGACAGCTTTAAGACTTGCGTGCTTCAAATGCCAGAGTTTCTGAGCCAACATTTTGGTTGCTAAGCAAGAGCGTTGTTAAGTGAGTTTCACCACATTTTACAAGTTGGCCATGCCCACCCAGTCACATGACTGCCAAGCCACTCCCACTCGGTCACATGGCCAGCAAGCCACTCCCAAAAAGCAGGCCACGCCTACAGAAGAGGTTCTAAAAAAAATTGAAACCCACCACTGCAATTAATACACCTTGAAACTCAAAGAAGTGTTTATTTTATGGCACTAAGCTACCGAATAATAGTTGCTGGGAGAAAACAGAAAAGATGCCATGTTGCAGTCACTCCCCACTGTTTGATGTCCCAGACTTAACTGTTTGGCTGTCAGTAACTTGATGTTGAACTAAATCAGCCTTCATAAGAGCCAGCAAATATTTTCTGATGTTTTATGACTTAATTCATTTTTAATTATTTTGGACCCTGTTCTACCCACAGTGACAAAACCTTGTTAGATGGACATGAATAACAACTAGGGCTTAGAGGATTTGAAGACTGGAGGACATCAAATTGGAGACAGCTGCTGCAGTTTAGCAGGTCTTCTTGACATCAGTTTTCATGAAGTGAATGTTTTGGGGTGAGTGTGCTGATCAAACCCAGAAACATCTTTCTTCAATTTCTTATGTGAAAAAAAAAAGGGTTGGGGGTGGAAGAAACCAAGCAAACAAAACATCAGGAATTTTCTCTTTCTGCAGTTGGGATAGTTTTCCTTTATTCTTGCTTTTGGTCAGTGAAATTATACCTTGCAATTTATCAATGTCATGAGATACTCCATGACTCCAGCAAAAAGAAGTGAAATATGAATTTATATTTGGTGAATCAGGGAGAAGAATACATTATCCAATTTAGGTCTGAATCTATATAATATTCATTTGGTTGAGAAGGAATAAAATAAGGAACTGTGGTTCCACTTCTTTACTTCTATGATGTACCACCAGCTTTACATTCTGATTCTTTGTCCCTGGCGGCTCTTATTAGAAAATGATTAGGTTGAAAGAGATACCGAAGACTTCCCCAAGAACACATCCAGGCAAAGCAGCCAAAATATGTAGAAAATACTTTAAATCTGAATTATATCACTGTGAGATCAGTGTAACCCAGATAATTAGGGATCGTTCATCTTTGGATGGTGTCACATCTGCTCACTTTGGCAAAACAGTGATAAAATATATTTGATTCCTGTGATAGAGAATGAGAATTGTAGTATTAGAATCACGGGTTGATTGAAAGATATCTGTTTTGTGCATATCGTATTTTTCGGAGTATAAGACACATCTTTTTTCCTTAAAAAAGAGGCTGAAAATCTGGGTGCGTCTTATACACTGAATACAGCATTTTTTGCCTCCCGAAACCCCACCCCTTCACCAAAATGGCCGTGCAGAGCTTGTAGGAGGCTTTCAGAGAGCTCCTGGGGGCTGGGGAGGACATAAATGACCAAACAATGGCCTGTTTTTTGCTCAATTTTGCCCCCTGCCCCCAGGAGCACTCTATAAACTTCCTAAACGCTATCCATGCCTTTTTTTGCAAAAAAACAGGCCATTTTTTGCTCATTTTGGGGGGAGGCACCCCCGAAGAGCACTCTACAAGCCTCCTAAGGGCTATTCATGGCCTTTTTTTGGAAAAAAAAACCAGGCCCATTTTCACGAAAAATGGGCCGTTTTTTGGAGATTTTTTTTTTTGCCTCTTCAAAACCTTGGTGCGTCTTATACTCCGAAAAATATGGTAGTTGAAACTCATCTAATACTTTTCTGGAGGTTGGAGAATACTGCATATATTTATGTCCAACTTGTGCTTTTGGAGTTGTTTTTTTTCCTTAGGAAGCAATGGAATGCGATGAAATATTGGATGAGATATGGTTAGGCATGGGTATACTGCTCCACTCTTTTGGGATTTCTGATATTTTATTTCGCCTAAAGAATACATTCTAAAGAATGAACATAATAGTAATAGCATTTAGACTTATGTACCACCCTTTAGCTTTATTATCCTTAGAAGGATGGAAGGCTGAATCAACCTTGAGCCAGGGGTGAAATGCTACCATTTCGCACTGGTTCACGTGAACGATTGTTGTTGGTTCTGTGAACTGATAGTAAAAAAAAAGCTTCCGAAGATCGTGCAGCTCACAGCTAATCGCCTGATCGTCAGAAGCTTCTTTTTTGCTTTTTAAAGCGATTTTTTCCTGCCAGTTTGGGTGAATAGGCAGGGAAAAATGCTTTAAAAAGTGAAAAAAGAGGTTCCCACGATCGCATGGCACAGCTATACCTCTCCCCCTGCTTCTTAAAGCATTTTTTATTACCGGTTTGGGTGAATAGGTAGTAAAAAATACTTTAATTTTTTTTAAAAAAGTTGGTCATGCCTACCCAGTCACAAGACCACCATCCCCCCCGGCCAAGCCACGCTCACCAAGCCATGCCCAGAGAACCGGTGGCAAAAAAAATTACATTTCACCACTGCCTTGAGCCCTGTTAGGATTGAACTCCAAGCTGTGGGCAGAGTTTGCCTGCAATACTGCACTTAATCACTGCAACCCCAGGGCTCCTATTTAATATTTTAACTTAAGCCAGTCTTCAGACTGATACTATATTGATGCATTACATATTAACAGTATCAGTCTACTAAATTTTCAGGTTGGATGCTTCTATACCCTCTAATCATTAAGCATTCCTATTTTCAGAAGAGCCTGGCATATCTGGAGGACAGCAGAAGTGGGTAGAAGGCTGATCTAATTTGTTGAAAATGTAATGTTCCATGATTTTCACATTTTGTAGCCACAGTACAAGCCAGTGGTTGCACCACTTAACCTAAAATAATATTTTGCCCTAGCTAGAATTTTAATTTATGACATGACAAAGACAGCATCTCTGTAGACAATGACTACTTCTTTTTAAAAGGGAAGGTGGTTATTTGGAAAAATTCAGTAAGCCTTCTAAATATATAATCGTTTTCAAAAGTATGCTGATCCCAGATTTCTCCCAACTGAAGGTGCATTCACGTAGCTGCTTTTCTATGCTTTCCTCACCTCTCAGAGCAGGAAGGAAATTGTGTAGGCATAAATCATGCTGCCCCATAGTGTGCCCCTTTGACACTGAAGAAAAAGTGACTGATCGCGTTTTGCCCAGCATCACCAACTGCAGGAAAAACTGCAGCCAAATTGCATAGGGAATTTATGTCAAGCCCGATTTGTGTCAACTTTGATCTGGTCAGGATCAAACTCCTGACTGTGGGCGTAGTTAACCTGCTGCATTATAATCACTGCGCCATGATCATTTGGTTTTATGTTTTCCCAGAGGATCATTGATGTATGGACTACCAACCAGCAGATGACAGCAAAGGGGCCTCTTCTATCTCTTCAGCTGCCATCCATGGCAGCAATATTTGCACATCCTGGATGCAACTACCAGATAAGTGCTGTTGAAAAGTCTAAGTTTGAGAAAGGAACTTGGGTTCATGTGAAAAAGATCCCCATTCTGAGGTCAATGTATTTCTATAAGTCAATGTATCCTTTAAAATGCACTGAGATAGCATAATTCCAGAAAATAGGTTACTGGTCTTCCTTGAAGGCAAAACAACAACAAACCTTCCGGGCCAATAGGAAGGAAGCATATTTCCAAGACAGACTTATTCTTCCTAAGGCTCCTTCCCCATATAGACCTGACAATGTCCATTGACACATTGAATTACTAGCTCTGGGGTTTGTAAGATGGACATATAAATATGATGGTGGCACAGAGGTTAGAATGCAGTATTGTAGGTTAACTTCACCCAGAGCCAAGAGTTCCTGACTGGATCAGGGTTGACTCAGACTTCCATCCTTCTGAAGTCAGTAAAATGAGGACCCAGATTGTTGGGGGCAATATGCCGATTCTGTAAACTACTTAGAAAGGGCTGTAAAGCACTGTTGAGTAGTATATAAGGGTAAATGCTATAGCAAATATAAATGGTTCCACCACAAAACCGCGTTCGACTAAACTGCGCTCGACGAAACTGTGTAGCTGACGTCATCAACAGCGCGACAACAGCGTGGAGACAGAAGCACGCTGTAAAGGCTAAACCTAAAATTAACCCCTAAACCTAACCCCCTAAACCTAACCCTAAACCTAACCCTAAACCTAACCCTTAACCCAACCCTAAACCTAACCCTAAATCTAACCCTAAACCTAACCCTTACCTTAAGTTGAATCGGCTTGCTTTCAAAGCGCCATTTAAAGCGCCCTTCTTTCTCCGCGCTCGCTGCTGTCGCCCTGTTGATGACGTCAGCGACGCGGTTTAATCAGGCGCGGCTTAGTTGAGCGCGGTTTTGTTGTGCCACGAATATAAATAGATAGGTAGGCAGGCAGGCAGACAGGCAGGCTGGCAGGCAGGCAGGCAGGCAGGCAGGCAGGCAGGCAGGCAGGCAGGCAGGCAGGCAGGCAGGCAGGCAGGCAGACAGACAGACAGACAGACAGACAGACATAACTAGGCAGGCAGGCAGGCAGGCAGCATTTTCACACCAGAATACCTAAAGCAGGCTGTGATGAAATGATACAGTATCCTCTGCAAATGGTCTGTAGAGATTCTCAGTCATCCAGGTCATGGTTGACTCAGCGGTACTTTTTCATGACCTGGATAACTGAGAATCCCTATAGACTTTTAGCTATGCAATTTGGGATGAACGTTCTTTGAATGGTGTGGGAGTATGAATGGATTTCCAGAGAAAAAAAGTGCAGACTACAGGAACCAGGAGTTCTACTCAGGTAGAAGGAGTCTGAGGACGTAGATAGACCTTTGTGCCTCAATGACCCTCTAAAAGGATGCAAATGAGCAGATGTCTGCAAGGAATATAAATCCTTTCATTCCACACCATCCAGTCAGAACTGAAGAAGCTTCTTGGATGAGAAGTGAAACATCTTCAAAAGAAAAAAAGAAGGAAGTCCAGTTGCCTCCTGAAAAAAGCACCTTTGAGACATCCTCTGCAAATAATTAATTGGACACCTTTATGGCAAAGCAAGCATGACTTGTGGATGAGCCCTTATACACTCTTTTTCTATATCTGTCCTAAAATGTTATTTTAAAGCTTGGTGGTGATATAGGTTCACAATTTCCATTCCAAGATTTGATACTTCTTCAACACATGTTAAATGTATCCTCCTTGGATATAAGTGTAGGTTACTTTAAAAGATTGTTTCTGTGGGATGTTTTAAAGGGAGAGTAATTTCTGTAGATGGAAGAACTAACTATCTTTTCCACTACTTGGAGGATCTTGTAAAATTACCCCCATCCTGCAATTATATTTTAATATAGTACTCATTGGTATCAGTGGAGGATGTTTTAAAGTCTAATTACCTTTGGAAGCATTTTGGGAAGTTGTTGGGGCTTATGTCTACTTATTGATGGCCTGTAGATGCTGTCATATGTAATTATCAGTGACGTGCGGTGAGTTTTATAGCTGGTGAGGCAGCTTTTTAGACTTGTGGACTTCAACTCCCAGAATTCCACAGCCAGGCATGCTCAGTTCTGATTTAAAGCAACAGCATTTTTCCCCCTTGCAAAATAAGTTTTCCCATTCTTTTTCTTCTCCCTCCCCCTCTCTCTCTCACTCACTCTCAAACAAACACAGAAGTTGGATTGGATATATTTTCCATATATGGCTCCTCTGCCATAACCCCCCCCCCATTCCCCTGCTGCCTTCCGATCAGAGCCTTTGATTGCAGGTGAATCACGTTGCCGTTTTCAGTGAAGCTGGGCTTATATACAGCTCTGTGTGTGTGTGTGTGTGTGTGTGTGTGTGTGTGTGTGTGTGTGTTTGAAAAGGCAATGTGGGTTCTACATGCAATCAAACTTTTTGAATTCCTCCCCCCTCCCCACACGCACCCACACGCACCTTTTCCAGCTGTTTCAGAGAGGGTTTCAACTCTGCCCTCATGAAAGGCCAGAGCTCTGAGTCAGACTGAGCTAGTTGCTCCCAGAGAACTCTAAAAAGCCTCTAAAAATGCCCTCTACAGGAGGCGAGAGAACACGTGCCTCATTTGCATAAGGAATTCTTTGCTTTTTAACCCTTGGTTAACTCTTAAAAGGCGAAAAATTCCTTATGCAAAAGAGGCCCCTAGTTCTCTGGCCTCCTCCTATAGTTAACACTAAGCACAGACTCCAAGTCACTGTGACTTCGAGTCTGGTAGCAACTACCTTGGCTTTAATTATTTTTTAAAAATTCTTTAAAATTCTTTCCTTTTCCTCATGACTGGTGAGGCCACACCTCCCTGCCTCTAGTGACTGCACGTCCCTGGTAATTATAGCAGTTCACATTTAGCCAATATCTTCCTCATCCCTGACTTTTGTTCTTTTGGGAGAAAAGACGAAGAAGAATGCTAACAGGATAGGAAATATTCCAGCTTTCTACGCAACTCTACTGAATCTGCTTTTCAGATTCCCTTTGAATAATGTTTTCTATTCAACAAGAGGTTGACAAAAATCAGAAATGAGGAGGCAATAAGCCACCTGGGATAGCCAAGGGAAATCATCAAAACCATAAAAAAAGCAAAAGTTAGACTATTTTGGGCATGTGATGCGACACCCAGGAAAATATACTTAATTTAATCCTCCAGAGAAAGATTCGAAATCTAAGCAACTGGTTTGAACAAAACTCAATAGCACTTTTTTGTGCAGCTGTTGATAAAAATAGGATCACCAACAAGATCACCAACGTCCGATGACGGATACGGCACAAGAAGAAGAAAAATTCAGAAACCTCTTTCCTGACCTGCAATAAAAATAAATATGGAGTTATTTCTCTTGAAATTATTACAGTAATGGGTAGACAAGGGCCAGTTGCCTTCAGACTGCAATAAAAAGACAATTTAACCTAATTTGGAAAATTGGAATCCAATGTCATCTTTCACTTTTTCAAAGCACTCACTGTACTTTTTTCCCCCTAGAGTGCTTAATGTGGATAAAGGATTCAAACAGAATCCCCAGAGTGGAAACACTGCAGTGCCTATTACAGCATCTTCCACCCAGGATACACACAGTCTGTATTCTGATTTTCTCTCAAATGTTTGCATAGTAACACGAAACATTCTTAGTATTTCTGGAGAGAAAACTTACTAAAAAAAAGAGAGTAAAATAAATCCATTTTTTCCTCCATAAATAGTTTCCAGTTGCTGAGTTAGCCCTTTAGAAGGCAACTAACGAATAAGGTTTTCCTTAGTTATTTGACAGAAAGGAAAATATGATTTTTTAAAAAAAGAATCAAAATTAAATAGAAGCAATGTGGCAAGATCTTTATGTTCTTGCAGACCTATAAACTACATTAAACGCAAGAAATAGTGCATACAGTTTACATTCATTCATTTTCTTCCCTATATATTCTAGCATGGCCAATATAACAACCGTTTTAAGCATTCTGTGAGTGAAATACATTTAAACAAAACATGTTTGTTTGTAATTATTGTTGCTGCAGTTCCATTCCCCCCACTCCCATTATATATTAATTATCTGAATTTCCATGTAGATTAATTTTTGTTTTAACATAGTTGCTGAAAGCACTCTGTAGTTTTTATGCATGCAATTATTTCCATACTGTGTAGAAATAATTTTCTTTTTACAGTAGCCATAATGTCCTGTTTCTAGCAAACACAGATTAGCAATCAAGGGTGGCTACTATAGACCACTGAGCTGGCTGTAGTTACATAATTGCAAAAATATTTTTAATTCTATATTACTGTACAGTGTACTCAAAGAGGAGACTGAACGGTTTTCTAGAATATGACTTGTAATATAATATATTTTGCCTCTTTATTCATAGCTATTCTGACTTCGAAATTGGGTTTTCTTATTTCTTTCTTCCTGTCAGTTTTTAGATCTTTTTCTAATGTGGATATAGACAGAGCTTATAATATAATTTAGGACTGATGATTATTCTCTCTAGGAGTAGGAGTTGTGGATGAATTGCCATATTATCTTATTGAATGCCCTTTAGAGTAATCTCAAACATGAAAGCAGCATTTTCCATTTTGACATAAAAGATACTTTGTCAGAAAATTGTCCAGTCTTTGCCATAATAATCAAGGAGAAACTGGGAATCTGGTTTTTCAAACAATACAGGGCTAAGAGAAAATATGAAGTGAGGTATAGTTTCCAAATTTTCTCCTTGGTGACATAGTCAATTATTGAAATCTTCAATAAGTTTGTCTCATCATTATAACACTTATGAATTTTTTTCAGATGCTATTATCAGTAAAAGTCACGGTGACTCTGATGCTTTGCCATTCACTTCAGTAACAACTTCCTCACATCTTCCTCAACTGAAATTAAAATTGTTCCATTTTTCATCCAGTAGGAAGAACTGAGAGTGAGTTACAAAAAGTAGAACTTTTTGAGAACACCTCAATGCAGTGATACCCTTTGAGGGGAAAAAATAACAAAAAGGGGGGGAAAGTCTGCATTCACATATCTGTCTTTTTAACAATTAGGTTGAAATTGTGTTTTTAATAGAAAGGTGGCTTATGGAATCAATCTTAAATCTTTGAAGTTATTTAAATTGGAAAACCATAGTTTCAACTGGGAAACTGTGACAATCCTAGCTAAATAAAAAATTCCATAGATTTCCTGGAAGTCTGGCACTCAGCCAAATCAACCATCAATAAACACATGGAGATAAATATGTATACACTATTGAAATGAGAAAATCAAAAAGCTAAAAAGGAAACAAAAAGGTCAAAACAACTCCTCATCAGCAATCAACCCAGAAAACAGAGATTAAACCCAAGATTAATGGAGGTGGGTCTAACGTCGTGACGATATGATGTGCTATCTTGGAGCTCCAAGATTGCCATCGATATCTCTGCCGCTGGACGGTCCTTTTGGATCTAAACCAGCCTATAGAGATGGTGATAGAGAAGGGCACATCCTGCTGATCTCAGGGATATCGTAAAGTCCCTGATTGATCAAGGAGAAGCTCTTTTTTCCAGCGACAGAGAAGCAGCCATTGAAGCTGCTGAAGTTGGGACAGCTCCAGAACAGAAGGAAAGCGGGAGAGAAAGTGTGTTAAATTGATGAGATAAATTTTATCATTAGAGAAGAGATCACCCCCCCAAAACCAAAAGTTAAATTAAAATTGAAGACAGAAGAGAGTAAGTGGTGAGATTAAGCCAGAATTAAACTTAGTGTGTTATCTTTTTTAATTTTTTCTTTTTATGGATGGAACTTTATATATACACCAGATTGATAATATGAAATTTTATACAAATTGTAAGTGAGGACTACGGAGAAGATGTTTAAAAGCCTTGTTATTAAATATAAACAATTTTTATATAGAATATGGTATAAAGATGTAATATTATTGGATGATTTTAGGAGGATGTAATGAAATGCCATAATATAGATTTACTTTAAATTTAGAATATTTTATATAAAAGGATATAATAACAGTTATAGTCGAATGTTTAATAATCATAATAATTGTTTATATACAGTATATATTGGATTGATGATATGAGAATTTGTATAAATTGCAAGCGGGGACTATTGTGAGGAAGCTTTGTAACCAATTGACATACCATATGTAACTGGAGGATGATTTTTATGTATTGTGTGTGTCTAAGTCTCTTTGTTTTAAAAATATTTTTTTTATTTAAAAGAAACAAGATTAACACTAGACTAACAATCAATATTGGTAAACAATACTCCAATCAAGGAATACCAACTCAGACAAACAGTAAACAGAAGTGTAATCAAGGTATCACCAAGAACACCCCCACCATCACTTACAGGGCAAGCCAGTTTTATATATAAAAAGAGAGCAAACTCCACTCCATTCTAGTAACTGATAGTTACCTCTGTGGGTAATGAAAAGTCTGCAAGAAAACATCCAAGCTCAAAGAGCACTATGGACCCCTCAGTCCAACCCTGCGCTACAAATGCTCACCTCTAAAATTGTCTCTATGGCGCATTGGGTACTTGAGAGACCGCCTGCTGCCAATTACCTCCCACAGACCCATTAGATCGCACAGGGTTGGCCTCCTCCGGGTTCCATCTACTAGCCAATGCCATCTGGCTACTACCCGGGGGAGGGCCTTCTCTGTGGCAGCTCCGGCCCTCTGGAACGAACTCCCCGCAGGTATTTGGACCCTCAGCTCTCTCCAGGCCTTCCGAAAAGCCGTCAAAACCTGGCTTTGCCGGCAGGCCTGGGGTTGATGAGTTCCCTCCCCGCTCGACTTGTATGGTTGCATGACTCTTGCTTATTTTAATTATCTGTAGTTTGTTGTATGTTCCCCCTTTCCCCTTTTTGAATTGTTCGCCGCCCTGAGTCCTCCTGGAGAAGGGCGGCATACAAATAATAAAATTCAATTCAATTCAATTCAACCTGCTCAGAATATGCTTCTGTAATTCTGGCACAGTAAAGAACTTACAGTTTGGTGTTAGCATTTCTCTGCTACTAACTACATTTAAAGTATATCTTCATAGATTTTTTTAAAACAGTAATATGTGGTGAAACACTTTAGGGTGAATGAGAAGAATGAAGCACTATTGAAATCACAGTACTCTCAAACTTTACTTCCCAAACTTTAATGGTATTTGTATGCCGCCCACTCCCTAGGGACTCCGGGCGGCTCACAGCAAATAAAAACAGCAAATAAAAACATTTAAACATTTAAAATTACAAAATTAAAATCAACACAGCATCCATTTCATCAAATGGGGCTGGAATACTCAACAGTAATTCCATAATGCTATGTAAAATTATGAATTCCCTGCATACCAGAGGTGGGTTCCTACCGGTTCACACCAGTTCGGTAGAACCGGTTCGTCAAATCTGCTGAACCAGTTAGAAGAGGTTCCACCAGTGGACCCGGAAAGCAGGCCACACCTACAGAAGAGGTTCCAAAAATTTTTGAAACCCACCACTGCTGCATACCCTTAATGGCTGCTGATACAATAACAGGACAAGAAGAAGCAGACAAATATTTCCACAAAGTTTTCTCATTTTCAGAAGCAGTTTTTCTACCAATATCAGAAATCTCTGAGCTTTAGCTTCCTAAAACTGTTCCATTCCAGGATACTTGCATTTCTTTTTATTTTTTTCCCACCTCCTTGGGCAAACGTAGGAAGAAATTGCATGAGGACCATCCAATAAAACAGAAGATTAAAATACTAAATGGGTGTGGAACCTGGCAATCCTTGGAATGTCTTCATCTCTATTAATGATGGGAAGGAATAATTCTCTCCAGGGCTCAGTTTGTGCATTGAAGAGCAGATCTTCTGTTTTGTTAATTTTGAGTGTGCCAGTCAGCTAAAAATGGAGGCTGAATGAATCATTCCAGCCTCTGGATACAAGGAAGGAAATACTGGAGCCCATAAAGACTTCCACAACCCTGCTGGCAATTCTTCAGTGCTTAGAAAAACATGTAATTGTCCATTGACCTATTTGTCTGTTAGAAACTCAACACCTTCACAGCTTGGGAGACCTGGATGCTAAAAATATTTGAGGTATATAAGCAGACTGAAGAAAGAGCTGAATGTGGCTTTGAACTTGGCCTGAGAGTAACCATGGTTTTGTCCTCCAAACTAAACAGGTATTTTTGTAAAGGGGAAAAGCTGCAAGCAGTCTGTGTGAAAGCTTTGTTACATACCAAGGCAAAACTTTTAGCTATATCTGGAAGAAACGAAAGTTCTCTAAAAGTTTTAAATCTTCTAAAGGCTGGAGGGAAAGGGAGGGAATGGACATAGACACACAGGTAGGAGAATCCCAGGATGTGGGCAAAAAATTCAAAATGATGGCTGTGATATATATATTGCACATACATAGTGTACACATACACATATATACACACTATATATATATATATATATATGTGTGTGTGTGTGTGTGTGTGTGTGTGTGTGTGTGTGTGTATATATTTTTGAAACCCACCACTGCTGTGTATACACATACACACTTTATATAGATAGGTGATAGATAGATAGATAGATAGATAAATGATAGATAGATGATAGATAGATGATAGATAGATGATAAATACATAGATGTGTGTATCTGTATATACAAGTATATATGTGTATGAGTATACATGTGTGTATGTATGTATGTATGTATGTATGTATGTATGTATGTGTGTGTATATATATATATATATATATATATATATATATATATATATATATATATATATATATATATATATATACACACACACACACACATACATACATACATACACACATGTATACTCATACACATATATACTTGTATATACAGATACACACATCTATGTATTTATCATCTATCTATCATCTATCTATCATCTATCTATCATCTATCTATCATCTATCTATCATCTATCTATCTATCTATCTATCTATCCATCTATCTATCTATCACCTATCTATATAAAGTGTGTATGTGTATACACAGCAGTGGTGGGTTTCAAAAATTTTTGGAACCTACTCTGTAGGTGTGGCTTCCTTTATGGGAGTGGCTTGCCAGCCATGTGACCAGGTGTGAGTGGCTTGCCGGCCATGTGACCATTATTTAAAATAAAAACTTTGGTGGGGATGTTGTCTTTGCATATAATCTGGCTTTTATTTTACTTGCAAGTACATATAGGTTCCTTCTGAAAAAGACCCTTTTAACAGTCTGAATTTGCAAAAGATGCCGATCTCTTGCAGGAGCACGAGTCACACAAGAGCTAAACAATCTTAGCATTAGTCCTGGTTTTCATGTGTCCCACTAAACCACAGTAGGGTTGATTGGATTCCGGTTGGGTAATATAAACCCCAATTCGGGGTACCTGAAACATGATTTGCAATCTGTGGATTGACCCCAGGATCCCAAGTCCTGTAGCCCCCAAAGTTTCTTTTTTAATTATTTACCTATTTGAATTTATTAGCCGGCCAACTCAGGTGGACTTTCCTGTCCAGTATCCCTTCCCCCCTCACTACTTTCTCCCACAGTGTGTACACTACAGGCCCTGATCAAGGCAAGGAACGAACCGGCGAACCCATCCAGATATAGATTGTGGGAACACGGTGGAGCCTTAAGAGGAAACTCCCTGTTTTGCAAAACCCTCGTTCTGCGACATTTTCCACCAAACCCTGTGGGGAAAATCCTCCCAAGCCGCTTCCCCCTCCACGTTAGCCCTGTGGAAACCAGTCAACTCCGCAGCCTTGAAAAGAAAAGGGGGGCGGATTTATCGCCAAAAAGGAGCCTGGCAAAAGCCTAATGGGCGGGAAATGGAACAAGAAGCGATTAGTTTGCCCGGAAGCCTTTGCTAGCATAACAGATGGTATTTTGTCCCTTCTGTCTCCCCGTTGCTCAGAAAAGCAACTCCAGGAAGGTCCTTTGGCGGTGGCAGGCGTCCTAGAACTTGCTTGCTAGCAAAGGACCTTCCCGAAGTTGCTTTTCTGAGCAACAGGGAAACAGAAGGGACAAAATACAGTCCGTTTTCCCCGTGCTCAGAAAAGCAACTTTGGGAAGGTCCTTTGCTAGCAGGCAGGTTCTAGGACGCCTGCCGCCACCAAAGGACCTTTTTAAAGTTGCTTTTCTGAGCACGGGGAAATGGATGGTATTTTGTCCCTTCTGTCTCCCTGTTGCTCAGAAAAGCAACTCCGGGAAGGTCCTTTGGTGGTGGCAGGCGTCTTAGAACCTGCCTGCTCACAAAGGATCTTCCCAAAGTTGCTTTTCTGAGCAACGGGGAGACAGAAGAGACAAAATACCGTTCGGCAGGGACGGGTATACAGGGACGGGGGCGGGGCAAGCTTATTTCCAGGTCCAGTGGCCAACCGGTTCGCGAGAACTGGTGGGGACCGGCAGCAACCGACTCCCGATACACTGTATATATACATGAACAGTATATATACAGACACAGTATGTATATGCATAGAGTTTTGAGTTTTTAACCACACCTGGAATACTCCTACCTGTTTTGTTAATATTATTAATGCAGGAAATCCAGACAATCCAGGGAAAGAAACAGGGGACAAGCAGCTAAAGTGATTTCTCCCTTGATAGAACGTCTTCTGGTAGCTTTAGGGACATAACAATGCAGTTTTTTGCATGGTATTGAAGCGGCTTTCCATTACTTTCTTCAGAGGTAGTTTCTCAAGTTTCCAGCCCAATCTACTCCCTCAAGTTTCCTAATTGTCCTTCCTCCAAGTATACTAATGATTTTATAAAGGCCTCCATTTTACATACATACATACATACATACATACATACATACATACATACATACATACATACATAATTAAACTTGGTCAAACCAAAATCTAAATCTGCATGAAACATTCAAATGTTCTAGGATATTAGTATTTGGATAAATTGTTAGATTATTTATCTTGCCATGTCCTTAATTTAACAAAATTTCAGAATGAACAAAACTATGAAAAGAAAAGAAAAGTTAGGTAGCATAAAGGTTAACTTACTGATTCCAATTAATGGTTTATAGGTATATGTGCTCTTTATGACATAGCTAAAGCTTATGTACCATTTTACTGACTCTTCAAGTTATTTCAATACATCTTCCAGCATAATATAAAAACATTCCAGTGGTTAATAATAAACATCTCACTCATATCAGCACTGAAAAATTAACCTTTATTGATGTTCACAATTTCTTATCAAGGAAGTATCTTGCCAGCCTTTATCAATTGTGTCTAATAGCTTTTGTTATTTTAATGAAAAGATGAATAACCTATTGCCAGTGAATGTAGAAAATTAATGCTCTTAACAACATAATTAAAATATTAATTATAACAAGAGAAGAGATAGGATTTTCTATATCTCCTGAAGCTCAACTTTCAATAAATTTTAATTGGAAGATGACCTATGGTATATTCTTAACTCTGGACAGAATAACATTACAAGAGAGAAAGATTCCAATAACATTACAAAAGAGAAAGATTCCATCTGAATTTTTATTTCTAAAGACTTGCACTTAACACTGAAGCACAACATTTCCAGCAACTAGAAAAGTAACAATCCTTTCTAGATCTTGCTCCCAGTTTATTTTTGATAGATAAATTAAATTCTGTGTATTTTATTTATTGACATACTTTATATCTTGCTTTATCTTAAGAAACAATAAAAAAATATTCAATGTGCACAGACTTTATCTCTCACATATCATACACAGCAATTTTATGAATAGTGGAGAGTTTCTTTGGAATTACCGTATTTTCACGACCAAAAGCCGCACCGGATTATAAGCCGCAGTATCAATTAACGTTAATTTTTCAAACTTTTTCCACATATAAAGCGCACCGGGTTATAAGCCGCACATTTCCCGACGCTTCTGGACATCTGTTGCAGTCGCGAGGAGCGGCACGAGGGTTCTTGGCGCTCCGGGGGGCGCCGAGGGCGGCTGGAAGGGGCGCGCGGCTTGGTTTCTCCTCCCTGGACGTCGCAGCGGCGGCCCCGGGCGCACCGATCTCTGTGTTTTTCGCATCGGGGCATGCTCTTGCAGCGCGCCCCGATGCGAAAGGCACTGGGATCGGTGAGTTTGGGGCTGCTGCTGCGGCGTCCAGGGAGGGGAGGCCGGGCCACGCACTTCTCCCAGCTGCTTTCGGTGTTTCCTGGAGCGCCGGGAGCCTTCGTGCCGCTCCTCGCGACTGCAACAGATGTCCAGAAGCGGCTTTTGGGGCTGGTGGGGATTGGATTTCCGGCTCAGTGGCCCCTGTCGCTTCTGGACGTCTGTTGCGGTTGTGGGGAGCCGAGGAGAGTGTGGAGGGGAGCGCGCGACGGTTCTTGGTGCTCCGGGAGGCGGGAGAGGCACGCGGTTTGATTTCTCCTCCCTGGACGTCACCGATCTCTGTGTTTTTCGCATCGGGGCGTGCTGCAAGAGCATGCCCCGATGCGAAGGGCGCGGGGATCGGTGCGCTTGGGGCTGCTGCTGCGGCGTCCAGGGAGGAGAGGCCGGGCCGCACGCCTCTCCCGCTTCCCGGAGCGCCGGGGGCCGTCGCGTGCTCTTCTCCGCGCTCTCCTCGGCTCCTCACAGCTGCGGTGGACGTCCAGAGGCGACAGGGGCTGTCGAGCTGGGGGTCCGGTCCCCATTGGCCCCAGGGGCCGCTTCTGGACATCTGTTGCAGTCGCGAGGAGCAAAGCAGCTGGGAGATCTTTTTCCACATATAAAGCGCACCGGGTTATAAGCCGCACTGCCGATTTTGGATCAAATTTTAGGATTTTCAGTGCGGCTTATGGTCGTGAAAATACGGTATATCCCTGGAGGTCATGGTATTTGGTATTATTTTAGTTTATAGACAGCTTGAGAAAAAGAAAACACCATCTGAATGCTACCACATGAAATCAAAGGGCTCTGTGTTTCAGATCACCTCCTGTGTTCATTTTTTACTTAGGCTGTCTCAATCAAAACCTGGCATTTGTAGTTCAAAACTACAGTTTATTTTATTTTCCTTAACTGACAGCATCTTTATTTAGGAGAAGCAAAAGTGTGCATTTCATATCCTTTCAGTTATTGCTTCATTATTTGAAGACTTAAAGAAAATTGCCTAAAAATTACTTTCCATGGGAACTCATCTTTCAGATGGGAGAAAGGTGCTTGTGGAAGAGAAAAAAGTCATACTTTTAAGAATAGGATGGATCTGCCTGCAGTGCATGTTTATCTTCTTCCCAAAATAGCAGCTATGCAATTTTGAAATATTCCTGGATCCAAGACTTTCTTTGATATCAAGCTACCAGATCTGTGATGCAAATGTTCAAATAATCACTAGAAGGAAATAGAGAAAGAAAATTCTTATTCTATACAACTATCTAATGGTCAGGCAGTCCACTTTTAAAAGCACTAAGCTTGACCCAGATAGCGATAGCACCTAGACTTATATATCACTTTATAGTGGTTTACAGCCCTTTCTAAGCAGTTTACAGATTACATATTGCCCCCAACAATCTGGGTCCTCATTTTACCAAGCTCAGAAGGATGGAAGGCTGAGTCAACTTGAGCCTGTCAGGATCGAACTCTTCGCTGTGGGTGGAGTTAACCTACAATACTGCATTCTAGAAGATATAGCAATAGCATTAGCAGTTAGGCTTATACACCGCTTCATAGGGCTTTCAGCCCTCTCTAAGCAGTTTACAGAGTCAGCATATCGCCCCCAACAATCCGGGTCCTCATTTTACCCACCTCGGAAGGATGGAAGGCTGAGTCAACCCTAAGCCGGTGAGATTTGAACAGCCGAACTGCTGAACTGCAGTCAGTTGAAGTAGCCTGCAGTGCTGCATTTAACCACTGCGCCACCTCGGCTCTATACAGTATATACAGGTCTGTAGTTCAAAATAAGACAGAGAGAGCTCCAACTGACTATATAGATGGTTGGACAGATCTTCCATATTACTCCATCACTATTGTTACACAGATTGCTGGTTTATTTCCAAATAAAATACAAAGAAGTTGTAGTTCATTTTTAAAGATCGCAGGGATATGGTCCTGAGACAGAAAATGTTGCTTTTGCAGCATCTCCAACACTCATTAAAGAGATTAGAGAACCTGCTACTGACTCTTCTGTTTACGAACTATGCCTTCTTTATAACTGCATAGATAGAGCATATTAACTTTTTCATGAGTTCTTAAGCAAGCTTTTAAAAATGCATTTTTGTGAGATAAGGCCTTTGGTTGACATTTAAATTGTTTGTTTATTTTTACTTTTTATAGGTTTCCCGAATTCCAATAGCTCTCAGATGTTAACTAAAGTAAAAAAAAAAAAATACAAAGCACAAAAAAAGAACAAACAACAAACAACATATAATCAAAGAAAGCCCATCCAACAGGGGCTCAACCTTCACCCTGCCTCAAAATGGGGGAACTGTTTTTAAATTTGTACTCACCAATTTCATTGTTTTAGCCCTTGACCTTTAAAATGAGTTGTCCTTGTTTTCTGTTTAATGGGGTTTGCAGAGAGGCAAGAGATAAATGTAAATAAATAGCAAAATACTGTAGGGTCCAAAGGCTCTGTCAATTAGATTGAGAGTGATTTGGATTTTTTTCTCTCTGAATGACATTGTATACTTAGCTTCTCAAACATTAATTTAATTTAATTTAATTAATTTAGTTTATTAGATTTATAGGCCGCCAAATCCCGGAGGACTCCGGGCGGTTTACACACAACAAAAAAGAAACACAAACAAAATAAAAATAAAGATTAAAATTCTCCAACACGCATACATTCAAATTGGGGCTGGACCCTACATAATAAGGTCAACAGCCCCAGGCCTGCCGGAACAGCAAGGTTTTAACAGCTTTTCTGAAGGCCATGAGGATGGGCAAGGTCCGGACCTCTGGGGGTAGCTGATTCCACAGGGTTGGAGCAGCCACAGAGAAGGCCCTCCTCCGAGGCCCCGCCAGCCGACACTGTCCAGTTGACGGTGTCCTAAGGAGGCCCACCAGAGGTGGGTTCCTACCAGTTTGCACCTATTCAGTAGAACCGGTTTGTCAAATCTACTGAACCAGTTAGAAGAGGTTCCATCAGTGGACCCGGAAAGCAGGCCACACCTACAGAAGAGGTTCCCATTTTTTTTGGAAACCCACCCCTGGTCCTTGGATATGATTATTCTACACTATCATGCTCATATTTATAAAACTCAGTGCCTCTGTGAAAGGTAAGGATGACTACTGCGTTTGTGGTGCAATCAGAACATTGCGTGTGTTGAAATCGTTTTAACGCAAACCAAAGATGCCTTTTAAAAAACAAGTTTACATCATATTCTTATGCATGCCAGTGCTGTGTGTGAGGTAATTTAAGGTGGTTCTGACAAATGTCATCGGTATCTTCATATCCGGTCACATGAGCGGCAAGCCACTCCCACAAAGGAGGCCACATCCACAGAGTAGGTTCAAATAATTTTTGAAACCCACCACTGAGGCCCACCCTGTGGGATCTTATCGGCCTTTGGGAGGTGTGCGGCAGTAGGCAGTCTCGCAAACATCATGTGTTACACATCAACTGACGTGAGTGATCAAAATTAAGCAGCCTTGGGTTATGTTATCCAACATTGAAGGACATTGCGGAAGACTTGAACATTTGAGATGCTGAAAATGCAAACTGCAAAGCAGACTTCCACAGAACTGCCATGAAGAGAAGGGCAAAGAATGAAACAAAGGAATATGGCTGTTTCACTTGGCTCTTAGAAGCAAGGGATGATGTTGTTTCAAGAAACAAATTGAAAGCAAAATTTCTATGACCTCCCCTGACCTATTAAAGAAATTCCATTCATACATACTTTTGTCCCCAATAGTCACTCTAGGCCAAATTAGGCTTATGCAACAATTAAAAAATCTGTTCAAACTCTTTTGCAAAATAAGTTGGAAACAACAAAGTGTGTATTGGAGCAAGTCTGAAAATACTTAGTTCAACTTGCTACTAAGCCCTTGTGTTAATTAGATAGTCCTGCAGAAGAATATCTAGCTGTTATTCAATGCTAGTTCTAGAGGAGAGGTAGGGATACCTGCTTTGCTCCCACTCCTTCCCTCTTCTTCCACAGCAGCTCTTGGTGTGTTTGTTTGTTTGCTTCGTAGGGCATACAGAATACAACATTAACCATTGTTTTTACTTTTACTTTTTGTACTCATGCGGTTGCTTTTTGCTGGGAGACCTGTTCTGACCTCCCTTCTCCATCCAGAAACGAAAGCCAAAACCCACGTAACTAAAAAGGTTTCTTTTAATCAGTCAAGACTCTCGTTGGCTGCAAGCCACATAAACAAAAAGAGAAGCACTCTGGCAGCAAGTCCTACAAAGCTTGGCAGCAATCCACACAAACTCTGGCTTCTGCAAAAGGGCGTGGCACAAGCAGTCTCTTTTATAATCAGGAGACGATCTTAATAAGCATCAACTGAGCGTAATCATCTCCTATGATTATGCAGTTGTTCTTGCTGCCTTCGATGGCGTGCATCCCGAAACAACTCATAAGTGTTTTCCTGAACACTCCCTCTGATCCAAGGCTCCAGCGCCACCTGGTGGCCAACCAGTCTCTCCTCGCCCTGCTCGGAGTCGGCACCCTGTCCAGGGTCCTCCATCTCCTCCAGGGCCGACTCATAAGACCCCTCGTTGTTGGAGTCTGGCGGCAGCTCCAACGGCACCTGCCAGGCCACAACAGAGACCCATGTGAAGTCCAGCAGGCAGAATGGGCCATGACAAAGCCACGTTGCCCAAGGTGCACCACAAGGAGTCTACACTGTACCTCAGCTGTGCTTAATTGAATCTAGCTTACAAGCCTTCTCCTGTCTGAAAATCCAGATTGATCAGGGCTTCAGGGTGGACTATTACTGTGTTCAGACCAGTGGTGGGTTCCTATCGTTTCAGACCGGTTTGGCCAAACTGGTAGTTTGGATTGGTGGCCTCAGTCACTGGAACTGGAAGCGACCCAGGCTTGCCATGCCCCCAAACTGGTTCTCCAGTCTGTCGGCACAGCCATCTTGTTTTTCAGTTGCACGTACAGCAAAGCGCGCACCCGAGGGAACCAGCAGTAGTGTTGGTCAGAACCCACCCCTAGTTCAGACCAATGTAAAATCTTCCTAATCAACAATGAGAAGTCAGAGTTAGAGGAGGTGAACTCCTCCCAGTTTTTCCTCTGTGATTAAAATTCTTAAGGCCAGAAGAAGGAATCTCCCGTAACTTAATCTATCTCATAATCCATATTGCATATTGTGAGGCTAAATCTGGAGGAGGGGGGAAGGAGAAAATATGCATGAGGAGATATGCATGACGCCTTTAGCTTCCTGGAGGAAAAGCAGAATGCAAATCAATAAATCAAAAGTAACTCTAGAAGCAGCAGCATCTGGCTGGTTTCCCATATTCTGGGCAGCCTTCAAATAAAGCCTCCAACTAAATAAGCATTTCCTTCATATGTGTTCTTGAAACAACTCTTAAACCCAATTCACTCATGAAACCAATTAGAGCTTTCATGGGAAACTAATGGAGACTGATGGGACAATTGAGGGAAGGAGGAATAGCTGGCATATGCTGGAAGAAACTAACAGAGGGAGGGAAAATGGAAGAATCAATAGATCGATGGAAAAATGTATTGTGTATCCCTTAGTTCTGCTACACAATTTTGCAGTAGATGAAAGAAAAGGAAACTAAAAAGAATGCAGAGCAGCTGCTTTGGCAAATTCTGTGGGGAAGTGTTGACTGTTCTGAATCTCAGTTCATACTACTATCCTACTACAAAGTCACTTTTTTACAGTTCGTTGTGAAAAACCTCCAAAGTGACAAATTCAAAAGAAAGTCTGTTGCAGAGAGAAACTTACAGGAACTGTTCCTTTTATTTTTCCTTAAGCAAGGTACAAGTTCTGTGCTTCTCTTGATATATGTATCTTCAGACACGTGTTGTAATCAATAAGCAGAACATAACTGATGCCAGAAACTTTTGCTCTCTTCCAGTACAAAGTATTCCAGAATATATTTATTATATATGCAAGCTCTTGCTTCCTTGACATGATTCTAACAATCTCAGCATAGTTGGTAATCCATAAAAGGTATCAAAACAAAGCAGTGAAAGGAGACAAAAATCTATGATATTTTACAACATGGTATCGGACCTGGTTACCTGAGAGACCGCCTCCTGCCAATCACTTCCCAAAGATCTATTAGATCCCACAAGCTAGGCCTCCTCCGGATTCCATCTGCTGGCCAATGTCGACTGGCGACCCCCCGAGGGAGGGCCTTCTCTGTAGCTGCTCCGGCCCTATGGAATGATCTCCCCGTTGAGATCCAGACCCTTACTACCCTTCCAGCCTTCCGCAAAGCAACTAAGACCTGGCTGTTCCGGCAGGCCTGGGGCTGTTGAATTATCCAGCCCCATCCTATGTTATGACTGTTGCTGAATTTTTAATTGTTGTTTTTATTTTTGTACCCCCCCCTTCCCTTCTTATTGTTAGCCGCCCTGAGTCTTCTGGGAGTAGGGCGGCATACAAGCTAAATAAAACTCAAACTCAAATAAACTCAACATTAAAAATAGTAATGATCCCAAGACAATAATGGAGAAGCACACATTTGCACTAGATTTTCTATTTTGTGGAAGCTACATTGGATGCCAGCAGAGTTCCAGGCCCAATTTAAGGTGCTGGGAAGTGTTCAAAAACTATCCTATGGACCCTCATGACCTTGTAGAGCACAGGTGGCAAACTCACTGCATCACGTCATCATGTGATGTTTCTCAATGTTTTTCCCATTCGTGGAACTAGGGTGGGCATGGCCTGCCTGTGATGCATGCAGCCTGTGGGTCACCAGTTTGACACACCTGTTGCAGAGCATCTGTTCCAGTGGTGGGATACCGGTTCTGTGGGTGTGGCTTTGTGGGTGTGGCTTGTGGGTGTAGCTTTGTGGGTGTGGTTTGTGGGCTTGGCTTTATGGATGTAGCAGGGGAAGGATACTGCAAAATCCCCATTCCCTCCCCACACCACTAACTGGCTTTCCAGCTCAGTTCTCCTGTTCAGGGCAACAAAAGAAGATCAGCTGGGAGGCAGCAGGGGCAGGGCCAGCCTATTTGCCGGTTCTCCAAACTACTCAAAATTTCCGCTACCGGTTCTCCAGAACCTGTCAGATCTGGCTGAATACCACATCTAATCTGTTCCAAGTGAAATCTGCTTACCAAGTGGATCTAGTCAAGAGGGATCACAAGAGATTTCCACCCCAAGAGATCCAGTGGGAAGCAGCTGTGGGATGACTTTTTCAACCAAAGCCACCGCACCTTAGTATTCTCTTCCTTTGAGGTCAGAAAGCTCCCAACTTTCATTCCAGTGGTGGGTTTCAAAATTTTTTAGAACCTCTTCTGTAGGTGTGGCCTGCTTTGTGGGAGTGGCTTGCTGGCCATGTGGCTTGTGACTTGTAAAATGTGGTGAAACTCACTTAACCACACTTTTGCTTAGCAACCAAAATGTTGGCTCAGAAACTCTGGCATTTGAAGCACGCAAGTCTTAAAGCTGTCAAGTTACAAGACCCTTGCACCCCTAACCCTTTAGAAAAAAAAACCCAGGGGTGTTCAAACTTGACAGCTTTAAGACTTGTGGACTTCAACCCCCAGAATTCCTCCTCTCGCTCTTCATCTTGATGATGTGCAGACGGGCGGGAGGAGGGAGCTGGAACCGGTTCTAAACGGCACTGTAGATTTGTGGAACCTCTTCTATAGAAGAGGTTAGAACTGGCAGGAACCCACCCCTGCTTCATTCCAAATGGGGTGAAAACTGTTCTTTTATTTGCACAGTCTTCAAAACAATGTCTGCTTTATCTTTATTTTATTAGATACATTATCATTTTAAGCTTCTTATGTTTGTATTGCTGTTAGGGTCTAGGGTCTTGCAGATAGCAGCATTTTTATAAAATAAACAAAATGCCTTTCTCAGCCATGGGACATGAATAAGTCCTTCTGCAGATCTTAACATCTCAACAGATACAGATACACTTAAAAAATATGCTTTGGTATCCCCTTCATGAAATCCCCCAAAATTCATTCACTCCCATCAGGAACTTCCTTAGTGAAAGGTTTTTCTCTAGTACTCGGAAAATCTACAATGTTTGTGAGCTGTATGCATCCTATCCTTTTCATGTTGTGAGGACTACTGAGCCTCTAGGGCAGAGGTGTCAAACTGGCAGCCTCGAGTCTGGATGTGTCACGTGCAGAACACGCCCACCCCAGCTCTGTGAATGGGGAAAACATCATGAAACATCATGTGATGGCAATGCGAGGTGGCGAGTTTGACACCCATGCTCTGGGGCATCCTTTGTGCTGATGCTGTGAACACAGAACAACTGAATGACTCCCATTTTTATTTTTGGTTTAAGTGCCATCTCAACACCATATCCCAAACTATTTGCCAGTGAAAATGGTGACAAAAATTATTGAAGGCTAATGACGCCATTCAAATATTATTACATGTGGTCCAGTGGTGGGATTCAATTTTTTTTTTACTACTGGTCCTGTGGGCGTGGTACCAATGGCTTGGTAGGCGTGGTATGGCTTGGTGGACATGGCTTGGTGGGCGTGGGAGGGGATGCAAAATCTCCATTCCCTCCCCACTCCAATGGAAGGATACTGTAAAATTTCCATTCTCACTCCACTCCAGGGGAAGGATACTGTAAAATCTCAATTTCCTCCCTATCAGCAGTGACTCAGGAGACAGACAATAGATGTGGGCGGGGACAGTCAGAGGTGGTATTTAGCAGTTCACCGAACTATTCAAAAATTCCGCTACCGGTTCTCCAGAACTGATCAGAACCTGCTGAATACCACCTCTGGCATGGTCCTCATTTAGCAGCGGTCTTATTTAGTGACTCTTTGGTTACAACAGTGATGAAAAAGGAAATTTAGAACCAATTCTCACATTTATAATCTTTGCGTGTCTGCAAAGTAAACAAAAGCTGAAATAAGATCACAACCACAGTTGTGTGGTCACTTACGGATTGCTTCATTTAATGATAAAGTTACTGGCCCCAGTTGTGGCTACTAAACAAGGACTATCTACATCATTTGGCTAATCCAGATGAGGACAATAGATGTTATTTTAATATCTGCAAAGATACTTTAGGCCCTTGTCACACAGGCATCTATTAATCTTAATAAAAATACTTGCCTATAAATGTTCTGATAACTGATACTACATGGGGCCTACTCTCTTGAGGAAGGTTTGATTAAATTAATGGCATTCACTTTCACAATAATATGGATGTGCCAGTGTTATTGCAGGCGGTGGGGCAAAGAAAGAGAATTATCTTCATGCTTATTTCAAAGATTTTTACCAAAAATATCACAAGAGAGAAGTCATAATGAAAATAAATCTTAAAGGAACATTTATAGGTCAAGAAAACAAAGCTAATGTCTGACTTTATGCTAAATTTATACTGGTTCTATTTCAAGACTCTGCTAAGGAAAACCTAAATATTCACGCTTGAAGCAAAAGAATATTTTGCCAAACTAGTATAAATAGCAATAAAGAAATGAAAATTATACAATTTATTTGCCACTAAATGAGATATAAAAGAAGATGGTCTCAATTTCCATTAGTGATATAATAATATTAGGAGTTACATGGAATGTAAAAAACTAAGTTAAATATTTTCACACTATAAACTGTCAGAGAGTTTCAGGCTAGTGATAATAAAACAGTGTGATACAGTATCAGAATACACAATAAAACTACTTCTAATGCAAATAATAAAACTTTTTATAAATGTCTTATTTCGACTTCTGGTTTCTCAACTTCAGCCAACCCTCTTTGGCTCAAATGTTCTTAATTTTCTTTCCTCCCAAAATATTCAAAGGTCTTTTTTGACACAGAGAGGAAATGAAGGCACTGAACATATGTGCTTGCACATTAAGCCATCTGAAAGTTATGAGCATTTTTTCCAGATCAATCATAGAGGTATTATTGCAGCATAGGCAGCAGGTAAATTCATCGACCGCATGTTTGCATAATATTATGATGCGAATAAACCAGCATTTGGTGCAATGCCCAGTGGTGAAAATCAAATTTGTTTACTACCGGTTCTGTGGACGTGGCTTGGTGGGCGTGGCAGGGGAAGGATACTGTAAAATCTCCATTCCCTTCCCACTGCAGGGGAAGGATATTGCAAAATCCCCATTTCATAGATGGGAGTGGGGCCAGTCAGAGGTGGTATTTACCAGTTCTCCGAACTACTCAAAATTTCCACTACCAGTTCTCCAGAACCTGTCAGAACCTGCTCAATTTCACCCCTGCATCAGCCTGGGGCAGGCCCAGAGGGTGTTTCCTGTAAATATGTTTTATTTTCATTTTCATTTCATACGGTCACATATATACTGTGCATAACCGGGGCCATATAACATTGAGCAATAAACACAGCCATCCTTGTCAACAATACTCCCCAAAATACAAACCCAATATACCACTTCAACCCTCCATACACCCTTTCTTTCACCCCCCCCTCCATCTTTCCTTTCTCCCCTCCAACATTCCCCTCTACCCTACTTCCCCTCCCCCTCTATCACTCCTCTCTCCCAATACACTCCCTCCCTTCCATCTTACCCTCCCTCCGATCCTCTCTCCCACCCTCTCTACCCCTCTTTCTTCTTTCCCTCTGCTCCTCCCTTCGGTGTATTTCTACTATCTATCAATATATTCAGCTTCCTATTTTTACACGAGTTAAAAACGCAACAGTATACAAGTGCAATCATACTAATCACTTTAAAATCCAGCACATACTATATTTCCCCCCTCCCCCCTCCCCCCTAGGACCCCACCTCCCTTCCCCCCCCCCCGGACTTCCCAGAGCCCGTAGAGGGTATAGCTTTTTATCAAACACAGTCTGAAATATATTAAAACCAAGGAAATTAAAAAGAAAAAGAAAAAAAGGAAAAAAAAGTCAGTAAAGTCTCTACGTTGAACTCAGTTTCACATTGGTGATCTTCCGCTGGAAGCCTACCAGAGAAGTTAAGAGGTATAGCAATAGCAATAGCAATAGCAGTAGACTTATATACTGCTTCATAGGCCTTTCAGGCCTCTCTAAGCGGTTTACAGAGAGTCAGCATATTGCCCCCAAAAATCTGGGTCCTCATTTTACCCACCTCGGAAGGATGGAAGGCTGAGTCAACCCTGAGCCGGTGAGATTTGAACCGCTGAACTGCTGATCTAGCAGTAGCCTGCAGTGCTGCATTTAACCACTGCGCCACCTTGGCTCATAAAGAGGTAAAGAGGCTCAGGACCAATTTTTATTATTCATTAACCACTATTACGTAAGCGTGGTGGGAAATCCAGCAGATATTCCTTACAGGACCAAAGTGACATTTGTTCTTGGCCTTTGCGCTGAAGTAGCAGCCAGATTCAATGAAACCAAGAACATCATCCTGGACAACTATTGAAATTTCATGCAGAGATTTTAATCTGCCTTTGACAATTCTATCACAGGAGGGCTGTTAATTAGGGGGCTGATAAATTGCAGCCAGGAGGATGCTATGGAAGCTCATGGCAGATTTTCATCAGTCCATCATGCTAAGGATGTCCACTGGAAATATTTTGCTTTGATTAGCCAGTTTTGGAAAGGGCTTTGGAATGAATTGAGAGCTGAATTACCAGAGGCCTTAGGAGAACAATTTCAGTGTTGTGTGGCAAGTTGGAAGAATTGAGGACAGAGATGGTTTCACAGCCTTCCTTAACTCCCAATCCCTCCTTCCAAATTGCCTACTTAGATACCAACAATGTAGAGCTCATGCAAATAGGGGCAATGAAGAAATGTCTATCTGCAGAAGATAACTATTATATTTAAATAAATACAAATAGCACTTTTGCTGTGTTTTTAAAATGAACTAGAAATAAAGCATAAGTATTGTACGCTTTTGTCAATTAAAAATGAATCTCATAATATAAATGTAATAAATGTATTCAGAGATCTATTCCATTTCTCTAAAACTGGATCGCCTTATATAGAGAGTTTTTTTTTTATCTACAAAAGAACCATTTAATGAAAACAGTATTACATATCCTTTCAGGAATCTTTCTATGTGATTATTCAGCTGTGCCAGGAGAAAGAACAATTGTGGTTTCCTTCAGCTCACAGTGAACCCTAATTAAGAAACAACCACCACTTAATAAGATTTAAAAGCTAATACAGCTTGCCACTACAAATTAAAAAATTGGGACATGATTGGACAGCTGCTACACCATTTCTGAATTATACAGAAAGACAATTATTCTAATAAGCAAATCTGTTGATCTGTAGTGTTTAGAAATTGATTCTATTTTTTTTTCTAGAAGTGCTAGGAGATTTCTATGCTATTAAAAATGTGTGCCCAGTATACAATGACAACAACATTAACAAATATAAGAAATATAACTAAAAGAAAAATGATGCCATTTTGATAGCCTTTAATTCAGGAAACAAAAACTCTGATCTTTTGGGAAGTCTAAAAGAAAATCAAGGTGGTGACTGCGTGTATGTCACTACAAATGTCTGTTGTTTGTGGTATCTTGGAATCAAAATGTAATTTTCATCCTACATTGGGTTAATGGATACAGTAACCTTCCTTCCTTCCTTCCTTCCTTCCTTCCTTCCTTCCTTCCTTCCTTCCTTCCTTCCTTCCTTCTGGGATTGCCACTGTTAAACAATGTGGTTCTTAAGCACAACTTCATGTGACCTCATTATTTAGCAGTCTCAACTGCCATCACAACCCCAAGATATGCAGGTTGTTAAGTGGGAAGAGGCAGGAGCCCCAGATAAGGAGCGCAGAGTATCATAGAAGGGATGCAGGGGAAGGACCCTGGAGGGATGGTGGGGTTTGTGAGCAGGTAGGTGAGGGGTTTTATGTGAGAGAAAAAGCAGAATAGACTTACTAAAGTAACTTACAAACTTCCCTGTTGGCTCCTCCATTAACTTTGCTTGTGGGAAGCCATCAGTGAAGGTCACCAATGGTGATTATGTGAAGCAGCTGAGCTGTGATGTCCATATGTGAAGCTGGAATCCAAACACCTGGATTGCATTCATATGACCACAGGGTGCTGCAATGGCCAGAATTCTAAGGACTGGTTGTGCATCCTTTCTTTAGTGACAGCATAATTTTCAATGGTTACTGAATGATGGTCACAAGGCAAGATACTATATTTCACTCTGTATAAAATATAGTATCTTCAGAGCAGCCACATATCTTGGATGCATTGGCAAAATGAATCAATCTGTTTTTCTGTTTTACTCTTCTACTCCCAAGCAAGCATTCCTAATTCTAGTAAAAGACTGAGAGTCACAAAGAAGATAGCATTCATCCATAGTTTGAAGAAGTGGTAATGCTCATGGCTGGCCACTCACGTGAGTATCAGAGATAATTTCATCACTTGATACTCATCCCATCTGCCACTGTCGTTGCTGTCCCCGTGTATGAATCTGTGTTTGAGGCTGCAAGAAGTGATCATCAGATCTTTTAACCACCTTTGAATCTATTTTGGGCAATTTGACGGATCCTGATTCTTTCTGATGCCTCAAAACCAGGGATGTCAAACTCAATTTTATCAGGTTGTGTTTGATCTCAGGGGCGGGGATGGATGTGGCTAGAGTGGGTGTGGCCAGCTTGATGTCACTCATGTTGGGGGTGCCTGTAGTGGCTTGAGCACTTTGCCAATGAAAACAGGCAAAGCCTGAGCTACAATTTCAACCACCACGGCCTCCTGCTGCTCTCTGCCAGCAACAAATTGAGCATGCAGCCCTCCCAAGCTCCATTTTTGCTGCCAGAGGAACCGTGGGCTGGTCCTTCACTGTTTCCAGGGCAGGCCCACGGGCCAGATCTAAGCACCCTATGGGCCGGATCAGGCCCTCAAGCCTTGAGTTTGACCCCCCCACCCTGCTCAAAACAATTGGAAGATTCACTTTGAAAAATCCAGTCAAACAAATCTAGTTCACACTGAATCATCCACATTCAGATAAGCATAGTAGCCTTAATATTTAATTTGTCTGAATCTTCAAGGCAGTTATTAATCAAAATTGTCAGCTTTCTGTTAAAAGACTAACTACGGGCATTGACTTTTGTGCTCATAATATCCTCCCTCATATAATTTTACATTTTGATTTATAGCGTTTAGGGAAAATGGAACAATCTTTTCTTTTATATTTTTATATGCTTAATGGTTCCTTAGAGCCTATCTTTTGCAGGCTTGAAAGCACTCAGTAAATTGGGCATCATTCCAGAATTTAAATCAGCAATAGTTTCTGTGAGAGGCTTGTTCTTCACTTTACTGTTGGACAGGTCGGAAAATGTTGAAGAAACAACTGTGAAAGATTGTAAATAAACAGATCTATAAAATGGACCCTTTAAAAAAGCAAATCAGGAAGGCTTTTTTGCTGCTGTTCTAGAGACTTCAAGGTAACCGGTGGGAATTTCAGCAGCAGTGGCAATTTCCTGATTCATGTGAAACACGAGACTATGATCAGCTGTTTTTCAGGGCTCATCTGGACGGCCCCTGTAATGTGCTTTCCTCCTAGTTTTAAGTGGGAAGAAAAATATGTTAACATAAACTGAACTACCTCCCCAGGTGAGCTTTACTAAACCACAAGCACGAGGCAGGGCACTATTGCTGCCCTAACTATTCTTCTTGTGGGCACTTTCAGGAAAGTGATTAGCAGACTGAGGAAATGCCCTTGAAGAACAATTTGCCATGGAGATGACTTTCACTTCCCAGAAATTTAGATCACACAGCTTGACCTAGAAGGCAAGCCACTCTCCAGACATAGCTGGAAATGTTGACTTTATTGGCAGCAATAGTGCAACAGCTTCATCCAAGAGGACTGGTCCATGCTGGAAGAATTTTTCCTCTTTAAAAAAAAAAGATTCAGCTGTTTTAAAAAGACAACATGTCCTGCCCATTCTCAAGTATGTCTTCCAAATTATTTTCAAATCATGAACTGCCCTTTTTGATGGTCTTATCTTTTTGCGATAGCATCTTGAACAGGGTCAAAATAGAGCCAAGTATTATGGGTGAAAGGCATACTAATAAGAAAATGAATAGCTTTAAGCTGGATAAAATAAAGGCATCTATCGAAAACACAGGCTGGAAGGACTCTGATAATTGAGATAAGAAGTTACCACCAACACAGCAAGGTGACCCTTCCCACCCATGAAAAAACCAGGAAAAAACCTTACTTTGTGAAGAAAAGTTCTTTAAAATGCTGAACCAGAGGTGGTATTGGTATTGGTATTGGTATTTATTCGATTTGTAAGCTGCCCTATTCCCCGAAGGGACTCGGGGCGGCTGAACAAAAACCAGGGGAGGGGAAAACAGATACAGAAAGTAAGACAAACAGGACAGTGATACAACAATTAAAAAAAACACAGCAAGCACAGCAAATTCGAGTAGTGGGGGGGACTCAACCCCAGGCTTGCTGGGACAGCCAGGCCTTAACGGCTATCCGGAAGGCCTGAAGGGTGGTGAGGGTCCGAATCTCCATGGGGAGCTCGTTCCAAAGGGAAAGTTCTGACCGGTTCTGGCGAACCAGTAGCAGAAATTTTGAGTAGTTCGGAGAACTGGCAAATACCTCCTCTGGATGGCTCCAGCCCCATCTATTCACTGCCTCCCAAGTCCCAGCTGATCGGCTGGGTCTTCTTCTGTTGCCCTGCACAGGAGAACAGAGCTGGAAAGCAGGTTAGTGGGGTGGGGAGGGAGTGGGGATTTTGCACTATCCTTCCCCTGCCACGCCCACCAAACCGCGCCCACCAAGCCATGCCACGCCCACAGAACCTGTAGTAAAAATAATTTGAATCCCACCATTGTGCTGAACCCTCAATCATCCTTTAAATCATCAATCCTTATTCCATTCAGCAAATTCTTTGCTTATAAAAGTACATTTTCATCCCAAGTATGTAGCAGAGATAAAAATTGGGTTAGATGTCGCATCCATATTTATATCTAACTTCATCTAAACATAAAATTCCTAAATGAAAATGATCCCCACATGGACATCATCCACTGTCATGCAACTGTTTTGATAAAATGTATGGTAAATGTCCACACGCAGCATCTAACAAAAATTCCACTGGAGACCAGAGGCTCATTTGTTACACCAGAGCATTTATGGGTTGCTTAAAGGGACAGTACACAGCGATTTTCCACTACAATTATGTGGGGTCCTTTCTAGCACAAAAACCATATGTGGGTAAGGTTACATGAGGACATTTTAGGGAGTGATGAGATGTTATGAAATTAGAAGGAGAGTTGTGGAACTGGTCTGGAGCCAGCTGTTTGAAATAAATCAACAGCTGTAAAAAATTACCAGAAAGACTAGAAAGGGATGATTCTGTGTTATTTCCATTGTGAAATTCAAGGTACTTCCAGAAGCCCACAATATGCCCTGTTGCTAGCCAGCTTTGGATTTCTTTAGGCCAGATATAGCTTGTAGTTGACTGGTGGGCCACCAAGGGCATGCTGGTTGCTGGCATTCTTGCAAAGAACTTGGAATTGGATCTGATATAGCAAGGCACTTCTTGTGTATTTAGGCAAGAGTTAACACCAATCATTTGTGCCTCAACTGTTCAGTTATCTTAAGCATGCAGTTTTGTGTTTTAAAAATAAAACCAAGGGGATGGACCAAGGGGATTTTTTTAAAGGAATAAATCAAGACTATAGACAGTCTGCTCTGCTCTAGGCTATTCTGCAGTTTCAACAAACAGCAATACCACTGTTTGCATAGGGAATCCCCATGATCTGCTTCGGATCAGTAGCAATCCAACATGCATAAGCAAATTCGTAATAACATATTCAACATAAATGTTGCCCAATGTGCTGATTAATTCTTAACTAATTTCTAAGCACTGCAATTGCCAGCTCTGGGAAAAGATTTGACTTGCGACTTGATAGCTACTTGTGCATAAGATGGAAAAAGGAGATCCCCAATAGCAATGACAGAAGCTGCTTATTTTAAAAATAAAATCCATACACGCAGGGAAGACAAATATTTTTGTTCTGCTCTCAATTTTAAGGGTACGCGGGCTTTCTTTTCACAGCATGTGGTTTAACTTGGTTGCTGAATTAAGCCTTTTTCTGGGTTTGCATAATATGCTGAATCAAAAACTTATTAAATGGGTTGGATTTACACCCCACATCAGGCCACAAGACAATGTAACATGGTTAAAAATAAACAAGCTTGGCGTGCAGTACAAATCCAGCCTCCAGATTTTTCTCTGTGAAGGTTAAGTCTGTTGTACTGCTAATACCCTTGCTCTAAAAACGTGATAGGTTGAGGGTTTTCTGTTTTGGGGTTTGTTTGTTGCTTTTTTAAATTTGGCAAAAGATCTTGACTAACTTTTCCATTTTCTAAAAGTTTTCTTACCCTGAAAAAGAAAGGACATTTTCCCTTCTTTCCCCACTACTTTTCCTTTCACTTCTAGTAGGGCTAAAGGATCTTAATTATTTTCCCATTGTATATATTTTTTTCTGTATCACTCTACTATTCCCCTGGCTGCCTATGCTTCCTTATTTAAAAAAAAAAATGTTCATGGGAGAAGGTCCCTCTTTGTCTTCCTTCCAGATTGAACCAAAGGGTAAGAAGTCGTAGAGGATGCAAACTGCCAGAGAGACTGCTACCCGCAGAAAGATAGGACACTGATGCACTGTTGTTGACCAACCCCTCACTAATTAAGTGCAAGAACATCATATTCCACCCAAGGGAGTTTCAATAAACTTCTTTTCCATGTAAATTATTTGGTGGTTATAAAATGAAATAAAAATTGCTCACAGCAGCATTGTGTATATATTAAGGTTTACTATGCAAGGGAAAACTTTAAATCCACTTCCCCATAATCTTCACCGCTTCTCCAACCTCACCTCAGGATTAGAATAGGATACAGAATGTTCTTTATTGGCCCAATGTGGTTCGACACAAGGAATTTGTCTCTGGTGCATAAGCTCTCATTGTACATACAAACAATGAAGTAGTATAATCATAAGAATGTCAGTAGGAGAAGGTAGTAGAAAAGATGAGAAGGATAATAGCAATACCGCCATACTACAGGGGTAAATATCCTTAGGCATAAGATAGTGCTGTGGGAATTAGGTGTTTAGCAGACTAATGGCCTGAAAGAGAAAAACTGTCTTTGGGTTTGATTGTTTTGGCATGCAATTCCCTTTAGTGGTGTCCTGAAGGAAAGGGTTTAAATAGTTTATGTCCAGAATGTGATTGATCTGTAGATATTTTCTCTTTCTGGCTTATGCAGTATAAAGGTCTTCAATGGAAGGCAAGCTAATTGCAGTTGTTTTTTTTTTCTGCAATACTAACTATCCATTGACATCTGTACTCTACCAAGCCAGATAGTTATAGAAGTACAGATAACAGATTCAGTAACGGATGATAGAAGATCCTGTTAAATATAGATTATTACTGTATTTAATAGGATCAGGTCAGTGGTGGGTTTCAAAAATTGTTCAAACCTACTCTGTGGGTGTGGCCTCCTTTGTGGGAATGGCTTGCCACCCATGTGACTGGATGGGAGTGGCTTGCCGCCCATGTGACCGGATATGAAGATGCCGACGACACTTGTCAGACCCACCTTAAATTACCTCACACACAGCACTGGCATGTTTTTTAAAAGGCATCTTTGGTTTGCGTTAAAACAATTTCAACACACGCAATGTTCTGATTGCACCACAAACGCAGTAGTCCTCCTTACCTTTCACAGAGGCACTGAGTTTTATAAATATGAGCATGATAGTATAGAATAATCATATCCAAGGACCAGTAGTGGGTTTCAAAATTTTTTGGAACCTCTTCTGTAGGTGTGGCCTGCTTTCCGGGTCCACTGGTAGAACCTCTTCTAACCGATTCGGTAGATTTGATGAACCGGTTCTACCGAATAGGTATGAACTGGTAGGAAACCACCTCTGGATCAGGTTCAATAAAACAAATGCATACAGACAAACGTGTATAGTACATAATTTTCCTTAATGTTTATTTGAAAACTAGTTCTAAGGTAAGACTCCCTGCTATATTAGTGGTGATCAGGTAGAAACAAAGTAAGTGGTAAAACAGATATAGGGAACTGTAGTTAACAATTGGAATGCCTCAAAGAAAGCATTACAAATCAAAATTCAGCATTAAAACATTGGCCTGTATTTCTTTGGAAGAAATGCATCCATGTAGTAACTTGTTCATACCCTGCCATTGTACCCTATCAGAAGAAATGGTTTACAAAATATTAGACCAAAACACACTATTTATAGCTAGCACTATTTGAAAAGAAGACAGGCAGCTGGAAACCTGCAACCAGAGCAAATGAACAAGAGTGCAAAAAATTACATTGATGCAGATACTGTAATAGTGTAAGAAGGGCTCCAATTCTATAAAAATCATTCTATAAAAATAGAATTATATTTTATATTTCAAATCAATTTATAAAGATTAAAATTACCAGCAATAACTAATAGAAAGGTAGAAACCTACTGAAGAAGATGCTTTGGAGTTTATTGTACAGTCAAATGAATGATAATCTGCCTATTGGGTATAAATCATAGGTTTATGCTCAGTGCAAGCAACATCTGGCCCTTAGAAGTAAATAATGTGGAACTAGAGTTGGAGACACTCGGAAAGGCAGTTTTATCTCTTCCTGGATGACAGCTCCCTTGATATTACAGAGGAGGGTAACAGGGAAGGTGGACATCACTGCAAGAGTGTGAGAGAAATTATTATAAAAAGAACCAAAGCTTGGGAGAAGACCCCATAAGCTTTCACAGCTTTAGAAAACATTTTTATTATGGGTGGTTTTCCTGGTCTGGTAATTGATTGGTCATTAAGGAAGTGCCAAGGTCATTAAGTAAACATCACAATTGTTAAACAACTGTATTTTATCCAATAGGTGTTTTTGCTGGAAATGGGAAGTAAACAATGCAAACTGGCGAAACCCCCCCCCCCCCATCAAAATAATCAGCACAGGATACTGCAAATATCAGTAAAGCTGAGATAGTTGCCAAACACCCAAATTGTGATCATGTTACTGCAGTGGTATGTGTGATTGACATAACTATGAAATTGGGTCTTAAGTGAATCTGGGGAGTCAGTTGTTGTCAGAACTGCTACTTCACATCTGCTCTTTGCTATTGCTTGTTACCAGTCTCCCATGAACTCTGGATGGGGGTAGCTGGATGATGGGGGGGGGGAAGGCTACACTGAGACACAGTTTCAAGGTCGGACAGCTGGGAACGAAGTGCAAAAGCATACCAGCTCACACTCCAAAATACCATTTTGAAAACATCTGATTCAAATTTCAGATTTCAGATTTAGTTTATTTGTATGCCGCCCTTCTCCGGGAGGGATTCAGGGCAGCGAACAACTCAAAAGGGGAAAGGGGAACATAGAACACAATACACATAGTTAAAATAACCAACAATCATACAACCAAACAGGTCGAGCGGGGAGGGGAACTCATCAACCCCAGGGCTGCCGGCAAAGCCAGGTTTTGACGGCTTTTCAGAAGGCCTGGAGAGAAGTGAGGGTCCGAATCTCTGCGGGGAGTTCGTTCCAGAGGGCCGGAGCTGCCACAGAGAAGGCCCTCCCCTGGGTAGTAGCCAGGTGGCATTGACTGGTAGACGGAACCCAGAGGAGGCCGACCCTTTGTTATCTAATGGGTCTTTGGGAGGTAATTGGCAGCAGGCGGTCTCTCAAGTACCCAGGTCCAATACCATGAAGGGCTTTATAAGTTACGACTAGCACTTTGAAGCGTATCCGGAGACTGATCAGTAGCCAGTGCAGCTCACGGAGGATAGGTGTAACATGGGTGTACCAAGGTGCACCCACAATTGCTCGCGCGGCTGCGTTCTGGATGAGTTGAAGTCTCTGAATACTTTTCAAGGGCTGCCCCATGTAGAGCTTCTTTGAAACTGATGGGGCAATGGGAGCCAGTAATGGGAAGTACCTATGAGGGAGGAAAGTTACACTTGAAGATTTTGGCGCACGAATTTCAGTTACGGCTTTGCTTTATTGTAATTCACTTGATTTCTAATAAAACAATACCTTTTGCAACAAATGGAGCCAAGGATTGTTTCTACTTAGGAGTTCAAGCTGAGGCAGGTCTAGCAGTTATAATTTCAAATGTTTGCTAAGTGACCAGTCATAGATCAATATATTAAATATATTAAAAATATTAGGATTAGGAATCATTCAATGAAGCTGACTAGAAGGAAATGTATAATAGATAAAAGAAAATATTTCTTTGTATAGTGCATAATTTAATATAATTCTCACAGGATCGGGGTAATGAAAAGTTACTAACTATATTCTTGATAAAATGGCTTGAATTTAAAATGGATACCACTACTTCTGTCTCTTCAGAAGTTATTATTTACACACACAAACACACACACACACACACACAAACAAACAAACATGAAATGTTGGTTTATTCCATTGAGAAATGACATACAGAAAGAAACTAAAGAATTGGTGCACATTTGATGGTGAGCCGAGGTGGCGCAGTGGTTAAATGCAGCACTGCAGGCTACTTCACCCAACTGCAGTTCTGCAGTTCGGCTGTTCAAATCTCACCGGCTCAGGGTTGACTCAGCCTTCCATCCTTCTGAGGTGGGTAAAATGAGGACCCTGATTGTTGTTGGGGGCAATATGCTGACTCTGTAAACCGCTTAGAGAGGGCTGAAAGCCCTATGAAGTGGTATATAAGTCTAACTGCTATTGCTATTGCTACTTTTGGCAATTTTGCACACAGAAAGGCCTTCCAGAACTCATATATCAGTGACTGGTTTGTCTGCCAGAAACACGAAGAGAGAAAAAACACACTGAATATAGTCTTGTTATTTTAACTTAATGGCAAAAAATCATCATTCCTCTCAATTGGAGACATTTTGACAGAAATTCTTAACATGTAGTTGTTTCAGGTTCACAATGTGACAATCAAATTTATCTCATAGATTTTTTTATGCTTTATATTCATAAAAGACAATTCACAGCAGAATTTGTTCCGAAATAGACTTCCCAGGGCACAGTGCCAAGAAAAGCTTAACTGAAAATAATTGAGGAAAGGCTGATGTTTCATTTCTAAACTATTCAGTTATCTTTAGGCCTTAATATATCTACTTCATCTTTGGCATTTCCTTCTCTTGCGATGGCTTGCTACTCATAAATGCTTTTACATTTATATTATCATTTTCTCTTTCCTTTCCTGAACATTTTAACATCTACATGCTATCAGCAAAGCTAAAAAACTAAAGTATGTGATCATTATAATGATCAAGCATGATGCTAAAGAATTTCATCAACAACTCGATTCAGTATCTTGTAAATTCTGCTCCTTAGTAACAAGAAAGTAGTTGGGAAAATCCTACAAAAAGCTGTGGCTGCTAACTTTTCTAACACACACACACACCTTTTCAATATCCAGTCTCAAGACCACAGATTATTTATCAGGCCAAAGAATCAATAGCAAAATGCCCACTGCTCATAAACAGATCAATTCCTTTGATTATGAAAAATGTACTCTGGTTATAAACACTTACGTTGATAAACAGTACTCCAGTTTTCTTGTCTGCTTAAATCAACCATATGCCATACTGGCATAACAGTAGAAGTAGAAGAGAGTGAAGTCCAAATATGATCGTTAATAAGCCCCATATAGCAATGGAAATAGTGGAGAACAAAGTTAGGAAATTACATGTATGAAAATAAAAGCTCATACAGAATTGAAAATGGAATAATGTACATGAAAGAGGAAGGTTACGATCTGTCTAAACTGATCCACTGCAATTTCATGAATATTCAGTCATAACCGTATTTTGTCCAATGTTTGCTTCAAACAAATATTCCAAACTCTTCAAGGTAGTTTATGTGGTGTGTGGGTGTGCCTTCGATTCAGTTTTTCACTCCTGGTAACTGCCAGGACAAATCCCTGAATTTTTCTTGTCAAGATTTCAGACATGGTTTGCACTTATCTTCCTAAGCCTGACAGAAAATGAGTGATCCAATTTCACTCAGCTGGTTTTATGCCTCAGGCAGGACTAGAACTCATGGTTTCTAGATGTTTAGCCGGGTGTCTTAACCACTACACCAAACTGGTATACTTATATGTATACATGCACATACATTTATACATACAGTTTTCTTTAACATGTACATTTTGTATCTAACTTTTTCTAATTCAATGTGTTGTTTGATATAAAATCCAGAGAAATTTGAAATCCAAAATCTATTATTTTTTAAATCTGAAATGGGTGGTCCAACACCCTTTATATAAAGATGAATAGAAGCCTGGTTATGCTGGGAACCCTAAAAGACTATTAATAATCCCTTGTTTTATGGACAGAGCAATATAACAGTATAGCAATAGCAATAGCAGTTAAACTTATATACCGCTTCATAGGGCTTTCAGCCCTCTCTAAGCGGTTTACAGAGTTGGCATATTGCCCCCACAGTCTGGGTCCTCATTTCACCCACCTCGGAAGGATGGAAGGCTGAGTCAACCTTGAGCCGGTGAGATTTGAACCGCTGAACTGCAGATAACAGTCAGCTGAAGTGGCCTGCAGTACTGCACCCTAACCACTACGCCACCTTGGCTCTTTGCCACCATGTGCATTTTAACAGTGGAATATCTGTCTTGCTGGATCAAATTAAAAACCTGTGAAATCCAATTCTCCATTTCCAGCAATGACTAATTGGATATTGAAAGAGTTCATTTCAGGTTTCAATTCAGCAGCTCCAAGTAGGGCTAGGGATGCCCTCTTCCCCTATTAAGCTGCTCCCAATCAGCTTGAGTTAAGGTTAAAGATAAATTGGTTCGGTCTACCTTCTTATGAAATCTTCAAGTAAAGGAGAGAAATGAATAAATTCATTAGAATAAGATATGTACAAAAATCCACAAATTAGAGAACAGTGTGCTCAACAGCATATCTGAGGGAAAATTGATTGGACAGATAAATATGCTAGCTGTGTCTTTTATTATTGTTTTAAAAAATATTATTTGTTATTTATGAAGCATAGTACAATTTTGCTACAATCTTATCTACAAAAAAGATCTGAAAAGATTGCTCAACCATCCCTTCCCTTACTCCCAAGATAAATCATTGTTATTCTCACTTCATAAATGTGAACTGAGGCTGAGCTAATGATTCCTAGTGTAGTTTTACTAGGTAAAACTTGGAATTTATAGTTGGAAATGGACTTCTGGAAGAATCGACTCTTTCCCACTTTTAGCCTATTAGCTATTTAGATAGAAATTCTGCTCCTTGTTTGCTTTGGCTCTGTTTTTCCCTGCCTGGAAGGCTCTCCCTTCAGACTGTTTCTTACAGGAACACTGAAATATTTTCTTTCCCTTTCTCCCCCGTAAGGGCAGAAAGATCATAGGTGCAGGTTTTAGCACATGAACTTCCTCAGTAAATTTGACTTATCCTTTTGACCCTTAAGCATCTGTCATTAGATACTCTTCTGAGGTTGCTTGTGTTTTTCAATAAAAGAACTGGAGAATTCATACCAGAATTCCTTCAGAATTTTTACTATGTTTAGTGAAACATAGAAGTAGTAGGAGTAGGAGTAGAACTTAATTTGAACATGGGAAAATCTAGATGGTCACTCAAGATGATTATAGTAATCACAAAGCAAGAGTAAATTGTACTTTTAATATCAGATAAGTTATTTTAAAGGAATGTAAGGATTGTCTGCATATGCATTTTAAAACTGTAATGCAACAAGGAAACTTCTCACTATAATCTGCATCAAATCTTCCTAAGGGACAATATTTCAAACAGATGTTCTTTGATATTCACAACATTTTCCCCTCATTTAAGATATTTGTAGACCAGAGGTAGGCAGCAAAGGATTAAATCAACAGTGTGTTCAGCAGCTTTTCAAAATAGCTCACAATGTATGAAGTGTCATATTTGCCCAGTGATTCAGTAAATTACTGAATGTGAGTGATTTGCTCACATTTCAAGTGAGTAAATCACTCCTTTGATTGAGTGATTTCAAGAACGGCTTTTTAATCTCTTAATCAAAATGCTTTCATTATAAGCAAAAACTCTCCACCAGGAATTGGGAGATTGCCTGTTCTAAAAGCTTAGATCATAGCTTAGATGATCTAAACCAGGGGTAGTCAATCTTTTTATACCTACCGCCTACTTTTGTATCTCTGTTAGTAGTAAAATTTTCTGACCGCCCACCGGCTCCACAGTAATGGTGATTCATAAAGTAGGGAAGTAACTTTACTTTATAAAATTTACAAAGCAGAATTACAGCAAACCCCCACCGCCCACCATGAAAGCTGGAACGCCCACTAGTGGGCGGTAGGGACCAGGTTGACTACCACTGATCTAAACTATTTCCCCCCACTTATGCCCAGATAGCTAAGGATTGATTTTGTGAGGGGTTGGTATGAGTGCTAATTGTACCCGCCCTTGGTTAAAGCAATTTTGGTCATGGCCAACTACACTTTGGTTGATCCTAATCTAATTATTGCAAGGCATGTATGTGGAATGACTTTTGAAAAGCCATTTGGAATCGCAAGTGATGAAAAGTGAGGATGAGAGTGCCCGTGTAGTTACCACTGGAAAATCCAATTTGGAATAGATTCCAGTTCTTTTCTGGATGCGATTTGAAGTGCTGATAATTACCTGTAATTTAGGGTTAGAGGTTTTGAAGGGAAATTGCCTGACATACAGTTTTGCTTGTCCACTGCCTTCAACTTCGGAGGCCTTGTTGGATTTATTGCATTTTTCCAATTTCATTCTAAGCCACTGCGGGGAGCTTCTCGGGGATACAAATGATTTTATAATTGAATTTTGGTTTTAATATCCATGCACATATTTTGGAGTATAAAGAACTTCTATATTTTATTTTATGTCTTTATTAATCAAATTTATATAGCTTGCCCATTTCACCCAAGGAAATTTTGAGCCTAACCTCTACATTCTAAACAGAGCAATGGCTTTTTATTGCACTGATATTGCTCCACAAAGCATGTTCATCTATGGGTAAAATCCTGCAGTCGTCCTCCATTCTCTGGACCAGAGTTCTCCAAAGTGGTCAACATAAACCTTCAAGGATCCCATCCAATAACATCAACAATCCATTATTGTTGATGTTATTTATAGTACTACTAGTTAAAGCAATATTTAATAAATAATTTTCATATGTTGATTTTTTGTTGAATGTTGATTTTATTTATATGCCACCCTTTTCCCCCAAAGGGGACTCAGGGCGGCTCACAACTCAACCAGGGAAGGGGGGATACAGACAAAATTAAAAACGACACAAAACAATGCATGGTTTAAAACACACAACAGTCATACCATTCGAGACGGGGGCAATGGTTCTTTAGCCCCAGGCCTGTCGGAACAGCCAGGTTTTAAGGGCTTTGCAGAAGGCCTGGAGGGTGGTGAGGGTTCAAATCTCCACGGGAAGTTCGTTCCAGAGGGTCGGAGCAGCCACAGAGAAGGCTCTCCTCCGTAATGAATGGTTATGGATTGATCATTAATCTGAAACTTCATGAAGGGCTCAATGACTTTGGGACTCAATGAAGGGCTCAATGACTTTGTGGACTTCTTCTCTAGACTATATTTTGGTTTATTCATTCAGACATCCAGCAAATGACTCTGTGCACTCTCTGAAAGGTATATTCAAGATACTGTGAGTAAAAGGTTTTAACTAAGAGTCAGTCTATATTTTGTATAGTCTATACAGTATAGGTGGTACCTTGCTCAATAGTAGTAACTGTGAGAGGGATCTTGGAGTCCTAGTGGACAACCATTTAAATATGAGCCAGCAGTTTGCTGCAGCTTCCAAAAAAGCCAACACAGTTCTAGTCTGCATAAACAGAGGGATAGAATCAAGATCACGTGAAGTGTTAATACCACTTTATAATGCCTTGGTAAGGCCACACTTGGAATACTGCATTCAGTTTTGGTTGCCACAAAGATATTGAGACTCTAGAAAAAGTGCAGAGAAGAGCAACAAAGATGATTAGGGGACTGGAGGCTAAAACCTATGAAAAATGTTTGTAGGAACTGGATATGTCTAGTTTAATGAAAAGAAGGACTAGGGGAGACATGATAGCAGTGTTCCGATATCTCAGGGCTGCCACAAAGAAAAGGGAGTCAAACTATTCTCCAAAGCCCCTGAGGGTAGGACAAGAAGCAATGTGTGGAAACTAATCAAGGAGAGAAGCAACTTAGAATTAAGGAGAAATTTCCTGACAGTTAGCACAATGGAACAACTTGCTTCTAGAAGTTGGGAATGCTCCAACACTGGAAGTTTTTAAGAAGATGTTGTATATCCATTTGTCTGAAGTAGTGTAGTGTGTCCTGCCTAAGCAGGGGGTTGGACTAGAAGACCTTCAAGGTCCCTTCCAACTCTGTTATTCTATATTCTGTTATTTGTATTATCCATGTAGCAAGGCTGCCCTTTCATTAGACAGGCCATGGACAAGCCTCTAAACCAGCCAGCTTGTAGAACAGGAGTGTTCAAACTCATGATGACATGTTGTCGTCGCATGATGTGTTGCAACTTTTTCCCCTTTGTTAAACCGGGAGGGAGGGCCTGCTCGCGAGCCATGAGTTTGACACCCCTACTGTAGAGAATTCATTTTTTTCTTCCAAATTATCTTGTCTCAATAGGCAGAAACTGTCCTTTTTGTTTGAGTCCCCCAGAACAGGGAAAACTCTGAAATAAAAGGAGCTTGGTTGGAATTAGTTTAACTTTAAACTTCCCTAATCTGTTTAAAGTAGGTCAAATCCAGATTGTGACTCTGCACAGTTCCCTTTAAGTAAAGTAAAACTAGTCATATCAGTGGTGGGTTGCAGGCGGTACGCCCCGGTATAGGCGTACTGGAGGCTGCCCGGAGCACAGGGTACCATTCTGGTACGGTGCTCCGGAGGGCCCACCCGCCCAAACTCCTTACCTGTATTTAAACTTTTTAGCACTTCTGCACATGTGCATGGTGAATACAGCACCTGTGTGACACTCCGCCGAGCAGCTGGAGCATCATGGAGGCTCACTGAGGCGTCGCTGGATGGTAAGACACATGCGCGCGCTGCACGTCATTCATGTGGCGGACGTTGGAACCCACCACTGGGTCATATCCTCTCCATCTATAATGTGTCATTTGGTCCAATATTGAACATTTTTATTTGAAATGATGTGCATGTGATCTTCTTCATCCTACTATGTTCTCTGCCTTCTCTGATGTGTTGCCTGTCCTGTGGGATAATCTCCCCCCTGAAATGTGAATAGTCCTGACCCTGTTAGCCTTTGCAAAGGCTAAGAAGACCTAGTTGTTCCATGGGTGTTGTTGGGACCAAGATATTTCTCTTCTAATGCATGACACATTATACAGTGGAGCATTATTTTATACAGTGAGCTTTGTTATTATGTTTTGGGGTTATTTTTTATGATGTCTATGAAGTTCTTCTTTGATTGTTAGATGTTGAGTCACATTTTGAGAACTGGGCAGCCATATAAAGTTTTAAACAAACAAATAAAAAACCCTTTTCTCCCATTATTCCAAAATCTGTTGTTTACAGTGTGCAAGTCTTCAAAGCTGCTAAGATATTTTTCATGTTGATTGTTTCACAAGGTCTTTTTTTTTACCTTGTTAGGCAAGTTAATCTAACGTCCTTTTCTTAGATCAGAGAATTTCTTGCAAACAAAAAAAAATCTTTAAAAACTCTTCCGGTAATTAGAGTTAATAAGATATGGCAGTAGCTCCTCAATGATGCATGGGAGCTTGTTGTGATATTTTTGGGAGAAATAGTCCTTGTCAAGGACAAGTTCAAACTCCTATAGGGAAAGCCAATTTGTAAATGTAGGAAAATGCTGAGAGTCAGCTTTCATTGGTAGTGCAATCCTAAGTCACTTAAGTAACCAATCAGTATTGGTTACCATCAGGGGTGGGTTTCTCGCCCTGTTCCAACCGGTTCGGTTGGAACGGGACCGGCAGCGTCCTCGTGCACGTGCGCGGCGCACACATGTGTACTAGCGTCTGTGCGATGCTCCAGGTGCTCCTGGAGGATCGCGCAGGCGCTGTATGCGTCCTGCGCATGCATGGAAGCGCAGAACTCGTCAAAACCGGGTAAGGAGCGCGGGCGAGTGGGCCCTTTGCCGTTCCCGGAAGTTATTTACTTCCGGGTTCACTGACCAATCGGTTCGCAGGGACCGCCACGAACCAGTTGAAACCCACCCCTGGTTACCATCCAGCACTTATAGAACACATCAGTTTCCTTGGCATAGACTTTTAGACAAAAAGGCTCCTGTTTTCTGACCTATTTCACTGAGTCATCATTTTGCTGGCAAGAAAAAAAAATATAAACCTGGACATATTGACATTCTATATGTAGAGTTTTTTTTTAGAGCAGACACATTAAATATTGTAGAACATTTCATTATTGGTCCTGCAATTTCCCTGTTTTATTACAAATATAAAAAGTGAATAATTATATTGACCGCTGTGCTTTAGATGATCCATTGATCACTGTTACTGCACCAAGGAATGGAATGCATATATCTTCTAGCATTCTGAGACATGCCATTATGCATTTTATTTTTAAATGCCAGGCTATTCCCCCCCCTTTTTTTTTGCTTCAAGTTTTTTTTATTTTCTAACATAAAAATTCCATTTTCAATTAAGCAGTGTGTTGTCTGGGTACAAATAGTTTTAGGAAATAATAATCAAAATGTTTACAACAATATTCATTACATTAGTATTGATGTGATGATGATGATGATGATGATGATGATGATGATGATGATGATGGCGACAATAACTTAACCATTTTAACACACCTTCTTTATATCATTGCTCCGTTCCACATATTTCCCTGTTTCTAACTCTTGTTTCTGTCAGCTAACCATTATAAAATAAGTCCCAGGTCAAAAAGTATTCAGTTTCTTTCTTTTCCTTAATTGTAGGTGTAAGCCTATCCATTTCTGCACATTCTAATATTTTTTAATCACATTTTCATCTGTCGGGATCTCTTCACTTTTCCATTGTTGTGCAAATACAATTCTAGTTGCTGCTAGTACATGATCAAATATGCATTCCCTTTATTATACTTATCCACTAAAATGCACATCAAGATTATTTCTGGTTTCATAGCAATATGTTGTTTTACCATTTTTTCCAACTATGTATGTAATTTTGTCCAATTTTTTTTTGTTGCTTTTGGGCATGTCCACCACATATGATAGTACAAACCTATAGCATTTTCAACATTTTGAAATGTCAGGCAACTTGATCTACTAAAAAAACCATGGAAAAATACTCAGTTGACTGGATGATTTTCAATCAAGAACTGTGATTATATTGCCACTATAGAAACATTACCTAAATTAATACTAAATCTTAAATCTTCCACTAAATCTAAATGTTGAAGTCCATCTCTCTGGCCATAACCTCTGCACGCAGGAGAATATTTCCCATATTTGAAGACTGCATCATTCTAAACCAGAGGTCCCCAAACTTGGCAACTATGCTGGCTGGAGAATTCTGGGAGTTGAAGTCCACAAGTCTTAAAGTTTTCAAGTTTGGGACCTCTATTCTAAACCCTGGGGTGTCTATTAGAGAAGAAAAGCAATATTATCTTAATTTTATTCATTCCTCTGATTTTTTTATTCTGTTCACTGCCCTGTGTAACCATTCTTTATTTCTTCATTTAACTCAGTGAACCATTGACCACCCAAGACTCTCATTGGTTAGCAAAAAAACAAATCTATTTTTAATCAAATAAAAACAGTTAAGATGAAAATTAAAAACACTATAGATGGTGTTTTTGTAAAGTAAAATAAATACTAAAAATGAACAATTGACTAACGGGCAAATCCTGTTTAAAGGGCCTTTTTAAAAGCAAATAAATGTAACAGCGTTGGAAGGTGTCATGGAGGTCTTCTATTCCAACATCTGCTCAAGCAGGAGACCTTATACCATTTCAGACAAATGGCTGTACAGTCTCTTCTTAAATGTCTCCAGTGATGGAACAAATTTTGAAGGCAAGCCACTCTACTTAACTGTTCTCAATGTCCAGCAATTTCTCCTTAGTTCTAGGTTATTTCTCTCATTGATTAGTTTCCATCCATTGTTTCTTGTCTCTTACTTCTGGTGCCTCTCAACATTGTGGATAGTGCATTCCATTGTGGAAGAGTTTTTACCATTTAATATTCAGGACATGAGGAAGGACAGAAGTACAAAAATCTGAAATTGCTAAGATTACATAATGATGGAGATATTAATATTCTTTTTGGTCACTTGGAATCATTTTTGTTTATTTGAGTCTTTGAGAATGGAGTTCAACTAAAGGGAACAAGCTAAAGTCTCTTTTTCATCCTAATTATTTATTAGATAGGCTTATGGAAACCTCACAGAATTGCCCTTAAAACCTGTCATATTCACAATCACTTTTAATATAGCAAGCCACCAATTTACAGTTTGAAACACTGTCTTATGAAATCCTACTTAATTAAATGCATCGTTGGACAACCAGATAGTACATCATTTTTATTTTAATAACTGCCTAGCCTTTATATGGCCAAAAGTGTTGTATATGTTGGACTGACTAAAAATGCTAACATGAGCATGTTCACTAGTTATATCTTTAAAATGATTACCAGCTGTCTTTCTCTGAAATAAACTATCTGCTTTTCCTCTCTCCATAGAATGTTTCTGGTTGGGTTTTTTTTCCCCTTTTAAAATATTTGAGTCTGGTGTTTTTTTTTTACAGAACACATTGCAAATTAATAATAAAATTTCATCCAACATTGGCTTGGTTAGACAAAGGTTGCATAAATATCTAGAGCGTTTCCTTCAGTATTCCAGATTATGAAATAAATATCTCAGATTTGAAACAGCTACATTAAATTTTCTATTATAGTTATCTTGGCCCTCTGTAGTGGCAGGATTAAATCAATAGGATGATGTTTCTCAATCTTGGCAACTTCAAACTATATGGACTTCAACTCCCAGAATTTCCCAGCCAACATGGAATTTTGAGAGTTGAAGTCTACACAGTTTAAAGTTGCCCAGGTTTAGAAACCACAAGATGAAAGACAATAGGTTTTAAACCTGTACTTCCATGTTCATGTTTGTCTGCATTTCTTATCTAATGAGAGACTGGGGAATGAAGATGGAAGAGACCCAGCTGCAGTCTAAGTGATACGTCATGCAGAGAGAATGTCAGTTTTCTCAATTGTTGATAAAAAAAATATATCCACAACTTGGATATATCTACTGGATTCTGCTTTGATTCAAGACATAAAACTAAATATAAGTACACAGCTTTATGGAGTTGTAAATTTGGCACTGTTTTTTTTTTTTTTTTTAAATGATAAGGAATCTTGTTCCCAGCCATGTGAATGCTTAGCAGCCAACATTTCTCTACAAAGATGCCTCGGAAAAAATCAGCCACATCATTTTATAACCAGAGAAATCATAGCATTTTCATTATGTAAGAGTCTCTATGAAAAACAAATTCATCAGCAAAGCTGTAGAACAGTGTTTCTCAACCTTGGTGACTTTAAGTCCTGTGGCGCAGTGGTTAGAGTACAGTACTGCAAGCCACTTCAGCTGACTGCTAGTTCAGCGGTTCAAATCTCACCGGCTCAAGGTTGACTCAGCCTTCCATCCTTCCGAGGTGGGTGAAATGAGGACCCAGACTGTGGGGGGCGATATGCTGACTCTGTAAACCGCTTAGAGAGGGCTGAAAGCCCTATGAAGCGGTATATAAATCTTAATTGCTATTGCTATTAGAACTCCCAGAATTCTGGAAGTTGAAGTCCATAGGACTTCAAGTCACCGAGGTTGAGAAACACTGCTGTAGAACATTGAGAGGGGGGGGAGGGAGGGAGGGAGAGAGAGAGAGATGTTGCTCATAAGCAAATCTTTCTCTTTTGCCTTTATTTATTGTATTTATTTTTTATTTATTTATTTTACTTCAGGACTTCCTGGGAGGAGCTTACTGGTGGGGGCAGCAAAAAATCAGCTGCCTCCGAATTCCTGGCTACGTACCTGTTTAGAGGATCTTCCATCTGACGTCTTATCAGGTTTTCTTATCCTTCAGGCAAGAGGGAAAGAAGAAACTGTTTTGCTGGCAAATGCTCTTCGATTTTTGCAGCTTTTGTGCTTGCAAGGAAAGGGGGGCTAGCCCAAGGCAGAACGGCTGTCCGTGCTGGGAACTTCAAACTGCCTTGTGCAGGACAAAGTAGGTCTCTCCCACTCTGCTCTAAGTTTTGTTTGATTTAATCTTATCACGAGCTGAATCCGTTTACTGCGAGGACAATAATTGCTTATCAACATTTTAGCTTCTTCTCTTTTTCTCCTCCGAAAAATTATTTACTCAGAGGCTTTTAAAATGGCGCCGAGCAGGCTGGTTTCTCCGGTAATAACGAACACTTTTTGCTAATTCTCACAAGACTTCAAAAGAATTCAAAACAAAAGAGATAGCTTATCAAATGTTTTGGTTTCACAATAGAAGAATTTTACTCCTTCATTAACTTTGCTTATTTGGAAGTTAAATGGTGATGAATCTGTTGAACGGTCTTGTTACAATGTTTACTCACTGAAAGTTTTGCCAAGCCTTAAACTTCAAAATAAAAGCCTCTTTACTTAAAGCTGCATATTTAGGCGATAGAGTTTTATTAACTGCAGGCAGACAAATTTTGAAATGGCCTCAAAACCAAATATTAACTTGAAGTCGTCACCCTCTACTTCCAGGGGCACATCCTCAGTGCCTGGCACAAAGCTGCAGCCTCCGCTTCCTACGCCCCCTGCTGGGGATGTGTTAACGAAAGAATTTTTTCTGAGTAATCTAAGCGAGGCTCTTAATGCACAGACAATTAAAATGGAAGATAAATTTAGAGATAATAGAGAGGAGAGAAAAGGGGAAATAAAAGAAATGAAAGAAGAAATTAAAAGTGAAATTAAAAGTGAAATAAAAGGACTTAAACAGGAGTTGTATGAGAAATTTGAGGCTAAGGTTGATAAAATTAGAGACGACATGCTGAGTCTTGTAACTGTATTAACAGAACATATTTCTGGAGTGGAAGATACTCTAGAGGTTCTTAATGATGCCAATGCTAACTTGACATTGAAAACAGAGGTGGTGGAACAAAAAGTGGAAAATGCTGAAAAAGAAATTATTATGATACAGTACCGACAAATGGAGCTCGCATTAAGAGTAAGGGGGCTGCGTGAGGAGAAACAGGAGAACCTGAAACAGATCCTATCGGAAGCTTTTGACCGCCTGATGGGAAGACCAGGGACCAACCAAGGCTGGCAAATTGACAAAGCTTACCGCATTAACTCCTGGCTGGCAAAGCAGAAGCAGCTTCCTCGAGACATCGTTATATATTTTACTACAAGAGAGTTCAGAAATATGGTACTGCAAGCGTCTTATAACACTAAGCTTCAAATTGGCGGTCAAGACCTGGCTGTTTTGAAAGAGATACCACCTCAAATGTTAAGAGCCAGAAGAGACTACGCTTTTTTGGTCGAAGAACAAAGAAACCGTCAGATACAGTATAGATGGGATGCACCATTCGGCATCATATTTACATTTGATAAGCAAAGGTACCGCCTCAACTCTGTATGGAAAGCCCGAGATTTTTATTATAATATATTGAAGGCCGGACACCCTGCACCATCTGGACCTAGAGAAAGACCACAAGAAGGACAGGATAGACAGCAAACTACACAACCACCAGACAAGATGGAGCATCTCTCTTCTCTAGAAGTGCAAGGTGCTATGGAACCAAGACCTAGCCGCATGACTACTAGACGTATGGAGAAACAAGCTAAGAAGCAACAGTATCAACAATCATCGGCCATCGATCAAGGAACTACAACAACAAATCTGGAAGCAGTGGGAGGAGCTAAACCTAAGGTTAAACAGGCCGTGCAGGAAGCTCTAAAAATGCTTCAACCAACCAAAGATGACAACTAAGATTTTAACATGGAATGTCAACGGACTGAAATCTCCACAGAAGAGGAAGAAAATATTTCATTATCTTAAACAGTTTAAGAACGATGTAATTTGTTTGCAAGAAACTCATATCAAGTCAACTGATCAAAAATATTTGATCAACTCAAAACTTGGTCAACATTTTGCAGCTTCTGCTATGGAAAAGAAGAATGGTATAGTTGTATACTTAAGAAAAGATATGAAAGCTGAATTAATAGAAGCAGATCCCTTCGGAAGATATATTGCTTTAGACTTAATCTTAGAAGGGAAAAAGACATTACTTTTGGGAATTTATGCACCCAATCAACAGCAAGATAGATTCTATAGAAATCTTCATGCTAAATTAGTACAGTGGGACTATAGTTCCTGTATACTATTGGGTGACTGGAATGGAGTGATAGACACTAAGAGAGATAAGAAGATTTCCCGCCTAAATACCAAGATGCGAGCAAAGTTACCCAAATCCTTCTTTGACATTATGGATGATTTTGAATTGAGAGATATCTGGCGAGAAAGAAATGCAGAGGAATATGACTTCACTTTCTTCTCGGACAGGCATCAATCCCTTTCAAGGATTGATTTTATTCTAACCACTAATGATTTGCTTTCTAGGGTCAAGAAAACAAAGATTGCAGCTAGAGTCCTTTCGGACCATAACCCAGTTTGGATGGAGTTGGGAAGGGTAGTGCAGGCAAGAAGGTTTTGGAGACTGAATGAAAATTTATTTAGATATGAAAACTATATTAATGATTGTAAAAAATTACTATCTGAATATTTTGTTTTGAATATGAATAAGGGTACATCTATGGAATTTGTATGGGATGCAAGCAAAGCGTATATGAGAGGAGTTTTGATGAATATAAATAAAACACATAGAAATAAGCAAGGGTTAAAACGAACAGAACTGGAAGAGGAAATTAAGAGAAAAGAGCTGGAGTTAACAAGGAAACCAGACGATACAAAGGTTAAGGAAACTATTAACATATTAAAATCTCAATTTGACATGTTGATCTCTGACCAGGTAGCTACTAATTTATTATATGCAAAACACAATACTTTTTGTAATGCAAACAAACCTGGCAGATGGTTAGCTTATCAGATTAGGAAAAAAAGGAAAACTCGAAATATATCTAAACTGATTTACAGAGGGAAGGAGGTGTTCCAACAGGAAGAGATTCAAAAGGCTTTCTGGGAATTTTTTACAGAACTGTATAAAGGGGATAAAATTAATGGTTTAGACATAGACAAATATTTAGACAAGGAGAAAATACCTTCAGTTAGAGAAGAACACAGGCAAAAATTGAATCAACCAATAACCTCGGGGGAAATCCTGCAGGTAATTAAGCAATTAAAGCCAGGGAAAGCACCAGGTACAGATGGCTTGACAGCGGTTTACTATAAAAACTTACAGTTAGAAATGGTAGAACCTCTTAGAGAATTATTTAATATGATTCAAACGGAAGGTAAAGTCCCTCCATCTTGGAAGACAGCGTTTATATCTTTGATACCCAAAGAAGATCAAGATACTACTCAACCCAAAAATTATAGACCCATTTCATTACTGAATGTAGATTATAAAATTTTTACTAAAATATTAGCAAATAGGTTAATGTTGGTCATTCAACAATTGATACATACGGACCAAACAGGTTTTATACAAGGGAGACAGATGAAAAGTAATGTCAGATTAATTATTAATGCATTAGAATATTTGGGAAAGAACAACCAGATCCCTGCTGCGTTTATATTTTTGGATGCTGAGAAGGCCTTTGATCGAGTTAACTGGCAATTTCTGCTGAAGATATTGCAAAAAATGCAGATAGGAGATAATTTTTTACAGTCAATTAAAGCAATATACCAACAGCAAACAGCACAAATCATAGTCAATGGAAGTTTAACAGACTCTATTCAAATTGGAAAAGGTACAAGACAGGGTTGTCCTTTGTCCCCATTATTGTTTATTATAACTTTGGAAGTATTGTTGAATAAAATACGGGGCTTGGATGGTTTAAAAGGGATCAAGATTAGGCAGCAAGAATATAGAGTCCGCGCTTTTGCGGATGATTTGGTCATAATATTGGAACAACCGCAGGAATCCAGTATGGTTTTAATGAATACGATTAATCAATATGGTCAAGTGTCTGGCTTTAAAATAAACTTAGGAAAAACCAAAACATTAGCTATAAATATGAATATTAAACAAAAGGAAGAATTAGGAGTGATGCTAGGATGTGAGGTAGTTAAAAAAGTCAAATATCTTGGAGTTAACATTTTAACTTCAAATGGGAAGTTATATAAGCATAATTATGAACCACTTTGGCATAGCATACAGACAGAGATGAAAAAATGGGAGAAATTGCACTTATCTTTGCTGGGCAGGATAGCGGCAGTGAAAATGAACATTTTACCAAAATTTTTATTTCTTTTCCAAATGTTACCTATACTTAAAAAAGATGCGAACCTTTTAGAATGGCAGAAGGGTATCAACAAATTTGTGTGGGCAGGAAAGAAGCCGAGGGTAAAGATGAAAATAATGCAAGATGTACGTGAGAGAGGAGGACTGAAACTACCTAATTTAAAACTATATTATGATGCAGTGGCATTATCTGTAATTAGTGATTGGATTCATTTAACCAATGATAGAATATTGAACATTGAGGGACACGATCTGGTATTTGGTTGGCACGCTTACCTGTTATTCAACAAAAAATTGGATAAGAACTTTAAAAGTCATATTTTAAGAAATGCTTTATTGCGGGTTTGGAAGAAATACCAATATAAATTAAATGACAAGATACCCATGTGGGCAATTCCTAGACATGCAATTGAAAATATGAATACAGCACAAAAACAGGACAGATTTACTTACAGACAGCTTCTTACCTCGGAAAGGGGGGTATTACAATTAAAATCTTTAGAGGTATTAAAAGAGGAGAAGGTAGTTCAAACATGGTTCCAGTATGGGCAATTACAGGCTAGGTGGAAAATAGATCAAAAAATTGGTTTTATTCAAGTTGAGGATAATCTGTTTAAACAAATAAGAGATCAAAGCTTAATGCATATAAAGAGGATATATAATGTATTAATACAGATGGATTCGGAAACAGAATTAGTTAAAGATTGTATGATAAAATGGGCTCAAAATATTGAGGAACCAATAATGTTGGATACATGGGAAAGAATTTGGGTAAGAAATGTGAAATTTACACAAGCTCAAAATCTGAGAGAAAATTTTTACAAGATGTTCTACAGATGGCATTTAGATCCTAAAAAGTTGGCTTCTATGTATCCGAATGTACAGCCTAAATGTTGGAGGTGTGGTTCTCTCGATGCTACATATTATCATATATGGTGGACCTGCCAAAAGGTTAAGGCATTTTGGATAAAAACATGGTGGGTCATGCAAAATGTTTTTAAAAGAAGGATAAAGTTTATTCCTCAGTTATTTTTACTAGGTATATGTACTGATTTTACAGTGGTAGAGACCAATTTGATTCTGCACCTGATAACTGCAGCAAGACTGTTGGTGGCGCAATATTGGAAGAAGGAAGACTTGCCTACAATCCAAGAATGGACATTGAAAGTAACAAACTTAGCTGAAATGGGTAAAATATCGGCATATCTCAAAGATCATTCAAATGAGAGATATAAACGAGACTGGAAAAAATGGATTGACTATATACAAAATAAATACGGGACTAAGAAATTCCAGTTAGCCTATGCTTAAGATCAGAAATGATTTAAACTGTTAAAAGTCAGTTCAGTAAGAAGAAGCTAAGTTCAATCTAGAATGTCATTAATTTCTTTATTTCTTTTTTCTCAATAGATTTTAGACTGTGTTAGTTAAAAATCCATACCGTGTACGGGTTCTGGGAAGTCAGGGGGGGAAGGAGGAGGGGGGATGGGGGGGTGGAGGGAGGGAGGGGTATACACAACAAAAAAAAATTGTACCTCAATGTCTTAATGATTGACAAATGATGACATATTTGTGTTTTTTTTTTTAAAGAAAAAATAAAAAAGTTCTCTTAAACAAGAGACCATCCAGACATATTTATTTTACTTCAGAGTTCTGAACTACCCATCTCCCTCAAAGAGGGACTCTGGACAGTATTATTCATTTATTTAGCAATAGCAATAGCAATAGCAATTAGACTTATATACCGCTTCATAGGGCTTTCAGCCCTCTCTAAGTGGTTTACAGAGTCAGCATATTGCCCCCAACAATCCGGGTCCTCATTTTACCCCCTCGGAAGGATGGAAGGCTGAGTCAACCCTGAGCCGGTGAGATTAGAACCGCTGAACTGCAGAACTGCAGTCAGCTGAAGTAGCCTGCAGTGCTGCATTTAACCACTGCGCCACCTCAGCTCTCTTAATAAATTTATTTATTTATTAAATCGATTTATAGGCCGCCCAATCCCGCAGGACTATACAAAAAACAAGATGGAAAACAATATATAAAATTAAAATGTTGAGAGTTAAAATTTTAGATCTAAAAACTTTTAAATATTTTTAAAGGAGAAAATAATAATCAAGCCCCATTAAGAAATAGTTGACAAAGGCAAAGGGAAGTTTTTCATGATACAACCAAGCACACAGGGCCATGTTTTAAGCACTTTCCAGAACACCAGAAGAGTGTTGACTGTTGACAAGATATTAGAAAGCGTGGAGTATTCTTGTTCATCTGGTTTTTAGAACCTATTTGTTTTTTATTCAACCCCTCCCACATTCTGAACTCTACAGTTTTCTTGTTAGCTAGATTTTTGACTTGCTCTCCTCAGAGTTCCCTCAAATCTATTTTTCTGGCCAATCACATTAGGACTATGCTTAAAGTTCTGTCTTTCGTGGGCGACTTTCATGTATATGTGGTACTAAAGCAATGTTTCTGTTGGGAGCGGAAGTAACAGGTCAAGGCTGTTTGTAAATGTGTTTTTATTACTTAAAAAACCATAGAGCACATACTCAGCTACATTATGCCTGCAACACATAAGAGGCATCAATGCAAACTGTGGTGGAGGAGTTTGATATAATCCTACACAAGCAGCATCTGCTTAAGACCACCATGAAAAAGATGTTTTCATTCAGTGTTACAAATCACTAATTAAGATCACCTGGGAGTCTTAGGAGAGAATTGTGCTCCTGCTGGACTGTGAGTTTTCAGCAGTGAAAACCAACATCACCTCCCACTGATCCGCACCATTTTCCTTATTTAAAAGCCCACCCCCCAAACAAGCCTGAGAACATATAAATTTTTCACAGAGGAGAAAAGTGCTTCTGCTATTTTACTACAATGTGAATAGAAGGGCTTTAATCTTGTTTTTATTTGGATAAAGTTGTATACAGGCCTAGTGTTTATTATCTCTTAACAGAAACCAGAATTAAAACAAATAAACAAAAGAAATGCATCCATTTGCACCTGCCACATGTGGGAGGTTACACATTCCTGCTCCTTGCCAAGAAGACCTTAGTAACACTTCCTGGAAAAGCCATGTGACAACACAACACTGAGAGTCCAGGACATCCTGTTGAAAAGAAATATTTTTGTGAGGAGCCCCCAAAGGTTGCCATTTTCTGCCAAAAATTTAGGAAATCAAACCATTCTTTAATAAGATTTAGCATAATGCTAAAAAAATTATGGACGTACAAAGATACATATAGATATAGATATAGATATAGATATAGATATAGATATAGATATAGATATAGATATAGATATAGATATAGATATAGATATAGATATAGATATAGATATAGATATAGATATAGATATAGATATAGATATAGATATAGATATAGATATAGATATAGATATAGATATAGATACAGATACAGATACAGATACAGATACAGATACAGATACAGAGATCTAGATCTAGATCTATCTATCATCTATCTATCTATCTATCTATCTATCTATCTATCTATCTATCTATCTATCTATCTATCTATCTATCTATCACAATTTTTACCAGATTGTAAAACATGTTATAAGTAGCTGTCCTAATTCTAGATATAGATATAGATACAGATGATATAGATATAGATATAGATATAGATATAGATATAGATATAGATATAGATATAGATATAGATATAGATATAGATATAGATATAGATATAGATATAGATATAGATATAGATATAGATATAGATATAGATATAGATATAGATATAGATTTAGATTTAGATTTAGATTTAGATTTAGATTTAGATTTAGATTTAGATTTAGATTTAGATTTAGATATATCTATCTATCTACCTATCTATCTATCTATCTATCACAATTTTTACCAGATTGTAAAACATCTTATAAGAAGCTGTCCTAATTCTACATGTAATCACGGCAGCAAGAATCACCTATGCAAAGAATTGGGAAAATAAACACATACCAACGGAAGACAACGTGATTAAAAAAAATATTGGAATGCGCCGAAATGGACAGGCTCACAAAAGAGCTACAAGACAAAGATGAATCTGAGTACTACTCAGTATGGGACTTATGGTATAGTCGACTAAAGGAAAGAGGGGAAAAGTAGGAAAGCAATGAAGAGAAGAAGAAAGATTAAGAAACTACAAAACAAACACAAAACCATAGAATGAATAAAACGGGGAAATACAAGATAGACTGTAGATAAAAAAATACTATGAAATAAGAAAGATAAGAGGATTAAAATCAGTGGTGGGATTCAGCCAGTTCGCACCTACTCAGGAGAACCGGTTGTTAACTTTCTAAGAGGCTCAGAGAACCGGTTGTTGGAAGAAATCTTATTTTGGTTTTTTTCCGCTTTACAGGGCTAATCCTGTAAGGAAGGCAGGAAGGAAACATTCTGGTGTTGTTTCTAGCTTAATCTTTATTGCCCTGCTTACAGAAACTGCCTCTCCGGTAACCCTTATTACATTGTAACAGCTAAGGCAAAGTGCCCATCGACCTGAGTAATGTTGAGTTGGCCACACCCATACGGTCACATGACCACTAAGCCCCGCCTACCCACCTGGTCATTAGGACAGAGAACCGGTTGTTAAATTATTTGAATCCCACCACTGATTAAAATGTATATAAAGGATGTTGCGTACGGAATTAATAGAAAAGATATGTAAAATAAAATATGTATATATGTATAGATATTTATATAAGACGTATACGTACTGTGAAAGGAAACACAGCAGATATGTAAATGATGTAAAATATGCTGCAAATAATGATATGATTGTATAAACAAAAATAAAAAAAGAAGTTGTCCAAATTGGAAAGCTACTCTTTTTTTCTGTACAGTAAAACATGGTACTTTGTTCATCCAAAGATATAATTTATATAAGGGTCGTTTTTTATTTATGTTAAATATATACCACATCTTTCTTCTTATTGTTCAAGGAAGGTTATAATAATAATGAAGTGATAAAACAGCAATATATAAGAAATCAACAAGGATAACTATAAAAATCCACTATAAAACCACTGCAGCAAAAGCATGAAACGTAGCTGTAAAAAAAGCTTTGTTGAAAGATTGGAAAAATACTCTCCGTCCTGCAGAGTAAAGCCAAAACTATTTGAGAACATTAAAAAGCAATGTACCATAATATTCACAATTTATTAATCATTAACACGATACAGACTGACCACTTTTCGTCTTACTTGAAAAAAGAAACCTAGTGGGGAAAAATCATCCTGTACAGCTTAAAACTGAATAAATAAAGGAATTCCGAAGCAAAATACTCCAAGATAGTGAGGATAATATTATTTTTTTCCCGAGAATGCCCACTATTTTATAAAGGGAACAAAAATGGGATGAATTAATTTGGCTTTTTATGAAGCATGATAGTTTTGTATGTTCTCACTTAAAACTCCATTCCATTCAATTTTTTCATCAGTCCATAATTAAAAACAAAACAAAAAATGTAAAAAAAAAATGTTGAAAACAGATTATGTTCCAAGAATGTCCACTATTTTATAAAGGGAACTTTATCTCATCTCCCTCTCAGACTGAGGTGGCTGAAAATAATCCGTAGTTCTGCTAAAACCTATGGTTTCATTATCGATAAGATCTGATATTGCTTCTTTGATGGAGGACACAGTCAGGAATGGGGATGTGCCTAGATTCTACTGGCTACTTGAGCTTGATGTGGACATTCCCTCTGATCACTGGGCATTGCCCTCCATGGGCATTTTGGCTCAAGCTGCAAGAAATGTTGGACTCTTCATTTTTTTGATTTGAACCAGAAAATAGAATGGTATTTACCAGCAGTATATTACTATTTCTGCAACCATCAAAAGTGGCACAGTTGTAAGAATGCAGGTTAGAATGCAATACTGCAGGCTACTTCTGCTGCCTGCTGATTGCCTTCAATTTGGCAGATCAAATCTCACCAGGGTCGGAGCGGCTACAGAGAAGGCCCTCCCCCGGGGAGCCGCCAGCCAACATTGTCTGGTCGACGGCACCTGGAGAAGGCCCACCCTGTGTGCTCTTATCGGCCATTGGGAGGTATGTGGCAGAAGACGGTCTCGCAGATAACCGGGTCCTAGGCCATGTAGGGCTTTAAAGGTAATAACCAGCATCTTGAAACACGTTCGGAGACTGATAGGAAGCCAGTGCAGCTCGCGGAGGATAGGTGTAACATGGGTGTATCTTGGTACACCCAATATCGCTCGCGCAGCCGCATTCTGGACCAATTGTAGTCTCCGAACACTTTTCAGGGGCAGCCCCATGTAGAACAATGCAAACAACCGTAAACAAACCTTACTCAGAACTTTAGTGTACAGGCATACTAATAAATAAATGTTTTATGATACTTGCTCAAAAGCACCAGTGCATTTACTGTGGTATTTTAACCATTTGCTGGTATTTTCCTTTAAAAAATAAAAAAGCAAGAAAGCAAGCAATTTTTTAAACTAATCTTTAACGAACATTCTGAATTGCAATACTCTATCAATACATCAAGATATTTTTCCCGCAGGAACTACAACAGACTACTGCTGTTTCCAGCAACAGACTGGCACCAGGGAAATAAGCAGAAAAATAAACTTAGTCAGAAATTGAGACTAGAGTACAAATAGAGGGAAGGAATTTCAAACACTGTGCCCTTCAGTCCTCAGGTTTTCTGAAGCTTTTAATGTATTACTCTGACTGATTACTCTAAATATGCTGTTCATTCACACTTCTGGGCTCCCTTTCTACTTGCGTGGGTAAAGGAATCCTTCCAGGGAACTTTGACGATAGTGGCGAATATCTGTAGCTCGGGTGTAGCGGGAGGGTGAAAGTTCGTTCCCACAAGCTTGGAGAACTTCACCCTCACCTTTGACCATGGCCAGGCTGATAAACACGTGACCCGTCAAAACCGCGGTCCACTAAAGCGTGCCTGATTAAAGCGTGTACCTGACGTCATCAGCAGCGCGACAAATACGACCGCGGAGAAAAAAGGGCGCTTTAAAAAGCGCTTTTAAAGCAAGCCAATTCACATAAAGGTAAGGGTTAGGTTTAGGGTTAGGGTTAGGGTTAGGTTAAGGGTTAGGGTTAGGTTTAGGGTTACATTAAGCGTTAGAGTTAGGTTTAGGGTTAGGTTAAGGGTTAGCGTTAGGTTTAGCGTTAGGTTAAGGGTTAGGTATAGGGTTAGGTTTAGGGTTAGGTATAGGGTTAGGTTTAGGGTTAGGTTAAGGGTTAGGCTTAGGGTTAGATTTAGAGTTAGGTTTGGGGGGTTTAGGTTTAGATTTACGCGTTAATTTTAAGTTTACCGCTCACAGCGTGCCGTTTTCGTCGCGCTGTGATGATGTCACGTACGCGCTTTCGTCGAGCACGCTTTAGTCTACCGCGGTTTTGTGGTGGAACCGATAAACAGGCTATAAGGCCGTGATGGCGAACCTATGGCACGTGTGCCACAGGTGATATGCGGAGGCATATCTGAGGGCACGCGAGGCATTGCCCTATGTCAGCTTCAGCGCACCTGGCCAGCTGATTTTTGGCTTTTCAGAGGGTGGCAGCTGTTTTCATCATCCCCAGGTTTCAGGAAAGCCTCCGGAGCCTGTGGATGGCGAAAAATGGCCCAAAAATGCACCAAATAGAGAAGGTACATGCAGAAAACCTACATTTGTGTTTGTGTGCATGCTCACACATAAATGTGCATTGTAGAAAAGCATTGAAGTCAAACACTTATTTATATAAATTACAAAAAGCTATTCTGTTCAAAACCAGACCTTCCTTCAGAGGTTGTCTGAATCTTCAGAATAGTTGTGTGCTTTCTTGAGCAGCTAGAAAGGCAACATCCTTCTGAGCACCAATCTTGACTTGCAATTTGAGACAAGCGTTATATCCTAGTGTTGCTCCTAAACCCCAAATACAAAAACAAATCCCCCTTCTCCGTTATAATCTAAGCAAAATCTGGTTTTAAAGAATCCCGGGGTTTCAATTTCTCTATTCGATGTGGGTAGTTTTAAAACCGAGGCAATTTTTAAAAGCCGTTTAAATGTAAATTTTGTTGTAGTAGTTGTTCCAAGGATACACATTCTCTAGAAAGATTCTAATAAGTGGCTCCTAAAAAGAAGAGACACTTTGCATCCAGAAATCAAACAATGGGATAAAGTGAAATCCTATATACTGTACACATTTCTGTTCCGCCAGGTACAAGGTCATGAATACAGTGAATCATCAGGACTTGTGTACTTTGAAAGCTGAGAGCCAGTTTGGTATAGTGGTGAAGGTGCTGGTGTAAAAACCAGAAGTTTGTGAGTTCTAGTCCTGTCTAAGACATGAAAGCCTGGTGACTTTCTTCTTGGTAGAATTCTTCAGAATCTTTCAGGGTATGATAGCACTGCAAACAGTGGTGGAATTCAGCCAGTTTGCACCTATTTGGGAGAACCGGTTGTTAACTTTCTAAGCAGTTCGGAGAACCAGTTGTTGGAAGAAATCTCATTTTGGTTTTTTCCCCACTTTACAGGACTAATCCTGTAAGGAAGGCAGGAAGGAAACATTCTGGTACTGTTTCTAGTCTAAATCTTTATTGTTCTGCTTACAGAAACTGCCTCTCCGGTTAACCCTTATTACATTGTAACAGCTAAGGCGAAGTGCCCATTGATTGAGTGATGCTGGGTTGGCCACACCCACCCAGTCACATGACCCCCTCCCAAACCATACCTACTCAGCTGGTCATTAGGAGAACTGGTTGTTAAATTATTTGAATCCCACCACTGACTTCAGGGATGGGTGTTTACAGCGCTGGGAGAAGAGATGGAAGTCAGATCATCCTCAGTTGCTCTTCCACTTTTCTCTATCATAAAAGAGATATAATCAAACTAATAAGGTGAGAGTTTCAAATGACAAGAAGACAGGGACAGCATGACAAATTATGGTTGCCCAAATTCTCCTTCAGCAGAAATTATGCTATTTAAACCAGAATCTTGACACAAAAGATAGATAACCTGAGCTTGCAGAATGCTAACAGATGATAAGAATCCAAAAGTGCTTTTTCAAGATGCAATGTGAAGACATTTCACCCAAAAAGCTTCTTGCTACTCATCTGACTATTTCAAGTTACTCTGAGTGGCTTACAATAATATTATATAATACTTTTATATTAAGAGGAAGTGCATAGAAATGAAAAATATAGAATAACAGAACTGGAAGGGAGCTTCGTGGTCTTCTAGTCCAACCCCTGCTCAGGGAGGAAACTATATATCATTTCAGTACTTCCTGTAAGAAATATGAGGACTGGGACAGACATTCTTCAGAACTAAAGCTGCGCTGAAAGAGACACCAAAAAGCTCATGGAGACAAAATAAATAAAGTTTGTAGTGGTAGCTCATAAACTGAAACAGCTCATATTCATCTGCAGTAGTGGCCAAAATTATGGAAACCTTTTAAGAAAAGTGTATTTTCTAAAATTAGCTAATAATGTCATTTTTTTTTGGAGTAGTGCCATAAAATTATATATCAATGGAAAGATAATTTAATCAAGAATGCAATGCAATAACATTTATGAAGGATTTGCTATAAGAATAGCAGTTATAAAGAAGAAAAGTGAAATTATCACCATGTCAGTTAATACTTAGTTGGGTAACCTTTAGCATGAATTATGGCTTTACAATGTCTTCCCATAGAGTGAACCAAGTCTTTCAGTTCTGCAGCTGTCATAATGTGAAACCAAGATTAAATGATTGCTTCTATTAACTGGGTTTTATTGCTAGGTCGCTTCTGACTAACAAGTTTCTTTAGTCGCCTCCATAGATTTTCAATTGGGTTAAAGTCTGGGCTATTCCCAAGCCATTCCAGTAGTGGAATATGATTATCTTGAAACTCCCCCCCCCCAAAAAAAAGTGGTGTTGTTAGCCATCAAACCTCAAAAATACACTTTTCCCAAAAGGTTTCCACAATTTTGGCCAGTACTGTATATGTAAACACAACCAGTTATATTCTATGAATTCTTAAAAGTTGTAATAAAAATATTAATGGGAAAATACTGGTGGCAAATTCATATCTTGAATCTATTTAACTTTTTCAAAGGATATGAAAAACCAAGGAATATAACGGTATTGTACATGATTTAATGTGAAAACTCCTCAGATTTTTTTCCAGAAATTATTAGCATATGGAATGATTATTAACAATAATCCTATCTTAGGCAATGCCTTATTTCTTTCTTTCTTATCTTGTTAGGAAAGGGAATATCTTAAATCTTTTTAGTAAATAGATAACTAATTATGTGATAACATTTCTTCTTAGGCAAATTAGATTGGAGAACTGCACCTTATTGTGAATTACTTCATTTTACAGGCATCAAAGACTAAATGTGGAATGTGAATTCAATAAATGCTTATATTTACGCCTTCTGCCAATTACCTCCCTCCGTCCCATCAGATCGCATAGAGTAGGCCTCCTCCGAATTCCATCCGCCAGTCAGTGCCGACTGGCGACTACGTGGAGGAGAGCCTTCTCAGTTGCAGCTCCGACGCTATGGAACAATCTCCCCGTGGAGATCCGCACCCTCACCACCGTCCAGGCCTTCCGCACAGCCCTCAAGATCTGGCTATCCCGTCAGGCCTGGGGATAAGACTCTACTCTCGCCCCTCCCGAATGTTGAATGAATGTTGTGTTTTTACTGCCAATTATCTTTATTCACATTTTCTTTTTGTGTTTTGTCCTGCACTCCCCTCGCCTATTATTGTAAGCCGCCCTGAGTCCCCTCAGGGAAAAGGCGACCTATAAATGTTTAATAAAACTTAAAAAAAACTAAAATATTGTAATTATAAATACATTATTTTTATATCAGAGATACATTACATATATCGTTATATGTAAACTTTCAATTAAAATAAAAGCCCTGAAATGACAATATACTTCAGGGTTACAAAATTGCATTGAAGCAATAGAAAAGGTGAAAAATAAATGCCAATATGATGTCAAACTCTGTACTGAGATGTCACTTTTATATTAGGCCCAAGTGTTTAATTAATCGGTTTCTTTTTCTAGCTTTGTGTGAAGGTTTGACTTTTGTTATAAGAAAGATTAGTACTTTGCCCTTTAGGTTTCATACAAACAAAGCAGTGGTGGGTTTCAAAAATTGTTCAAACCTAGTCTCTGGGTGTGGCCTCCTTTGTGGGAGTGGCTTGCTGCCCATGTGACCGGATATGAAGATGCCGACGACTCTTGTCAGAACCACCTTAAATTACCTCACACACAGCACTGGCATGTATAAGAATATGATGTAAACTTGTTTTTTAAAAGGCATCTTTGGTTTGTGTTAAAACAACTTCAACACACACAATGTTCTGATTGCACCACAAATGCAGCAGTCATGCTTAGCTTTCACAGAAGCACTGAGTTTTATAAATATGAGCATGATAGTGTAGAATAATCACATCCAAAGACCAGTGTGGGGTTTCAAAAAAATTTGGAACCTCTTCTGTAGGTGTGGCCTGCTTTCCGGGTCCACTGGTGGAACCTCTTCTAACCGGTTTGGTAGATTTGACGAACTGGTTCTACCGAATAGGTGTGAACTGGTAGGAACGCACCTCTGAAACAAAGGCAAGAGAAGTGATTGCTTGAAATGCCGGCTTCAGTAACAGTTTTCATCCTGGAGGTAAAATCGCTCTCTAATTACTACCCAGATTGAGACTCCCTTTGAAAGATGTGGGCAGGAGAACGAAATACTAGCTGTGTAGTCTTTTCCAAATAAAAGAAGACTACGGTTGCAGGTTTGTTCCAGGAATGAAGACTGCATTAAATTGACAACCACAATTACTCTTCTTCCATAGATTGGCCTCCTTCTCTATAATCCATTTCTCTTTGGTTGCAACATAAATATTTAAAAAGTGGTGGTTTTACAGAATGTAACTAATAAAGTGTTATAAACTGTGTTCCTCTAGAATCTATGAGGTTTTCCCCATAGCTAGTCAACCATAATAGGAAAAACTATAAAAGCGAAATTAAAATTAATAAACAGAATGAACATATAGATATCTAAGCAGAGACACGGTATTTTGTGGTTTTGTTTAACTCTACAGGGTACTTTTTTTTAAAGACGAAGATGAATCACAATTACAAGCTCACGCTAATCAAAGGAAAGACACCAGGGATGCATCAGGGAAAAGAGTTAAATTGACATTAAATATAAATGAGATGGGATGTAGGATATATGATTATTGTATATGATTTTCTCTTATAAGTGAACCATCTTTCTCAACTTGACACCTCAAATGTGCTGGAACAACTACTTCCAAAGTCCAGCTGGAGGAGGATAGGTTACAAAGGTTGCAGTTTGTTGGTTTGTTTGTTTGGCATATGACAATGCTCCATTAGATGGGAGACTACAGTGCTAATGTAGAGTAGTAATTTGGCTGCCTAAGACTACTAGCCCTGTCTGTTTCACACTCGCACACTTTCCAAGGTGTGCCACGGGGGGCAAGCTAGTTCTGCTTGCATAAATTCCATCCATGAACATAGCATTTAAAAAGTAAGATAACCCACTGTCAAAAACCATTCAAAGCTTAATTCCATCGCTTATTTCTTCTGTTCTCCAATTTAAATTAATTTTAAGTTTTTTATAGGCAGTCTCTTTTAAAACGGTAAAAATTCCTAACCAGCTGCAAACACTTTCTCTTTCCATATCCTTCCATTCTGGAGCAGCCCCGACTTCATCAGCCTTGGCTGGATTTTTTGTTGCCAGCTTGAAGAATTTCTCTTGTGTTGATCAGGGACTTTGCGATGTCCCTGAGCTCAGCAAGACGTATGCTTCCTATTTACCGTCTCTGCGGGACGGTTTAGGTCCGATTGGATCACCCAGCAGCAAAAGTATCAGCTGCAGTCTCAGAGCATCAAGACCACACGTCCGTATCGTCTCCCACTCTTCCTCCCACTCATGTTCCTATTGAAGTGATACCTATTTAACTACTCACGTATAACGTGCTTTTGAACTGTTAGATGTGCAAAAGCTGATGCAAGTGATATGAGCTCACCTTGCCACGCAGTGCTAGATCTTGAATCATAGGAGCAATGACTTCTAGTGTCACTAAATCACTGAGCCACTGTGCCTTCTCAAGGGTTGTGATAAAGTACTGGGAATGACAGTAGTCTAGGTTTCAAGGAAAGTTAAATTTGGGAAGAAATATGCCTTCAGCTATACTGAAATTTACTTAAAGAATACTCTATCTCAGCTGTTAAAGTTTGAGAAAGTAAACTCCCTTGAAAGAATTCTGAAAGCAAATTCTTTTCCATCCACTGGATGAAAACTAGTAGGAAAAATTCAGAATTTAAGAAGACTAAAATTTAGAACATTTGCATGTAAAAGAAGGTGCCCCAATTACATAATTTATTAATCTTCCTCTACAAATACCAGCCATTCTCTAAAAAGTATACACATTTTTCCTCCCTCTTTTTCTCCTTTGTCATTCCAGGGGTGGGGGGGGGACAAAAGAAAAGATTCAGGATTGAGATGTGACAACAAGAAGCTGTGCTTTCCAGCAACATCATCTTATGGTATCTGCATCAGAGGTGGTATTCAGCAGGTTCTGACCAATTCTGGAGAACCGGTAGCAGAAATTTTGAGTAGTTTGGAGAATCAGTAAACACCACCTCTGACTAGCCCCACTCCCATCTATTCTCTGCCTCCTGAGTCCCAGGAGGAAATGGGGATTTTGCAGTAACCTTCCCCTGGAGTGGGGAGGGAATGTAGATTTCATGGTATCCTTCTCCTGCCATGCCCACCAAGCCATGACACGTCCACCAAGCCACGCCCACAGAACCAGTAGTAACTTTTTTTAATCCCACCACTGATCTATATTCCTTTATTTGGCAGACAGTTGTCTGGGATAAAGGCTTGTCTTCCATTGGGTAAATGCTATCTCTGTTTTTCTGACTGCCCAGCTGTAAAAAAGATTCCCTATAAATCAATCCCACATTCAATCTTTTAAAAAAAGCATTAACTGGCCTATATGTATACGAATTTACAACCTAGATGCTGGAGATGTGATTGTCTCGATGCTACATATTACCATATATGGTGGACTTGTAAAAAGGTAAAAGCATTTTGGATAAAAATATGGTGGATTTTGCAAAATGTTCTTTAAAAAAGGATAAAGCTTCCCCCTAAGTTATTCTTGTTAGGTATAACTATTGATTGTACTGTTATAGAGACTAACTTGATTTTGTATTTAATAACAGCAGCAAGATTGTTGGTGGCGCAATACTGGAAGAAGGAAGATTTGCCTACTATTCAAGAATGGACATTAAAAGTAACAAACCTAGCAGAGATGGCTAAAATATCAGCATATCTCAAAGATCACTCAAATGAGAGATATAAACGGGAGTGGAGAAGATGGATTGACTATATTCAAAATAAATATGGGACTAAGAAATTCCAGATAGTTTACGACTGAAGAAACAAGGAATGATATAACCTGTTTAGAGTTAGCCTAGCAAAGAGGAGTTAAAGCTCAAATGAAAGATGATACTAACTTTCTTTAAGTTTACTTTAGAACATCGTTGTTAAAGATTTGTACCCTGTATTTGTTCTGGGAAGTCGGGGGTGGGGGAAGGTTGGGGGGGTGGGGTTTGGGTGGGGAGGGGAGGGGGGGAGGTAAATATTTGTAAAAGTTTTTTTTTCTAAAAATTTTCAATAAAAAAAAGGCTTTAAGTTATTATTGTGCAGCAATTGCAGTGGAAGAAATGGATTTGCCTTAGCTATACAGTGACTCCCATTTTTGAAGAACACTGTTGAGTTATGCTTTCTGAGACAAAAATCCAGTCCATCCTTGATTCGATCCCTCACAGGATTCCCACTGAAACATCATCAACAATATTTGCTGAGTGGTCTCCTCGTGTACAGTTGTGAGACAGAGAAAAATGCTCAGAGCAAAAAAAAAAATTAAAACCTGCAATTGAGTGAAAACTTGACAGGTCATCTGTGGATTCTACTATTAAACTCCTTATCATCTGTTTTTTTTTTCTGAAAAATCCTCTTCATTTTAACCAAACACCACTTGCTTTTACAAAACGCCTCTAGGGTGATCTTGAAAATTGTTTTCTTGGCAATGACTTGGACATGCTTTTTTTTAATCTACCTTTCAAGAGCTTGTCTTGGGAAACGCAGCCGCAAATGCAAGCAGCTGAAAGAAGATAACAGATGTGTAAGAAGAGAAATTTATTTTATAGAGCATTGCTTGACACTGGCTCTTATTTCATCTTTGGACACATTTTCTGCTTTTCCTTGGAAACATTTTGGGGTGAGCCATTCTATTTGGCCTTCTTTTTCAGCACTGTCTAGAAGTAAGCAAGAAGAGATCGTTCCCCAAGCCCCTCTTTTGTGGGGTGCCACAAAGTTCTGTCTCTTTTTCAACATCTACCTGAAACCACTCAGTGAGATTATCTGCTGGTTTAGAGTTCAGTACCATCAATACACTTGATCAGGAGGAAGGAGGTAATATACCATCAAGACAGCTGATTTCTTTCAATTCAATTCTGGGCTGACTAATTAAAGTTATCAAGGTTCTGCCTAGTGCGGGGGTACTGCGTCATCATGGTGGCATCACGTGACGTATCACAACTTTTTTCCCTTTGCTAAACTGGGCGTGGCCCCTGCATGACACATCTGGTCCACGGCCCGGGAACTTGACACCTCTGGCCTGGAGGCTGTGTGGGTTTGGATTGCAGAGCAACCATCTCTTCAACCCTACCAAGACCAAGAGACTATGGGTTTTTAGACTGGTCAAATGTGGGGATATTCCATTTTTGACCTTGGATGGAGTGGCATTTACCCATTTAAAGGTGATGCTCAATTTTGGGATCATCCTGAACATACAGCTCCTGCTTGTGGCAGGTGGCAACTGTGACCAGGAATGTCTTTGCACAGTTTTATCTAGTGCACCAGTTACAGTCTTCCCTAAATCAGGAAACCCTGTAGATAGTCACTCATACCTGGTCACCTCATGGCTTGACTATAGCAACAACTCTACATGGGGCTGCCACCGAAGACCACCTGGAAGCTTTGGCTGGTCCAGAATGCTGTAGTGAGGACTGAGTTGAGGCAGGCCCATGTAACACTTCTGCCTTGTGAGATGCATAGGCTGTCCTTTTTGGGTGTAAGTCAGAGTATTGGTTGCTACTGGTTTGTAGAAAGCTCTACAATTTATGTATCGAGGCTTGGGACTTGGAATGTGTTAAAGCCCCTCTTACTTGGCTTTATTATTATTATTATTTAATAATGATGTTTATACTTGTTTATACTTGTTTGTTTTGTGTATGTTTTATTACTTTAATTATTTTTTTAATTGTTTTATAATTTTAGAATTGTAACCCACCCAGAGTCATTTGGTTGAGTGGCTAGAGAAATCAAAGATAGGGAAGGAGGGTTAGGGTTAGGAAGGGGAAGCAGAAGCAGAAGGAGGGAGCAAGAGAGAAAGGAAGGCCTGATTACTTGAGTGACTGCCCACCTCCTCTAGTATCTGCCTAGTCAATCCAATCTGACAGGGTTGGCATTTCCAGGTTCCTCCAATTAAACATTGCCATCTATTGGTAGGTATGACTGAAGTCCTCTTTTCGTATTTTTCTTTGTTCAGGTTTGGATTTGTTATCTCTCCCATCTTTGTTCCTTTTTGTTTTCTTATTTTAAATGTTTTTTTTTAAATTTGTAAATTACCCAAGTTGAAAATCAAGCAACGTATAAAAGTTACTATGTCTCACATTTGATTTTTCTTCAGCCTAGTAAAATCATGACTGAGAGTTTGTAATATTCATTTGGTCATTGGGTCTCACTCTCATCTCTTGGTCTTTTTCAGAACTTCACTTTCCAATTGAGTGCTGTCTCACTAAACTGTGTTTACTTTTTGTTACAATTTCAATAGTTTTGCTTCCCGCTTCCACTCAGAATGGTTATTCTTGAAAGGCCCATTTCTGTTGGGCTCCACTTCTACTTTGTACCCAAAGAGGTAGAACATACATGAGAAAAAACAGACATAGTTACTTCTCTATGGTCCTTGGATAAAGTTAAAGATTATTTTAAAGTATAATAGCACCTTGAGCTGCAGAATGAGGATGAACTACTGAAAGTTGGTGCTATCTTTTGACGATGGCTTATCTTAAGTCAGGGGGGACAATGCTGAAGAAGGGAGATACCTAGATACAAGGGGACTGTGGGCATGTTGCAGTGGTGTCTGCTGGAAGCACAAGGTACTATTCCAGGACGGTGCTCCGGAGAGCCCACCCACCCGCCTGCTCTCCTTACCTCTATTTGAGCCAACTGGGGCATTTGTGCATGCACACAGGGTGTACGGCCCCTGTGCAGTGCTCCACTGAGCAGATGGAGCATCACAGGTGGTGGGTATGCTTCAGGGGTGGGTTTCAACCAGTTCGTGGCGGTCCCTGCGAACCGGTTGGTCGGCGAACCCGGAAGTAAGTAACTTCCAGGAACGACGAAGGGCGCACCTGCCCGCGTTCCTTACCCGGTTTTGATGAGTTCTGCACTTCCACGCATGCGCAGGATGTATACAGCACCTGTGTGATCCTCCAGGAGCAGCTGGAGCATCACACAGACGCTAGTACGCATGCGTGCGCTGCGCGTGTGCACAAGGACGCTGCCAGTCCCGTTCCAACCGAACCGGTTGGAACGGGGCGAAAAACTCACCCCTGGTATGCTTACACACACTGTGCATATGCACGTGGTGGACACCTGGCCCCGTTGTAGCGTACCGGTTGCAACGGGAGCCGGAACCCACCACTGGCATGTTGACACCGAGGAGTTGCAAGAAAATGGGAGTTAAATAAAGTTGCAATTGGCTGAAATCTACAGGATAGCAATGTGTTCTAGAAAAACTAAGGAAAGCAGGACCTGGGAGAAGGGGAGAGATTGGAGAAGAGGATATAATACAGAAAAATGATGTATTGAAGACACATGGCATCAACGTTACTGCTGAACCAAAGTCTATGCAGAGAGTAAATCCTCCCACAGCCTTTGAAAATTAAGGGAAAATACTTCCAACTTCTAGTACAGCACAGGGTGACCAAAGGAAAGAAAAAAGAGGGGAAGAAAAGAGTGGATGACCAGTGGGGTTATTACCAGTCCTCTTGGGCCCCATAAGTAGAATCAGCGCTTGTATGAAGAACAATGATAAATGACATTATCTTTGCTTCCTTCTTTTCAAATATAGCAGACAGAAGATGTTGGAAAAGCTCAATATGTTGTCCTTTCTTCCCTCCTTGGCAAAACATAAAGGTTATAAAAATAGAAAGAGCTGCTCCAGCTGCTGTTAATGGTAAGCGCTCCGCTTCTAAAATTGTTTGAATTTTTTTTCCCGTTTACAAAATATCATCCATCCAAAAAAAAATTTAAAAAAACCTCAGCGTTTTGAACTGGAATCGAGCATTGAAATATATCTTTTGCAATAGTCCTAGTTTTATTCTTATGATATTATGCTGAAGCATTAAAAAAAAACTTCTGTGTAATCTAATCACTTACATAAAATAGCTGAACCTGAGCTAAATGAGGTCCCTAGTCCATGTATCTCATAGCAAATCCAGAAATAATGAGATTACACAGAATAATCATTACAAAAATCTAACAAAATAAATGGAAATCCATTATTCCCATGTGTGCTCTTCTTTGGGCAGTTTTACATAAAATTGTACACAAAGCTAGGTGACTTTATTTCATATTGCTCAAAGAGACAGGAATTAGATTTGATTTACATATGGAGATAGGCTAAATGCGTTTCATGGCTGTACTTTGTAAAATGTATGTTTTGCCCCATTAATTCTGCCAGATGTAATATAATCAAAAAGAACAGACAGAGTTCTTATTTTTGTATGCTCTGTTGCATAATACTTTGTTGCTCTAAAACACATTATTTAAGCTTTTTTTTAAAAAAAAAATGCCTATTGTTCTTTTCAAGCACCCTTCCTAACTAAACATTCACATTTACTTAAGTTAAACAGTTAATGTACGCCAGGGGTGTTCAAGCATATTGGCTGGGGAATTCTGGGAGTCGAAGTCCACAAGTCTTAAAGTTCCCAAGTTTGGACACCCCTGATGTACGCTATTCAAGAATGATTCAGCATTCATCAAACTTCTCAGAGTGTACTAACAGAAGACAAAAAGGTGTCCACTTAGACATATCGTATTTTTCGGAGTATAAGACGCACCAAGGTTTTGAAGAAGCAAATTAAAAAAAAGGTTTTGCACTCTGTAAACCTCCCCAAAACGGCCCGTTTTTTGCGAAAACAGGCCTGTTTTTTTTCTTTCAAAAAAAGGCATGAATAGCCTTTAGGGGGCTTGCCGAGTGCTCCTGGGGGAGCCCCCACAAAAAAACGAGGAAAAAAATGGCCTGTTTTTCATTCATTTCTTCCCTCCCCTTCCCCCAGGAGCTCTCTGAAAGCCTGACCATTTTGGTGAAGGGGAGCGGGGTTTGGGGAGGCAAAAATGCTGCATTCAGTGTATAAGACCCAGATTTTCATCCTCTTTTTTGAGGGAAAAAGGTGTGTCTTATACTCTGAAAAATATGGTAGTCTTCTAGTTACGTGGCTACCCAACTCCTCACCGGGAGTCACCAGATGTGGCCGTCAGCATCTGCATGGGATTATTTCATGGAAATAAACATGGTCAAAGTGGTATCTTTGCTTTGATTAATAAGGCATATTATTATGAGGACAAATACTATAATATATACATGTGACAAGTAGCAGCCTGCTTTCCCACAAATGGAAAGCATTTAAGAAGCTTCTTGTTATTGTATGAAAGACTGTATCAAGTTTTTATATCCAGTATTATTTATACCCCTGAAGATATTTAGAGAAAAAAATGCTTGTTATCTGGTACTCTGCTGAGAACTTTACATTGTTCCGGTTTTCTATGTGACATCCTTTTCAGATGTTGTTTTGAACAGCTCATATTTTTATCTCCTTTGCAACTGAATATTTGACCTGTAGCTACTTATAGTTCAAAAGGAATCTTTACCCATCCTCATTTTATTTTTCAAAAAATTTGCTGCTGTGTTGCAATATTTTTGGGAAGGGCTTATTTTTGGGGAAGGGCTTATTTTAGCACATGCGCTCAAAAGCCTGATTGGGCTTATTATCCAGAAGATCTTATTTTGGGGAAAACAGGGTATCATCTTCCTTTCTCTTTGGACATGCCAGTAAGGCTTGCAGTCACTTGGGGTCTTTCATATGCTGGGTTTAAGGGGAGCAGGCAAGGTACAGGAATCCCTCTGGATCAAAGATGGTGGTGTCCGTCACTGCCAAGCAGTTATATCAAGACAGAAATGCAGGGCTACAGAGAGCTTCTGGGAAAGGAAACGTGAGCCTTTCAACTTCTCACTCTATGTGTTCAAAAGTTTTATTTCTTTTAAAACAAACATTTTATCATCATTCATCATTCCACAATCAGTAAGACATCGAAGTACAATTTTTTGTATGTCAAAATGATTCTAGTTTACCACCCAATTTTTGCCTAGCCTAATGCATACCCCTCCCTCCCTCCCCCCTCCCCCCAACCCCCCTCCTCCTTCCCCCCCCCCTGACTTCCCAGAACCTGTACACGGTATGGCTTTTTAACAAACACAGTCTAAAATCTATTGAAAAAAAGAAATAAAGAAATTAATGACATTCTACATTGACCTTAGCTTCTTCTTGCTGAACTAACTTTAAACAATTTAAATCATTTCTAATCTTAAGCATAGGCTAACTGGAATTTCTTGGTCCCGTATTTATTTTGTATATAGTCAATCCATTTTTTCCAGTCTCGTTTATATCTCTCATTTGAGTGATCTTTAATATATGCCGATATTTTAGCCATCTCGGCTAAGTTTGTAACTTTCAATGTCCATTCTTGAGTTGTAGGCAAGTCTTCCTTCTTCTAGTATTGCGCCACCAACAGTCTTGCTGCTGTTATTAGGTGCACCTAATAACTTCTCACTCTATGGACTCATTCCTAACTCCTTCAAGGGGTTTCATGCATGTGGCCAAAACATGTAAAAAAGTTTAGAAGACAGGAATTAATCTGAAATAGCCAAGTAAATTGTTGCTTGTAAGGCTATGTTTTCATTGAAGGAAACAGTTTAAAAAAAAATCTTGGAATGTGCTGATGGCCAATTACCTCCTTGCGACCTATTAGATCACACAGATTAGGCCTCCTCCGAGTTCCATCTGCCAGTCAGTGTCGACTGGCAACTACACGGAGGAGAGCCTTTTCAGTAGTAGCTCCGACCCTTTGGAACGATCTCCCCGTGGAGATTCGTACCCTCACCACCGTCCAGACCTTCCGCACAGCCCTCAAGACCTGGCTATCCCATCAGGCCTGGGGATAAAGATCGTAATCCGTCCCCACCCGAATGATGAATGTTGTGTACTATTTTTACTTATGTATTGTTTTATGTCTTACTGTCTTGTACTCCCCTCCCTATATATTGTAAGCCGCCCTGAGTCCCCTCAGGGAAAAGGGCGGCCTATAAATAATAAAACCAACCAACTAAACCAACAATGTCAACTTGATTGTCTAGGTGTCTATTGCATTGTTACATGCAGTTAAGGTAACACATGCTGTACCTTTATAATTTCTTATGTGTCACTTCTGCCATCTAATCACTCTGTGTCAATAACATGGAGGAGGACTGGAAACTATAATCATGAAAGAAGAATATGAAGTTGCTTTCAACAGCAAATTTAAATCTGCCATTCTGGTTTCAACATACCAGATACCCGGTCTAATTATTTCTATTCATAGTATATACTATACTCTCACTCAGCTTGATCTCCTTCTATTTATATAAAATGATGCACATGATAATCCATTTATCCTGTTGGATTCTTGTTTTTATAAAAGCCTGGCCCAAAATTTCATATAATTCTTCATAGTTTTGGTCAGTAGACACTCACCATCAAATTTATGATCTTCATAAGGCCTGGCTTTAAATACAAAGGCATTAAAATGTGCCAGCCATGTTATATAAGTGCTAATTGTTCATTACATGACAGTTCTGTATTTAATTTTTAAGGCCCTGCCTCTCCCCATCTCCTGCCCCAAGGAAAAAGACAGGAATTGGGCAGAGTATTGAAAAGAATAAATGGAGCTAATATGAATAAATGTGATGTTCCAGAAACAATGGCCCGAAAAAGATATCTTGGATTATTAAAGTAGCCTAGGACCTTATTTTTCCCTATTATGAATATCATCACAACCATATGTAACAGCCTGCTGCAATTATGCATTCATAGTCGATGCTTTGTGAATAGACCATTCTTAGGAACGGAAAATTAAACTGAAGTTGGCAGAATGAAATACGCCATTGCTTAACTGAATCAAAAGTGAATTCTTGCATTAATGGGATTAAGGCACTCAGAAGGATCTGCTCTCCCACTTGCTTCTAACTTTGATCACTGTGTTGGAGCCGTCTTGCCTCTTCATTGGAACAACTGTCCTTCTGCCAGCCAGTTGCATGTGCTGGTGAAGTCGCTTCAACTGTCCCAAATAGGAAGTTCGCAGAAATCTCTCACCAATTTCTTTTCAAAAGAAACAATTGATCTAATGAAAAATAATCCAGTATGATAGAAACAGATGCATCGTCTACGGTAAGGGTGTCAAACTCAATTTTATTGACAGCCACATCAGGGTTCTGTTTGACCTCAGGGGGGAAGGCCAGGGTGGACATGGCCAGCTTGATGTCACTCATATCGGGGGCACCTGTAGTGGCCAAGTGCTCTGCCAGTGAAAATAGGCTCCCGAGTTCCATTTTTGGCTGTGACAGCCTCCTGCAACCCTCTGGCAGCACAAATGGAGCTTGGGAGGGCTGTTCCCATCCCTCCTAAGCTTCATTTTCACTGGCAGGGACATCATGGGCCAGTCCTTTGTTGTTTCCAAGGCAACCCTGTGGGCTAGATCTAAGCACTCCACAGGCCAGATCCGGCCCCTGGGTCTTGAGTTTGAAACCCGTGATCTACAGGATAGCCTATTGCTGGTGGTGCAAGATGAAAAAATATTATGCAGAATGCATATTTGGCAGCAAAATTATATTTGGTACTGTGTTTTCCCAAAAATAAGACAGGGTCTTATTTTCTTTTGAACCCACCCACCCCCAAAAATTAGCACTTGGCCTTATTTTCAGTGAGGTCTTATTATTTTTGAGTTGCAGGAGGCAGCGAGTGTGATCACCTCATGGCTGCTGCTATGTTGCAATATTTTTGGGGAGGGCTTATTTTGGGGGGAGGTCTTGTTTTTTTTGGGAAAATGGGATAGTAAAACTGCTTGTATCTGAGGAGTTGTCTCTCCCTAATGGGACTAACCCACCTCACTCCCTCCAGTGGAAGGGCCCTGCTACAGACCCCTATCAGTAAAGGAATTATGGCTGGTGGAATGAAGGAGAAGAGCCTTTCCTGCTGTGCCCCAAACCTTACCTTGCTCCTCTCGCTCAGTCTCGTTAAAATAATTCCACTACCCCCTCCCTCGGGAAATCATTTTCCCTGTGAGTTACTGCTCACTCTTGCGAAGAAGCTGCATCCCAACACACATGTACCAGCAAAGCTATACAAAAAGGCTTAAGAGACACATACGTTGATTCCGGTGTACTCCAGCATTATCTCTCTTTTTCCAGGGAGAAACCACATATAAACCTCTGAGCTAAGCTGGACTTGGCCTGCCTTCGCTCTTTGCTGGCCGCAAAAGCCCTGCCCTCCTGACAGAAACCTCCGAGCCGCCTGCAAACTAAATTTCAGTACATCACGCTAAAAAACACTGTACGGCAATTGGAAATTGCTGTGCGGTGTTTTTTTGTCACATGCGCGGCCGTGCAGCTGTGCAGCTTAGAGGGAACATTGGTGGTGCTGTCCACCAGAGGTGGTTGATGGGGTAAGAAGAAGACCTCATAAACTCATGGGGTAATAAGAAGACCTCATCCAACCCCTTGGTTTTAGTGTTTATATAACTCTTCTTTATTTTAATTGTTTTTATACTTATTTTTTTATCATTTGTAAGCCAGCTATTTTGTGGATGGTGAATGCAGCTTCCCCAAATATATTTAATTGGGGGAAATAAATTTATAGGCTGGCTTACAAATGATTTTTTAAAAAATGCACATTAAGGAATGTTGCACACAGGCCTGTTTATTTCATTTGATATAGATATGGAATGAAACAATAACCAGATCTCTGTGTTCTTTCCCCGCCTTCAACCCTATGGTCTTTTTTTTAATCATAACACTTCCTTTAATTATGTTTCAGTAACAACAGCTTTCATATTAATGTAAAGAAACATTGCAAATTGAGATTTCTTTTTTTTTTAAAGGAACACATTGACTCAATTTTAGATTGGCAATCTTAGATCGTTTTCCTTGGAAGCAGGTTCCCCTTGGAATGAATTGGATTTCTTAATAAGCTCTCTAATTTAAAAAAAAACAGTGACTCAGTGGCTAAGACGCTGAGCTTGTCGATCAGAAAGGTTGTCAGTTTGGCAGTTTGAATCCCTAGTGCCGCATAACGGAGTGAGCTCGTGTTACCTGTCCCAGCTTCTGCCAAGCTAGCAATTCGAAAGCATGTAAAAATGCAAGTAGAAATCAGAAACACTTTGGTGGGAAGGTAATAGAGTTCCGTGTGCCTTCCGCATTTAGTCATGCCAGCCACATGACCATGAAGACATCTTCGGACAGCGCTGGCTCTTCGGCTTTGAAATGGAGATGAGCACTGCCCCCTAGAGTCGGGAATGACTAGCACATTTGTGCAAGGGGAACCTTTACCTTTAATTAAAAAACTGAAACTACCTATTTTATTTCCAGTTCCCCAACTTAGAATATGTATACTAGTGGTGGGTTCCGGCAGGGAGCAGCAGGCACCATACTGGAATGGTGCTTTGGAGAGCCCACCCACATTCCTTACCTGTGTTTGAGCCAACCGGGCTGTTTGCGCACATGACTGCAGCATGCGGCACATGCACGATGTTCCTCCAATCAGCTGGAGCGTTGCAGGGTGGTGGGTGTGCATACGTGCGCAGCATGTGTGCATTTGGTGGATGCCCAGCCCCGTCACAGCGTACTGGTTGTGACGGGATCGGGAACCCACCATTGATGTATACCTGTGTGTAATATTTGTTTATTTGATAAATACATTTATATCTCATCTTTCTTCAGCAAGTGGAGGCAGCTCAAGACAGCTTATATGGAAACATCCCTTCATTTTATCCCCACACAACGTTATGAAGTACGTTGAGAATATCTGATGCAAAGTTACTCATTTTTAAGACTCACAGCCTGTGCACACACACACACACTCATACCTCCAGCCCCTCTGCCTCTTCCCTCTTCCTGGATTCACTCCGACATTTTTAAAACTCACAAGATAGCAATCAAAACATATTATCAGTTATACAGTGATCCAGAAATTCCAGTCACTTGTCTACTTATCCCCGAAGTGCAACAAAATATAGATGTAATGTTACAGTGTTGGTCTTCTAGATCAGAACAAAGAAAAGAGCCATTCTTGTCTAATATTGTGTTTTTCCCAATGTTCATCCAAATGTGTCTTAGAAGCTCATAATCAGGCTGTGATCATCACAATCTTACTTCCAATAACAGTTGGCTTTTGAGTGGCACAAGTGTGGGGGCAACACACCCAGAGTTCATTTCAATCTACATAATACCAAGAAACTCCAAATTTTGTAACCTTTATATTCTTTGCCATCATGCTATGATCAGATCAACTAGCTGTATTAAAAGTAAACTGTTTACATGCACTTCAAGTTATGAGATATTAAAGGCCATGGAATGATCTTTACAATAAAGCAATAATGTTGATGTCCAGACTTTTACTCAATGAGCTTTTGCCTCAAGAGATTTGAATCTGAGTTTATTGTGGCTAAAGTTCAGCATTTTATTTACTTATAATAACTTTATATTTTATATCTCAATATTGTAAACATGTAACGTACCTGTGTTGCTTTTGATTATTTGTCATTTCTCTTCATAAATACATTGCAATATAGTTCATTAATTTAACTGAAACATTATTACCCGTGTGTGATTATGGTATATTTCTCTAGTGACCAAAAAGTCTTAATTTATTGAATTTTCTATCTCAACAATTATTCATACCGATATATGCTTTCCTGTGATGTGTTTCCCATTATTTAGAAATCGTGGTTTTTGAATGCCTTTAGGCAAGTTGCGCAAATGGGTAAAACAGATTTTAAATTCCAAACTTTGGAGATGGCATTTTGTGTGTGAACCTAGCAAACAAGAAAATCTTGCCAAAAATGCTTCAAATATTTTTGAAAGTTGTTGGCTATCCCAGAGGAAAATCAGACTCCATCGACTACTGTAACACTGAAACCAAGAACGCTATTTCATGGTTTTATAAAAATCAAAATAGTCTTGAATCATTGATCTAACTTATCCAATATTTGATTCACAGGGACAACATTATGGGAGCAGTGACTGTTAATTGGCCATTTGAATGCTGCCTCTAATATTCCTAAAGTAAGGGGAAAGAATGTTCATGCCACCTTGGCAGAACTACAATGAGGCTGTAAAGTCATTATTTTTACATTTTTAAGGAGATGTCAAAAATAATTCCAGCCTTTACAAGATACGTTACCATGCTCTGATTAATTATTCTGGAATTTCAAATTCCTTAAGTAAGTAAATAATATTTTAAATTCATCAAATAACTCCAATACATTCCTTAAATTTAGGATACGTTCCTAGGTCTTAGGTCTGTGCAGGCTTCATGCAAAATTACAACCGAAAGCAACAAGGGCTGCTGTGGAGAATCAGGGGAGTCATCAAAATTGTGAAGTTTTTGTTCTCAGATGATTAACCCTACTCCGATTTCCCACACACTGATTTTTCCTGGTCTTTGTCACACTCTGTTTTTCAAAGCTTGGTAGGCACTTCAAAATCTTGGTGGTCCCCTCAACCCCATACTGCCATTATGCCTTGGCGTGAACGTTGCCACTATTGAGGAATGATCAGTCACTTAAATCTCTTTGCAGCTGATAATGTTGGAGAGCTATAAACCGGGCCTCGGGCATAGGGTGACTGATTCCCACACATATTATGGTTAGATATACAAGCACCATTAGAAGCCACTTTCCTCTGACTGCAGCTTTACAGTCAAGTTGGCAAAGCCGAAGCATTTTTGAGGCTAGACCCAGAGAATGTAGAGAAAAGAGCAATGACATGGAAAATGGCCAGGGAGGGGACTGAACAAAAGCTGGCAAATTGCTTTGGAAATTAAGAGGCTCCCATTCAAACCAGGAAAACTAAATGGCAAGCAGTGCCTGGGTGGTGAAACAGTCAGCAACCTGGCAGGCTGGGATTAGTGTTAAACTATTCAGTGAAATCTGTATAAAATAATGTGCCTTATTCAGTTACTGCCCTGATTACCCATTGGCATGCTGGAAAGCCAAGGTGCTGTCATATTTTATGGTGCTGTGTTTTATTATGTGGCCCTATCAGATCTGTTTTACACATCCACTAGTTCCAATTTCCCATGTGCCAACATAGTCAGAAAGTTAAAGAACAGCTGCATTGGAGTTGGGAGGGAGGGAAAGAAAGGGAGACTTTCGCTCTTCCTTGATTCATTTTTTACAGTCTTCAGAGTTACACAAAGGATAAGTAAGGTTGGTAACCAGGAGGTTAGGACACCGTGGGAAGATGATTTAAACAAAAAGGTAGGTATAATAAGCTTTGAGTGTACATGTATTAAACCACATTTCTGTTCCCAAGCCAAAAAACAAAAAAGAAATTTCAAACTAAAGGTAAAAGTTCCCCCGCACATGCGTGCTAGTTGTTTCCAACTCTAGGGGGCAGTCCTCATCTCTGCTTTAAAGCTGAAGAGCCAGCGCTGTCCGAAGACATCTCCATGGTCATGTGGCCAGCATGACTAAACGCAGAAGGTGCACAGAGCGCTGTTACCTTCCCACCAAAGTGGTCTCTATTTTTCTACTTGCATTTTTACATGCTTTCGAACTGCTAGGTTGGCAGAAGCTGGGACAAGTAATGGGAACTCACTCCGTTACATGGCACTAGGGATTCAAACTGCTGAATTGCCGACCTTCTGATTGACAAGCTCAGGGTCTTAGCCACTGGGCCACTACAGCAGGGAAAGTATGTGCAAATGGCAATTGCATTATCAATTTGGGGACACAAATGAGAGAGAAAGAGAGAGAGAGAAAGTGGGAGGGAGAGCGGGAGGGAGAGAGATATATATATATACACACACCTTCTCTAAATTAACATGTTTATTCTGCCACTGCTTTGCGAGTAAATACTTTGTGTTTGTTTTTAATACAATGCCTTAACTCCAATATGTTGGAATGCCTTAACAAACTGCCCATACATTTTTGTACAAAGCTATTTGCAGTTTCTCAACTGGCTTTCCCTCATTCACACAGATGCTCAACAAACCATAGCTAAGCTAACTTAACGTGATTTGTAAACATAGTTCAATTGCTAGTCTATCATCTCTAACATCAAATCTAGAGATGTCTGGATCTGTCCCAGGAGAATCAGGTTGGATATAGTACATGGAGTTTTGCAAGTAATTGTGTCATTTATTGGGATTTAACTGGGGCAGAGAGTTAGAGAACTTTCTGCATATTTAGATCACTTCAGATCCAAATGCAAACACAGACGCAGTGACCTTTTTCTTTTGTTTTAATAAGGAACGGCATTTTCTTGACACTGGCTGTCCATAACTGAATGCAGCTGAGGTCAGGAAGTGCTGATTTACTTGAAATATTCTTCTTCTCATTTAATAAGCTAAACGTATAATAAAAGATGAAATACAGGGGAGAGGGGTATAGAGAAATATGGACTGTTTCCTTTTCCCTCGTTTTAAGCAGGTTTGGCTGAAAGTGGGATGAATTTAAAGTGTGTTTTCAGCGATCACTTCAGTGGTGGGTTCCTACCAGTTCGCACCTATTTGGTAGAACGGGTTTGTCAAATCTACCGAATTGGTTAGAAGAGGTTCCACCAGTGGACCCGGAAAGCAGGCCACGCCTACAGAAGAGGTTCCAAAAAATTTTGAAACCCACCACTGGTCCTTGGATATGATTATTCTACACTATCATGCTCATATTTATAAAACTCAGTGCCTCTGTGAAAGGTAAGGATGACTACTGCGTTTGTGGTGCAATCAGAACATTGCGTCTGTTGAAGTTGTTTTAACGCAAACCAAAGATGCCTTTTAAAAAACAAGTTTACATCATATTCTTATGCCTGCCAGTGCTGTGTGTGAGGTAATTTACGGTGGTTCTGACAAGTGTCGTCGGCATCTTCATATCCGGTCACATGGGCAGCAAGCCACTCCCATCAGGTCACATGGGCGGCAAGCCACTCCCACAAATGGGGCCACACCCACAGAGTAGGTCCGAACAATTTTTGAAACCCACCACTGGATCACTTGTGCTTGTGAAGAAAAAAATAAATAAAACTTTGATCTTGGTTTTGTTGCTTAGAAAGATTTGGTGTTATAGAAATGGCTCGTTATATATTAATGTGTAAAAGCAAAAAGTTGAGATTGGAGTGTATTTATCTTGTACTGTACTAGGAAGAATTGGAATTCAATGCCCCCTTTTCTTTCTTTTTCTTTTTCCCCTTACATTTCACACCTACTTTTCCCCATTCCCTTATTTTCCCATTTTCTTCTTCGTATAATAAAAATTAAAATGAAAATAAATAAATAAAGTGTTTTCAGCTGTATTCTTAAGTTTTCCAGGAGTTTAATAACAAGCCTCCAAGTACCAGTGTTATCATATTATCATAGAGATCCAAAGTCTACCTATGGATTGTAAAAAAAAAAAAAAAGCAAAGAAATTATGGGTTGAAATCCATACAATGATGCCAGAGATATTGCAGATTAACATTAAGATGAAACCAGAATTGTTTGTACTGGGTTTAAGGGACATTGAACTAGTAAATATGGGGAATTAATATGTATATAGTAACTGTGGCAAAATTACTATATGTTGAAATAAGGAAGAATAATGAAATATCCATGGTAGAAGATTGGATTTTAAACTTGACGGAGTTTGCAGAAATGATCAGAGTGACCAGTTTCATTGGGGGGGGGGGAAGCCAATGATCTTTTTAAAAGAGTAACAACCATATACGAACTTGTTGTTGAAAGAAATTAATGATATACAGATTTGGGGACTAAAAGGGGTTAAGGAAAATACAAAGTAAGAAAAAATTGAAAGGAATTGGAGTAATATGGCAATTATTCAATAGGAAAAAAAGAGTAGAAGTCATAATTCTATCAGTTGTTCCTTTTTTCTTTTTTTCTTATTTTTACTTCTACTTTCTTTCGATCCTTCATATTGTATTGTATTTAAAATTACAATAAATGTTGACGAAAGAGATAGAGATGATAGAACCAAAGACTATGTGTTCAAATTAGAAAGATGCTAGTATGAGCCGAGGTGGCGCAGTGGTTAGAGTGCAGCACTGCAGGCTACTTCAGCTGACTGCAGTTCTGCAGTTCGGCTGTTCAAATCTCACCGGCTCAGGGTTGACTCAGCCTTCCATCCTTCCGAGGTGGGTAAAATGAGGACCTGGATTGTTGTTGGGGGCAATATGCTGACTCTGTAAACTGCTTAGAGAGGGCTGAAAGCCCTATGAAGCGGTATATAAGTCTAACTGCTATTGCTATTGCTATTGCATATTTTCCAAAGCCCCCTTCAGATTTATGCAAAACATACAAGAGCCATTATTTTTTGTGAATAATTTTGTGAAGCTTCTTCTCTGGTAACACTGTACTGCAAATTAGAGGATACGAAACTTTTGCCAGACCAATTCTGGAATACAGGTTACCTGCCTGGAATCCACACTGTATTAGGACATTAATATAATTGAGTAAGTCCAGAGGTATTTCATGAGAAGAGTACTACATTTCTCTAATATAATACTTTATGCCACCAGACTTGAAATTTTGGCCTTGGACAACCTAGAACTATGCCAACTAAGACCTGACCTAAGCATAGTAAACAAAATTGTGTGCTACTACCTGTCAATGACTACTTCAGCTTCAACCACAATAATACACAGGCAAACAATAGATACAAACTAAAGGTAAACCACTCCAAACTCGATTGCAGAAAATATGACTTCAGCAACAGAGTGGTTAATGCCTGGAATGCACTACCCGACTCTATTGTTAATTCCTCAAACCCCCATAACTTTAACCTTAAACTGTCTAGCATGGACCTCACCCCTTTCCTAAGAGGTAGGGGGCATGCATAAGCACACCAGCCTACCATCCCTATCCTATTGTCCCCGTTTATTCATACCCATTTTCTGTGTTCATGTCCATGTTTATAATTATCATCACAGAATGGCACAGAATAATAAGTATAAGTCCCAAAATGGTCTGTAAGTTCTATTTCTTAATAGATATGCTAGAACAGCATTGCAATGATCTGATTTCAAATGGAAACAAGTATCAGTGCTTTAGCTTCTAACAAATCTGAAAGCTCTCTTTTCTTACCTGAAAGTCAAGCTTTGCTCCCAGATCCAAACACCTATTCTAGATATCTGCAATAGAATAAAACACAATAGAAACACGACATGCCTTTTTAACCTCATCCAATAAGGTTTCTCTTGCATTCCTAAAGTTCACTGCAGTTTTACATCTATCATGTACATCTATCTTTGCAATGCATATCTTTGTTTCCATTCCATGTCAACCACCATGAACTCACAACACAAAAGACAACAGAAAATATTATTTTATACCATAGTTTATCTTTACAATCAGATTTCTTCCCTTTATTCATCATTGCCTTTTTAAAAATACAAGATGGGAAATGTATCGTGTGCCTTTTCCTATTAGCCCATCCACCACATTTCAACTTTTTGCAGATATTTTGGAGCTTGGGGCAGATACCCCAAAATGGATTTTCCCCCCATTTTTGATGGGTCTTTCACTGGGAACCCACTGCATTCTGAGATGTTTTAAAATATAAGTGGTGAAGGCAATAAAGTGGTGAAACTGTGCAGCAAACAAGTTAATATGCTCACCATAAAAATGCTAGACAATGGTTTTCAATATTTTACGAAGCCTTCTATCTGCCTAAAGCATTTGAACTCCCTGTTTAATGTGTCCTCTTGCCTCTAGGTCTGCTTTTATTTATTTATCTATTAAATATAGACCCCATCCATGTTCAAGTGATCCTGAGTGATTTACAAATACAGCCATAAAACCTTATAAAAGAGACGTATAATTAAAATTATAAAATAGAGTGAAGAACAGAATAAAAGCAATAGCAATAGTAGCAATAGTTAGGCTTATATACCGCTTCATAGGGCTTTCAGCCCTCTCTAAGCAGTTTACAGAGTCAGCATATTGCCCCCAACAACAATCTGGGTCCTCATTTTACCCACCTCGGAAGGATGGAAGGCTGAGTCAACCCTGAGCCTGGTGGGATTTGAACAGCCAAACTGCTGAACTGCAGTCAGCTGAAGTTGCCTGCAGTGCTGCATTTAACCGCTGCGCCACCTCGGCTCTAAAGCAGAGTTTATGAAGTGAGTTAAAGGGCCACTTGAGGGTTGCATGCCAATATTCGGTTCCCACGCCAATTAGCAAAGCCAGGTCTTCACACTCTTCCAGTAGGACAGAAGAATGAGGACCAACCTCACCACTGAGGACAAGACCTAGGGAAAGGGCAGTGGCAGAGAAGGCTCTTTTCCTAGACCCCACCTTAAAATTCCTTAACCAATAGGATCCATAACATGGGCCGGGACTTTGCTAGAAAGGAATTCACTGTAAATTAAATAAAAGAGGTTTATCGGGGCAAGGACTCCACTTCGTGCTGCTGGGGAAGCCTAGGTCAGAAGACATACCTATAATATAATTCCAAACCCCTGAATTGATCTTCATTGCCAACATTAATAATGTTTCATCAAGCATTGGCTGATCCTTCATCACCAACATGGCCATCACATTGAGTTATCTCCCAATCCATTCTCTACTTATAAATGGCTTTTTGAAATCTACTTTCAGCAGATTCATGCTCTCCTATGCCAAGACGTGACTAGAAAACTGGTGAGTTCAGGACGTGAGAGAACTGTTTGTCTCCGCTTCCATGCAGACAGGGAGTGTTAAGTGCTGCACCTGTTATTCAGGTGCAGAGACTCTCTCAGCACAACTGAGGAATACTGCATGCACACAGTCCCTTTGGCTGATCAAGTGGAGCTGCCAAGCTCCGTGTTGAAGAGCTTCTCAGCCGATGTACACAAGTGTTGAACTCCTGTCGGAAATGGTGGAGAGTTTTGCTGTGCAACAAGGAATAAAGAAGAAATATTTTTTATGCCTCCTCTTTGTTAATAAACATCTGATGGACATTTGTTCAGGGGCTCCTTTTTCCTATTATAGGGGAAAATGTTTTTTCAAAGATGAAATTCTTTGGTTCTAAACAGTGAAGAGTAGCAGCCAATTCCAGAATAGCATTTGCAGCTTTGCTTACATTCCAATATTTCTGGGCTGCCCCATATTTTCTTTTGCTTCCTTCTCAGAAGCTGTCTCAATGGCCCCCATCAATAGGGCTGTTGTGTATTTGGATACATGAAAAAGGGCCAGCAACCACTCTGCTGAGCCCTGATTGGCCAGGAGGCATTGGAGGCTGTTGCTAGCCTCCATGAAACACGTAATCTCCCCTGATTGGCCAAGATACTGCATCAGCAGTTGCTGTGCAGTACCAGGCCCTGATTGGTTATTGTGTTGTTACATTTTCTATAAATACTGGGGCGCGATCTGTTACTATTTGAATCGCTGTCATCTTTACTTTATGTGTAATAAAGACCATCTTACTGGCTATCCATGGCTCCTGCGTTCCCTTCACTCCGATATTCAAAAAGGGCCAGTGATGGGCCTTCTAGCTGGGCATCCGGGAGGGCCACCCATTCCTCTCCAAGTGAACAGAAGGTTGTCCCCCCTCTCCCAGCTAGAGCTCAGCTAATGCCACTGAAGATTTTTGCCAGATCCAAAGCAAAACCTGGCTGTTTTCCCAATAGCAGATAAAACGAAGCACAGGCGAAGTGAGCCGGCAGCAACACCAGCAACAACCCACCCCTGATCTGCTCCCACCTTACTTTTGTGGATCTGAAGCAGTGGTGGGTTTCAAAAATTGTTCGAACCTACTCTATGGGTGTGGCCTCATTTGTGGGAGTGGCTTGCCGGCCATGTGACCGGATGGGAGTGGCTTGCTGCCCATGTGTCCGGATATGAAGATGCCGACGATACTTGTCAGAACCACCTTAAATTACCTCACACACAGCACTGGCATGCATAAGAATATGATGTAAACTTGTTTTTTAAAAGGCATCTTTGGTTTGCGTTAAAACAACTTCAACACACACAATGTTCTGATTGCACCACAAACGCAGTAGTCATCCTTACCTTTCACAGAGGCACTGAGTTTTATAAATATGAGCATGATAGTGTAGAATAATCATATCCAAGGACCAGTGGTGGGTTTCAAAAAAATTTGGAACCTCTTCTGTAGGTGTGGCCTGCTTTCTGGATCCACTGGTGGAACCTCTTCTAACCAGTTCGGTAGATTTGGCGAACTGGTTCTACCGAATAGGAACCCACCTCTGGTAGGAACCCACCTCTGATACAAGAGTGACTCAGCCTTCCATCCTTCCCAGGTTGGTAAAATGAAGACCCAGATTGTTGGGGGCAATATGCCGACATTGTAAGCAGCTTAGACTGCTGTAAAGTACTGTGGAGTGGTATGTAAGTCCAAATGCTATTGCTATGCTAGAGATGGCTATTGGGTGAAGAGAAAACTCCGCCTCTCCTCATGTATTTCGTGTTCCCCTCTTTTAACTTTTATTTTTTTTATTTTGTTATTATCATTGTTATTTATTGTTTTTATCATTTTAATGGGCACCCGTTTTTAACCTTTGAAAGTCAACCAGAGTTTGTAAGTCGCCCAGAGCATATACATCTAATAAATAAATAAAAAATAATTATTCATGTTTATTAAATAACTGCATTTTAATTGAACACCTAATGGGCAATCACAAAATAAAACATTTCAGTCTTTCACAGTGTCGGTTAATAGGGTAAACACGATACTTCTGAACTGGGGGGGGGGTGCTTTTCTTAGTTATGCTTCTTTTAAAACCATTCCTTATTATGAATGTATTTATTTACACCATTTTTAAAAAAAATCCAAGTCCCAGAGCTTCTCATCTTATCCCTTCACAAGAAAATTGCTGCTATTGTTCTGGCATGAAATGCTAGCATATTGATTCCTTTAGTAACCTTTTCCCGAAACAATTCTCTCCTTTTATAAAGCATATGTTAGTGGAAACCCATTCATCTATATTAAAAAGGGATGGCGAAGACGTTCACGATTAAATATGAAAAATTCCATTTTCAGCTTTTGCACATTCTAAATCGGTTTAGGAAACCCCGGGGAACAGAGAACAGATGCAGCATTTTGATTTTTTTCAGTTGAGAGAACATGGGTGTAGATTTGTGGAAGCAATCAGGAATTCTTTGGGGCAGCATCCCAGGAACTGATTTCCTGGACTTTCCTCTTACAGAGGTGTTTGAAAGGCAGAACAAACTGTCTGCCTTTACTGTAATAGTAGCTGCAAATGCAGCTGTTTTTGCCTAGTATTAAAAGAAAGGTGGTGAAGAGTTGAAAGCTAAATCAAATCGGCTATTTATTTCAAATAGTTCTATGCTTCTTTTTGAACAAAAGAACAGAGCCACACTTTCTGTTTGGAACATTGCAGGCATGAGTCCTCACCCACTGAAAGATAAAATAAAAGGTGTATATAAATAAATAAATAGATAGATAGATAGATAGATAGATAGATAGATAGATAGATAGATAGATAGATAAATAAATAAATGTGTGTGTGTTTGTGTGTGTGTGTGTGTGTGTGTGTGTGTGTGTATGTATGTATGTATGTATGTATGTATGTATGTATGTATGTATGTATGTATATGAGACCTAGGCGTCACACAGAACTCTAGAAGTGGGGCGAATAGAATAGAATAGAAGCCCTTCATGGTATTGGATCTGGGTACTTGAGAGACCGCCTACTGCCAATTACCTCCACTAGACCGATAAGATCGCATAGATTAGGCCTCCTCCGAATTCCATCAGCCAGCCAGTGTAGACTGGCAACTACCCGGAGGAGAGCCTTCTCGGTGGCTGCTCCAACCCTCTGGAACGAACTCCCCGTGGAGATCCGGACCCTCACCACCCTCCAGACCTTCCGTGCCGCACTTAAAATCTGGCTATCCCGGCTGGCCTAGGGTTAAAGACTCTAACCCCTACTCGAATTGTATGACTGTTGAGTTCTTAAATGATGTAGTGCTTTTATGTTGTAAATTGTTTGTCCTCCCCCCCCCCTTTGAACTGTGAGCCGCCCTGAGTCCCCCCAGGGAAAAGGGCGGCATACAAATAAAGTGAAACTGAAACAGAATAGAATAGAATAGAGTAACAGAGTTGGAAAGGACCTCGGAGGTCTTCTAATCCAACCCCCTGCTTAGGCAGGAAACCCTACACCACTTCAGACAAATGGCCATCCAACATCTTCTTAAAAACTTCCAGTGTTGGAGCATTCACAACTTCTGGAGGCAAGCTGTTCCACTGATTAATTGTTCTAACTGTCAGGAAATTTCTCCTCAGTTCTAAGTTGCTTCTCTCCTTGATTAGTTTCCACCCATTGCTTCTTATCCTACCCTCAGGTACTTTGGAGAATAGCCTGACTCCCTCTTCTTTGTGCCATTGTCTTGCTATCCAGTGGACATCAAACTGGTAATCTTGTTTGGCATGGATTGGGAAGGAGGACATTCCTCCATCCACTGACTCATAGCCCCAAAGCAGCTTGTGACCCACACTTTGAGAAAGTCAAGCTTATTTGTAGCATTTTTGCTTCTCTGCTTCTTTTTCACTATTGATGTTTTGGCTGCTCTATCCCGTGCTATAGGCTTTTAAGCTGCTTTCTGGTGGGGATATTTAATGTCTTGCTTTTTTAAAATATGGATTTTTTTTAAAGTAAATTGTTTTAAATTCTTACTGCTTTATCTGGTTTAAAAGGAGAGACATGATAGCAGTGTTCCAATATTTAACCGGCTGCCATAAAGAAGAGGGAGTCAGCCTATTCTCCAAAGCACCTGAAGCCAGAACAAGAAGCAGTGGTGGAAACTAATCAAGGAGAGAACCAACCTAAAATGAAGAAGAAACTTCCAGACAATGAGAACAATTAATCAGTGGAAGGGTTTGCCTCCAGAGGTTTTGAGTGCTTCAACACTGGGGTTTTTTAAGAACAGATTGGACAATCATTTGTCTGAAATGGTATAAGGTTTCCTGCTTGAACTAGAAGAACTCCAAGTTCCTTCCCAACTCTGTTATTCTGTTAAAAGGCTTAGAATATAGAAATAGCACTTAGACTAATATACCGCTTCACAGTGCTTTACAGCCCTCTCTAAGCGGTTTACAGAATCAGCACATTGCCCCCAATAATTTGGGTCCTCATTTTACCTACATTTGAAGGATGGAAGCCTGATTCAACCTTGAGCCTGGTGAAATTTGAACTGCCAAATTGCAGGCAGCCAGCAGTCAGCAGAAGTAGCCTGCAGTACTGCACTCTAACCACTGCGCCACCGTGGCTCAAATGTTATACACATATTTCCACAAAACTTAATAAATTTGTTAATTTACCGTATTTTTCGGAGTATAAGACGCACCCCTTTCCCTCAAAAAAGAGGGTGAAAATCTGGGTGCGTCTTATACACTGAATACAGCATTTTTGGCCTCCTGAAATTCCGCCTCCTTTGCAAAAATGGCCATGCATAGTTTTTAGGAGACTTCCAGAGTGCTCTTGGGAGCAGGGGCGGGCACAAATAAGCAAAAAATGACTGGTTTTTTTCCTTGCTTTTGCCCCCCAGCCTCCAGAAGCACTATAAGCCTCCTAAAGGCTATGCACGCCCCTTTTTTTGACAAAAATGGGCCTGTTTTCATGGGGAAAGGGCCATTTTGGGGAGGTCTGCAGAGTGCAAAAACTTTTTTTTTAATTTGCCTCTTTAAAATCTTGGTGCGTCTTATACTCTGGTGCATCTTATACTCTGAAAAATACAGTAATTCTTAGAAATTAACATTTCTTAAAAACATCTTGACATCGTATAGCTCTGTTACATTTATTATTTATCTCTTTACCGAAGCAAACACACAGTATCTATATATTCAGAAAGAAAGCAGAACTACATCGCTCTTATCAACGGCTACTTGGAACAATATCTCCAGTGAAGAAAAGAGAAGAAGGAAGAACATTAAAATTTAATTCATAACTCAGCTTCTTCCAACCTGATGTCCTCCAGATGTAATGAAATTAAAACGTACAGAATTTCCCACATATCTGAAGAGGGAAGCTAGGTTAAAGGGAAGCTGGGTTATGTGAAGAGCTTGTCCGGTTTCTGACATATGCTGTGGAGACAGACTTCCTTAGCCTGCAAAGTAATTTGTACAATCTGTGATTGCCGTGAGCCAAATATCCATACTGTCTATTGAAAACATCACTAGCATTTCAGAACCACATTAACCCAGCCGTATGGTGGTTTCTTCCATTTTAAAGGGAGGCCAGGAGATAAATGTTTTTGGAAAACATATGCAGCTATTTCTTCTCAAAAACACTTCACTTATCACAGGAGGAGCCGTTTCCTGATTTATATCTAGCAGTGATTCACTCCTTGCACAGTAACCAGAAAGACACTATTTAGTTGCTCATGCACGGAAAGAAAACTAATAGTTTATATTGCTTGGGGAAATGGAGGTTAAGCATCCAGGGTGAATTTTGAAGCAAGAAAAGAAAGAAAGCAAGCAGCAATATAGCTTGCCTGTTTTCATTCTCATATATAAAGGCCATTGCTTAAATGCCCTAAGAATTCCCCGCTGACACACAGACTTTGTATTAGGGCAGTGGTGGGAAATATTTAGTCTTTATGGGACCACACAGACACACAAACACAGTTGTACATGCATTCAGTAAAAGTAAAGGTTCCTCTTGAACATATGTGCTAGTCATTCCTGGCTGTAGGGGATGGTGCTCATCTCCGTTTCAAAGCCAAAGAGCCAGCGTTGTCTCCATGGCTGGTATGACTAAATGCTGAAGGCACACGGAACACATTTACCTTCCCATCAAAGGTGGCTCCTATTTTTCTACTTGCATGCTTTCGAACTGTTAGGTTGGCAAAAGCTGGGACAAGTAACAGGAGCTCACTCCATTGCGCAGCACTAGGGATTCAAACCATTGAACTGCCGACCTTTGTGATCAACAAACTCAGCATCTTAGCCACTGGGCCACCTACTATGCATGCAGTAGTGTATATTTAATTTATGCTTCTTACCTCTCACCTCATCCTGCTATCCCTCCCATTTATTAAACTTTCTTGCACCCCTCCACCCCCACCCCCAACCCAGCTGAGAACAGGAGGAAATAATCCCATTGGTTATTGAAGATAAATCTAGTTTTCCAAGGTTAGCCTTGCTGAGATTAAGGAGAACAGGTTTTTCTTCAACAGGAACAGATTAAAGTCTTTCTATTCTACAGATTAGTAATTTGGTGGACTGGAGGATCACAATCTGGGACACTGGGATGTGATTGTTAGAGGAGATAAACTGAATCCCACCTGTTGTTTTTTTTAAATTTGCTTTTGATCATGCAATCCTTTTCTCTCTGTGTCCCTTATTATCTCTTGGCCTGCAGCAAACGGAATTGAAGAGGTTGCCTTAAAAAAAAAACGGTAAAAAGCTTTCCAGCTTGTTCTTTCCTCCGTGTCTTTCTAATGTTCCTACCAGCACATTTCTTTGTTTCTTTTTTAGTTCTACATTGAAATCCCTCCTTTAGCCAATTTGCTTCATTTCTTTCATTTGTGGCTTTAACGTTCTCTCTTTGTTCAGCAACTTGGATGCTTTCCTGTGACAGCCATGTGCTTATCTTCATTGGGTTTTTGTACGCTTCGATGGGCTATTTCAATAATAAGGGCTTTTTCATGTCTTCCCATGGTTTATCTGATTGTTTCCCCATGAAGTTAAATAAATTGAATCTGGGTTGTTGTTGTTGTTTTAACCTCAACTGTATATAAAGGTGATATTTTTTTGTTCCTATATTTCCCAAGACTTACGTTCTTTTTGGGGTTGCAGAATTTGAATTGAAGACACACTTTGGCTACAAGTAATTGATGGTCCAAGTCAGGGGGTCTCCAACTTGGGCAACTTTAAGACTTTGTGGACTTCAATTCCCAGAACTCTGGGAGTTGAAGTCCACAGGCGTTAAAGTTGCCAAGGTTGGAGACCCCTGGTCCAAGTCACAGTTTGTACCAAGCAAAATTTTAGTAAAAATAAATCTGTTTTTCTATAGTTGGCTGCACAAGATGCAATCAATATTGTGTGGTACAGTCCATTTGGAGATGTCAATGTGTATAATCAACATTTGGTTGAATAAACAATGTCTTGATGAGTCTCAGCCAATTTTCTTCATAGAACTGCTCCATGCAGTCATCTGCTTCGTTCCCTTTGCCCAATCCAAGTCTGCTAACAATTTCTACTTCTGGCATTGAAATCACCCATGATATAAATTATATCTCTTTTCAGCATGTGTTGCATTATTTCTTGAATGTCGACACAGAACCTCCATTTCTTATTTAGATAGATCTGTTCGTGGTGGATATACATATCTGCAAAATTGCCACCTTCGGAAGCTTTTCTCAAGTTCTAATAGTCATGATTCTATCATTTTATGTTCAGATATTTTCAGATGATCCATTCTTCTTTGTTATCAATGATGTTCCATGTCTTCTAATATAGCAATAGCAATAGCAGTTAGACTTATATACTGCTTCATAGGGCTTTCAGCCCTCTCTAAGTGGTTTACAGAGTCAGCATATTGCCCCCAACAACAACAATCCAGGTCCTCATTTTACCCACCTCGGAAAGATGGAAGGCTAAGTCAACCCTGAGCCGGTGAGATTTGAACAGCCGAACTGCAGAACTGCAGTCAGCTGAAGTAGCCTGCAGTGCTGCATTTAACCACTGTGCCACCTCGGCTCTTGAATATTGTCATAGCAATAGCAGTTAGACTTATATACTGCTTCATAGGGCTTTCAGCCCTCTCTAAGCAGTTTACAGAGTCAGCATATCGCCCCCAACAATCCTGGTCCTCATTTCACCCACCTCGGAAGGATGGAAGGCTGAGTCAACCTTGAGCCGGTGAGATTTGAACAGCCGAACTGCAGAACTGCAGTCAGCTGAAGTGGCCTGCAGTGCTGCATTTAACCACTGCGCCACCTCGGCTCTCATTTCCAGCATAGTACATAGTAAATGCATCTGACAGGGAGTACCTGATTCCAATCAAATTAATCTCACTGATTCTGAGAATGCCTGTTTTGGTCCTTGTCATTAATTTCTTGAGGATATCCAGCTTTCTGTGTACTTGCTTTGTACTTTCCATGTATCAGTCTTGTTCATTTTTCCCCTCATAGACAATTATTTTCCTCATAGTTTTCCTCAGCTTTCAGACTTCTCAAGGAAGCTTCTCCTTTGCATCACTATTTTCCAACTTATGGGGATGTTTAAACTTCTTGCCAGAGATCCAACTTTCCAGAACCATCTTTGAACTTTTGTTTGAGAACTTTCTCATAAAGCTTGGGTAATAAGACTGGAGTAAATCACCTGGCCTTTTTCCAGTCCTGCCCATTTATAACCAGTATGGATTGAATACAGTGGTGAGTTTCAAAAATTGTTCGAACCTACTCTGTGGGTGTGGCCTCCTTTGTGGGAGTGGCTTGCCACCCTTGTGATCGGATGGGAGTGGCTTGCCACCCATGTGACCGGATATGAAGATTCCGATGACACTTGTCAGAACCACCTTAAATTACCTCACACACAGCACTGGCATGCATAAGAATATGATGTAAACTTGTTTTTTAAAAGGCATCTTTGGTTTGCGTTAAAACAACTTCAACACACGCAATGTTCTGATTGCACCACAAACGCAGTAGTCATCCTTACCTTAGCAGGAGTCTTAAATCACCACATTCAGTAATCTGGAGTCAATTTCTTTGCTTGGAGGCAAGTTGGATGACCACACTGAAGCCACGTTCCACCAAATATGATGTTGGAAATGCAACAAGGAGCTTCTTAATAACTGTCCATAGTGCAGGATAGCGATCAGAAATGTCTTTCTGTAACAAAAACTCTTGGTACAATTTCTTAAACTTTGGCTTCAGCTCAATGTCATTTTGCAGCTCCATGACTTGTTCCTCCACTACCCCATCATCCTCAGTATCTGAAAATGGATTTATCACCCAATCTGGAATTTCCATCCAAAGAAGATCCTGATATCGCTCAGACATATCTTTATGCAGCATGTCCAAATGGTCACAAAAAACCTGAAGATCATCATCTTGTATCCCACCTTTCTTTTCTAGCTCAGACAAGCTCAGAAATTGGTATAGCTCATGACAGCCTATATTGCATTTGAATAGAGTTAACTTCGAAATAAACGTAGAGATAACAGATTTGGCCTTAATAAGATTGACCTCATTTCCTTGCAACTGCAAATTCACTTCATTGAACTTTGCAAATAGTTCTGATAAATAAGCAATGTCATGCCTGATCTCAAGAGCCAAGGTGGCGCAGTGGTTAAATGCAGCACTGCAGGCTACTGCTAGATCAGCAGTTCAGCGGTTCAAATCTCACCGGCTCAGGGTTGACTCAGCCTTCCATCCTTCCGAGGTGGGTAAAATGAGGATCCAGATTGTTGGGGGCAATATGCTGACTCTCTGTAAACCGCTTAGAGAGGGCTGAAAGCCCTATGAAGCGGTATATAAGTCTACTGTTATTGCTATCTACTGCTATTTAAGTTCACCACTGAGCAAAGCATTCTTGTCTTCAAAAAACTCCACAACAGTGTCAAAAAGACTGTAAAAGCATCTCACACAGTAGCCTTTTGATAGCCAACAAACTTCTGTATGAAGCAGTAAACAATCAAAATCTTCATCATTCTCAACACAGAGCTCTCTGAATAATCGATCATTGAGAGCATGTACTTTAATTTTGTTAACTGCAGTTATGACAGTGTTTAATGACTTGTGCAAGTGATCACTGAGGTTTTTTGCAGCCAGAAGTTGGCAATGAATGACAGAGTGAATGGTAAAGACATTTGGCACTACTTTTTTCAAGTAAGCAACGCACCCACGGTAGCGACCAGTCATTGATGGTGCTCCATCAGTTGCACAAGCTAGTATGTTGGTAAGTGGAATTGCCTTGTCTTTGAAAAACTGCTCAACAACATGAAATATTGACTCCCCTTTAGTATCTGTTTTTAGTTGCCTCGCAAATAACAACTCTTGAGTCAAACTTTCATCTTTAATAAAGCGCACATAAGCAAGAAGCAAAGATTCATTGCCTGGAAACTTTGCCTGGCAAAGTTGATTTATCCAGCTGTAATGCAAAGTCTGTTGTCCGTAGTATGTTACACAATACACATTCTCAGCCAGTTCATCTATGCGTCTTTGCACTGAATTGTTGCTGAGAGGAATTGTATTAATTATATCATGTGGTGACTTATGCTCAGAACCTCATTAATGGCTGGAAAGATGAGTTCCTCACCAATTGTATTTGGCTTTCCAGACTTAGCAATCAGCAATGAAATGTTGTATGGTGCACACAAAACCATCAGTGTTTTGTTGGGAAGCATTGTAAAACATGTGCTCAGCCCTCTCTAAGCGGTTTACAGAGTCAGCATATTGCCCCCAACAACAATCCAGGTCCTCAGTTTACCCACCTCGGAAGGATGGAAGGCTGAGTCAACCCTGAGCCAGTGAGATTTGAACAGCCGAACTGCAGAACTGCAGTCAGCTGAAGTAGCCTGCAGTGCTTCATTTAATCACTGTGCCACCTCGGCTCCTCAATCTACTGTTTTAAAGATTCAATTCTAATTCTCTTGGGTTCTTATTTCATGAAAATATCATACTCAGTAGATATTATTTTACTATGTAAAACCCCACAGAGCCCTTTTCCAGTTTCATTAGAGGTTCATGACTTTGTATCAGAGCTAATTCCCTTTCCCAATTCTAACCAATATAGCACGTCATCTGCCTATAGGCTTATTTAAGCTGAGGCCTTTCATGGTTCACTTCCTTCCATATAAACCAGCCAGCTCAGGTCTTGAGCTTGTCAGCTGAAATCTTCTCTAAATGCCACCTCCAGATGAGTCAGAGAGCTTACGAGAAAGGTGGAACAGGAAACTCCTCATCATGAAATGATTGATCCAGAGAGGCTGCTTGGTTTCTGGTTTCATAGCAATTCAACACCTGGCAATGACATTTTTCCCCATCAAGGATGTTTAAATTTCCTTATATCATGGCTTGGCATAATTTTAGTTCTGTGACGTTTCTTCTTGAAGGGCTGTTGTTTAAGATGTCTTCTCTGGTTTTAAAGGAACAGTTTGATCTTATGTCTTAGCATTTTCATATTCAAGCCTGGGTTTTTGTTTTTGTTTAGCTTGCATGATATCCAGATAAATCTTGTCTGAATCTTTTCTTTTTAAAATAGTTTTTATTGAAACATTTTCACCATTAAAAACAGGGGGAGAGAAAACACAACAAAAAAACTCCAAAGAACAAAAAACAAAACATACATAACAATAACAATATAGAGTAATTGTACCACCTTCTGTATTGGCATTCATGTTTAGCCTTTATAATTCCCCATTCTCCCTTGCGTTCCTATTGATTTTACCTTCTCTAATAATATAGTAACAGTAGCACTAACACTTGTAATAATCATATAATCTTGTCTGAATCTAATCACCACCTCCCAGGGGTGGGTTGCTGCCGGCATTACTGCCAGTTCGGTGCATGTGCAATTTTGCACACATGCACAAGCTTTGCTAGCACACATGCCTGACACATGCTCCATGCGTGTGGGCAGTTGCTTATAGATAGGTCTGCACATGTACAGAACATTAAAAAATGGAAAAAAAAACCATACCACCCTGACAGTGGTGGGTTTCAAAAATTGTTTGAACCTACTCTGTGGGTGTGGCCTCCTTTGTGGGAGTGGCTTGCCGCCCATGTGACCGGATGGGAGTGGCTTGCCGCCCATGTGACCAGTTATGAAGATGCCGACACTTGTCAGAACCTTAAATTAAATTACCTTAAATTACCTCACACACAGCACTGGCATGCATAAGAATATGGTGTAAACTTGTTTTTTGAAAGGCATCTTTGGTTTGCGTTAAAACAACTTCAACACACGCAATGTTCTGATTGCACCACAAACGCAGTAGTCATCCTTGCCTTTCACAGAGGCACTGAGTTTTATAAATATGAGCATGATAGTGTAGAATAATCATATCCAAGGACCAGTGGTGGGTTTCAAAAAAATTTGGAACCTCTTCTATAGGTGTGGCCTGCTTTCCAGGTCCACTGGTGGAACCTCTTCTAACCCGTTCGGTAGATTTGACGAACCAGTTCTACTGAATAGACGCGAACTGGTAGGAACCCACCTCTGAACCCCGACCAGGGAACTGGTTCAGAGACATGGTAGGCCTGGGTCGCTGCCGGTTCCAGTGACCCAGGCCGGCATACCACTAGTCCAAACCAGTAGGAACCCACCTCTGCCAGCTCCCCTTCATGGATTATTGCCTTGTTGTGGTGAAGGGGCTTGGCTTGAGCATAGCTCAATGAAGCTATGAGCTATGCTGTGCAGGGCCATCCAAGACGGACAGGTTATTACGAAGAGCTCTGACAAAACGTGATCCATCTACTGCCATGAAGCCTTTAGCATATTATGCTCAGTGTTCAGTATTGATAAATTCAAGCGTCTCAAGATAGAATTTTTGGTTTTCAATTGTAAGTGGACACTGCTGTTTATTTAACAAAGTGTTCTGCACTTAGAAAATGAGACCGCAACCATCTTGATAATTAAGACTTATTTCTCCAATGAGCACTATGGGAATGGTTTTAACTGAGAGCTGGCAACTTGTTCGGTGGTAGGAGCCAAAATGGATATATATCTTACTTCTCAACAACCACAGATAATGTGAAAATTCTCCAGTTGTTATTTTTGAATTGTTTTCATGACTATGGTTTGAGATCAAGGTTCAACGATGCTTCGGGTAAAGCTATTCAACATTATTGTGCGTACTTTAAAAATAAAATAACATTTTATAATATTAGTCCTTACGCCAATAGCAGTAAGGGTGAGTGTCCTGGCCAAAGAATCTACATATATTCTTACAAATCATGGAGTTTGGTAAATATTAGAGAGTTGTTGATGTTAACCTACTCCCTAGAGATTGTATGGGCTTTCAAGTACTCTCTCAGGATAAATGTTGCCCAACTGAGTTTCAATTTATTCTAGATCACAATTGTGCTAAGGGCGGCTATACGACATGTATCCTGCGGAGATCCGGACCCTCACCTCTCTCCAGGCCTTCCAGAAAGCCGTCAAAACCTGGCTGTGCCAGCAGGCCTGGGGTTGATGAGTTCCCCTCCCCTCTTGACTGGTATGGCTGTGTGATTTTCGTGTATTTTAATTATGTTGTTTATGTTCCCTTTCCCCTTTGAGTTGTTCGCCGCCCTGAGTCTCTCCTGGAGAAGGGCGGCATACAAATAAACCAAAACTAAACTAAACTAACTAACTGACAATATATTGTAGCAGACTGGGAGATGTGGAAGAGGCTTTGCCTTGAGGGGAAAAAAGGAAACTTTCTATAGCCTGAATTTGGTCCAGAAGTCTCTGCTTCTTTCTTAAGCCAAGCCTCACTAGGATGAAGCCCAGTTAGATGGGGAAAGCTGAGTTTAATTAACTAGAAAATAATGAGGATGTTGATGCCTCCTATTATATGTAGCTTGTCGCTCTCCTTATAAATCAAGAATGGGAATGTCACTGCAAATCCTGTCTTCAGATTCCAGTTTAAGTTTTTGCACTTTGGCTAGTTTCTAAGGGGTTCAGCCATTCTTTCTCAACAAGAATGAGTTGAGTAAATATGGTTATTTGGTGTAATATGCCAGAATTCTCAGGGTTTATCATTGCATCTGTGCATAGACAGTGCTAGGCACATGCTAGCTGAATGAAATCAAAGTATTTCGTTCAGCTAAAGTCCTACAGAAATCAATGGAGCAAGTTAAATCATAATTGGATTAGACCCTTGTTTGCAATAAAGCTAACTCAGGGTTGACTGTATACATGACAGATGCCATGGACTTAAAAGCCTTTAAAAATGATACATACTGCACCCCACCTCACTCTAGGAACTAAACTGGGTGATTCAGTGAGCAGAACTTTTTAATCTTTTGACTAAGGGCAGCACCTCTGTGCTGTTTTAGATCACAACCAGATGCTTCAACTTATCTTAGTGTGTGGCCTAAAAGTGTAACAATATTTGTGTCTGTTGTTCAGGAATATATATACATTATATATTTATATATATAAATTCCCTGAAGAATTATCCCGGACGAAAATCTTTTTTATAAAAGGCAATCTTACCAAATTTGTTTTATGGAGTCTAATAAAAGATACTGGCGTGAATCCAGCTCTGTCTGCTGTCTGATATACATTCTCATTTGCTACAACTGCATCCAGAAGAACTATTGGGAAGCAGATGAACTGATGGGAAAAGGCTAAACACACTTGGCACACTTCTGCGTATCACACATGTGCAAATTGGAGTGATTGGGCACAGTTTGTGGCCAACCTTTGATCAATCCTGCAGTAGATAGTAGATCTAGCTAAGTAGATCAGATAGATGATTCATAGATGATAGATGATAGATGATAGATGATAGATGATAGATGATAGATGATAGATGATAGATGATAGATGATAGATGATAGATGATAGATGATAGATGATAGATGATAGATGATAGATGATAGATGATAGATGATAGATGATAGATGATAGATGATAGATGATAGATGATAGATGATAGATGATAGATGATAGATGATAGATGATAGATGATAGATGATAGATGATAGATGATAGATGATAGATGATAGATGATAGATGATAGATGATAGATGATAGATGATAGATGGGTGGGTGGGTGGATGGATGGATGGATGGATGGATGGATGGATGGATGGATGGGCAGGTGGGCGGGCGGGCGGGCGGGCGGGCGGGCGGGCGGGCAGGCAGGCAGATATTCATTTCATTTTATCTACTTCTGCCTTAGAATTTTAACTTTATGTCTTAGTTTTAGCAATAGCAATAGCAATAGCAGATTTTTATATACCGCTTCATAGGGCTTTCAGCCCTCTCTAAGCGGTTTACAGAGTCAGCATATTGCCCCCAACAACAATCCGGGTCCTCATTTTACCCACCTCGGAAGGATGGAAGGCTGAGTCAACCCTGAGCCAGTGAGATTTGAACCGCTGAACTGCTGATCTAGCAGTCAGCTGAAGTGGCCTGCAGTACTGCACTCTACCCACTGCGCCACCACGGCTCTTACAAGATATATACATAATACTCTTTTTGTTATCTGTAGAGGCATAGTTTATATTAGTAATAATAGTGGTAATAATATTCTGTATTGTCCTTTTAGCTCAGGGCTGTCAAACTCTCAGCCTGCAGGCTAGATCCGTCACATTCTGGCCACTCCCACACTTGGTTTAGTGATGGGGGAAAAGTCCTGATATGTCACATGATGCCGCCGTGACATGAGTTTGACACCCCTGTTTCAGTTTATGCTTTATACCAGGGTTCCCCAATCTTTCTGGTTTTGCAGACCAATGGGAGACATAAATAGGATGGTTACACAAGAGCAAATGGAGTGTGTACTCATGCACTTGGCCATTGTTCGTACAAGTGGGAATGCATGCTTGTGTATGCTTACCTGCTATTTCCATGGCTTGGTTCTGAACAGTTGGAGCCCTGGAGGTGGGCCATGGTCCAGGGGTTGCTTTCTATTGCACCTTCCTCTTTCACTGCTAAATAGTTGGTTAATTGTTTTCTTTGATACAGGTCTTGGACTGAAATAAACTTTGAACTGAATTGATTTTGTATTCTAGAGGCCCTGGACTTTTCACCCCATAAACCTACCTTTAATTCAGAGTATTTTTCTCTGCTGTTATGGTTGTCTGTATTTGTTAGTCTAATATTTCTTTGTGGCAAGTTACCAAAGTCCTCAGTTTTACATCAGTACAAACATCAGATCTTGCTGAATGTTCTGAGTAGCTTCTGTATACTCAAGGTCTTCATGTGCTTTTTTGAGCAAACACAAGGGCTTTGGACAAGAGCCATCCATTTTTGAAGTTTTCTCTTGAATAAATTTCAGAGGAATTTTTTTTAAAAAAACAACAACAACTATTTGCACTGTGTTTTTAGTCTTCAATGCATATATTTCTTCAATGTGCGTGCATTATTATTTACAGTGTTATTTATGGGCAAGTTTCACCAAACTCTTTGTTCAAATGGAATTCATTTTTGTGCAAGATTACAAACTTTTCTGTAACAAGCTTTTTTAAAAAAAATTGGCAAGCCTAATTGCCAAATTTGGAACAAATTTCTAATAGCTATGTATCTGTTTATATCCTGCCTCAAAAATAAAATTAAATACATTCACTTTCAAATGCGAGCCAAAATATTTTCTCTATATCTCCAGGCCTAGAAGAACAACATAAGGTTTTTGATTGGGGCAGAGTGTCTACAGGTCCTGATATCACCAAATAAAGCTAAAGAATCTAAAACCTTAGAGAACAGTTGACAGTTACTGTAGAAACTAGACAATACAGAACTATATAAACTATTTTGATGTAAGGCAGCTTCCTAAATTTCTTACAGAGGTGTTCAGTGCTTTGAACTGATTATTTTTTTAAAAAAGTATTTTGGAGCAACTGGATGGAAGCATGAAAACAACAACTTGCACCAGTGGTGGGATTCAAATTATTTTCATACCAGTTCTGTGGGCATGGTTTGGTGGGTGTGGCAGGGAAAACATACTGCAAAATCTCCATTCCTTCCCAATCAGCTGGGACTCGGGAGGCAGAGAATAGATGGGTGCGGGGCCAGTCAGAGGTGGTATTTTCAAGTTCTTCGAACTACTCAAAGTTTCCGCTACCAGAACCTGCTAAATATCACCTCTGACTTAGACAGTTGAAAGCATATTTTAGAGACAAATCTCAAATATTGCACAATCCTGGTTTCCTGCAATAAAGAATTCTATTACATTTCTGGTTGATCGTATAAAAGAGATGCAACTTTTTACTAGATATAATTTCCTAATGTAGCTTTCATTGTGTGCTCTTATATATGTACTTTATTTATTTTGGCATCTTTTATTCCACATGCCTTCGTGTGCTTCCCCTTCCTGTCAGTGGGAGTTGCAGGAAGTGGTTTGAAACTGCAAATGTCACCTCACATGATTCCAGGCTATATTTATAGCCCATTAACTGTAAGGATTTCATTAGTAATCTCTCCCCTTTTCTTCTTTCCGAAAGAGTTCGAAATAGGAATTCTATTTAGCGGTGCTATTTAAGAAAAATGTACAAATTCATTGCTTTCCAAAAGATGGTTCTGGAAAACTCATTTGATTCATTCATTCAATACTCAATTGGTTCCATCAGCCAGGAACCATGGGTCAAACAAGACAGGAAAATGTCCTTTCACTTGCCAATTGTTATTGCCATTTTATAGGTCAGGGAATTATAAACAGGTTTAAAGTATTTGCAATAACAACATTTCTTCCTCAATGCACCTTTTCATGGGATTTGCTGGCAATAACACATTTTTATTAATCAGACCCAGTTTGACCCGAATGCTTCCTGTCTAGTTGAGTGCTTCTAGATTTTATAACCACAAGTGCCTAAACTAAATTTATGATTGATTTTTGATGGTTAAATTAATGTACTAACCCAGTAAACACTGAAAAGACATTGTAAATGTCACTTTAAGAAATAAATAGTACTCTTGGGATGATCATAAGAGACTCCTTGAGATGCTTTATTATTTTATTTCCCTGAGATATTTTCTATGTTTCTTTTCTGCCCCAACTTGGTTACTACCATATATGGAATATGACTCTCTCATGATATAACTTCCCCATAGCAATAGCAATAGCAGTTAGACTTATATACCGCTTCATAGGGCTTTCAGCCCCCTCTAAGCGGTTTACAGAGTCAGCATATTGCCCCCAACAACAATCCGGGTCCTCATTTTACCCACCTCGTAAGGATGGAAGGCTGAGTCAACCCTGAGCTGGTGAGATTTGAACAGCCGAACTGCAGAACTGCAGTCAGCTGAAGTAGCCTGCAGTGCTGCATTTAACCACTGCGCCACCTCGGCTCCCATCACAAGACTCCTCATTAGACTCTCACTGATGACTCACACCTGGCCCATCACAAGATCTTCAGTTGACACACACCTGAAACCCTTATAAACAGGAACACTGACAATGACCTCCACTAAATTCCATTGAAGATGTTACCTAGCCTGGTAATGAAATGTTCAGAAACCCACAAGTTTGGAGAATGAAACTCCACTTCATCCTACACTAAAGCGACCAGACGTCCTGCTTTTGGTGGGACAGTCCCGATTTTTCACAATTTGTCCCCTGTCCCACGACATTTTTAAAAAGTCCAGTTTTTGAGGCATAAAGTATTAATTTTAATTCCTTAGTTTTTAATGTCTGGAAGGAAGGAAGGAAGGAAGGAAGGAAGGCAGGCAGGCAGGCAGGCAGGCAGGCAGGCAGGCAGGCAGGCAGGCAGGCGTCGGGTTGCAAAAATGCTTAATTTTTTAATTAATGTTTTTCACATATTTTGCTTGGGAGAAACATGTTGCGCAGGCATCCTATCCTACACCCAAGCTACAGATATTTGCCACTACAAGAATTGAGATTTAAAAAGGGAATCATTTGTTATATTTAAAGAGGTGGTAAGTTACTAAAATTGTTTATGTTTGTGAAGAATTGGGAAGTCGTTTCTTTATATATTTATTTACTATATCCTTAAATATTTTTTTCTGTTTTTTTTATTTTTGCACTTTTTATTTTTTTACAGTTATTTTTTGTTTAGTTAGTTTTTCCCTCTTTAATTTTAAAGTTACTTTATAACAGAAAAACCGGCTCCTTCAAAGGTATTTGGACATGAGTAAGATTGCATTATCTTCAAATGGTGGTGAGTACAAAAGAGTAACTGATTATAATTATAATTACATGAATTGATGTTTGCTTTTAAACTTATTACATTGACATTTAAGCCACTTGGCATTTCCATAAATTGAGTAGCATATAAGCTGCACTGATAATTAACTAAATAAATAAATGTTCTTATTAATCACTTATTTATCAGTGCTATCTAACAAAATGATGAAAAAAGTAAGATTCTACATTTAGGCAAGAAAAGCAAAAGGCACAGGTACGGTATATATGCTACCTTGTTTAATAGTAGAGAGAGGGATCTTAGAGTCCTAGTGGCCAACTATTTAAATATGAGCCAGCAGTGTGCAGCAGCTGCTAAAAAAGCCAACACAGTTCTAGGCTACATAAACAGAGGGATAGAATCAAGATCACATGAAGTGTTAATACCACTTTGGAATACTGCATTCAGTTTTGATCACCACAATGTAGAAAAGATGTGGAGATTCTGGAGAGAGTGCAGAGAAGAGCAACAAAGATGATTAGGGGACTGGAGACTAAAACATATGAAGAACGGTTGCAGGAACTGGATATGTCTAATTTAATGAAAAGAAGGAGTAGGGGTGACATGATAGCAGTGTTCCCATACCTCAGGGACTGCCACAAAGAAGAGGGAGTCAAACTATTCTCCAAAATATCTAAGGATAGGACAAGAAGCAATGGGTGAAAACTAATCAAGGAGAGAAGCAACCAAGAACTAAGAAGAAATTTCCTGACAGTTAGAACAATTAGTCAGTGGAACAACTTGCCTCCAGAAGTTGTAAATGCTCCAACATTTTAAAGAAGAGATTGGATAACCATTTGTCTGAAGGGTTTCCTGCCTAAGCAGGAGGTTGGATTAGAAGACCTCCAAGGTCCCTTCCAACTCAGTTATTCTGTTACTTCTATTCCATTTCACCATCCTTAGTTTACTTCTCTCAAATACAATGGAAACTGTGGATGTGTATTTAGATGCTTTCTATATCTACAACTATCTGTTTTAAAACAAAACATACTGAACTTCCAGAGCTACAAAATACTATTCAGTCATATTTACCAATCACCCTAGCAGCATTTTTATCTCAACAATGAAAAAGTATTTATTTGCTATAAATTCTTTAGCAGTAGGATTAATAAATCTGGTTAATTAACAGTCCTAAGTATAAAAAGAAGAAAATAAGGTCATGATACACAATTTTGTTTGTGCTTATTTTATTTCATTTGTTCTCTGTTTAATCTTCCTGCGGTTGCGGATTCACCTTCAATTTAAGGTTATCTTCCTTTTGAGTAAATAGTAATAACAATTGCTCTATCAAATTGGCCCAATTAAATTTAGAACGCCTAATGTTTTCAATGAGTTAAATGCCCCATAAAATGCTTTACAAATTGAAATGCAATCTTATTTTCTGCAGCTTGAAAGAATTCTTTGAACGTCACCTAGGCCTACAGGAGAACTAACAGATTTGGAAGGATCTTCAGTAATATTCCCTGGTGGCAGCATAGATGTCTGAAGCAAATCAAGATAATGCAAAAATAGCAAAATGTGCAGGGTGGCATCATAATCCTTTTTTTAAATGCAGTTTTTTATTGAACACAAATTAAAATATTGGACACAGTGTAACCATCCTGGCAAAGTCTTTGCCATACCTACTAAAATATAAAGTTATCCATTATAACCACCATGCTTATTTACATTTGGTCTATTCAGTATTTACAAATATAAAAATATCGTAATTCCAACCATGTTGCTTTGTTTTCATCAGATACATTTTTACTGTTATAGTTTCATATATAATTCTCTTTTTTTGAATTTTTTTTTGAATTTTTAAATAAACACAAATACAACACAAAGAATCCTCTTTCTTTACATACTATATAAAGTGTGCCAATTGGTTACAAAAAGCTTTCGTGCATCTCTTCCACAGTCATCACCTATAAGAATCCTATATAATAACACCTATATAATATCAAATTATATATTTTAAATCAAATATATTTATAGATATTACTACCATCATACCTCAATTTTCATTTGACCACAATTCTTTTAACATCCTTTTGTATAAAATATTCCAAAGTTTAAAGCATAACCACATAATGGCATTTCGTTAGCTATTTCCAATATCATCCAATAACATTAAATCCTTATAACCTATTCTAAATAAAAATCAATAATATTTAGTAACCAAGTTTCTAGTCCTCCTTTCCAAATCACTGTTTACAATTTATATCCAATTTCCTTTTATTAAGCCTGTATATATGTATGTATGTATCATTATCATTATCAAACATTTATTTGACTATGTCCATTATCATAACATTTTTTGACCTAATACTCAAAGTTTAACTAGATTCAATTCAATTTTTTATTATAAGCTTTTATGTCATAACAAAATTTCTAATCTTCCTTTCATAGTTATCATTTACCATTCATATCCAATTAATTATTATCAAACCACTACTTATGTATACATTATTATCATTGTCAATTATTTATTTAACTATATCCATTATCACTTCATTCTTTACATAATTCTCTAAATTTAACTAAGTTTAACTATTTTTTTTTATTATAAGCTTTCATATATCAACCGGTATCATTCCAGTAATAATGCAATCTTATGTCTTTTGCCATTTGTGGAATTAATCTTCTGATTATTCCCTTAATAACATTTGTGCAGACTTCTCTTCACAGCTCATTGCTTGTTGCATCTCTTATATAATCTCGATACCCTCCATCTGTTTCTTTAATCAGCATATCTTTGATCATCAACGGTGCTTCTGGTAAGATTTCTCTCCTTAAATCCATAAATTCTTCTCTTTTTTTTCTTCTTCTGTACCTTGCCATCTTGGGTAGAGTTCCTGGCCATCTAGCTCCTCTTTCCATATTCCACTCTCTGCATTTCCAACCACACTCCATTCACCGTAGATGTCAACAAATTTCTTGTTTTTGTGCTCATTTTTCTCTTCAATTTTTAGGACTCTGGCCTCCACTTTTTCCAATTGAGATTCTCCATCATATTTTGCTGTTATATGCTCTATGTTTTCCAGTTTCTCCTCAATTCTTTCCAATACTTCTAATAATTTTTGAATTTCAAACATTATCTCTTGCAATGTTAGTTTCTTTTTGATGTTGATGTTGAGCCATTCTTCTGACTGGTAAACACTGCCAATCTGGCTATCAAGGCTTCTTATTAGATTAAACACAAATTCATTTATAATCTCTCACAATAAGACCTTGTTTCACTTTTCTCCAGCTGGCAATAAGGTTCAAAAGAACACCAGCATAAACACCCCATGCTCTTCTTATCACTCTCTGTAAACAAGCTGCAAGGTCATAAAGCGCAAAGTCGGAATGATCAAAGAGAGAAGTGAAAATACGATGTTTCCAAGGCTCAAACCTCCAGCCTCCAAGTGGCAATATTGCTTCCTTTCCCTCTACTGTCACAGCTCTCTTTGTACTCCTTTTGTATCTTTTTTGTATTCCAGTTTTTTTTAAAGTAAAATTCTTAAATGAAACAAAATAGAAAAAAGGAAAAAAACTCTTATAGAAATGAAAAAAAGAATCTTAATCCATAGGTTACAAAAATAAAAAAGTAGAAGAAGAAAAACTAATCCTTTCACTTTAAAAAGCTTTGCACAAATTCTATCCATAAAATAGCATTTAAAAAGAAAGATAACACAATGTCCAATGCAATTGAATGTAGCTTAATTTCGCCACTTATTTCTTCTGTTCTCAAATTTAAATTAGCTTTAAGGTTTTTTTCGGGCAGTCTCTTTTAAAACAGTAAAGTTTCCTCACCAGCTGTACACACTTTCTCTTTCCGTTTCCTTCCATTCTGGAGCTGTCCCAACTTCATCAGCTTGTGGCTGCACTTTTGTCACCGGCTAGAAGAACTTCTCTTGGATCAATCAGGGACTTTGTGGGGTCCTTGAAATCAGCAAGACGTATTCTTCCCAATCACCATCTCTGCGGGATGGTTTAGGTCCATACGGACTGTCCAGCGGCAAAAGTATTAACTGCGATCTTGGGACTTCAAGATCGCAGGTCATGTCATCGCAACATTGGCTACTCCCTTCCTAGTTTCATATATAATTCTAATCTCCATTCTGTAAATCTTAGTCATTGCTTATTTGGGGTCTTTCCTTTTTTGTTCCAACCATCAATAAAATTTGTCCCAGATCTTATAATATTCTAATTCACCTTTATTCTTCAATTCCCATATCAATTTATCCATTTTGGCACATTCCAGTAGAACTGCCTATACTTGTTGAACTGAGTCCCATGTAAACACAGGGAACAAAAGACACCATGACACAAATTATATGATTACATAATTTATATATTGACTTGTATATTGGATATATGTCATCTCTCTTAATAATGCAATTGTGACTTGCAATGAGAACACATCTACTAGGCACCCGCTAAACCTTTATTAAATCTGTAAAGGTGTCAACTGGGGTACTTAATTTATTAGATTTGAAAGACTGCCCGTTCACATAATTAAAAATAGACAATCTAGAATAACAGGATTGGAAAGGATCTTGGAAGTCTTCTAATCCAACATCTGTTCAAGCAGGAGGCCATTCTGGACGAATGGTTGTCCAATGTCTACTTGATAACCTCAGTGAAGGAGTATCCACAACTTCTGAAGGAGAGAGAAAAAACAATAAAAAATAAAAGAACATAGGATGCAGAGGTGGATTGCTCCTGGTTCGGCCTGGTTCGGCCAAACCAGTAGTGAAATTCAGTCCTGGGTCACAGAACTGGCAGTAACCCAGGCCTGCCACGCCCCCAAACCAGTTCCCTCACCACCACTGGGCCTCTGCCATTTTGGATTTTAGTGACTGCGTGTGCACACTTCACTATAAATTATTCTGCACATGTGCAAACAACAATTTACATTGAATAGTGCATGCATGCACAGCAAGCATGAGGCATGCATAAGTTGCGAATGGTTAGTAAAACTGGCAACAACTCATCCCTGATAGGATTCAAGACAAAAACATACAATACCTTGCAAACAGACATGTTAGGAGCTCAATAGGCAACTTAATTCCTGGCCTACGAGAGAAACCATGTTTTCAAATACTTACCGAATTCCTGGCCTTGTTTGGTAGAAGGGGCTCACAGTATCCCACTCTGCCTGGCATTATGAGATGGACGCAAACAACTGGAGGTAAGTGGTTTCCTAATAAATATCGGGCGGAGGCAGAATAGTTCTCAATGAAAAAGTTGCACAGACATTTACGTCAGATTTATTGGCTTTACTGTCATTTTTTTGATTGTTGTGAACTGCCCGGAGTTGTTGGGAAACAAGGTGCTGTACAAGTTTAATAAATTATTAAGTTTTATTAATGTAAATTATTAAATTGTGCAAAAATGGTAACGGGGGGGAAGCTAACATTCGATTGGGAGAAGTAGATGTTTTAGAGAAGAGCTTAAAAAACTATTCATCTGGTTTCTATAACATGTCCATAAGCAGGGAAAAATCAGCATATTCAGATTTTATAAGGGCAGGGGAGAAGAAACTGCTTTCACAAGATTTTATTGCCCTCTTGAAAAAGTAAGAACATAATTTCGAACAAATGTATCCATAAAGAATTAAAACCTGACACATGGAATGTGCATTACAAATGCCAAAGTCAGGAGGCTAGTTTAGGACATGCTTATATATATTCTTCCACTGGAATCAAAATATTAACTTTAGCTGAGTGATGCTCCAAGTTTTAATGATATAAGGGGGGAAATCATGAAATGATAAAGGATTCATCAAAAACACAAAGAGAATTTGGCTGTTTCTCAACACCAAAAGCCTCACTAAGCAGCTATTTACAATTTGAAATGCCTAGGAAAAAAAAACCTCTTCAAAACGTTCCAACACATTTGGCTTACATATGCTCATCAATATGCTCCATTTGGCATGGTTTACTTTAAATTTTTGAGTATCTGGAACAAACAGATTTACATATTGCAACAACTCTGATAGGATTAACAAAAAAGAGAGCCAGGGACTATGAAAAGAAGGGCTTTGTTGGCACTTAGATGCTGGAACCCCATGCTGAATTCCAGTAGAACATATGCTCAGTCAGGTCATAAGCTATTAGTGCCTTATTTATATTCTTTGGAACTGTTGTACATTTAGCAATAGCAATAGCAATAGGAGTTAGACTTATATACTGCTTCATAGGGCTTTCAGCGCTCTCTAAGCGGTTTACAGAGTCAGCACATTGCCCCCAACAATCCAGCTCCTCATTTTACCCACCTCGGAAGGATGGAAGGCTGAGTCAACCCTGAGCCGGTGAGATTTGAACAGCCGAACTGCAGAACTGCAGTCAGCTGAAGTAGCCTGCAGTGCTGCATTTAACCACTGCGCCACCTCGGCTCTATATGATTATTTAGGATTATTACTGCACATTATACCATTACATAGGGACATGGTGGCTCAGTGGCTAAGGCGCTGAACTTGTCAGTCAGAAACGTCAGCAGTTTGGTGGTTCGAATCCCTAGTGCCGCGTAATGAACTGAGCTCCCGTTACTTGTCCCAGCTTCTGCCAACCTAGCAGTTTGAAAGCATGTAAAAATGCAAGTAGAAAAAAAGGGGACCACCTTTGGTGGGAAGAAGTGTTCCGCGCATCTTCTGTGTTTATCATGCCGGCCACATGACCAAAGAGATATCTTCGGACAGCGCTGGCTCTTTGACTTTGAAACAGAGATGAGCACCGCCTCCTAGAGTCGGGAACAACTAGCACATATGTGCAAGGGGAACCTTTACCGTTACCTTTTATACCACTACATAGGGCAAATAATGAATAATCTAAAATAAGCATTCAGCGGTAATGCCTGCATTTGGAAGCACTTTGTTTTTTTTCCCTCAATAGTCAATATTTGGTAATTTCTAGTAATTTCTGAATTCTTTTCAGATTGCAAATGTAGTTCCATTTTTTTCATCTGGTTCCTTTGCATTTTAAAAAAAAAAATCAGATCCTGTTACATTGATGTTCACTTTTGATGCATGTTTTATAGCAGGGGTAGATTTCTTCAAGGGGTGGATCATCATTGTAGTTCTCCATGAGCCAATCGAGCAGGGAAGAGGTGAAGATGGGATGATGGGACTGCGAGTGGATCCCTCATGCCTTGTTATTGGTCTCCATGGCCTACAGCAGCACTTTGCCAGCCAAAAATGGGCCAGGGGGGGGATTTGATATTTCCATTTGATATTTCCCCGGGGCCAGATTTCAGCACCCCTGTTTTATAGTAACCCTATCTAAAAAACAGTCCACAAAAACCAAAGAAGAATTCATCTTCTACAAAATAAAATTCTGGCATCCCTCAGCAACTGCTTATGAGAACTGATGATCCCTCATACATGTATGTTGCCTTTCAATTTAAGTTTATAACAAGCCCTAAGCATATTCATTCTGAATAATTCTCACTGTTCATGAACATTATTCTACACTAAGCATCTCTAGCAATGCTGCATCAGTTTCTAGAAAGTAACCCAGTGGTGGGTTTCAAAAATTGTTCGAACCTACTCTGTGGGTGTGGCCTCCTTTGTGGGAGTGGCTTGCCACCCATGTGACCGGATGGGAGTGGCTTGCCGCCCATGTGTCCGGGTATGAAGATGCCGACGACACTTGTCAGAACCACCTTAAATTACCTCACACACAGCACTGGCATGCATAAGAATATGATGTAAACTTGTTTTTTAAAAGGCATCTTTGGTTTGCGTTAAAACAACTTCAACACACGCAATGTTCTGATTGCACCACAAATGCAGTAGTCATCCTTACCTTTCACAGAGGCACTGAGTTTTATAAATATGAGCATAATAGTGTAGAATAATCATATCCAAGGACCAGTGGTGGGTTTCAAAAAAATTTGGAACCTCTTCTGTAGGTGTGGCCTGCTTTCCTGGTCCACTGGTGGAATCTCTTCTAACCGGTTCGGTAGATTTGACGAACTGGTTCTACTGAATAGGTGCAAACTGGTAGGAACCCACCTCTGGTATGGACAATGCACAGCTAATTATTGAGAGAATGAGATTTAAATACTGGGATATGAAGAAAAAACACTGTTACCCGAGTAACAGTTTACCATCTCAGATCATGAGTCCTAAGGGCAATTAATATACTCTTTAACAGGATCCTATTAATCATGTAGAATTTATAAAAAGAACCCAGAATGAAATCCAGGTACTTTTTCAGAATGCCATTACAATTCATCAGAGATAAAAATCTTGTTTTACCTTTGATATCATGGATATTGAAGCTATTGGATGCTTTAAATCAAAGGAGAAAAAGCAGGGCTCCAAAAACTTAGATCAAAATACAAAGCTATTAAAGACTAAAATACAACTGACAGACAGAATTGGTTCAAATAAGCCTGCCACTGAAACACAGCTTAAGGCTCATGAATTCATTGACTCACGGAACTATTTCATCCACTAAGTCTAAAAAAAATAAAAGTTAACACGGGGTGAAATTTTGGAGTTTTATGTGGGAAATATTTCATTCGAATACACCTTGATTGAGACTTATTTCATCACCTAGAATGTGGGAGAATCCTTCGGTTCTGTAAATACCAGCTTACGCCACATTGAAGATAAATTTAAATAAATTAGCCACCACCCAAAACGAGGATAGGTTTGTGTATGTAGGTATCAGGCATGAAATGCTCTAATCTTTGCTACCAGTTTGGAACCGTGAGCGCACATTTGCATTTGGCACTTCGGCACATCCGTAGAATCTTCTTCGCTTGCACAGAGCATCTTTGATGACGTCTGGGTGGGTGGGTGGAGCCTCCCACCACCACCACTACCAGTTCGCCTGAACCGGGGTGAGCCGGCAGAATACCACATCTGGTATGTGTGTTTGTGGGTTTCACTGAATAGGCGTGTTTATTGACTCATAACAACATAACCACTTTAGAAATCTACACACATAGAATTCACATGCGATGAGCAGCACATCAATTTAACAAATAAAATTTGTTACATAGATAAAATAATGAAGTAAAAAAAAAATAAGCTCTTACTGTGCAATTATAAACACACCTTTGGAAGTGGTATTGAACAATACATAACTTTTGTCCAAATAAATGCTTTTGTTTCTGTCAGAGTGAATGTCCTTCCAGCTCTTGAATCATGAATCAAACATCAAGGTTTTTCTGAACCTAAGCACACCTGAAGCTCATCTTAGACTGTTCTTTGTTTTCTGGAGGATTCTAAAGAACACTGTGCTAGACAGAAGTTGTGTTGATGCAACATGCCCATTCATGGTTTAAATAAACCATGTTTTACTGAGTGTACTCAATCACGTGGGTACAGGATTCAGGTGATACACTTGGTTGTATTGGCTGGATTCTCACCACAAAGTAAGCCACAAACTAGTAAAGATGTTTTGGTCAATTATGCCATTACAATAATGCCATTAAACCTGAAGGGGAAGCATCATATGGAAACAATCATTACCATAAAAATCAATTGGGGTGGATTCAGTCATGCTTAGAACAGAAATGCTAAGGTGCCACCCTCACCAGAATTGTATTGAAACATTCATTCAGGTCCTTTATTCTACTATATACTTTCTTTAAGAGGACATTTTAGCTGTTACAAAAAATTGAACTTTTGTTTCATTTTAACTAAATTCTTGGAAACATTCTAAAATCTCTCTTCCCGATTTGGTACTCTTTCCAAACTGAAGTATTAGGAATTCTCTATTGTTCTTTTTTTAATATAAAAAACATTGTGCATGGTCAGTTCACTACAAGTTTGAGTTCATTTATAGCTCTCTCTTTGCTCTCCCTCCCTTCCTCCTTCCTTCCCTCCCTCCCTACTCTTCTTTATGAGCATATCCTATTCTATCTCAGTACTATAAAAAATCCTATTTTGCTTTATATTTTTCTTTTCATTTTTGTTTTAAACAATAGCACATGTGCCCATCAAAGCATAGGGACAGGAAGACGAGAAAGAGAGAATGAAATGGACCGAAGAATCTAACGGCTGCAGCCAATTCTATATTCTGCCATTTGGGAATTAATATTATAAATTCTGCCTGCTCAACTTTAATTTAAAGTGACAAGAGTGCAGGGCAGAGGAAATGAATATAACAACAAAGGAATGGCATGGGAGAAATTTTGCTGTGCCAACTTATTTAAAACCAACTGATTGAATCCCCCTTAAAAAGACATCTCTAAGGTCAGTCGTTTATGGTACAGATGGAGCAGGGGTGGGTTTCTCACCCTGTTCCAACCGGTTCAGTTGGAACGGGGCCGGTGGCATCCTCATGCGTGCACCGCACGTGTGCATACTAGCATCTGTGCAATGCTCCAGCTGCTCCTGGAGGATCACGCAGGCGCTGTATGCATCCTGCGCATGAGTGGAAGCGCAGAACTCGTCAAAACTGGGTAAGGAGCGCGGGCGGGCGGGTGGGCCCTTCGCCTTTCCCGGAAGCTACTTACTTCCGGGTTCGCCGACCAACCAGTTCTCAGGGACCGCCGCGAACCGGTTGAAACCCACCCCTGAGATGGAGACTCAACCAAGCAGCTTCCTCACTAATTAAAGGTAGGAATCATTGTCTGTGGTCCTCATCATTGGCTTCCAGATGTCATTAAGGAGAACATGCATTCCTACATTTTCTTTCATATGCTATATTCTTCCTTCACATCCGATGCAAAACTGAAAGGAATGCCAAATCTGCTGTGCAGATGTAGGCCTAAAACTGTCTTTAAACAGTTAAAAGGTGTGGATGAATTCTAGAAACTCTCTCTGGAGTTTCATCACCTCCAGTTTTAATAGTGCCTGCTCTATTTTCGGCAAATGCTGATGCAGTCTTCTGGATGGTGTCAGCTTCGTTATGTGATAATTTCTATCATCAGCAAATCCTGTTATGGGAACGATTTTGCACCCACGTTTAGCTAGCACGGAGTGTATTTTTATGAGCGCATTTCAAATCACCATCAGTACTTTAGGTAAAGCTACAGAACGTCTTTCAGCTGGGTGTAGATGCATCTGTAGCAGAGGTGGGTTGCTTCCAGTTCAGCCCAGTTCGGGCAAACCACTAGTGGAATTCAGGCCTGGGTGACAGAACCAGCAACGACCCAGGCCTGCCGCATCCCCGAAACAGTTCCCTCGCTGCCACTGGGCCACTGTCATTTTGGATCTTAGTGACTGCATGTGCGCAGTTCCCTGGAAGTTGTTCTGCGCATGCGCAAAGAACAATTTACATTAAATGGTGCTCCTGTGCAGGTTGCGAATCGGTAGTAAAACCAGCAGCAACCCACGCCTGATCTGTAGGCAGATTCCCTTTATTGAGGGAGGAGGAGCAGGTGATGGCATTCCACTTCGCAAAGTATGCCCTTTTGTCATCATTTCTGCATGTCACAAATTAGCTCACATACTGTGTACTCTTGAAAATATCCTAATATTGGATAGATTTTCTGACAGAACAACTAATCAGTGGAACAACTTGGCTCCAGAAGTTGTGAATGCTCCAACACTGGACATTTTTGAAAAAAGATTGGACAACCATTTGATCGACATGGTATAGGGTATCCTACCTGAGCAGGGGGGTTGAACTAGAACAGGAGTGTCAAACTCACATTGTCACGGTGGCATCACGTGACATATCAAGACTTTTCCCCCTTGGCTAAACTGGGTGTGGGCATGGCCAGTATGTAACACATTCAGCCCATGGGCTGGGTGTTTGACAGCCCTGAAGTAGAAGACTTCGAAGGTTTCTTCCAACTCTGTTATTCTGTTATATCCTTTTGTGGCTGTAATGACAACTAGGCTATGAGATTTGAAACCCCTGCCCATAGCAATGATCACAAATTTAAAGAAAACTGAAGCTGATAAATAACTTAGCCTTTCTCCAGTGAAATATATTCCATACCTTGGCCTCTTACATTTTTAAGGTTTTCTTTTTTTAAATCGTACTATTTGTTGGTTTAGAACAATATTTAGAAATTTATTTAAAAATTAGTATGTAAATCAGTGGTCGATTCCTAGCAGTTCGGATCGGTTCAGCCAAACTGGTTCTCTGGGCAGCATCATAGGTGCCACCTTCTTGTTTTCCACTTCTGTGCATGCACAGAACAATTTTTATTGCACTGTGCATGCCCACACAGTGCACATCAAGCATGCACGCACAGTGCGTCCACAAGCAAACCATCAGTAGTGCCTGCCAGAACCTACCCCTGATGTAAATCCTTTCAGTTAAATGACATCAGGATTTTGTTGTCAGTGTTGAGGTTGGATCAATTACATGCCATTGAGTCTGGATGTAATCCTTGCTGATTACATAGATGAATGATGATCTTCTTGACTTGTCGTTGGCAATAATTTATAGCACCATTTATGGACCTTGCACTAATCTCTTTGATCTCAACATTCACTTCATTCATATTCTTTCCATTCTTCTTTTCCCAGTCTCACTAAGATTAATCATCTTTTTTCCGATGCATCATTTTTTTTGCATCAGATGCCCAGGGGATATGAGTTTCTGCTTCCTGATATCACCTCATAGGAAGAGTCTGTTTTTATTTTGTCCAGGGTTGATTTCTTAATTCATTTTGCAGAACGATTCTTTTAACAACCATCCCCAAATTTGTAATTTAAAGGCATTTATCCTTTTCCCCCCCTCTTTTCTTCTTTCTTTGTGTCTGGAAAATATTTTCAATGAAATTATTAAGAATGCAAATAAGATTCAGGGAGCATTCAGGTGAAATAATCAGAGAAGTATGTGGATGTAGGAATGTATCTGAAGTAGGCAAAAATTCAGCAGATCTAATGAAATCACTCATTACATAATCAAAGTAGGTAAGAGAAGATATTAGTTTTAAATATGCTTGCTCGAGAGAAAAAAGGCCACAGTAAAGTAGTCATTTTGTAAATATGGATTTAGGCCAAAATAAAACCCTGCTTTGGTGAATGAATCTCTATAAGACTCTTAGAACTAATCTCAGCATGAGATGGTCGGTCTCTAAATTTGATAAATAAATAAATATAAACTACTTACACTTCAATTTTTATGAGTCTTTTCCATCAGTTAAAAAAATTCAGGAGGATATTGAGAAAGACAGAGGGAAGCAGACAGAGATCTAAAAAGAAAGTGTGATAAAAATTGTATGTTAATAAAATATGTTTCATTTTGTAAGGATAGTATTGCTGTTTTTCCTCCCTAAACATTTCTCAGCTTTATTTTAAAGTCAGTAATTGATTTTACACCTATCAAAGTTTTATGATAGAAACGTATTTGGGTTCAAATGAAGAACCTACCTGAATATACTCCAATACTATAATTTTACTGATGGAATACCAATAGAAAGAAACAACAGGATAAAAATATAGGATGATTTTAAGCAAACTTTAATAGCGAATCTGGGAATGACCTAGTAGGCAGCTGATTAGATTCAATTTACATAGCAATCCCAAAGACTGGAGACTTAACAAAAGGTGCAAACTATTGTGCAATATCCTTAAATTCTTATGCTAGCAGAATAATAGTTGGGACTATCCCAACACAGATTAGACCAGTGCAAGGAAAAAGAAATGCCAGATATTCAACCTGGCTATAGAAAAGACTGAGGAATAAGTGGCATTATTGCTGATGTATACCAGATATTGAAAAAGTCAAAAAGTACCATTGATTCATTGGGGCCTCGTTGATTTAATAATAGAATAGCATGACCTATAGCAAAGTTTCCTGATCTTTCCAGGTTGGCGGACTGGAACAGGGGGAGGGTGGAAAAGGGGGATGGTTTTGTGAGAGGGAGAAACGCAGGTGCGCATGCGTGAGCACCCAGAACATTTCCTCTGCTGTGGGTGTTTCAGAGGTTGTCCCCCCCCCCAATTTTTGTGCATATGAGACTCACGCAAGTGAGACCATGTGCGCACACCGTGGCACACACACCAGCTGGCCCTTCAGGTGGCTCATTGGCGATTAGTCCACAACCTGGTAGTGGGCCATTGAGCACAGGTTGAGCACAGTATCAGAAAGGAAATAAGAAAGTAAGAAAGAATACTGACTAAGAAAGAAAATAGAAAAAAAGAAAAAATATAAAGAAAAAGCTTCTGATCTTTTTGACAAAGGTTATCAATGCATTTCATTTTAGCCTCTTTAACATTACATTATAATTTCCTTCTTTCCATAAACTACCCTTTCTAATTCTCATACCCATAAATCACAAGTTGGTTTTTCTCTTTTTTCAGCCAAAAGTCCATTCATTGATAAATGTAGTTATTGAACTTTCTCCAATCAAACAAGTTAATTTTGCCATTTCTATGAGGTCTGCTATCTTCAGTAACCCTTCCTCTGCTGTGGGTGTTTCAGAGGTTATCCCCCCACCACCATATTCTTGTGCATATAATTGTCTCACAGCAATGATCATAATAATATTCCATGGCTCTTTTCTAATTGACTGCCTATTAATCTCAGCAAGAAAAGTTCTGGTTTTAGTTGAAGATTGATCTTCAAACATTTTTGTATCATTATACGTATTCAAACACAGAAATATCTGGATGTTTTTTACAAGACCACCTGGCATGATAAAATAACCCTTGATGTTGTCCATATTTCCAACATAAATTTAAAATACCTTTATACACTGTAGACATTTTTTTCTGGAGTCGTATACTAGCAGTATATTTCCTTTATAAAAATTATCTTTGAAGTTGTAATATAATGTACATTTCAGTCCTTTTAACCACATATTGTCTCACTAATCCATCAGTAGATTGTGTGTGAAGTTCTTAGCCCATTTTATCATACAATCTTTCACTTGTACTTATGCTTCAAGTCTTCTATAAAATTTGTATGTTTTAGCAATTACATGAGCATCATTTGTACATAGTTGTTCACATTCTACTGCAATGCGCTCTACATGGGGCAGCCCTTGAAGAGCATTCGGAGACTTCAACTGGTCCAGAATGCGGCCGCGCGAGCGATTGTAGGTGTACCTTGATACACCCATGTTACACCTATCCTCCGCGAGCTGCACTGGCTTCCAATCGGTCTCCGGATACGCTTCAAGGTGCTAGTTATCACTTATAAAGCCCTTCATGGTATTGGACCTGGGTACTTGAGAGACCGCCTGCTGCCAATTACCTTCCAAAGACCCATTAGATCGCACAGGGTCAGCCTCCTCCGGGTTCCATCCACCAGCCAATGCCATCTGGCTACGACCCGGGGGAGGGCCTTCTCTGTTGCAGCTCCAGCCCTTTGGAACGAACTCCACGCGGAGATTCAGACCCTCACCTCTCTCCCTGCTTTCCGAAAAGCCGTTAAAACCTGGCTGTGTCCGGCAGGCCTGGGGTTGATGAGCTCCCTTCCCCTCTCGACAGGTGTGGTTGTTGGTCATTTTAAATGTCTATTTTGTACTTGTATGTTTCCCTTTCCCGTTTAAGTTGTTCGCCGCCCTGAGTCCCTTTTTAGGAATAGGGCGGCATATAAACAAAATAAAACTTAAACTTAAACTTAAACATTCTATCTTCTGCCACTCAATTAATATACTATTAATAACTTTTAAAAAAAAATTCTCTACACAGAATCCCACAAGGTTTTCATTCATCCTATCCTGAAAAAATTCCCTGACAAGAAAGTAACTTCAATTTATTTCTTCTTCGTCTCATCAGTATCCAGATATATAGTATATACTCTACAGTTGCTCAAATTTCTGATTCCATATTTACCATCAATGCTTAAGAATTGTTGTCTGTATGTGAAAGAACAAAATACTTTTTCATTATTTTATTTTTCAAAATACAAAAATAAATTGACAAAACACCTAAATGTATTTAAAAATTCCATACTTCATAAAAGTATGGAAAAACCTAAGAAAGTAATAGAAAACAATCTTTTTTAAAAAAAAATAGGCTGTTACTGAATAATGTTTTTCTTTTTTCTAGCATTCCCCTCCCTCCCTTTCTCCCTATTTATAATTGTGTAATTGTTTTTGCAATTCATTGTATTTATACCTGCTAAGTTCTATCAAGAAAAAAAGATAGAAAAATGAATTAAAGAAACAAAACAGAAATAAAAAATCTATATCAAATTGAACAAGGATTTTCAGAAAGATTTAACAAGATATTACTATTATACATAAAATATTTATATCATTTAAACTATTAAAATTAAATATAATCATTCCCAGAGGCAATCATTATGATAAGAATTATCAATCAGCATAACCAATTAGTAGAAGTTTCTATCTGGTTTAAAAACATCTTTCCTTGTTATAACAAATCAACTAAAATCTAGTATTTGGAAGCCTTATGCTAAGAAAAATCCAAAGTTTGAATGTAGTTGAGGTCTGTGTGCAAAATTAAATGATGTTGCTTTAATAGTACTGTAAGATTTTGTAACACCCTGCCACAATTCAAAATTAAGAGGTCAAAGGTTTTTTTTACCACGCAAGCTCATGCTTTATTGGTCAGAAAGGTAATCTATCATCTTGAAAACTTGTTGAGCAAATGCGAACCAAAAAAATATTTTATAGTCATCATACTACTGAAATATTTTCATCTACTCAGATGTTGGATAAACATGATTAGGGTAAGGGAAAAATGGATCTTCTATTTTTTTTCTCTGATTTAGAATGCTTCAGTTTCTCTCACTACTATGTGCAATTCATGTCTCCCCCCCAAAAAATTAAAATCAAGAAAATGGTACAAGTAGTTCTCAATGTATTGCCACAATTGAGCTGAGAATTTATCGTATTTTTTGGAGTATAAGATGCACCTTTTTCCCTCAAAAAAAGAGGTTGAAAATCTGGGTGCATCTTATACACTGAATACAGCATTTTTTGCCTCCCGAAACCCCGTCCCTTCACCAAAATTGGCCATGCATAACCTTTAGGAGGCTTCCATGGTGCTGTTTTTTGCTCAATTTTGCCCTCCCCAGCCCCCAGGAGCACTCTATAAGCCTCCTAAAGCTATGCATGCCCTTTTTTGACAAAAAATGGGCTGTTTTTTGCTCGTTTTTGCCTCCTCCAGGAGTACTCTAAAAGCCCCCTAAAGGCTATTCATGCCCTTTTTTGATAAAAAAAACAAAACCGGGCCGTTTCCCGAGTGCAAAAACTTATTTTTTTAAATTTGCCTCTTCAAAATCTTGGTGCGTTTTATACTCCAAAAATATGGTATGCTCCTGAGAAATTTGTTAAGTGAGTTTTGTCAAATTTTACAACTTTTCTTACCATATTCATTAAATGAATCACTGCAGTTGTTAAATTAGTAACGCGGTTGTTAAGTGAATCTGGCTTCCCCATTGATTCTGCTTGTTAGAAGGTCACAAAAATTGTCACATGACCCCTGGACACTGCAACAGTCATAAATATGAACCAGATGTCAAGCATCTGAATGAAAATAATGTGACCATGGGAATGCTGCAACAGTCATAAGTGTGAAAAATGATGATAAGTCACTTTTTTCAGTGCCGTTGTAACTTTAAATGGTCAGTCAGGAAACTGTTGTAATTCAAGGACTGCCTGTACTTGCATTTATCCTGTCATTATTTAGGATGATTTCTACACTAAATGCTGGATTATACTGCTGTCTGCCAATTCTTTCTTTTCCATTTTGAAAGCAATTTGAAAACTTAACTTTTTTTTTTAAAGTGAACACTCTTCCATGGATTCTTATATCTGGGCATCTCATAGTCTTGAGTTTGTAACAAATGTATGACATCAACAGCTGGTTCTTGATGCTGTCTGCCAACTATACAAATTCTCTCTCACTGCCTCCTGCCAAAACCCACTCATCTCATCTTATCTGAAAGAGGTAGCAAGGTTAACACAGAAGGATTGATTGTTGTCATTTTTGCAAACATAGCAGGGGCTCTCAGCCTGAAACCCAGATGAACAAGCAGATTGACTGACTTCCGCTTCCTTTAAAAATTCCTCCAGACCAAAATAAATAAATAAATTCATAGTTGCAGTGAAAGTGTATTTGCCATGAACACTTAATTATGGCCAGAAACTAACGTTGGTTGTTAAAAGATGTGCTTCTTATTGTTTGAGGAAACATTTGGCATTAATCAGAATATAAGAAACATTGGGTAGCAGTTAGCTGCAATTAATTAATTTGTGCTTCCTTCTCACCATATTAATGCTTTTATGTTCTTGTATTTTGGTCATGCATTTTAATACTCATTTCTTTTAATAAAAGGCAGAAGCTGATGCTGTAGTCTCAATGATAAAGAGGGTAATGGGCAAATGTTTATGGCACATCGGCTAACATCCATTTACAAGTACTATGAGAATGAAATAGTACAATAAATGGTTCATCACCAATATTTACCATGTGTGCCAGATATATATTCTCTTATTTGTGTGGATTTACAACACACACTCACACAGACACAAAATGTCTTTTATTTTTATGGCTATTAAGTGTCAGGGTTATAGTTGTTGCTGACATACAGGTAATCAAAACTTGTAATGACCTTCTTACTTGCTACAATACCTCTGGGGTTTGTTTGTTTTTTTACTACAAAATACATTGGCTCAGAGGCTGGCCATTAGGCTGTGATGTAGGTGAGAAAAACTCAACACAAGATTCACATTAAGTGCAAGTACAGGTTTAACATCATCCTGAATGTACTCAGGAAGAAACATAAATTAGTTTGGCGCAAAGCAAGGATAGAAGAGGTTAGAAGCCAATAGAAAGAAAGACTTTGGACATTCAAAGTCAAATAGTCTCTGACTTTGCAAAATCAGTGTCTTTCTAAAGACTCAGAAACATGAATCTGAACATTCATAAAGTCTAGGAGATGCAGGAAAACATACTTTTCTTTTCCAGAAAACTTTCCCCCAAAGGATTCCTTATAGCGGTATTTGTCATTTTCAGCCTGTTGGCTGAGGAATTCTGGGAGTTGATGTCCATTCACCTTAAAATCACTGAGGTTACTCAATAGATTTTAGACTGTGTTTGTTAAAAATCCATACCATGTACGGGTTCTGGGAAGTCGGGGGGGAAGGAGGAGGGGGTTGGGGGGAGGGGGGAGGGAGGGAGGGGTATACATTAGACTAGACAAGAATTTGGTGGTAAACTAGAACTATTTTGACACATAAAAAATTGTACTCCGATGTCTCACTGATTGAGGAATGATGAAATGTTTCTTTTAAAAGAAAATAAAACTTTTGAAATACCAAAATCACTGAATAACAGCAATAGCAGTTAGACTTATATACCGCTTCATAGGGCTTTCATCCCTCTCTAAGCGGTTTACAGAGTCAGCATATTGCCCCCAACAACAATCTGGGTCCTCATTTTACCCATAGGACAGGTAATGTCTCAGAGCACTGCTGACTGCTCTAGTCTAAGTCACACCACCATACATACATAGAAATACATCCAGAATGCAATAATGGAGAAAGCAGAAATTCATAAACACACACAAACACTATATATGCACCTACCCTATGTGGTCCCACGTATACCCACCCTAGCTAGTTCTTCTCTTACAAATATATAAAGAGCCACGCATGCAGACAACATACAGCCCCTAGAGAAACAGAGCATGTGAGCATAGCTATAACCAGGGGTGGGATTGGAAAATGTTAGCAACTGGTTCTCTGCCCGGCTGCTGGGTGGGCATGGCCATGATGGGTATGGTATACTCGGACTCCTGCACCATGGGGGGGAGTTTTTGCCCTCCCCAGGCTTTCCTCGAGCCTCTAGGAAGGCGAAAACGGCCTCCCCTGGCCTCCGGAGGCCGGAAACAGACCCATTTTCAGACTTCTGGTAGGCCTGTTTTTTACCCTCCCCAGGATCTGGAGGCTTCCCCTAGTCTCTGGGAAGGCAAAAATGGCCTCCCCCGAGCTCTGAAGGCTCTCCTGAAGCCAGAAACAGGCCCATTTTTGGACTTAGTATAAAATTAACATCCAGTTCGCCTGAACTGGTGCGAACCAGTGAATCCCACCCCTGGATATAACACATTACTTCATTGATAAGAAGAGAAAACTACAAACGCTTCCTATGACCATTGCTGTGGAATATCCAGAAACCATGCTCCACATACTGTCTATTTTGCTTTCAGATCTTCAGAAATTATGTGTGGTCTCATCAGCTATATTAAATTATAAAATGCTATATAATTGTTATATTAAAACTGTGTTATTACCTCCATCCAGACTACATTCTTTTTCACACATTTAGGAAAACATATTGTTACCCCATATTATTATGCCCCATAAATAATAAACATATTGGCAGCCTTTTTATTTTAGTGCAATTATTCAGCCAAATTAAGAGCAGATTTGTATAAAAGATTTAGTGGAATATTTCACAGAATCATAGGATTGGATGAGACATTAGTGATCAATGGATTTATGCATTTTTGGAGATTTATTAATTCCTTTGGGACTGAGTTCCAACATTCCATGAACACAGCATGCCTTTTTTTAATCCAGCAAACATAATGTGGAAGGGAGAAGAGAGAAGAATCTGAAATTCAGATGAATATCTCTCTCATTCTGATTAATCTTTCATTGTTTTTTTCACTTCTGAGCAAGGGATTTTATATGCATTACTTGAGACAATTTGGCGACGTCTTCCTATAACCACCTCAGATCATATGTATAATGATACTTTAAAACAAACATTATTTATTTATGTCAATCAAAAGTATAGAAATATAAACCATCCCAGGTCACAAAACCAGCAGAAATTTGGAGTCAACAGCGAATTGTGAGAGCATCAAAGTTTCTGTAGGTAATGGTAGGAACATGACTACATGGTAAATAGGCAGTCAATATTAGTTCTTCAGAGCCTGTTAACAAATTAAAATTTGCACAAGACTAGAAAGCTATCAGTCAATTTAACATAGCCATATTTCAAACTAGAAGTTTAAGCCAATAACTTATGCCAGAAAATATCAATGATATTCACTTTAAAACCCTAATGTCAAATGAGGGAAAATCAGGAAGTCTGAGCAGCTGTAATAGGAAAGATTCCTATTACTGATTCTTTGGAAGGTTCCGTCTGGATCACTTGATCCAGAAATGCTTCATATGCTAAAGGCAGAATGACAGAATAGGAGATTAAGGAATCTTGACTGCTTCTACACACCCGGATAGAGCAAAACTGTAATCCTGTTTGCTATAAGTGGCAATTTCAGGCTAATCTGTTTAGTGTCACTCAAATAAACAGCCTTGTTTCTTTACAGATAGGATTAAATATCAATTAAAAAATAACCCTTAGTTTTCATTCACACGTTTCCCTGACATCTGCATCTCCTGCATGCATATTTCTTAGCATGCATTGTTTTTAATATAATTTCCCTAAAGCAACTTTTTAAACGAAACTTCCCCTGATGTGGTTTTGAATATAATTTTTCCTGAACAATCTTATTGTTTTCTTCGAAGCCATCAGGGTCCATACTGGAGCTGTGAAAACCTCAAAACAACATTTCGCTTAAAAAAAAAATATTAGAACAAAAACACCCTTCAGACCTGCATCCTGAAATCCAGTAGCTTCTTCTGAAGAGTGGACCTAAAGAAAACCACTTACACGAGGGGCTTCACTTTAGGCTGGTTTGTTATAGGGAGTCCCTTATTGAAGAAAATATGGAATGGAGAAGACAAATCCTGGCCACCTTGCTAAGATTATTAGTAATCTTAGCCATGGTTTTGTATGGGCTTCCAGAAACAGATGTTCTTCTTTGGACACATACTGCTTTGTTTCCTTTGTTTTGGATTGGAGGACCATCTACGTCATGGGCTATGTTGAATGTTCTCATCTGCCTTACATGCAGCCTGTTAGGAGGAGCTTACAAATCCACTTCCAGAAAAATGCATAGTGTCCTTAGATAGAGAGGGCAAGCAAATGAGTTTGGAGAAGGGAAGAACAGCTGCTATGTTCCATATAGGCAGCCGCATACTGTGAGCATTGCAACATTTGGACCTCGAAGTTATTGGGCATTCCAAAGTTAGCAGAGGGCTGGAAGGAACTGATCTTCATTATTGGCAATAATCTTGGTCCAAGGAGCCTCTTAGTCATACTCTATATTCCAGATACATTCTAGAATCCAAGCCACTCTCCTCTACAGGAAGAATGGTATATTATTTAATGATTGCACACGAGATGATCAATGTCTTTCATAGTCTAAGAATCCACTGCTGAATCCAGCCTGCTCTTAATGCGCTTTCTAAGGAAGAAGTAGATGCTAAGGCTGCCTTTGTTGACAGGGAAGGTGGAAAGGAGGTCCTTTCCCATCTCTGAATAAATTTACATCTGAGGAGTCCAAACACATCGTAAGTATGTCTGGTGCACGCTATTGTATTCAGATTGTATGCATGAGAGGAAATGTCTGTGTGTTTTCAAAGTGAAACACAGCAACATGTCAGAGATGAATAAAGTTGTCCCCATTAGCATGCCAGAGTTGAGATGCCCTCATTTTACCTCACGATTCAACTCCAACAGCTTCATTCCACTGTTCTAGGATGGTCCTTTAACCATTTTCCTAACTAGAATGTTTTTTGAATGTGTGAAAAAGCACTTTCATAGGCAGGCCTGAAAGTCTCCCGCTGTGTGTAGATAGATTTTTTTTATTTAAAAAAAAAATCTTCCTCTGCCTGGAAAAAAGATTTCATAGAAAGTCTTCCTCTGTATGTAGATTGATTTTCCTATGCAGATTTATTCAGCTTTCTACTCTACGTGCTTCTGAAAATGTACTATGTACCACATCCATCGTTAAATCTTGTCTGTTTTCAACATATTACCGTTTTTCCAAGCTACTTAAGGAAGTCCCTGACTTAGTAATATATGGATAATAACTTTACATTCACATTTTTAGTTCCAAGAAAAATATACCGCATTCAAGAATTTTCAGCAAAGTTTAGGGTTTTTTTCTACTTGCACATTCTCAGGCTGCTTGGACCAGGTGCCTCCAGAACTTGTAGTCTTGGAGACAATTTCCCTCACCCTTATCTGATATGACCTTTCCCACAAAAATCAAACTGACTTTATTTTGATTTAAAGACCAAGAGCATTTTATTTTCTTTCTTTCTTTTTACCCTTTTAACATTGTATTTATTCAGTGCCTCATGAGAAAGGGGGAAATGACAAGGCCCATGGTGAGATGAGCCATAGAGGAAAAGCAGCGACAGGAGACATATTACCATCTGCACCGCCGTATAATTGTGAGTCTCTATTAGACTGGTGACAGTAAAGCTGTCACCTGCGATGCTCTTTGAGGAAAAACTCAAGTGGAGAAAAGACAACCAAAGTGTTCTAGGTAAAGATCTGTTATTGTTGATTACTCGGTGCAAAAATAAAGTGTTGGATTAACCTAAGATGTCAGTGCTTTGTCCTTCCCTGTAGAGGTCAACACATCTGGAGGATACCACATAGGGGGAGCCTGACCTAACGAATTCACTTTCAAGTCTTCTGTACATTTTTATAGGATAAATGCTTTCAGCAGCCCCCTTCTTTACACCCGTGAGAACACTACTCACAAAGTTCAAGAATATTCTTCATTCTCTGAGATGCATGAATGAATTATTATATTTAGAATATAGAAAACTGCTTAATAGCATTCTGAGTATGTCCAAAAGAAATCATGTTTCCTTTTGTTTCAGTGTTTATTTAATGCCTAATAAAATTTTGTTTTTGTTTTGCTACTTTAACCAGGTAGGGAAAATACGTACAGCAATGGCATCTGGAATCTTTCCCAATTCTTTTATCTGCAGCGGGTCATGGGAGGTGTGTATATTTTCTTTGGTGTAATGAAGTAACATGTTACACCTGCTTCTACTCTTCCTTTGTGCCACATCTGTGTGTGTTTATATCTACGTGTACTAGTGGTGGGTTTCAAAAAAAATTCGAACCTACTCTGTGGGTGTGGCCTCCTTTGTGGGAGTAGCTTGCCGGCCATGTGACCTGGTGGGAGTGGCTTGCCGGCCATGTGTTCTCTCTCTCTCTCTCTCTCTCTCTCTCTCTCTCTCTCTCTCTCTCTCTCTCTCTCTCTCTCTCTTTCCTTCCTTTTGTCTCTCTGTTCCTTTTTCCTTTTTTTCTTTCATCTCTCTCACTTTTTATTTATTTTTTATTTTTTATTTCTTTCTTCCTTTCTTTCTCTTTCTGTGTGTGTGTGTATGTGTGTGTGTCAGGGGTGGGTTTCAAAAAAATTTGGAACCTCTTCTGTAGGTGTGGCCTGCTTTCCGGATCCAGTGGTGGAACCTCTTCTAACCAGTTCGGTAGATTTGACGAACCGGTTCTACCGAACTGGTGCGAACTGGTAGGAACCTACCTCTGACGTGTACTCTGAGAAGCACAGGACAGGATCTGGGTCACATGGCCAGGCAGGAGAAGAGAGGGCTAAGAATGGATGCGTTGGGAAAGTGTTTCAAGAATGTTTTCCTCCAAAACCTCTGGCCAAAACTTTTCCTTCTTTCTTTCTTTCTTTCTTTCTTTCTTTCTTTCTTTCTTTCTTTCTTTCTTTCTATCTTTCTTTCTTTCTTTCTTTCTTTCTTTTTTCTTTATTTCTTTTTCTTTCTTTCTTTTTTTCTTTCCCTTCCTTCCTTCTTTTCTCTCTTTCTCTCTTTGCTTGTTTCCCCCACTACACCAACCTGGGTCGTGTTCTATTCAATTTTTAAAGTTATCCTGTTGATAGGCAGATAACTGAGACATGAGTCCCTTTTCATGTTTTCTTTCCAATATTCTGCTCAGTTGGAAAGCATAAAAATGATTTATTTATCCAGATGTAATATATGGCTACTATTGATAGCTTTCCTTGAAGAAAGAAGGCGTGCATAGTTTTGTACGGAATCATACAGATTCCACCAAGTAATAACACAAGTGTGAAAAAATAACACACTTCCAAGATTTTTTTTTTCTAAATTCTTTTCACCTGGGGTGAACTCATATTACTTTTTAATCACCTTCCCCTACTGTAAACTGCCTTCATCCGAAATGTCTAATCTAGATTTGGTGGAAGATGTCATCTCCCTCTCTGAAATTTTTGAATGCTAAAAATCTTCATTTTTTATGTGTTTCTATATCTGGATAGATGAGATTTTTCTCCCTATAATTTATTCTCCAAGTATGGACATCCAAATAGAACTTTGACTAAAGCATCTGCTAAGAATCATTCTGCCTCCACTGGGGAGAACAACTGACTTCCATATTTCTTTTGTGTAAGCTGCACCTTTCCTTAGATATTTGAAAACACACTTAAAGCAGGGCAGAAATGGAGGTTACTTATATTTCCTTTCCACTTGAGGAATTAAAAGGCAAAAACCCCAGACTTTTATTTGCAAGCATGCTATTTGCAAGAATCTGGGTATTAATTTTTTTAAGCATTCTGAGTCGGCATTTAATCAGTGAATCAATATGTCAATCAGATAATCACATACATGTTCTCCATGCATACACTTACTTCCCCTCCCATCTTATCATTCCAATTATAATTATTCTAATAATGTATAGCAGCCAAAGTTACATGTTTTATACCATGACATATCATCAAGGCACCCTGTCTCCTTCACTGGATATTTCTTTTAATATTTTGATATAAATATTAATGGTGTATGATGATTGGCACTGAATATAACTTGTTCTTCTGTGCTGATGGCATTATGTCTATTCTGGATAATTATACATTATAATAATGGAAACATATTGAAAATGCACAGTAAAATGGTGTATGCTCTGGCTATATATTAATTAATGAAGAAAATCTATCTATGTAGTCGCTAAGAATTCAGAATGATTTAAGGGCACATTATATATTAAATTCTATTAACTTAAAAAATGTTGTCCTTGGGATTTAATGTATTTGTAACTCTGCAAGCGTTTAGGATTTAGAATTTATACAGACTCTCTAAAATATTTATATTTATATCTTTCACAAAATATATATAAATATACTGAATTTAATACATCTGAATGCATAGATGCAATGCCAGCGAGTTTTACTCAGTGATTAAACTGTCTGTTAAGTCTCTAGAGTAAGATTCATATTATTAAAATAAATTTTAATCAAGACTAATGTATATTCCAGGAGAGATTCCAATGTTAATCTCATTAGAATTTTTATACAAATAAATAAATTAATGAAAAAATGTGTATGCTGTGCCATACCCATAAATATCCTTGGTCAAATTTTCTGGGGCTGGCAAAGGAAATCATTTAATTTTTTCTGTTAAATAAATGAGCAAAATCCAGAATAAAGGAATGGGTTAAGAAAACGATTCTGTTATCTATTTTTAAAAGTTTCTATATTCAGTAACGATATGCTTAAGGATTGATTTGATCTTTATACTGATGCCTCTGATATTTTCTGTCTTTATCTCTGCTTACTTAGCATTTTTGGGGTTTTGTGTCTTGATTAGTTTATTTTAAGCAACATAATATAGCAAGTTTTGTTTTTCCCATATAATCACCATTTAATATTTTTCTTCATGTTGTTGTGGTTTTTTTTTGTATTGTATTTTGCTATTAAAAACCAAATCTAAAAACAAAAATGTTATATGTAATCACTGCTAAAATTTATTTTGGAAATGATCAAAACACAGACTTTATTATATACTATAGCAGAGCGCATATTTTCCAGAAGATACTGCAATTTAATTAGCGATCGTGTATGTGTCATTTAGAATTAAAAGTTCATCTAAAAGTCAATCTAATCCCATCATTGAAAGAGAAGCTGCCTCCCTGAACTAGATTAACAAAGGCTTAATTCCTTCTCTTTTCCAAATGCATCTGGTTTTAGTTTTTAGCAGAATGAAGGAAGGAACTCTATGAGAATTAAGAACATTTAGGAAATATAAAATAAAATAAAATAAAAATGGCTTCTAAAATCATTGAAATGCATTACAACTTTATTTTTTAATATTTTGGGTGTACCCAACCTTTAACAGCAACCATATTAGTTTTCCCAGAGGTTCAGACTGCACAACCACAGGGCCATAATTAGGAACATAATTTATGACAAGTTTGTTGTTGTTTTAACTCTTATTATCTCCATCTGTCACGCATAGTAACATATATCTTAGGTTTATAAATTCATGCTAGAATTGTCTTAAGTTTCTGTACCAGTTCCTTTTCAGTCAATTTGTCAAACAGTACATGGATTTAATATGCTATCTCCTGTACAAAGAATTTCCAAATGAATTTCTGTGGGTCAGATTGGCTGGGAATGATATATCTTTCATTTTTGAAGGCCATTAGTCTTGTCAATGTTGCAATGGACAAGAATGGAATACTTCTGGTATAGAACAATAACTAGGGCATCAGAATCTCAAAATTACAACAATCACCAAGTAATGCTAACCTAATTAAACAATTGACATTATTTCATCTTAAAAATGAATCCTTTGAATTGCATTATTTGGTCAATCAAGATAAAATCAATGTTACCTTAAAGTCACATATACTCAACAAGGGAATAAGAATTAAGGACATTTAGTTCCTGTACAACATCTTCAGTTTTAAAAAGATCACGTTCTTAATTTTTCTGGCAAAATATATTGATCTGTGGTTTGAGCAGTATATAATGATTTACAGTTTGATGGATTTCATTTGTTAAATCCAATTCCCAGTTCAAATATTAGTAATTCCAATAATAAAGACTGTGTTCTCAATCTTTCTGGCAAAAGAGTCTGATCTGTCATATGAACAATATATGATGATTTACAGCTTAATGAATTTCATTTGTTAAATCCAGGTCCCAGTTCAAGTCATCCAAGTAAATAACAAATGTACTTCTCAGCTGAGCAGTTGTGTAAACCTGATCATCATATTTGCATTAAAAATCATAAACTGCTAAAGCAGGTTAGAGCCTACAAAATTAGAGGTACAAAATATAAATTTACTCTCAAATTCAAACTTAATTAAAATTGAAGGTTAAAATTGAAGGTACGAATATTAAAATGATTTCCCAGAATTATATTCCTTGCTGTTTAAAAGAGTTTGGGATTTTTTGTGTGACAAAATTTTATTTCACAAAAGGATGAAACATGCACTGTGATGACACCATTCAGTCCCAATGGTTCATATTTGCATCGTAATATTGCATGTAACCCAGAGGTGGGTTCCTACCAGTTCGCACCTATTTGGTAGAACCGGTTCATCAAATCTACCGAACCGGTTAGAAGAGATTCCACCAGTGGACCCGGAAAGCAGGCCACACCTACAGAAGAGGTTCCAACATTTTTTTGAAACCCACTACTGGTCCTTGGATATGATTATTCTACACTATCATGCTCATATTTATAAAACTCAGTGCCTGTGAGAAAGGTAAGGATGACTACTGCGTTTGTGGTGCAATCAGAACATTGTGTGTGTTGAAGTTGTTTTAACGCAAACCAAAGATGCCTTTTAAAAAACAAGTTTACATCATATTTTTATGCATGCCAGTGCTGTGTGTGAGGTAATTTAAGGTGGTCCTGACAAGTGTCGTCGGCATCTTCATATCCGGTCACATGGGTGGCAAGCCACTCCCATCTGGTCACATGGGTGGCAAGCCGCTCCCACAAAGGAGGCCACACCCGCAGAGTAGGTTCGAACAATTTTTGAAACCCACCACTGATGTAACCACATAAGGGCCAGAATTAGCACTTTTAGGTGACACTGTCTAGTTTGTCACTTTTCCTTCAATGGATGTCTATTACACAGAAATACAGTTAATCACCCAAGTGATCACATTTGCACTTGTGTCCATTCCTCCTCCCAAAACAGTTAAATCTTTTCCCTATTGCATTTAAATAGGATGAGAGAAGGGGATTTCAACTTATCAGTGGAGGTATTAAACATGAGAAAAATAAAAATAAAGATACAGATTAAATTTGGATAAACACTGAATCACATATCAAAGTTTCAAATTGGGACAAATTCCAAAATCAGTATTCATTTGTTTGTTTGTTTGTTTATTCAATTTCTATAGCTGCCCAATTCAACCAATTAAATGAACAGCATTATAAATTTGAAAGGGGGAAAAAAGGTAGAAAAGAAACGAAGACAATAATATGTAATTATTGTAATTAATTAATATAATAATTAATTATTGTGATTATTAACAATAATGGCTTTCAACCTTCATCACACTAATCATAAAGTAATATAGTAACTTTTCACCTTCTTTTAAAATCCTCTTCTTGACATAATCTAACTTTTACCTATATACAATCCACAAATCATCATCTTTTAAGTCCTGTTTCATTAAAAAGTCCCTTAGGTGTTATCACAGATATCAATCAAATAGTTTATCTCTGATCAAATAGTCTAAATTTATATTCCTTCTTTTTTTCTCTTTACAATCTTGACTTTTAAATTGCTCCAATGTCATTGCAGGATTTGATCCATCATTAATGGATCAAATCCATCCATCCGTCCTGTTTCATTAAAAAGTCCCTTAGGTGTTATCACAGATATCAATCAAATAGTTTATCTCTGATCAAATAGTCTAAATTTATATTCCTTCTTTTTTTCTCTTTACAATCTTGACTTTTAAATTGCTCCAATGTCATTGCAGGATTTGATCCATCATTAATCTTCAGCTTTTAAAAAGAGTCTTCAAAGCTTTCACCAGCTTATTTTAAACAGAGGCTTCATGAGAATTTCTTTTGGCAGCTGTTCCATTATTTTATTTATTTGTCTTTTGCATTCCCATTTTGGTCATGTCAATTTTGTTGCCTTCTATACTTTCAAATTCTGTAATGTCTGTGTTAGGTAAGTTTTTTAAAAAACCATTATCTTGTACAAGTTTAACTGTTGAAATCTGGGTAATTTCTGAGATATATGTAGTAATTAGTTATTAATATCTTAATCCATATTTCAAAGAATATTTCAAGACAACTTATAATGAGCTTAGCCATTTCAACTCTTTTCTGCCTGGTTCTTTAGTTCATCTTTAATAGGACTCCCTTCTCTAATTTAATCCTGGCAAAACCCTATATTATATTACCCTATAAAATAATGACTGGTCTAAAGTTTTCCAAGACTGAATGTGAATTTCATGTTCCAAGTTCCTATCCAGCACCCCAAAACACTACACTACAGTGTTTCATTTTTTGTAGAAGTACTAGCAGTAAAATAAATTAATGTACTGTATGTTAAATAGTTTTAAATGCTAGGGAACTAAGGATATTGTTGATGATAGAGATAATTAAACTCTTCTCTGCAATTTATGTATTTACAAAAACAGAACATAAGGATGCCAAAGCATATTTAAGTTTCTCAATTATGTCTTGAGCATGAGAGAAAAAAACACATCAGATACTAGTTTTATAGTAACCAGAAATTCTTTTGCTTCCCTAATACATTTCCATAACAGTGTACTAAGGCATGTTGATTACTTCCCATTAAAATAATATTATTCAATAATTAACAAAATCTGTAAGCTATAACTACAACCAAAGATTCTTCTTAAGTCTTCCCAAAACAGCCAACACCCAAATTTTACCAATAATTAAAAAATAAATGCTAATTTTATTTTCTTGTTATATATTGAATGTACAGTATATTTGACAATCATGGAATACTTTCAGAGTGCTAAGGAACAAATAATGGCCAAACAACATTTATAAATACTTTTGGTCTTCTTTTGAAAAGGGTGCCTTTAAGAGAAAATTGGGGCAGGCTTTAATTTTAAAAATAAATCAAAATATATGATAAATAAATAAAATAAATAAAATAAATAAAATAAATAAAATAAATAAAATAAATAAAATAAATAAAATAAATAAAATAAATAAAATAAATAAAATAAATAAAATAAATAAAATAAATAAAATATAAATAAAATAAATGAAATAAATAGATAAAATAGATTAAAATAAATAAAAAATAAATAAAATAAATAAAATAAATAAAATAAATAAAATAAATAAAATAAATAAAATAAATAAAATAAATAAAATAAATAAAATAAATAAAATAAATAAAATATAAATAAAATAAATGAAATAAATAGATAAAATAGATTAAAATAAATAAAAAATAAATAAAATAAATAAAATAAATTAAATAAAATAAATAAAATAAATAAAATAAATAAAATAAATAAAATAAATAAAATAAATAAAATAAATAAAATAAATAAAATAAATAAAATAAATAAAATAAATAAAATAAATAAAATAAATAAAATAAAATAAATAAAATAAATAAAATAAATAAATAAAAACATATTATTGATATTCCTGCACATTGATGCAAGAAGTTTGGAAAGTTATGAAAAATAGTTTTGTAATTCATCATAATTGAAAGGCAAAATTTGTGAACAAGTGACTAATGTTTAATGTTCTATGGCATGGTATGTACCAGTGCATGCTTAAAGCCTCAAAATGATGGTTTTATAGATTCCACATTTTATAGACTCCACATTTTATAGACTCCACGTTTTATATTTTGTAGGAAATAATTTTATTCTATTACTTCCTACAAAATATGAAATACAAAAACTTGCAACTCCGTTCTCTATAATTCCATGTCCACATCTGCTTCTGGAAACCTGGCCATGTTCCTACTCATTTAGGATTTATCTATTGAGTAATCCAAGTAACATTCAGAAATGACTGTTTCTGGCACTGTAAAACAAAACAAGATAAAAGCACAATTCAATTTCAGAACCAACAAAGCAGAAAACAGGAACTATAAAAACAATATGAGATCTTCATGATATCCTTGAGACCACAAACCTGATTTAATTTTCTCATCCAACTCACTTTTGTGACCAAACTAACTCGCTCTAGTAATCTTCCGTCTTCACTTAAATGTATATAGCAAAGTAGGGTAACAATGGTAGGTCTCTTGACTCAGAGTTGAGCTTACTTAAAAAAATATCCCAGACAGAGACATAGACTTCATTGCTCTGCTGACCACAGAAAACTGGAAGGCATCACTTCTTAGAGATACCAAGTTATATTACAAGCTCCGGAAATTTGACCTACTTTCCTTCCTTCCTTCCTTCCTTCCTTCCTTCCTTCCTTCCTTCCTTCCTTCCTTCCTTCCTTCCTTCCTTCCTTCCTTCCAGTGGTGGGTTTCAAAAAAATTTCGAACCTACTCTGTGGGTGTGGCCTCCTTTGTGGGAGTGGCTTGCTGCCCATGTGACCTGGTGGGAGTGGCTTTCCGGCCATGCGTTTTCTCTCTCTCTCTCTCTCTCTCTCTCTCTCTCTCTCTCTCTCTCCTTCCTTTTGTCTCTGTCCCTTTTTCCTTTTTTTCTTTCATCTCTCACTTTTTCTTTCTTTTTTTCTTTTTATTTATTTCTTTCTTTTTTCCTTTCTTTCTCTTTCTCTCTCTGTGTGAGTCTGTGTGTGTGTGTGGGGGTGGGTGGGTGGGTGTGGGTGTCAGTGGTGGGTTTCAAAATTTTTTGGAACCTCTTCTGTAGGTGTGGCCTGCTTTCCGGGTCCACTGGTGGAACCTCTTCTAACCGGTTAGGTAGATTTGACGAACCGGTTCTACCGAACTGGTGCGAACTGGTAGGAACCCACCTCTGCTTCCTTCCTTCCTTCTTTCTGTCTTTCCTTCTTTCCTCCCTCCGTTCCCTTTTTTCTTTTCTTTTTCTTATTTATTTATTGCCTTGGTTATTTTTATAAATAATTTAAGGTGGGAAACAAACCTCCTTCCTCCTGTGAGGTGGATTAGCTTCAGAAAGAGTGACTATCCCAAAGTCACTGAGCCAGCTTACATGCCTAAGGCAGGACTAGAGCTCAGTCTTCAAACCCCACACATCAAAATGACTTGAAACCCAGCTGATGCTGAAAACTCTATTCTGAAGCATGCAGATTGTACTTGTCACTTCCATATTTCAAGGCAGAAATGTACATAGAGATGTAGACATTTACCTCTTATTTGAAATTTTCATCAAGCAGTGGAAAACCAAGTCAAGCCGTATCTTGCTAGGAAGAAGCAACTGGTTATTACTGGAGAGTGAAGCAAAAGAAAAGTACAATTCCTATCCCATGGATAGAGATAATAGAGAACGTAAGGGTGCCTCTGTCATCACTCTGGGTAAGCCGCTCAAAAATCCTTCTAAAAGGAACTGTAATGGAAACATTTATATTATCAAATCTGGACCAGATGTGTGTTCATTTTTCAAATTTTTAAGGGTGTTTCACTGCCCATCCTATGCAACTTGAATTATTTGGGCATGTAATTAAGGCTGCATTTATTCCCCCAAAATATATAACCCATCATCCACTTGATACTATGGGTCAGGTAACTCATGAGATCTGGACCTACGGTTGCCCTAATCCTGATCCCCTCTCTTCTCACTATGTTTGAGGAATCGGATTTAATGTACTGAATCAGTTTCGGTACCCTATAACTAAACAGTATAGGGTTTCCTTCCTAGGAAGGGGGTTGGACTAGAAGACCTCCAAGGTCCCTTCCAACTCTGCTATTGTATTGTATTGTATTGTATTGTATTGTATTGTATTGTATTGTATAGTTTTACTTTCATATATTATAACTTCATGCTTGTTTGGTTAATTGGTATTTCTTTGTGCAGAGTTGTATCTTTTACTTTTTTCCACCATTAACATCTTTCATACTTATATTTTGCCTAATTACAAGTGTTGGGCCACTTCTTGGAGAACTTTTAATTCATCTCAATGTTTGAAACCCTTGTTGTTTTAATAAAGGCCAGGGAAACCCCCACATATATCATCTAAAGAACTGCTCTCAGAAAGATTCCAAATGATACATTTAAAAAGTCGTTCTTTGCAGCTATTCTATTTTATTTAAAACGTGACGAACTGTCTTTTATATTTTTTCTATGTTTTATCCAGTTTGGAAAGTTTTTAAACTTCAAAACAATTTGAAACCTTTGAAATTTTCAAGGTATGTAAAGAAGACATATCATCTATTGTCAGGTTACACTGTTTTTTTTTTCTTGTTTTGTCTTTCCTTTTTTTAATGAAGAGGATCATCTTAGGAACAGAAAGGTTTACTGTAGAGTAGAAACATACGTGTACTGAGTGATAAGTAAAACTGAAATATTGAAAGATTTCTCTCCTGAGTTTTTGGAACGGTCAATGAATATATGTGCAAAGCTTTACTTTTCATAAACACAATAGAATAGATTAATCCAAGATCACTACAAATTTTATCTGTAGGAAACCAAATGTGAGGGTGGTGTTTGTTCTTTAGAAACTAGAATACATGTGTCCATTGGCATGGACATGTGCACATGTTGAGAAAATGGGCCAGAAACAATCATGAAAAAAAAACCTTTTGGTTTGGAGACAAGGAGTTCCTTGGCTTGTTGAATTCTCTATGGTGAGAGAAACTGATAGGCAGCAGGAAAACATTGAATGACTTAGGCTCTGCCAAGATTAGATCAATGTTGTCCTTAACGCCAAAAATTACCAGGGTGTGCTTAGAGAAGCCATCAATCAAGAAATCATTTTTTTTAAAAAAAATCAGTAACAGCTTTCAAAGGAGGAAGAAGTTAATGTACTAGACAATGCTCATATTAACGGGTGGACTTCAATTTTAAGTGAATTCCTACTATGTTGCTCCTGCAGGATTCCCTGGTTTGTGAGGGGCTAACAGGATAGATTCAACTTCAGCTGGATCTAAAGTTTGTGGGGTGCACAAATGCAGGGGTGCAGCTTTCCAGAAAGAAGTTTTGATATTTGCATGAATTTGTAGCCAGATAGCAGTTAGACTTATATGCCGCTTCATAAGGCTTTCAGCCCTCTCTAAGCGATTTACAGAGTCAGCATATTGCCCCCAACAACAATCCAGGTCCTGATTTTACCCACCTCGGAAGGATGGAAGGCTGAGTCAACCCTGAGCCGGTGAGATTTGAACAGCCGAACTGCAGAACTGCAGTCAGCTGAAGTAGCCTGCAGTGCTGCATTTAACCACTGTGCCACCTTGGAAGACTTCTATGGGGAGGGGCAGAAATTTTTATCCATCTATTTCATGAGAATTTCCTTTTTCTTAAAAAGTAAAAAAATAAAACCCTTTTTATCTTCTCCCTCATCCTCAATACTATACTCTCTTCATCTCTGTCATTATTGTATATGCAATGCCTCTTTCCTTGCATAGGGATATAACTGGCGAGTGGGTGGCATATAAATTTCATAATCAATAAAATGTTCAATAAAAATAAAATAATATCATGCAGCATCTACAACTCCTCTTTAGAGCTTGAAGGAAGGTGGACTGTATATATAATTCTGATTTTATATACAGGTTTTATATATCCCTCCCTGCAACATCAGGTTGTATAGTAGGTAGCTGTTAAAGCTGATGTACTTTATATAATCATCTAAACTGCAGTGAGCTGTGAGTTCAATTCTTGATAGATGGTTTGATTAGCTCTGGCTACCTGAACCCAAAGAATCCAAATAAGGTAGAAAGTAGTCATGTATTGACTTCTGGAGGTGACTTGAACTGACAGGATGTCTTCTTATTCATTCATTTTTCTTCTCATCTTCCTCAACACCTACTCATCTCTACTTCCCCTTAATCATCACAAGTAAGTAAGTAAATCTTTATTACGGTCAAAGACCAGCAATACACATTGGTTTTTACAATATGTTAAAAAGTACTGACATTAAGATATAATTAAAAAGTATTGACGTTAAAAGTGGAAAATAATATACATGTTCTCAGATTGTTTGGGTCACTCCCTGATTTACCTGGGTGCAATGCTCTTAAGTATAGGAGTAAATACAATGGTCCAAAGATTGTTAGAGATATGTCCAGATAATTGGTACCAGATGTCAACTATACTTTTTTTTCTTATGGACATTGCAGCTGCACAGAACTTTGCCACTGCATACGTGGTAACCGGGTTAGTGTCCTGGAGGAGAAAGCCTAGATAAAAATGGTCTGCCCTCCCTGGCAATCTCTCTAATAAGGGGAGAATATGTGCAGACCTACAAGCTCTGTAGAGCTCGCAGTGTAATAGAACATGTGAATTACCTTCCACTTCTCCTTTACCACATATACAAACCCGTTCTGCTATAGGTGTTCTCTTATACCTGCCCTGGAGGAGCGCTGAAGGAAGAATGTTAAATCTGGCTCTGAAGAAAGCTATTCCTTAGTCACTACAAGGTGATGTCTCAATTCTTGTTCGCTTTGAAATTCTTAACTTCATTTCAAATCAGTCTCTGTCTATTGCCTCCCCAAAGCATGTACTCCAATGCCCTTCCCTCTTCTTCTTCTTCATTGTCAAAGTGATGTAGGAGAAAACAAAGACTGAGAGCAATAAAAATGCCCGGCTAAATTCTGGAATGAAGAATTGGAATATCTGTTATTGGAGAATTAAGGGGTCTAAGTCAGGGGTAAAATTCAGCAGATTCTGACGGGTTCTAGAGAACCAGTAGCAGAAATTTTGAGTAGTTCAGAGAACCGGTAAATACCACCTCTGACTTGCCCCACCCCCATCTATTCTCTTCCTCCCAAGTCCCAGCTGATCGGGAAGAAATGGGGATTTTGCAGTAACCTTCCCCTGAAGTAGGGTGGGAATGGATATTTTGCAATATCCTTCCCCTGCCACGCTCACCAAGCCATGCCCACAGAACCAGTAGTAAAAAAAATTGAATTTCACCACTGGTCTAAGTATTAGGAAAAGTAAAATATACCTAAATGATTATAATTTGGGGAGGGATTTTATAGTTAAGGATTTTATAATGATATTGAACAATTTTCTGGAAGAATTAAATTTATTATTTCATGAAGCAGTTTATTTCTATTGAACCTGGGATATCACAAAGATAATTATTATTTCCTGTAGCACGAAAGAAACTCACCTCCCTCATTACACGAAATAGATCCAGGGTATAACTAATATCTATCATTTGTGGCTGAGGTCTTATTTAATAGTCATGCTGTGAACATTAAATCCATGTTCCTATTTTTATTTAGGGCTATGAAGGTGAAGATTTAGATTTTAGATTTTATTTATTATTTATCAGCAGCTATGGACAAAAACAGGCCAATCAGAGCCGAGGTGGCGCAGTGGTTAGAGTGCAGTACTGCAGGCCACTTCAGCTGACTGCTATCTGCAGTTCGGCGGTTCAAATCTCACCGGCTCAAAGTTGACTCAGCCTTCCATCCTTCCGAAGTGGTGAAATGAGGACCCAGACTGTGGGAGCAATATGCTGACTCTGTAAAACAGCTTAGAGAGGGCTGAAAGCTCTATGAAGCGGTATATAAGTCTAACTGCTATTGCTATTGCTAATGACAAATTTAATACTAGATTACAATGCTGCGCAAACATGACAAATAAATTAAAGAAATAAGAAGGGCAAACAATAAAAGCACATGATGATTCTAGGTGGATGGAGAAATTGATAAAAGTAAAAAATGATTAAGAAATGAAAACTAGATGACTAATATTCCAAATTTACTAAATTTAAATAAAGATACTGGATGTGTGTTTTTAATATATGGGTTACTTGGAAAGATATTCGCAAGTATATTTCATCTACTTATTTTTGCTGTGCTGCTTGTCCTAGCCACAGATAATCCTCTTCATAGCTATCACTTGGAACACATTTAGAAATTCTTGTAGAAACTCCAAAGGTTTGCATTAGATTAATATTTTCAGACAATGGTGCAAAATTCTTTCACATTTTATGAAAGATTTCTCAGATTGCCAGGAGATCTCTTATTCATCTAGAGATGAAAGTGTGACGCATTTTGAAGTATATTTCTTAAAAGTTAAATCTTTTTTTAAAAAACTGGTTGCATTTAAGAAAGAGGAAATCCATTTTCTCAATTATTTGCTAGATATCTTGAAAGATTTTTCATTCTTCATGCATTTATGGAGTTAAACATGGAAGGACAGTCACCTACGTGACTTCAAATCTGAAATAATACTATGCCCATAGCATTTTCAATAAAAATAAAATATAATTTTCAACTGCACTAACTTTTTACAACTGTCATTGGGGGAATGGGGATAATATGTAACACTTTGGGCAAGTTCCAAATTATGCTCTCCCTGTATTATGGGGGTCAGATTTGAAATACTACTGGTTGTTGTTGTTGTTCAACTCAAAGAGAATACTAACAAATTAGAAAAGATGAAGGGAACAAACAACAGAAATGAACAGGGCTTAAGCAATTCTCTGCTAGGAAAACATTTTTATATTGCTGGTTATTGCTTTTTAGTTTTTTAGTGGTTAGAATGGAGTACTGCAGGCTACTTCTGCTGACTGCCGGCTGACTGCAATTTGGCAGTTCAGTTCTCATCAGGCTCAAGGTTGACTCAGCCTTCCATCCTTCTGAGGTGGGTAAAATGAGGACCCAGATTGTTGGGGGCAACATGCTAACCCTGTAAACCGCTTAGAGCACTGTGAAGTGGTATATAAATTTAAAAGCTATTGCTAAATGCTATTGGTATTATTTTAAAAAATAGGAAAAAGATATATGAAAAGATATCGGTATGCAAAGTTCGTCTCTCCAAAAATATTAAAACTTAGGGTCCTCCAGTAACTTGAATGTGGAATAGATAACAAGAAATGTTGTGCATGGTGTCGGCTTAAAGCATCGAGTCGGGTTTCACCAAAAATCTAATGGCTAACAATTTGGATGGATTTTAAAAAATTAAACAGATCAACAGAGAATAAGACTATCAATGATCATCAAACTCACTGGCTATGTACAACCTTCAGGGTTAGAAGTACAATTCCTCTTAACAGCAGTTAATGAAGAACATAACTGGAAAGATATTATAGCACTTATCTCTCACTTGTGGACTTCTTCTAAGTTTCTAAGCACCACTAGGGTAAATAATATGCTGGATTGTAGACACCATTGGTCATTTTCTTCCTATATGCTCATGGACTACAGAAACTAAGACCCCTTTCATTTGGGTTTCAGACCTGGGTTTGAGACTGAAATAATGTTAGTTGTGCTTTTTTATTACCTCTGCCAAGAACAGGATGAAGATAATGTCTCCATCCTTGCTTTTCATGACCTCACAGCAGCCTTCAATACCATTGACCATGGTATCCTTCTGGATCACCTGCAGGGTTGAAAGTAGGTAGCACTATATTGTGCTGATTGTCTTACTTCCTCAATGGCCAGTTTCAGTCACTGTTGATTGGAGGGGTGAGAGGTGCTGCTATATCTCTAAACCAGAGGTGGGTTCCTACCAGTTCACACCTATTTGGTAGAACTGGTTCATCAAATCTACCGAACCGGTTAGAAGAGGTTCCACCAGTGGACCCGGAGAGCAGGCCACACCTACAGAAGAGGTTCCAAAATTTGTTGAAACCCACCACTGGTCCTTGGATATGATTATTCTACGCTATCATGCTCATATTTATAAAACTCAGTGCCTCTGTAAAAGGTAAGGATGACTACTGCGTTTGTGGTGCAATCAGAACATTGCGTGTGTTGAAGTTGTTTTAACGCAAACCAAAGATGCCTTTTAAAAAACAAGTTTACATCATATTCTTATGCATGCCAGTGCTGTGTTTGAGGTAATTTAAGGTGGTTCTGACAAGTGTCTTCGGCATCTTCATACCCGGTCACATGGGCGGCAAGCCACTCCCATCCGGTCACATGGGCAGCAAGCCACTCCCACAAAGGAGGCCACACCCACAGAGTAGGTTTGAACAATTTTTGAAACCCACCACTGCTCTAAACCAGTGGGTGAGATCATTTGTCACTATGGGGGTGAGGTATCATCAGCATGTATCATCTATATATCTCTACCCAGTGAAGTAAGGAATGCTACCAATAAATGTGGTCCTGGGCCTAGTTAGCACCCAGAAAGCCCTCCTCCCACTTTTAAATTGATTTTCACATTGACGTTTAATCACCCTTGCATGTTTTAAAATTTTATACATTGTTATATGTTTAATATTTTATTTGTGCACTGCCCAGATTGTAAGGGAAATGGGCAGTTTTAAAAATTAATTATGTTAATGTATGGAGGCTTTAGTGGTCTGGATGATGAACAACAGGCTTTGACTCAATCTGGCAAAATGTAGTGGCTTTGACTTTAAGGTCCCCCCCCCCACCTTTCCCCGGATCTAGGAATTTACTATATTTGGTTTTGGATGGGTTGCACTTCCCGAGACAGACCCAGTGCACAATCTGGAGGTCTTCTGGATTCACAACATCTGCTCAAAGATGCTGGTAATAATCTAGAAAGCCTCACATGTCATGGGCCAAGTTATTTGAGGAACTGCCTCTACTTTTCCCATCAGATCTGGCAGAAGAAGCTTTTGTGGGTTCTCTCCGCTAGAGAGTGTCATTTGGTGCTTCCCCCCCACCCTAGAGAACATTGTTTCCTTGAGATCAGCCTGGCCTTGACCTTGATGGCATTCTGGAAGGGCCCGAAGACTGTTTTGTCATCTAGCCTGGGGAATCAAAGAGTGCGGAGCCATAAAATAGCTGTATTATTTTTGAATGGCTACACTTTCCTGGGGGTTCTATTGTATGGCTTCTAATTGTTTAATTGCTTTTAATGCTTATATGGCTGTTTTTTATATTTTTGGCATGGTTTATGTTTTCATTGTAAGCCACCCAGAATCAGGAATATGGGCAGCTATATAAATTGAATAAACAAACAAGAGGGTGAAATGGTGCTTCCTGCAGGATCTGCTTGATGCTTCATGAATCTCATCCAGTGATCCAGAGAAAGCCGTGGGATATTTCCCCTTGATAAGTGATGCCATGAGGGATACACTTCCAATTCTGCTGTAGTCAGCTGATCAATCCCCAGGGAACATCTGTTTTGTGTTTTGCATGCTTGGGTTGTTTATTGCCTAACACAAGGAGGAACTTGAGCATAATGGCATGCATGTTGCTGACAGAAGCATAATGGCATGCAGATTGTGCCATTGTTTGCAGCCCCAAAAGGCATATTAATTGAAACTGACAGTAAATAATGAAAACAGGCATACCTCCCTAGGCCTGCCGTTATTGCTCCAAGATTCTCTGCACAATAGAATAATGTTTAATTAGGTAATGACATATTTTAATTAACCCTGACTTGTAATTAATGCATGCTGGATCAAAAAAAACACAACAATGTACATGAACAGAGTAAATTGCTACATTTAGAAATTAATGGACGAGACTCATGGGAAAAAAGAGAAAGGCCTGTAGTGTTTTTTTTAAAAAAAACTATCTATGCATATGATTTATTTTTGAATTAATTTGGATTTTGTCCATTGTTATTCACTTTGGCAGAAAATGAAGTATATCATATATTCCCCCCCCCCCAAATAAAAATAATGTGAAAATCATGGTACAGGATTCTTATATTTCCTTAAGTATGAGTGATCAACAGATTTTTATAAGGGCTGGTCTTTCTTTATATAATCTTTTCCAGTTTTTAGAAGCTCCTTGTCCTCACTTAAATTCCAAAAGAAGGCATATTTCAATTTACCCATTGTTCCCCCCCCCCCCAGTTGGCATATTTGGGAGCCACGAACACAAGGAATGATGAAAACAAGGTTCAAGGTTCAAGGTTCATTTTATTTATATGCCGCCCTATTCCCGGGGGGACTCAGGACGGCGCACAAACCCAAGGAGGGGAAGGGAAACACAAGAACTACAACAAAAAGTACAGGGAATTTAAAACAACCAACAGCCACACGATTCCAGAGGGGAAGGGAACTCATCGACCCCAGGCCTGCCGACACAGCCAGGTTTTAACGGCTTTTCGGAAGGCCTGGAGAGAGGTGAGGGTCCGAATCTCTGCAGGGAGCTCGTTCCAAAGGGCCGGAGCCGCCACAGAGAAGGCCCTCCCCCGGGTCATGGCCAGATGACATTGGCTAGTAGACGGAACCTGGAGGAGGCCTGCTCTGTGTGATCTAATGGGTTTTTGGGAGGTAATTGGCAGCAGGCAGTCTCTCAAGTACCCAGGTCCAATACCATGAAGGGCTTTATAAGTAACGACTACCACCTTGAAGCGTATCCGGAGACCAATCGGTAACCAGTGCAGCTCGCGGAGGATAGGTGTAACGTGGGTGTACCGAGGTGCACCCACAATCGCTCGCGCGGCTTTGATGTTGAAAACAACATCAAATCCTACCAACAATAAATTAAGTTCAAAAAATGCTACCATTAAAAACAAAACAATACAAAATTACTTTGACCACATGGGTGAAAATCAGAAGCCTGTCTCATATGAGATGGAAAACATAACATTGGGGCAGGGACATACCTTTAGCATGGTATTAAGTATCTTACCTTCTCCTCTCCCCATCATCACCCATGACAGAACTCAAGGAAGCACACAATGGGTGTGTGCCCAAGATAGAGTTACCAAAATTTGGCAAAAGGAGGACTTTTATTCTCCTTTTTGTCATCATGTCCTCCATTCCACAAACATAGCCTGAGAATTAAACCTGGTCTGCCTTTTTAAGAATCTGCAAGCAATCTTTTCCTGAGTTCTTTTTTTTCCTGCAGTGTAGCACTTTCCTTATAAGTGCTAATGGTGAGTTAACAAGCTCCTCTGTGACCTTAATTAGTTGATTCAAACCCTCTCCCCTGTTGGCTTGTGCTGCTGCCTGAAACTGACAAGACTTTAAGCAGTATCACACTCATCACTTTTGCTTCCTAGCAATCTCTAGCCCATTCCTGTAATTTAAAAAAAATGACTCTTTCAGGTGCTGGAAAAAGGTAGACCTAAATACTTTCTTACTTTCTTTCTTTTTTTCAGTTTTTCAGGGTAACATTTGTTGCAGATGCCAAGAAAACTAAACAACTATTGTGTCTTCATATTTGTCCCCATTTCCAATGCTTGTCTCTTTCTTTGCCTGTTCAGATAACTGGGAACCCTATTGAGGTATCTTATAAATATATTGGCTGAATCTATCTTGCTTAGCTTAGTAAAGTATTAATAGCAGTTCTTTTGCAGAACACCCAAAAGGAGCAGTTATGTGTCTTTATAAAGATATACCTGTACGGTAAAATAATATTTGAATCATGAAAGTTGGATAGAAGGTAAAGGTAACATTGTGCCCCCTCTAGAAATAACATCTGTTCACAAAATGCAGATTGACAATGTATCTGCCATTAAAAGATTATTCCCTTTAACTATTTTTGGGGACATATTTCATTTTTAAATGTTACTATATTTACCCTTGCCAAAAAGCAGAGGAAGAGGTCTCCTTTGTTACTACTTGGAAGTATTCTGCTTAAGGATAGTCTTGTGGTCACAATCAAGGCATTTGGCAACTGGTTCAAACTTATGTCCAGAATCCCTTGGTCATGTGATCACCATTTGCAACCTTCCCTGTCTTCTTCCCACAATCATAATCAACAGGGACGGCAGTAGGAAAGGTTGCAATTCGTTCTTGTAAGTTGCTTCCAATCCTGCTGCATTTTCTCCATGGAGACCAGAGTTACTCTCAACCAACCCAGAGACAATTGCTCTCAGCCAAACAAAAATTAGGGGCTAGACCCCCAAAATATTTAAGATAGAAGTACTGCTTATTGTAATAATAAGTGCAGCTTATTGACTCTAGGTCATATTTTTAAAAAGAACATTTTTTAATTATCACTTGATTATGAAAATGTGTCCTGGAACAGAATAGTATTTTTGAAAAGAGTTATTATTGGCAACCATATTTCAAAGGAGAGCTGATAGAAATATCATCCACATACTGAATTTGCAATGAACAAAACCACAAATATTTAGGGAAATAACCTAAAGTGCCAGGTGCCAGATGAACAATAAAGTCTCCTTAACAGTGTACATATGGGTCTGATTTAAACATTGTTATGTATTAGCAATTTTGATAGCCATGTTCTTCCAGAAGGAATGCATTTTTTTTTACAATGGCAAAGATTCCAAAGTTCAAGTATATAAAAGTTATCTAAGTCTAGAGAACAGTGAACTAAGTTTGAGCTTTTCTGCAGATAAAAGTCACACAGATGATGTTCTAAGCTTACAACTATTGCTTTACTTTCACATGAGGGGGCTTATATTTTGCCCTGAATTTGTAAATTCCCATTCTTATATGAGCATAGCATTTGAAAGGATCTAAAGGAATCTGAAATACCAATCATATCATGCTTCCATGCTCACATGATATCAGTTCTACAGTCAGAGGAAATAGAGTGTAACTCCCTTGGAACAGGGCAGCTGATCAGGTGAACTCCTAATCGTTAGGCAAAAAATTAGTTAAGAAATATTGTAACAAAACATCTGGAGGAAATCCATTTGCCCACTTCGTCTGTGGAAGGAAACTGGAAACTGAACTTGAAAAAACACTGGAATTCCAATTTTAATTGGCCCTTAATTTTGTGGTTTAAATCAGGGCACTTTCACAGAGATGGGCATTTGAGACTGCTCTTTTCAGCATAATTAACATCAGCAGTGCAGATGCTAATTCAATTGCACATTTCAGAAAATATAAGTATGACAGCCAAAACCTACACAGAAAAAGCACATTGACTTCTGATTCCACAGTTCTTCGGTCAAGTAGTTTGATTCAGTGTACTCAACTTCTGTCAACAATTCTGTGAGAAAACCTTCAAAAAGTAAATACTGTTATTGCATCAGGAAAAATAAGCCTGTATACCTAAATACAAAAGCAGCAGGGGCAGCAACAACAACAACAAAAACCCCAATAGGGCTAATGAATAGGGAAAATAATATCACAAAACACATTATCAATTTCTATAAAGTAATATAATAAGATAGAACCGGAATAAGCAGTAAACTTCCTGTAAACAGCATCTAGTCTATTAAGCATCTTCTGCAGAATAAACAAGAATTCTATCTTCCTGTTTCCTAGAGTGGCCGGTCAAATGTCTACAAGAAACCCACATCCAGGACCTGCTAGAGTAGTCCTTCCTATTGATTTTAGCAATATAGATCTTTAAAGGCAAAGATCATCATAAGAAGTAGAGATTGAGAGATTGAGATTTATTAGATTTATATGCCGCCCTTCTCCCAAGGACTCAGGGCGGCGTACAACAATTAAAAGAAACACATGATTTAAAAGTTTAAAAAAAAATTAAATGGAATATCCGAAACCCAATTAAAATTGACAATACATTTTTTTTAAAAAAAATCGAATTAAAATTAACAGTGATCAATACTGTATTTTGTTTTGTTCAGGCCAGGCTGGCTTGCTGGAAAAGCCAACTTTTTAGGGCACGTCAGAAGGACCGGAGGTCGGGGATTATACGAAGCTCCGGGGGCAGCTCATTCCAGAGGGCACAATACCTTCTTTTTTCTTTATGAAAGTGCCCTGCTGAATGAATCTGTCAGTCTTATCAAACTCATGTCAGGGGAAACGCCGTCAGAAAATCCTATTAATTGGTGTTAGTGTTTGTTTACTTGTTTAAAAGTTTTGATACAAATGTTTTTTTTTAAAAAAAAAGATTGACACACCACAGGCAAAAAAAAAAAGAAAGAAACTAAATCCCACTAGGAAATTTTCTTTAAGAAAAAGATGTAAAGGAACATTCCTCCTTACTTTTGAAAATGTATGAAATTGCCAGGGTCATTTGGTCAGTCCAGGAAGTACGAAAGTCAAGCAAGCATTGAAATTTGTAACACAGTGCATTGAGTTTACAGCCTACAGGTACCATAGTCTTTGCTCACTGACCACTGGTTTAGTAACCACTTCAGTTATGACGACACTGAAAAAAAGAAACTATTCCAAGTTACAGCTATCCTAGCATCCCTACAGTCACGTGATCGTGATTTGGGCATTTGGCAGCCAGTGCACATTTACAAGTCGCAGCATCCCATAGTCACATGACTCTCAGTTGCAACCTTCATAGCTGGCTTCCAACAAACAAAGTCAATGGGAAAAGCAATAAGTTGCAAGTCACAGTCATAGATATTGTGCTTAACTATCCACCATAATTCCGCGAGCTGCACTAGTTACCAATCAGTCTCCGGATACGCTTCAAGGTGCTAATCGTAACTTATAAAGCCCTTCATGATATTGGACCTGGGTACTTGAGAGACCGCCTGCTGCCAATTACCTCCCAAAGACCCATTAGATCACACAGGGTCGGCCTCCTCCGGGTTCCGTCCACCAGCCAATGCCATCTGGCTACTACCCGGGGGAGGGCCTTCTCTGTGGCTGCTCCGACCCTCTGGAACGAACTCCCCGTGGAGATTCGGACCCTCACCTCTCTCCAGGCCTTCCAGACAGCCGTCAAAACCTGGCTGTGCCAGCAGGCCTGGGATTGATGAGTTCCCCTCCCCTCTCGACTGGTATGGCTGTGTGATTCTTGGTTATTTTAATCACTTGTATTGTGTTCTATGTTCCCTTTCCCCCCTTGAGTTGTTCGCCGCCCTGAGTCCCTCCCGGAAAAGGGCGGCATACGAATAAAATAAATCTAAATCTAATCTAAATCACTAATAATTGCAGGCAGACCTGCTGTAGTAAGTCAAGCCAGTCATATATACATATATTTCATTTTACAAGCATGTTGCCACTTTAGGAACATGATGAAGTTGTCCGTCCCAATTGCAATCAATCTATGATAGCTACCTGATGGTTAAAATAAAATGCAACTCTCTAACCGCCCCATGCATTTCAAGAATGAGGATATCCCACCTGCCCATCTAAACCAAGACTCTCCAAACTGGTCAATGGGATTATTAATGTTGTTATTATTTATTATTATTTGTAGTGCTATTTGTTAAAGTAAAGTAAATTATTTTCATATGATAAGTATTTCAGGGTCAATGAACAACGTGAAACTTCATGAAGAAGTTGATGGGCTAATGAAACTGGGAACTTAAACGTACTGGCTTCTTTGTTTTAATAGATGTTTTTAAATAAATAAATGAATGAAAACAAGGGAGGAAAACATCAGCAGAAAAATGCTGCCCTCCAAATGAAACACTAAAACGGGTCAGGTTTATGCCATTCCCCACATCCATACTGAAGAACAAGTACAACTTGGGTGAAGTTGTACAAGGGGTAGGTTTCAACCGGTTCGCGGCGGTCCCCGCGAACCGGTTGGTCGGCGAACCCGGAAGTAAGTAACTTCCGGGAATGGCGAAGGGCCCACCCGCCCGCCCGCGCTCCTTACCGGTCTTTGAAGGCTTCTGCGCTTCCACGCAGGCGCATGGCACATACAGCGCCTGCGTGATTCTCCACGAGCAGCTGGATGGCACATACAGCGCCTGCACGAGTCTCCGCGAGCAGCTGGAACATCGCGCAGGCGCTAAGACGCATGCGTGAACTACGCGCGTGCACGAAGACGCCGCCGGCCCCGTTCCAACCGAACCGGTTGGCACGGGATTAGCAACCCACCCCTGAGTTGTACCATACAGTGTTTGCGATCTAATATATTAATAATAAGAACAATGTTACATAAACATTGGGAGGTATTGAGAAGTAAAAGACAGAAATAGAAAGCCTGACAAAAATAATCAGAGGTGCTTTTTTTAAAAGCTCCGTCTCAGTTTTCACATAAAGTGTAATTTATATATAGAAACTGATCCAAACCCTGTTTTATTGCCTAGCGTACAAGGAGCCTGGTAAGCCAGCACATTTTTGTGGGCCAATATACATGAAGAAATCTATGGAACAGATGTCAAATTTCATTTAATATATTATTCTTGTAGTGTGAATTAAATCTACTTCAGAACCCAATTTAATGAAAGGCCATGTTCTCCTGGAGAGCTAAATAGGTTTTACCGAGGAAGGAAAGTGGGTGATCAACAGAGGCTACTGCATATGTAAAGTTTACCCGACCCGTCCTTAGATGAAATTAATATAATTTGGACACAATTTTGTTTTTTCCATGCATAGCCCATTGACAAGATCCCACCACTGGATCGGACTGATGAAAGAAATGTTCTTCTGGGTTCGGCTCCAAGTGGGGGAAAAGACACTGGAGACATGGAGGCTGCTTGGAAAGATGGTTTTAATGGTGGACAGGACCACCATTAAGGGTCGAGGGAGGGGCTTGCTAGGCTTTTTATAACCTGTTCAGTCCCACCTCTCTGTTTCCTGTTCCTGTGTAAGAAATGTATTCTGATTGGTTGTCAGATTCCCATGGGGCCATGCAGGGGCAACTCTCTAGGCTGTGTTTTGAATCCAGGTTTAGTTGAATTGAATTGAATTGAATTTTATTATTTGTATGCCGCTCTTCTCCAGGAGGACTCAGGGTGGCGAACAATTCAAAAAAGGGAAATGGGGAAACATAGGACAGAATACAGATAATTAAAATAAGCAAGAATCACGCAACCACACAAGTCAAGAGGGGAGGGGAACTCATCAACCCCAGGCCTGCTGGCAAAGCCAGGTTTTGACGGCTTTTCGGAAGGCCTGGAGAGAGGTGAGGGTCCAAATCCCTGCGGGGAGTTTGTTCCAGAGGGCTGGAGCTGCCACAGAGAAGGCCCTCCCCCGGGTAGTAGCCAGGTGGCATTGGCTAGTAGACGGAACCCGGAGGAGGCCAACCCTGTGTGATCTAATGGGTCTTTGGGAGGTAATTGGCAGCAGGCGGTCTCTCAAGTACCCAGATCCAATACCATGAAGGGCTTTATAAGTTACGACTAGCACTTTGAAGCGTATCCGGAGACTGATCGGTAGCCAGTGCAGCTCGCGGAGGATAGGTGTAACGTGGGTGTACCGAGGTGCACCCACAATCGCTCACGCGGCTGCATTCTGGACAAGTTGAAGTCTCCGAATACTCTTCAAGGGCTGCCCCATGTAGAGCGCAGTTCTCAGATGCCATGTGGTCAGTTGAGTAAAGGGCCAATATTATCATGCCTTTACTCCCATCCCCCCTGGGGCTGCAGTGGAGAAGTCTTTATTATGTAAAAGGGAGTAGCTTGGCCTTCTTAATGGCCCATTAAAAATGGGGATGGGCAGGAAGCTATAGGCAACTAGTCTGTCTTTTAAAACATGTTTCTTTCTTTTCATATCCAGAGAAATATTCTGCCTTTTCAATATTTCCTAGGATATTTCATTTTTCTCAGAGAGGGCTGGATGATAACTTCCCACAGGACCCCAATGTAAGTCCTGGGTCTAATACTGGGCAGCACACTTTTAAAACAATTCAAAGAAATTGAAAGAGATTCAGAGAAATATCTTAAGGTGGCCCAGATCAAAAGTTGCTTTCCATCAAATCCAGTGTGCATGATACGAAATAATAGAATCACAGGCAGATTCTAGTTGAACGTTAGAACTATTTTCTAACAGTAAAGGCAGTTTAAAAAGCAAAACTAATTACTGAAAATTATTGATGGGCTCCTTTTCACAGGATGCATGAAAAGCAGACAGTCATCTGTCTGGTTTGCTTTAATTTGTAGATTTCTGCTCCAAGCAGAGTTGGATTTTTTTTAGTTTAAATGGCCCCTAGGCTATAATACTATAACAGTTATTCTTTTTTTCCCCCAAGCTGGTGATCATTGGGGACCTGTGAAGATTCTATACTTAAATTATTTAAACCCTCCAAGTCTCAGCTGGTGGGAAGTATGAAGGCAGTTTAATCTATTTCAGGATTCTTTCACCCCCTTTTTCAGAAGGAGCCCCACAGTTTAGGAACCATTTATTTTGGAAGGGGAGAAAAACCTCACCATGACATAATTGAATCCATTAAGGAGCAATAATAAATAAATGCCACTGAAACTCAGATTCGGTCTCAAAATGCATTCCAAATTAGTCAGCGAGTGCTGATTTGCAGTTTGCTAGTAGGTTTCCACAGCGTGGTAGTAGCCAATGTGCTAATCAACATCTGCTCTCACTTTGAATGTTGAATTTTTTTTTTTTTTTAAAAGGCAGACGAAGATGTAAGACCCCAAAACCCAGGCGAAAAGTCCGTGCAATTCCAAAACACATCCATAATTTATTTGTGTTATTCTTGATCCCCATTTTGTTTTTGCCTTGTGTTTCTTCATGTCGTCAAGAGCGGCTAATTGTCAAGGATGGCGATAGGATCATGACACAAAAATTTGAAAAGCAATGTTGAAAGAAATGTCCTTCTGGGTTCGGCTCCAAGTGGGGAAGAAGACACTGGGGACATGGAGGCTGCTTGGAAAGATGGTTTATTGTTGGACAGGGCCACATGGCTTGAGCCCTGTACAGAAAAGGTGATCACACGCTTCAATGTTGGTGGTGAAGAAGAGAAGGGCCGAGGGAGGGGCTTGCTAGGCTTTTTATACCCTGTTTAGTCCCACCTCTCTGTTTCCTGTTCCTGTGTAAGAAATGTATTCCGATTGGTTGTCAGACTCCCATGGTGCCATGCAGGGGGCTACTCTCTAGGCTGTTTTGAATCCAGGTATGAGTTCTCAAATGCCATGTGGAGAGTTGAGTAAAAGGCCAATATTATCGTGCCTTTCTGTAGCTGCTGCTGAAGTCTTTATTATGTAAAGTGGGCTAGCCTGGCTAGTCTTAATGGACCTATTGACAAAGTGGGGGTGGGCAGGAAGCTACAGGCAACTATTCTGTCTTTTAAAACATGCTTCTTTTCACATCCAGAGAAACATTCTGCCCTTTCAATATTTCCTAGGATATTTCATTTTTTCTGGGAGAGGGCTGGATGATAACTTCCCACAGCAAGTAAAGATTTTTCCTAAAAAAGTGTTTTTGCTTCCACCAAATAAAATTCTGAAAGATCTAAATCAGTAGGTCAGTACGTCACTGGGGCTGTGCAAACATGAAAACAACAAAAAGCCTGTTTAAATATTTGAAACAACAACAAAAAAAAAAACACCCCATGTCCTGAGAAGTTTGCCTCAACCTCAGAATTAAGTATGCTAATTTGATTTCAAAATGAGATAAAATAAGTTTGTTTCATCTTTTTTTTACGCACCAGGTGGCCAGTTTCATCTATGCTGCAACTGGCCAAGATGAAGTAGAGGAAGAAAAATAACTTGAGAGACCACCCTGCCAATTACCTCCACTAGGCCAATAAGATCCCATAGATTAGGCCTCCTCCTAATTCCATCAGCCGGTCAATGTCGACTGGCAACTACCCGGAGGAGAGCCTTCTCGGTGGCTGCTCCGACCCTATAGAACGATCTCCCCGTGGAGATTCGTACCCTCACCACCCTCCAGACCTTCCGCATAGCCTTAAAAACCTGGCTGTCCCGACAGGCCTGGGGCTAAAGACTTCAACCCCGCCTGAATAGTATGACTGTTGTGCTTTTAATGATGTATTGTCTTTATGTGTGTATCTTGTTTTATTTTTCCCTCCCCCTGGATTGTGAGCCGCCCTGAGTCCCCTCAGGGAAAAGGGCGGCATATAAATAAAGTTAAAATCCAAATCCAAATCCAAATAAGTAACCTTACAAAACTGATGTGCAAACACATTGGTAGCATTCTATATTCAGGTAGCACTCGACTTACGACCAGCACTTAATGATCATTAAGAAGTTCCAACAGACCCAAAAAAGGAGACTTATGACCTTTAGCCAAAATTCCAATGTTTGTCCCTATCCCATCACATGAACACATTTCAGGCATTCAACAATACAGCTGCTTTTACTGCCCTTTGCGATGCCCCAGAGTCACGTGGCTTCATTTTAAGCAGTTTTAACTGGAACATGTTTCCATTTTTTGGCAAAACTGTGCCATAGCAAACAATAGGTTCTCTTAATGACCACGCTATTTGCATAAAATTCTGAAAACTGCTCAAGCAAATCTTATCTTTCCCATCCTTGTTTGAATGATGCAGTAAATATTAAATTAATCCATTCGTGAAATCATCACTTGGCAGTGAAATTGCTGATCTGTCAATTGTTTCTTGTTCCCAATGAAAGAATGTGGGGAAGCCCCATGTGCTTCAGATGAAGCCATAAAATCAGTCTGGAACAATAGCAAAGCACTGCAGGCTTCTTCTGTTATATAATATAGTCCTATGGAGGTGGAAAACCTATGAATGTTGTGGAATGTCATAGCAGAAAATAATTAATGCAGCAGTTCTGTGAGCCTTATTATCCCCAAGGATCATATACTTCACTTCTCCTTTCATTGCCAAATCCCAACCATCTCTTTCACAGGCTTGGGAGCACAATCATGCACAAAAAGGAGGCACAAAAAACTATTAACACAAACACCATCTCTGCAGCCCCTTATTTTGTTCTGAAGATATTTGTCAGTTTTTTAAAAGAAAAGATCTTTGGGTGATATTTTGAATTTCTGGATGGAAAATAATAGCAAATGCTATTTTTGTGGTTTCTTTTCTATTACAAACTTTTTCATACTTTGAAGCCTCCGTGGCTGCCCTTTTTCCCATTCTGAGAAAAAGTGAGAGGGGGGGGGGGGGCTTTCTTGCAATTAAATTGAAGTGTGAGAAGCCAAGGAGAATATAGATGCCCGGGGAGGTGATTATACCACGAAATACCGGATAATATATATATACATGCACATATACAGGCTACCTCCGAGTTCCATCCGCCAGTCAGTGTTGACTGGCAACTACACGGAGGAGAGCCTTTTCAGTAGTAGCTCCGACCCTTTGGAACAATCTCCCCGTGGAGATTCGTACCCTCACCACCGTCCAGACCTTCCGCACAGCCCTCAAGACCTGGCTATCCCGTCAGGCCTGGGGATAAAGATCGTAATCTGTCCCCACCCGAATGATGAATGAATGTTGTGTATTATTTTTACTTATGTATTGTTTTATGTTTACTGTTTTGTACCCCCCTCCCTATATTTTGTAAGCCGCCCTGAGTCCCCTCAGGGAAAAAGGCGGCCTATAAATAATAATAAAACTAAAACTAAACTAAACTACCTTGTGATGTAAGTGGGAAAATAGTACATTTCACCAAATTTCTGTTTTGGGGAAGAACTTTGAAAAATCAAATTCTTTTTTCCCCCAAAAAATCAAATAGTATTTGGTAGGACTATTCTTCTTAAAAACATCACTGAAAATGTGCCTCCATGGATGAATACCTGTTGCCCTTCGTGATGTATTTCAGTGGCTTGGATAGAGATATAGAGAAACAATATCAAAAAGTAGGAAACTCTTTATTTCCAGTGGAGAGACCCAAAACAAATGAACTTCTGCTGAGCTTCCAACACAGCCTTTCCACTGAAATAACAGGACCAAAACTAGGCGGTGTAATTATAGAAAGAAGACAAATGTTGCAGAAGATGACAGGCTTTAGACTCCTCAGGATACAGGAAAAGTTTGTTTGGCAGCCAGGTTCAGAAAGCTAGCCCATGGCTTAGCATTGCAAGTTCTGAACAACCTTCATTATTGAAGCACGCGTTCTTATACATTCTCAAAAGCATTGCAACACGGAAATACTTAACACATTTCTTAGTGGTTGCCTTGAGGAGAAAGCCTTATAAGGAGATGGGGTCTTATTTCTCCTTTTGTTTATAGAGTTCGTGTCATTAAGGAACTTTAATTGAACCTAGGACTTTTGACATAGGCTTTTGACATAGGCTTTTGACATCTTGTGGTTAGGCACTAGCTTCCTGTTTCGTTTTCGAGCTCTGTCTCTGTGGCTTTAATATAGAAGTAAAGGGGTTCCAAGAGGCTGTCCAGCCTGACCCAGTAGGTTTCACACTTAATGTCCAAATCACACTTTATATCTGCTTTACAAAGGCAGGTTGTTTTAAAAACTAGATCTAGGAAAAGCTCAGTATTTTAACAAATGTTTCACTTAACACAAGCTATCCTGATTTAAGAGCAGGGGAAAAAAGTTGAGGTTTATTTGGGGCATTTAAACCTTCATCAATATGGCTGTTAAACTGCTCCACGCACACCCAAATGTTTAAAAGAAGTGTATCACTAGAGGATCAGAGGAAATATTTTATGTTCTCTCTTCTCTTTTTACCAAGCTAGTTTGTTTTGTCTCGAACGTCTGCTTCTTTTAATCCAAAACAAGTCTCATTCTTTCTCCATACATATGGATTCTCTTTGCATTGGGAGAGTCCCAAGCAGGGCTGCTGGTTATCTCAAGCATCTGGTAGGTGGAGTTCAACCCTGTGGAAAATATCTTCAGTTTCATTTTCACAGATGCAGCTGAAGGGGCTCATGTAGGTTGAAAAGAACTAGCACTGTAGAAGAAAAGTAATTTAAAATGAAACCACAATAGACTTTGATTTACTGGAAAGTGACAAGCTTTGAACTAAAAATTGTAGGTCTTTGTGTCTTCTGATGGCATCTTGGCTGCGGCAGGGGACTCTGACTCTTTTAAGTAATACAGTTCAAGTACCGAAAAACACATTGTTGAGATGTTCCTTTTCAAAAACTTCCTATAAAGTACCATGAATCATACCATAAATTAAATAAATGTTGTTTGTACCACCCTGAGCAAATCCTGGTCTGATTTGGCATTTTTAAAAAATCCAAAGAATTGCAAAGGGAGAAATTCCTCTTTCCTGTTATCCCTACCACTTTCCATATCTGGGTTTTTTCCCCCCGTCCTCAGGAACATTTTAGGAGTATTTTACAAACAGCTCAATGGGCATCCTCACCATTATATAGAATGAAAATGTTTCATTTAGTGTTAAACCTGCCAAAAGCAGAAGATATTTTGCTTCCAGAACCCTAAATGAGGATGACTGTCTGCAATAGGTTGATAGCATTGCTGAAAGTAGGAAATATGAAAGAAAAATAACTAACACTCTTAAAATGCAACGCAAAATGATCACCACATTGGGATCAGAAGAGCTATCACCTTTAAAGAGCCATCACCTCTAAAATGAGTTTTCCTAGCTCAGGTTAGGAATATCTTTTTCCTCTTTTTCTTCTTCTTTTCTTCTAGTACATTTACAATTCAGAATATTGAATCCATTTATTCAGTAACTACAACGGGATTAATTGACTAAGTAGTCTTACATTAGAGCATAACCCGATTCTTATGCTCTTTGCTCTGCTGTTTAATAGGTCAAGTTAATTATTCCATTGTCCTCCCTCCACCAGTAGTAAAACCACCACAAAGTTTTAGTGTACTTGTGGTGAATTGTTAATTTAAGCCAATCATTGAATAATTACTAATTAATTAAGGGCTATGAGAGCTCCTAATTTTCAACATAAAATTCCCCACTTCTGTTTTCTTGTGATTCCTTGCTCTTAGATTTATTTCCCTTGTGCTGAGCCATAAGGCAAGCTAGACCTGATATACATTCCAAATTTAGTTAGTTGAACAGAGTTATTGGAATTTGCCTAAGATCATCATAACTTGTCTAGAAAAGCAGAATTCATTGCATTGTGGTTAGCATTCAAAGAGGATCACAAACACAAGGCACAACTTGCTTAATTCTCCCATTCTTTTGTTGCACATAGCTACAAGCTGAGGAAATGCTCCGGGATTGTAAGGCCAGCTAAATTTTTTGGTGTTGCACATAGTTTTCATTTTAGATTACAAAATAGGGCTATGTTTAAATGGCAATAGATGCTATGGGTTTTAGTTTTCATAGTTGCTACATCTTATGAATAATAATAAACTTGGAACATATGTTGTGGATAGGATTCTAATTCTGATTAGTTGCATATAGAGAAGAAGGAGGAAGAGGAGAGGGGGGGAAAGAGGAGGAATAAATGAATATTTAATAAAGGCAGAGAACTGATTGATCTTTTATATACTATAATTGCTCTCGGGACATCCAATCAAGTGTGTCCATAGGTATATTGTGTTATAAGAAAACACTTATTGTGTTCTTGTTTGCATGTAAAGGTAAAGATTCCCCGCGCAATTTGTGCTAGTTGTTCCCGACTCTAGGGGGTGGTGCTCATCTCTGTTACAAAGCCGAAAAGCCAGCACTGTCCGAAGATGTCTCTGTGGTCATGTGGCCAGCATGACTAAATGCCGAAGGCACACAGAATGCTGTTGCCTTCCCACCAAAGGTGGCCCCTATTTTTCTACTTGCATTTGTGCATGCTTTTGAACTGCTAGGTTGGCAGAAGCTGGGACAAGTAACGGGAGCTCACTCTGTTACACAGCACTAGGGATTAGAACCGCTCAACTGCCAACTTTTCTGATCAACAAGCTCAGTGTCTTAGCCACTGAGCCACCGCGTCCCTTGGTTTGCATGTATTTCACTATAAAAATATTCCACCCTTGCCTGTTTAAACAGATTTCATTAATATGAATTAAATAATTATTTATAGTGTTTTTTTAATTACCTAAGGAAAAATGTCAGTCTTTATTTTATCAGCCTACATTAAAAAAAAAAACTAATTTGTACTTGTTAAACTCATCAGACATGTTTGGAAAGTGCAGCACTAATTGAAAGAGATGAGGATTGAACCAGCAATCTCAGGATATAAAAGAAGCTTAAAGATTTTCAACACAGACAAGTGTAGTCTACAATTTCAGATTTTTCCTTGGCTTGTTTCCAAATCTACTTTTATGATAATATGAGTTAGTCCAGTACAGTGGTGTGTTTCAAAAACTTTAGAACCTCTTCTGTAGGTGTGGCCTGCTTTGTGGGAATGGCTTGCCAGCCATGTGACTGGATGGGCCTGGCCAACTTGTAAAATGTAGTGAAACTCACTTAACAACACTCTTGCTTAGCAACCAAAATGGCTCAGAAACTCTGGCATTTGAAGCACGCAAGTCTTAAAGCTGTCAACTTACAAAACCCTTGCACCCCTTTAGAAAAAAAAACCCAGTGGTGTTCAAACTTGACAGCTTTAAGACTTGTGGGCTTCAACTCCCAGAATTCCTCCTCCAGTCATGTTGGCTCAGGAACTCTAGCATTTGAAGCACCCAAGTCTTAAAGCTGTCGAGTTACAAGACCCTTGCAATCCTAACCCTTTAGGGAAAAAAACCCAGGGGTGTTCAAACTTGACAGCCTTAAGACTTGTGGACTTCAACTCCCAGAATTCCTCCTCTCATTCTTCATCTTGATGATGTGCAGACAGGCCGGGGGAGGGAGCTGGAACCAGTTCTAAACGGCACTGTAGATTTGTGGAACCTCTTCTATAGAAGAGGTTAGAACTGGCAGGAACCCACCCATGGTTCAGTATTTCCAAAGCAGCACTGGGAAGGAAAGGTGGAATGGGGGGGAAGCATTCTGAAAAAGCATATATATAAATATATATACCTTTTAGTGATGAAAAAGTAAAGGTAAATATTTCTCTTGTCCACTCATGTCTGATTCTAGGGGTCAGAGCTCATCTCTTGTTTCATACCTAAGGGAGCCAGCATTGTCCGAAGACATTTTTGTGGCCATGTGATCAGCATGACTATATGCCAAGGTGGATGGAATGCTATTACCTTCCTACTGAGGTGGTAGCCATTAATTCACTTGCATTTGCAGGCTTTCAGACTGCTAGATGGGCAGGAGCTAGTACAAGTAACAGGAATTCACCCCATCACACAGTGCTTTGGTCTCAAACTTGGCTGTCCACTTTCCAATTGACAAGCTCAGCGTTTTTAATTGTTGAGCTAACGTAGTTGAAATATTAACTAGACAGAACTTTCTTAAAGCAGAAACAATGTTCTCAATGGGAAACCAAATAGAATTCCGCTTTGGAAAAGGCATTAAGATCTTTAGTCATCTAATACTACTTCATTAAGCTGCTTTCTAATCATTAGTAGGAGATATATTTTCACTATTACTTTCAGATTCACATTTTTAGAAATTCATGGGCTATTGGTTTCACTTTGCCTCTTTTTCTGTTTGTCTGTTGTTCCCTACTTCTGTGACATCAAAGCTACTTCTCTTATCTTAAATTCTAGCTCAAGAGCTAGACTTGAATGACCATCGCTTCCTTCTCAATGATTGCACACTCAGTGTTATCAGACTTCGCTCTTGCCTCACTTATGTTTTGAACTCCATGGGGTTTGACAATGGAACTTTCTCACTGGAAAGTTCTGCCTACCTCTAACTTTCCAATTCCATGGTTCTCCTCAACCCTCCTGTGAAGGCTTCAGAACTCCACGGTATAGTGACATTGTCTTTTTGTAGCTAGACAAGACCTTCTGAAGCAGTGGTGGGATATGAGCAGTACGCCCCGGTATGGGTGTACGGGTGCCTGCTGGGAGCACCAGGTACCGTTCCGTTCCAGTGCTCCAGAGGGCCCACCCGCCCGCCTGCCCTCCTTACCTGTATTTGAGCCGATTGGGGCTTCTGCGCACACGCACGGAGCGTATGGCACCTGCGCACTGTCTGCCGAGCAGCTGGAGCATTGTGGAGCATCGCAAGAAGTAAGTTCACATGCACGTGCTGTGCATGTGCTGTGCATATGCTGCGCACTGCGTGCGTGCATGTAGTGGACGCCCGGCCCCATAGAAACCTGCCAGTTGCAACGTGATCCGGAACCCACCACTGTTCTGAGTGATCATTTCAGTGCTGATCCCATTTAATATGAATTGTATGCCTCTGACTTAAAACTGGAATGCACGGAATATATTCTAGAGGGATACGGAGAATTATCCCTGTAGCAGAAGGAGAAGAAAATGGATCTTTGCATTAGAGAAGTTCTTAAACGTGATTAATAAAATAAAAAATAACTGTCAGCTAAAAGAACCATTTCAGGCTAATTTGATAAATATCTCTGAAGACTTCCTTATGGATGGGTGTTTTGATTCCTTAAGAGAAATAGCTGAGAAAAAACAGCTGCTGCTTTATGGAGATGGGTTTTTTGGAGCAACAAAACTGCTTCATTTTGCAACACTCTGATGCCTCTTGCTGGGAAGGTCCAGTAACCTCATCCAACTTCTAAAATTGCCAGGGAAGGCCTCAGAACAACCCAAATGACTCAGTGGGACAAACCACATTGTCTTCATGCCTTGATAAGATGACTCACCTGATGGGAAATATCCTGCCAAGGAAAACAGCCACCCCACTCTTCCCCAGTGTGTTCATCTTAAGTTTGTGTATTCTGACTCCAAGTTAGTTATTACTGTAATTTAGTATGCACTGTTTTAGGAGGGGGCTTGGCCCAGAAAGGTAGCTAATAAATTGCTGTGATAAGTAAAATAAAATCCAGGGCTCAAAGCCATTATGATTATTAAAAGCAGAGAGTATGCAAAATCAAGCCAAGCAAATTTCATTTCTCACATTTGCAATGATTGGAAGACAAACTTGAAACCTCCACTTTTACTAAACTTGGTGGTAGAGTTCAAGGCTGAACCACACTAAGCATGCTGGTTGATTTCTAATATTATTTAGGATATTAGAATTTGTATACATGAAAGATGTTACACATACGTTAAGTCCAATCAGCAAGTCCAATTATCTTTGCTTTCAGTACCAATCAGTGGTGGGATTCAGACAGTTTGCACCATTTCAGGAGAATCAATTGTTAACTTTCTGAGCAGTTTGATGAACTGGTTGCTGGAAGAAATCATTAGGGCAGAGAACCAGTTGTTAAATTATTTGAATCCCACCACTGGTACCAAATATTTTCTGCCAGTGGAATCAAGAGGTAGATTCTTCCTCTGCAGTTTCTGAGCAGTTATTTGCAATCCATCAAATTATATTCTAGAGGGCTACGGAGGATAAGTATCCTTATAGCAGAAGGAGAAGAAAATGGATCTTTGCATTAGAGAAGTTCTTAAACATGATTAATAAAATAAAAAATAACTGTCAGCTAAGAGAACCACTTCAGGCTAATTTGATAAATATCTCTGAAGACTTCTTTATGGATGGGTGTTTTGTTTTCTTGTGGCTCACAGAAATAAATTATTTGTATATATCTACAATTATCTTTTGATTACTACAGGAGAAGTTCAAGTAGTCAGTATTGATATTCCTAGTAAATCTTTACAACAATATTCTTAAAAATGTCATTCATTCTGAAGATGCAATAAACTTGAGAACTGTTTAGTACATATGATAGGTCTTATCCTAATCTGATTTCTTACACATTAATCCCACAGTGAATTAGGTTTTGGGAGGGAAGATAAAGTTTGATGATGTCACTATTCTGTCTTGTTTACTACATCCCAATGTAGCAATCTTGCCATCAAGATTAACTTATTTAGAAGCTGAATTATAGTATCTTTACTAAATCATTATTAAGAATGTTGCTGCATGGCAGAGGAAAACAATTAATAGTTAATAGTTATTACTATTTTTATATTTTTTATACGTTACTTTATTTTCTACTTAACTTTTTAAAATATCTCTTTTTCCTTTTCTTATTAATTTCCTTCTATTAGTCTCAGTTATTAATTTTTCCTCGGTATATATTTTAGTCGAAGTGTTTGAATTCTATTTACGAAGGGCCTTTGCCTTTGTTCTACTATATTTGTACTTAAGGAAAATCAGTGAACTAATATTTTGACAAAAGCTTACACCAAGTGTTGAGACATTCTCCCTATTGCAAATAGAAGCTGGCAGACGTTCACAGCAAGGAGTTGAAAGGTTCTCTCCAAGCTTCCATGATAAATATTATGTTGGCGTAAGCGGTTCAGTATGAACAAGTGTATACTAAAGAGTACCAGAGTAAAACATACATTTGCTTCAAATATAGGTTGATTGGGGGCCAAGTGGCAGAGAATGATCGGGAAAAAGATTTCTTATTGTGTGGGTAGACAGCGCAATACAACCAGGGGTGAAATGCTACCAGTTCAGACCGGTTCGCCCAAACTGGTAGTAAAAAATGCTACTGGTTCAGGCAAACCGGTATTTCTGACAATCTATATGATTTATACTAGCTAGAATTGTCAGATTTCCTGCTTTCTAGCTAATCTAAATCGCTTGGCACAGTGCATTCCACCCCCTTGCTGTTCTACTTACCTTTGCAGACTCAGAAGGCTTCAAAATGTTTCTTTTTTTAGTGCTTCATGGGCGCTCCTCAGGCGTGCATGCGTGCAAAATGTGCATATAGGTGCAAAGTACACACTCAGTAGCAGACTCATTGAACCGGTAGCATACTTCAGAGGATTACAACACTGAATACAACCATTAACCCATTGTTTGGATCAGTGGTGGGTTGCTCATCCCGTTCCAACCAGTACGGTTGGAATGGGGCCGGGGCGTCCTCGTGGATCAGTGGTGGGTTGCTCATCCCGTTCCAACCAGTACGGTTGGAATGGGGCCGGGGCGTCCTCGTGCACACGCGCAGTTCACGCATGCATCTTAGCACCTGCATGATGCTCCAGCTGTTCGCGGAGAATCGCGCAGGCGCTGTATGTACCATGTACCTGCATGGAAGCGTAGAAGCCTTCAAAGACAGGTAAGGAGCGCGGGCGGGCGGGTGGGCTTTTCGCCATTCCTGGAAGTTACTTACTTCCGGCTTCGCCGACCAACCAGTTCGCGGAGACCGCCGCGAACCAGTTGAAACCCACCCCTGGTTTAGATGCTGGGAGAGAAGGCAGATATCATTAGCAAAAGTAAAAATTGCCAATATTAGTTCATTAGATCTAGTTTATGATGTGTGAGGAATGCTATGCAATCTTCTGTCAACTCCCCACCCCCACCCCAGTGTAGCCAAAGCTACCAAGGGGGGAAAACAATTCATGTAGAATTAAGGATTGTAACATTTGGAAGTCTTTAGTTTAAAAGGTGGGGAAGGACACATAGTGATGGGATCTAAAAGTATGTATGGTGTAAAAAATCAGAGTGAGAAGATTTTTTTCTCTTTTTCCCACCATACCAAAGGATTGGTTTAAAAGATGGAGATTTGGCATAAATAAGAAAGGAAGGATACATACAACATGATTTGAGACTAAAGAAAAGCAGTGATGTTCACCAACATTTATGGTTTTAAATGCAAATGAGGTAAATTTATGAATACTTTTGTGTTTCTTCAGATATTAGAGGCAGTATACCACTGGGGACAAGTAGTACAAGCAATGGGGATTCATCTTGTACATCAGTGAAAACAAAATGACGAACTAAATAGCTCTTTGGTCTGCCTCTTCTCAGCTCCAGAATCTATACCGAAAATATTCCTCCTAGGTCAGGAGTGTCAAACTCAAGGTCGCATCCGGCCCACAAAATGCTTAAATCTGGTCTGGAGGTCCATCCTGGAAACAGGAAATGACCGTCCCACGGTGCCTCTGCTAGCAAAAACAGAGGGAAGTCCTGCCTTAGTATTTGCCACCATAGGTCCCCCTGACATGAGTGACATTGAGATGGCCACACCCATCCTGGCCATACCCACCCCAACCTCCCCAAGATCAAACACAACACTGATGCGGCTCTCAATGAAATCGAGTTTGACACCTCTGTCCTAGGTAGTGCTATTTCACTGTGTCTTTATTTTTAAAAACTTCAGGAGAATACCTGATATCTTTTAAACATAATTGTTTTCTCAACAAATGGTGATTATGAATAGCACAAAATAATCTGTGTCTGAAACAGAATTATTGGCTTTGAGAAGAACAGTGCCATTAACAAGACAAAAGAAAGTTCATTGCAAGAGAGTAGGAAACATCATATATGAATAGTCGGCCTTACCCTATAGTACAGATATTTATAGATTTCGTGCATGGTTTAGCTTGATTACAAATTAGTTTTATATATTTTTGTAAATCACAGTTATATCTTCCATTAATAAAAATAATAATCAATTAATCTTCATTCCAGTATGGATAGTAACAGAATTCCATTTCAAGGTTCAAAAAATGCTTGCTCTAAATTAAAGTGTCTTATTTTAGAGGTTAAATGTATGACACAGCATTTCCGACTTATACTGAACTGCTTTCGGGTTTTCAGTACAAATTATTTTGATTATACCTGGAATGTAGGAATATTTGTAGGCAATACATATCTGCATAATTGACCATGTGAATTCTGATGATGATAAAGTGAAATGCAGCCACTGCTAGACATTTCTTCTATTGTTGATACTGTTTGAGTAGGTCTGTATATAATATTGTACTTAGGAATGTCCAAATTGGTTAGCAAAAATCCAGACGATCACTAAATACTGGTTAAGGATTAGATTGGTTGATTCACTCTTTGTTGACATTTAATGGTCATATGGATTTTTCTAGTCCACAATAGGATTGGGGGGGGGGGGCTATTATATTGATTTATGGACATCACTTCTCCATAGCAACAATTACTAATAACTTTTCATACGATCCTTCTCTCACACAAATAACCAATGGAACATAATGTGATCCACTTGGTTCAGGTTGTCTTTCATGGATTATAGCACATGGCTCATGGAATGTAGTAAGTGGGTACCATCAACTCTTCTGCCAGAATCCCATGAGCAGAATTCAAGAATATCACCTTTATTGATATAATACTGCTAAATACAAGTAGTCCTTGACTTACAACAACAATTGGACTGAAACTTCCATTGTTAAGCACATGAGTCATCATGCGAGTGCACCTGATTTTAAGACCTTTCTGTCAGAGTCGTTAAGCTAATCGCATGGTCATTAAGCGAATTCAGCTTTTCCTATTGACTTTGCTCATCAGAAACTGACTGGGAAGGTTGCAATGACAGTGATGTTACCCCAGGACCTTGCAATTGTCATAAATATGCTTGGCTGGTTGCCAAGTGCCCTAATTGCAATCAATATAATTCAGGGATACTGTGATAGTCATAAGTGCAAGGACCAGTCATAAGTCACTTTTTAAATGACTTCACAATTGTGTACAGTCATTAAACAAATGATCATAAATCAAAGATTACCCACATGTGTAAAAAAAGAACTTGTATCTAGATCAGTGGTTTTCAACCCTTTAATACAGTTCCTCATGTTGTGGTGACCCCCAATCATAAAATTATTTTATGTTTTCTGTATTTTTTCAAAAATATGCATTTTCTGATGGTCTTAGGTGAAAGGGTTGTTCGACCCCCAAAGGGGTCCCGACCCACAAGTTGAGAACCGCTGATCTAGATGGTGGCATCATGCCGGGTTTGTAATTCTGTGTGCCTGGAAGAAAAAAAATGATTTAGCAATCCCTAAATAATCTTGCGCCCTAATTTTCTTTACAAATTCATATATAAACAAAAATGTTTGCTTGCCATTCTATGTCAGAGGGGGAAAAAATCCTATAGGAAATTATCTTTAATCTTCAACACAACACTCATTAGATGAAAGAATTATGACATCTGTACCCAATGTGCATGTTTATTATTATACATTCATACTTGCTACTTACTCCTTCTCTTCCATTGTTTAAATATAATTGAAAAACCATATGTGCTTTCTTTTGCTTCCATCTTGCCCCATCAAGTGAACTGAAGATAAAACATTCCACCGAATTTAGAAGTTAACATCATCTGGTAGGCAGAATGCCTCATGTCTTGCTCCAGTGGTATTCATAGCTTCTGTCTTGTCTTCTAGGATAGCGACATTCTACTGGGTTTTACCATTTTCCTTTTAGATTGATGATTATTGTGTGGTTTTAATGCATAGCAAAGATAGAAATGTGATTTACATAGATAGCAATAGCAATAGCAGTTAGCCTTATATATCGCTTGATAGGGCTTTCAGCCCTCTCTAAGCGGTTTACGGAGTCAGCATATTGCCCCCAACAACAATCCGGGTCCTCATTTTACCCACCTCGGAAGGATGGAAGGATGAATCAATCTTGAGCCGGTGAGATTTGAACAGCCGAACTGCAGAACTGCAGTCAGCTGAAGTATCCTGCAGTGCTGCACTCTAACCACTGCGCCACCTCGGCTCGTCTTGTATACAGTTTTCATTTGATGCTGATAAATTGACATATTGGCAACCAAAAATAAAAAGAAATCTTTAAAAAATTGATATATTGGATTATTTATTCTTGGAAGAACATCTTGGTTGGCAGTTGAAAGCAGATGATGAATCCCTCCCTCTCAGCGCCTTTCTACCTATAACTTCATGGAAGACGGTCATGATGAATGATCCTAACTGTATTTCTGGTTTAAGGAAAGCAAGAAGGATAAGCTATTTGAAGAAGGCAGGAAGGACTGGCTGTTTGCTCATAGCAGTTTCATCCAAGCACATATTGGAATGTTCCAACTCAGGGGTTACATATCAATGCTATTCAAGCACACGTTTGTACATTACGGGACTTGCTTCTTCTTTGCTCCAAAATGTAGTTACTCCACAAGCCCAACTCTGTTCTGGAAAATGCTCCAATTCCCAGATCTGGGAAACATAGGAAGAAGTAAAAATATGTTCTGTCATATATCATTCTGAAGCGAGATGACATCACTTGCATATAGCACTTCATGTTAAGAAGTATGTGCTATAAATTATTATCTATTAAGTGCATATACTGCTGATTCCTAGCAGCTTCATGGCAGCACAACATGCAATAAAAGGGAGCAGAGAACTGGATGTCCTCATAAACAACAAGATGCTCTTAGGAGGGACTGATAAGAAAAGAGAGTATTGTCCGTGCAAGTTGTTAATCTGAGCTGGCTTTGAATAATGTTTATCCTCAGTGGTGGATTAAGGCTCACTGGTCTTGGTGCCCATCTCCTTAGCAATAGCAATAGCAGTTAGACTTATATACCGCTTCATAGGGCTTTCAGCCCTCTCTAAGCGGTTTACAGAGTCAGCATATCGCCCCCACAGTCTGGGTCCTCATTTCACCCACCTCGGAAGGATGGAAGGCTGAGTCAACCTTGAGCCGGTGAGATTAGAACCGTTGAACTGCAGATAACAGTCAGCTGAAGTGGCCTGCACTACTGCACCCTAACCACAGCGCCACCTCAGCTCCTTTGTACATACTGTACAAATCTTCATTACTCTGGTTTCTCTTCAGATCGTATAAATCTTTCGCCTTTTACAAATCTTCATTGTGTTTTTTTTTTCTTTCTCAACTTTGTGGTGCCCCCTTGGGCCTTGGGCCCTAAGCACGTGCTTAGTCTGCTTAATGGTTAATACACCACTGTTGATCCTTCTGATTCTTTGGGAGCTGCTTATGTGAAGGAACCATTCCTACAATTGCTAGACTAAGCATGGGAGAACAAAAAGTTGAGAACGTTCTTCCAGAGGTATAAGTGAGCAATTTAGCTGAGAATTAATATCCTGTTAATTCATCGGCTGTCCTATTTAGGCATGTTTTAAGCTGCCCATGTGATCAAAGCGTATGCATGGACAGCCGAGCACGTGCTCAAATTTGTGAATCAGTAGGGAAAGTAATACCACCCCTGGTTAATGAGCACCACAGCAAGCTGTTCATACTGCAGTATGAATGGTGAAAGTAGGGTGTGTAGAATTTGCACACAGGAGCATGCTTTTTTTAAAAAAAAGAATCTATATGCAAACATGCCAGAACTTGTTAAAAATCAAAGGTTTTTGAACCAAGGAGTTCTTGGGTTATGGAAAATCCATCCCACCCTCAGTTATATTACTTCAACAGTTGGTTATGTTCTATTAAGAAATCTCTCTTATAAAATGTTTTTGAATATTACTTTGAATATCAAAGCAACAACATAAATCTCTCTTATTTCAGAACTAGATGTTTTATTCTTTTTTTTTTCACTTGGAACGTGTGCATAAGCAAGCTTTATCCACCCCAACTTTTATCTATCTATCTATCTATCTATCTATCTATCTATCTATCTATCTATCTATCTTCTATCTTTCCAGCAGTGAGATTATACCAGTTTGGACTGGTTAGGGTGAACCAGTAGTTTTGGTAAGCAGCAGAGCCTGCCCCTACTCCATACCTCTTTTTATTGGGAAACAGAGAACTGCACACGGATGAGCATCATGCACTCATGTGATCGCCACCACCCCTGCTATGCAATCGGAGCAATAGGTAACAGGCGCAAGTGCATGAAGCAAACTGGTTGTTACACCGGTAGTTCCCGCCCCTGTATCTATCCGTCTATTGTCTATCATCTAACAATCATATTTCTCTCTATCTGTCTGTCTATCTGTCTATCTATCAATCATCTGTCTATCTGTCTGTCTATCTATCCATTCATCCATCCATCCGGAAATAAATAAATAGATTGCAAACTTAAGACACTGGCAAATTTTTCTATTTCTTTTTTCTTTCTAGAATGAGTTTTCTGAAGTCATCGGACATAGATTAAAATTTGCATCTTGAATTAATTTGAATAATGCTGCCAAATATTTGCAGGCAATAAAATCTAAATATATGAAAAGCATAAAAATAAGTTTGCTAAACTGATATTTACTGCTGTTCCCAAGTGGACAAAGAACAGGAAGAGAGAGAGAGAGTTGATTTGTGAGAGTGTAGAATTTAAGAGAGGAAATGGGGGCAAAAATCAGCTGGCTGACTTTCCATTGATGGTAAGAGGTTCTTTATAGGCTTATTTGCTCTTCACTGTGGTCATTCCATAAACCTTCCTTTGCACAACTAGCTGGCATCAATTCTGTTTTTAGTATACAGAGAACGGGCAATTAAATCCAATTGCTGCATTTTTTATCTTCACTGAAAACTTTTGACAATTTATAATTGTGGGAAACCACCCACTTTTTGTGTTGTAGTCATTTTTTAATAATGCTGCACTGTCTTTATTAACTTCCCTTATATGTCTAACTTGAGAGTCAGCTTGGTACGCTGGCTAAAAGCACTAGGCTACAATTTGAGAGAGGATGAAGCCAGATGAGTGATCTTGAGTTGTAGCAGCAGATTGAGGTTTTGTTTAGCAATCTACTTACGAAAGACCAGGACTCGAGACCACGAAGGTGTGAGAGAAACAGCTTTAATGATGCATCGAGTTCAGCGTATTCACACACCAAAATCTGAACTGCCTGGGCTCTGCCCAGGATGCTACTTTTATGCCGTGTTCCACACTGTGCATTCTCAAGGCGTTTCCATACACAAGACAAACATGACATTTCGAAAAGGAGAAGTTCATTTTGGAATGTTACAAACAGAGAAGTACATAGGAAAAATACAAAAAGAGAAGTTCTTATAATGTCTTAAACTATCGGCCGTTTCACCTCTGTTCTATCTTACACCCACACCTGGCTTCCGGTGCCCATCCTTTACTCCTCCATAATATTTGTAAGACTTATGAGGAAGTTAGGAGTCAAAGTGGACTAGAGTGAAATGTCAAGCTGATATAAATTTATAAGGTCCATTCTATTAAGACCACCTAACCTGGCCAGCCACTGGTGGGTTCACCTGTGCACCCCCTCCTGCCTCAGAGTCACTCATGCCCTCTCATCCCTAGGAAGAAGACAGTGGCAAGCCACTTCTGAAGTCTTGCCAATACAACTGCAGGCAGTCTCCAGACTTCTGGTAGTCTTCCACAAAAATGAAATAGTCTTAGCAATGCCCTAAAGAGATTTATTGTTACACCTTAGCAATTGTTGTGTGGCAAGATTAAGCCATTAAGGACCAGACTGATTCAGTGACTTCACAAAGGTCATAATCAGGGATGTTCAGCGGGTTTGCACGATTCAAGCGCACCGAATGTTAATTTTGCATCCAGTTCGCTGAACTGGTTGTTACAAGGACTGGCTGGCCCCCGCCTGCCCTGCCCTGCCATCCCAGGAGTTTCCATGCAGCCTGTTCATCATGCCAGGTAAGTGCAGGGCTCGCGTGGAGGCTCTGGGAGGGCGAAAAACGGGCCTTCCAGAAGTACAGAAACAGGCCCGTATCTGGCTTCTGGAGGGCCTCTGGAGCCCAGGGGAGGCCGTTTTCACTCTCCTGGATGCTCAGGGAAAGCCTCCGGAGCCTGCGGAGGGTGAAAAACAGGCCTACCGGAAGTACCGGAAGTTAGAAAGTGAGCCCATTTCTGGTCTCTGGAGGGACTCTGGAGCCCAGGGAAAGCTATTTTTGCCCTCCTGGAGACTCGGGAAACGCCTCCAAAGCCTTGGGAGGGTGAAAACGCCCCTCTGCAATGGTGCAGGAGGCCAAGTAGGCCCACCATGGCCACGCCCACCCAGGCAAAGAACTGGTTGCTAACCTTTTTCAATCCCACCCCTGGACATAATTCTAGTTTATGTGTGGAGAAGCAGCCTATCTGTTCCTCCAAACACTCCTTCTCTCTCTCTCTCTCTCTCTCTCTCTCTCTCTCTCTCTCTCTCTCTCTCTCTCTCTCTCTCTCTCTCTCTCTCTCCCTCCCTCCCTCCCTCCCTCCCTCCCTCCCTCTCTCTCTCTCTCTCTCTCTCTCTCTGCAGCCCAGAAAACCAGGCAGGATTAGCTCTGCACGATATCTAAAATTGGAATTTCGAATGATTGCGTTCAAACCAAATAGGCTAAGAAATCCACTTTAAGCAAAGGATTATGATTTATTGCCTTATAAATCTTTCTTGTTTCAATTCCACAAACCATAATCCCAGGTTTGAACGTCCCTTTAAGATATCACATCAAAAGGGCAAGATAGCACTATTCACAAAACAATTCAGACAACTACAATTCTTGCTGTGCTACTTAACGTAAGCATAGGTGGCTTCTGGGACAGTTAGGCATCTTGCCGTGAGTTTTGTTTGGCAGTAATTTTCTCACGTTTTTGTTTAAGATGCATGGAGGACCCTCCAACTCTACCTTGATTTTGAACAGTTGCATAAGAATAGATAAGACCTTTCCAACCTCATGAGTTGTTCACCATAGCAGCCTACCAGATGCTGGTGAAAAAGTTGAGAGCAGGATGTATGGGTAGCCAATGGTTCTTTTCTTTGGAATTCACTCTGCTTCTAAATTCAGCAGTTGATTATCATCTTCATGGCTTAACTGGTGAATTTGCCCCCCCAAAAAAAACAACTTTCTAAAGTAAGAACTGTTTCAGGAAGGGACTTCAATTCAATGTAATTACCATTTCTCCACCACCACCTGTGTTTGTTGCAGACAGATCCTGGTGTCGAATCGATTGATTAATTTTGCAGTTGAATTCTGGAAAGAATTGTGGGAAAATGCAAAGGACTACAATAAGGAAGCAAAGTGGATACATGACTTTGAGAAAAGCATTGGCAACAAACAAATGCAAGTATTAGAAATAACAACTGAGATGGTCAAAAATCAAGTAAAAAGGTAAAGAATTGGACATCACCTGGAAAGGACCAATTACATGGTTTCTGGCTCAAATATCTGACCAGTTTACATGCAATATTGGCCAGGCAACTGAATGAAATTTTACAAAAGGGTCAAATTGATGAATGGTTGACAACTGGAAAAACATACTTGATTCAGAAAGATGCAACTAAAGGAACAACACCTGAAAACTACAGACCAATAACATGCTTGCCAACAACCTTCAAATTACTCACAGGCATTATTGAAGATAATATGATGGATTATTTGGAAACAAACAACATCTTGCCAGTAGAGCAGAAAGGCAACAAAAGAAGGAGCAGGGGCACAAAAGATCAGCTCCTAATTGATAAAATGATATTAGAAAATTGTAAGAATAGAAAAACAAACTTGAATATGGTCTGGATTGATTACAAAAAGGCATTTGACTCACTGCCACATAGTTGGATCATAAAATGTTTAGAAACAACTGGCATTAGCAAAAATATTACATCCTTTACTGAAAAGGCGATGAAACAATGGAGAACTGAGTTGGCAGTAGGGAATGAGATCTACGGAATGGTTAATATCAAGCGAGGAATTTTCCAGGGTGATTCACTTTCACCTCTTCTCTTCATCATCGCAATGATCCCACTATCAGTAATCTTAAAAAAAAATGAAATTAGGCTACCAAACAGCCAAAGAAGCTGAAAAAATTTCGCATTTACTATATATGGATGATTTGAAACTCTATGGAAAGTCAGAAATAGAAATCCAATCATTGACAAACACAGTCCGAGTATTCAGCATATTTCAATGCAGTTTGGCATGGAAAAATGCGCCACTGTATCCATAAAAAGCGGCAAAATCACTGCATGTGAGGGAATTGAAATGCCCAATGGCCAACTAATTAAATGCAACGAAAATGATGCCTACAAATACTTAGGCATTCTGCAGTTGGATAACATCAAGCATGGAGAAGTAAAAACTATTGTCAGGCGAGAGTACACCAACAGAGTTAAGAAAATTTTGAAATCTAAATTGAATGGTGGAAATACAATCAAGGCCATAAATACCTGGGCAATACCAGTTATAAGATACACAGCTGGTATAGTTAACTGGACACAAGCTGATTTGGACATTTTGGACCGAAAAACCAGGAAACTAATGACAATGCACTACAGTTTACATCCAAGTGGTGATACTGATAGGCTATACCTGCCCAAAAAATCAGGTGGCAGAGGATTATTACAAGTGCAGCAAACAGTTGAAGAAGAAAAACATGCACTGGCTGATTATTTAAAAGAAAGTCAAGAACATCTATTAATCTAAGTAAAGAAAAAAGATCTACTGAAGGCCCAACAGATGAAACAAGAATACAGAAAAGATGTGATAAAATCAAGAATGGAGAGTTGGCAGAACAAAGCACTGCATGGCCAATTTCTGGAAAAAATAAAAGATAAAGTGGACAGTGAACAAACTTGGTTATGGTTAACAACAGGTACATTAAAGAAAGAAACAGAGTCACTAATCCTGGCTGCGCAAGAACAAGCTATCCGCACAAATGCTATTAAGGCCAAAATCGAAAAATCCTCTGATGATGCCAAATGCAGACTTTGCAAAGAAGCTGATGAAACTGTTGATCACATATTCAGCTGCTGTAAAAAAATCGCGTAGACTGATTATAAATTGTGGCACAATTCAGTAGCACAAATGATCCATTGGAATTTGTGCAAAAATTATAATATTAAAACAGCAACAAACTGGTGGGAACATAAGCCTGAAAAAGTCACCGAAAATCAGATGGTCAAGATCTTGTGGGATTTTCGCATACAAATGGACAAAATACTGGCGCATAATACACCAGACATCACACTGGTTGAGAACAATAAGGTTACAATCATAGACATCGCAATACCAGGTGATAGCAGGGTCGACAAGAAGGAACATGAAAAAATTGCAAAACACCAGGACTTAAAAATCGAAATTCAACGATTATAGCACAAACCAGCAGTGGTAATTCCAGTGGTAATTGGCACACTGGGTGCTATTCCAAAAGCACTGGAATTACATTTAGAACAGTTAAAAATTGACAAAATCACCATCAGTCAAATGCAAAAAGCCGCACTGCTTGGATCTGCACGCATATTACAAAAATACGTTATGACGTCCTAGGCCCCTGGGTGGGGCCCAACTAGTAACCAATGCCAAATCCAGCGAAACAACTGGCCGCTGTGATACAATTGTATAATAATAATAGGCATTTGGGTTGTTTTTCCTACTCTGTGCAATCCTCAGTTCTTAAAAATGAGGCTGAATGGTAGGATGGAAATGATTCTAATAAAAAAAAAAAAAAAACAGCATATTTTTTAAGTTCATAGCAATTGAATCTGAGGGAACGTTAGGTTCAACTAACTCTTTATTAACTCACAACATCAGTATGATTAAACAGGACAGAACAGCACCCGCCTGACAGCTATTTATACTTGCAGCTGTCAGGCGGGGAGCCAATGGGAATGCAGCAATTCTCCCGCTGGCCGGCAGCCATGTCTAAACCAATCTGGGCTTCTTCCTGATCCCTCGGCAGCCGTCGGTCATATCTCCGAGGACATAACAATATTACTATCAGTGTGACTGTCCTCTTGTCTTGGGGCTCTTCAAAGCTATGTTGGAATTATTTATTTCAAAAAAGATTCACTCACATCCCCCTATCAGATCAGAGCAGCTGCGGTGCTTGGCTTCTGCTGTATCTCTGGCCTTTTGTGGTTTTCTGTTCATGTGGACAGATCATCTCCCACACCCAAAGTGAAGTGCCAAGACAGATCATGCCTATCTTGCAGAAATCCTCTATCTCTTTACTCAGAAATATCTCCCTCCCATATTCAAATTTGTCTTTATTACAACCATTCTCATCCTTTGCCTTCACCTGTTCCATTGAGGGCTCCTGTAGACCGCTATATAAACAAGCTGATTTGAACACTCCTAACATAATCCCCTTGGTTGTACAAGTCAAAAGTGGTATTACCAGCGATTATTAAAAGTATGGGTACTTGTAGCCAACATGGCAGTGTGTAAAACATAGCATTTAGTAAACTAATGGGTGAGTATTATTACATTATGTTACAGTATTGTTACATTATGTGATGCAGTCGCTCAGTGGCTAAGACGCTGAGCTTGTCGATCAGAAAGGTCGGCAGGTCGGCAGTTCGAATCCTTGGTGCTCCGTAATGGAGTGAGCTCCCGTTACTTGTCCCAGCTTCTGCCAACCTAGCAGGTTGAACCTAGCAGTTCAAAAGCATGTAAAAATGCAGGAAAAAAAAAAACCTTTGGTGGGAAGGTAACAGCGTTCCATGAGCCTTCGGCATTTAGTCATGCTGGCCCCATGACCATGGAGATGTCTTTGAACAGCTCCTTGGCTTTGAAACGGAGATGAGCACCGCCCCCTAGAATCAGGAACAACTAGCACATATGTGCGAGAGGAAACTTTACCTTATTGTTGCATTATATTTCCCCAGAACCGTACCATCAATAGTTCAATGAGGTCAGTCCTTTGGAGGAGTCCAGACAACAAGCACAAACCATGAGTACTAATACTGTCTTTATTGTAGGGTTACAGTAACAGGATTTGCAAGTCTGAAAGCATTTTCCCCTCCATTGCTTTTACTAGTTTCCCCCCAAAAAATAGGAAGGGTGTTTTCTGAGATATCCCCCACATCCTTTTTCCATCTGAGGACTAGATATGTCTTGAAAGATTGCCTAGGCTGAGTTCTTCCTCCTTTCCCAAGGTCTCTACATACCATTACAATTGCCTTCAGGGTGGGAAGATTTAATCTTAATAATTCAGCAACTTTAGACTGAAATCCTAGGGAGACTACTAGGGAGTAAGGGTTTTTTAAAAAAAAATATTCTGGAGTTGGTTTCAGATTAATCATATGTCCTACTGAATAGTAAACCAAAGAATCTCATTAACTAAAATGGAAATATGTGAAGACAGAAAAACTGCTTCCTTCAAAATTCTCCTAGGTTTGATTAGGAGATCAGGAAAATGAACAGGGTCCCCCGCCCTCCCTTTTTTCTTCATCTGGGGTTATTCTATGAATGCCCCCCCCTCAGAAAAAGCCATTTTCATTGCAACTGCTGGAAAGGAAATTATACATACTGGTTAAAATGGTCATATCTGAACAATGAGAGGTTTTGGGATCATCGGAATGGAAAACTTCTTAGGAACACAGTCACCCTCCAATTAGTCTCTCTGTCAGAGCTCCTTACAAGTTTCCATGGTATTGAGGAAGAGGGGCATCTTCAGGGGTGGGCTTCTGGAGGTTGGAAAGGGTTTGGGCGATCCTCTAGCTAGGATTCTGCCCAATTCGGCGAACCCCCAAATGCCACCCCTGCCTGCCTGTCCCACCCCTGTCCCACCCTTCCCAGGAGTCTCCACACGGTCCGTTCATCATGCCAGGTAAGTACAGGACCCATGTGGAGGCTCAAGGGGGGGGGGAAACAAGCCTACCAAAGGTTCCGGAAGTCCAGAAATGGGCCTGTTTCTGGCCTCTGGAGGGCCTCCGGAGCCTAGGGGAAGCAGTTTTTGCCCTCCAGGAAGCACTAAGAAAGCCCCTGGAGCCTGTGTAGGGCAAAACATAACCCCCCACCATGGTGCAGAAGGCTGACTAGGCCACGCCCACCATGGCCACACCCACTCAGCAACAGGGCAGCAAACCTGTTGCTGCTATTTTTGAAGCCCACCCCTGGACATCTGCAAGATGATATTTTCTCCAATGTAGAAAGTCTCTTAATGCCTGGGAGGAAGTGATCCAATCTATACTATGGCTCCTACAATAACCTACTGGGATATGAAGATTATTATAACCTACATAAATTTACCGAGAGGTAGAAATATTGCAGATTTCATAGAACTATAGCAGCATTTTAGTGAAATACCTTTCATTTATATTTTGAATTCCACTCCACCCTACACAAACACTTTAATCCAAATGCATTAAAATTAAAATTGCAGTAAAGTGTTGTCTCAAAGTCATTACTGGAGAACAACTCACCCATTCACAAAGAAAATAACTGTTTGTCTTAATTTTAAAAAAAATCCCTAAATAAAGTATGTTGTTGAAATCTTTAATCACTCTTCCTCTGATAACCACTACTGATTGCTTATCTTCAGGGCTAGGCTTTAATTTCATACTTTAAAAATCCCATTACACAAACGAGGAGTCAAATGTAAATGAAAGCATGTACTGAAAATTGTCATCATTAAAATCTATGTTTTAAAAAAACACCTCTTGTGAACTTAAAAAAAACTTATTTTAAGAGGCTTGAGGATTTTTTTTTTATTATTATTTACTGGGCATCCAGGATAGAAGCCAAAATAGTTAGAATGGCAAGTGTGAACATGCAATCAAGCCACCATTCCTTTTATCATGCACCTCACTTATTTGCACAATAATTTTAAAAATGGGCAGGTGTTCGACAGTTCAATCATGCTGGCCACGGTGACCCAACACCTGGCTTGTCTCTAAAAAGGGAAGGTTCTGGAAATATGGGTCAGGCTAGTTTCAGGTTTTGGTTGAGACAGATTATCTTGATCCCTGTCAGCCTCTGCTTTGCTGCTGCTTCGGCTGCCATTGAAACGGGGAGGGGGGGTATGGTATTTGGGAGGGGAATATTAATTGTGCTGGAGGAAGATTCTGGAGTTTCTGCTGCCTGTCTTACTGCGCATGCGGAGGAGGTTTCCCGCCAAGGCCAACGGCACCGACATTCCATCTGGGTGATGCCTTTCGAAGTTATCTCACACCTGACACTTGGGAGAATTATGATTGGACTGTAACTGGGATGCCAAGGGGAGGAGAACAGGTTATTCTATATATCATTTGCTTTCGCGCCTAAATAATCAGTCTTCGCTTTGCTACACTTCTAATCATTTATAATTAGTAAAAGTACACTTGATTTCTATCAATGGAGTCTCGTGGTTTTCTTTCCTAATTATTCAATGGAGGAGTGCTGACAATCCCTTTCAGTTTGTTTTGAGACTGGAGATGGCATTGATTGCATTTGTTGATTATCTATGGCAGGATGAGGGTTGATGAATCCATTCGGACCCTTCTTGATTTCTTGCTGGTCTTCGGTGCCATCAGTCAAGATTCTGGACCACTCTGGGATATTGAAAATGGAAGGCCTGGTGTTACAGAAGCTCTCGTTCCTCTGAGGCCAGTTCCAGTTAGTGGTTATTGTTGAATATGGTAATGAGGAGGGAAACCTTGGGTGTAGGTTTCCCTCTGGTCTGCCTGTCCAGCGGGAAGTTGCAGGTTTAAAGGGATTGGTTTGTGCAGGAACATTCAAGGTATTAAAGGGACTGGTTCAGCAGGAACATTCAAGGTAGCTCAATGGCTGAGTTGTCTGACTACTCCCTTTAAAAGAGGGAGCTGCACTTTTATATATGCATTTAATCAATAAAGAGCTGTTGCACTAGCCACGAGTCCTGTCTCTTCAAGCCTCCCACATACAACAGTTACCTCGTGATTGAATTTCTGCAAAGTGCTCTACATAGGATGTGTTCTATATGGGATGATGATTTCTCAAATACGGTAACTTGCCCAAAATGGAGCAGTGAGGGAAGTTGTATCTTGATATATTCATGTAACACGCCTACTTTCTGTGATGCCCTGGTCATCGGTAAACTTCCAGTTGCAATTCAGAGTGCTGTTTCTCACCTATACGGCTCTTCATGGAGCAGGAGGGAGTCATTGGTGGCGTCTGTCTGGTTATTTTTGCCTACCCAGTAAAATTTGACAGGTTTTGCAAACTTCAAGTTCTATCATTTAGATCAGGGGTCCTCAAACCAGTGATGTGCGGTGAGGTTTATGGCTGGTGAGGCAAAAAGAAAGAAAGTGGCTTTTGGCCGCCCCGCCGCTATGTCCGACATAGAGGCGGGATGCCAGAGTCCCCAATGGATGACTCTGCTTAACTGTTTAAAAAAGCCTCTAAAAAAGTGCCCTCTACAGGAGGAGGCAAGAGAACCACGTGCCTCATCTACATAAGGAATTTTTCAGCTTTTAACCCTTGCTTAACTCTGCTCAAGTGATCATAAAGTCTGACTAAATGAGGCACGAGGTTCTCCCGCCTTCTCCTGTAGAGGGCACTTTTTTAGAGGCTTCTTTAAACAGTTAAGCACTAAGCAGAGTCATCCACTGTGACTCTGGCAGCAACTAGATCAACCTTTTTCCTTTTACATTTTTTTTTTCTTTTCATGATGACAGTGGTGAGGCTCTGCCTCCGCTGCCTCCCCTGACTGCATGTCACTGCCTCAAACTCCGCCCCGCGGGACAGATACAGCCATTAATCTGGGCTGCCCTGCCTACATCACCCTGCCTATCCACTGGCTCCCACCCGCTTCTGGAGGCCAAAAACGGGCCAAGCAGAGGCCTCTGGAGGCCAAAAATAGACTCTTTTTGGGTGGCAGAGTGGTACTGGAGACAGGGGGCAGAAACAGGCCTGGTAGACACACACTAACAAAAGTCCCTGATACACACCCCAAGGCAGCCACATCCCTTCACTAACCAGCTTTCCACCCACAGGAACAAAATAAATTAAAGTTTAATTTGTGTGTATTGTTTGGACTGCTAAATGGACCATGCCAACCCAATCACATGACCACCTAGCCGCATCCACCCAGCTGGTCCAGCTCCTCAACAGTCTGAGGGACCGTGAATTGGCCCCCTGTTTGAGGAACCCTGACTTAGACAATGTAATTTAGTGTGACTCAGAAGATGTATCTTCTGTGTTACTGCCCCTATCCTATGGAACAGCATCCCCCCTGAGATTCAATTGGCCCGACCTGACCTGCCTGTCTGACTGCCTTTCAGAAGGGTCTTAAGATCTGGCTCTTTCTCCAGGCACTGGGTCAAGAGATGGTATGAGTCTATTGGCTGAACCCCTACATTTCTGTATTTTGTGTTTCATTATTCCCCATGTTGGCTTTATATAGGCTCAATTGGGGTTTGCTCACTGATGATATACCCCATCCAGAGTCATGTCTCAAGCAGGTGGTTATATTAATCAAACAAATATAAATAAACCTCAAGATGAACTCAAGATGAAATTAAGCTTTCCAAACATGTAAATGCAATGATTAAAAGAACGCCATGTTGGCTTTATATAGGCTCAATTTGGGTTTGCTCACTGATGATATACACCATCCAGAGTCATGTCTCGAGCAGGTGGTTATATTAATCAAACAAATATAAATAAACCTCAAGATGAACTCAAGATGAAATTAAGCTTTCCAAACATGTAAACGCAATGACTAAAAGAACGCCCCAAATATTGCGCATTATCTAGAAAATAAACAAATTTCACTAGTACTTATGAGTCACAACCCAAAATTGGAAAATGTGGAAAAATGGAAAATCCATTTACAAATTAAATTTTAGTGTCTGATGGCAGTTAATCAGGAGAAATAAAATATTTTAATTGCAATAGATTTTGTATGATGCTGAGATCTGGAAGCCAAACGATTTTGTACAATTTGACCTTATGTGATTTGTTAGACCAGCCCTTAAAATCCAAGGTTCACAGTCAGATGACTTTTAGTCATAGGAAGCCAGCAGAGCAAACCAATCAGATCAAGCAACACTGTGCACCCAGTGCTGTTAATATCTGTAACCTAAATGAAAATATTAAGGACAACTACTGTATCTAATAGGCCAGTCATGGTGACTCTTTTTGATGTTGGGTGCCAAAAATGTGCAGGCATGCCGGCACCCATAATGCAAAGTGCCCTCCCCCAAACAAGTTTCTGAACTACCGGTAGACCTGTTGGGCCTTCCCCAGGCTCCGGAGGCTTTCCTGAAACCTGGGGAGGGTGAAAACGGCCTTCCTCGGGCCCCCGGAGGGCCCCCTGCAAGCCAGAAACAGATCATTTCCAAACTTCCAGTTGGCCCATGGGGCCATTTTTCACCCTCCCCAGCAGAGGTGGGTTCCTACCAATTCGCACCTATTCGGTAGAACCGGTTCATCAAATCTACTGAACCGGTTAGAAGAGGTTCCACCAGTGGACCCGGAAAGCAGGCCACACCTACAGAAGAGGTTCCAAAAATTTTTGAAACCCACCACTGGTCCTTGGATATGATTATTCTACATTATCATGCTCCTATTTATAAAACTCAGTGCCTCTGTGAAAGGGAAGGGTGACTACTGCGTTTGTGGTGCAATCAGAACATTGTGTGTGTTGAAGTTGTTTTAACGCAAACCAAAGATGCCTTTCAAAAAACAAGCTTACATCATATTCTTATGCATGCCAGTGCTGTGTGTGAGGTAATTTAAGGTGGTTCTGACAAGTGTCGTCGGCATGTTCATATCCGGTCACATGGGCGGCAACCCACTCCCATCCGGTCACATGGGTGGCAACCCACTCCCATCCGGTCACATGGGTGGCAAGCCACTCCCACAAAGAATACCACACCCACAGAGTAGGTTCAAACAATTTTTGAAACCCACCACTGCTCCCCAGGCACCAGAGATTTTCCTGAAGCCTGGGGAGGTAGAAAATGGCCTCCCCTCAACCCTCCGGAAGGCCGGAAATCAGTTGGCTAGCACATGCATCCTCTCTAGAGCTGACGGCTCACAAGCCAGCAGATATGACTCTGCATGCCACCTGTGGCACGTGTGCCATAGGTTCACCATCACTGTAATAGGCTAATGACTTTTCTTAAAGACACAATGTCTTTATGCATAAGTTTCTTAGCTTTGCCACTGTTAAGTCTTTCAACACCATGTGAGATCAATTTTATTTTTCCTTGATTTGTGTTGATCTGTAAAACAAAAATAAAAAGTCTAAACGATTTGCCAAAGACCCCTGCTGACTTATAATCATAATATCATGCCATCTTTTCGCTAATATTTATTTGAAGATTTTTGTGAATTATAACAGTCAGGGTTGATTTAACTTTCCTGGATTTTACAATTGAAGGAGTTTTATTGAAGTCAAGGATGGCTCATAAACTACCGAATATGTTTTGAACGTTTTAAAAAAAACCTTTTTAAAAAACCCTCCTCTTTTTGGAAGTATAAAGCATGTTTTCCTAATTGTACAGCAGAAAACACATTTTGCTTTTGTCAGTGTGAAATTAAGATGATCTATAATGGTAGCCAAGTGGAAAGAATATTCTCTCAGTCAAAGGCACAGCAACTAACCCAATCAAACAGATACGTTTTTGAGATTTAGGGACTGAGAGAAGAACTGTGGTCCGTATAAAGGACATAAAGAACATATGACTTGGAACTGAGTCCTTCTAGACCCCATCTGATGCCAGCAAAATGGAAAAGATCTTCACATGCTTTCAGTTCCTCTCCTAAAGTGCCTGGATGAAGGGAAAATATATATTCTCTCATTCTCCCTCTTCCTCCCACCCTCCCTATTTCTCTCTCTCTCCCTCTCTCCATAGAATAGTTTTTTGTGTGTTTTTCAGTCAAAAACAAATTGATGGCACAAGGAATTCAAAAGGAATTATTTCTAGAGATATTACCAGGGTATTTAATAGCTGAGAATTTAGATCAGTGTTTCTCAAACTTGGCAACTGTCAGGCCTGCAATTATATCCCTTTTAGAATTTTGGCCTGCCACACTTTTGATGGGGGGGGGGAATAGAAAGGAGTAGGATTGTGGAGTGTGTTGTTGTCATTCTTTTCTAGAAGACCAAGGTCATCTTTTGTCTCTGCACCTTTGCACCTGACCGGAAGCAGCTGGGTGCAGATGCCAGCGTGGAAGAAGAAGATTGGACCATGTGATGGATTGTGGGTGTGGGGACAAGATCATAAACTTTTAACTGGGTGGGATTCTAATGTAATTTCCAGAATTGGGATTACACAGATGTGCTAAGATGTCTGATTTATTAAATTGGAACTTTAAGGATCGTTTTGCTTTGGACTCTGATTTAATTCTACAAGATACTTGGAACTCTGACAGCAACTTTAGCATGGCAACTCTCAGACTTCTCAGCCTGCCATGATGGTTGAGGAACCCTGGGAGTCCCCTCATCTTAAACTTTTCATGAGTTTGCTGCGTTAAATACTGTATGACTGCATACAAGCAGTGGTGGGTTCCTTCCTGTTCGGATCGGTTCAGCCAAACTGGTAGTGGTTTGGCGGCCTGGGTCACTGGAACCAGCAGCGACCCAGGCCTGCCACACCCCTGAACCGGTTCTCCCGGCAGCACCATAGCATCGCCATTTTGTATTTTTTAGTCTGTGCATGCAATTTTAATTGTACTGTGCAGGCACATGCAAAGCGCATGTGAGCGAACTGGCAGTAGTGCTGCGGGAACCCACTCCTGCGCACAAGCACTAAGTGGCAAAAAAATCTATCTATCTATCTGTCTGTCTGTCTGTCTGTCTGTCTCTCTCTCTCTACCTACCTACCTACCTACCTACCTATCATCTATCATCTATCATCTATCATCTATCTATCATCCATCTATCTATCTATCTATCTATCCATCTATCTATCATCTATCATCTATCATCTATCATCTATCATCTATCATCTATCTATCATCTATCATCTATCATCTATCATCTATCATCCATCTATCATCTATCATCTATCATCTATCATCTATCATCTATCATCTATCATCTATCATCTATCATCTATCATCTATCATCTATCATCTATCTATCATCTATCTATCATCTATTTATCATCTATCATCTATCATCTATCATCTATCAATCATCTATCAACTATCAACTATCATCTATCAACTATCTAATCATCATCATCTACCTGACTAGACCTGTTAAGAAAATATATTTAAAGTATAATGTTGACTTTTAACTTTCTGATTCCTGAGTAGAGTTTTACAGGTGTTGTGCCTCATAACACCTTTCTTTTTCAGAAAGTGAGCTCCACCATTGAAAAGATTAATGAAATTTGTGTCCACTGCTAGATTTCTGCTATGACTCAGCCACCACACATTTTTCTTTATTTCAGTTCTTGCAACATGTTGAAAGTAGATACTAAAGGATCATCTTACATGCTTTTTAATTAGTAAAAGTGGCTGAACATTTCTTATTGGCAGCTGATAATCCTTTAGGAAAAAAGTTTGGACTGGGTCAAAATCAAAGAAAATAGAATATGCAGAAAGTGAAGAAATAATAAAAAAAAAGCCAAATTTTAAAAGGTAGAAAAGATTTTTTTTTTTCATAACAGCCTCAATTTCAAGATGAAAGTGTCAAGAGCTGTGCTACAAAAAAATTGGCACACTCAGGACAAAAAAGGTGTGGAGACTAAAACCATATGAAGAATGGCTGCAGGTTTTGGATCTGGCTAGTGTAAAGAAAAGAAGAATTAGGGGTGACATGCTAGCAATATTCCAGTATTTGAGGGGCTGTCAGAAAGAAGAGGGGGTCAACTTATTCTCCAAAGCACCAGAGGGCAGGACAAGAAACAATGGTTGGAAACTAATCAAAGAGAGATGCAGCCTGGAATTAAGGAGAAACTTCTAACAGTGAGGACCATTAAGCAGTGGAACAGCTTGTCTTCAGAAACCATGAGTGTTCCATCACTGGAGGTTTTTAAGAAGGGTCCAGACAGTCACTATTATTTCACTTCTGAAATAGTGTAGGTTCTCCTTCTTGACCAAGGGGGTTTGGACCAGTGGTGGGTTTCAAAAATTGTTCGAACCTACTCTGTGGGTGTGGTCTCCTTTGTGGGAGTGGCTTGCCACCCATGTGACCGGATGGGAGTGGCTTGCCGCCCATGTGACCGGATATGAAGATGCCGACGACACTTGTCAGAACCACCTTAAATTACCTCACACACAGCACTGGCATGCATGAGAATATGATGTAAACTTGTTTTTTAAAAGGCATCTTTGGTTTGCGTTAAAACAACTTCAACACACGTAATGTTCTGATTGCACCACAAATGCAGTAGTCATCCTTACCTTTCACAGAGGCACTGAGTTTTATAAATATGAGCATGATAGTGTAGAATAATCATATCCAAGGACCAGTGGTGGGTTTCAAAAAAATTTGGAACCTCTTCTGTAGGTGTGGCCTGCTTTCCGGGTCCACTGGTGGAACCTCTTCTAACCGGTTCGGTAGATTTGACGAACCGGTTCTACCGAATAGGTGCAAACTGGTAGGAACCCACCTCTGGTTTGGACTAGAAGACCTCAAATTCCCTTTCAACTCTATTCTATTCTAAATACTAGTTCCATAAAGTTAGTACAGTAGATTTATGGAGGTGCCCCAATACCATTGAGGAGTCATTAGATTTAAAAGTCTAAATCTAGGGGGGCGGGGACTACCAGTAGAACAAGAATAATGGGACTAACCTGGAACTGCCATGACTAGTTATACCCATAAGCATGTGGATGAGAACAAAAGTAGATGTTATTTAGCAATAAATGATTTAATGACTTAAAACCAATTTCTCCAAATAGTTAACAATGTTTTCCATCCCCCACCAGCAAGAAATACTTCAGTTTGACCTAGAATTTATGTGATTGAAAAGAATACATGGAGATTTGTGATATATTATGTGCCCAGCAGGAGCCATTGGAGCTGCTGACAGACTCAGATAGCAAGGGACCCTATGAGTTGGCTCTGGAAGATGTGGAGGATCCTGGACAGGGTTCAGACTCCGAGCAGGGACCAGAGAGGCCGGTTGGCCACCAGGAGGTGCCTGAGGCATGGAGCAGCAGTGAAAGCCAAAGGGAGTTTGTCCCTGATGTCAGGCCCTGGAGCAGGAGCTAAGGGAGTTGGTCTTGGACACCAGGCAGAGACAGGTTGATAAGCGCTGGCAGCAATTATGGAGACATAGAAGATAATTGGGCCCAGGTGGTTGTGATTAGGCTCCTCTCAAGAGAGTATGTAAGACGATACTTTGGGTGGAGTCCTTTTGCAGGACACAACCATTATACTAAAGCTGGAGAAGCTCTTGTGTGTATTTCTTATCTGTGGAAGACTGGGTTGCTGCCAAAGTCTTGTCTGTGAGTTAATTACTGTGAATAAATTGGCTAACAGTCATCTTGTGTCGGCGTGACTCACCGTACGGAGAGGGGGGGGGTCAGAACAATTATGGTAGATGCTTCAAGCCTGATAGGTGCATGGAAATAGTTTTGCAGGCCTTATTGGTAATGCACTTGCAAACAATGCAGAGCGTGGTGAAATACGGTGGCTAGAAGGTGAACTTCACTGGGATTGAGATGAAGAAATGGACCATGAATCTCACTATTTGTCATATTCATTTTTGGTACTAATCTGCCTTATGGGATTTTTGTTACTCAAAAGATGTTAGCATCCAGAAACAGATGGCAGCGTGTACAAAGCAAAGCTCTCATTCATGCGTCAGCACATGTATTGGAATCTGTGTCAGGCAGAACTTCACATGCGCACACATGCTTACTTCATTGTTGAAGATCCTTGAATATCTAGGTCAGTGTTTCTCAACTTCTGCAACTTTAAGCTGTGTGAACTTCAACTGCCAGAATTCCCCAGCCAGCCACATCTTAACACTGTGGAGGTTGAGAAACAATGATCTAGAAGGTTGAAGTCATCTGGGTGTGACTAGCTCATTATCTGACTAATGTTCCAAATAATTGAATACCTGAACAGAGTCTAGGTACCTCCACAAAGCCAGAAACATTTTCTCTCCTTTTCTTATACACCAACACCTCTTCCAATGTTCATTATATGGATCAATTAATGTCTACTTTCCTTACCTCAGCATAACCTTCCTTCTCTCAAAGCCTCTGTACCACCCATGCTTTCTCTATAACATGTGACATATAGGGGCAGCTCAGAGGTGGGTTCCTACCAGTTCACACCTATTCGGTAGAACAGGTTCATCAAATCTACCGAACCGGTTAGAAGAGGTTCCACCAGTGGACCCGGAAAGCAGGCCACACCTACAGAAGAGGTTCCAATTTTTTTTAAAACCCACCACTGGTCCTTGGATATGATTATTCTACACTAACATGCTCATATTTATAAAACTCAATGCGTCTGTGAAAGGTAAGGATGACTACTGCGTTTGTGGTGCAATCAGAACATTGCGTGTGTTGAAGTTGTTTTAACGCAAACCAAAGATGCCTTTTAAAAAACAAGTTTACATCATATTCTTATGCATGCCAGTGCTGTGTGTGAGGTAATTTAAGGTGGTTCTGACAAGTGTCTTTGGCATCTTCATATCCGGCCACATGGGCGGCAAGCCACTCCCATCCGGTCACATGGGCAGCAAGCCACTCCCACAAAGGAGGCCACACCCACAGAGTAGGTTCGAACAATTTTTGAAACCCACCACTGGGGCAGCTGACCTAATGCCTGAATGGGGTGAATATGTTTAGCAAAGATATAAAAGCTGAGCGGTTCATAAAAACTGCACGCTTGGAGCAAGTCCCAAAAACGAAAAGCATCAGAGGAAGCCAAAAAGAAAATAAAAGGGAAGGGAACATCCAGTAGAGAAACCTCATTTCTTGAGGGCACCACTTCCTTTGTGGTCGCAGATCAAAAGCAATGACCTTCTTTCCTAGCGGATGAGTCACTCTTTCATCTTTCTTTCTTTCTTTAACACTTTTCCTTATTTTTTTTTCCTTATGAAAGAACTGAGAAGACCTAGCAAAATCATACACACCAGAATGGGGGGCACAGGAATATATCCAAGGTACAAAGACATGAAAAATAAAAAAATAAAAAGGGGGGGGGTGGCAATCTAGCCATAATGGCTGTGATGCCCATCTTGTGAAGGTCCCTCCTTCTTTCCAATCCTGTGACCTTTTTCCTTCTGCACCTAGACCCCAGTGTAGCTATCACTTTGAGTAACCAGAAAGCATTCTTCATCTAGCCTTCCCCACCCCCACCCCCCAAAAACACTCCATCCTTTATCCTTCAATTTTAGGAACAATAAGAATAGGAAAGATGGAAACCAAAGACACAACCAGTCTTAGCCTTCCACTCTTGTTCTTCCTTCTCCTGCTTACAATCTAACAGTGTTAGTTGTTAGTTTTTTTTGGCATGGATAAGATAATTTCTATGACTAGCAGCCTCCTTTTGTGTCTCATAACCCTCCTGTGAAATTTATAGCATTAGGCCATGTGACTTTCCAAAACTGCAGCAAGGAGTCTATAAATCAAACTCTACATTGTTCTGTTATGGGAAAAACTACGCTGGGAATCTCAGAAGAGCAATTGTTCCAGCTTCTGATATTCCATAGCTTTTTTTTTTATTTGATGTTGATGCTTTCTGAAATATATTTTAGGATTTATTCTGAAACTTCATAGTTATGTTGTGTCTCATAACGATCCTTTGTCTGTAATCTATCAGTCTGTTGTTCAATTGGTTTTGGGGATGGGGTTTCTTTATCAGGGTTATTTGCTTTTCTTCCAGGAGAAATCGTTTAATAAGAAAAATGTGTATTTTAAATATATTCTATAATCGGGGTGATCTGTTTTGAGCCAAAGTTATTCCATTTATCAAAAATATATTATTAGCCTCCCTGAATTGGGGGAATTAGAAACTGAGATGTCTTAAAGTCATTTGCAGCACAATCTTCCTTGTTTCTTCTTGAACTCTGAAGTGTAGGGCTCAACATTCCAGAAGCAGAAGGAGATAGATGAATCTATTTCCCACTCATGAGATCAGAGTATTGTTTGGACTTTGGAAGAAAGAGGAGACCAAAGTGTTAGAAATTCCCCCCACTGACAGAGGTTTCCACCAAGGTCCTCTGTTCTGGCGGAAACAGAGGTTTAATCCCATTGGTCAAAGGGTCTGACAGATCCCTTTAAAGGGGGCTGCTGTCCAACCCTTCCCCAGCAGGATGTTTACCTGACTTGAAACAAAGAGCTGTTGTTACTGAAGCCTTTTGTGTGCCTATCCCTTACCCGATCTAACACTGGCAACGAAGGTGGGATTGGAAGGCAACTAGGCAAACAAAAAGAGCAAAAGTGATCCTGCAAGCACATCCAGCCCGGAGTATCCTGTGCGGCATTGAGCAAGCCATCGCTGAACGACAAAATTGAATCAGGATGGCTATGCACACCCTACCAACTCCATATGATCCAGCCACTGAAAACTGGGAATCGTACATGCTATGATTTGAGTGTTTCCTCGAGGCAAACGATCACATGAGCATTCCAGAAGCCCATAAGAAGAACATGTTCCTCGGTTACTGCGGCCGGGAAGTGTTCAAAATGGCTAAAAACCTCTCGGAACCGACCTCGCTCCAAGCGGTATCCTGGTCTACACTACAACAGACGCTGAAGACCCACTATGCGCCCAAGCCATCCAAGTACATTCGCCAGCATGAATTTAACATCCGAAACCAGATGGAGGGCAAATCAATCAACGAGTATGTGGCTGCACTCCGGAAAGCCGCAGCATACTGAGCTGGACGAGCTGATTCTGGACCGCATAATTTGCGGCGTGCGAGACATTACCCTGCAGAGGAGGCTAGTCACTAAATGTAATCTCTCTATGCAGATTGCACTAGATGAGGCTAGGGCATCCGAATCAGCTGCCAAATCAATGGAGACCCTATAGTGCCATAGCGCACCTCAAGACGCATGGAAATTATCCATATACATAGTGAGACTACCGAGCCCGAGGGTAGTAGCTGCACCAAGCTGGCGCGAAAATTCAATTTGCAAGTTCTACCTTGCGCCAGCTGTGGAGAAGACCATGCCCAACCGTCCTGCCATTTTCGTAAAGCAACTTGCCAGCAGTGTGAGCGGAAGGGACACATCGCCAAGGTGTGCCACAGCAATTTCCCTACCACCATCAAACAGCTCAAAAATATACAAAGCCGTCAACAGAGGCCCAAACCAGGGGGCTAGCAGAAGTACCCACAGCAATCTAAAGATGATGATAGAGTCGCCAACCATATATCTGTTAAACAAATCCGCTCCGGGCACCCCAAAAACCTGAATGTTACTGTCCCAGTTAGACAAGTCCGCTCCAGGTGCCCCAAAAAGCTGAAAGTTACTAACCTCATCAAGGACTCTCCATGGGAGATGGAGATCGACACCAGATCATCACTGACCATAATGCTGTGATCAGTCCTCAAGCAAGCGATTCCGAACCTACAGAAGCGGCACCTCTGAAACCCTGACAGCCGCCTGCGTGATTACTAGGGAAACCAAGTCCCCATTATGGGCCAAGGCACCTTCCGGGTGAACTACAAACACTTCTGCGAAAACCTCCCTGTGACGGTGGTCAGTGGCAACCTTCAGAGCCTCCTGGGGCTGGATTGGTACCAAGCTTCCAAAGCTTTCTAAGCTTTGGGGATGGAAGTGACCGGAATCAACTCCGTGCAGGACGACAATGCTGAAGCCATCTTTAAGGAGTTCAAGGACGTTTTTGGCACCGGTCTGGGTAAGTACAAGGAAACCCCAATTTCATTTAGCTTGGACCCCAATATAGCCCCAATTAGGCTAAAACCTAGGAGAGTACCTTTCGCTGTCCGTCCTAAAATTGACAAAGAAATTGACAAGCTCATGAGCCATGGCATCCTACAGCCAGTCAATCACACATGCTGGGAGACGCCTATTGTGACACCCGTCACGTCTGATGGGTCTGTCCGAATCTGCGCAGACTATAAGTGCACAATTAATGAAGCGTTACAACAAAGCTCCTACCCTGTACCCATTGTACCCTTTAAAAGGGGCTGCTATCCGACCCTTCCCCAGCGGGATGTTTACCTGACTTGTAATAAAGAGCTGTTGTTACTGAAGCTTTTGTGTGCCTTCCTTTACTCGATCTAACACAAAGAAATCTAGGGCATATGGAATGCCCTACTAAGACCCTTAAGATTTCTCTAACCATAACTGACCACTGTTTTTTAACAGAACTGGCTTCTTTTTCCACCCACAAACAAATATCACAATTCATCCAGGAAAAACCCCAGGGAAACAAGCTTCGGCAGACAGTGTGCCTTTAGTGCAAGCTGAAACACTACTGCAGATTCTTTAGCCCATCTGCCCATCTTCTATGTCAAAGTCCCATACTGAATCCACCTCAAAGATGCTTGGGTGTAGACCATATCTGGTACCTCATGCTCTTCTGTACAAAGATTTCTTGGGCAAACCATTGTTTTAAGTATGTCTAAGTGTACTCCACACAGCCACCACTAATCTATTTGGAGAAACATTAAGATGATTGATATCTATTGTCAGCTTCTTCCTGGGAATCATAGAGCCGCTTTGAAGAACAAAAGCACCATGTGCATACTATAAATATGCATATTGCTGTGTAGTTTGTGGCCTCTTCTGGAATAATATGACTCTCAAGACAATGTCAGGCTTTACAGTAATCACGTTGAATGGCTACAACATGAACCTCCGTGTGCATATGAGAATGAGAGGGGGGCTTATTCCCATAAAGATTCATAGGCTATTTGTAATCTTGATATCTGTCTTCCTAAAATATTATGCAGCAAATGAATATGAGAAACCAGCATTGTTTTGTCTTACATCTGTCTTACATCTTGTTTCATTTTTTCCCCCAGTCTGAGCTGGGTAGCTAAGATGCATAGCTGTCTTGGAGCCAGTAAACCTTGATTTTATTTGTAATGTTTTTATTCACTGACAGAATATTTAATTCATAGAAAGTATCAGTGGGGAAATTGTTTACTACCAAATCTCATGAGTGTTTCACAGATATTTTCCCCATCAGCGGAGACTTCTCTTGTCTTCTTATTCTGTCAAGTTGTCCTTGGAAAATTATACATGAGTATATAATCCCGTTTTAGTTGAAGAAACAAGCCATTTGAGTGTCACAGTCAATTGTGCATCCCATGCTAATTAGGATTAGACTACCATCCATATTGGCAAGTATTATTTCTGTGACTCGCAATAGATCTCCAAAATCTCGAGGAACAGTTTTTCTCATCAAATGCAACCAGATCCACATGATGACAGGGATCAGACCTTTTCAATGCAGAAGGCATGCATGCTATCATTGGAAACTGAAAGGTCTGTCAGTTTGGGTTAAATTCTGTTTTTCGTTTTGCCATCCCTAAATTCCTTTCTGCATCAGTCCAAAATGCAGACTAAAAGATGCACTATTTTCAAGACCTTTTTCTCTCAATAGATTTTGTGTGCTGTTTTCAAAAATGCACGTGTCTCTGTGCATCAGGGGTGGGTTTCAAAAATTGTTCGAACCTACTCTGTGGGTGTGGCCTCTTTTGTGGGAGTGGCTTTCCGCCCATGTGACCGGATATGAAGATGCCGACGACACTTGTCAGAACCACCTTAAATCACCTCACACATGCATAAGAATAGGATGTAAACTTGTTTTTTAAAAGGCATCTTTGGTTTGCGTTAAAACAACTTCAACACGTGCAATGTTTTGATTGCACCACAAATGCAGTAGTCATCCTTACCTTTCACAGAGGCACTGAGTTTTATCAATATGAGCATGATAGTGTAGAATAATCATATCCAAGGACCAGTGGTGGGTTTCAAAACATTTTGGAACCTCTTCTGTAGGTGTGGCCTGCTTTTCGGGTCCACTGGTGGAACCTCTTCTAACCGGTTCGGTAGATTTGACGAACCGGTTCTACCGAATAGGTGAGAACTGGTAGGAACCCACCTCTGGTGTGCATTTTCCTCTAAATATTTTGATAGGATATTCTGTTTGCATTATGAGATTATGTCAAAGTGTCAATGCTGAAACAATATATTCGATACATATTGCAAGTTAGATAAACTTATGATAAAATGAAAAATGAACTAAACCCCTCCCGATCATGCACACAGAGATATCCTATCCCTTCTATGATATTCTTTTTTATCATTCTCTTATTATTAGTTTATAGGAGAAAATACAAAAAATATAAAATAAAATAGTAAGAAGAATAGGGGCGGGAAAAGGGACGGGGAAAATGTAAGCAAAAAGGGGAAAGAAAGAAAAGGCATTGAGTTCCAACTCCAACTTATTTGAAGATAATAACATCAAACCTCAACTTTTACTTTTACATAATAGTATAAACTAGCCATATGTTGTTTCTATAACAACAAATCTAATCAGCAAAACCCCAAATCAAAGTTTCGTTTTTTTCCACCTCATGCACAAAGTCCAGAAGTGGTTTACAACAAAAGTAATTGTATCACTTTAGTCATCTCTGCTAACTCTATTAACTTTTGCAGCCATTTATCCATTGGGGGAATCAAAGTGTCCTTGCATTTTTGTGCATAAAATAATCTTGCTGCCATCAACATATAACATCAAAGTTCCATTTTTTTCCAAGTTTTTTTTTCCATTAAACCCAAAAGAAAAGTTTCTCTTTTTATCTTTAAATTCACTTTGAGAATCTTCTGTATTATGATGTGAATCCTAGTCCAACATTTAACTTAATTACAGAAAACATTCTATGATATTCTGTAGTGGCCCACATTATCCATATCAGTGGCAAGGCCCCCATCTTACATTCATATAAATACCCTTACAATATGATTGAGTTGAATCCAGCTACTGCAGAAAATTATATAAATCCCTAAATGTATGGCAATTATTCTACAGAAATAATTACCAAAGACTTAATAATTTGTTTATTTAAAATAACACCTAAGAAAGATATTATTTTATCCAGCTAACCTCTCACTGTAAGCATTGTATCTATTGTTTATTATGAATTAACTTGGCATCTAGTTGATAAAATAATCCACAGTTAGTAGTTCCCCTATATACATGAAGCTTATTGCATGAAGAATTTTTTTTATAGATCAAGATTAATAAAATCTTAATATAATACGCAGAGTGTTCATATAGAGCTACTGAAACATCACAGAAGAAAAAGCAATGTTTATTCATGCCAATATCTGTGTGTACACCTGAAGCTTCAAAATGTTGATCTAGTCATATCAAACAGAGTAATTTTGCAACTTCAATAATTTTAGTGAATGATTAAATTTCAATTAACAAGTTAGACAGTTAATGTAATTTCATTTTAGCATAAATTAATATGAGGGGAAGAAGCAGGACATAAAGTCATTCCTTCTCATTTTAATAAAAGTTTGTAAGTTCAAATTCAATAGTTTTATTGGTCCTCTATTTCTCCCGACTGAAACATCATTCCTTTCTCTCATGTTTGAATGTTCTCGGATACACTAACCATCTCCTGAAGAATCTTTCAGAGGAACAATACAAACCAGCAACTAGATTTTTTTTAATCCCTCTCTGCTATCTTTAGTCCATCAATGAATGGAACTGAAGGGAAAGAGCGACCCTCAATTCATATTTGCCTGCTTCCCTGCTTTTCTTCCTTAGGAAATATTTGATATTTTCCCAGCATTCAAAACACCTACTAATTTGCAGCTACATATTCTGGAAATGGTGGGACATGGACATATAAGGTAGAGTTGGCAAAAAGAACAAGTCAATCAGAAGCTAATTGTTTCAGCTTCCAGTCTGAATGAGAAATATGGAAAAGGAAGTTGTAGACCCAAGTCATGGGACTTCTTGCATTTGTTTGTTTGTTTGTTTGTTTTATATGTCACTCATCTCACTATCAAAATGACTCTGGGATTAATTATGAAGGCACATGCAAAATTGATTTACTTGAGAATACTTAGGAATGTGTTCTGAACTATGCCTGTGGTGGATCAAGAAGAATATGATAATAAAGTCAGGATGAGCTGAAATTTTAAATGTCTGGAGATTGTCATGCTGGAAAAATAAGCTCACAAGTGTCGGCTAAAAGCTTCGAAGAAAAAATCGGCCATCCTCCAGCAAACAAAGAATAGCTGACATCATTAGTATAATGCATGGAGAATTGGCTTTAGAAGACAACAAATAAATCCAACTAGTAAATAATTATAGGGATTGTGATTTATGCTTGCACTATGGAAATAGCCAGAAAGGAAAAAGAAAAACAAAGGAGAATTCCCCCCACCCCACCCCATTGCTCTAAATTAGATAAAAACTTAAAGAAAATAATAATGGAGATAATTTCTCTGAGAAATCAAAAGATCCCAAGAACAAAAAAAGAATTGTTCCTGATCAGAAGTTTTTCCAAATTAATCTAGTTAATGCCAATGATGAGGAAGGAAGGAAGGGAGGGAGGGAGGGAGGGAGGGAGGGAAGGAGGGAGGACGGAAGGAAGGAAGGAAGGAAGGAAGGAAGGAAGGAAAGAAGGAGGGAGGGAAGGAATGAAGGGAGTGAGGAAGGAAGGAAGGAAGGAAGGAAGGAAGGAAAGAGGGAGGGAGGGAAGGGAGGGAGGGAGGAAGGAAGGAAGGAAGGATCTTCTCCACATACACAGTTTTTAGTTTGTTTCTTGTTTGCTTGGGCTAAAAAAATGCTCAGGATGAAATATAAATACAACCCATGTCAATATTACTAAAGTACAAGTGCAAACATTTAGCATCATGAGGAAAAGGTCTGTCTGTTGACCATATGCTTTTTCAACACTCCATTTAAAATAGTGTTGATGTTTGCATCATTCTCATTTCTTGCAAAAGAAATCTGAAAATCATCCAGAAAAAAAACTTCAAAAGATATGTACTTAGTTTTTTTGTCTAAAAGGAGAAAGGCAAAATTGATTATAATGTCCACCAATACCTGATTATCTGGTGTGTGCATATATAATTTGGATGTGCCTCCGAAAGCAGTTGCATTTATCAAACTTGGCTCCTGGCATAGTCTCTTATCCTATTTGATTTGAAAGATTGAGACAAGTATTAGATTAAAACACTGGTTGGTATATAATAGATCCTGTCACCTCCCCGTCACCCACCAAACCAAGTAGCCCATTTTAGCCATTAGTCTCCATAGAAGACTATGGATGGAAGACCTTAGCACAATAGCAAAGTATTGCTTTGCACTGAAAAGAGCACAGATTCAAAACTCAACAAAATTCAATTCAATTCAATTTCAATTCAAACCTTTATTGTCAGAGTACAACATGTGTACAATAAGATTGGCTGAGCTTCCCTTCGTTCACACACACACCCCAACACAATACAACTCACAATCCCTAGCCCAGTGAAACCTACTAACAAACACCCAATCCTATTGCACCATGTGAACTTATTGCACGTGGAGCCCGCCCCAAAAGTCAGTCGTACTATGTTGTTGCAGAGTTATTTTGCATTCAGGAGTCTGACAGCCCATGGATAAAAACTGTTCTTCAGCCTGTGCTTCTATATCAGTGGTGGGTTTCAAAAAAATTTGGAACCTCTTCTGTAGATGTGGCCTGCTTTCTGGGTCCACTGATGGAACCTCTTCTAACCGGTTTGGTAGATTTGACGAACCAGTTCTACTGAACTGGTGCGAACTGGTAGGAACCCACCTCTGTTCTATATCTTCTTCCAGATGGTAGGAGAATAAAGAAGGGCTGACCAGGGTGTGAATCATCGTAAAGAAGGGGTGGGGTTATAGTACAACAATTGGTTTTTACGGTATCGAGAATCAGTTCAATCCTCACTCCTCAGATAAGGTTGGAAAAAAAACCTGATATATCAGAGGCTGATAGTCAGAATGACGGACCCATGTCAGCTTTGCGAGGTAGTCCAGGAAAGGAATCCACCTAGAAATACTAGTTCTAACTTTATAGTAAGGTTATATTAACAGAATCCCCCAAATCTGAAAGTACATCTCCCCCTTCTCCACATCTTTATAATCCAAGAAACTGAGGGTGATCATTTCTGAGATGTTTCCCATGTTCCCATTCCTTCTCCAGGCTCAGTTACCTCTTAACTGATGGTTGTCTAGTCTGTGGCTCTTCATCCTGTCTCTCAAGTTTATTCCCATATGCCATCATATCCAGTGGTAGGATCCATTTTTTACTACTGGTTCTGTGGGTGTGGCAGGGGAAGGATACTGTAAAATTGTAAAACCACCATTCCTACCTCACTCCAGGGGAAAGTTAGTGCAAAATCCCCATTCCCTCCCAATCAGCTGGGACACGGGAAGCAGAGAATAAATGGGTGTTCTGACCCCTCTCCATCCTGTGATTAACGCCAACACAGGCTTACTGATAGCCACACTTTATTCACAGCAATTACTCACAGGCAAAACATTGGCAGCAACCCAGACTCACACAGACAAGAGATACAAAACAAACAAGAGCTTCTCCAGCTTGTTTGAACGGTTGTGTCCTGCAAAAAGTCTCCTCCCAAAGTCTCTTCTTATATACTCTCTTGGGAGGAACCAAGCCACAACCACCTGGGCTTGATTATCTTCTATGAGTCTTTCTCCATAGCTGCTGCCTCTGTTTCTCCGCCCTTCTTTGCTTGGCATCAGGGACAAACTCTCTTTGATCTTCACCACTGCTCCAGTGCCTGAGGTCAGGGACAAACTCCCTTTGATCTTCACCACTGCTCCATGCCTCAGGCGCCTCTTGGTAGCCAACCAGACTCTCTGGTCCCTGCTTGGAGTCTGAACCCTGCCCAGGGTCCTCCACATCTTCCAGAGCCAACTCATAGGGTCCCTCGCTATCGAAGTCCATCAGCAGCTCCAATGGCTCCTGCTGGGCCACAACAGATGGGGGTGGGGCCAGTAAGAGGGTGGTATTTACCAGTTCTCCGAACTACTCAAAATTTATGCTACCAGTTCTCCAGAACTGGTCAGAACCTGATGAATACCACCTCTGATCATATCCAATAACATGATTGTGCTTCTCCTTTTGCCTTGGCCAAAATGAAAGCTGATATATATTTTTTCTCCATGTCAGTCAAGGACAGCTACTTGCCAGAAATGGTACATGGTCTCCTGCTTGAGCAGGGGGTTGGGCTAGATGACCTCCAACTCTTTTGTTCTGTTCTGTTCACTGATATTTCTAAAGCAAATCAACTGAAGTCTGCAGTCTTCTTCCATACAGTTCCACATTTCAGGATTCTTCTACGAGTCATCTCCAATTTGTTCTCCATTGAGATTCACTTCTATGGCATCTGCTTCTTAGAAAGTTGGCCTGCCTGTCATTTTCTCTTCAATTTGAGAAGAAGAAGGCAATCCTCTATCCAATCTCCTTCTGGCTGTGTCACCACTAGATATTTCAGCTCTCCAAATCCAGGTAGCCTAATCTGTATTTTATGGAAATTATACCAATTAGGCAAACTGAGCACATAAATTGTTGGATATCATGCCAAGTGCTTTACATTTTCTGTGCCAGCCACACAAAATTGGGAAAGATCAGCCAGCAAAAACAACTTTTTGCTCCAGCCTGGATTTTCCTTTTGCTTTTTTCAGAGAATGTATGGAAATCAAAACAATTTAGCCAAAGCGTTAGCCAAAACAATTTCGTCCCCCCAAAAAGAAAACCTATTGTTAAAAAAATATTAAAAGGAAGGGAGAAAACTAAGCTCCTTATTTTCTCTACTCTTGCTTTACTATAAAAATGTTTAGATGCTATGGATAGCAACCTTTTACAAAACTGCTTTCTATGAGTAGTAGATAAGGGCAAGCACTGGTAAGTAATGAATCATAATAAACAGACAACCTGCCTTTTCATCTGAGTTACTTCAAGCAATTTATTTCAAACTCTCCTTGATTCTCCACTCATCATTCTGATTTTTATACGATTAATCTATGAGTTCTGTTTTCAGTTTCTTTCAAGCTGAAAAATACCACTTACAGTATATATTATTACTTTTAACATTGAGCTTGTCAGCTGGAGCTCCCAGCCTGGGTTCAAGATGCACGCGAACCTGTTACTTTTCCCAGCTCTTGCCCACCTGGCAGTTCAAAAGCATGCAGATGCAAGTAGATCAAGAGGTACCATTTTGATGAGAAGATAACAGCATTCCATGTAACTTTGGTCATGGTAATGTGGCCAACCGAGCCATATTGGACACATAATCATGGAAAACGTGTTCAGACAACCCTGGCTCCTTCAGCCAAGAAACAGAGATGAGCACCCTACCAGAGGTGGGTTCCTACCAGTTCGCACCTATTCGGTAGAACCGGTTCATCAAATCTACCAAACCGTTTAGAAGAGGTTCCACCAGTGGACCCGGAAAGCAGGCCACACCTACAGAAGAGGTTCCAAAAAATTTTGAAACCCACCACTGGTCCTTGGATATGATTATTCTACACTATCATGCTCATATTTATAAAACTCAGTGCCTCTGTGAAAGGTAAGGATGACTACTGCATTTGTGGTGCAATCAGAACATTGCGTGTGTTGAAGTTGTTTTAACGCAAACCAAATATGCCTTTTAAAAAACAAGTTTACATCATATTCTTATGCATGCCAGTGCTGTGTGTGAGGTAATTTAAGACGGTTCTGACAAGTGACGTCGGCATCTTCATATCCGGTCACATGGGTGGCAAGCCACTCCCATCCGGTCACATGGGTGGCAAGCCACTCCCACAAAGGAGGCCACACCCACAGAGTAGGTTCGAACTATTTTTGAAACACACCACTGCACCCTACCCTAAAGTCGAACACAATTGGACAGGAAATATTTACCTTTTTACTCAGATTAAACTAAGAAGTTGGTGAATATTATACCATCTTGCCAATCCCAGGACTCTCCTCTTCCCATCAAGTCATATGCTTTTATGTTCCAGCAGTAGACAATTCAGGATGACTTGAATTAGGCAGCAGATATGTTGGTATGCCTCTCAACAGAAGTCTGGTCTACTGATTAAGGCACCATGCTAGGAACCAAGAGACTGGCTGGGTGACTTTGGACCAGTCACTATCTCGCAACCCAACCCATCTTGCAGTGTTGTTGTTGTGGGAAAAGAATGGGAGGAGGAGGAAAGGAATATTAGATATGTTCAATACCTTGAGTCATTTAAAAAACAATAAAGGCAGATAAAAATAAATAAATTAACAAAGGAAGTCTGATTCTTTTTTCCCAATTCACTTCTGGCTAAACCTGTATATACTCATCCCCTGTTTTGCCCTATTTTTTTATTTGCTATGCAGCTACGGAGAGAGGGTGAATATTGAAAAGGCCACTGAGTAGGAAGTGCCTAGAGCAACTCGTCTTTTGTTGGCATCATAGAGCCCTAAACAAGGATGGATCTGTTAGGTTGTTAAAAAAAAATGGGCTGCTACCAGTATATTAATTAGGTCAGCCAGCATAGAATGAAAGATTGTGTTCAGGTAGACCAAGAAATTTCACTTTGAGCCATTTCTGAACTTCCTATGCTGCTGTCTAATATGATAGCAATGCAGGAGAACCTAAGTATAGACATGTGTCAAGTTGCCAAGAAGCTTCAGACCTGTAGAAGAACTGCTGCCAACTGCAACCTGTCCAATTTACTATTTACAGTTATCCCTCTTTGTGGGGGGAGGAAATATGTAGTGGTCACTGGATTAATTCATTAGGAAAGAGTTGTTTAGCCAAATTATAAAGGTTACATTTGTGACTGTTATTGCAGAAAATATTTAGAAAGCCACAATGTTCCTAAGTGTTAGAATTTGTGGTAATTGTGTCACCGGCTTAACATATTTGCTTATTTACATCTTCACGCTTTATGATTTGCAGATATGCGAGGGCGTACATAGAATAATATTAATACTATGCTTGCATTGTATTTATAGTTTCAAAGCTTCTGATGATTTACATTCCAATATATTTACGTCTCAGCACAGTAGTTCTCAACCTTCCCAATGCCACGATCCTTTAATACAGTTCTTCCTGTTGCGGTGACCACCAACCATAAAATTGGTGTCTCGGTTCCTAAGACCATCGAAAATATGTGTTTTCCGATGCACTTATGCAACGCCTGTGAAAGGGTATTTATTTGTTTGTTTGTTTGTTTGTTTGTTTGTTTATAAAATTTGTATGCCGCCCACTCTCGGAAGAAGGGGGGGTATAGAAAAAAATAAAAACAACAATTAAAAACTCAAAACATTCATAACTTAGGATGGGGCTGGATAATTCAACAGCCCCAGGCCTGCCGGAACAGCCAGGTCTTAGTTGCTTTGCGAAAGGCCGGAAGGATAGTAAGGATCTGGATCTCAACGGGGAGATCGTTCCATAGGGTAGTTCGACCCCCAAAGGGGTCCTGACCCACAGGTTGATAACTACTGTTTTAGCAGATTAATTTATTCTAGTCTTTCAGTTCAATTGTCAGAATATACAATTAATTATATTATAACTCCAGAAACATTTTTATACATATGCAGGTGAACTTTGGACCAGCAGCTAAACTATTATGTAGAAGTATGTTTATGTGATTTCGCTAAATATCCTTCTAGCCCACTGAAAATGTTTAATATTTGTTTTTTTCAGAATGAGTTTTTTTTTTTAAAAAAATCCATTTTTGTGTGGCTCTACTAATGGATAGAAAGTCTCCTATCAGCACAAAGCCACATTATGTTATATTCAGATTCATTCTACAAATATACTAATGGTTGCTGTTGGGTGTGAAGACTATATGTTTATTAGCTAAGCTATGCATATTCCTCAGTGACTGCATAAATACATAACATTTCAGCCAATATTTCTTATATATGACATTTTAATGTTCGTCATAATGATTTGGTTCAGCAGCATGGAGAATAGGAAGAGAAGGCTGTTGCTAAGACTGATTTTTGCCATCATTTTCCCTCTTTCTCAGAAGTTTTACTTCACTCTAACCTTTCTTACAGTTGGGAAATGAAAAGCAGATTGGTTGGGGAATAGGATTAGAAGAGCTGAGTACCCACTAGCACATATTTATTCTTCAGGGACTGCATTAACATTTAATGTTAAGCCAAAATATGTTAGATATTCCTTGCTAAAATTGTCATAATGGCCTGGTTTATATCTAATTCTGGGGAGGGGTGCAGTGGCTCAGTGGCTAAGATGCTGAGCTTATCGATCAGAAGGTCGGCAGTTCAGCGGTTCGAATCCCTAGCGCCGCATAACAGAGTGAGCTCTGGTTATTTGTCCCAGCTTCTGCCAACCTAGCAGTTTGAAAGCATGTAAAAATACAAATAGAAAAATAGGGACCACCTTTGGTGGGAAGGTAACAGCATTCCATGCACCTTTGGTGTTTAGTCATGCCAGCCACATGACCATGGAGACATCTTCAGACAGCGCTGCCTCTTCGACTTTGAAACGAAGATGAGGACCGCCCCTAGAGTGGGAAACGACTAGTGAACATATGCAGGGGAACCTTTACCTTACCTTTATATCTAATTCTAAGCTATAATTGATGGCACATGGCACTAAACCAAAACAATACATTGTCATTTGATGCCTACATACATCAGCCTTGAGAGTAGATTGGTGCACTGGTTAAAGCATCAGGCTAGAAATTGGAAGACAGTGAGCTTAGGCACAAAGGCAGCTAGTTGACCTTGGCCTGTCACTGTTTCTCAACTCTATGAATGAGGCAATGGCAAACAATTTCGGAAAAACATTGCCAAGGAAACTGTAGGGACTTGTCCAGACTCAAAAAAATCAAGATTAAATGTGAATTGGATTAATATTGATGCAGGAGGGGGTGCCCAGGTGCTGGTCAGGTTAGGTGGTCTTAATAGAATGGACCTTATAAATTCATATTAGCTTGGCTTTTCATTCTAGTGCCCTGGAGTTCCAAAGTTGACTTTTAGCTGGAGTGAACTTTCTCTCCAACTTCCTCATAAGTATTAAAAATAGGGCTGAACAGTGTGGCAAGACCCTGTAAAGGAGGGGCACAGGAAGCCAGGCGTGGGTGAGAGATAGAACAGAGGTAAAAACTGCTGACAGCTTAAGACGTTATAGGAACTTCTCTTTTTTGTATTTTTCCTATGTACCTCTCTGTAACATTCCAAAGTGAACTTCCCCTTTTTGAAATGTCATGCTTGTCTCGTGTAGGGAAACGCCTTGAGAATGCACAGTGTGGAACACGGCATAAAAGTAGTATCCTGGGCAGAGCCCAGGCAGTTCAGATTTTGGTGTGTGAACACGCTGAACTCAATGCATCAAATAAACCTGTTTCTCTCACCTTCGTGGTCTCAAGTCCTGGTCTTTCGTAAATAGATTACAAACCTCAATCTACTGCAACAATATGAACATGTGGATATCTATCAATCCATTCCTCGTGTGCCTGTCTTGCTCTCAGTGGGACATCACTTATCTCTACAATATATATTGTATGGGATAACTCAAGAGAATATCATTTTAAAACAAAACTATCATTAAACTATGAAAAGGGACGATTGGAAAGAAAATGTTGAAGGGAAAAGTCCATTTGCTTAAAATGATCACATTTAGAATCTTTGCAATAGCATAAAGTGCTTCACTGCAAAACATCATTTAACTGTGGAATTTGCAACCATCAAATATGGAGATGGCCACAGGTTCAGACAGCGTAGACACCATTGGCTGCTAGCCTTGATAACAGCTTGTATTCTTCAGAGTCATAGGCAGCCAGCTGTACCCCGTGGGAGGGACTCAAGAGCAAAATGTGTTTGCCATCTGGTCCATGTTTCTAAATCTCCAGAACAAAACAGATTGTCCACTGCTGAGTAGACACACAATACTCCTAACCCGATCTAAAGGGCCTTTTCTTACATCCTTAATTTTCCTGTCAGAACTCTTATAATTTGGGGTTATTAGTCAAAGTCAGAAGCAACAGGCAATCAGATTGCCATCGATACAAAAAAAATAGAAAATCTTTCTAGTCAGGCATAATCAGAAACAAATGTCCTGGAGTTTTGTTGATCAAATGTTAATAATCAAATCCATTTCACTTGTTTTTATATTTTTCATTAATGACCTGGTTGTTTTAGAAGAAATGTAAACAATTTTTTTCATTAATAGATTTTGACAAAAATGTTTTATATTTGGGCAGCTGCTTTGATAGTTTTATTGTAGTCAATTAATGTAATTCATTGTCCTATTTCATAAAACATTGTCATTATTTAAGGACTTTGTATGATTATGAAACTGCTGTGAGCCACATTACTGGCTTTCAAGAAAACCGTGGCAGAACTTATAAAGTTTATGCAATCTAGTGCTGGAATTAGTTACAGAAATTAAGGCGATAATTAAATCTGCATATGAGCGGTGCTGTAACCAAGTATAATTGGAAGTTTACAAGGAACCAACATTCCTTTCATGTATAAAACCAGACGTCCAAGACTAAAATGCTGAAGTGATAAGATTGCATTTTTATACATAACCAAAATGCATTTGGACTATTCTGAAAAATAGAATCGTTTTAGTTCAGATGGGAATTTTACCTTCGTGTTATATTAATCTGCAGTGAATAGGCTTCCATGAATCTTTCAGTGGGGTACCATATTCTAGTTTGTTTTGATAAAAATCTCTTAATTAAAAATAACAGCAGCAGGCAGCAGCAGGCTTCACATACTGCAAGATCAAAAGTGGAAAATACATGTAATAGCATTAGATTCTATGTCGCTTTATGTGTGCTGCAAGCATCTTGCACAGTTATCCATTTCTGTCCTAAAACACACTGAATAACGGCAACTGTTCTTGATTGCTGGCTTCCAGAGAGAATCATTTATTTAAAATAAATAAATAAATTTTGTAAATCAAAGGTCAGAGGAGCCAGAGGAGGAAAGTACAGAATCACCGTAGTTTAAAATCGAAATGCATTGCATTCTTGATGCCCTGTGGTCTCAGTTTACTAAAAGTTCCCTACCAGTGAGTTTCTGCTGTTACCCAGCAAAAAGTAATTAATAAAACAAGTTAGATCTTGTAGTGTAATCCTCTCCTCAAAGTAGCATTTGCACAATTTTTTTCAATAGGCATCATAATTGATTTTTTTAAAAATGTACTTGACTGAATACTGATAGGTATTGGAACAGGACCTACTGTTTAATTTGTGTTCCGTAATTATCTCCCTCCTCCTCTTTTGACAAGCAAAGCATTATTCTTTTGTAACAACATCCTTGCTGTGCCAATTTCATTTTTTTAAAGTAGCCTCGGAATGACTCCAACACTTTATTTCCAAAGGAAGGGAGGGGAGGAGAGAGAGAGAGCAGTCAGTCACTCTACTTACCTTGGTGTTCTTCTGCTGAAGAAAATGTTTGTTTACGTTTGTGAGAAACCAGCCGAAGATTATCTAATACACGTCTTCCAAACAAGCCTATGTACCTGTTTCTCACATCTGGGTGGCCCAAACCCTGATAGCCTTTCACAAAGATTTAAAGACCTATCTGTTTCCTCGGGTGTTTGGGACAGGTGGTTGGGTGAATTCTGCAGTTCACCCAACCACTTGATGTGGTTTTTTCTGATCACGGTTTTTCAATTTTAACCTCAGGCGGAGTGTAGGCAGATGTACTTGTTGTTGTTCTTGGATTTTTTTGTACATTGCCCTAAGCCGCTCTTGTGAAATGTGTGGCCGTATAAATTATTTAAACAAATGAATAAATTGAGATTGCAGTAGACTTCTTGTAGTTTTGTTAACATAGCATTCTGCTTTCAACTCTTCAACTCTTCATTTTGGTTTTCTTCAAAAGGTGTTCAATGAATTCTCCAAAGCAAAGGATTCCCCCAGGCACTACTTTGGACTTCCTTAGACTTTTCAGTGCTTGTCATTATCATATATCAGTTGTAATTTGTTTTGGCAGGAAGTACTTCGTTACAAAGGTGGCTTTCAGATGTGTTGATGGGCCTTTGTTTTGGCTTGATTTGTTCTTGTTTGATTGTTTTTGCCAGGGGCCTATGGGATGTTGTAATGTCTTGTATATGTAAGCTGGCCAGAGTGGGTAGCTATGATAAATGTAAGTACTGGAAATAGATAAATAAATAAATAATAACAGTCGATTGCAAAAAAGCAGTTTTATTTGGAACAGATTGCATCCTACAGTGAACTTTTTATCACCAACTAACAGTGGTGGGATTCAAAAAAATTTACTACCGGTTCTGTGGGCATGGTTTGGCGTGACCCGTCAAAACCACACTCGTCAAAATAGCAGCGACAAAACCACATCGCTAAAACCGCGACGTCATCACCGCGATGTCATCACCGCGACGTCATCACCGCGGCAACAACAGCGCGACGACAGAAGAGCGCTTTAGAACAGCACGGCGACAGAAAGCCGATTTAAGTTAAGGTAAGGATTAGGGTTAGGTTTAGGGTTAGGTTTAGGGTTAGATTTAGGGTTAGGTTTAGGGTTAGGTTTAGGGTGAGCGCTTTGGAAGGCGCGGATTTGCCCTCCGCAGTTATGTCGGCGCGCTAGGGTCGCATTTCGCCTAGCGCTTTGGACGGCACGGATTTGCCCTCCGTGGTTATGTCGGCGCGGAAAAGGGCTTTGCGGTTTTGTCGGTGAACCTGGTTTAGCAGGCGTGGCTTGGCTTGGCTTGGTTTGGTGGGCGTGGAAGGGGTAGGATACTGTAAAATCTCTATCCCCTCCCCACTCCAGGGGAAGGATACTGTAAAATCCCCATTCCCTCCTCACTCCAGGGGAAGGATACTGTAAAATCCCCATTCCCTCATCACTCCAGAGGAAGGATACTGCAAAATCCCCATTCCCTCCCAACTCCAGGGGAAGGATCCTGTAAAATCTCCATTCCCTCCCCACTCCAGGGGAATATCCCCATTCCCTCCTGATCAGCTGGGACTTAGGAGGCAGAGAATAGATGAGGGTGGTGCCAGTCAGAGGTAGTATTTTCCGGTTCCCCAAAATACTCAAAGTTTCTGCTACCGGTTCTCCAGAACTGGTCAGAACCTGCTGAATACCACCTCTGCATCTAACTACATCTACCTATCTCTGGTACTGGGAAGAGCAAGTGGATGATATTGCCAAACCCAATATAAACATCTGGCTGACTGTCCAAGAAACCACAATTAAAGGGCAGTTCCTATTGGGGGTTTCTGCAAAAACACTTTGGGGACAAGGTTATTCTATTCCTTGGCAATTGAACAGTTGCACAGAACTGTATTTTATTCTGAAAACTGTTTAATATCTACAACAGAAGCCTAGAGAGCAATTATCCAAATATTTGGCATGATGTGTCATCACTACCCAGATGACGTCTAACTCTGCCTTTCATTTTCATCAAATGCAAGTGGAGGATACTAAATCAATGCCAGGTAATGGACTGGATGAAGCCCAAAAATCTGACTTTGTCTAGGCAAAATTGACAAACGATTAGATAAGTGCTTTGTCTGCCAAGATGAATGAACTAAGGAACCTCTTTTGAAGACAGTTGCATAAACAATCTGATTTGTAATTTGGATATGATTCTTCTATCCAGTATTCTCCCTAGAGGCTTCATTAAAGCAGTACAATCCATGTACTATGCTCTGGTCAGCACGAATGTTTGTTTGCCTGAGCATCATGCAGAGAGAGGGGTGGGAGAGCGAGGGAGAGAGAGACTCTTTGCTTCCCTCTGCCGTCAATGGTCATTTTGTTGGACTGCTGGGCTGTGTGGCCTGAAAGGCTTAAAGGTTAAATGCTGTTTATCTATCTATCTATCTATCTATCTATCTATCTATCTATCTATCTATCTATCATCTATCTATCTATCTATCTATCTATCTATCTATCTATTATTTAGCTATCTATCCATCTAATATATATATATATATATATATATATATATATATATATATATATATATATATATATATATATATATGTTTTTTTATTTGTGCTGATAAATAAATAAAGGAAGACTAGTATAGATCTATTTCAAGCTATTTAGCTCTCATCAGCTAGCCATATCCTTACTGGGATTCGAACCTGTGCTCTATTGCCTTCCCAGGCTGGGAGTTAACCATTTGAGCTACAGAGAACGACTCCTTTTATCAGCCAGCCAGGGTGGGAGGTATATACTTAAAGTCACAACCCCTGGTATGCCCAAGTGTGGGAGGAAGGTCACACTTCCACTCTCTGTCATTAGGCTCGTCACAAGAGTCCATCCAGACAGAAACCCAATATTTTTACTGTTGCCTTTGTTATATTTGTGTTTTTTTATTTGTGCTGATAAATAAATAAAGGAAGACTAGTATAGATCTATTTCAAGCTATTTAGCTCTCATCAGCTAGCCATATCCTTACTGGGATTCGAACCTGTGCTCTATTGCCTTCCCAGGCTGGGAGTTAACCATTTGAGCTACAGAGAACGACTCCTTTTATCAGCCAGCCAGGGTGGGAGGTATATACTTAAAGTCACAACCCCTGGTATGCCCAAGTGTGGGAGGAAGGTCACACTTCCACTCTCTGTCATTAGGCTCGTCACAAGAGTCCATCCAGACAGAAACCCAATATTTTTACTGTTGCCTTTGTTATATTTGTGTTTTTTTATTTGTGCTGATAAATAAATAAAGGAAGACTAGTATAGATCTATTTCAAGCTATTTAGCTCTCATCAGCTAGCCATATCCTTACTGGGATTCGAACCTGTGCTCTATTGCCTTCCCAGGCTGGGAGTTAACCATTTGAGCTACAGAGAACGACTCCTTTTATCAGCCAGCCAGGGTGGGAGGTATATACTTAAAGTCACAACCCCTGGTATGCCCAAGTGTGGGAGGAAGGTCACACTTCCACTCTCTGTCATTAGGCTCGTCACAAGAGTCCATCCAGACAGAAACCCAATATTTTTACTGTTGCCTTTGTTATATTTGTGTTTTTTTATTTGTGCTGATAAATAAATAAAGGAAGACTAGTATAGATCTATTTCAAGCTATTTAGCTCTCATCAGCTAGCCATATCCTTACTGGGATTCGAACCTGTGCTCTATTGCCTTCCCAGGCTGGGAGTTAACCATTTGAGCTACAGAGAACGACTCCTTTTATCAGCCAGCCAGGGTGGGAGGTATATACTTAAAGTCACAACCCCTGGTATGCCCAAGTGTGGGAGGAAGGTCACACTTCCACTCTCTGTCATTAGGCTCGTCACAAGAGTCCATCCAGACAGAAACCCAATATTTTTACTGTTGCCTTTGTTATATTTGTGTTTTTTTATTTGTGCTGATAAATAAATAAAGGAAGACTAGTATAGATCTATTTCAAGCTATTTAGCTCTCATCAGCTAGCCATATCCTTACTGGGATTCGAACCTGTGCTCTATTGCCTTCCCAGGCTGGGAGTTAACCATTTGAGCTACAGAGAACGACTCCTTTTATCAGCCAGCCAGGGTGGGAGGTATATACTTAAAGTCACAACCCCTGGTATGCCCAAGTGTGGGAGGAAGGTCACACTTCCACTCTCTGTCATTAGGCTCGTCACAAGAGTCCATCCAGACAGAAACCCAATATTTTTACTGTTGCCTTTGTTATATTTGTGTTTTTTTATTTGTGCTGATAAATAAATAAAGGAAGACTAGTATAGATCTATTTCAAGCTATTTAGCTCTCATCAGCTAGCCATATCCTTACTGGGATTCGAACCTGTGCTCTATTGCCTTCCCAGGCTGGGAGTTAACCATTTGAGCTACAGAGAACGACTCCTTTTATCAGCCAGCCAGGGTGGGAGGTATATACTTAAAGTCACAACCCCTGGTATGCCCAAGTGTGGGAGGAAGGTCACACTTCCACTCTCTGTCATTAGGCTCGTCACAAGAGTCCATCCAGACAGAAACCCAATATTTTTACTGTTGCCTTTGTTATATTTGTGTTTTTTTATTTGTGCTGATAAATATATATATACTATCTATCTATCTATCCATCTACTATCTATCTGTCTGTCTGTCTGTCTGTCTGCCCATCCGTCCGTCTGTCTGTCTGTCTGTCTGTCTGTCTACTATCTATCTATCTATCTATCTATCTATCCATCTACTATCTATCTATCTATCTATCTATCTATCTATCTATCTATCTATCTATCTATCTCAGTGATGTGTGGTGAGGTTTATGGCTGGTGGGGCAGCAATTTTTTTAGACTTGTGGACTTCAACTCCCAGAATTCCACAGCCAGGCATGCTCAGTTCCGATTTAAAGCGAGAGCATTTGTTTTTCTCCTTTGCTAAACAAGTTTCCTTCTTTCTTTTTCTTCTCCCTTCTCCTCCTTCCTCCCTCCCTCCCTCCCTCCCCCTCTCTCAAACACACACACACACACACACACACACACATCAACCAATACAGTTACACTAGCCACATTAATTTCTGGCAAAAGATTATTTCCATGGACTCAGGTCGATTACCAGAAATGTTGAAGATCAAGCTTTTCATCAAGTCCTCTCACTCTTGGGCCACTTGAATTATATTACAAACGCTACTTTACCACATTTTCAGTCAATTCACAATCCAAGCATACCTGACAGCCAACGAAAGTTTCCTGGGAAACATTGCATCAAGTTACATGCTCAGTACACTTGTGCACAGATAGTCCTCAACGGACAACAGGTCATTAGTGACTATTCGAAGTTTCAACAGCACTGAAAAAAGTGACTTATGACCATTTTTGACACTTACAACCATTACAGCATCCTCATGGTCACATGATCAAAATTCAGATGCTTAGTAACCTGGCTCATATTTATGGCAGTTGAAGAGTCCTGGGGTCATGTGATCACCTTGTGCGACCTTCTGGGAAGCAAAGTTGACGGGGAAACCAGAATCTCTTAGCAATCTACTAGCATTGATTCACTTATCACCTGTGGCCTTCCGCACATGCGCTTTTGGTGAAAAAAGAACCTAAATGGGATGCCATAGAGCTGGGGTGGATGGGTGGGGCCACCCACAAATTCTCCTACCGGTTCAGCTGAACCGGTCTGAACCGATAGAATACCACTTCTGATTGCCACTCAATATTACCAGTTCATTGAAAGCACCCCCGTTCTGCCTTTAGATATATGTTGATATCTAAAATGAGATTAGAAACATGACCATTTAAAAATAATAGCAATTGAAAGACTTGTGGCTTAAAGACAAATGTTTCTCTTTAATTTTCAGGAGAAATGAACATAATTTAAGTCTGCTCAATATATCCTCATGGTGTCCTTGATGACTGCTTGAACATGTCAACTACTGAACAATAGTTAGCTCCAAACTTGCTAATTACATAATTTAGATATGAGATTAAGCATCTAAAATATTTCCTAGGTCACTATAACTCATAAACCACAAGGCAAGTTTTGTGTTATATTTGCTTGAGGACCAGTTTTGACTCCTACCATTAGTCAATGGCATCATTGGGGGTGGTATCATTCTTGCAAAAGGAAGATCAGTGTAGAGAGAGTTCTTGGTTGCTGGTTTTCAACTAGCCAATGGCCTTCAACTAACCCCTGAAAAATGTCCAGAGGGCCCTGAAGATGCTGTCATTTCACAGAACTATTACTGATGAGAAGAAATTGTTATACGATATCATTTCTTCTAGTAAGGGTGGAAATGTTTCATATGGTATGCCTTGTGTTTTTAATATACATAATTCTGTAAACTGCTGGGAGTTTCTGGGATTTAGTGACCTAGACCTGATGTTAACAAATACAATAAAATAGCCCAAAATTTGAGAGAGAACTTTTATAAGATGTTTTATAGATGGTATTTAGATCCTAAAAAACTGGCTTGGATGTATCTGAATTTACAGCCTGGAGATGTGCTTGTGTTGATGCTACATATTACCATATATGGTGGACTTGTAAAAAGGTTAAAGCATTTTGGATAAAAATATGGTGGATTATGCAAAATATTCTTAAAAAGAGGATAAAGTTTACCCCTCAGTTGTTCCTGTTAGGTATAACTACTGATTGTACTGTTATAGAGACTAACTTGATTTTGTACTTAATAACGGCAGCAAGACTGTTGGTGGTGCAATACTGGAAGAAGGAAGATTTGTCTACTATTCAAGAATGGACATTAAAAGTAACAAACTTAGCAGAGATGGCTAAAATATCAGCATATCTTAAGGATCACTCAGATGTGAAATATAAACTGGAGTGGAGAAGATGGATTGACTATATTCAAAATAAATACGGGACTAAGAAATTCCAGATAGTTTGTGACTGAAAAAGCGAGGGATGACATAATCTGTTTAGAGTAGCCTAACAAAAGAGGAGTTAAAGCTCAAATGAAAGATGATACTAACTTTTTTTAAGTTTTAGAATATGTTTGTTAAAGATTTATACCCTGTATTTGTTCTGGGAAGTCGGGGGGGGGAGGTGGGGGGGGCTCGGGGGGGAGGTGGGGGAGGGGAGGTAAATATTTGTAAAAGCTTTTTTTTAAAAAATTCAATTAAAAAAAAACAAATATAACAAAATAAATACAATTTAAAATAAAAAAAATTGAACGCCTTGAAGGAGTATTTATTTTTGACAAAGGCTCAGGCAAAGTGTGCATTTAAAGCTGATTTGTGAGAAAATCCTGCTGTGTTGTTTATTTTGTCTGGTCCAGATGCCTTCTCTCACAATTGCAATAGTCAAAAGATACTTCATGTGGAGAAGCTTTTCCGCTTTTTTTGTGAGGGTCAATTCCAGCTGCCGTGTAATCTAAAATTCCTCAGTGAGGAAAATCAAATAATCACTTTACCTTAATGGGGCAAATCAAAGAGCACCAGACAGGCATAACTTTGACTATGAAAGATGCTATAGCTGGAGATTTGCCAAACCTTTAGCCTCTCCTTTAAATAAAATCCAGTTACATTTCACACATTTTAAAATGATTTTCAGTTTTAATGTGTATATATAACTGCAAGGAGAAAATAATATCTCACCAATAGCTGACAGGTCATTATATATAAACAGAGAGCAAATCCCACTTCCTTGTAACACTGAAGATGTTGCCTAGTCAGGTAATGAAACGTCTGCAGTCAAAGAACCAAGATCACCAAGAATGCCACCATTCAATCCTGAGCTACAGATATTATTATCTTCTATTGTATTTCACTGAATGGTCCTGCTGGTTTTCACCAATTTCTGTATTTAATACTTTAATTCTTCACTGTTGTGCTTTTCCTTCTATTGCTTTGTGGTAGGCGAGAGGGCCTGTAGGAAGTCTGAGAACATCTGTTACCTTTAATAAGTTGTGAGCTCCCTAGAATTAGAATAGAATATAATTCTTTATTGGCCAAGTGTGTTTGGACACACAAGGAATTTGTCTTTGGTGCATAAGTTCTCAGCGTACATAAAAGGAAAAAATACTGTATTTTTTGGAGTATAAGACGCACCTTTTTTCCTCAAAAAAGAGGCTGAGAATCTGGGTGAGCCTTATACACTGAATACAGCATTTTTTGCTTCCTAAAACCCCGCCCCCTTCACCAAAATGGCCGTGCATAGCTTGTAGAAAGCTTTTAGAGAGCTCCTGGGAGCTGGAGAGAGCAGAAATGAGCAAAAAACGGCCCGTTTTTTGCTAAATTTTAACCCCTCCCCCCAGCCCCCAGGAACACTCTATGAGCTTCCTAAAGGTTATCCATGTCCTTTTTTATGAAAAATGGGCCCGTTTTTGTGAAAAACAGGCCAATTTTTGCTCGTTTTTGCCCCCCTCCCCAGGACTACTCTGCAAGCCCCCTAAAGGCTATTCATGCCTTTTTGGAGGGGGGAAACGGGCCCGTTTTTGCAAAAAAATGGGTTGTTTTGGGGATATTTGCAGAGTGCAAAAACCTTTTTTGTTGCCTCTTCAGAACCTTGATTTGTCTTATACTCCGGTGCGTTTTATACTGTGAAAAATACAGTACATTCACCAAGACTCATAAGATACAACTCTTAGCAATAGTCATAAGTTACTAATAAGCAATCAAATCATACTAGGAAACAAACAGAGCAATATAAATCGTAAAAATACAAGCAACATGGTTATAGTCATAAGTGGGAGGAGATGGGTGATAGGAACATTGAGAAGACTAATAGTAATAGTAATGCAGCCTTAGGGAATAGTTTGATAGTGTTGAGGGAATTATTTGTTTAGCAGAGTGGTGGCATTCAGGAAAAAAAGTGTTCTTATGCCTAGTTATCTTGGTGTGCAGTGCTCTATAGCATCGTTTTGAGGATAGGAGTTGAAACAATTTATGTGTTGTGAGTGGATGTGAGGGGTCTGTAGATATTTTCACGACCCTCTTTTTGACTCATGCAGTGTACAGGTCCTCAACTGAAGGCAGGTTGGTAGCAATTGTTTTTTCTGCAGTTCTAATTATCCTCTGAAGTCGGTGTCTGTCTTGTTTGGTTGCAGAGACAAACCAGACAGTTATAAAGGTGCAAATGACAGACTCAATAATTCCTCTGTAGAACTGTATCAGCAGCTCTTTGGGCAGTTTGAGCTTTCTGAGATGGCGCAGAAAGAACAGTCTTTGTTGTGCTTTTTTAATGACGTTGTTGATGTTAGGTGTCCATTTTAACTCTTGAGATATGTTAGAACCTAGAAACCTGAAGGACTCTATTGTTAATACTGTGTTGACTAGTATTGTAAGAGGTGGTAGTATAGGACGGTTTCTTCTCAAGTCTACAACCATTTCTACAGTTTTGAGTGTATTTAGTTCAAGATTGTTCTGGTTGTACCACAAGGCTAGTTGTTCAACCTCCCGTCTATATACAGATTCGCCATTATCTCAAATAAGATCAATCACTGCTGTATTATCTACAAACTTCTGTACTTTAACAGAGGGATCTTTTGAGATGCAGTCATTGGTGTATAGAGAGAAGAGAAGTGGAGAGAGCACACTGCCTTTCGTGGGCTCCTGTGCTAATTTACAGGTATCTAATGTGATTTTGCCTAGCTTCACCTGCTGCTTCCTATCTGTTAGGAAGCTTATGATCCATTTACAAATTGTGAATGGTAAATGGGAATCCCATGTTAAAAATAAAAGGCAATGTTTTAATTTTGCTATACTATTCATAATTGGGAATCCCACTGGCAATATTGTTAGTAGCCTTGGATATATGTCTCCAGAAGGTTTCATCTAGTTTTCTCTTTCTGTCCAATGACATCGCCTGACCAAGAAGTTAGAAAGGATAAGAACATTGTTAAAATTGATTTGGCTGCCAATGATATCTTGCATGAAAATTCCCTGGCAAACCATAGCTATGCACATTGTGTGGTCGTCTGGGAAAGGTGAATATGTTAACTAAAATGAAAACACGCTCAATTCATAAACACATAAATGTATTTATGTGCTTGAAAACTGCTTGATAAAACACATGTTTACGTGCTTGAAAACTGCTTGAAGATTTTTTTGTGTGTGTGCATGTTCATATTCATCAGAATTTCAGGGCACAATGAATTTTCTCCAGATTACTCACAACGTGGCCAAATATCTAAAATGTAAAAAGAAAAAAAAACATAGGGCTATATGAAAAATGCTATACATAGCTTGCAGTGGTTGGTTCCAGATCCCATTGCAACAGGCCCCAGCGTCCACCACGTGCATGTGCACAGCACGCGCGCAGCATGCGCATGCATACTTACCGCCCACAACGCTCCAGCTGCTCGGTGGAGCATCGCACAGGCGCTGTATGCTCCGTGCATATGCACAAAAGCCCTGATCTGCTCAAATACAGGTAAAGAGGGAGGGCAGGTGGGTGGGCCCTCCGGAGCACCATACCGGAATGGTACTTGGTGCTCCCAGCAGGCACCGGTACACCCATACAGGGGCATACCGGTCGTATCCCACCACTGATAGCTTACAAAGGGCATCACATGAGATTTCTCATTACTGTCTTAATCACATCAATTATTGTGATCAATTTGGAGAGAAGTGAAATGCTGCAAAATTTTGCTCACTGTCCACTGAGATACTATATTGTATAAGCTACTTGTAAGAAAACAGAGCAGCCAAAGTAGAATGGTTAGGCCCTCATTAGATAGATACACATGATATTCCTGCCCTTATGTTGGGACTTTCTCTATTAGAACCCTGGAAGATGTAAGCCAATAGATTTCATTGAACTAAATTCATTTGGTTTTAAAGTGAAAGAGTTGAGAGGATCTAGGAAGCCATGTGGAGTTTTAATCAATGCCAGGTCTTTAAAGTCTGATGTACATCTAACTGAGAAAGGTAAAAACTCTTCATTTAGACACTGGTTTGGACAGGTATTTAATTACCACCTCAACCAAATGGCAAACAGATGGCTGTTCCAATTCATATTAACTTCTCTTTAAAGGGTCAATCAATTATAACAGGTAAAAAAGATCATTTGGTAATTCTACTTGGTAAAGTTTCTACAGCTATGATTAATGTCTACAGTTTTGTCTTGATTTAGACTCCCACTCAGTTTCATAAAAGCTTTTATTATTTAAATGATATCTCTTATCACCATATTATTGTAGTGACAGGTTTTAATGAGATATTAGATTCTAAATTAGATAGGAATGCACCCACCCATAAAAGACAATGATCAGTAACAACCGTAGTTAAATCATACATAAATTAAATTTGATAAAACCCTGGCATTTGTGTTTTCTATATATGGGGGGGGGGAAAGATCTTTAAATTCTAAATTTTATTAATTAAAGAATTGGAGGAAAACTTATCCTGTGAATATGGTTTGAAAGTTTTAAATATTTAACAGCAGTTTTTTTAAAAAGTAAACTCCAAACTGATGGAAAAAAATAAGGTTTAGTCCAGAAGTGGTATTCAGCATGTTCTGACCGGTTCTGGAGAACCAGTAGTGGAAATTTTGAGTCGTTCGGAGAGCACCAACTCTGACTGGCCCCACCCCCATCTTTTCTCTGGCTCCCAAGTCCCAGCTGATTGGAGGAAATGGGAATTTTACAGTAACCTTCCTCTGGAGTGGGGTGCGAATGGAGATTTTACAGTATCCTTCCCCTTCAGTGGTGGGTTTCAAAAAACTTTCGAACCTACTCTGTGGGTGTGGTCTCCTTTGTGCCAGCCATGTGACCTGGTGGGAGTGGCTTGCCGGCCATGTGTTTTCTTTCTTTCTTTCTTTCTTTCTTTCTTTCTTTTTTTATTTCTTTCTCTCTCTCTCTCTCTCTCTCTCTCTCTCTTTCTCTCTCTCTGTTGCCTTCCTCTGTCCCTTTTTCCTTTTCTTCTTTCATCTCTCTCTCACTTTTTCTTTCTTTTTTCTTTTTTTCTTTCTTCCTTTCTTTCTCTTTCTCTTTCTCTCTCGGTGTGAGTCTGTCTGTGTGTGTGTCAGTGGTGGGTTTCAAAAAAAATTGGAACCTCTTCTGTAGGTGTGGCCTGCTTTTTGGTGGAACCTCTTCTAACTGGTTCGGTAGATTTGACGAACTGGTTCTACCGAACTGGTTCGAACTGGTAGGAACCCACCTCTGTTCCCCTTCCATGCTCACCAAGCCATACCCACCAAGCCACGTCCACAGAACCGGTAGTAAAAAAAATTGAACCCCATCACTGGTTAAGTCAAACCTTAAAGGCTACGTTAAAAGTCCTGAGGTCTGTAGAATTCCATAATTCCCATCTCTTTGTAGGAGACCGCCAAAACATCCATTTCTGCCTTCTACTCCAATAGGAAAACAGCTATCAGGAGTATAGGGTGATCTCAAGAGCTCTCCTTTCTCCAGAGAGATTTCTGATGCTCAAAGTCCAGCAACCAGCTGCATTTTAGGCCACTGTTTCTCCCAGTAATTGCAGGATATCAATTTGCCATTCCGCACTGGAAGCTTCTCTTTCCAAATGTTGATAGATGTTATTAAACCTTACAGTCCAATATAGGACGAACAATTTTAAACTGATTGTAAGTCCCAGGATATTTTATCTTTTGCGAAAAATACCTACAGACATATCCATTTTTGAAAAATGTTTTCAAAACATCAAAAGCTTTTGTACATTTCTATTTCCAAATTCCAAGAATAACTTTGAAAAACTTGAAACTGTCAAAGATTGGCTTTATCACCTGTCGCTATCATATTGATTTGAAAATTGTAGCATATTATTTCCGTGGGAAATGTGTCTTGATCGTTCTTCTATTGAGGATATGGGATAATTTTTATCTCCAAATTAATTTAAAAATAGTTTTATGGAATATCTGGTAGGATGTTGGGATCCTTATATTAGTTCAACTAATATAGTAGATGATAACAATGTGTTTTTATTATTTCTACTTTAAAAGGTAAATGCTGTTTGACAGTTGCCACCCACTGGTAGAATGTACAATTACAGCATTTTGGCCAAAATATTTTCAACCTTAGAGACACCTGTGTTATTAAACGGAGTTATTAAGTCCTATGAGACCAAAGCACACAATTGGTCTTTTGCTATGCAAACGTTAAAGAGTAAATGAAATAAAGAATTCGAAGCTTCTGTTCTACCTAGCATGTTTCCCCAAAAATAAGATCGGGTCTTATTTTCTTTTGACACCCCCCCCCCCTTTTGAAATAAGTGCTTGGCTTTATTTTACTGCATGGAAACTTACAGCTGGATATCAAAAATGATTTTTCCATGCTCTTATTATTGCCAGGGGATTAGTTCTTCAACCCTGGAAAGACAAATTGAAGGTCCCAATTACTGAATGGATATTACTTGCATTCTATGAATAAGTTGCCAAGAGACATCAATTATGTATGGACTATAACAATTAAATATGATTATCTTTTACTAAAATTGTCATGTAAGATATTTGACAGATAGATGTGGGTGTGAGACCCTATCTATATGTGCACACACACACACATATACAAATTTTATATGTGTAAATACACAGACACACACACAAATTTGTAAATGCAAAAGGATTTTTTAAAACCCTTTTAGTCCTTTTTTGAACTGTGTTCTATATTAAACAAAGTAAAACCAAACAGAATTGGATGGAAGACTTGGCTCCCTGCTTTGCTGAAATTAATAAGTAAAAGCTACCATTCTTTATTGCGATGGTCCTCTTCATAATTCTAACCTTGTTACAAAAGACCTTAAGTTGCATGAAATGTCTGGAACTGATTTTCCTCCCCTGATGAAACAGCTAAAGCCGTAGTTAATTTACTGACAAGTCTTGGAGGTAAGTCTCTTCCACTGTGTATTTCTGGTTGGCGACGTACTCTGCGCTTAATCGAATACAGAGAGAACAGAGGTCAGGAAGGTGCTTTTTCCAGATCTCTATGGGGCAGGAATAATAGACATATATGGATAGGCCAATTTTGTGGTTCTAAGTCTTGACTGTTGTTTTAAGAAGTCAAGCTATGATTCTCAGTGAAGGAAAACTCAGATTTCTGTAAACGTTGCCGATGCTATTGTTAAGGCAGAACGAGTGGAAGAAGTGATGCTTTATGCACTGTGTACAATCCATCATTCCAAATGATGGAACAAATCTTCTACAGGTTTGGCAGAACTTGGAAAGTTTAGAATTAAGGGCTAAATTCAATTTGTGTGAGGTTCTTTTTTTTAACTCATTTAAGGTTTCCATCAATTAAATGGGCAATTTTCAATTGGTGGATGGAAACTACAGGAGTTGGATTCTACCCATTGCAACATCCTTTGTGTCAATAAAGTTCACCCAATAGTAGGTGACAAGTATGTTTTTTTTTTCCTCTCGGTGACTAATCACAATCCAGGTTCTGTTCATTTTCTTAAACCGCCTGACGTCTTCCAAATTGACATTAGGCATATGGCACATTGAGACATTGTTTGGCTTTCTGCAGAAACATGGATCTTCTTCTCATGAGATACTAATCAGTATATTTGGCTCCTCCATTTGTTCCTTGCTGAATATTAAGAGGCTATAACTAGCCATTGCTGTGATAAAATGAGGCAAATGCTCTTTACCCCAGTTTCTGCTACAATTAACATGAAGCAAAGGCAAAAGAACAAACACTACTCTGAGCAGCATCTACATTTGTATTTGTATTTGTATTTTATTGGTCTTGTATGCCGCCCACTCCCGAAGGACTCCGGGCGGCTTACAATAAACAAGGGAAGGGGATAAATAGACAAATAGACAAACAACAATTTAAAATGCACAACATTCATAGTTACCGTGGGGCTGGCTATTTCAACAGCCCCCCCAGCCTGCCGGAGCAGCCAGATCTTAGTGGTTTTGCGGAAGGCTGGGAGAGTAGTAAGGGTCCGGATCTCTATGGGGAGCTCGTTCCAGAGGGCTGGAACTGCAACAGAGAAGGCTCTCCCCCGGGAAGTCGCCAGCCGACATTGGCTGGCAGATGGAATCCGGAGGAGGCCTAGTCTGTGCGATCTGATCGGTCTATGGGAGGTAATTGGCAGGAGGCGGTCTCTCAGGTAGCCAGGTCCGATGCCATGTAGGGCTTTATAAGTGACGACTAGCACCTTGAAGCGAGTTCGGAGACTAATGGGTAGCCAGTGCAGCTCGCGGAGGATAGGTGTAACGTGGGTGGACCTGGCTGGACCCACGATCGCTCATGTTATAAATCAATGATTGCGGTGACAGGAAGCATGTTTCTGCATATTAAAGATACAGGTAAGCAGGATGACAGCTTACTAAAGCTGCAGCTCTAAATGAACAGAACTGAAGTCTAGTGATGCTAGAGATACTTATAGGAAGGATGAAGGATACTTCTGCTTGCATCTGATTGAAATTGAAGTGACTCAAGATCTCAATTATGTATTTCAGTTCTAATAGGGTTTAGATATTTGAAATGTTCACCAGGTGGCACTTGAGCATCCTCATTTAATCATGGCAATTACTTTAGGGAGAGCCAGTTTGGTGAGGTGGGATAAAGGCATTGGATTGGAAGCCCAGAGACTAAGTTATAATCCTGCCTTAGGCAGAGAAACCTGCTGGATGATTTAAGCATCTTGCTTCAGATTTAGAAAGAAGCTAATGGCAAACTGCTTCTGAAAATATTGCCAGAAAAGTTGACTTATCAAATTCACACAAACATTTTTTTTCAAAAAAAACAACCCTAACCTAACTCAATTTTATAGGGTAAGGTGCATAGATCACCAGAGCTACTAAAGGGCAACATGAAGATTCAGAAGATAAAATGAAACAGGTTCAGATAAGGTCAGCAAGAATGATAAGGAGATTACCACGTCTTATGAAAAGGTATTGCAGAAGCTGGAAGCCTTGAGCAGGGATGTTATAAGGGCATCATGGGGAAGGTCAAGAACTGTTAATTCCAACTGCAGAATATGGAATAATAGAATGACACAATGACGCATAGAAGAATGGCCAGACCTGTTTTCTCTCTGTGCATAAAGATTTAAATCAGTGCAGAGCTGGCTGGAGAATTCTGGGAGTTGAAATCCACAAGTCTTAAAGTTGCCAAGTTTGGGAACCACTGATTTAAATTATAGGAAGGTAATGCCCAACTGATTTTAAAAGAATCATTCTATAAGTAATTTGTGAAGCCTATTACTCAGGCCTTCCCTTTATTAGATGTGTTCAAGCAAAAGCTACGCATCCATCTGACAAGTTTGAATTTGGATTCCTATATTCCTATATTTTCATTTCCAAATGTACAATGAGAAGTTGCATGTGTAAGGGTATGTGGGAACGAGTTTGGGAGGCAAGCGGCAGAACTAAAAGCAAGGAAATGGGTGAGTAAGAGGCAGTTTGGCCTTCAGAAGGAATGTGGATGAGGCCAACATCCCAGAACTGACCTTCTCTAGTTTCTTGTTAAAAGCAACAGGGGTTGGGGACACTTTGCAAGATTTGCAAGATTCTGTTAATGTAACCTTAGAATGATGTAGAATTAGTTCATCTGGGCATGTTTTCTGTCTTGACTACCTCATAAAGCTGACAGCATGTGATTTGGCATTTATTTAATAAGGAGGCATGATATGATTTTAAATGTAAATGATTTCTTCAAGTTTTTAAATAAGTTGCAATGATGCTTGAAGCGTTCCATCTAGTATTAATTTTGAGTTGCTTTTCAATATGACCAAACTGAGACAATTTTTTTGTTTGCTCCTGGCATGCCTGCAATAACATTTCAACATTGAAGCTGAGAAGACTTTTGACCCTCACTTTGAACCTGCTCGTGGGACTGCAAGAAAGTTCAAGAGGTGAAAACAGGAAATATCCATAGGCAGATTTTTTTTTTCACTGTATTCCCCCCCCCCCAAAAAAAAATCGACTGCCCAGGGAAATTGCATCTTTTTCCCTAATGATAGGGATAGTTCTATTTTACTGGCTAATCTCAAGCATGTACTCAATTGATTCTGATATTCATGATGTTCTTTCCTTCTTAACTCTCTATCGAGGATCATGGCATTTAGGTTAATGAGTCCATTACAAAACAGTTTCCTCTGATGTGATGCTGAATTTGTACTCGGAGCTAGCAGATCAAATGACTACATATACGCATATTTACAGAGCTTTGCTACACCCACAGATATATATATGTATTAAATGTAGATTTAAAAATATCTTGGGCTATAAAGGTCATTTCGCATATTACTTTTTCCTGATATAATTCATTGGAAAGCAAACAAGGTAGTTAGCATTGCTAACTGAGCTCCTGTTAACCAAGCTTTTTTTTAAAAAAAAAAAGGTTGCGCTTCCAATCTTCATAAGCTTGTTGTTAAGGAAAAAGTATTCTCTTTGTGACGCACGAAACAGGAAAGGCATGTTATGTATATTTTGTGACTCATTTCAATTTGCTATCTAAAGCACTCATGCTTTGTTTATTAGTCTCCGTGTTGGTAGCTAATGGATACACTGTAGAAAGCAATTTTTCATCATGAATGTTTGATGAAGATGGAAATCAGAACAAGGCTTGATGTAAAATATGCTAATCGGTTCTCTCCAGTCTTGTGCTCTGCAGCATGGCTGGATGAGCATGATGGGATTTGCAGTACAGCATATCTGTTGATTAAAAGTCTAGCAAAAAATTTCAAAAATAAAATTAAAATGAGAAGTTGGTTAAGTTACAGATCATCTCTCCTTGCCCATAATTTTATCATGAAATTACGGGTACTAATATGAAAATCATTATATACACATTATAATGCATATATTATATATGTACATGATAGATAGATAGATAGATAGATAGATAGATAGATAGATAGATAGATAGATACATACATACATACATACATACATACATACATACATACATACATACATACATACATACAAATACTTAGGTAGACAGGCAGAGACAGAGATAAAGATAGAGATAGAGATGGAGATAGAGATAATTTTCCCTCTTTCCCAAAGAGGTAATTTGCCCTCTTTCATTCATATGTATATATATTATATATTAGATTTTACAACCCCCGGTATGCCCAAATATGGGAGGAAGATCACTACTTCCATTCTCTGTCCTTCGGCTCGTCACAAGAGACCATCCAGGCAGAAACCCAATATTTTTACTGTTGCCTTTTTGTTACATTTGTTGTATTTCAAATCCCAGTAAGGGTATGGCTAGCTGATGAGAGCTAAATAGCTTGAAATAGATCTATAGTAGTCTCCCTTTATTTATTTATCAGCAGAAATACAACATATATAGTCTCCCTTTATTTATTTATCAGCATAAATATAACAAATGTAACAAAAAAAAAGGCAACAGTAAAAAATATTGGGTTTCTGTCTGGATGGTCTCTTGTGACGAGCCGATTGACAGATGATGGAAGCAGTTAGCTTCCTCCCATACTTGGGCATACCAGGGGTTGTGACTTTAAGTGTGTGTGTGTGTGTGTGTGTGTGTGTGTGTGTGTGTGTGTGTGTGTGTGTGTGTGTGTGTATATATATATATATATATATATATATATATATATATATATATATATATATATATATATACACACACATACACACATACATACATACATACATACATACATACATACATACACATATACATATACATATACATATACATATACATATACATATACATATACATATATGAAATATATAAATAAATATAAATTGTACAACTACTTGTGAGAAGGGCCTTCCCTGATCAGTCCAAAGTCAAGCATTTGGTTTCAAGCATTCAATTTCCAGAGCTGCACATCAGATGCCTATGGAAAGTTAACAAGCAGGACATCATCACACCAGCACCATACCATGCAGTGTCCCAAATCATATCCCTAGAAGATTTTTCATTATAATAGAATATTAACTGTTCTTAAAAACCAATTGTACAATTGAGAAACTATTTGGTCCCATCAAGAGAGAGAGAGAGACTTACTAAAACAATGTTGGTGGTATTGAATGAGAAAAGGGAAGCGAAGATGGTAATGCTTTTCTTTTGAGAATATTTTTGCTCTATCAATGCTCTAGCTGTTCATAAAAATAATGATTTAATGTGTTGCCGCAGGACCATGCTCGGATCCAGTAATGATGCATGTATTGATAAATAGATGCAACCGCTTAAAACATTTGGGGAAGAAAGATAAGAGGCAGAGAAATAGATATAAAATTTAGGGTGATATGATCAGTTAAACCAATGGTAATCCATTTCAGCAATTTGGGTTTATACGCATCTTAGGACAGAAGGGAGAATTGCACAATATGTTAAAAATTAGCAACATGCTTCTAGCTGACTTTCCACATCCAGTTTACAGCCTGACCCAAGAGGTGGATGTTTTGCTTCAGGTGCTTTTGTACATGAAACAGACTCGATTAAATTTATTTATTTATTTATTTTATTAGTTTCTCAAACATTTACAGGATAGCAGGTATGAACATGGGCATGAACAAAGGAAATGAATACAAGTAAATGGGGAAGGTAGGCACGCTGGTGTACTTATGCACACCACCTTTACGGACCTCTTAGGAATGGGGTGAGGTCCATGGTAGACAGCTTAAGGTTGATGCTGTGGGGTTTGAGGATGAAACAAGGGAGCCAGATATTCCCTTGCATTCCAGATGTTGACCACTCTGTTGCTGAAGTCGTATTTTCTGCAGTCAAGTTTGGAGCGATTTACCTTGAGTGTGTATCTATTGTTTGCCCGTGTATTATTGTGGTTGAAGCTGAAGTAGTCATTGACAGGTAGGATGTTGTAGCAGACAATTTTGTTTACTATGCTTAGGTCCAACCGCACAGTTCCAGATTTGAAATTTTGCTCTATGATGTACATGAGCCCTGGCTGCAAAAAAGAAAAAAAAGGAGCACGGTGGTCAACCTGCTCATTGCTAAATTACAAAAATGTCAGGCACGTTTCCTTGACTTTGGTCTTTTATTAACAAAGGTGAAAATAACCTTTGTCTGGATATTTACCACTGCATGTATGTCATTTACTTGCTTAACTGAACTCAGCAACTGAGAGAATTAAGGTTGGAGTGCTCTTGTTTTAGTATTTAAAAATGTGTTTATGAAAGTGCAAATTTAGCAAAGCACGGCATCAGATCAAGAAGATATGATCAGCTAACTCTAATGTCTTTAAACATTTTTACCAAAAAGATTAATTCCAGGAAATCTACATCATTTATTGTATTTTGTATTTTCTTGGTCTTGTATGCCGCCCACTCCCGAAGGACTCCGGGCGGCTTACAATAAACAAGGGAAGGGGATAAATAGACAAATAGACAAACAACAATTTAAAATGCACAACATTCATAGTTACCGTGGGGCTGGCTATTTCAACAGCCCCCCCAGCCTGCCGGAGCAGCCAGATCTTAGTGGCTTTGCAGAAGGCCAGGAGAGTAGTAAAGGTCCGGATCTCCACGGGGAGCTCGTTCCAGAGGGCTGGAGCTGCAACACAGAAGGCTCTCCCCCGGGAAGTCGCCAGGCGACATTGGCTGGCAGATGGGATCCGGAGGAGGCCTAGTCTGTGCGATCTGATCGGTCTATGGGAGGTAATTGGCAGAATTACATCAGATATATAAACATGAGTGGTTCTAGCATTTGATGAATTTTTTTTGCACGGAAGGGGCGTATTGTTGTTGCAATTGGCAGTGGTACCAATCTAATATTAATGACAAAGGGCTCTAATGTGAACACATGCCTTTCCTCCTTTAGACCTGACTTAATATGAAACCTTTGAAAGAATGGCCTAGCTGACATTTGGAAGGAAGCTACTCAGCGCAGAATAGGGTTTAATAAGTGCTCTCTGTGTTGCTGAAGGTTGCTTACTAAAACAACCAAGTATTATTTAATTTACCAAATTGTATCATAACCAGGAGAGTTGAGATGAGTGCGGCATTGATTTAAACCCTATTATGGACAGGTGCTTGTTGCAATTTTCCGCCCACACCCTGCTGTCATCCTTGTCCTCATCTATTTCCTTCCTTTATAGCTCGGGATTACCAATCAATTATTTAGAGTTGCATCAAACTGTTTGCTGATGGTTTCCCTCCCCCCTCCCCCGGCTTCATTTATGTGAGGATTAAAGGGGATTTATAGAGGGAGATATAAAAGCAAACCTAGGATCACATATTAACCATGTGTGGAGAACTGATCGTTTCTACGATCTGCTTTTAAACCAAATATAACTCTTCCATTGGCGAAAGCAGAAATGGTATTTATTAGATACTTACAACCCATGTGCCTTTAGTATGACAGGAAGTGCTTCTAACAGCTATACAAACTTTATAGAGAAAACCCATGTTCGTCTATCGTAGCTAAAAATCAGAAGAGGTCTTGTAGTAATAAAATTGGAAATATTTTATTGGAAAGTTGGAAAAAGTGCTCCCTTTGATTTTTGGTTAAGTATTTCCCTACTTATGCACCTATCAATGGTATTTGAGTCATCTGTGAAATTAAGCTGTTGGGTTTTCTGAAATGTTCTAAGCAATCCGACAACGTTAGATGGCTTAAATAGCTCACAGTTTCCAGCAATACAGCTTTTAGAGAGGGAAGGTCATACATATTTAACTTATATAGCCATCCCTCTCACAAAAAGTGACTGTAGGCACTGTACAACTAATTTATAAAACAGGCAAACATACAAAATCATTATTTATAGCAATTAAAAATCATGAGGCCTAAGAGAGAATAGATGTTAGCAGCAGTAATGGAGGCATATCTCAACACTAGAACATTGTATTTGGGTGCCAAAGATCTCAGATTCAATTCCTGGCATTTCCATGAAGAACTGGTAAGAGTCAGGGCCAATGATGTTCATTTAGACTATCTAATTCGGGATGATTGGCAGTTTCCAACATCTGCAAGGTGAGAATCCAAGTCCATGCATATGAACTTATAGTCTGTCTGAATGTAGAAACTTGTTACTTCCAATGTGTATTACTTATTACTAAGAAGAAATATGCAATTTTTTTAAAAAAAATCTTCCAATTCCAGTTTTCGGAAGCTTAATTCAGATATGTTTGCATTGTGAAACTTTATGCCCAAAATCAAATACTATCAACTATTATTCTACTATCTCTTTCCCCCCCACCCACCCCCAACCAACCTTTCAAAGGTTCCATCAAGCATATCTGAGAGGGAGCTTCGAGTATGTGGAAAACCAAATGAACCATCCAAAAGAGTAAGCGGGGAAGTGGGAACAAAGGGTTCTTCCATAGCATTAAATAATTTTACTTCAGTTCTTTTAAAATCATTCCTTTGTAACATCTTTCCAAATCTCAATACTGTGATGAATGAGAGCTAGACCCTCTACAATCCAACATCAGATGTGGTCTTCAGGGTTGAAAATGCTGCGTACTTCTCAAGCCCATCGTAGAAATTTCCAACAATGATTCCAACAGGAATTATGTCACTACTTTTGGTTCATCTTTTTCTGGGATTGCTTAGGGTAAGTGAGATTGTGACAAAGCTGTACTAAGCAAGAAAACAAACTGAAGACATTTAATATTTTTCTTACCCCAAAAAAATCTTGATTTTTTTTTATTGCCAATGAAGTTCTCTTTGAAAATATGAAAACAGACCAGGAACAACTATTCAAGCTACTGGGTCAGTCAAAAATGCTTAAATATGGATTCTTTATGGAGCAGAAACTCTTGACTCAGTGTCTTAAGTAACTCTGTTCAATTCTGTTTCCAATAGTCTATATCCTGTTTAGCCTGTTTTACAATCCTTAGTAGATATTTAATTATTTTTGTAAGTATTTTAAGCATTGTCTGCTTTTTGAGTTTGTGTTCCTACTGATGAAGCTAAGTACAAGTGCATGACAAAAGATTCATATCCCTAGATTGTGTGTGTGTGTGTGTGTGTGTGTGTGTGTGTGTGTGTGTGTGTAAAAATAAATAAACATTACAAAAATGTAAATCTCTAATAAATTATAGTGACAAAATTAACATAGATGACATAGATGAGCATTCTTCGAAGGTGCTGCTCACACAATGGATGATATGAATAATCCACTAGCAAGATACAGAAAATGTAGAATATTGGAAACCAAAATTCGGATTTCAAATGTAAAAGAAAAATGTAAAAGAAAAAAAATAGCAATAGCACTTAGATGCTGCTTCACTGTGCTTTACAGCCCACTTTAAGTGGTTTACAGAGTCAGCCTATTGCCCCCAACAAACAAGATCCTCATATTACCCACCTTGGAAGGATGGACGGCTGAGTCAACCTTGAGCCTGGTGAGATTCAATCTGCCAAACTGCTGACAGCCAGCCGGTGATCAGCAGAAGTAGCCTGCAGTACTCCATTCTAACCACTGGCTCAAAAAATGATTTTTTTATTGGGTTATTAGGTACACATTTATTTTAATGTAGTCAGCATCCTTCCTGGTAGGAGAAGTTGCAGGAGAGAAAAAAGAAAGAGATGGAAAGAGACATGGGAGAGGCATCAACTGAAAAGATCTAGGAAGAAAGAATGTTTCTTGGATTCAGACCATTATCAAGCCAAAAACTACCATATTTAAGGCCATTAAGGTCCACAAGATTGTTAAGAGTCTCTTTCCCATTGAAATAAATGGGACTTAAGAGTAGCCTGATCACATTCATAAATCTGATGGTAGGTTCTTGGACTTTGAATGTTGGCCACCTCTGCCTAAAGACTGTTTTTACCATGACAATTCAGCTGGAATTCATTTATGGATTTAGCTCACTATATGCAGCATCATAAGAAGGTGTATCTTGTCTGTTATTTGACTGAAAGACTATGAGACGGATGCCCACTGCCCAGTTAACTCTGACTGTTTTCAATGGGGTGCTATGTCCTAGTCAAACTTTTTGTCTCCTCTTGATAGTAGCGTTGAATCAGCAGCCAGTCCTCTGTAAATGCATTAGAATGCAGACTGTCCTTATTACACTTGGCCATTATATGTTGACTAAAGAGGTGGACCAGCATAGAGAAATAATAAATAAAGAATGAGGTATACTTGTCTTGGATGGGACTTTTTCTTTCCAGCTTACTCAAATATGAGTTCTATGGCTCTTTTTGGCACCTGCTAAGGCAGGACTAGCCAGCGTAAAGCTGCTACAGCCCTTCATTCATAGGCATCACTTGAATGCTATGCATGTTTTACTCTTTTTTTCATTCACCTTAGGATTGAGGGTGGGTGGGATGGAAAAATCATATAACTCCCTTTTTAAAACCCTGTAATCTGTTAATTCAGGGTAGAATCTGGATGGAGCTGGACATTTACTTGGCCGGATACCCTTCCTGATGCCATTCAGAGTTTGCAGCATTTTTATTTTGCACCCTGATAGGGTAACATCTGTTGCTGCCTAGGTTTGAACTCTCAACCTTCTGAGTAGGAGGCAAGCATCTGCACACCTAGGCCACCATGCCGCTCATGGATGAAGAGATCCAGTGGTGGGTTTCAAAAATTGTTCGAACCTACTCTGTGGGTGTGGCCTCCTTTGTGGGAGTGGCTTGCTGCCCATGTGACCAGATGGGAGTGGCTTGGCACCCATGTGACCGGATATGAAGATGCTGACGACACTTGTCAGAACCACCTTAAATTACCTCACACACAGCACTGGCATGCATAAGAATATGATGTAAACTTGTTTTTTAAAAGGCATCTTTGGTTTGCATTAAAACAACTTCAACACACGCAATGTTCTGATTGCACCACAAACGCAGTAGTCATCCTTACCTTTCACAGAGGCACTGAGTTTTATAAATATGAGCATGATAGTGTAGAATAATCATATCCAAGGACCAGTGGTGGGTTTCAAAAATTTTTGGAACCTCTTCTGTAGGTGTGGCCTGCTTTCCGGGTCCACTGGTGGAACCTCTTCTAACCGGTTCGGTAGATTTGACGAACCAGTTCTATCGAATAGGTGCGAACTGGTAGGAACCCACCTCTGAAGAGATCATATCAGTCCAAAAAGCAACCTTTCTACTCCTTTTTCAACCTTCCACAAGAATGAAGACTTCCACCACCCCAAAAGATCTTTAGTTGGAACATTCTATAATTTTGTTTAACTAAATAGACTTACAATGTATTAAAAACTCTTCACATCCGAAGTTTAGAATATCCATCCTCTAAGAGTTCAAACTATGCTTTTAAGTGCAGGAAGACAATGCTAATATAGGATGTAATTATAATTTGCACACTTAGTGTATGTCTTTTTAGCACACATACTTCTTTGTAAGCTTTGTTGCATGCAGTAATCATTCATAACTGAAATTAAAGTACAACAGTTTTAAGAATGAATTATCACCTTCTCTTTAAATTTTAACAGCTTCGTGTAATATGCCAGGTTTCATGAAATAGGGACATAAAAAGCTGCTTAATCCTGACTCAAAGTGCTAGGCAGAATTTTGGTCTGCCTAGCTCAGTATTTTCCACCCTGAAGGGCAGCAGAATCAGCGGTGTAATCTTCTGAAATCTGCTACCAGTTCGATGAGTTTTCTACCAAGCGCACACTTTGTGCACGCATGCGCACCTGATGAGTTCCCCGCACAGTGCTAAAAAAGGAACATTTTGAAGCCTTCCGAGTCTGCAAAGGTAAGTAGAACAGCGAGAGGAGGAATCTGCTATGCCATGTGATTTAGATTAGCTACAGAGCAGGAAATTTGATGATTCTAATTAATATAAATTGCATCACAGCTGATGATCGTCACCCAGCTGATCATCGGAAATACTGGTTCGCCTGAACCAGCGGCATTTTTTACTACTGCTTTGGGCGAACCGGTCCAAACCAGTAGCATTTCCCCCCTGAGCAGAATTCAAGGAGGTTATACTGATCATATCCTGCCATAGCTGGAATTAAAGCTGAAATCTGAATCTAGCAATAGCAGTTAGACTTATATACCGCTTCATAGGGCTTTCAGCCCTCTCTAAGCAGTTTACAGAGTCAGCATATCGCCCCCACAGTCTGGGTCCTCATTTCACCCACCTCGGAAGGATGGAAGGCTGAGTCAACCTTGAGCCGGTGAGATTAGAACCGCTGAGCTGCAGATAACAGTCAGCTGAAGTGGCCTGCAGTACTGCACCCTAACCACTGTGCCACCTCGGGTCTATAATCTGCATGCACAAACTAAATCTCAGACTGATTATACTCCAATAAGAGGATCTATTACTGAAATGTTGGCCTTTCCTCCATCTTGAAAACCTAGATGAGCATTCTGTAAAGAGTTATAGTGAAGTCTGAGCCATTTGTCTTCCAAGTCATTATGAATAAAAAATTAGTCATGATTTGAAGTTCACTTGACCTTTCACATTGTTGATCAGCCATTGTTTTCCTCATGAACATAACTTGAATTTTATACTGCACCATTCTTGGAACTTCAAGTTCACCCCTAAAAGAGCAGATTTTGTGCTTAGTTGAACATTAAAGAAGGCATCATGGGATTGAAGAACAGGTGTGTCATTTTGTGTTGTTCTGGCACTAATGAAAGTTCAATAGCAATAGCAGTTAGACTTATATACCGCTTCATAGGGCTTTCAGCCCTCTCTAAGCGGTTTACAGAGTCAGCATATCGCCCCCACAGTCTGGGTCCTCATTTCACCCACCTCGGAAGGATGGAAGGCTGAGTCAACCTTGAGCCGGTGAGATTAGAACCGCTGAACTGCAGATAGCAGTCAGCTGAAGTGGCCTGCAGTACTGCACCCTAACCACTGCGCCACCTCGGCTCTTTATTTCAGGGAAGCAGGTCGACAAAGAACCACAAGCCTCCTCTCCTTTTTCAACTGGTAAGCTGAAAATGCAATTGGTTTCTGCTGTGACAAAAAAACAAACAACCCTCAAGTCATGAAATCTGAAGAATTTGTTCAGTTCCTACAAAATTGTCTAAACTAATGAGAATGAACCCCAAAAAAGTGATACATTTTGGCTCAATGTTTATCACTAATCATATTCTGGAAGAGCCTAATAAAAGACTAGGATTTTGTACCTCTGTGCTAAGCAGTGGCAGACTGCTGCCGGTTCAGACCAGTTCGCCCGAACCAGTAGTTCTGAGCACTGGTAAGCCCCATTCACCTGCCCTGACACTATCTGGTCCTAGATATCTCACTTTCCAGCTCGCTCGCCCTGCCCCGCAGCCCAGGTGATTTGTGCATCTCTCCCATTCTACTAACCATGACTGACCTAACAGGTGTGCAGAAAGCCGCCCCCATCGAAAAAGCCTTGTTTTAAGTGTTGCGTGCAAGCATGGAACTTGTGTGTGCATAGCTTGTGCACATGAAACAGGCATGCTCGTGCTCTCACATTTTCGGAGAACCGGTTATTAAAGTATGTGCAGCCCACCTTTGGTGCTAAGTTACCTTAAAGATAAATGTGACTGTGTGAACCTACAGTCAGACCTCAGAACTTGAGTTCCTTAATTTGCCTATATTTAATAAAAGGACAAATCTGTTTTCCTCTCCCATTTTTACGATAAGACAAATGTGTTTGTCTCCTTCCAGCATCTAGCTATCCACCCACCTATATTAACTGAGTCTAAACACAGCTTAGTAGTTCCTATAATAGCAGCTTTTTCTTCCATTGCTATCACGTTTCCTCCAAATGTTAATTAAAATTGAACATAAGAGAGTAATCCAATATGATTCCCATAGCAAACTTCAGCAATCGAGCAAACAGAACTGCTCACTATTGAGAAAAGATTAATTAGCTGTGGAACTGATCCTAGTTTTATAGAGAATAATTTGATTCTTTGATCACTAACCTTTCCTCCTGGCCAGGAAGAATTTTCCATTTACTGTTTAGTTGTTGGAAAAGAAGCACCAAAGACTAACTTTATCATGTTTCAACACACAGTGTAAGCAAATGAAAGAAACACATAATCAGGCGATAAAAGCCAAAACATAAAAGAGCAAAGGGCTTACTTGTCCCCTCCATCATTGCTAAATAAAAAGTCACTTCTTTTTAGTGGAGGAAGTGTCACTCATTGAACAAATTGAAGTATAAAGGCATTACCCTTCATCACTTCTTTCGACTTCCACATTAACCCCAAAGGAAGATGCTTCTAAATTTAAAATGATACTTTCTCTACAGAAAGCTCTGAAAACTGTTCACCGTGACATTTCATAGAAGAAGAAAGAGCTAAATTAATTTGATATTTCGAACAATTGGGTTTTCCCAAGGCTGAAGGCCAAAGGTTTTCAGTTGATTGGTTTATCTGATGTAGAGAACTTCACATTGGTGGGTTAAGGGGACAACTGCCTCTCCTAAAGATAAAGGTAAAAGTTCCCCTCGCACATATGTGCTAGTCATTCCTGACTCTAGGGAACGGTGCTCATCTCCGTTTCAAAGCCGAAGAGCCAGCGCTGTCTGAAGATGTCTCCATGGTCATGTTACCGGCATGACTAAATGCCAAAGGCGCCCAGAACTCTGTTACCTTCCCAACAAAGGTGCTTTCTATTTTTTCTACTTGCATTTTTACATGCTTTCAAACTCCTAGGTTGGCAGAAGCTGGGACAAGTAACTGGAGCTCACTTTGTTACGTGGCCCTAGAGATTCAAATCGACAAACTGCTGACCATTCTGATTGACAAGCTCAGTGTCTTAGCCACTGAGCCACCGCGTCCCTGCTATATTTGGACATGTAGGAGAGGTAGTGGCATATTTGAAGGCACCATTAGAGTTATGTATAAATAGATTGAGATTAAAAATCAGGAAGAAGCTACAAGGAAGATTGAAAGAAGTCAAGGTGAATGTGCCGAGGTGGCGCAGTGGTTAGGGTGCAGTACTGCAGGCCACTTCAGCTGACTGTTATCTGCAGTTCAGCGGTTCTAATCTCACCGGCTCAAGGTTGACTCAGCCTTCCATCCTTCGGAGGTGGGTGAAATGAAGACCCAGACTGTGGGGGCGATATGCTGACTCTGTAAGACCTATGAAGCGGTATATAAGTCTAACTGCTATTGCTATTGCTATGTGAAGAAGGGCTGGGTGGGTTGAGCAAACAGGGAAGATGAACTGAGAAGAATGAGAGAAAGGCCAACTGAAAAGATGATCTGGAAAACTGAAAGAGAATGTTGCAGCAGAGCAGGGACAGAGGTGAAAATGTAGACTTCTATGGTTCTCTGGTACTAGAGGATGAGCAGGTAGCATGGCAGCCACCTCTGGAAATTGTACTGGGAGATGAGTAATAATGACAGTCCTGTTCTGATCTAGGCTTCCCCAGCAGCACAAAGCCCAATAAATCCCAATAAACACATTTTATTTAATTTACAGTGAATTCCTCTCCAGCAAAGACCCGACCCACAGTCTTTCAAGATAGTTCACAATTACCGACCTTTATCAGAGTGGCCAGGCGGATATCTTTCAGATGCCACAATACTTGACAAGAATGTAGGAATGAACTAATTGTCTCCTGCAAGCACTCCTCCCCTTTCATTCCTCTTTTATTCCCTATGGGAGGGGCCATTCACCATCCAACTCCCAAGGCGACCCTTGTTCATTAGCTGTTGCCTTCTGGCAACTCTGTGCATGTGCACACTGGGAACAAGCTCCAGCTATTTGTCTGTCTCACTGATGTCTGACTCCGAAGGCAGCTGATAACTGTCAGATGGCCCTAGCCCCATCTCTGACTCTGACGTAGCGCATTTGTCAGAGCCTTCCCTGACTCCAGGACTGGCCCATGTTTCTCCATAACCTCCTCACTGTCCGAATCTGCTGCCAGCTCCGCTGGCCACTGGTGGCCACAATAAGCCCTTTTATTGGAAGATGATAGAATTATAGAATTATAAAAAGTAAGAGTAATCCAGTAGACTTACACCTTTTGTCATATTCCTAGAAGTATATCCTGGAAAAATCAAGAGTATGGCCTCGTGAGCTAATGTTATAGGGGTAGGTTCAGTGGGTACGCACCAGGACAGGTGAATCGGTTGGTGAAATTTAGCGTACCTTCCCGTACCTGACCTTCCGGAGATCCCATACCAGAACACTTTCTCTCCTGGCCTGCCCCCCTGCTCGCTTCCTCCACCTGCCCAATCACCGCTTGCTCACCCTGTCCATCCACACAATGCTTGCCCCGCCCACCAGCTTCCTTTGCCCGCCCAGCCGAGGGTCCAAGGCTGCAGGCAGCCAGGGAGGTGGGGGGGAATGCTGGCCATCTGCCTGCCCCCTCCAGAAGCAACTGGGCGGGCCCTGGGACAGTCAGCAGCCCACATGCCACTGTCATGTGACAGCTCGGGGGGGTGCAGCACCTGCCTGGCCATGGCTGCAGCCAGCAACAGCACGAAGGAGAGGCTGTCCATCAGAGTGTTCCGAGGTCAGTGGGTTGGGAGGTTGTGCAGGGCTGGAAGCAGCAGGGAGGCAGGACATCGAGGCCACCCTGGGTGCCTGCAATGGGGTGCGGCAGCTGCTGGGTGGATGCCCCTTTGTGCCCCATGGTTGGCAGCAGTTGGCTTTCTCCTGCCAATCCTTCCTCTCTGGGTGTCAGGGCAGGCCCTGGATCAGTCAGCAGCCCACATGCTGCCACCATGTGACACTCATGGGGGTGCAGCAAGGAAGGATCGCTAGGAGAATGCCAACTGCAGCCGGGAGTGTCCCCAGGTTGGTGGGGTGGTGGGGAGATTGTACTGGGCTGGACTGGAGGCAGCAGAAAGGCAGGGGTCAATAGATTCAGCAACTATCTTTGCTGAATCTGGTGCAGCAGCGATGGCAAGAAGTGGCTGCCAGCGAAGCTCTCAGCAATGGCAAGAGCCACACTACCGTGCCGGATTCAACAAAGTGGCTCCAGCAGCAACAGGATATACTTGGGGAAGGGAGAGCCGTAACTGACTGCCTGAGATTGTGCTTCAGTCGCCGCTGTAAAAATGTCTGTTTTGCCAGTCGTAGGAGGAAAGGAAAGAACCTTCCCCCTCCCTCCAGAGAGCCCATGCCGGGAGAGCGAAGGGGGTGGGCTGGTTTGAATGCAGGCAAGTGGGCAGTTTGGGGCCGGCCGCCAGCACGCCCTTCACTTGTTCGGGCAGGCGGAGAAAGAAAGGGGTGTGATAAAGCACTCCCGCCACCAAGGGTGAAGGGGAGCACCTTCGCCCTTGGCTATCGCATGCTTCCTTTCTTTCTCCATCTGCCCAAATGAGCAAAGAAGGTGGGCCATTAAACCGTCCACTCGCCCACATTTAAACCAGCCCACCGCCCCCCTCTCTTTCAGGATGGGCTGTCTGGAGGGGATGGGAAAATCCTTCCCAAGACCTTGCTTGTCCTGGCGGCACCACATCGATAGCAGCTGAGCAAGGGAAGGAGGAATTCTGGGAATTGAAGTCCACAACTGGACTTCCTGCCCGAAGCCTGGAACTGACTGCCCAGGATTGTGTTTCAGCAGCCACAGCCACTTCTGCTGCACTGCAGCCACCAGAGACTCCTTCCTCGCCGCCACTTTGTTTCGGGCCAAGAAGTGGGGAAAAAGAGCAGTTCCACTCTCCCCTCTCACTTTCCTCAACCTACACGCTATTCGGGGGGTGGGGGGAAAGTGCCCCTTGGTTGCCCCTCCAGGAGGACCACTGCGTACATGGATGGGAGGTTGAAGAGGTGACTGCAGGACCCTAACCCTAACCCTAACTTGACAGATTTAAGTCCTGCACACTTCAAATGCCAAGAGTTCCTGAGCCAATATGACTGGAGGAGGAATTGTGGGAGTTGAAGTCCACAAGTCTTAAAGCTATCAAGTTTGAACACCCCCTGGGGTTTTTTCCTAAAGGGTTAGGGGTGCAAGAGTCTTGTAACTTGACAGCTTTAAGACTTACGTGCTTCAAATGCCAAGTTTCTGAATCAACATTTTGGTTGCTAAGCAAGAGCGTTAAGTGAGTTTCACCTCAGTTTAACAAGTTGGCCACTCCCACCCGTTCACATGACTGCCAAGCCACTCCCACCCCATCACATGACCGCCAAGCCACTCCCACAAAACAGGCCACACCTACCGAATAGGTTCTAAAAAATTACACCACTGTAACGTTACCACAATTTTCCACGGTTTTACAAGCTTTATAAAAAAGAAGTGGACAAAACTACGATGTAATGAATTAAGGACAAGCAAAGGAACCTCTAAATATTTCTTCCGGAATAACTATATTCCTCAATGCGCTTAGCACATTTTAACACTTTTTATGAGCTCTTAGCCTATTCTCTGTGGACCTGCCATCTGTAGAACATCATTGATAATCATGGCTGTGCTAATAAAGTAGCACTCATTTACCCCTTACACGGTGAATCATTTTGCAATGCCGTAAGTTGTTTATGATTTTCTGCTTCAAATTCCTAATCCCACATGCTTATTTCTCAGAATGGCACCAAATAGGATTAGACCATATGTCAACATGCTGTGCTTTCACATTATGTGGAAAGATTTCCTCACATTATTCTAGCCTGAGCAGGTGTACCAGCTGTTTTTTAAATGTACAAGATCAGATAGTTAAACATCTTGTTGACTGTTTGGCAAAATCACCCAAGGAGTATTTCCATATTTCATACAACTATCCGGCAAATGATGTATCTTTCTGCCTAATGATTTTGATGCAAGCTTTCCTCTGAGAAAAGCCAAATTTACTTTGGTGATTATGATGTCTTAGGGAGAGAGAGAGGGGCACAGAGAGACACAGAGAGACACAGAGAGACACAGAGAGACAGAGAGAGAGAGATCTTATATAAATTTAAAATGTGTTTATAGATGATTTCAATATAACTTTTGTGTCTCTGCTAATATAAATATATATCCATTTAACAAACAAGTCCAACAGTGGGTTTCTTTAACTGGCAGAAGGATAAAAGACAGAGTATATAAGCAGAGACAAAGTGAATCTTTTGACCAGCTATTTCACCACAAACGCCAGATAGAATGTTTGCTAAAGGATTACCAATAAAGTCGCCTTCTATTTAACTTGAGGACAATGTGAAACCTAGTTGAGACGAAGATCAAAACAGATTAAATGACAGATTTGTACGAAGACTTAATTGAGGTTCCACTAAGCTCTTTGACCTCTCTTTGTGGTTCCAAGATCCACCAGCTGTCTTCTAGCATTCTAGAGAGAACATAGAAGAATATTTAAGATTTTACACAACATTCAAAAGGGGTTTAGAACAAAATTGTAGAAAAGAAACCTTAATATCTGATTTTCAGTAAACGTGGAATGACAATCTTATTTCTGATAGTAGAGTTACATGGTGCCATAAATGAACGTTTGTGGAATTTAGTCATAGCTGTGATGCTAATATTGTTGCTTATAATTTTGTTAGCCATCCAGAGACATTTGTGAATGGCTAGTTTATACATTTGTAAAATAACATAACAGTAAAGAAAGCAAAGAAATTTGCTTACTTATCTACAATAAGGTTATATGAAGCAGAGCCTACATTTTCTTCATATACTGGTCAACTATCTGAATGAGAGAGCAAAGTAACATTTCCTATATGAATGTCATGCAGTGATGGGTTGTAAGCGGTATGCCTCAGTACGGGTGTACCGGTGCCTGCCCAGAGGCATTCTGGTATGGTTCTCTGGAGGGCCCGCCCGCCCGTCCAAGCTCCATATCTGTATTTGAGCTATTTGGGGCTTCCGTGCATGCGCACGGAGCACACGGCGCCTGCATGATGCTTCGCCAAGCAGCTGGAGCGTTGCAGAGGCGTAACAAGAGGTAAGGACGTGTGCATGCATGCTGCGTGCATTCATGTGGTGTATGCCAGGCCCTGTTGCAACAATACCAGTTGCAACGGGATCCGGAATCCACCACTGATGCTATGCAACCTTGAGGAGTTCCTAATTTTCCATTATTACATAGTGCTGTGTGATAAGATAAGATAATAAAAAAGATCAATTAATTATTCAACGCTGGGCTCGAACTTTGGTGAATCAAATAATCTATGGAAACACGATCTTCCTTGACATTATAATACTGGCTCATTTATATATATTTCACTTTTCTTATTCTAATATTTTGCTCCAAGAATTTGTAATTTTTGTCAAAGATTCTTTTATTACATTTTCATTTTCCTTTATACAATCACTTAAATACTGTGCAGTTAAAAAAAAAAGAAACAATAAACAACTCATAACACTTCTATCCTACATACACCCTTCCTTCTACCCCTCCAACTTCCATTTCCCCCTTCCAACAATCCCCTCTTCTACTTCCCTTCCCCCTCAGCCATTCCTTTCTCCCCTTCCCACCATCTCACCCTCCTTACATTCCCTTCTCACTCCCTCTTAATTCCCCCCTCTTATTTCCCTCTACACCTCGCTTCGGTGTATTTCTAGTATTCATTGGTCTATTTGTTTTATACTAAAACAAAAGAAAAATAAAAGGAAAAGAACGAAGAAAAGAAAAAAAAGGAAAAAAAGCAACAGTATCCAAGTGCATTCATTGTTCTGAAAATTGAGTCTATATTTCCACCCTCCCCCCCCCACCCACCCCCTGAACCCCCCTACCTGACCCCCTTCCGACTTCCCAGGTCCCATTCCCGGCATCGTTCTTTATCAAGCAAAGTCTGGAGTATATTGAAACCAAATAGATTAGAAGTTACAAAATAAAAAAATAATAATAAAAAAAATAAAGAACAAAAAAGAAAAGAATAATAAAAAGAAAAAAAGGGGGGGGAAGCCCCCCCCCAAGAAAGAGAAGTCAATATACTCTCTAACATTAACCTCAGCTTCTCATTATTTTTAAAATCTTAAACAATATCTTTACCTGCTTCCGCATATAAATTCTATACCTCCCATCCTGCCTTTACCCATGTCTGCATATATATTTTATCCTCATCCATTGCTCCTCTCATATTTACTCCACCCTCGTGTAGACTCTCCAGATAATCTTTCTTAACCTTGTATTCAAATAACAATTTATACAAAAATCAGCTTACATTCTGGATCAAGGTAATCTAATTGAACTTTCACTACCCTTCCATCTACCCCACGCCACCCGACTCCATTCATCCCAAACCACAATCCAAAAAAAACTACGATCTCCGCTCTCCTCGCCCCAAAAAATAGATCATGCGCAGTTTAAATTAAGATTCAAACAAGTCTTATATAATTCCCATACAATATTTGTCCAAATTCCGCACCGCTTCTTTCAGTCTCAATATCTCTTCATCGGTATACAGCTTTGTCATTTTATACCAGACAGGAGTCCTGAAATTTTATTCAAATTAAAAATTTAAGAAGTATTTTAAAGGCATAGCTGGATCTTTATTCTTTACTCTTCTGCCCTTCCGGAAGGGGAAAGCAACACCCTCCGCCTTGTAGCCACATGTCCCGCTACTTATCTTCTCCTTCTCCTTGTCTTTCTCCAAGTCCGGGTGAGTCAGGAAGTCCCGCCTTCAGAGTTTTGTTGTAAAAATCTCGGGCTTCGCAAACAGAATTGAGACGATATTTTTGGTTCTCCAATGTGACTGTGATTCCAGATGGCACTTCCCATTTATATTGTATCTGAGAATCTCTGAGTTTTTCAGTTAAGAAAGTGTAGTCTCTCCTTGCTCTTAATATTTGAGATGGTATTTCTTTAAAAAGAAATGGGAGGAGCCTGCGGCTTCCTGGGAGGAGCCTGCTGGTGGTGGCAGCAAAAAAATCAGCTGCCTCCGAATTCCTGGCTACGTACCTGTTTAGAGGATCTTCCATCAGACGTCTTATCAGGTTTTCTTATCCTTCAGGCAAGAAGGAAAGAAGAAATTGTTTTGCTGGCAAATGCTCTTCGATTTTTGCAGCTTTTGTGCTTGCAGGGAAAGGGGGGCTAGCCCAAGGCAGAACGGCTGTCCGTGCTGGGAATTTCAAACTGCCTTGTGCAGGACAAAGTAGGTCTCCCCCACTCAGTTCCAAGTTTTGTTTGATTTAATCTTATCACGAGCTGAATCCATTTCCGTGGACAATAATTGTTTATCAACATTTTAGCTTCTTTTCTTTTTCTCCTCCGAAAAATTATTTACTTAGAGGCTTTTAAAATGGCGCCGAGCAGGCTGGTTTCTCCGGTAATAATGAACACTTTTTGTTAATCCTCACAAGAATTCACAAGAATTCAAAACAAAAGAGATTGCTTATCATATGTTTTGGTTTCACAATAGGCCAGCAGAAGCTTTTTAATTAGTTTCATTTCTACTCCTTCATTAACTTTGCTTATCTGGAAGTTAAATGGTGATGAATCTGCTGAACGGTCTTGTTACAATGTTTACTCACTGAAAGTTCTGCCAAGCCTTAAACTTCAAAATAAAAGCCTCTTTACTTAAAGCTGCATATTCAGGCAATAGAGTTTTATTAACTGCAGGCAGATACATTTTGAAATGGCTTTAAAACCAAATATTAACTTGAAGTTGTAAATTTTTTTCTTATTACTATTCAAAATACCAGCTTCAATTTTGTAAAAGGCTTTCTTATCCAGCTGCGTTACAAGATGCCGATTTTATAGCTTCTGCGTTTGATATATGACACACTCAATCAGCTCTATTCTCCTGAAGGCTTCTCCTTATTAACTGTTAAAAGTCTATAAATAGTATCCCATTTAAAACCGAGGGGAGCAGAGACTTTGTTTGTTTGTGCGTTTTTTATAATGGCTCCCAAATCGAAGCAGTCTAAGCGTTTCCTTAATAATACATCTCAAGAAATTGTTACAAAATCGCTGCCCTTGCCTCCCACGCCCTCTACTGGAGATCTCTTAACGCAAGAATTTCTTTTTGAAACCCTTAAAGAGTTCAGACAGAAAATTAAACAACTTTTATCAGACTTATATGATAAACTGGACGCCAAGATTGCTCAAACAAGGGAAGATACGATCAGAGTTATGACTGTTATGACAGATTATGTTTCTGAAATGGAGGACAAATTGGAACTTTTGGAAAAAACTAATTCTAATTTGACATCTAAAATTCAAACGTTACAACAGGAAGTTGAAAATGCTCAAAAACAACTCGTTATGATAAATTACAATAAGACTGCGTTTGCAATAAGAGTCAGAGGATTGCGTGAAAAGGAACAGGAGAACTTGAAACAGACCTTTTTTGAGGCTTTCAGACGTTCGGTGGGAAGTCCGGGATTTAACTTTGATTGGCAGATTCAAAAAATTTATCGCCAGAACTCGTGTGTAGCAAAACAACGACAGCTTCCGAGGGACATAATTATATATTTCACCACAAGAGAATCCAGAAATGCGATAATACAGAAGTTCTACAATAACAGGCTGCGAATCGATGGACAGGACTTGATTGTTTTTTGTTTTTTTGTTTTTTTTTTCAAGAATTTGTAATTTTAATAGATTTGTATGCCACCCAATCCCGGAGGACTCCATGCGGCTTACATAAAAGCAATTAAAAGATTAAAAAGATTAAAAACACAAAACAATACAGTTTAAAACAGAAAAACACAACATGCACTCAGTTATAATAGGGCTGAAGTTCAATCAAGCTCAACAGCCCCAGGCCTGCCGAAACAGCCAGGTCTTAACAGACTTACGGAATGCCAGGCGAATGGGGAGGGTCCGGATTTCAGGGGGTAGCTCGTTCCAGAGGGCCGGGGCAGCAACAGAGAAGGCTCTCCCCTGGGGAACCGCCAGATGGCATTGTGTGGCTGACGGTACCCAGAGAAGGCCCGCCCTGTGCGATCTTATTGGACGCTGGGAGGTATGTTGCAGGAGGCGGTCACGGAGATATCCAGGTCCTAGGCCATGTAGGGCTTTATAGGTAATAACCAGCACCTTGAAGTGTGTCCGGAGACCAATGGGAAGCCAGTGCAGCTCACGGAGGATAGGTGTAACATGGGTGTACCTAGGTACACCCAGTATTGCTCGCGCGGTTGCATTCTGGACCAGTTGTAGTCTCCGAACACTCTTCAGGGGCAGCCCCATGTAGAGCGTGTTACAGTAGACAGATACAATTATTTAAATATTTAAACAAAAATAAACTGCTCTAATCATTGAAACAGTTCTGTAGGATAAAATACTCCATTTTGCAAAATTTTAGAGTCGTGAACAGCTATCACCAAAGATTCTCTAAATATCCTGCTATTTTTGCTTAAATCACAGGCCAGGGCACTCCCTTGGCCAATCTTGTATTTATAGTCCAATCTATGTTATCTTTGGACTGTGCTTAACCAAAAGGAAGCTGAGAAAATGAAGAGTTTGCTTTGATGCAGAGTTCTATATTTATTTTATTCTTGGGGACAAATGTAACCTTTTCCTATTATTATCAGGCTCTAAAGATTTTATTTTCTTAAAATAAAAATGTTAAAAAACCCAAACACACAAGAAAGGTTTTCTGTAGATGATATCTAATTAACTTGTAACCTTAAATAGAACAAAAATATGTTTCACCATCTACTTTTTTGCTCAGTAGAAATCTTTTACAAGGCATAGAAATGAGGATGTCCCATTTTTTTTAACTGACACAATAAGAAGTATTTAGTTGAGAAACTTTGGATACATTAAAGATACAACTATGTATTACCATACTTCCCTTAAAAATTCAAGTAACCTGTGATTTACTTCCATTAATGCAGAAATAAAATGTTGATCAAGTGCCACTTTCAGCATCTAGCTTGAGATCTCCAAGTCCCTGCATTTCGGAGCACATACCATATAAGATATGATGATGCTGTATAATTATAACAGTAGCTATGTAAAAACCTGTAATCACATCGAAACTATATATTTTTTTGTTCTATGAAACATCTATCCATGCTTTTGGTGCTCTGGATATGGTAAAAAGGGAATGGTAAGTACATGTTGGATTTGTTGCTTGACATCCCACTTCTGACAACTCCCTTTTTAGAGCCAAGGTGGCACAGTGGGTAGAGTGCAGTACTGCAGGCCACTTCAGCTGACTGCTAATTCAGCAGTTCAGCGGTTCAAATCTCACTGGCTCAGGGTTGACTCAGCCTTCCATCCTTCTGAGGTGGGTAAAATGAGGACCCAGATTGTGGGGGCGATATGCTGACTCTGTAAACCGCTTAGAGGGGGCTGAAAGCCCTATGAAGCAGTATATAAGTCTAACTGCTATTGCTATTGCTATTTATTGACACATATCTTCTTTGGACCTGGAGCCAGATGGAAGAAAGTGTCACCTTAGTGTTCTTGATAGAATTTTTAGAACTGCACAGCATTCATGATCAGGGATTCTTCAGCCTGATCTTAAAACTTAGAAGCTGGAGAAGAAGACTTCTCTTCTACTTTCCAGTGTGAAGAACATGCCTGCCACCATTCTTGATTTCCTTAAAGGTAAAGGTTCCCCTCGCACATATGTGCTAGTCATTCCAGTCTCTAGTGGGCGGTGCTCATCTACGTTTCAAAGCCAAAGAGCCAGCACTGTCTGAAGACATCTCCATGGTCATGTGGCCAGCATGAATAAATGCCAAAGGCGCACAGAACGCTTCCCACCATAGTGGTCCCTGTTTTTCTACTTGCATTTTTAGATGCTCTCAAACTGCTAGGTTGGAAGAAACTGGGACAAGTAACGGGAGCTCACTCCGTTATGTGGCACTAGGGATTCAAACCGCCAAACTCCCACCCTTTCTGATCGACAAGCTCAGCATCTTAGACACTGAGCCACTGCGTCTCTGCCTTAATTTTCTTACATACTTGCAAAACCACTTTGCTCTTGAAAGCAAGGAGTCCCTTTATTTCACAATCATCTTCCCAGAGGTGCTTGATTTAAACATTTGTTGAAAAAATGCTCAAGGCACCACACAGAGGTTCTCTTGAGACAGTCATCCTTGCATCTTGACATTAGTCATAGCCATATGTGGTATATTGGCCAACTGCCAACAGCCCTGAATGATTTCACACTTAGAACTCATTTCTCATTCACACATTTTCTGATTTCCCCCTTCCCCCAGTTTTTTTATTATATATTTTGGATAAAAGCAGCTAAATTAAATTGGTTGGCTCTATTAATTTTTCCCACCTTTTGGTGATTACTAAATCAGCCTCAGAGCAGTTTCCTTCTTCAATCCTATTCCAATTTATTTGTATCCAGTATTCAGAAAGTTTTTTTATTAAGTCTCCATAAGATTTATTCTTGCCACAGATTTAATTTGTGACATTCCCAAGATGCCATCACCTCTTTCCCCAGATACTTGCTTCATCATTTTCAGAATGATTTGTGGCCATAAAGGAAAGTTTCTTCATTCCAGAAACATTTTGTTTTTTCTGCTACAAACCCTTACATTGCAGCTACTAACACTAAATTTTGCCATCAGGAACTACAACCAGTCCAGTGACATCCCAAGAGGTGGTAGAAGGAGTGCTTTTAGCCCATTTAAGCATGGTGGCACAGTGGTCAGAATGCAATATTTCAGGCATACTCTGCTCACTGTCAGGGGTTTGATCCTGAGTGGCTCAAGGTTGACTCAGCCTTCCATCCTTCGAGGTTAATAAAATGAGGATCTAGATTGTTAAGGGGCAATATGCTGAGATTGTACACCACTCAGAGTGCTGTAAAGCAATATGGAGCGGTATATACATCTAACTGCTATTCCTATTGCTATATTCATTTCTTTTGTAGAAAAGGCATCGCAAACTTAATTACTGGATTTTCTTTTGTTTTATAGAAGTCAGTGGTGGGATTCAGCCGGTTCACACCTATTTGGGAGAACCGGTTGTTAACTTTCTAAGCAGCTCGGAGAACCGGTTGTTGGAAGAAATCTCCTTTTGTTTTTTTCCCCACTTTACAGGGCTAATCCTGTAAGGAAGGCAGAAAGGAAACATTCTGGTGTTGTTTCTAGCCTCATCTTTATTGTCCTGCTTACAGAAACTGCCTCTTCGGTTAACCCTTATCACATTGTAACAGCTAAGGCGAAGCGCCCATCGACATGGGTGACGTTGAGGTGGCCACGTCCACCCAGTCGCATGACCACCAAGCCATGCCTACCCAGCTGGACATTAGGGCAGAGAACCAGTTGTTAAATTATTTGAATCCCACCACTGACAGAATTACCAACAAGTTTCAACTGTGCAATTTGCTAAGGCTCCTAAAACTAAGAAATGGGTCTGAAAGGATGCAAAGAGTTTGCCCATTCCAGCTCTGCACTATAATAGTTCTATTAAGATTAAGATTAAGATTTAGTTTATTTGTATGCCGCCCTTCTCCGGGAGGGACTCAGGGCGGTGAACAACTCAAAGGGGGGAAAAGGGGAACATAAAACACAATACATGTGATTAAAATAAACAAGAATCATACAACCATACAAGTCGAGAAGAGAGGGGAACTCATCAACCCCAGGCCTGTCGGCACAGCCAGGTTTTGACGGCTTTCCGGAAGGCCTGGAGAGAGGTGAGGGTCCGAATCTCCGTGGGGAGTTTGTTCCAAAGGGCCGGAGCTGCCACAGAGAAGACCCTCCCCCAGGTAGTAACCAGGTGGCATTGGCTGGTGGACAGAACCCGGAGGAGGCCGACCCTGTGTCTTTGGGAGGTAATTGGCAGCAGGCAGTCTCTCAAGTACCCAGGTCCAATACCATATTCTAGGTTCAGTCATCCTTACCAGACTATTCATAGAATAATTTTATTTCATTCCTTTCCTGGGCCAGGCTACCACTTAAATGATCTAACAAACTGGAAAGAAGAATAGACGGACATCAACAAAAGCATGGATTTTTTCCCTATGTTCCACATGACTATACTGTACTATTCATTCCAATCAAACAGCAAGCGCCCCCCCCAAAAAAAAGTACAAGGGGAGGGGGGGTTAAGCTACTTTGTGGTATATACTGTATATTGCAAAAGTCATATTCAAGGGGGGGGGAGAAAAAGCAGGGAAAGCATGCTTTTCATATTGCGTTAGTTTTATTAGTTAGATTTTCACTTCGGCCTTTAGATATAATGGGTGGTTTAAACGCTTTTGAAATGGGGGCTAGGTGGGAACATTAGTCATGGAAAGTGACTGGAAATAATTAGACTTGCGAAAAGATTTGAAGTAGAAAAGCGGGTTGGCATGGTATGTGAGCATATATGATTAACATTCCATGACAAAGAATATTTTCAATGGCCCCATAAAATGTATATCTCGTGCATATTTTCCATTTCTAGAGAAAAATAAAGGCTTTCCCCTTTTCCAGTCTCTTTCCCTTGGCACTCAGCACAACTTCATTTCCAGACATATGCTGTCAATCAGCACGCACGGTTCACTCTTTGTCACTAACAATCAGAGCTTTCTAAGCCTTGACCGTGGTCTCAGAACATACCAGGCAAAGAAAAACATCTTGTATGGATGCTAAGCACGCAACAATAGCCAGATGCCCAGAGAGTGAAGGATGCAGCCAGCAATGTTAAGGGTCAAGTCCTTGCATACATTTTCCAAAGTTTCCATGTGAATATAACTTGGAGGAGGAACACAATGGCATTCACTAAGCACATGTTGCAGTGGAGTGCTCACTCCAGGGAAAGGATACTGCAAAATCTCCATTCCCACCTCACTCCAGGGAAATGATTCTGCAAAATCTCCATTCCCACCTCACTCCAGGGAAAGGATACTGCAAAATCTCCATTCCCACCTCACTCCAGGGAAAGGATACTGCAAAATCTCCATTCCCACCTCACTCCAGGGAAAGGATACTGCAAAATCTCTGTTCCCACCTCACTCCAAGGAAAGGATATTGCAAAATCTCCATTTCCACCTCACTCCAGGGAAAGGATACTGTAAAATCTCCGTTCTCACCTCACTCCAGGGGAAGGATACTGCAAAATCTCCATTCCCACCTCACTCCAGGGAAAGGATACTGCAAAATCTCCGTTCCCACCTCACTCCAGGGAAAGGATACTACAAAATCTTCATTCCCAGCCCACTCTGGACCCAGCCAGAGGTGGTATTTACCAGTTCTCTGAACTACTCAAAATTTCCACTACCGATTCTCCAGAACCTGTCAGAACCTGCTGAATTTCACCCCTGTGAGAGAGGCATTCCAATCCCACCCCATGGAAATTTTACAAACAGTGGTTGACTCTCCATGGCTGCCAAGTTGCCCTCTCCCACTTGGTGATAGGTAAGTTCTCTAGATCTTTGGAAGGAAGTGGAAAACAAGTTGCAGCCTCGTGTCCAAGAAAGAAGAGCCTTGATTCAATCCTGCTTCCCTGAAAGATGGTTTGAGTGGAAAGTAGTATTTGAAAGAACACTAGCTGCCACCTCTATGAAATATGACTTTCTGAAGCAATTGCCCCAGATAATAGGCTGAATCTTTGATTTTCTCCCAAATCTCCTCTGAACACCCAGCTCATAACCCCCAAGGACATCAGAAGCTGCTGTTTTCTAGGTGTGACATTGGTTTTTTTAGCATAGTTTTGCTGGCAATGAGAGACAGGAGTATCTTCAATGCCATTAAAAAAAACAAAGCTAGGAAATGCTCTGTCCTAGAAGTCTTCCTAACACAGCTTTTTGGTCCTTTTTGCTGCTGATGTTGTTATTTTAAGATTAAAGTATGCCATTTTGATTATAATTTCAGCCTAGGCATGTTTTGTTACACATAAATTAACTGCAGATGAAGGGAAGCATATAACTTTGAGAACTGAATACATTTTGTGTTTGTTATTTCTTTCAGAATGTAGTTTTTAAAAAATTGTAAACCAAGCCGGGGGACAAATTTTATTGCCACTCCATAAAGCAGATTGCTATAAACTAAAATTTAGTGCTCAGACATAGCAGTCTCTGCCAAATCCATTATGGATATTAGGCGATCTATTCTATGTTTTACCCCAGCAAATTCTCCCACAGAAGATATTTTTGACAGATTAATGCAGAGCAATAATATTTCCGATCATCTATAATTCTTTCATTAAGTGTGTCTAATTTCAAATACTTCTTCCACTGAACTTTCATATTACCATTGACTTACTTCGTTAAATAAATAATGGCACCCCTGCTATAATTTCTGGTTTATTTTGTCCCAATCCCTTCCAATACAGTCCAGTTTTCCTGGCAAAATCCAAGGAGGTAGGAACCCTCCTAAACTGAGTGAACTAATGGAAATATCTATGAAAATATCTCCTATTTCAAATTTCTCTTTCCTTCCACTTTCCATTATGTTTTCTCTGGCCTGGATGCCATGCCAAAGTTACAAAAAAGTTATTTCTGCTATTCTTCATATTCTTGATCTCCCATTCCTTGAGAACCCTCAAGTTTTCAGCAAAAGCATATTTCAATTACGTTGAAATTCTACTGCTTAAGAACGCAAAGAGGGGAGGTCTCTTGAATCTTTCTAAAATTTCTGGCTTCAGCATTCAAATATTTCCTTCTAAATCTGGTTTTCGAAAACTAAACCAAAAGCTTTTTTTGAACGGATTCATAATAATGTATGCTTTTCTATATTGTACCATTTTTCTTCCATAAGAATTGATAGCCAAGCAGAACAAAATGCAGTAATTTTCCATTGGAAAATATCCCACTTTGCATGAACAGACTTTTGCAAATTGGTCATTCTCTCTTCCCTCTTGCAGTTATTGCTCTAATCTAAACCTTCATACTTTTCTCCAGAACAGATATTAAGTTACTGGGGAGCCAGCATCTCTTCTTTTCATTGATAATAATAATTCTATAAGTCAAAAGATTTAATGGGACACAATCCATCATTTTGTTTTCTATCAGTCAGCTTGATGCTTTTGACAGAATTGATCATGATCTGTGTTTTAAAAAAAACCCGAAAAGATTACTTTCTATCTTGCCAAATCATCCTACCCTATCTATCTTCCCATCTAGATAAAAGGTTTCAATTTTATTGGTCCCTTCATGTACTTTCAGGTTGTTCATCAACCCTAAACATTTAGTCTATGAAAATAATTTAATAAATATTATTTTAACCTATAAAATATTATTTTAACCTATGAGCCAAGGTGGCACAGTGGTTAAATGCAGCACTGCAGGCTACTGCTAGATCAGCAGTTCAGCAGTTCAAATCTCACCGGCTCAGGGTTGACTCAGCCTTCCATCCTTCTGAGGTGGGTAAAATGAGGACCCAGATTGTTGGGGGCAATATGCTGACTCTCTGTAAACCGCTTAGAGAGGGCTGAAAGCCCTATGAAGCGGTATATAAGTCTACTGCTATTGCTATAGCACTGTGAATAATAATAATAACAACAATAATGGGTAGTCCCGACTTCTTAACTTATTAACTTCTTTTTTTTTAATTTCCTTTGTCTTAATATATTTTAGACTGTGTTTGTTAAAAATCTATATCGTTTATGGGCTCTGGGAAGTCGGGGGGGAAGGGAGGTGGGGTGTTAGGGGGAGGGGGGAGGGGGATACATAATATGTGTTAGATTTTAAGGTAACGTGACTGCACTTGTATGCTGTTGCTCTTTAATTCCACTGTAAAAATAGGACAAGCTGAATATATTAATAGATAGTAGAAATACACCGAAGGGAGGAGTAGAGGGATAGAAGAAAGAGGGGTAGAGAGGGTGGGAGAGAGGACTGGAGGGAGGGGGAGAAGGAAGGGAGGGAGTGTATTGGGAGAGAGGAGTGGTAGAGGGGGAGGGGAAGTAGGGTAGAGGGGAATGATGGAGGGAAGATGCAAAGTTGGAGGGGGGCCAAAGAAAGGGTGTATGGAGGGTTGAAGAGGTACATTGGGTTTTTATTTTGGGGGGTACTGCTGATAAGAGGAATGGCTGTGTTTATTGTTTAATGTTATATGGCCCCGGTTATGCACAGTATATATGTGACTGTACGAAAATGAAAATGGAAAACAAAAACACATTTACATCAAAAAAAAATTAACAATAATGGGTAGTCCCGTTGTCACCTGGGGATCAATATTGACCACTTTGGAGAATTCTGGGGTAGGTTATAGATAGCACATACATTCAGTTAAGTAAAATTTTACTTCTGCACAGAGACCACTAGGATTAACTGGTCAACTTGTCCAGATGAAACCTTCTTCACAATTGTGGACATTATGAATGCCTCTATGGTGAGTCTATTAGATTTACAAAAATATGTCTCATGCTAAAAGCAAAAAACAGAGAAAGATGCTCCCAGTGGTGGGATTCAAATACTTTAACCAGTTCTCTGCCCTAACGACCAGATGGGTAGGTGTGGCTCAGTGGTCATATGGCTGGGTGGGTGTGGCCAACTCAACATCACTCAGGTCGATGGGCGCTTTGCCTTAGCTGTTACAATGTAATAAGGGTTAACTGGAGAGGCAGTTTCTGTAATCAGGGCAATAAAGATTAGGCTAGAAACAACACCAGAATGTTTCCTTCCTGCCTTCCTTACAGGATTAGCCCTGTAAAGTGGGAAAAAAATAAAATGAGATTTCTTCCAACAATCGATTCTCTGAACTACTTAGAAAGTTACCAACAGGTTCTCCCGGATAGGTACAAACTGGCTGAATCCCACCACTGGATGCTCCCTTCAGCATTATCTTTATAAGGACAATGAGAGTTTTGCTCTTCACAGAATCAGTAAAGAGTTTGTCATTGAAAGTGGAACTCCTGAGCCAATTTAGTCTAACCCTAATTTTGTGAAGCTTGAGCAATAACAGTTGTTGGCCCAGGATGGCCTACAGACCACTGATATCCAGGCAAAGTTACTAAAAAGACATTCCAAATGGAAATTTCTTGTTGAGTCTGTCAAAAAGTATTATTTTTGAGGTGGAGGGATAGGGGTTTCACATGATGAAAACCACTTTGCTTTTATTCTGATATTGCTTCCAATGACTTCTGGTTCAGGTTCCTATCCTTGCCAAATACAATATGCCTTGGGAATATATGGAAATGTTTATGGAGAAGACAAAGAGATAATTTTCCAAATATTTTATTAACACTTAGAACCTGCTTTAGGTGTTGACAGAACTCCAGGAATAGGAAGAACCACACATGCTATGCTACCTTTATTAGAAGGTTATAGTAATATAATCTTACCAGTCTGAATGTGCTTCTCTTCCTTTATGTTTATGAGAACTAGCAAAGGTCTCTCTGAGGTGCTTACTTTGGGTTACCAATTTGGCCCAAACTCAAATTTCTTTTATCTAGCCATTATTTTCATTGCAGCCCTCCTATTCTCAGAGTGATTCCTCCTGCCCATTACATGTCCAGATCATTGCCCTACATATCCTTCTCCCCATGTTGTCTAAACATGAAGTCCAGAGCTGACCTACAGAGAGATGCAGGACATTTTCATAGGAGATGTGCACACTCATATAAGTTATACTGCTGAAAAGCTCTAAGTGCCCAATTGCCTAGACTTAGATCTTTACATATATAACATTAAGATGCTTAGCATTCCCATGATTTGGAGGTGGGATGCAGAGGAGGGAGGAATAAGCCTACAGTATGAGCTCTAATGCTTAAAGCTTAGGCAGATGGACACGTCAAAATATGTTGCCCTTTGTAGAGTGTGTTACCATGCAAGTCTCTTCAGGTCACCCTGCTTACAGCTTCTAATTCTAAAACCCCGGAACACATTTAAGGAGTCTTCTTGGTTTGAGATTTTCCCGACTTTTCTTAGTTTTTAAGAGTTCTTTCAAACTCCTAAGATATTTTGAAAGACTTACCGTACTTCCTAGAGATTAAATGGCAAATGGCTGTGCATGAGGGGGGGATGGGGGGGGAAGATAGGATGGATTTGGGTTTTTCATATTCAGTTTTTTATAAATAAAGTCTTGGATTTTAATAAAAGATTGTTCCAAAAATTAGATACTCAACAGATAGATAGATAGATTAGATAGATAGATAGATAGATAGATAGATAGATAGATAGATAGATAGATAGATAGATAGATAGATAGAAAGATAGAAAGAAAGAAAGAAAGAAAGAAAGAAAGAAAGAAAGAAAGAAAGAAAGAAAGAAAGAAAGAAAGAAAGAGGAAAGGAGATGGGGAAAGGAAGGAAGGAAAATGGAGTGATGATGGAAACCACTTCTCTTTTCTCAATGTACTGGAGTGCACAAATGGTTTCACATAATTGTGTGTCCTCCTCACGAGAGAGAAAGGAATACAATGAAATTGCAATATACTTTCTTGAGCACCCAGCACATTTCACAGGGGGCTGAGGAGATCCATTTCATGCTTTGTGGAGGGCCTGTTCTATTGTGTTTGCTTTTTGAGACTCATGAAAGTGGAATGGCAGCCTGACTGGGGCATGCTGGCACTTCATGCCCCTTTCTGAGCATCGTTGGAAGTAAAGGAGGGTCTGAAGACTCTTCTCTTCTTTTAACGACTTTTCTTAGTAGCCTTCTTTCAAAGACAAAATGGTTCTTTTCTCGGTGTATGAGAAAACACCTAAGTGAAATTTTAGCCCAGCTGGAAGCTGTAGCTTTCAACTGCTGAACCAGACAGTGTTTTTGAAAACCTCACAAGCTAAAAATATTTCAAAAGGCAGTGTTTCCTCCCTGGAGATCTAGAATGAGATCTAGGATTAGGGTTGAAAGTGTCAAGACTATGTAAGGTATCTGCTCCTACTAATACTTGGCCTGCATATTTTATAGACAATATCAAATAATATTATAAAGAAATTCAAACATTGGCAAATGTGTATACCTTAAAAATGTGGTGAAGCCTACACTGACATAGAGATAATGACCTGATTCCCTGCAGTTTTCTTGGCAAAATTTCCATAGCGGCTTGCCCTTGCCTGCTTCCGAGGGCTGAGAAAGAATGACTGGCCCAAAGTCATCCAACTGGTTTTGTGCCTAGGGCATGGCTGGTATCTAGCTTAATGCTTCATCCATATCTCATTGATATAAATAAAAACATAGAATGTTTGAATGTTTGAATGTTTATTAACATTTATAGGCCGCCCTTTTCCCTGAGGGGACTCAGGGCGGCTTACATAAAATGGGGGAAGGGGGGGGGTACAAACAATAGCAATAGCAGTAGACTTATATACCGCTTCATAGGCCTTTCAGGCCTCTCTAAGCGGTTTACAGAGAGTCAGCATATTGCCCCCAACAATCTGGGTCCTCATTTTACCCACCTCGGAAGGATGGAAGGCTGAGTCAACCCTGAGCCGGTGAGATTTGAACCGCTGACCTGCTGATCTAGCAGTAGCCTGCAGTGCTGCATTTAACCACTGCGCCACCTTGGCTCTTATAGACACAAAATAGACACAAAATAGTACATAAATAGTACATGGGGGGGGGAAATAACTGAATTGCACTGTGTAAGGGCCCAAGGCTACTTTATTTGTTTCAAAAGGTTCCAGTTAATAAATAAATTCTGTTGTTTGGGTATTTTTATTTCCCCGATCTTGTTAACATGTATTTTTGAAGTTCAGATTGGCACATTGGCATTAGATATACTTGGAAATTTCAAAGGGCTGATGTTTCTTACTATAACTTTGTTTCATAAACATGTATATATATATATATATATACTGTATTGTAGCTGTGCTAATGTAATGAGGTTTTGAGGATTGCAACCTTCCATTACTTGTTTCCTGTGCATAAACTGGCATAAGAATTCTTGCCAGATTTCTATGCTTTGGCCAGATGAGTGTTTCATCTGGACAATGATAACATGCTCCCCCAAGGAGTGGTTTCTCCTGCTTCTTTTTCTGGCCCACTCAAGAAAGAAAATACCAATTATTTTTCCTTGCTTGGGCGAGTCTTTTGAGCAATGATGGGCAGAGCGCTGGGGAGGGGGACAGATTCACTTTGGTTAGAAAGGGAAACGTGACAGATGTTTCATCAATTTTGCTCAACTAAAAAAATCAGTGTTTTGTCTTTCCTCTGCCGAACCTGGTAAAAGAAATTACAATATTACAACATATTAATGGCCAACATCTCATCATTTCAACACAGAACCCCATAAAATATATATGTACCAAATGGCCATTGATGACAGACAAGACAGGGGAGGTGCCCACCAAAACACATACCAATCAAATAAAATAATCAGAAGCTTTTGTGCAAAACACAGCAATCAGACTGGACCACTCTATATGCACTGGAAAATAGGGGACTTTTTGCTAAAGAGTAAGAAGCCCTGGGTGGAGGCCACCTTCTCAGCAGCCTAGGATTAGGCTGAGGACAATGTCCTCCATTCCCATTGTTCCAAAAAGGTAGATGGCTCATCTGCTGGACAAGAAGGAAGTGCAAATCAGACCACTGAATAGAAAACCAGTAGCAGTTCAATGTGACTTCCTCATCTTGCTTCAGGAAACTTTCCTGGTATATTTGTTCTCTCACCACTTTTGCATTTGGTTACTACCATTTTGGCTAAGATATAGCAGAGAATTAAATGGGAACCACTTCCAATATCTTCTCTACTGGCCTTGGGCAAAAAATCATTTGAACACAATCAGGTTCTATACCGATTAGGGATGGGAACCAGGAACTCAGCTGGTTCGCACCGTTTTGGGCGAACTGGGTGCTAATTTTGCATCTGGTTCACCAAATTGGTTGTTTCAAGGACTGGCTGGCCCCGCCCACCCTTTTCTGCCCCTCCCAGGAGTCTCCACAAGCCCCATTCATCATGCCAGGTAAGTACAGGGCTCTGTGAGGGCAAAAAACGGTTCTACTGGAAGTTCTGGAAGTTCAAAAACAGGCACAGGAAAAACTTCAGTGCCTGGGTAGGGCAAAAATGCCCCCCCCTTTGTGAGAAGGCTGAGGAGGCCATACCCCCCATGGCCATTCCCATCCAGCAATTGGTCAGAGAACCAGTTGCTAAAAATTTTCAATCCCACCCCTGATACCGATGCAAGACATGTTTGCCCTACTGCACCTTCAACAGAGAGAGATTATAGTTGAAAAGATAGAGAAAACCTTTTTTTATGGAGCAGTTGACATTCTGCATGTTTAATTTAGAAATATAACTTTTCAACACATAAGGAATAATGAACAAAAGGTTCATATATAATATGACATTTTGTTTCTGACTCCAGAAGGGAAATGGGTTTTCTGCACCTCTAAAAATGTTATTTCAAGTTTCTCGCCTATCTAAAGCCATACAATGTCCCATCCAAGTATTAACCTGGACTAACCCTTCTTAGCTCTTGAGCACAGACGGTCACCCAGCTGCTGCCAGAAATAACCCAAAGGAATAAGTTCACTGAAATGAAAAACATAATAGAGAAAATATTATTTCCATACCATTGTGGCAGGAAGAGATGGATCCATCACGTGGTCCTATTCCACTCTAAAGCTGAAGTCAATTTAATAAAGTTTGTCAGGCATATGAGTAGTAAATCAGCTGGATCTATACTAAAATGGTATGTATAAAAAAGATTGTGGGTTGGTCTTTAAAATTACACAGCACACCCTTGATTTCTTTGCCATGAAAATTTTCTTAGTATTGTTGCGTATTTCCTTTGAAGACTAACATTAGTTAAAAGTCCTTCGTTCCCCTGTATTCCAATGTTTGAACTGGCAGAATCATCCAGAAACCTATCTGAAAAATGAAGGTAGAAGTGAAATGACACTGTGCTGAACCTTATTTCAAATGAACACAGAATGAAATATGAAGGCTTACCCCATCTATTTCAAGCACTGCAAAGTCTTGGAACAGATATAAAAATAACAGGAGAGGAAGTGTCTCAACCTAAAAAATTATCTGTATCATTTATTGTATTGTTTGCAATAAAGCCTTGTTTCAAAAGAAGAATATTAAATGTCACAGCAAATCACTTGTTCATTTGTTAATTTCTAAAAAGCCCAAAGATAAAATTACCTCAAAATGGGGTAAGTTAGCGGTAGAACATTTTAGTCTACCTGATTTTAGGTAGATTAAAAAATGTGCTACCCTTAACTCGCCCCGTGGAGTGGACTGTCTAATAACACGGCAATGCCTCCTCAGCTATCAAGTACAATAATTGCCCAGGATCTATGACGTTCAACTATCCATCAATTTTAAGTGAGTTTTACCATGGAGGGAAGGGGCTTTTACGGAAAACCTCTGTCAGCCTCTGTTTTGCTGCTTGCTTTTCGGCTGCCTGGGGAAGGGGGCATGGTAATTGGGTGAGGGAAGTAATCTGTGCAGGAGAGACTGAAATAAGGGAGTTGTTCTTGAGAGACCGCCTACTGCCAATCACCTCCACTCGACCTATTAGATCCCATAGACTAGGCCTCCTCCGAGTTCCATCTGCCGGTCAATGCCGACTGGCAACTACGCGGAGGAGAGCCTTCTCGGTGGCAGCTCCGACCCTATGGAACGATCTCCCCGTGGAGATTCGTACCCTCATCACCCTCCAGACCTTCCGCATAGCCCTCAAAATCTGGCTATCCCGCCAGGCCTGGGGCTAAAGACTGTAACCCACCCGAATGGTACGAATGTTGTGTTTTTCTAATGACGTATTGTCCTATGTGTTAAATGTTTGTTCCCCCCCCCCTTTTCGAGTGTAAGCCGCCCTGAGTCCCCTCAGGGAAAAGGGCGGCATATAAATAAAATTCAAATTCAAATTCAAAAAATTCAAAGTTCTCACCGTCTACTGCGCATGTGGCAGAGGGAGGGGTTGCCGCCAAGGCCAATTGTCCGGCATACCAACCTGATGATGATTTTTGAAGATGTCTCCCACATGACACCGTGGGGTGTCTGGATTGGACTATGGGATGGGGTTACCAAGGGGAGGGGATTGGGTCACATATTGATATCTATGACTACGCACGCTTTTGCCTCAGATCTTGCTTTGCTTAGCTACTATCTACTCATAACCAGTAAAAAGAACTCTTA